>NC_081824.1:368400828-370800828 GCF_030867095.1 Alligator mississippiensis
GCTGTGATCAGGTCTGTGGCAAACTCTACGCCACTTGGAAAGAAGATGACACTCGTGAGAGGACAGAAGTCGATGGCACTGCATAGCAGGAGCCGATCGATTGCAATTTTCTAATTTCTCCTTCGCCCATCCTGCTCCTTCTCTTTCTGGGTTGGGCTGCCTGCTGCCTGCGGGAATTTGCCGTGCAGCTGTAGTGGCACGTACCGTAATTCCTGCTTTTCTGGAGAGAAAAGGGGGGGGGGGGGGGGGGTCTTAGCCTTTATATTCTTTAGAGGTGTGGGAACAGGAGATCGCGCTGATTCGCACCTTCGTGATTTCTGATACTTGGAAATTTTAGGCGGGTAGGAGAAGTTAAAGGACTAATTGTAAACACCTCGTTGCTTTCCCTGAATGCATTTATTATCATATTAGCAGATAAGTACGGAACACCCGGCATATTACTCATCCTGCGCCTCCAGGCAGAGAATTCGCCTATTGAAATTAACCAGTAGAACCAGATTTCTGGTGGGAAATTACAGGGGACATCTTTAAACTCTTCTCCCTGAGATACACTACCGGAAAGCCGATTTCAAGCCCGCGTTTCCCTTTCCCGTCCCCACCCACCTACAGAAAAAAAAAAAAAAAGTCATTAGCCATTTCCAGCTGCAGGTTTGAAATGCTGAAGGCCTGGGTGAAACATACGCTGGCGAATAGCAAGGGCCTCCCAAGCGCGGTGGCAGCCCGTCGGACAGAGAAAGCCTCTCGCTTCAACGGAGCAGCGCCCTGCCCGGGTCCCGACAGGCCGGGCACGGCCCTCTTGGGCATGGGCCTGGAAGGGGGCATGCAGGCAACAGGGGATCCGGGAAGGCCCCGCGCATGGTTCCCATCCCTAACTGCCGGATCGCTGCTCGGGCGGGTGATGGCACAGCTGGGCTGGGCTAGAGTCAGCTCTCACATCCTTACACAGACACACCCGCGTGCACGTAGGGTGTCGGCTGTAGTCCTGTTGATAGTCCTAAGGACACAGGAAGCCAAGGTTCTTCGGGTCAATCTTTTATTAGAGCAACGAGTTGGGAGCATTCTTCTCCGCAAGCTCTCGGGTACCTACACCCTCGCTCAGGCACCTGTGCCCGGAAGCTTGCAGAGAAGACTTTTTCCAACTATTTGAGTTGGTCTAATAAAAGTGATCGGGTTTACCCGAATAATTTTGTCTAGGCATGCACATACACTCTGGTGTACACACACAGGCCCTGCAGCCCTGCACAGGTGGTGCTGACATATGTGCATGCACCTGCACGCATGTGCGTGCATACATGCACTTACATACATACACAGGCGTACATAGATCCGTACACACACATACCTACACCCATACGCGTGTGCACATACACGTACACACACGTGTACACACACGTGTACACAGACGTATGTGCACACGTACACACACCTGTACACACACGTGTATGCACATGTACATATGCCCTTACACACACACGTGCACACACGTTAACAGACGTGCACACACGTGTACACACACATCCGCACACACCAGTGTACATAAACCTCTGTACAAGCACCTGTCTACCGGCGTATCTACAAGCATCCATACACGTGTAGGGATGTACGCACACTCGTACACAAACGGGTACACACACATCCGGGTACACACATACATGTCCGCACACCTGTACGCACACACCTGTACACATACGTGTACAAACGTACACCCCGTGTACACCCCTTCGTGTACACATCAGTGTACACACACGTGCATACACCCAAACACCCCCCGTGCACCTACTTGTACAGACGTGCACCCTCGTACACACCAGCGTACTCACACGTAGTACACCTAGACACCCCCCCGTACGCACAGGCACACGCCTACGTGTGCAGACGCACGCACACACCTGTTCACACACAGCCGTATGTGCGCACACGTGGAGCCTGGCCGACCGACCTGCGGGGTCCCGCTCCGGCCGCTTGCCCCGCGCCAGGCCGCCCGCATGTGTCCCGCAGCACGAGCCGGGCCGGCCTCCCTCCCTCCCTACCCCGCAGCCCGCCCCGCGCGCCTGGCGCCGGGCCCCGAGCAGCGCAGCCGGCTCCCTTCTCCTGCCCGGTCCCGCGGAGCCCCCGCGCCCGCCCTGCTCCCGGCCCGGGGCCGCGCGCGCCAGCACCCAGTGCCTATCCAGCCGGCATTGCTCGCCCAGCGGTGTGTCCCCCGGCCCGGGCAAAGTGCGCTGCTCCTCTGCCCGCTCCCGAGCCGCGACCCCCACCACAGCCGGGCTGCTTCCAGGGCCGGCCGAGTCGGACCGGGGCTCCCGCACTGCCCCGCTCACACCGCCGCCTCCTCCCGCGCCCGCCGGGCCTGCTCCTCACCCGGCTTCCCCGGCACCCCCTCCCGTGTTTATCACGTTAATTGGGGGGGGAGGGGTGTCTCTCTCTTTCTCACACAGAGGCACAAACTTACACACGGACACAAATACACACAGACACGCAGACAGACAGATACACGGTCACAGACATACACGCACACATGCACACACACAGGCACAGACAGATGCAGGCGCGCGCGCACACACACGCGGGCACACAGGTACAGACACACACACATACAGACGCAGGCATAGAGCCACACACTCAGGTACACACAGACACACGCAGACACACACAGGCGCACAGACACACCCAGGTACACACAGAGGCGCGCTCCGCCCCCGTCCCGCCCCAGGGGCCCAGGTCTGCCCCCCTCGGGCAGCCGCGGGCGCCGCGGTACCAAGATAAAAGGCCGGGGCTGGTGCCGGCCGCCGGGCGGGTGGCGGGGCCGCAGCCCGCTGCCGAGGGTCGCAGCCGCGGTGAAGTCAAACACCCGCCCGCAACGCTCGTGTCAGGGCAGCCGAGCACAGCTGCGCTCCCCCCCCCAAACACAACCGCGGCTCCTAAATCAGTGCAGCCAAAGCCCCCACAGAAGAAAAGGCTCAGGGGTTCAAGTTCCAATAAGTTGCAGAACTGAGTGCACCCCCAGCCCCCAAAAGCCCGGGCAGTGATTGCTGATGGAAGGATTCCCCTGGAAATGCTTCTACACGTTCTTAAGATCGGTCTGGCTGCCAGCAATGAAACCTGAGACGCATCAGGGGGAAGCCAGGCCAAATTCACATGTCTGCCTGTCATTGTGGGGGGCAGAGTCCGGAGCCGAGGGCATTGCTCTGATCTAATCAAGCTCTGGCTGCAGTGCGGGTAGGTGCTTAGCCCGGGGTAGGTTTCGGACAGATCCCAGCGCCCATTGGATGCTGACGCCGGGATCTTGCCCTCTTTTGTGGCTGCAGCTCGGTTTGCACTTTCTCCTCAGCGGGCTGCAAGAGCAAATTAGCCCCGCTGCTTTGCTCATAGAGGCGCGGGTCCCGTGTGACTCAGTTGTCCTTATCAGGACTTGGCATGGGCTGCTCCGGGCCGCCCTGCCAAGAGCAGATCGTGCCCGTTCCGGACCGCGTGTATGTTGGCGCGGTAGGAGGGGTGGTCTTGTCTTGGGGGAGCTCCGTATTTGGCTGGTTTCAAGCGGGGCAAGACACAGAAGGTGTCTGCGAAGAGCGTGTCAGCATCCCACCTTGTCGCAGCCGGTGGTGATGCAAGTAAGGAGCCAGCAGCACGAAATCTGCCCGTATTTTAGAGGAGGATCGGCTCGAAGAGAAATCAATTAACACCGCACACAAAACCCGGCCGTTCTAGAGACAAAGGACACAGCATTTTAACCACACTTGAACTATTTAATCTTTGGCATGGATGGTGCAGTACATTCTCAATTGAATGAAGAAAAAAAACATCTGAGTAATACAAAGCATCTCTTTCAGTGCTACTAATGCTCTGGCTTTCCCAGTAGCAAATACGCTGCTTAGCAAACCTTGCCTAGGATCTCTGGTTTGCCCGTTTGTTTTCACACTGCTGGGGAGTGAGGCTCTCTAGAATCTTAATACAAATAGGAAGCATTTCCTAACTCAAGGGTGGCAAAGCACTGGAACAGACTATCCAGGCTGTCCAATCTCCATCAATCAAAGTTTTTAAGTGAAGGTTTGGCAAACAATTGTCTTGGGCATTGTATGCAGGGATTATTTTGCTTTGATGAAGAGGCCTGACTAGAGGATTTAGTGAAGCCCTTTTCAGCCCTATTTTTCTACCATTCCACGAAATATTCTCCGGTCTTCCTGAAACCGGGTACAGAGAAAAGCTTGAATACATTTCCTTACAACTTCTGGCTGTCTTGTGGACTTCCTTGCATTGCTTGCATTTTTTTTCTGGGCTTGATCCTACTCTCACTGAAGTCAGGGACAACCCCCCATGAAATTTGTCAAGGAAGCCTGTTGTCATGAGTTTTCTTACTAAATCTTAGATGCTCAAGGGCCAGATTCTAGGCCACCTATTAGCTGCCTAAGCGTATTTCTATTCCACTCTGCTTCCTGAAAAACTGTCCGTGCAAAAGCTGAGTGAGCTTTTCTCCACTGCTTCTGCACTGCTTTTTTGTTTCAGTCTTAAGGATCAGACAGTCTTCCAAAAGGAAATACAAGATAGATTTTCAGGGACTTGAGATTAATGAAATACATCCGTAAGAGGTGGATCTGGCCGGAAATATTTAAGTAGGGTTTATAGATCTGATCCAACACCCACTGATTTTAGCTGATTTTAGTGAACTTTCAATCAGGCCCTAACTCCTCAGTTTTTAGTGAAGTCAACTAAACTTTTGAGTGCCTCATTGGGTTTGTCAGATCTGAAACGCCAGTACTCTGTGGTATCTATCCATACCTGGTCTTCTGTGATATGCCCATCATTCATTATGACATCTCCCAACAGAAGTACTCTTGGAAAAATGAAATAAATATATGCCACCTTAGGACCAAATGCAAATTTTCTGAAGACAAAAATGAGTTTGAGCAGATTTCCACCAGTCTAATTTATATCCAGTCCTTACCATTTTGTTTGCTGGTGTAGCTCTGGGTTAGCGGGTCTCACTGGGTGAAGAATTGGTGTCTCTGCGTTTTGATTAGCTGGGCCCAATCTTTTCACCCTCCAGTGTTTATACTGGGTCTCAGTGGTTTTTAATATAGCCCTCAGGCTCTACTGTTATCAGTAAGAGTATAGCAGTACAGCGGGCAGAATTTGATTCTCACTGTTTAAGCCACACATCTATCTCTATATATGCCTCTACTTAAGAATTTTATTTCTGTCGTGCCTCATTTTAGTGAACCAAATCTGATCGAGTTACATAGTCTTTTCATTACTGCACCATCTTAGTTACTGTGATTAGCATAATGTGAAGAATAAAGACTATGTGTCTGCAATTGCAGGGTATAAATAGATCACATATCCCATGTCTGACCTGAATATTCAACATCTGAGATAGGTATGTTGGCTTGATTCTCCTAAACCAAATTTAACTATTAGCTCTCCAAACTATGTATAGTTCAGCAATGCAGTATAGCTGACCAGTATTTACTGAAACATTCTTTAAAAGCCAGGATCCTGGTTTTCTCTGATTAAAATATATCCCCAATTTTTGGTTTAAAAAAAGTAAACCCAACTCCACATTTTTCCACGATTTAAATTAAACACCACTATGTTTGTGTGTGTGTGTATGTATGTATACACACACACACACACACATCTCTATATAGCGGCATTTCATTTAAATCATGGAAAATTGTGGAGTTGGGGTTACTTTTTTAACCAAAAATTGGGGATTTTTTTTTTAATCAGAGAGAACCAGGATCCCTGTTTATAAGCAATTTCCATCCACATAAGTCTTCTATAATCAATTATCACTATTATGCCACTACTCTTTTATTCAAAATCTGAAATGTCAGCATTCATACTTTATTCTGAAAACAAGTGTAGCAATGTGACCTTCTGAAATGGACTTAAACTTTTAAGTAAAGTGAAAACAGCACATCAAGATTATATTGGTCAAAAACAGAAACAGTGTGTGAATTCTGGCCTCATTATGTCAATAACAAATAACTACATAGGGACCAGGCTCTCCCCCATTACCTTTCTGTAGCATTCCAATAAATTAATTAGTTTCTCCTTTCCGGGTCCTCCAGGGAGTGTCATAAATCCTTATGAAAACATGACACCTCCAGATGCCTGATGCTGTATTTGCATCTTTCTTAATTTTGTGAAAGAAGTTTAACCATTAATGTCATGATATATTTCCCTATTGCCTAAAGAAAAAGGGGAAGAGCATGTATGATTCCAGCAAAATTTAATATTAACATACAACTAACAAATAAGTATGGGATCCATGCTTTTCACCTGAGAACAAATTATACATTTTGAAAAACAGTTGAACCTTTGTCAACCTATGCAACTTTTAGGGAAAAGTGAAAAAAGTATAGTGATTATGTACTTCTAGATGCCTCAGGAATCATTTTATTTAGGTATATAAAACTAGTTAAAAATTCTGCCTGATTGACTAACCTTGGTTCAAATCTAATTACTGATTAGAGCATGCTAGCCAGGGATCACTTATGACTACAAATACTTCAGACGTAAGATTTTTTTTTCCCATTTAGATACATGTAGATTTTAAATAATCATTTTATTAGCATGAATAAAACACCTTCAGTGATGCCTCAGACCATCAACTGAGCCAGGCTGGTATTTTTGCTTTCAGCTTCAGTCCTTAATGCATGCTTTTGCTTTTAATGTATCTAAGCACTAGATTGCAAACTTTGGGGGCAGGGACCTTCTTTTTATTACAGTGACTAGCACTGTGGATCTTTAGGCATTGCATCAATACAAATAATAATACATCCCTGGCTGAAGACTAAATTGTTTTCAGCATCAAAAAGCTACTGTTTTGAAAAATAGTTTTAAAATTACATTGCAGCTGCCTTTCTATAGACTGAGAGTCTCTTTTTTAAGTCATCCCTTTAAATTATTTTCTCATGACCAGCTACAGTGGAAGCAGTGCTGAGGAGAAGTAGAAGTGACAAGAGCCTGATTTAGCAAAGGACATAGTACACACTGACAAATGTCACAGTTACATAGAAGCTGATATCACAAAACTCTACTGTGGATGAACATTATGTGGTGGCTAATGGCAATTGGCTGTACCTTTCAGAAGTGACAAAGGGGAGTTTTTTAGCTTCCCATTTCATAAACAACTTCCTTAACCCCAATAGCTATTCCACCCACATTTCCTTTCCTGTTCACCTCCGAATCCACTGAGCACATAATTTAGAGCTGCTCTCAAGAGTTCTCTTTTTTTTTAGTTCCATCCCAAATACTCTTCAGTCTGGCCTCCACCCGCTACACACCTCTGAAATTGCTCTTGCCAATGCTAATAATGTCATCCTCCTGGCCTAATAATAGCTCCCATATATTATCCTTGTCCCCATCAACCTCCAAGCAGCCTTTCATACCCTCAGCCATGCTCTTATGGAAATCTTGATTTTCTTTGGTTCCTGTGATCTGTCCTTTAAAGGTTCTCTTCTTTCTTCTTTCACCTTCTTCATTGCTGTGAGCAGCACCACCTTTCTGTCACTGTATCACTCTGATCTTTATTTTGCTACATTTTTTAAACAGCCTATTTTGGCATGGCTGAGGGAATACCAAGGACTAGTTTAGGGAAATGTATAATACCCTATAAATGCTTTCAGCATAAAGCTAACACGAGCGCAGGTTAACTTACAGGAACATCACAAATCAAAGTATCCTGTATGTGGGGAAATAAATCTGGAATAAAATAAGGTGTTTGTATGTAAAGCTCAATAGCTAATATAAACAGCCCCCGCCGTGGGTGCTTTTATTTCACTCTTCTGGCATGGACAGATGAAATGTTTACATTGGTTTACACTGGTATAATCAGTGTCCTGCTAGTGTAATACTAGCAGACAAAAAAGGAAACCCTTAACCAGGATAACTTCATACAATCTGGTAGAGAAATACTTGTGAAATAATCAGGGGTAAATTCCACTAGAATGTGTTACACCAGTTCAGGTTTCATCTGTTTGTGTCCATCTATGGGGAGCTGTTTGTTAAAGGCAAACAGGCTCTTATCTGCTCTCCTGTGGCCTAGCAGCAAAGCTCTGGAATACTCATTTACTGTGTAAGCTACCTGAGATAGTTACACCTCAGTTCCTGATCCCAGTGTAATTTACATACAAAATTGATCTGAATTTATTCCTGTACCAGGGTATCTGTCCATGCCCAAAGAGTGCAGTTCAGCTTAATCCACTTCCAAGTATAAAAGGAATAAAAGAGTCCACATAGGCACCTTTTCTTGATAGCTATTCTGGGCAATTTCTTTATGGAAAAACCCCTAAGATGCTTCAGTATATTTCCTGATGTGGTGTGAATCTCCTGTGCAAAGACACTCTTCAAGTCAGAATGGAGTGCTCAGTCTCAAAGTGTATGAGTTGCTGCAGCTAAAATAATACCAATAGCTTTGCTTCAGTTATAACAGAGAAGAGCCAATAACATCTTTGAAAAACAGAAGCTTTTTCCCAGTAGTGAGAGATACATGAATATGCGCTAATATCTTTACAATCTAGTGTTAATCATTTCACACCCATACCCAAAGCAAACAGACATCATTCAGTCTGGCAGCCTGCCACCATTTTAAATTGTTAGCACCTTATGCTTCAGCATAAAATCTAAGCACCAAAGAATAAAGACAATGAGAGAGAAGGGTATAAGTAAAATATATCATTACATTGGGATTTTAATTTTGCTTGCTATTCATGACTTACTACAACTTACTCATCGCTTGTTTATTCTGAATGACATCCATTTTGTCACTGCAAAACTCTGATGGATAAATATTGAAAAGAAATCTAGGCAGGGTTACTTACAATATTGGGCACCAACTCTGAGTTTCCCACTCTGTTCCTCAAGGCATACTCCCACTGAAGTCAAGTATATATATATACACACACTCTACATGCAAACATATTAATTTGTTTCCTCTCACAGATGTCATAGCATATATTGTATTTAGAATTGTGCAGTGGTGTATGTCTAAAACATAGCATATACATGATATTTGATATTTCTAGTAAGATAGAATACAAAAGAATGTGTATCCTCAAACACTGCACCACCACGATTGTTGTGATTTCCTTGTTGTACTTTTTCCTTCTACGTTTTATAATTTTCAACAATAAGAATTCTGCATCTCTTCACATTTTATTTTGAGACCTGTTCATGAGTCTACTCATGTTAGTGATGAGATAGAATCTCCATAGAATCCTTGCAGACATGATAACAGAAGGCTAATGATTGCCTTGCAAAATGATATCTGACCAAACCTGGAGACTATTTTGATAATGTTGTTACCTTGATGGTTCCCTCCCTATCTTTCTTTATGTTGTTTCCGCTTTTTAACAATTTCCTTTTCCACTTCTATATTTTTTTTAGTTGATTCCCCATGCTGTTAAAAACTCTAAACACTGTAAAAGTAAAATTTGATTACAAACATGTGATTGTGTCCTGCAACACTCTCCTTGGTGCTGGTGTTCTGGGAAAAGGAGGTGTCAGGCAGAGATGAAGCATTACAGCCTCAGCTGCTCTGAGGTTAGTTTGGAACCAGGGGATGGGAAATCAGCCTCAGAGAAGACTAACCCAGCATCACCCCACCTGTTCTCAGGCTTACCTGGAACAAGTGTGTTGTGGGGGAGGGACTGGGCTAGGGTGTGATAGAGTTACTGATCTCAACTGTTAAAATTGCCACTAAGACTGGCCCAGAGTACTATAGAGTCATGCTGGGAGAGCTAATTGATTCAATGCAATACTTTAGCTTCCCATCTGTATTGCTACTAAAACTTGCACTGGAAGAATCTGAATGAGTATTCCCCAGTAAATATTTAGTTGCTCTAAGAAAAGATATCACATCTACCCAAAGATATAGGTGCAACATCTCCTGCAGACTTAGGTGCACGTGTGCTTGGGTATGGGTTGTCAAATTCACACCTTCAATCTTGCAAAGGGTGCCCTAAAAACCAAGCTACAGATTAAACTAGCAGAGGGTGGGAGGTGCACTTCCTCTTCCCATTCCATTGACGCTGTGCCACAGGGCAGAAAGGCATGCAAGATTCATGGGGCCAGGAAGGGAAAGGGCAAGTGAGATCATGGTTCAAACCCAGTGATGAAGGCTGTTCCCTGGGGGATGGGAGTCCTGGATTTCAGTCTCTGCTTCCTCTTATCCAGTGATTATCTAGTGCAGTGGTGCTCAAAGTTTTTGCCCAGAAGACTGGATGGGCAGTGCCTAATCCCTCTGTGGGTGGGATCTAGCCAATGGACCTCACCTGGCACCCAGGGTGGGTATGGCAGGGCTTCATTCCCCTGACAAAGGGCTGGGGGGGGGGGGGGGCACAGCCTGCTGGATCCAACTGTTCAGGGGAAGGCCCAGATCCATCCAGTTCTGTGAGGGGCGTGGACCCCAGGGGAGGAAGGGGACATGGCCCAGCCCCAACCTGGCTGGGTGGAGAGAAGGGGTCATGTCTTAGCACCAGTAGTTGCAGGGGGGAGGAAGCATGGGCTGCCCCTGAACCAGCTGCTCAGGGAGAGGGAGCATGGCCCAGCCCCACAGGGAGAAGGGGGTGCTTTCTGGCCACAACCTGGCCATGCAGAGGTAATGGGGCATGGCTTGACCTGACCCCTATCTGGCCATGCACAGGGATAGTCATGGCTCAGCTCCAGCCCACCCTGCCAGGCTTGGGATTTTGGCAGCAGGAAGGGGTGGCAGTACTTCCACTGCTCCCCTGCTGCCAAATGTCCTGATCTGTGAGGGAGTCCCATAGGCTGGATTCTAAGACTCCATGGGCCATAGCTGGCCTACAGGCTGGATGTTGAGCACCCATGATCTAATCTGGTCTCATTATTGGGCTTCAGACCCAGACTCCCTCCTGTACTCTCTCTTCCTGGTCCCACAAATCCTGTATTCATTTCTCCACTCATTTCTCCATTTCTCAGGGCCCATTTTCAATATGTAGAATCTGGGGGAAAGGGGAAAGAATGACTCCACCTAGCCTAGCCTCTGGCTTGGTGGTTAGGCTGGGGAGATGTTGGTTTGAACCCTCTCAGGCTGAGGACAGTGCTGAACATGGGTCTTATGCTTTCTGGACAGCGTCTTCATTAATGAGGCAATTATGATAAAAAAGTGGGCAGCCACTGCCTCCGCATCTTTGTTTTAATGAAAGTGGTCCTAGTTGCTTTGCCTTGTGCTGAACTCAGTCTAGTTGGTGTGATCAGGCTCCTATGAGATTGGGACCCCTGGTCTTGCTTATACAATTACAGCATCAGGTCCTGGGGAAGACAGGGCTAAGTATGTCTTACCCACACCCCAGCTACACAAATCTGCAGGCACCAAACTGGAATTTCATCCATGAGGTCACTCAGAGCTTGTCTCTCTATAACAGTGATTCTCAACCAGGGTGTTGGGGCACCCACACCCCTTTGTGCACTGAGGTAATACTATAGTTTTGGAATTGGATACCATTCAATTCACCAGTTATGGAGGAGTGCCTCGAGTCCAATGAAAGGTGCCTCATGTACAAAAGGTTGAGAACCACTGGTCTGTTTTCTTTATGTCCTCTCTTAAGCTACTGGTCTCTGGTGGGGCTGAGAGGTGCTGAAAACAAGCTCAGAGAAGCTTCACTGGTGAGCTTTCAGATTTGGACTGTTTCAGCAGGCATAGATGAATGGGGCATGCTTGCTAAGATATTGCTATGGCAGCTTAGTCTGTGCATCCCAAATCAACTTTGATGTGAACCAGGTGCTGAGTTGCCTAGCTCTGCCAAGATGACAGAACTTTTGGGCACATGCATTAACACTCAAGATGCCTGAGGAACTTGACTAGCACAAACATCAGCATGAACAGCCTTTCCAGTGTCTAAGGGTGTGTCTGTATGGCACAAAGAAATACCCTCATGCTGACACACCATGTATGTTCTGGACACAATAGATGTGTCTACATGAGACACTTTACTGTGCATTAGACTACTCTAATGTCTGGTACAGTGTCGCTGTCGACACACGCATGTCAATTACCGTGCATTAAATTAGTCTAGTGTGCTGTTTGCTAGTACCAAAACATACAGGTACTAAGAAAATGGTGCATTAATTCATGTGCTGAAGTACACATGTAGACCCTGACCAGGAGCAATTTGCCCCCTGTCAACCCAGGCAGCAGGGACACAACTGCTGCCTGGCTAAATCCCAATCTCTGCAGAGCAGTAGGGAGCAGTCCCAGCTCCAGGGCAGCTCCCCGCCAGCTGTAAGGAGATCAGAGCTGGCTTTGATTTCTGTATGGCTGGGAGGGAGCTGTCCTGTAGTCAGGACAGCTCCCCCTGCCCCATAGATCCCAGGCCTGACCCCATGCCCCCTGCCAATCTGGGGCTGGCATCTGGAAGAGCCTGGAGCTCCCCAAGGCTGCTGCAGGGAGGGCAGAGCAGGGCAGGAGCAGCCCTGGACTGAACTGCTGTCATTGGGAGCAAATTTGTTCCTGACAGGTACATGTTCAAATGCTTGCCTGGGTGCAGTTTAATGCACTTGAATTTTCTGCACAAAAAAATCAAGTGTATTCCTTGCACATGTAGATGAGCCCAGTAGCCTCCAAACTGGAAATAGTGTAGCTATACCAGTGAAATGCTATGTGTACACCAAAAAATCCTGCCTCTCAACAGTGCTGGGATTTGGCTAACAAGCAGGTGCAGGTGGAGCAGGCAGTCCCAGCCTGGTACTGCCTACATGATTTGGAAGTGTTTTGTGGCTTGGTCAAGGCCTTTGGTTCCTAAATCCCACCTGAGGCTCTCTTCTGCTCTAATACATCTAGCCTTAGGTTCCTGTATAGTTGAAGTGTTTTTGAAAATGCTACCTTGTCTTTTAACCTATTTTGTATGGGGCATGTTGGGTGTATGTTAAAGAAAAAGGGCCAGTGTGTGAGAAAGGGATAGTTTTATTGAGAGTCTTCCACTTCAGTACTGTCATTTGGCATCCAACCCAACACCCACTTGAGTCAACGGAGAGATTCCCTTGACTTAAATGGAACTTTGGTCTGGCACTTTCACCTAAGCCAAAAAGGTACTAAATGGGTAGGAAGGGCTTTTGTTGACATATGGGTGCTGGGAACAACTCACGCACCCTCTCTGTGCCTCAGTTTCCCTGTACATGAAACAGGGTCTGTAAAATGATACAGACCTCCTCTGTGAAGCCCTTTGAAACATACTGATGACAAATGCGGTGTAATTTAAAAGGAAATATTGCTACTACTCACTATTTATGAAGTGCACAGAGGAATATGACATGATTTTTAATCCTTGTTCTTCTTGCAGCCCAGTCCCAGTACACTGCTTCAGATTCATATTATCTCCTCCAGGCCTGACACCATTTCTGACTCCAGAGTTGCGAGTCTTTAGCTGAGAATTCAAACAGGCCAGGGAGGAGAATTAAGAGATTATCAGACATCAGTTGATAGACAACTTGGGTTTATGCTTAAACATTACAGTATCTCCATTCTGGAGAAAATATCAAAAGGTACATTTCAATGCCGTTTGAAATGTGATTTGAAAAGATCTCTAATCTTATGAGAGTCTGTCTGGACACATGTGCATTTCACTAGATTGTCCTTTTTTCCCTCTGAGGAATTAAAGTAGATATGCTAAAATGCTGCCTAATGCAGACTCCCCTTACAGAAAGTGTTAAACTGCAGCTGGTGATAGAAAGGGCTGATAAGGCCCCACAGTCTATGCCACCGCCTTCATGTGTGGCTGCTGCTTTGACACATCTGATGCTGGAGCAAGGACTGCCTGTAACCAAACCTTCCAGGGAGAGAGTGGCACGGGGGGAGAGGTTTGCAATGTAATGAAACAGCCTTATCCTCCCTGGTATCTCTACAACTGCTTAGATGACTTTTTAATTGTGGTTTAATGCATTTAATTATGACAACTCTTCCCCAGTTTCAAGTATGATATATTAATATTAGAGATCATTAACACTGCTAAATTGCGCTAATGACACAGAGTCCTCAACATCCCATTTAAGAGTGAAAGAGCGGCTTTCTCGTTTGGCTTTTGTCATTCGCCTTATAGGAAATCCCCCAACGATGCTCGAGTCCGCGGAGCTGGTCGAGGCTGTCTCCGCTGCAGTCGCGTTATGATCGCGAGAGAAACCCCCGCTGTAAAGCTCAGCCCGTTTGGGACTGCACGGGAGCTAATATTGCCTTTCTAATATCCACTCTATCTCTAGAAAAGTTAGAGCCTCGGCTTTTGAGCGGGGCGTTTTTTTGTTTTTTTTTTTTTAAATAATTAGAGGAGACTGTATTTAACATCTGCAAAATACTCATGCTTATAAGGGATGAGAAATGCGCGCTGTTCTATTCTGTTTGCAATGGTTAGACCGTTTTAATCTCTCAACTTCAATACATGTCCTCTAGCAGGCTCTACTTCTTGGATTTCATTTTTAGATCCTTAAGGCTGCATATATCTGTCAAACAGACATAATGAATTTAAAGTGCTAATGCCTAGAAGACCAGAAAAACCCCACATTGAAATATATCCTTGCTTGATTAAATTACCACCTCTAGCTACTTTACCTCCTTACGTCCAAGCAGATTTCCTTTTTTACTTACCAAGTACCGGATCTGGAAGATGCGGAAGATGTAATTTCATGGTAAAAACATGCACAAGTCTTTAGACAAGTACATTGCCTTACTCATCTTGTCAACTCGGTGCCTCTCTGATAGACCATGCTACTGACTAGAGGTGCTTTCAATTACACCCAACCTGCAGGGCGACCTGAGGGTGGAGCAGGGGACTTTTGTAAACCATTCTCCAAATATAATTAGTGTTAAAAGCTGTGGCATTAAATTAAGCTGCTGCTTCCCGTTCCTTCCCCCCGTTCAGCGCCGTGGCTACGTGCTCTCCAGCAAGAAGGGGCAGGTGGATGGTGGTGGAGCCCCTGCCTGGTGACCAGGGGGACGAGGCAAGGTACCTGGACAGTACTGCGAGCTCCGGCTAGCAATCTCCTGCTCTGTAAGGACTGGTCACCTTGGGACTTTTATCTTTCCCAATTGAAAAGGCACCTTGCTAGGTTAGGGAGCTGGCCGGTGCAGTGATCAGGGCCCCAGAGATGCGGGGCACACAACGTGCTTGGGAGGGTGTCCACCAGTCACCATAGTCCCTGGGATGGGGCAGCACTGGCAGGGCTGGAGAAGGGGGCTGAAAACACTCACACTCACCCAGCCACCCCCAATCAATCAGGGAGGCAAGCAGCAGCTGGGCAGCAGATGTTGCTGTCACACTGAAAGGGTTGTTGTCCCATGTAAAGTGGGGCCTTGGACCTTGGAGATCAAACCCACGTGCCATGAGCCTGGTCCACCAAAGGTCCCTCCAGAGCCAGGGGGCCCGGGGGTGGCTCTCTGCACGCTGTGCTGTTGGGAGCCTAAAACTAAAGGAGGCAATGAATTTGAAATGAAACGACAAGTATCAGAAGAAGCAGGAGCAGGGACCGAATGAAGGACAGCAGATTTGTAGTGCTTTGAAATGAAACGTTATAATCCCTCCAACAATCCTGTTGACTGTGAGCTATAGCGCTAGGAGTACAACACAGCAAAAAAAGATACATTGTTGGATAAACAGCTTCTTCTAGGTAAAAACTGAATGGCCCAAATAGATGAATAAGTCAACACAATGGAAGGGGGGGAGATGCTGAAAGGAAATGACTCAGTGGCAGTGTAAGGAAAAGGTAAAAGTGAACAGAGGAGAGAAAAGGAGAGAAAAGAAAAAAAATGTAAATGAGTGAGACAAAAAAGCAAAGAGAAAAAGAAAAGAGAACAAGAGGGGGAAAGAAGTAATATTTTCCTTGATAAAAATGCACAAAAGGGAAGATGAACTTTGTTCTTTTTCTCTTTCTCCTCTCCTCTCTCTTTCTGCTTTTCGCCTCGCAGCACGCCAGCCTAAGCTGAGAGCTGTAATGTCATTAAATTGCAAATGCTTTTTCATTTCCGACACACACTGTTTACTTATCTGGCAAAAACATATGTTGGAAGGAATCCGTTAAATTCTGCCCATTGCCTTGGGTAAAAGTGCAATGGAAACGGACCCACTGAGCTTCTTCTTTCTTCTTCTTTTAGCACTTCCCTTATCTACAAGACTGCTTCGCAGAAAACTGGCTAGTTCAATGAAAAATGAAGATACAGCAGGAGATTAGAGAAGAACACTGAGCAAAAAATTCCTGGAGAGAGGGTCACTCCATTGCAAATGATTTCACTCCTCTAGATCTGCATAAATTACTATTTTTAAGGCATCTCCAAAGTCTGTATATTTTTCTCACTCTGTCAAACATTTAATTTCACGCCCCGTGTTCTGAATATGCTAAAATGCATATCTCTGATGCACCTTTAAGCCAGAAAAACGAATGCAAAATTGAAGATAAAATGATGTGATTTGCACTACAAGCCTATTACTTGAGGTATTTACATATAGTTTACCTCTGCAGTTCTGAGAATGATTTATTAAAAAAAAATCGGGATTAAGCTCATATAAATATGTATAAATCTTTGTTTAGAAAATAGATTTTGCAGCTGTTGTGTCAAAAAAAGTTCCTTAAGATTCTGTGAAGAATTTTCCTTTTAGCGGGCTTAAAAAAAAAAAAGGGGGGGGGGGGAAGGACAGGATTTGACATCCTGCTTGAACAGGGGAGGAAAAAAAAAGAAGACCCCAGACACGCACATATTCTGATATCCAGGGGGTTTTTCAAGACTTTTTTAGGTTGCCCTTTTCCTCCCTACAGCTGCCGCGCTGGGACCCACCCCCCACCCTCACAAGACCCTGGATGTCCCTAAAATCTGTTTGGGTGTGAAAACAATCGCGGAGCCCCAAAGAAAAACAACCCCCGCATCTGGCCGCATCTGTACCCGGGGTGGGCGGCGAGATCTGCCTGCTTTCGGGGTCCCTTCCCGGGCTCATTGAAATGGCCAAGAAAGGAGGATGCGCAGCCCGTTGTTTGGGGGAAGCGAATCTCTTCTAATTGCCTCTAACTCTGAATCCCAGCCCTGGCCTCTGCTTGGATCGCCTTTATTTTGTTCATCTCCAAATGATCCTTGCAAAGAAAGATGCTCCCCGCCACCGCTAATTTCTTCTTGCGGATCTCGGAGTTGCCTCACTAGAGCTGAGATGAAGCCTGGGCAGAAGCCGGGCCGGGCCGGGAGCAGGTAGGGGCCGCGCTGGTCCTTGACTCCCCTGGCAATGGAGAGAGGGGAAGGCGGCGTGTGCACGCCTGGCATCGCTGCTGGGAGAGCGGAGGTGGTTTACAAAGCCCGAATTAGAGCTCCAGCGGGATGCGCCTTCTTAGAGCTGTCTAATGACCAGTTGAAATAATAAAACTTGCAGTCTTTTTCAAGAGTTCATTCCTTCTTCCCTGTCTTTTTTCCCCCCACCCCGCGCAAAATAGCTTAACGATCCCCCCTAGCGGCGCTGGAGGAGCACGCGCGGCTACAAGTGGGAGCGGGGCCGCGTGTACACACGTGTCTCCGCGCTGCAGCGCAACACAGACAGCGCGCCCATGCGGCAGGGAGCTGCGCACCTCCCCTCCAGCCTCCCCCGCCCGCGGCAGGGGCCCGACCTGCTTTTCCAACCCAAGACATCAATGCTTCCCCTCCTCAAGTCTTCCCACCCCAGACACGGCTCACAACTGAGAACTAGCAAGGTTTAGACCAATCCAAAGTTAAAGCAGCATCGAAATATCTCAGCTGCCTTGAGCCCCCCTGGAGAAGCCCAGTGCCCAGGGACACTGTGGCATTATAAAGCACAACTAAGGTATCTGAAGCTATGAATGGAGAAGGCATAGCCCGTTGAGCCCTCGGGCTCCTGCCCCAAGTAAAGCAGCTTGAAAGGGAAGGATGATAATTTTTTCTAAAAATCTCCCTAAAAATAGCTTTTCTGCACCCCTGAGGGTGCACTGTTATAGCCAGAAAGTTTCACTAGGGCTGGGTTGGTGCAATCACACCTTTGTTGCTTGTGAATAATCTCTTCAGCCCAATCATATACAACTTCTGCCCTGCATGTGCTATCCTGAACTCGTTATAACTAGCTCCTGCATTAGTCTCCAACTAGAGTCCCTGCCCTACTACCAGCTGTCATTGGTGAAGCATATGGACATAATTTGCCCTGGATGGGTCAACTTAACTTTCAAGGAGGTAGTGGAAAGCTTCCCCTAAAAAAATGAGAATCCTCTACAGCAAGTCTTAACTGTTGCTTGTTTTTGCTTGAGGAATTTTTATTTAATAAAAAAAAAAGAGGCAGAATTATCCCATTTCTTCATTTTTCAATTTTGTTTTCCTGAGGATTTGGATCCAATTTTGGAATTTAAATTGCAATTGATTTGTCATGGGAAACAAACAAACAAACATTTAAGCTTTTTCCAATCCATAGTCAATGGGAAAAACTTATACACTTTTACATACAAAAAACTAGAACTCTTGGTTCCAAAATGATACCTTTTATTAGACCAACTGGAAAATGGCAAGAAAATTGTCCTTTTCTACAAGCTTTTGGGATCAAAGCACCTTCAAGATAAATTTCAGATCCAGAAACAAAATCCAGGATTCAGTGATGGTATGTGGAATTGCAATAATCCCGGGAGGCCTTGGGTTTTTCCTGATCCATTAGTCCTGTTTTCATCAGCAAAAATACACAAGCTTGATCCTATTATTTCCATGATCTCCTTTCACAAAACATGTCAATTGAAACAACTGATAGTTAATAATACAATAAATATTGTATGGATTAAAATGCACTTTGAATGTGGACTAGAACAATCCTTGCGTATGAGAAACTGAAACGAGTATTCATTGGATAACGCAGGTTTAGGGGGAAAAACACTTTATTTCTCAACTAGGACCATCCTTCTGCAATGGTATTTATATGGAAAATCCACTTCATTAAATAAAACCTCATTATATTATAAATAATAAATTATAATTTGGGCGCACTTATTCTCTTCTTCTGTTAGATGAATGGTGTTACACGATCTCAGAAACATACACATGATTCCAATGATTCGATGGCCAGTGACTTAACCTAGGAGCCACAGGGAGAATAAGATATCAGGTTTGTTTCTTGGCAGGAGTGGGAGAACAAAGCTAGCATATACCATTCCTGTACAAAAGAGCACAGTACATCACTGAGGAATGACTTTCTACAAGACGTGTGGAAGAGTGGACTCTTGGAGGCTGCAATTGTCATTTTTATTTTAAAGGAGAAAGGGGTCAGGACAGGAACTCTTTCAGAGTGATGTGTATCATACTGGTTTGCAACTCAGCTCCCTCACTTTCTTTCAGAAACATTTGTGTTGACTGAGATATGTGATAAAATATTTACTGGGACTAGGGACAACAGGTGAAACTCATCTCCTAAGTCCTACACATTATTTTGAGGGTTTAAGTGGGATTTACATGGTGTCTAAGATGAGTGCTGGCCATCCGCAAAGGCAAGAATTTTACTCTAACTGAACAGCATTATCCAAAGCTGTCATTATTTGCTGAAACTCCGAAGTCCCACATTTTAATCCTAAAGATTACTCCACAGCAAATCCTGGTCAAGAATTTACATGATATTTCACTACTTCCAAAACCAGACATTTATGCACTCCCAAGAGCTATCCAGAATGCACATTTCTGTAGGTGCTGGGACTCCGGACTTTCAGTAGAAAAAATATGTTCCTTGAGGGCTTAATCCAATCACCATTAATGATAATGGAAAAGCTCCAGTTGACCAAATGTGTCTTAAAAAGGGTTATTAAGTAATTCACTGCTGCTGTTTTGATAATTTTTTTAATATAATGTTTACTATTTGAGGGATAGGTATGCTCAAGCAAAAAAGCACAGGTGAAAGCATTTTTGAAGGGCTTGACTCTGGATTAACTATTTTATAAAAGTATTGTGCCTGATCTGACAAACTGAATGCCCACACCAAGTGCTACCACATTGCTATCAAACATCAAGTACCAATACCTGAAGCAAGGTATTGGTACTTAAATGGAAACTGGAAAAAGCAAAACATGGTCACAAGCATGGTGATCTCAAGGGGACAAATTAATAAATTGAGGCTAAATGTTCTTTTCTGCTTCCCTTAACAGAAAGGAAGCAGCAGCAAAACATCTCTATTCTATGGCACATTCCCAATAACCCCTAGGAAACTACTCTGCAGGTATCTGCCTTCATCAGTGCAAGGAGGCAAGGCATGGCAACCTGCTGTGGTATCATCCTTTCCTTAACACTCCCAAGAAAGTGAATCTTGATCTTGTCACTATTAGGTTGGCTATTCTAGTACCCAATGGCAGACAAAGTTCTCTGGGTATATCTGAGATCTTTTATTGGGTCAACTAAAATAGTTGGAAAAATTCTTCTTTTCCAACTATTTTAGTTGGTCTAATGAAAGATATCAGATTTACCCAAAGAACCTTGTCTGTCTATATCCTTAGATCAACACAGCAACAATCAACTCTCCAGTACCCAGTAAAAGCCATCTTTTCTGAGGGATGAGAAGTAACACCCAATAGAGGCCCTGGAGAAATAATGGCATGGGAGGCAGAACCTATCAAACAAGTACAGGAAAGCTCAGTGTGAATGGCCCTGATCTACAGATGAGTAGCTGAAGTATTTTTAAGTTTTTTTATCTTGGTACCCTGGAATACATTTTTGGAAGCTTCCCCACCTCGCTAATTCCTTGGTGGGACAAATTTGCTCTTCCACAGAAATACAAACTTTCCAGAACAGATTGCATTAGTTTAGACTTGCGGAGATCTATCCTTTCTGTGGAAACAACCTGGGGACAACATAGTTAATTCAGAATTTCTTCAGGTTTCTTTTGTAGGTTAAAATCTGCACCCCCTGTATTACTCAAATGCAATTTTATCTTAACATATGTATTAAAAATAGATTTTTGACCTTCACTGGCTCTTTGGTAGCTATTGCAGTCTATCACATAAATACACACTAGTTCTTTGAACAAGGCTGGCATATATACTGTACATACTGGAGAGAACTTTCCTGTTTTTAAGTGGTTATATCACATGCATAAACCAGTTCTCAAAGTAAAACATTCATTTTTATTTTCAAAATACCAAAGCACTAAAATCATGTAATTGAGTAATCACTTGCCAAACTTTTTTTCTAATCTCATCTATTTTAAATTACATCAGAGCCAAAATGCAAATTAAACTGGTATGCTTCCAAGCAGTATCCTCCCCACCCCCTCACCTTCCTTTTTAAGCACAATTTAAAGGTACTCATAGAACTTGGGCAGAGACTTTTAAATAATTTGCTTTTGTACATTGTAAGTGTTTAATAACAAAGTTTCAGTCTGACGAAAGGTGTCATGGAAGATGGAATAAATACAGGCTTTATGTAAATAGCAATCCTTTCACTCTAATGTATATTTTATATCTCTGGATTGAAATGTGTAATTCTATTACCTTAAAGGACATCACATGCTCAACAAACACCCGGAGAAATTATTTACCAGTTACCACAATGAACAAAATGAAGTCTCTTCCTGAGACTGACTGACCTTTGAGGCTCCCTCTGACTTTAGGACTTTTGGATCTAAATTGCAAAACCAGGATAAAGTACAGTTTGACTAACTGGGAGTAGCTTTGAGATTCTGGCTTTAATTTTAATTTTACACTGTCTCAAAGCAATTAAAGGTTCTCTACGTGTCAAGGAAACCCTTGAAGTGGCTGGGAAATTAAGACCAACCTGCTTCTGCAGTGCTGGGCTTCTTGTGTAGTTATTTACTATGCAGGATGAACACAATAACTGTGTCCAAACATGCAGGCTTGTGTGGTTTATGGGGCCACAAACCGCACACACTGCATGTTAAACTGTGCATGGTGCTGCTAATTTGCAGTGCGGGGGCAAAATTTACTGCTGGGATTTCTGAGTACCAAGCCCTGCCCCCCTACTCCAAAAAAAACCAACAAACCAACCCAAAATCGTAACAAAGCATGCAAAAACAGTGTGCACCAGGACAAATAGCGTCTCCATGTGCTGCAGAGCCCCTGCCCTGAGGTATGCAGAGACTGGGTCCTGAGCTGCCTGCTCCTGCATCTTGAGGCATGCTGTACCGGGGGCTGCCTGCTCCCTTATGCCACTCCCTGGCTGGTTGGGAAGTAGGGAATCTAAGCATGGGGACTGGCAGCTTGGCACAATGTGCAGGGTGCCCCAGCCAGCCCCCCACCTGCAGCACATGGAGTTGCTCGAGACTACAGGGGGGCTGGTAGGAAGGCTAAGGCAGAGATAGAACTAGGACTAGCAACCCGGATCAAAGATAATAAGAAGTCCTTTTTTAAATACATAGGGAGTAAAAAGAAAGCACTGGGTAATGTGGGGCCCCTGCAGGACATGCTTGGCAATCTGGTGGTTGCAGCAGGCAATAAAGCTGACCTCTTAAAAAAATTGTTTGCCTCCATTTTTCTGAGCAGGGACCAGGACATCCCCCCTACCGGGATACCAGATGGACTCAGGAGAGGCAAACCCAGGCCTTGGGTCAGAGAGGACCTAGTTAGGGAACTTCTGGTGGGGCTGGACGTGTTCAGATCAGCAGGTCCAGATGATCTCCACCCCAGGGTGCTGAGGGAATTGGCAGAGGTCATTGAAGGCCCCCTGGCATGGCTTTATGAGCACTCATGGTGCTCTGGCCAGGTGCCAGAGGACTGGAAAAAGGCTAATGTGGTCCCCATTTACAAAAAAGGGAGGAAGGAGAACCTGTGAAACTATAGGCCCATTAGTCTTACCTTGGTCTTGGGAAAGCTCTTTGAGAAAATTATCCAGGAACACAACTGTGAGGGACCAGCAGGGGAGATCATGCTTAGGGGCAACCAACATGGGTTCATTAGGGGCAAGTCCTGTCAGACCAACCTGGTGGCCTTCTATGACCAGGTCACAAAATTCTTAGATGCAGGTGTCACGGTGGACGTAGTTTTTTTGGACTTCAGGAAGGCCTTTGACATTGTCTCTCACCCCATTCTCATTAAGAAATTAGGTGATTGTGGTGTCGATGCCTACACAGTCAGATGGATCACCAATTGGCTGGAGGGCCGCACCCAGAGAGTGGTGGTGGAGAGGTAATTTTCAACCTGGAAGGATGTGGGCAGTGGGGTCCCCCAGGGCTTGGGCCTTGGGTCCGCACCATTCAACATTTTCATCAGTGACTTGGACGAGGGGGTGAAAACCACCTTGTTCAAATTCGCAGATGACACTAAGATGAGGGGAGAAGTGGGCACGCTAGAAGGGAGGGACAGGCTACAATTAGATCTGGACAGGTTACAGAGGTGGGTGGATGAGAATAGGATGGGTTTCAATACTGACAAGTGCAAGGTACTGCACCTGAGGAGGAAGAACCAGCAGCAGACCTACAGGCTGGGGAACTCCCTTCTTATCAGCACAGAGTCAGAAAAGGATCTTGGAGTCACTATTGATTCCAAGATGAACATGGGCCGCCACTGTAAGGACACGGTCGGGAAGGTTAACTGCACCTTGTTATGCATTCACAGATGCATCATGAGCAGGTCCGAGGAGGTGATCCTCCCCCCCTATGCGACATTAGTCAGGCTGCAGTTAAGAGTACTGCATCCAGTTTTGGGCACCACACTTCAGGAGGGATGTGGACAACATTGAGAGGGTCCGAAGGAGGGCCACTTGCATGGTCAGGGGGCAGCAGGGCAGACCCTATGAGGGGAGG
Organism: Alligator mississippiensis; assembly: GCF_030867095.1. Taxonomy (NCBI): domain Eukaryota; kingdom Metazoa; phylum Chordata; order Crocodylia; family Alligatoridae; genus Alligator; species Alligator mississippiensis. Next base: position 368,424,537 of record NC_081824.1, read on the forward strand.
CTATGGGACCTGAACCTGTTCAGCCTCCATAAGAGAAGGCTGAGAGGGGATCTGGTGGCTGTCTATAAACTTACCAGGGGGACCATGGGGAACGGAGAGTCCCTGTTCCCCCAAACACCACCAGGAGTAACTAGGAATAATGGCCACAAGTTGACTGAGAGTAGGTTCAGGCTAGACATCAGGAAGCACTACTTCACAGTCAGGGCAGCTAGGATCTGGAACCAACTTCCAAGGGAAGTGGTGCTCGCTCTTACCCTGGGGGTCTTCAAAAGGAGGCTTGATAATCACCTAGTCGGGGTCATTGGACCCCAGCATCTTCCTGCCCATGGCAGGGGGTCAGACTTGATGATCTGCTCAGGTCCCTTCTGACCCTACCAACTATGAAACCATGGAGTCCGGCCAAGAGCCAGGAAGAGCTAAGCATGGTTGCCCACAGCAAAGCAATATGCCCTGCAACAAAGGGCATGTGCAGGGGTGCTCCTGCTTGTCTGAACGTGGCCAACAGGTCTAAATTGCTAAGCAGTTGGACCAGGAGAATTGTTAACCCACTTTGTAAAGCTAGAAGGGAAACACAGACTAGAATGAGGCCAACGGCTCATACAGAAGGATTTTAAGTGTTAACATATGGAGTAAGAGATGATTAGATTATTACAGTGGAGAACAGAAGCAGACTTCTGCTTCAACAGAACCACTGAAGAAAGATGTAGGCCTGAGGCCTGAGAAAACTGAAGAGAAGTAGATGAGGAGAGAGGGTAAACAAGAGGCAGGGAAAATTAAAAGGAAAAAAACGTACAAACCACAAGAATGCACATGCTAAGTGGATGTTTATAGTGTTTATCAGAATAAGTTCTGAAAGAGGGAAAGAACTGGTGCCTTGTATACTGAAAATATGAACACATGCCAGTGACAGAGATGGATCCTTGGGAGATTAGGAGGGGGAAGATCTAGGAAAAACAAAAGATCTAGCAAAGAGTTGCAATTTATGAGATTACTTGGCCTGGATTGCTTGGGATTGTCTTTTCCCTTATGCCCCACTGTGATCCCCAAGGTCAGCTGAGAGCAAGTACCATCAACGTGCTAAGTTTGCTTGATGAAAATGTGTGGGAAGTCTTTTCAGGAGTCACTCCTCAGCTCCTGAACTTCCTCCCTCTTGAGGCTTGCCAGAGTCCAAGTTTATTGGATGCTCTGTAAAATCTTCCTGTTTTAGCAGGTGTTTAGCAAACAAAGTGAAGCCTGGATATTATTTGGGGGTGGGAGGGAGGTGGTTTGTTGTCATTCTAGTTGTTTGGTTTTTTTTAATTCTTGTTTGTACTCATGTTTTATATTTTTTTTTCTGTTCTCTTATTATAAGCTGCCTTGAGCCTTTGTAGGGAAGGGAGGCATATCAAAATCAACTAAATATTTTTAAACAAATATTTTGCCTGGTTGGTTAGAAAAAAAATAAATCAAACCTAGGGTTATTAGCAAAATAAAACCTTTTGTGAATATCAAGGAATGGTAAGATCAGTAAGATTTTTTTCCTTTTAAAACAAATCAGACTCTCTCAATAGATCAAGGTTTACCTGCCCTTTCTTATGAGAGCTGCACTCACATTCTAACTGAATTGAAGATGCATAAGCTTTCGTAAGTTTTCAGACGTGGCGAAGTAAGCTGTTGCTTACAGAAGTTTATGCATCTTTGATTCAGTTAGACTATAAGGTGCAACTCTACCCTGCCATCTGCCTGATCCTAAATTAACACTACTAAAATGTTTACAATGAACCCACACGAAAAGTTTTGTGCTGTTAGTTTTGGACAAGCCGAATCACCATATATTGCAATTTCTAAATAATATCAACTAGCTGAATAAGTTGTGGTTGATAAATAAGAGCCAAACCAAATAAGATTCTGCCCAACTTCAGTGTAGGATTAAGATACAAACAATAAAAATGAAGTGATTTTGAAACTCCCGTTGTCACAGAGGCCAGAAAAAATATTAGATCTTACTCTAAATGTTTGATTTGTATGGGAGTGAGTCAGAATGTACTAATGTCATCTTGATATTTTTCCAGTCTCACCTTTTATTTTTATTCACTTGTAAAGTTATGCTTAGTCAAATTTATTTGCCTTCTTACCCTGAGGATTTTTTAAATAACGGCAAAAATACTTGAGCATAATGGGGCCGTGAACAGCTATAGGGATTTTTAACAAGCTCCAGAACCGTTCCTTTTTTGTTCACTGGTTCAATCAGTACAAATTGATAGAAAAGGAAAAGCATCACTTCGAAGACTGTCTGGGGACCTCTGTGGAATCAGTTGGTGATTTCTGTCTAAATTCCTTGAGAACCAGAAGCTAGCTGGTCAGCAGAGAAGACAAGGATTGGGCATGACAGTGAAATATTTTTTCAGTCAGAAACAGTTTCCTTCAGAACATGGAGAACTTCAGTTTGCAGTCTTGTCAATATGTGCCACCTTTTATAGGCTTCGAAATAAATTGGTATGTAAAAGCAATCTTTAGATAAGACAGAACATCATCAGTAACAGTCAATGCCTGAAAATTAACAAGCTAGAGGGTGTCTTTCAGCCCCAGCTAAATACTTATGTTCAGCAATTAATTAGTATTGTCATATGTACATAGTCTCACACTCTTTTATTTTGGTTCCTTTGCACTGCTAGGGTGATAATACACCTGGAACTGTGGTCAGACTCCTCAAAAGAGAAATCTCTGGATGACTGGCAACAGAGCAGACTCCTATTTCAGTCAGAGTGGAGCAAGAGGAGTGTCAGGAGAAGAAATAAGCAATTGATTCCCAGCTGGGTATAAGGTACCGTCACGTTAGATTAGATTAAAACAGCCTCTGTGCACTTTTCTATGACAGAACTAGGGTGCGGGCAGCTTTAGTTTGAGCTTGGGGAAGTGAAATCTGCTCCTGGTCCCTGTCCCTCTGCTTCATAGATCTTAGTGTAGGAGACTAGAAAAAAAGAGATCCTGATATTTCAGGTCATAATGCATTACCAGGCAGTTGGAATGGTCATCTCTCTAAACAAATGGCCGCTGTGGTTGTAAAATAAATTGAGACAATGGATAGCTTCCATGCCTTAACAATTACATACATAAGGCTAAATCATGCTAGGTATCAGGAAGAGCGCTTCTTGGTCTCAGTACCAGTGCTAACTCTTGGTCCATCTTACCTACCAGAAGAATGACATTTTACTGCTACGGTTACACTAACAGAAATATTAAGATGAAGTTTACCAATTACTGGGTAAAGCAGAGGCAAGGAGGATGAGATTTTCTATTGACTACTGGATGTGTCTGGGAAAACTGAATGCCTTTATAGTATATACTTATGCTCAGATGAACTATGAATAAGGATTCTGGGTATTTGGATATGTATCATGTGAAACTAAGGGATCCTTACCTTTATACATCAATCTATGGCACTTGGCTGGCAACATAAGCAGCAAAAAGTATACATGAAAAACATTGACTGCTCCTTAGAAATAAAATTTTTCTGCAGAGATTAAAATTACCATCATGGTTACATCATAAAATATAATAGTCAATGTTCAATGTTTAAAATCTTGTGGCAAAAAATCTTGTGATAGAGTATGAGTGTAGTACATGGTCTTTCATGAGGGTTTATAAAAATACTTCTATTCTTTTACTCCAGATTTGCACCATAAAGAATGCTTTCTCCTCAGGAGGTAGAAAGCAGAGATAAACGGGAACATAAGACTACAGTTTCAACCATATCAGAATGTTACTGGTTAATCAGAAGAATGTAATAATTAATCTTGTAATCCTCCTGCAGATTGTGTGAAATAACAACAGCTCATCTTTTCCAGCCTCAACCTGCTATTCTTGATCTGAATTACAGAGAACTGAAGAGTAGGTGAATTAATGAGCGACCTTGTTACGTTGCTATTTTGCCTTAGTTAAAGATAAATAACTGGTTTGTTATTTAAACTACAACAGAATACTACTAGACTTAAGCTAAACTGAACAACCTGTGCAAATGTAAACAAGAAAGCCATGGGTATTTTAAAGCTAAAATACTATCTTTGTATTTTCCATAAAACACATTAAAAACAACCCAGTACAATTTGTAAAGGAGTGAAAATTCATTTGCCAGTAAATAAAATCCATGTACTGAAAGAACACAATATTCAACAATAATATGTCTACAAAATTTGACAAATATCAAACTAAATACAAGTAGAAAGATTTCAATCAAGAACTCAAAAGGAATGTTAATATTATAAAGAAAAAAAATGTCAGCATGATTTAAATCACACTCAATAAATAGGCACTTCAATAAAGTATATTTACACTAGCTTGCTGAATACTAGGGCATCACAAAGTAGTATGGCTTTATTACAATGGATGGAAGATGGCAACTACTTAGAACCCAGTGCCAACATGGATTATAACAAATCCAGTGAGTATTTTGTTTTTCAATTATTCATAGAAAATTTAATCCTGATTAAGTATCCTTGGGCAGGAATTCATGGGTAGTTGATGACTGAAACCAACATTTATTTGAAATGCTTCTGTTAATTTAATCTGTGTATATGGCTTAATTATGATTGAATCCTCAATGTAAGAGAAATGAATTATATCAGGATTAAAATTCTAGTACCACATCACACATTCCATTTTCTTTCCTATTTTTAAAAGATGCAAGAGTGCTGTTTTTATTACATTCATGTTGCCATCACTTTACAGCCTCACATAGTATTTAGCCTTTTGCTTCTGTATTATGTCTTAGCATTTATTTTAAAAAAGCGTAACATAGGTAGCAATAGATTTTTAAAAATAAAAATTAAACCAACATCAACACCACTAGCAAAAAAGTGCATCATTTGCACAAATAACAAACAAGAGTTTATTGCATTTACCTGTAAACATTTTACACTGGTTTCCTGGAACAAGTTTGTTTTCATTTAAAAATGTAAACATAAAGTGTACTGTCTACAAAGTACAGGAAGAAAAAAACAACACAACCTTTTTATTCATTACACTACAGAGATTTCAGACTGGTCTATCCCACCCTTGTTTGATGTTACAGTCATTTGAAGAACTGTTTTTTCTAGAACCTTAAAAACTAAAATTGGTGCAAGATGGGGAAGGTCTTAGATTGAAAAATGTTGTTATGAATGTGAACAGAGAGACTGGTCTTCCTTTGTTGTCATATACCTCAGCACACAGCACGTAACATAGAAATAACCTGCATTTAAACATTAAAATTTTAAATATATTTTAATACCACATTTTTAGTGAATGCACCTAACTGGGTGACCTGTTCAAATTCAGTATCAGTGAAGAGCCCTACTTTTATGATTTGTGTTTTCCAGTGAAACCAGAGTAGCACATTTACCTGAAGCAAATATCTACATACTTAAGTCATTAAGTATGACTGCATACTTAAGTAAATAAATGTATGTATTCTTAAGTCATTAAGCACATCTGTTACCTAACTGTGTCTTTTCCTAATTATGTCAGAAGTAATGTCGACTTTTATGTCCAGATGGTACTGTTAATGGTAATGTCACTGATGACAGAGAAGACACTTCCCAGTATAGGCTATGAGACAGAAAAAGTCTGTAGAGGACCACCATGGAGACAGCCTGACAGAGGATAACACCTATGGTAATAATCTAAAAACCAAAAAAGAGAGAGATAGAGAAAAGTGAATGCTTTGAAGCAAGAACAAATCAATATTCTTATACGAACTTAAGTCAATGAAAATTGCTACAAACCTTTTGATACTGTAGTAGTTACAAGAGATTTGAGTATGGTTCTGGGATACAGAAACTCTTGACTTGTATGTAATCTTAGATTTACTAGTTCAGTGGATAGCCTTGGGCAAATCACAAACTCTGTGCCTCAAAACTCAGACCTTTAATTCATGACCACTGGAGCTCCACAGGTGTAGCTGAATTAGTTACTTTTACCACTCAGATGACAAAAATAAATATGCTTGGGCCTGCTCTTTCTATGCATGCAGCTCAAACGATGGTGCCTTCTTACTTTAGAAGAGGTTTTTTCATTTCAACCTGTCCATCTACAAGTGAAGTAGTTGAGAAAGCAGCTGAGCCACAAAGTTGCTGTGAAACTTACCTTATTCTCACAAACAACATGGCTGGCTTCCCCAAAATCAGCACATTGTAAGCAGGGAAGCTGTTTTCTACTGGAAAAGAAGCATGCCTAGAGACACTATGTGCAGGGGCAGATCCGGGGCAGGTGCAGTGCTACAGTTCTACCTCCCTTTGGTTCCTGTCCACCCAAACTTCATAACAAGGTCCTTGGGAGGGGCAGCAGCATTTCTATACAGGCAGTGCCGAGAGTCCACCAACTTTGTATCTCTTTATCTCCCTGATTTCTGCTAATCTCTCTGTATTCCATGGGTGCTAAGAACCATCTATTGTTTTTTATGGTCTTGATGTTTCACTCTTCAAGCTATCCTTTTTTCTGCTACTTTGCTCTGTGTTCCCCATTCCTGTTATTGCCTCTCCTATTTCATTGCCTTGAAGACTATTTTTAGTTCTAGCTAAAAACCTTAACTCAGCTGTGGTAATATTAACTCAGGTGTAGAAATGACCAACAGTGAAGTAGCAGAAGCACCATTACGATTTTTAAGAAGGCTAGATTTTGTATTATGAATCTGAATAAGATGCATACAATGACTACAGGACTAATCATACAATATCTTTTGACCATTTTTACAATTTTTTGGCTAGTTTATATACAATTAAAAAAATACAAACTAGTAAATTAGTGCACATTCCAATAGTTATATTTGTTTTTGCTTTGCTTTTAAATTGAATAATATAGTGCTAACAAATACCAGTAAAGCATTAGGGGTGCACAGATACAGATTTTTTGGGGCAAGACTGATAGCTGATTTTTAACAAGCCATATTGGCTGATACAGATTCGACTGCCGATATGCAGGCAGGCAGCGTCTGGCTGGTAAGTCTATTGTGGGGGAAGGGGCAAGAGGGGGGGCAGATTGAGGCCCCTGCAGTGAGGGAGGGAATGGGGCTGAGGCTGCACAGGTGAGACAGGGTGCAGGATGGAGCTGCGTGTGGCTCGTTTGGAGGGTGGGGGGGGTTGCTCCCGCCACTACATGCACCCCAGGAGGACATGGGGGGTGCGTGCCCCCAGATTTGCATGCGGGGCGAGGGTGGGCTGAGGGTGGTGCTGAGCTCTTCCCGGTGGGGGGCTGGGTCATGCTGCACTCTGGGAGGAGGGCTATTGTGGGGGGGGGCTGTAGCCACCCCAAAATTCGCTGTAGCCCCCTCCCAGCGCCACTGCCACCCTCCCCAAGTGCAGTCCAGGCCCAATTGCCTGCTGGGAAGAGCCTGGTGCCACCCTGGTCCCAGCCTGCAGTGGCACCTTGCTCTCGTTTCGTGCGCACATCTGGGGGCCCACGCCCTGCATGCCCTCCTGGGTGCGTGCAGTGGCGGGAGCCACCGCCGCCCCTCCCTCCCATCAGTATCCTGATGAGCAGGGATCCTTGGTTTTCTCTGATAAAAAATAATCCCCAATTTTTGGATTAAAAAAGGGACCCTAAAATCCATGTTTCCATCATTAAAATGAAACACCACTAATATATGTCATTAGTGGTGTTTCATTTTAATGATGGAAAAATGTGGATTTTGGGGTCCCTTTTTTAATCCAAAAATTGGGGATTATTTTTTAAAACAGAAAACCAGGAAGGATCCCTGCCAATAAGGTCTGCAATGTGGAAATTAACATTTCATTTACAGGAACTTATATAGAGAATTAATTACAGTAAAGAGCCAACAATGTTGCTACTGCCATTGCAAGTGTCTGGGGCCTAACCTTGTGTGATGCTAAGTCCTTGTGGGAGCACAGAGTGCCCAGGAAGTGTAGGGTCCAGGGAAATAGTCTGGGAGACATAGTTGGTACTAGGAACTTCCTGGTGCCACACTTCCTGGACAGTCGGTGTTTCCAGAAGACTTATGCTATCTCACATAATCAGCCATGATTGGAAGAAATCATTTTTCTACATTCTGCCTTCCCAAAAACAAGGTGCATATTTTACTGGGGACGTATTGTATGGTATGCAAAAAGGCAGTGTTAAATGAGTACAATTTAAAAACTGCAGTTACTTAAACACAGTAGTTAAAACTTACCCAGTACCCCAGAAATCCTGCTACAAAAATCCTCCTACAGTTAATTACCAGATCTCAACATATGGCAAAGAGTAATGATTTCCTACACCGATTCCCATCTCAAATGAGCTGGGGAGGGGAGGAGCAAGGTTTTCAGTGAGCAAGAAAAAACAAACAAACCCAGTACTATCCTGATTAATGTACCTATAGAAATCAATCACTTTTCAGCATGAGCTAACATCAAATAAGAACTAATTTTTTTCTTATTTTTACTAACATACCTTTTAACCTACGTATCCTCCATACAATAACAGTTCAGTTTCAGAAGATATTTGCACACTCATGAACAGACCACATTAAGTATAAGCAGCAAGAGCTCTGCTTTTCAATGATGTAGTCACTCACCTGAGAATGATGGTGTACTTTATCTGAGCACGGCAGGCTCCACACACTAGCTCCCTAGCTCCCAGCATGTTATAGCAACCAGAAAGCCAAATAAATCCATCTTTGTTTTAATCTTAAGAGTTTAAAAACTAAATTATACATTTTGAAAACAGCATTTTATCCAGTAAAACAGTTCAGCTGTGGCTTCCCTAACCAGCTCTGTCACATAATACATTTTAGAAATTTGCCTAAAAATTAACCTATAAAATTTTTTTGACAGATTTGTGAAAAAAGCCTGTTTTACTAGAAGCAGATTTTGCTTTACCTTAAGAATCATACCCGTTACCTACAAACTATTACCTTTACATTTTATGAAGCTTAGATTTCAGCCATGTGACTCATTAGTAGCAAGGCTTGTGGCTAGGACTTCCAAAGCTGCTTTAGGAAAACAGGGTTAGAAGTTGAAGACCATGAATTTGCTGAAATGACACTAAACCTCTGGACTAGCTGTTGTATATGAACTATTCTGTTAAAATTCTATCCAGTTTTTATCTTATTCATACATACCTTCTCTCTCTGATATTCTCTAAATATTAAAGAAATGGTTGCAAGACACGGGTGGCACAAAAACCACAGGATGCAGGCCTGAAAAAGAATAAATCACATCTTAGAAATGTATTCTAATATACCAAAACAGGGATATGACAGAAGGTTACATTTCCATCTTTCTTTTTACAGATTCACTCCTTTGGAATAAATCAATGTAATTACAGGCACATTATTATCAGTTTGATTTTTAAGTTAGATTTTGTTTCTAATGACATTTAAAATTATTACTCAGAGTATATTGAAATAATGTAATTTATTTAAACAAATAAAATATTTCAGCATTAACTTTCCTATGGGCACAGGCTGATTCTCAATAGCATGCCACATAAAATATTTACACTGAAAAAATTGGTTTCCCCCACCCCTCTTCCTTCCCCGCCATGTAACTCTTACTTTGGCAAAGGTGATATAGAACTCCCTTTTGAGTGTACTTCTCTCCACTGTGATGATCTGATAAAGGCTACAGGCCAATGACAGAGCTAGGCAAACTCTTAGACCAGTGAGAAGTCCACTTGCTAAACTGTAGTGCAAATGGTAGCTGTGATGATTTGTATCTTCAAACTGTTTCCAAATCAGTAAAATACTCTGTAAAATGATGAAGAACAGGTCAAGTAAATACTGTACCTACATGTCTCATTCCTTCAGAAAGCTAACTGCGTTTATGATAGGAAAGTAGCAGTACAACATTGTGGTTCTGCTTGGCTTGCTAGAAACTACCATTTTACTAAAAGAAACAGCTAAAACTGCTCTCTTGGCACCACAGAGGACAAATGATGCTTTATAGCCAGGAAAGCAGTTGGTTTTCTGCTTATAAAATGAGTTAACTTTCCAGAAATTACAACATTTTCAATCAAGCTTCAACCTAGGACTTGACAACTGTAGCTATGTTCCTTTGAGAAACCTAAAGGGAAAACTTCCACTGAATTAACGAGAATTTTGCCAACTGGCTTCAACAGGAACAGGACAGAGTTTGTTAGCAGCAGTCTTCCAAACTACTATCCCCCTTCTTACTTGAACTAGTCTACTTTCTTCAGCACCATAGGCCTAAGCTAAAAAAGAAAGTTAGTACTCCAGTACTGAGCATTGCAACCTATAATTTTTGGTGACCATCCTCTGTAATGAAATTCAGAACCTTGTCCACAGTAGGTGCCTATGCTACTTGCAAAGCTGATTGGGGGCTAGACACCTTAGAACAAGAGTAAAAAAATACAGTGCGATCAGCGGGCCACCCAAACTCAAAAAGCTCACTGGGAAACCAGTTAAAACTAAACAAGAAACAGTGAAATTGCATCCTGCCCTTCTTGGGATTTAGGTTCCTGAGAATACAGAGAAGTGCCACCTTTTACTTAGGCTGTAGATCCTTACCCCAAGTCAGACAAGTATGTCCTTTTCTAACAAAACCTGAGCAGTTTTCTTTCAAAATGTGGGAAAGGGCCACTAGGCTTTGTAAAATCACTTTGTAGTTAGAGCACTCACTCAGCATAAGGGAGATTTGGATTTAATTTCCCCTCCTGACTAAAGGAATTCAAACCCATGATGTCTACCAGACATGGAGAATGTCCTAACCACTTTGGTTATTCTGGGACTGGGGCACTTCCCATCCCTCCTGCTGACGCTATGCTACAATTCAAAATTAATTGGGCCAGAAAGAGATCAAAAGTGAGACCAATTATGTAGATTAGAGGTTAGGACACCCAGCAGGAAGGTGGAACTCTGGGTTCAGGCCCCTGCTCTAAGGACTGAAGGAAGGTTTTAACACAGTGGGAGCAATCTTTTTGGCAGATGCAACACAAATTAATCTTTCACCCTCTCAGTGTCATTCTGATCCCCTTCCCAGCCCAATCTGCTGCATGCCACACAGAAGCTGCACATCCCACTTGTGGCACTCATGTCACAGGCTGGCCACCCCTGCGCTATTTAGTGATCATATAAAAAGGGGACACCATCATTACCTCCTACTCTTCTAAAAGACAGCTGTGACTGCCAATTCATTTTGTGCATGGCACAATTGTGTTAGTATGCTCTGACAACAAATATTGATTCAGTTTCTTGAATAGGATAGGTTGAGGAACACCTGGTTTCGGAATCTCAACCAAGCTTAGGTTTACAGACCCTGAACTTCTCAGAATGTAGGTAATTCTATACATTGTACAAATAAGGAACTTTATAGGTTACAAACTCAGAGGCCAAGGGAGTTTTGGTTCAACCACAATTAAGAGGAATCCGAGTGAAGACTTTTAGACTAATAATATATCAGTGTACCTCTAGGTATAATCCCATTGGCTTTAGTGATATTTGGTTCAACAGGCAGGACAATGAACTCCCAGCTGCTCCTAACAGCAACTGCTTAAATGCTACTATTACAGTCCATGTACAGCATAAGCAAGAAACACAAAATACTAACCTGCATAACAACAATAACTACAGCAATGCCAGTAGAGGTTGGAGTTGAATCCCACTGAAGGGGTCTGCTTTGAGATTTCTTCATTCTGCCTACTGTCCAACCCATACATAAACTCAACAACAGGTACAACATTTGTATCTGAGAAACTACATCGCACACTATTGGGAATGAAAAAGAGTTAACATAGTCACAAGAGAGAAGTAATTTCTTTTTCCAATTAAAAAAGAGAAAATAGCAGTTGTGTGGTTAGCCATACATTTAACTACAATTTAGACACTTCTCACTGTAATTTTCTCATTATGTGCCGGATTTTATTCTAATCTGTTAGGTGTCTAAAGTGAACTTGAGCTAAGGGCAGTCCTCATTTCATCCTGTTTGAGTCCCTGAATATCCATTAACACATTTATTTTTGTAACATACTGTGATTTTGGTCTTAAGACTAAGTAACGAAAAAAGCAGTGAGGAAAGTCCAACTTTTATATTACCAGTTTTCCAGGGACACTAAAAGAGTGGAATAGGGTTGCATGTAGGCACCTAATAGATGGAAGAGGATCTGGTTTTATATAGATTGTGAGATTATTTAGTACTGTAATACACATTGTGGATAATTTTTCTATCAGCTTTTATTTAAAACAATTGTGAACTAACAATTTTCGCATTAAGGTTACAAATCTACTATGAACTTCATGCACTCAGACAATTGTGTTCATGCAGAATCACTTAACAGTCACTGCATACAGATGGTCTGACCAGGTGGTGAATGGGGTAGGAGGACACTTAACATTTGACTTAGATTTCAGAGCAACCAGTTAAGAGACACACTCTATGGTTTCTTAAGACTAGCTTGAGACTAAACTCTGGCCCACATTTTATTTGGAGCAGGGGTGTCGAGTTCCCTCGATGCCCTGGGATAAATCCAAACAATGAGGAGGCGTGTGGTCTGGATCCAAACCCACCTTTGGCAGCAGCAAATAGCATCAGCAAACCACAGAATGAAGAAAGCTGTTACTCACTCCACCACCACCAAAACATCACCTGAACCCCAGATTTTGGCAGTGGATCATACTCCTGAAATATGGACCCTTCCAGGAGCCACAAAGCCCATGTCTTTGACATACCTGATTTGGAGCAATAATTCTTGCTCAACTAGTTTAATTTTTGAATATTTAAATATATTTTACTGAGAGTCGTATGTCCACTTTTTTGCTCTACTTGGGCCCCAAGCATTGAGAACCAGCACATGCACTTTCTTAATCAGCAGCTCTGATTCTCCTGTGCAGATGTGCTTTCCTCTGCAATCTACACTTACTTGCATCACTCTTTCTCTCTCTCAAGTCCCCCTCCCCCACAAAAATCTATCCTTTCTAGACTCTTTCGTCTTTGGAAGCTATGCTTTTAAAGCCAAAATATCTTGAATTAAGCTATTACACTAAAAATAATGGGAACAAAGAATAAAATATCCCTTGAATTAAGAGATTAACATACAATAGTCTTCATTTGAAAGACAATACTCTTCACATAAATATCTGCCAACTTAAAAAAATGCCTAACTCTAGTATTGGAAGGAGTTAAGAATAGGCTCATATCACTCATCCAACTTCATTTCTGTAGGTCAGAAAGAAGGTTTAATCATGTGGTTGATGGAAAAGTTCTGAGGTTTCAGTATTTCAGAAACAAAGAATTAATGTCTTTTACTGCAGTGCCAAGTGCCATCAAGAGGCTGTTAATACCAACTGCAAGTTTTTATGGAATTTATGGCTACTGTTTGCTGCTGGTATATGAAAGTGCTCAGGACTACATGCAAAAATTATATAAAATGACTGGGAAGGAAACAACCACCACTTTTACAGGTAAAAATGCTCATATAAATCACACTTAAAGTAAAATCAAGCAAATGCAAAAAAAAAAAAAAAATCAGAATCAAACATCACTTGTTTTTGTATTGATGTTCCTACAATTTAATGAGTAAAACTTTATTTACAGACATTTCCTCAACCTAATAACAAATGTTTATCCAGGCAAAATTTAAGGAAACTGATGATATGATTATGGGAACAACTTTACCTGGTGTCTATATTTAAGTTTTACTACAGTATTTAACCCCAATATTCAAGTCCTTTGTTTACCTTACAGTAAACCTACATTATCAATCAATACGGCATGTACATTGTCCTCCTCCAGGTCCCGAATGCAATCTTTACTACCAGAAGTAAATAGTCACACTAGTAGTCCTAGTCTAAAAATGGCTTCAAGATGTCCAGTGATAGTTAGCCAGAGAATAGTGAGATACTCCAAAAGATACAGGAACCACAGTTCAGCTTAAATCACCTGGCCTCTTCCAAACTAGACAGGTAGTTGGGGTCACTCAGAGGCTCTTGCCTGTGTTTCGCTGTCTCATCTTCTATATTTGATGATCTTATAGGTCCCTTCTGGTCCTTCTATTCTATGATATTTACCTTATCTAGGTAAGCGTCAAGTAATCTTTTGGCGAGCTCTCCATTTTGACATACAAGTATATGCAAGTGATTTAACAATTGGGTAAAAATGTATCAGTGTAGGACAATGAAACAGGAATAGGATAATAGTCTGTGGAGGAGTACCAAAAGAGAATTTCAAATAACATCTAGTTTTTTTTTCTTTTTGAAGGGGAGGCCAAAATGGCAAGACTGGATTTGTGGGAGGTACTTTGCTATCTAAGTTACCATATTTAGCCAAATCCAAGACAACCCTAAATTTGTTATAATTTTCCATGTATGGAATCTAATTATCAGAAGGCTGTCTTAAACTCATCCCCCCTCCACTGCTGTAGTGGGAAAAGCAGTGGCGGCGGGGGTGGGAAGGCCTGACCCCTGCCCTCCGCACTACTTGCCTCCCTTGTGCCTGTAACCCCACTGCCTCTACCCCCCACCCCCCGCCCCCAACACTGCCCTTACCTCCACAGCCTCTGCCCCCAAGGATGCTGGATTGGGTAGATACCAACGGTAGCTCTGGTCTTCACTTTGGGTTGAGTCAAGGCCAGAGCTGGGACCAGGGAGCTGCTTGCCTCCCTACTGTCTCAATTACAAGACAAGGGGTTTCCCCCCAGCCCCACATTAAATGGGGAAAAAAACTTCAAACCAGAATTGAGTAAACATGGTATGGTACTTAACCTGCTACCTTAGCACTGAAGTGCCATTTTCATAAAAAATTTCCAAATGGTTGAAAAGGAATTTATTAGCTGGGAAGGAATCTCTTTGTATTTCTAACCAGAACTTCAAAAAACAAAAACCAGTGTCAGGTTGGCTTAAAACAGTGTACCATGGCACAAGATGTTCTGTGGGGTTTAGTTCCAGTTACACATTGAAAAGGCCAACACTTTAAAAAAGATGAGGACAGACTGGAAAGACACCAGAATAGAGCGATAAAAATTATTAGAAACTGAAAACATAATGCAGAAAGGTTGAAAGGAGTAGGGCTGTTCAGTCTAGGAAAGGGAAGACTGAGGGAAGATCTGAAAACGGTCTTCAAATACCTGAAGCTATGAGATAAAGAGGATGGAGACAGCTTTTTCTCTGTTGCTGTAGGGAACAGAAATGGGAACAATAGCCTCAAACGGCAGCTGAGAAAATTTAGGTTAGAGATTAGGAGGAATTTCTTATGAGGGTGGCTAAGCATTGGAACAGGTTACTACCTAAAGAGGTTGTGGAATTTTAATTCCTGGGAACTTTCAAGAGCAGGCTGGAAACGCACTTGGCTCGAGATGATCCTGCCACAAGTAGTAGATTGGACTAGATGAGGGCATAAGATCCCTTTCAGCCATACTTTCCTACCATCCTATGAAGTCAAGGAAGCTGCTTTGTTAATACCAGGTCTTAATACAATAATTCTTGTTATAGCTCTAACTTGAGATTTTGTGACTTGAACTACTTCATTTTTTCATTACATTATATTTCATTAAATTACATTTTATATCTAGGATTAAATATTTTTAAAATACCTTAGGGGCATGGTAAACAGATCCTATTTAGCCTATTAAAGCTCTGATCCAGCAAAATATACTTCAGCATGTGGAAAACTTTATCCATTTTATCCAAGTGATAGCTCTAGTCTTAAATGGCAATACCTGAATGTAAATGTATGCATCTATCCGTTTAAAGGACTGGGTCTAACAAAATTAAATTGTCTAGAGCTGTAAACCATGTATTAGTTACTTAACTCTTAAAATAACCAGAAAGGGCCGTTTTTTGCAGAGAAGCATTGTGTACTGTTTAAAATCTGATGAACTATACCTGAGATAAGAATCGAACCCTAAATGTTAGCACTATTTAAAAGGCTCCACATTAATCAACATAAAATGTTCGCAAGATTAAGCTGTATTAAGCATACTCACATTCTGCCAAACTTCCCACAAGAGGTGCCCCTATTCCATCTTTAGAGTAACTATAAGGAGAAACAACACCACCACCACACACAGGAGACAATATTTGTTAAAGTTACTCAGTCTTAAATTTGACTTTTTTTGTTAACAGTAAGTAAAAAAACCGCAATGTTCTAACTAGCCCCCCCAAGTTGTCACAATTCATAATTAATTTGAATAGTTAACTGATTTTTACAGTTAAATATATTTTATTCTTCATTTTAAAAGAGAAAAAAACGTAAGTAGTTACCTTGAGAAATGCAGGTAGTTGGCTAAAGCTGAACCACTCTGTAACAGTAATGCAGTTGACAGTACCTTTAATGCAGCATGCATAGGTCCACTTTTCTTAACAGTCTGCCATAGTGATTGAGCGTATATGCAAGCAGCTACAAAGTAGACTAGAATAAGTATGGAAAAAAATTCATGTAATCCTGTAAAGAGAAGAAATGAGGTTTATTTAATAATGCAAGTTTGGTAAGTATAGATAATATAATACAATGCAATGCAAATCAAATCACTAGGACAATCAATATTAAGCAACATGGTATTGGTAATTACTGACCAAAAAGCAATTGTAAAGCTGAATTAGTACTCAAAACACGTTCTTTTATCTTTTCCATATACTAAGAAAAAAGAAAGAACCTATGTGCTAGTTTTCCCAGATGGCTGATTATTTGACCTGAAAGCCTAGTCTTAAATCAAAATAATCTTTTCTTGAATGCAAGAGAGATTCTGTGCTCAATTTCTCTAAAAATGTCATGTACAGCGTTATTGTAATGACTGACATAGTTTATATAGAAGATTAGGGGTACACCAATAAAGAATTTCTTGGCCGATACCAATAGCTGATTATTAACCAGTCATGTCAGCTGATACCAATCGGATAGCCGATTTATAGACATGTAGCCAAGCAACTTGGAAAGCAGAGTCCTGCCATCTTAAAATTCCCTGTAGCTCTCTTGCAGCCACCCCTCCCAGTGTTGACACCACTGCTCACCCTGCTCAGCTGATCCTGCCCTGCCCCTGCTGAGCTGAGTCCGGGCCCAGCCCCCCACCAGGAAGAGGCTGCGCTGCTCCTGGCCTCGAACTTGCACCCCATCCTCGCCCCATGCACAAATCTGGGGGGCAAGTATCCCCCCATGCCTCCCTTGGAGGTGTGCACAGCAGTGTGGAACCACCCCCCCCTCCACCATGCCCCTGGATGAGCCACCCATGGCTCAGTCCCGCTCCTGGCCATGGGGTTCTAGCCACTGCCCTGGCTAGACAACGCCTGCCCCTGTCCTGCCCCATTACTCCTTCCCTCAATGTGGGGGCCTTGATCTACCCCCACTTCCCCTGCACCATTTCCCCCCCACAGACTTACCAGCAGGACACTGCTCTCCAAGCTACTGGGCTGCATTACTGGCCACATGCATGCTGTGGCTGCACACACGCACATGGCACTTATCGGTGACATCGGCCAAAAAAAGCTGATTGCCAATAATGTTAATTTTCCTGTTATTGGTGCCAACCTGATATGCGACCGATATACTGTTGCACCTCTATAGAAAATATTTCCTTGAAAAATCAGGCAACAGTCCCAATTGATATCAGCAATTAGAAACATCTCCAAGAAATGGTTCAGACAAACAATTAGTCTTCAAAGATAGGTTAGGAGATGAGGAGAGAGAAATCCATATCCAATAAATTCAAAAGGGATCTATGTATCCACTGGGTGTCACTCTCATACCACATAAAATGAAGCATGGTTAGTTTAGATAGCACCTGTACTAAGGAGACAGCTTTTAGGTATGGAAAAGTTAAAGCTGTGCAAAGAAAAGTAATTCCATTTCACAGAAGACTCAAGTATTCTGAAACCCTGCTTTATTCCAAATTTGGAATGAAAAACAAAACAAAACAAAGAATGAAACTTGCTGAAAGGCAAAGTCCTGGTTCCTGGCTACAGGTCACTACTCTGGATGACTGCCCTAGAGGTAGGGCAGCTCTATCAAGAAACTGAGATTGGGAACCAGCAGCTTTAGGACTTCCATATTTTTGGCTCCACATCATCCCACCGGGCAAGATTCAATGGGATAAAAAAGATTGGAAACTGGAGCAGGCAAACTTGCAGGAAACCAGATAGCTTGCTTTCTCCTGGGCCCTCATTGAAAAAAATAAATATTCTATGGAAATGGTTCAGTTTTGAGCAATGTATTCTCCAAGACAAAACTGTCAGACAAATTCCAGCTAGTTCAGAAGAGACAGCATACACTTATTAGCAGAGGCCTATATTTTTGGCAGGAGTGCCACAAATTAAGCCTTATGCTTTCCCTGTGTGCCACCCTTATCTCCTTCCTCTGCCTTGCCTTCTGTTCCCTGCCCTCCCTAATCTAATGCACTGCTTGCTATCTGCTGCTGTTCTGCCTGCCTCTGCCCCAATCTGCTGTGCATTACACAGTGGCTGCCTGTGCCTCGGGTTGGCCACCCCGTCATAATGCGTTAACCACAGAAAGGTTATCAGTGTTGGATGAAATATGAATGCTCACCACTGCAGCTAGTAACTACAACTCAAAGCATTTAACTTGAACATGCATGGAATGGGATGGCAGAGGTCTGTAGACTTTGGGTGCACAATATGTTTATTCCCTAGTAAAAGTGGAGTAGACATGATGCACTGCTGCAAAAATTCCATTCTGGACATAGACAAACATATAACTGAAGCAACTTTAAAAAGTGGGGTGGGGTGGGGAGAAGCTGCTGCAACTGTTATACTCTGTGCAGGAGCTTATAGCAATACAAATCGTGCAAGTCACCATAATTTTACCCCGGATGGGTTAAAGTTGGATCTGTTTTGCTACACTGGTATTGCTATAGGCTGGTACATAGGTAACTTACAGAATAACAGCTGTTGCTTGGTCCAGAGTAGTGGTTTCCTCTCCCCTTTTGAAACTGTTCCATGTATACATTTTCCCATACCCTCTAGACAATGAAAATGTACTCTTCAAAAAGCAAGGAGTAACTATATATTGATATACCGGTCACCTATCGACTCCCCTTGTCAGTTTTACTTAAGGTAGTCATTTGATCTTACAAACAGATTCCCTTGCCACCTAGTGACCAGATGTTGTAATACTGCCTACTGCTTGAGTAGCTGGTCATGCATCCACTCCTTATAGGGGAATGAATTTATTGTGCAGTAAAAATCTGGGATCTTGTCATGTGTCTATGCCCTTTATGGTCTTAGAAAAGAGCACAGTTACAAAGCTACTTAGCAGGTCATCACTTCAATTTTTTTTAAATGCACCTTTCTGCTTATCCTATTTAGCCCATCCATCTCTTTCCTTTATTCAGACTTTTTTTTTTTTTGTCTACAGAAAATCTGTATTTTGGACAAGATTTGCCACCTTGGCTTGCAGTGAGTATCTACCTAATCCATGGGTAGCCTACCATAAACTGACTTTCCACAAAGTGGGATACTTCTCAACATGAACTAGAAGACTTCAGCCATTTAGTCTTCATCAAAACATTATCATAATCACCCTAAACTCTTTTGGATACAATGTCTAGCAAGATGAGAAAGTCTGTAAAAGAACTCCTGAAAAACGGATATAATAAATGGGTGGGTTCTCTTTCTCCTCTTCTACCTCACTGCTTTTTTGACTTAGCTTTAAACTAACATGATATCATGTTACAAAAGTAGAAGCATTAATGAAATTTCAGGAACTTAAGAAGAGTGAAAGGGGATCATACCTAAGTGTCTAATACGTAGAGTATGATTTAGCTCCAAATATAATATGCCTTTTGTTCAGATCAGTTTTCAGCTACAAGCCTTCTGTCTGTAAAAGTAATGTAGGGCTATATCCATAATCAGGACTTTGGCACCTAAATTCCATCTAAGCCAAAGTTAGAAACCTGAAAATCCTGTCAAGATGGCACCTAATCCTTGAGGCACCTGAGCTCTGCAGGACTTAGTTTTACATTAAATGGATATTGGATACAATATGTAAACAGCACTAAGAGCAGGGACTGAAATCCAGGACTCCGCTCTCTCAACCACATACCACTAACTTAGTGTCAGGCCCCCTCTCATGCTTTTTCTGTATTAATGTAGTTACTTTCATACCACGTGTACCTTTGTCCCCAAAACCAGCCCTCTAAATTGGGTTGTATGTCTCTAGTGAGGATTTTTTTTCCTTTGTTGGAAGAGAAACAGAGAGGAATAGAAGGAAGAATACACTGTGCCCTGGTGGCTCCTGCTTCTAACTGGCCCCAGCAAGTACAAGGACTAATGCTGGGCTTAAGACAGTGTAGGAAACAAAACATGATTTGGTGGAGTGTAGACTAGCCATGATTTCAATACCTGGAAACTGGAGGAACAAACTGTTGTTGCTGCAGGTTGCAAAAAAATATTCCCTATTTGGGAATATTTTAAAGAAATTCCTCTATCACCGGGAAGTGCTGGTTTTATGCATTTAATTACATTTAAATTGCCAACTTAATGCAGCTTGATACAAATAGGAGCAGAAAGTTAATCATCTAGCAAACAAGAAATATGTATTTCACCATTTTATAGTGTACTAATATATAGGATTTCTAGCTATATAGGTATGCCAAGCTATATATTTTTAAAATATATATTTAGGAAACGCATGTACCAAATCTATTGGAAAACTGTATTTGGTCGTAAATCAATGTTAATTGTTAAATCAACCAATGAAAATGCACCTTTGAGAGAGCGAGAGCGAGCACGAGTGAGAGCACATATAATAGGGAAGTTGGTAAAAAAAAAATCAATGATTTAAATCAGGCTTTTGGCTTGCCAATTTAAATCAAATCAACTTGGTTTAAATCAATCCACCCTGTGTTATACAGATCATTTGTTTACCTTCTCTAATAGATCACACTTGATTACAATATGATTAATTTGTGTTGTAACAACATAAAACTTGAGTCTACTATAGTAGAGACCAATCTTTTCAAGAAAGTAACAGGAGAACTGTTTGATGTTACAATTCATAACTCATTTCTTTGATAAGACCAGATTTGTATAAGTGCATTACAGAACTGGAAGAGATTCTCATATTAGGAATATATTCACTGGAATTCCTTCCTTTTTGAGAAAAATATAAATCTAATGGTGAATAATTCCATAGGCCACAAACTTCCAATTTCACACTTTTTTCAAGCATAGTAAGTACCAACTCACTTGATGATCAGACCCTTAACTTATAAATCAAGTTTTGAGAAAAAAAATCTTACCAGATTCCCCTGCGCTAAAGTGATCTAATGGATTTCCTTCTGCATCTGGGTTTAGTAACACCATTTCAAACTGAACATCCTCGGATTCAGAATTTTCATAATTCTCCTCGCAGGTAAACTTGTCTACATAAAACACATACCATGTTTCTGGATATGGAATCTGGGACACTGTCATATTTTGGTCTGTGTGGTTCATAGACACTTTGAAAAGAAAGAAAATGAAATTAGAACTGAATGCATCACAAATAACTTACAGAAATTAATTCATCTTAGATAATGTACATATTCAACTCATAAGACCATAACTTTTATTTTTATGCTTTCTTAAGTATATAGAAAAGTGAATAGTCTGTATCAAAACACAGTCATAACACTCTACAAAGGACACTGAACTTAATCCTTATCTTTATTTTAAACTTGGCACAATTGTGGGAGAGGATTAGAGAAAGCACATGCTCATAACCAGTCTTTCAGCTTCTCTAATCACAGGGTATGAGACAGCTCTTATCACCACACTGTCAACAGACAATGGGCTGCAAATGCTAAGAATCCAGTAGACTGCCATTCTATTTGGCACATCCCATACTCCTCCTCCTCAGCAGAGGATTTCATTCGGGGCTCCTCAATGGGAATAGCTATTTGGTCTGAACTTCTCATTTGAACATTCTTATTCCACAGTAAGAGCACCTTTGGAAGTGAACCAGGTCAAACCCCACAAAGAAAGTAAGGGAAGGTTAATCTGTAACTTTACAGATTAACGTGTTCAAAGAGGGATGAACTTTCATACACTACAACCTACTTTGTCAGATGCTATGCAAATACTGTATTTATTCTAATCTAAAAACAACCCCCCCAATAATTAGAGTCTATACATGGAACATTTATACGTTTATAATTTTCTGTGTATAGAATCTAATTATTTTTCATTCAATCCTCCCACTGGTATGGGGGGTAGGCAGTGGGGAAGGAGGTGGTGGAGGGAGGTCAAGCAACTTGCTCCCTACTTGTGCCTGGCCCCTCTACCGCTTCTGTCCCTGCAAGCCTTGGGTGTCCACCCCCTCCCCCCCTTCCCCAGCCTCTGCTTTGTACTGGCAGGCTCTGTATCCATTCTTACCTGTGGCACTGAGCATAGCTCCCGCTCAGCACCCCAGGCTGCAATGTATATGGAGCCCACCAGCCCAAGGCAGGGGTCCGGTGGGGGAGGGCGGGGAGGGGGAGGTGGAAGGGGGATGAAAAGAAAAGACAGGGGGTGGGCAAGGTGCAGGGGCAGCATGGGTGGAGGAGGGGAGAGCCAGCCAGCAGCTGTGGCTGTTGCCCCTACCCTGGGTAGGGACTAGAGCCTGAGTCACAGCAGCTGCTGGCCCCTCAGCACCCTCATATATAGTTCTGAGAGAAGGGGCTTCTTTCCACTGTTAAACAAACGCCCCTTGTCTTAAAATCAAGTAAATATAGTACTCAGTATGAAACAAGAATGTTGCCATGGAAGTGAAGATGGTATAGATATATCTTTAAAATCATACTCTAGCTTGTTTTGTAATATCTTTCCCAGGTAGATAAACTGTAAACATCACATAATCTGCAAGTGTAAATCTAGCAATTGAACCCATTTCTAAAAGTGTAGCTCTTCTCAAATTATACCAAATCAGATGCATGAGAGACTGGAACCTCCACTTCGTCTTGAACAGTTACTTCTGATAAGAGTGGTGGCAGCTGTGTCAGTCATTACAAGAACATTTGGAAGGCGTGATGCAGGTGATTTTTATACCTTTAAAAGAACACCATATTTTTGTTGTGTATAACCCACTTCTTTCAACCTCAAAACCAGCTGGGGAAAACTGGGGTATGCATTGTATGTGAGCAAAAGGAATCCCCATGGGTCTGGAAATTTGGTGTGTGGTAGGGGGAGGAAACTGATGCCAATAACCACTGCCAATGCTCTCCCTTCCCTCCTACTGTGTGGAACACCTCCCCCTGCCCTTCCATCTGCATACTAGGTTAAGCTGATGCACAGAGTTGGTTCAAAGCCAGACCCAGCACACTGAGTATGACCCAACATGCAGACCCAGAGCTGATGTGCACTGGGCCTAGGACCATGTGCTGGCCCTGGAATTGGAGTTCAGTGCTGAATCTGGGGTGCTCTCAGGCTACACAGCCCTGGGACCGCTGTGCTAGATTGGGCCTGACACCTGGTCCCAGACCCAGCATGCTGGATCAGCCTGTGGTCCCCATCTGGTGCATGGGGCTGGCAGCACACTCAGGAGCAGACTCTATTCCAGGCTTGTCCAACATGCGGCCCGCCAAGCCGTTTTCTGTGGCCCATGGTGCTGCAACGGGAAATGAAAGTAAACACTGTTTACTTTCTTTCCCGCCCCTTGTCCCTCCCCCAGACCCTCAGCAGCTTCCTAATGGCTGCTGAAGGGCTGGGAAGGGACAAGGTTCCCACACGCACCGCGTCAGCTTGGTGTTGCCGACGCGGTGCGTGTGGGAGGAGGAGTAGCCATGTGCCACTCGGGACAGGATGAGCCCAGCCGGAGCAGCAGGGGCTCAGCTGCACTTTCCCCCTACCTGTGCTGGTCAGTCCTGCGCGGCACACGGCTCCGCCACCGCCTCTGTTGGTTGGTGTCGACATAGGCAGGTCTGTCCCATCCGGAGCAGTACGCAGCTGAAGATGGATTCCCACATGCTGCTGGGGCCGGGAGGAGCCCGGCCAGGTCGGCACCGGCCAGCAGAAGTGGCGGCAGAGCCATGTGCTGCTTGGGACTGACCGGTGCAGGCAGGGGGAAAATGCAGCTGAGCCCCTGCCGTTCCGGCCGGGCTTGTCCTGTCCCGAGTAGCACATGGCTCTGCTGCCGCTTCTGCTGGCTGCTGCAGACCTAGCCGGGCTCCTCCTGTTCCCAGCAGCTCGTGGGAAGCCGGCTTCAGCCGTGTGCTGCTCCAGATAGGATGGACCCAGCTGGGTCAGCACCAGCCAGGAAAAGCAGCATGCAGCTGAAGCTGGCTTCCCACATGCTACTGGGAACGGGAGGAGCCCGGCCGGGTCGGCACTGGCCAGCAGAAGCGGCAGCGGAGCCATGTGCCGCTCGGGATGGGACAAGCCCGGCCACAGAGGCAGGGGCTTAGCTGCATTTTCCCCCTGCCTGCGCCCATCAGTCCCGAACGGCACACGGCTCTGCTGCCACTTCTGCTGGCTGGTGCAGACCCGGCCGGGCTCCTCCCATCCCCAGTAGCACGTAGGAAGCCAGCTTCAGCTGCATGCTGCTCCGGATGGGACACACCCGCCTGGGTCAGCACCAGCCAGCAGAGGTGGCGGCGGAGCCGTGTGCTGCTCGGGACTGACCAGCGCAGGTAGGGGGAAAGTGCAGCTGAGCCTCTGCTCCTCTGGCTGGGCTCATCCTGAGGTTCATTTCATGTTTGTAAAATGCTTGGAGAGCCCCACATAGACGCACTGCATAGAAATGCAAAATATATTATGACTTATTTGGTTGGCACCTTGGGCTGAGATTTTCAAAGCTGAGTCAAAAGGCCAACTTCCGTTAAAAT
This sequence comes from Alligator mississippiensis, assembly GCF_030867095.1. Classification (NCBI taxonomy): domain Eukaryota; kingdom Metazoa; phylum Chordata; order Crocodylia; family Alligatoridae; genus Alligator; species Alligator mississippiensis. The sequence continues at coordinate 368,449,230 of NC_081824.1, forward strand.
GAATGGGTTTTAGAGGACTCCAAATCTTTTATGACAACTTTGTAACATGCCTATCTACCCCTTTTTGCAAATCTCAGCCATAGTTTGGAAGCTCAGCCAAAGAACATAAGAGCTTCTGAACATAAGAGAATAAAAAGTGCCATGCTTGGTCAGCCCCATGGTCCATCTAGCTCAGTATCCTGTCCTGAACAGTGGCAGAGGTGGATGCTATAGAGGGAGAGTTTTGAACTGGTTATTTAGACCCATTTCAATGTCACTTCCTGCAACTTCATTGGTGTCAAAGGTCACGTGACATCACTTCCAGATGTGATACCACTTCCTGTGAGGTCTCTGAATATGGCTCACCGGCCCACTGGGTGATAAAAAGTTTGTGATCCGGCCCCACATTCATAAAGGTTGGACACCCCTGCTCTATTCCCTAGCTGTTACTATTCAGACCCATACCCAAGTTAAGATCCTTTTTCCTTCATGGTACCTTTTAAAAAACAAGGAGTAGAAACATGAGAAAAAAATATGGTAATCATGAGAGCAATGAGCATTTAAATGCATACAGTACTTTAATGTAAAACAAGATATTACAAATACATAATACCAACTCAGTCCTTGAGCCACTAGCTGGGATTTTTAAGCTACTTAAAAAGGTTCAATTAATATGCCTCCTCCTAAAACATTGTATGAAAGCAGCTTTTTTATCTATGGGTTTATTGCCTTTGCAATGTTGATGGAAAAAGATGCGGAAGCAATATTAAGAGGGAGAAAAGAAGGTAGAAACAGAAGAAACAAGGGCATTTTATAAATATTATATAAATATCTGTATAAGTCATAAGAGAAAAGTTAGGTAAATAAACTAAATTTGTTTCCTAACAGGGATTTACCTTGTGTAGCTAATATTGAAGTTAACCAGAGCTCCATTAAGAGACAGTATCTTCAGCATTCAATTGCTTCTAAACAGCCTCCATATTCTGCATGGTTTTTGTTTTTTTTTAAAGTTTTGCCTATTATTCCTTCAGTCTGACACTTTTCTAGATCAATGCTGTTCAGGTGGTGACCAGAGCCACTGTGCTGGCACAGCTCAAGAACCATCCAAGTGGTGGCTCAAAGGCACCTAGGCCCACTGTGTTCATATGGGTCCAGAATCCAGAGGTGAACGCCACTGCCACTTGTACCCTACGAAATTTGGAGATTTTGATCACTGCTGGTGATTCAAAGCAGCAGCAGGGGAAGACAGAGAGGAAAGGGGGAGCAGCAACATCCACCCTCTGGTTTCCCTGCTGCCCTGTCACTGGAGGTGAGTTGTTCCGTCTGAGAGCAGCCCCACAGAACCGAATAAGTTGGATGGCCCTGTTCTAGAGCACTGCTGAAATACAAAGTTCTTGTTTTGTATTTAAGCAATTTGAGAGAAGCTATCTTAAAAAAATCCCTCAGCTGCAACCAGCAACTGTTTTCAGAAGTTTTATGGAGACAAACTAGCAATGAAAAGTTGACAAAATGAGAACAATTCAGGGCAGATTCCGAAACAGGTTATAAAGAGCATGGCTGAATGGGAAGAGAGAAAAGAGCTTATAAAGCAATGAATGTAACAGAAAAGGCCAACCGACTAATCTTCATAGAAAGCAAAGAGTAGGCTAAGCAGGAAGACAGCAAACCTGTACATTACAAAAATTCCTAAGTGAGATAAAAAAATCTGTCACTCAGAGCTCAAGAATATTTTGGAGACAAGCAATTTAGAAATGTCTAATTCAGGGGTTTTCAACCTTTTTAAACAAATGTACCCCTTCTGTCTGTTTCAGCTCATGTACCCCTTCATATTAAAATTATTTTGTGGAGGCTGAGTGCATGCACACATGTGCATGCATGTCCCACATGCCGCCCCCCCCCCCAGCAGGTAAGTCTGTGGGGGAGGGAAAGGGCCGTGGGGGTGCAGATTGAGGACCCCACAATGAGGGAAGGAGTGGAGCACAGACAGAGGCAGGGGTGAATGGGGCCCCGGCTGGCCTGGTCATGGGACAATCAGAGCCCAGGCAGGTCATACAGGGTGCGCTCCTGCCACTGTGCAAACCCCAGTGGAGGCCTGGGGGGCACATACCCCCCCCCAATCTGTCTGCAGGGCAGAGGCAGCTGCCACTGTGAGCTGGGCTTTATGTGCTGCTGTAGTTGTCCTGGGAGCGGTGCGATGCAACGTGTGTCCTGCCACTGGGTGGGCAGGGGGAGTGCATAGCTCGGAGGTAGTGGGCATGTGGCGTTGCACCACTCCTGGGGCAGCTGCACAGCGCACTAAGCCCACCACAGAGCGGCAGCCACCACAGCCCCATGCACAGATCGGGGAGGCACGCGCCCCCATGGCCTCTGCTGGGGTGTGCTCCCTACAACCTTTTTAAGTACCCCTAGGAGTACATGTACCCCTGGTTGACAACTACTGGTCTAATTCTTCATCTAACACCTAAAATAAAATAAAAATATTAAGTGAGTTTGAATTTAAAAGGACTGTTTCCCTTTTCTTCAAGGCATTAGTTCATCAAGAGCTGGATTCAGACACTTTGCTGTCTTTCAGCTTAGTGTACTCTTTGCATTCAATGAAAATGTGTGTCCCTCTGAAATAATTTGTATCAGATACCAGCAGGAGCAGTATACCAAATGAAAATGGACCGGGGGGGGGGGGGGAGAGAGGGCTCAAACAAAGGTAATTTGTCTTATATTCTAAGCATGAATAATTCTTATGTCACATGCCACAAAACAAGCAGAGATAAGAAATAAGGATAATGGGACAACAGTTTTTTTGGCATACAACAACATCATGACCAGATTGTGTTATAATTCTATTCCAACAGCACGTCAAATATCTTAGTTACTTCACACATTGTGGTTTTCTGGCTGCACAGAGGGAACACATGAAAAGAAAGATGCATTATGTAAGTCAGATACTGGTGAATAAAGACCCTAATATTTATCAAAATATTTAATTTGATAAAGAATGCTTTATGCTTCTTTTAATTAGGATTTCTAATGTCACAATCAATAAATGGCACAAAAATATGCTCTTAGTATCTCTATCTTTCAGTTACATAACTAATCAGAACTATTGAATGCGTTATTGTTTAGCTGTTCTACCATTTGTGTTTTCACTCAGATCAATACACAAATTAAGCATTATCTTGATTAACACATCTCTGAAACTGAATTTTAAGAGGATCTTCAATGTTTTGTACAAAGGCTGACAGATTTATGCTTCCATGAAAGTGACTCTGGCCTTTTATTTTTGTTTTCCTGTCATTGAACAATACATTTTCCACAAGGCTGGGAGAAAGAAGCCTCTTGACAAAACTGAGTTATTCTTCTAGAAACAAAAGACAACAACACAGCATGCATATTCTATGCTGGTATAATTATCAGCTCAAATAGTAACAACCCTTGAACTAAAGATTCAATGGTGAATAGCTAATTGCAGACTTAAATAATGAAAGGATATTAAGATCAACAAACACTGTAAAATTAGTACGCACAATTTACTTTTGATTTAAGAGATGAAACTTACAGAAAGAAATGAAAAATGATATAATTCTGGCATGAGGAAGTAAAAAAAAAAAGTTTTTTTTTTCCCTAGCAGCAAAGCTAGCTTATTGTGTCACAACATATTCTTACCTTACAAAGGAGTATGCATTTTGACTCAGAGTGTGTTTACACAGGATAATGCAGTGGCATGCTCAGTTAAAGTTGAGGTAACGAGTACTAGGACAGAGTAGTTGGTGCTTCAATGGATTCAGAGGTAGCTTATGTATCCCTACGTAACATAATGTAATGTCTTTCTTAAAAAATTTACATATACTGGAATCCATTATGACCGTTTTTTTAAAATCTATTTTCTCCTATTCCAGAGATAACACACATACATACATTAGAGCCATGCTCAACTCAAACTGGGCACATCTACATGATATGCATAATGCACAGATTAATTCTACTGCACATTAGTGTGGTAGGCAAAACCCATGCTAATGTGCAACAGAGTTAGTCTAATGCACATTAACATCACTAAAAAAAATTCATCTACACTAATGCACAGTAGTGCCAATTACAGATCAATAAGTTAATACCTGTCAATGTGCCAGAATTATGGTGCATTAAAGAATGTGTAGACACTCCCACACATTCATTTGACTGATCTCATTTTGCATATTTGTTTGAAATTAAGCTTTTCAGGTATAAAGCCTGAACGGGTGCTATTTTGCAAACTCCATAACAATCTTTTTATATAAATATTTGCAAATAGATTTTTCCTTACATTTAAGGTGGGAACAACATCTGAGTTGAATCCAAGCACGGAAAATTTCACCCAAATATAAGCACTCTCTTCAACCAGAACCAGACTCAATATAAGACTGCCTGTATTAAAACATTTCAGTATTTAGTTCATCAAGGACTGTTTAGTGTCCCAGCAGTCCTTGATAAACTTTTTTAAAACATCATTTCAAAAAAGTGCTTCAAAAGTGATAATTTGCAGTAAGCAAATTTCATCTTGTAGTTTCCTGAATACTATTTAAATTCAAAGTTGTGATATGCTTAACTTTTGTTACAAAAGTCTTACTGACTCCAAAAAAAGACAAAACTTAGTGCTAAGTATATATAGTCATAAGCCATAGTTCAGGGGTTAAAAAGATGAACTCACTTGTCAGCTGAGCTTTAGAGAATTTTTCTGTACAGCTGTGATCTTGGTCCTGTAGGTCCAGCCATTCCTCTGCTCGAAACAGGTGAAGTTTGGCTTCTTTTCCCACAGCTGTGGCAACATTGTTGATTCTGATACACAGAACAGCATGATCACCTTAACATTTAAAAAACAAAATCAACTATGCTTGGATTATACAAAGGAGGAAAATTATCTAGGAAGATATTGCAAGTGATAGTATATAGCCATTTAAGTGAGCAGTATATTAAATCCCTTTTCATAATTTGCTACTGATGTGATCATCTTTCCTAAGAGCTGTTGTTGTTAGAAAACCATATAAAGTAAGGTGGAGCCTCAATCTTACAGCCTGCAGACTGGATCCAACCCAATTTCTAAATCTGGCCTGTTGGGCCACCAGTTGGGGGCATGAGCTGCCAAGAATGTGGGGGCCTTTGGCTCCTCTGGTCATGGCTATTTGCACTGAGCCAAACTCACCACCAATTACCCCCAAACCTGTTGGACCCCTGACCCCCATCTCCAGATCTGCTGCTGCACTCGGACTCCCACTGCTAAAAGAGCCTCATTCCCTGATCCACTTATGCCCCTGAACTCCATGCTACCTCCAGACCCACTGCTGCTGCCACAGTGGTTGCACCAAGGATGGATCCCACCAGTAAGGAGTCCCACTGTGGGGCTGTAGCAGCGTTCTGGCGGTGGTGGTGGACTTCAGTAGCACCAGGGAAGCAGCAGTGGTGTACAGTGCTTTGAGCATGTCCCCTCACCATCTGAGAGTCAGCTTGAGTCCACCAAAGTTTGTGGTGCATGTGTGCACCTATGTGCATCAGGGGGACAGGGGAAATGTGGGAGGGGAGGCAGAGGAAGCAGTGCTGTAAAGTGGGAAAGGAGCAAGTTGATGGCCGGTTGCTATAATGTGAGGATGATGTTGGGCGCTGCAGCGCTACAGACCAAGGGATGTGCTATTGCTTGTCAGTTTGCCATAGAGGTCTGTAAATACAGATACAACTCTTCTTCAGCCATCATTGAAGTGGCAAAGCCTACTTGGCTTGGGTCAAACAGGTGCTTTTCACCAGGGTTTTCCAACGGGCACAGCAAGAAATAGGGTCTTACAGCTCTGTGTGCAATAGGGGTCTGCTTAAAGTGGCTACAGCTGTTAATTATCTGCACTTAAGGCACTCAAACAACTGTTCCAGGCTGTCAGCTAGCATTGCTTCTTTACAACCTCGTTCCTTCTGGCATCTTAAGTATGTCTGAGGATCCTCCAGGCAGCGTTGCCAGGTGTACCATAATTACCGTATCTGTACAATAATTTCAACCCTTGAACGACGTACAATAATATTAAGTGTTCAAAACGTATGGTAATTTGAAGCAGTTAATTGACGCAGCATGTGTAAAACTGAATCGCTACTCACTGTCAGGGAGGCTTAACAGACTTTTAGGGTCAGCTGCCCATGCTTTCTTATGACCAGGGATCCTGCTCTTCTCTGATAAAAGAAAATCCCCATTTTTTAGATGAAAAAAAGTAACCCCAAATCCACATTTTCCCATGATTAAAATGAAATGGCCCTAATATATAGATGTCTATATATTAGGGGAGTTTCATGTCAATTATGGAAAAGTGTGGATTTGGGGGGACTTCTTTAAGTCTGAAAATTGGGGCTTATTTTTTTTTAAATCAGAAAAAAACAGGATCCCTGCTTATGATGACTGCTTGCCATGAAATAAACACTTCACCTTTGCTGACCCACTCTTCACTCACTCACTCACTGGCGATTTAGTGAGCAATAGAAAGTAAATAACAAGAAGAACTTATTTGCATGCTTATATTTTTTTTTTTCGGTGCACGCCAGGTTTCCAGGAAAAAGCGATCCTTTGCGCTTCCAATGCAATAATGTCATATTTCAGACCTGGTGACGCTGCTGCCTCCAGGGCAGGACGCCCCGCCCCCCCCAACGTCCCTCACTCGCCGGCCGGGGGGCGGAGCCAGCCCCGCCACGCGTCCCGACGGTCGTAACGGCCCGCGGGCACCTACCGCGGAACTGAAAGCGCGCGGCGGGGCGGCCCGGCTGGGCCCTGGCGGCGGCGCTGGAGAAGCCGCCCCGCAGCGTCTTCCCGCAGGCGGCTACACAAAGCACAAGCCACAAGAATACCCGCCACCTCATCCCGGCCCCGCGGCCGCTTGAGGAACAAGCCCTGCCCCCAGCCCGCGCCGCCTGGGGTGGGGCGCCAATGGGAGCCGTTCTTAGCGGGAAGGGGCGGGGCTAACAGGAGCCCCGTCCCCCACGACCCAGGTATCCTGGCTCTAAGCTGCTGTGACGTGTCTATCGTTAGGCCGGGCCGTAAAGCGGCGCCGCGTAGGACAGAGGTGCATTATAGCGGCTGTGGAAAGGGGCGAGACAGTTTCCTGAGACAGGCGAAGGGCGGGCGGTGTAGATGGGGAGGGTGTTCGGGCCGTGGCCTCACGCTACCAAGCAGGGGATATGGAAAGGGACAGACGCCGCCTCGCAAAACAGGAGGCTTGGGACAGGCCGGCGGAGCGAGCATGTGCCACGACGGAAGAGCGGTGCCGTAAAGTGTCGTGGGAAGGGGCAGGCTGCCGTAAAGCGACGAGGAAAGGGGTTAGCTGGCGGCGGGCTGCCGTAAAACGTGGGCGATGTCGGGGGCTGCGGGGCTGCTTCTGGCCTTCGATAAGCGGCTGCTGGTGACAGGTGGCGCCGGCTTCATGTCAGTGGCGTGCGTGTGCGTGCAAGCGGGGCCGGGGACCGGCTGTGGGGGTTGGGGCTGAAACGTTTGGAGGGAACGAGCAGCGCGTTGGTTTGTTACTGGGGGGCAGCCCCGACCGGTCCCGCCCCGCGGGCATGGGCGCGGCCTGAGCACACAGGTCGAAGGGGCTGGCCCCAGCCTGGCTGGGTGGAGAGATGGGGGGCATAGTCTGGTCGTGGGGCAGGTGGAAGGGAAGGGGGCATGCCCCAAACCAGCTGCTCAGGGAAGGGGATGTTGCCAAGCCCCAGTCTGCAGGGAGGGAATGGAACATGGCCTGGCCTTGACCCTGACCCATCCTGCAGGGTTGGGGGTTTTGGCAGTGGGGAGGGGTGGCAGTTCTTTCTCTACCTGTGGGGCAGCTGTGGGGGCTCCTTTCCAGGACTCTGACTCCAGGCTCCATCCCAGGACTTGCCCCTGTGGCCCCTTTTCCCCCACGTTTGGCCTGGGTTGGGGGTTGAGCACTCCTGGTATATTCATATATTCTTAGATATTAGGGGCTGGAAGGGACCTCACAAGATTATCGGGTTCAGCCCGCCTGCACTTGGGAAGGAAGGACCGCTGGGGTCAGACAGAAAAGAACCACTGAAGTAGCAACGTTTACAAACTGAGAATGAAAGTCTAAAATACCCATGAGAAAAGTTTCAGGAGGTGCCAGCCTGCTTTAGCTTGGGATACTAAGCAGATAGGTATAATTGTAAAGTTGTATTCCCTTTTTTTTTAACTTACAGTGCCTCTCATGTGGTTGTCTCTCTAGTGGAAAAATATCCAAACTATTTGATTATAAATCTAGATAAGGTAAGATTTGTGGAGGTTTTGGAGGCATGCCTTTTCAGCTGTTTGCATGTTTGTTCATTTTGTTTTCATTTTGCTAAAGAAAAAAATAAAAGGCAACAAACAAATAAGTGAGTCATGCCATAGCATGATGGCCTTGTTATGTGGAAAAAATTACATTGGTTTGAAAGTCTTAAAATCCAGATTGGGGGCACTTCTCAAGGTAATTTACTATTTACTCAGTAAATAAGTAGCTTCCGACATGCCATGTTTCAAGAAAACAAGGCATCATAGTAAGGTTTTCTTTCTTTGTCTTTTTATGAAGTTGGACTATTGTGCAAGTTTGAAGAATCTTGAAGCTATTTCCCAGAAACACAACTACAAGTTTATTCAGGTATGATAGACTTTGGTAGATGTTTGAGTTTTATTTCACATTTTAATTTCTGTACAGCTAAGATTTAATTGGCAAAGTGCTCCATCTTTTCTGCGTTGTAGAATAACTTTTCTGACATGGTTTTACTCAGGAAGGTGTCACTTGTGTTCATGATTGATTATTACTAGCTGGTGAATGGTAACGGGACCCACAGAGAGAACCACTTTCCTAGCAACACGTGCAAAACTTGCCATGGAAATGCAGCAATAAAACACCAGAATAAGAGCTTTGGCTGGGGTTGAGGAGAGACTTTATGAAGACTGTGAACACCCAAAAATGCCTCTACAAAAATATCCATCTTGTTAGGGAACCATAGTTGCATATTTGTTGTATGCTTACTTTGAGGCCATGTTGCATTGTTGAAAAATGGCTGTATAGAATGCTTATGCTTTGTGCAGTGATTTCATTAGGAATGAATATTGGGTGTGGAAGGAAGAGGGAGTTGTACCACAAAGGAATTTTTTCAGCTGTAATAAATCCTGTGGTGTGAGAGCACAATACAAACTTTGAAGTCACAGAAATGTTTAGGTTGGAATACCATGGGAGCAGACTGCTTGTACTGGTTGGAGATTGACATACTGAACATCCATTTGTGTTTTCCCCAACCGTGTTTCTCACCCCATGGGTTGCGAACCAAAAGTGGGTAGCAAGAATATATAAGAAGGGTTGTGAACAAACTTTAAAAATGGATCAACCAACTTAAAAAATGGATTTTCCTTTTAAAGGAGAAAAACATGGGTAACTGTGGTTTTTCCCCTGCAGGGTGGCAGAGCTCCAGCCTATGAGGGGTGCTTGGGCCCCACTCATGCCCTCCCCCTGCTCTACACACTGGGGGCTGGGGCCTGAGGGCAGCAGGTCTTGAATGAGGGGCACTGGGTTGGGACTGGTCATTGATATTTACAGATGGGTCTTGGTACAAAAAAAGTTGAGAACCATTGCTCCACAGGATGCAGTCCATGTCTAGATTTGGGTATTGAATGCTTCAGCAGAGTGGCTTTCTTCCGTATTATGTTCATCTTCCTCTTTTTATATCTTTTTACTCTTCTGCTTCTTTGCAGCCTGTTACAGGAAGCTTTGGCACCACTCTGTTTTCTTGGCTGTTTGCTAAAATGTAGTTCTGAAGTCAGGAGAGTTGATTTAATTTAAATCAAGTTGATTTAAATTGGCAAAACAAAAGCTTGAGTAAATCATTAATTTTTTTTAAATCAACTTTCTCATTGTATTTTTTTAAAGTATATTTTAATTGGTTGATGCAACAATTAAATGTTGATTTACAATTAATTGATTTACAATTTCTACAGTAGACTTGGTATGTGTTTCCTACGCACACAAACTAGATAGATACATATTTTAAAAATAAATGGCTTAATATATTTGGATTGTTAGAAATTCTGCCATTTTAGTATAGCATAAAATAATGAAATATATCTTTTTTTATTCACTAGATAATTAACTTTTTGCTCATATGTATATCAGACTGCATTAAGATGGCAGTTTGAATTTAATTGCGCACAAAAACAGCACTTCAAATTTATTAAACAAAACCTGTAATGCTTTGGATACATATGCTTTTTTAACAAAGCATGGTGCACAGTGACAAGTAGTTAATTAAATATTAGTTTTAACTGTTACAGTGTTAGAAGTATGACCTATGGTTAGTGAATTAAACAAGTTATTTCAGGTCACCTGGGTCAATTTTTCTAAAATGCCATGGTGAAAGTTGCTTGAGCTTAAGTTCCTACTTGCCTAATGGTCTTTAAAATTAGTCTTTTTTTTTTTTTTACTTCGGTTGTTTTGAAATTTTTTACTGCTTTCAAGTTTTTAGAATACATAAATACCATCGTCCATTTTTTTAAATTAATAGACTGGTAGAAAAAACAAACAAACTTTCATGCTTTTTCAACTCCCAGTTGTGTTTTTTTTTTTTTTTTTTTCTATTTTGAATGAACCTGTCCGACTGAAGAAAATATGTTTTCTGCACATACAGAAGAGGCTACTGTTGGTAAAAGTTGGTTTAGCACTTCAACAAACTCTGGTTTCAGGTACTCTGCTAGTGACGTCTGTTAGTTCATGGGTGTGGCTTTTTTAAAAACAACCTCAGCAAACATGTACCATTTGAATGGTTTATCTCAAGCCTTGAAGTTTATTATGGTTGGCATGACTGATAGGTGATTTGGAGGGATCTTGGTTTTCTCTGATTTAAAATCCCAAATTTTTGGATTAAAAAACCCAACAAAATCCACATTGTTCCCTGATTTAAAATGAAATGCTACATATGTATGAGTGGTGTTTCAATTTAATCGGGGGGAATGTGGATTCTAGGTTTTTTGGGGGGGGGGTTTAATCTCTGAAAATTTGGGATTTTTTTTTTTTTTTTTTTTTTTTAATCGGAGAAAACCCGGATCCCTAGTGATTAAGTAGATGCTCATGTCGTAGCACTGATTTCCTCTTTGGCAGGTAGTCATTTACTCTGGTACTTTGTGTTAAGAATATAGGCAAGAAAAGGCAGTAGAGTAAGTGCTTGATCTATCTGCTTATTTACTTTCTTGAATTTAACTTTGCTGTTGGGTAGTTCTTGCTTTAATGTTTCTTGAAGTTTTTCCAATTGTCAAGAGCAGCAGTCTTTCTGCAGGTTTGTCCAGGGCTGTGGAAATATTGTATTTACATGAATACAAGATGACTCTGAATATAAGACAACTCCTCAGTAGTTAGATTCGGTATGTGGAAAAATTATTAATGTTATAATTTTCCAGCTATAGAAGCTAATTCGTGAAGGTTTGTGTCAAATTTGTTTCCTTCCTACTGCTACAAAAGGGAAAATAAATCAGTAGGATCAAGTAGCTCCCTTAACCTTTGCCCCGCTCCCCAGTGTCTTCCCCCTGCAGTCTCCTCCCCACCCTCTGTACCTGTTCTCCCTAATGGTCTGTAAAATGAGTATATGGCAAATGTTTGGTGATGTTTGCCAGACATTTAAGGCTTGTGAAGTAATAGGAATAACTGAAAATGGAAAAGAAAGGTGCAGCTCAGTTGTGGCAGTGAAGAGGAAGTAGAAATATATTTACTGTAGTGGCTCTCTACGATTTGAGAGAGTCACCTGCAGAGGGAGACTGTGCTTAATGGGCAAATCTACACTTATTCAGATGTGCTCTACCAACCTATTCTTGTGGTATGTTGCCATTCAGCTTCCCAGTTTGTTTTTTTTAAGTATTGCACAAAAGAAAAAAAGGTTCCCATCAGTTTGTTTGCCCAATATGGACCATATATTTTATAGCTGTGCTCAGTTTTGGCTGTGTAATCAACTTCATAGTTGGTTTCCATGCCTGACCATGTGCTGCTTTTGGCAGCAGTTTTATAATAGACAGTGACTTTAATGAGGTTTCCTTGTATGCATGTATAAAATGAGGGGCATTTTTTCCACTACTGATGGGGGGGACATACACACCTTGTCTTGTATTGGAGTAAATAAATAAAGTAGGTTTTACTGTATTCAGCATATCTTATACATTTCTTTGTAGTCCAGTGTTGACTGGACTACTCTTCACAGGTGGTCGTCAGAATAAGCCTGTTCTTATGAAATGGCTCAAAGCAGTCAACCACTGAATTCCATTGTACATACTGGGGAAAAAATTAGCTTGGATTCCCCAGCTTTCTTCAGTGAAGCTGAAGCAAAGTTGTTGTTATGGAAGTATTTTGCAATTTCAGTAGCATTCCTTTATTCCTGGAGTACTTAAATCTTGAGCTGAAAGATTTATCTTATGAGCACTGCACCAATTTTTTAAGTTTCGGGTTTGCTGCATTACCTTTTTGTAAGTTTTTTTTCCTTAACTTTGTTACATTTGTAGCATTAGGTTCTAACATCTATAATGATCCTTAGCTTTCAGTAGTGTAGACCCTGCATCCCTTTCAGGGTCAAGCCCCTAATACATTGTCCCATGTTTTAAAAGCTTGACTTTGAGTTAGATGTTTCCCCCACTTATGCTTATATAGAAAATAATCAGCCTGTAACTTGTGTGTTTTTTAGAAGAGACTTGTTGAATCACTGTATTTTTATTTACATTATTGTAATAGATGATACTAAATTTATACCTTAGCCTTCACTCTATTAAATTCAGATTTCCTTTTAAGTTTGTTTATTTTTAAAAAGGAAAAATTAAATCTTTGGGGTTTTTTTTTTTTTTTAATCCACTTTGGAAGTCAAGAAATATTTATTCCCCGAGTGTTAAGAAACTGATAAGGTGATCTTTTGGCTGTGGCTTGACAGGTACTAACATAGCAGATTCAAGTTACTGCTTCAGTTCTGATCAACCGGGATAGCATGTTGCCTTTGATTTTCAGTTTTAGAATGCTGTTCCCAAATACTCTTTTCCCCTATGGAGCATGGGAAGCTGTTTCCACCATGCTTTTTTCTTGATAGTGGTACAGGGACCTATGCATGTGGGGAGCAGGTGGGTGATTTGCATGTGCATTCTGCAGGGTGTCTTTATGTTGGAAAATGTTACTTCAAAGCATGTACAGTTAGTCATCAGACATACAACACAATTGGTTCCTGAAAACAGCATCTTAAATTGAAATGTTGTAACTCGGAACTGATTTTTCCCATAGGAAACAATGTTATAAATGGGGGATTGGTTCCTGAACCAATGCCCATTACCCTGTTTTCACCAAAAATAACCCAGAATTTTGTACTCAATCAATTATAGATGAATAATATAGCTACATTAATATATTTATATTGTAAATAGCAATCATATTGATTTGGAAGAACTTCTTTGAGGTGACTTTGCTGAACTTTTTGAAGGGCTCTTGGTTGGATTCTTCTTGGGAGTTTTGGCTGCAGGTTTTTCTGGAGTCTTGTCTGCTTTCTTAAAGAAAGTATTCAAGGAAGTTTGGACAGATGTCACCCATCTCCATGGAGAACTCAGCGACTTGTTTGCTGTCATGGCGTCGCATCAGATCAAGCGTTGTAAAGTTGGAACTGATGTCAGAAAGTTGAAACAGGGTGTCAATTTAGAAACGTAAGTGCGAAACGTTGTAACTCGAAGTGTTTTAAGTTGAGAACTGCCTGTACTCCAGAGACTGAAAAATATTTTGTTAAATATGCAATAAGCAGACTTGAGAGATGTGTAGAACTGCTGTTTACCACAGTGGTTTCTCTGATACCTTGTGCAGGAGTAAAATGGGGAGCTGTGTTACCCGTGCAGGTGGCCTTTGGAAAGCTGTCCTATTTTGCAGTGTGCATTGCTTCAGATTCTATTAGCAACTGCAGGTTGCTAGAAAGTCAGTGAGAGATTAGACTTTTGCAATACTTGGCTTAAGCCCAAAGGGTTAATAGTGTTAGGAGTCTGATTAGAAATAGCTGTGAATATTTTATAGTGTATATATTTTGAAATGTTTCTAGCTTATTTGGACAAATTGTCAGTTAGCATAAGTCTAGTTAAATTCAGGGTACTGATCAAAGTACTCTTCCTATTGCTTTTCTATTTTGCTTTCTGCCAGTATAAATGATGTGCCTAAAATACAGCATTTTGGGGTTTTTGTCTTTAAAAAATTGCTTGTGATGGTGTCTTCTGCCTACCTCCCTGTTCAGAAAGGGGGGGAGAGACAGAGAATCAAAACAGGGAACAGAGGAGAGAGAGGATTAGAGGAGAAGCACAAGGTACTTATCCAGAAGCCATAGAAATTTGGAACATCTAGACAAGGAATAAGTGTGTGTGTGTTGGACTGTGCTAATTGATGCTTTACTTTGGTACAGACCAATAGAACAAGCACAATTGTCTGTATCAAATGTGTTAAGTTTCTTGGTTTTCATGGTAAAACAAAAACATGAAGTTTTCATTTTATTTTATTTGACATGAAGCCAAACTTCTCATTTTGGGTATTTGTAAGAAAAACAAAGATGATGAAAGGCTAAGCTCTCAAAACAAAGAATAGATGTTAGTGCTCCCTCTTTACACAATAGCTCAAAGGTTCGAGTTCTCTCAAAAACTTGAGACACCCAAGTTCATTCTTTGCCTGAGGGGCTTTTATTTTACCTCCCTGTAGCATGCAATAACCACCAGCCCTGGATGATACAATAGAATCCAGGTCCCTGGTATCCACATAGTTTAAAATCCATTTAATTTTCAGTGGGTAGCCAGATTTTCAGTGTGGCTGTTTGCTGTGGCTTTTATTTCAAAGGGTGCAGTTTTTCCACATAGCTTCTTGAAGACAGCACAGCTTCTTGAAGCTGCAAATACTGTTGGTTGGTTTGCAAACCCTGACCCTGAATTTACAAAATATCCAGGTTCAGTTGTCACTCATAATCCAGGTAAGAGTACTTAGTTTTTCCTGTTGATGCTATTCACGTTAATATAGAATCATAGAAAAGTAGGGCTGAAAGGGACCTTTGGAAGTCATCTAGTCCAACCCACTGCCTGAGACAGGTTCATCCCTATCGAAACTATCCCATACAAATCCTTGTCTAACCTATTACTAACATGTGTGACAGATATAGTCAAATCTGTCACAGCCTCAAGGCATGGCACCCTAACTTGTCACAGATAAAGCAGGGAGACAGCTGCTGCTACAGGAGTGGTTAAAAAACAGTTCAGAGATCCAAGGAACAGGGCCACACCCCCTGCTACAAAGGAAGGCAACCCCACCCCCCTGCAGTCTGTTCCAGTCTGACCCTGGGGTAAAATTTCTTCCTGACTGCAAATCTGGTGATCAGCAGGGATCCTTTTCTCTGATTTAAAAAAAAAAAAAAAAAAATCTTCAATTTTTAGAGCTAAGAAAGTAACCCAAAATCCACCCTTTTCCATGATCAAAATGAAACATCACTATATATGTGTGTATTATGTGTATATATTGTGGTGTTTCATTTTGATCATGGAAAGGGGTGGATTTTGGGTTACCTTTTTAGATCTGAAAATTGGGGATTTTTTTTATCAGGGAAAAAAAGGGTCCCTGGTGATCAATGTTGTCTCCAGTCCAAGTGTTTTAACTACAAGGCTTAGAGGACAGCAGAATGAGAAGGATTCCTTATCTCGGTGCATGCTTAAATTTGAGACGAAGACTGGATTTACACTAATTTAAGGTGGGTGTCTTAACTAAGCAGCTATATTTTGAGATTGGTCTTTTTCAGTCCTGAGGGAGCTGTTCCACTTTGTATAAAGGATTTAAATAGATTTTTTTTCCTGCACGTGCGTGCGTGCATGTGAGATCTGGATCCCTGGACTCTAGTCCCTGCTCCAGTATCCTAAACCAAAATATACTAGGAGCCTGCTGCCTAAGGTGCTGTACCAGGAGGTGGAAGATGTACAACCAAATATGCCCAGGCAGAGGAAGGAATTATATTTGGGTCTCACATCCTGGTTTAGTGCTGTTGTCCAGAACTCAAGTAAACTCAGATGTCCCCTTTCTCCCCTGCAAAAAAACTTAGCACATTCACAAAAGTAGTTTCTGGATCACTGAAACCACATTATTTATTTTCCCAGGTTTATGCCAGAATTTAAACAAAGATGCAAAATCTGATCAAAATAACTTTAATGAGCTAGAGGGCAATTGCATGACTGGGCCTGTTTATGAAGCACTGCAGTGTAGGGTAGCAGTGGGAGGACTGCCAGAAACAACATAATTAGTTCAAAATAAGGATATGTCTGTATAAAATATATGCCAGTACAGCTTTCCAAATTGACTGTGTTTTTTCCAACCTAAAGAAGGTTAATTTAAGCAGCATACGGTACTTATAAACTTGGAAAAAGAAATTCTGTGTGGATGCAAGGCTGTGCCATGGGGGAGGAACTCTTGTAGATAATGTTAATTAGAAGATTATGCCACACTTAGGAAAATTTTAACAGAAAAAATGGGGAAATAGTGCATTGAGGAGCTGCTTCCCCAGGTAAATCTATTATTATGGAGAGAGTAAGAGAAATCAGAAAAGCATACAATCTCTGGGATTGTAGAGAGGCAGGAGCAGGGCGCCAGACTACCAAGTGTAGACCCTGAGATGGTGCATAGGCACTTGGAGGAACTGGATGCGTTTAAGTCGGCAGGCCCGGATGAGCTCCATCCGAGGGTACTGAAGGCACTGGCTGATGTCATTGCACAGCCACTGGCAGGAATATTTGAACACTCATGGCGCACAGGCCAGGTCCTGGAGGACTGGAAAAGGGCCAGTGTGGTCCCCATCTTCAAGGAGGGGAGGAAGGAGGACCCAGGCAACTATAGACCAGTCACTCACCTCCATCCTTGACAAAGTCTTTGAAAAAATGATCGAGCCTCACATTTGCGAGACCCCGTCAGGACAAATTATGCTATGGGGAAACTAGCACGGGTTCATAGCAGGTAGATCATGCCTGACTAATCTAGTCTCTTTTTATGACTGGGTTACAAAACACCTGGACGCAGGAGTAGGGGTTGACGTCATTTACTTAGACTTCAGGAGGGCCTTCGATACAGTATCCCATGCCATACTGGTGAACAAGTTAAGAGGCTGTGACTTGGATGACTACACAGTCTGGTGGGTGGCGAATTGGCTAGAGGGTTGTACCCAGAGAGTCGTAGTGGATGTCAGTGACATGTCCTCTACTCCACAAAGCTTGTCTGACCAAGAAGCTTGCTTCTTCCTGGTTTAGCAGGTCGGACCCAAGTTCCACGACCAAACGTCCCAACCATACAGCTGGAGTTTCTTCAGGTTGGATTCTTGATTCTCTGCACAACTCCTGCAGTTCAGTTCTGGTGCGAGCGTAATAGGTAGTAGCAACTCGGCTGGTTGTTGCTACAGGCTGATCTGTTACTTCGGGAGTCGCTGCTGCTGTTGTTGCTTCAGGCAGGAGGGGCGGATGCACTCCTCCGCTTGATTCTCCCTTCCGTCGGCAAGAAGGCGTGGTCGCCGGAAGTGACGCTGAGTCGGTGGGCGGGGTCGCCGGCTGAACTCTCGCGGGTTCTTCCGAAGCTCCACCCTTCTCTTCCGGTTCTTCCACGCGGTTTCCCTCTTGCTCGGCGCCATCTTGGCGTGGCGTCTCAAGATTTTCTTTCGCAGCCGCCTCTTTGACCGCTTGAACGGCCATACGCAGCTGGGCTTTCAAACTTAAATTCTTTTGCATTAAATCAGTTGCAGTACGAAAAGTTGTAGTTAGCATTCCCCCCCTTGTCGCATTTTGGGGCCACCCTCTCATCTGCGGCACGTCCCTCCGTCTCCAGGTCTTCGCGGAGCTCGGATGGAAGCTTGCGACCCCTCAATCTAGACACTACCATAAAGGGGGCGAACCGGTCGATCGGCACCGGTTCTTCACTTTCCCAAGCACATCTTAGGCAACGGGCACACTCCCGGGTGAGGGTTGGGTTTACTGCACCTGCCAGGTTGACTCTGGTGAGGGACACAGTGTCGAGGGGCCTAAACAGGACCCGTTCATTATTCATTATACACCCGAATGCCGCGGGGTGAAGATACGCTTCCCTCTCTCTCGGGGCTCCGTCTTCGGAAGCTCCCTCTTCTCCCTTCAGCGAAAGGCGTCCGCTGATAAACCTCTCACCCGTTCTGCCCGCCTGGTGGTAAGCGATATGCACGTCCAGTTCCATGAAGTTCTCTACTTGGCGTTTTCCACTGCGCCAAGGGCAGTTCTTAACTAATTCTAGCTCCATTGTGCTTTCCCTGGATCCCATCCTTGTCGCCATGTGCGGGCCGGGAGCGGTCTGAGGCTTTTGGGGGCGTGTGGTGGGCTGTGACCAGCAGCCCTGGCATGTGGGTTGGGGAATTCGGCACGGCGGACTAGAATTAGGCACAGACGTGTAGTGGTTGATTAAAGATTATTTTACTTACACCGTAGATGGTCGTGGTGCAGGCAGGAAAACTTGCTTGCGTTGCAGTTACAGATAGAAAAGAAGAAGAGCGGACAAGAGTTCTAACCGCGAACTCTGGTCCAAGGCCGGCTGAGAGCTCTAGAACCGCGAGCCCGTCGAATCAACCAGACGAAATAACCCGAGAAGAGCTCTGGGTACCACGATGAGAGTCCGAAAGGTGACTCTCCACGAGCACGCAGGGAAGGGTATGTCGAGGGATCAGGCGGCGACGGGGAGAGGCTAGAGGTTGATCAGGCCCCTGTATCCTTCTTAAGGCACACGCTGGGTTCGTTAAGCTCCACAGCGCGCTTAGAGTTCTTCACGAGATGTGAAGTCCTCCTTCTCCTCCTCCAACTTGGGTGGAAACCACTCAAGCCTCTTATACGTCTAGCAAGCCAATCGCTAGCCGCCACGTGGGAATAATTTAGAAACAGCCAATAGTGGGACACAAATTTGCATGTGGGTGGCGGGAACTCCTTTGCACCGGGGTTTTGTCTATGCAACTGAGAATTGCACCATGCAAAGAAAGCTCCTTGTGGCGGGAAATAATTCTGCAGTGCCGAAGCACACACAAAATCATACCCTTTGGGTCATGACAGCAGAGAGCAGATTTAGACTAGACATTAGGAGAACTTCCTCACAGTTCGAGTGGCCAAGGTCTGGAACGGGCTCCCAAGGGAGGTGGTGCTCTCCCCTACCCTGGGGGTCTTCAAGAGGAGGTTAGATAGGCATCTAGCTGGGGTCATCTAGACCCAGCACTCTTTCCTGCCTATGCAGGGGGTCGGACTCGATGATCTATTGAGGTCCCTTCTGACCCTAACATCTATGAATCTTTATATGTATTTGTAGAAAAAGTACCTGTGAAACTTACTGTGTTATGTTTTTATGAAACCTTCCATTGATTTCCAGTGAAGTTTTTGTTGGCATGTATGTTTAACACACCATGTTATGGTTGAAACCAGAGTATGGTTTGAATACAGAACTGAGAACCAGACGTTGAATTCTCATGCGCCCTAACTCTTCTTCCTTCTGTGTGGTGAGCATGTTACTTGACACTTGTCTCACTTTCAGTATTTGTATAAAAAGGGGAAATATTGAACTGTGCACTTCACAATGTGATGTTTTAATTTAACTGATGTTTAAAAGTTGAATGAGGAAGGCAAGGTTCTTTGAGTAGAATTGATATCTTGTCTGCCTATGTCCTTAGAACAACATGACTACAACCAACAGCCCTTCAACATTGAAGGAGGAAAACGTTTTATAAATGGAAAAGGTTACTGCAAAAATAATTGAGCTGATGCTGCAACTTAAGGATATGAAAACAAGAATATGATAAAATAGGTATCTACATCAGGTGCTTTGTGCTGTGGGTGTATTGTGAGGGCCAAAGCTGCTGTATTTGGTGATGTTTTGGTATCTAATTTAGCATTTCTTACTGAAGATGGCTAGCGTTACCAAATATACCAATATGCTCTGCTTTTTTTTAGACTGCTGGTTTTCAGTTGGGAGCTGGTGCACTGTAGGGTGCTACCAGATCCTTTTGGAAGGGTTCCTGGGGGTGTGAGGAGATATGCAGATAAACCAGGTTCAGACTTGTCTTTGCCAATGATCCCCTATCCCTACTGTCCAGCCCCTATTGTAGGAAGTAGGTACTGTAATAAATAAATTAGTTTTGGAAATTGGGTGCTATTAAATTCAAAAAAACTTGTGGAGGCATGCCTTGAGTCTAGAAATGTTGAGAACCATTGCTTTAGAAAAACAGTAGTGAGCTGATTGTTTTATACCTATTCTACTGTTGTCAGGTGGACACTGAATACTGAAAAAAATGCAAGTGGATAGTGATGACTTTCAAAACAATATGGTAACTCAGTAATGGAGGCGGAGTATTAGTAATGCTGTTCAAAAAGCATTTATTAGTTTAAATTCTGAGCACAGTTGAGAATGGGGAGGAGAGAGAGAGAAGTCAACTTAACTTTCTTCTGAGGGATGTTAAACTAAAACCTTTGGCTATGTAGTTATACAAAATACTGCTGTATCTGTGCTACTTCTTTTGCCCTTATGAGAGCCTAAACTGCAGTTCAGAATAAATAATTTTCAGTTCATTTTCTATTTTTAGAGCCACTAGGTGTCACTGTTTATGAACGTAATATTGAAAACTTTAGATATTTTATTTGCAGTATAGGCAAAAGCTTATGAGTAGCTTTACTATGAATGTTGGAGATGATTATGACATTTTTTAGTGGTAACTTCAGTTTCATTCTTTAATGAGCAGTATAAATCCTGAAATGCAAGTACATTTTAAATGCGTGTAATGGCAACTCTTGCTTTAAAAAGTTAGATTCACTTTTATCCTGTTATTTTAGAGGTAGCTTTGGATTATTTAGTTTAAAATTCAGTTAACTCTGACACTTTTCCTCCCCCTTTGTAGTGCACAGACTACAAAGACACGTGTCTCAGATCCACTTTTTTTAAAATGCAGATATGCATATCCATGATTTTTTCTTGCTTTTTGATCATTGTCCATGTCCATACTTCCTTCCCAACCAGAGGCTCACTATTGAGGAACTAAGGATGCTTTTCTACTCACTCCTATTGAGGCACAGCAGAGATCAGCATTTAGGTCAGTAATTCTCAACTGCGTGATGCAAGACCCTTTCAGAAGTGCTGCAGTGAAGGTACGGCCAGCATGGTGGACAGACAGAATGGCCCGGCATGCCTCAGTTCGTAGCCAGATGAGCCTAAAACAGGCACATCTGCTTACTGCTGCTCTTCCTGGTTTGCCTCACCCCCTTACCTTCCCCTCCCCTCCTCCACACTCCTTCTGGAAACAGAGGCACCTAGGACACCTCATTGTGGTGGTAGTATTTCAATTCCAGCCTACTGAAGTACCATATTTTATGGTGTACATGTTGTCACATTGTATAAGTTATCTCCATATTTCTTTCTCAAAAAAGTTAGGATTTTTGTAGATCCTGTGTATAAGTCGACCCTGCCTTGCTGGAGGGGGGTGGGACAGGTGGCAGGAGGGTGGCTGGATGAGCTGGGGGTAGGGATGGCATGTGAGGCAGTGGAAGCCTGGGTGGGCTTGTCTAAGTGTTGGATTGGGTGCTTCTGAGCTTGGGCAGCATCTGGCCAGGTCAGGGGGTGCTGTTGCCATACAGGGAAGAACTGGCAGCTCCCTGGCTTGCTGTCAGCTTGTTTCCCAGGCACAGGGGAGGGACGGGAGGATGGGCAGGCTTTGCCAAAAACAGGATCGGGTCTCACTGCATCTGCCTTCAGCAGGCTCCTGCAACCCACAGGATGTTTGGTGCTGCCCAGGAAGGGGCTGCCTCGTTCCATGGGCAGCATGGGATGTCAGGCAGTGGCTGGGGGGAAGGTTAGGGGTGTCGGGTAGGTCTGGGTGCTGCCCGGGCTTCCAGTGCCTCCCATGCCATCCCCACCACCTTTTCACACTGCCAACGCACCCTGCTACCTTCCTACCCCCCTGCCCCCCACGCTGCCTGTGGGGCAAGGCAGCCCTTTCCTGTGTGGCACCAGGTGTCCTGTGGGCTGCAGCAGCTTGCTGAAGACAGAATCGGTGAGGGGTCCGATCCTGCTTTTGGTGGAGCCTGCCTGCCTGTCCTGTGGCTGGGGAGCGAGCTGCCACCTGGCTGGGCAGCCCCTGAGCTGCAAGGGTGGCCCAGTTCTTCCCTCCGTGGTGGCAGTGCCACCCAGGCTGTGTGCTGCCCAATTGGCAGGGTATCAGTCAGTGCAGTGTCTGGCTGAAGTGTTGACATGGTGTGTAAGTTGAGGTGGAAATTTAAGGGTAAATTTTCTTGAGTTCAAACCTCAACTTTTACACTGTGAAATATGGTAAGCAGGGGCACCACAATAGTGGTTCTCTATTGGCATGACAGCAAAAAACATTTATGTATTTACTTACTTATTTATTTTTTAGTGATGAGGTGCCTTAAATTTAAAAAGATTGAGAGCCTCTGAGTTAGGCAGTGAAGATGTGTTCAGAGCTGCGTTGAGGGGCTCAGAGTAGACTTGAGTATCCCCTTCCCTCTGAGGGATATGGTCAGGTTCTTGAACCTACATGTGGTCACGCTATCTCTCTCTCCCTTTCTCATTTTCTCAATGACGGGACCTCTAGGATCAGGAGAGGATCAGCATAGATACTGCCTTAATGTTTTGCTTTCTATCGGCCACCTTAATTTTTTGTTACCTGACTTTCTTTTCCAGTTAAATATTCTTTGATTTTTTTTTTTTTAATTTTATTTTATTTAAAAACTTTTTTTTTTAAGTTAGTACTTGCAGTCTGGCTTCATGGAGATCATGTGACAAACCTTTAAAATTGTTTTCTATAATAGTTTATATTTTATCTTGATATTTCAGCTGACCCTTTTCAGCTGTAAGGTTATAATTGCTGGTCACACAGCCTCATGTCTGTAATTAGCATAAGAGGGGTATTGGCAGTTGCCAGTTTATAGTTATTCTGTATGTAATTTAAAAATTAATATTGATGGTTGGTAGATCCATAATTGAGACTTCCAGAACATAGAGAGATCCTTCTGTCATCTGCCAAACATGTTCTCCCTGGAAGGTAGTTGTTGTTACAACACGACACTGTGACTTGTTTTAATACTCATAGTACTTGCTGTTAATGCCATAGAACAGCATCAACCAGTTTTTTTCTAGACAGAGTAAAGAGCATGATACTTGAAAGGTCATTAGTTATATCTCTACTCTTCATTTTCTGCACAGTCTTAAAAAAAATATGTATACGTCTTTTAGAAAAAGGAAGTTTCCAGTTGAAATTTTACAGCTGTAGCTTAAATTTCTAACAGGACTATAAATCTAGGGAGGAAAATAATTTTGCTATGATAGAAGGAAGTCCCAAATGACATGTGTGGTTGGCTTTTTGGATTTGGGGGGGTTGTTTTTGTTTAAAGCTTTGAGTGAGATTGCAAAGCTCATGATTTATTCATGAAAATAGCCCCACTTGTGTAAATGAATGCTGTACGCTTTTAAAATTAGAATTCAATTTTTAAAATGGTTCATCTTTTAGTATATAAACAGTCAAAGTATATAGTTTTGCGTGAAGGCATAGTCAAGGCAATACAATATCTGCAATAGTAAAATAGCATATAAAACTTGGTACACCGGAGGTTTGCTGCTCCAGTATTATTGAAAGCTGACTTCTACTGATAGCTTTGTTTCAATCTAACTTTTTTCCCCTTAGGGTGACATCTGTGAACCTCATTTTATAAAACAGCTTTTTGAAACTGAGAAAATTGATATAGTCCTACATTTTGCAGCACAAACACATGTAGGTGAGCATTATTGCATGTTGTTACAGTGATAAATGTACTGGATGTGTTGTTTGACATAAGTAACCTATTCATGTCGTCTGTTTTCATTCTTTTCCCCTTCATATTACATTATTACATTAAAGACCATAGTATTCAGTTTATTATAGCAGTTCAAAGTAGCACTGCTATGATTCAAGGTCTGTTGGTATTTGCATTATAAACCTGTTTTTAGGGGTTTACTGTTTGTCATAAAACAATGCCCCAGGGTAAGACTACAGATGTGGGAAGTCTGAACCGGGGAGTACTGATTAAAACAAATTTGACCCCTAAGGATATTGTACTACTATCTGGCCATCACCTGTTTTATATCTTTTTGAACTTTATCAAACTGTGTGCTAACTACATTTTTGTTTTTAAATCGTTAAAAAATCTGTTCTGGAGCTTACGTGCAATTGCCCTGGAATAATAGCAATACAGTATCTAGAAAACAGTTTTAGGAGTTTAGGTCCTGGTTTGTAAAAATGAGCTTCCAGTTTTTAACATACTTTCCTGAAGTTTTTAACAACTATTCTTGCAGTTCATGCTTGGAGACAAGGTAAAAGAGAATAGCATTGAGAGAGAAAATATTTTAAACCCACAAACAAACCCCTGCTCCCCCAAATTTGGGTCCTAATGTAATTCTGTTGACAATTTCTATTAAATAAAGTAAATGTAGAAGTCCACGTGAGAGATGCCATTGACCTTTGGCTTCCTTGATCCTAACTACTACTAGCAGTCTAAACAGAAAAATTTCAAGCAACTTCAAGGTGTCCGCATAGAGTTAATATAGAATAGCAGTTGTGCTTTAAATTTGCATCTTAGTCTATTCTGCAACAACTTCCCTTTTAAAAATAAGACTTTATTTTTTCTATATTAATGTAGTTTTGCCTTTTGGGGTGTACTTACACTTTGTTCCAGTAAAGATTTTTCTGAAGGTATCTCTATAAATGGTTTGAAACTAGAAATTTGCATGCATAAGGACTTTAATGTAACCTTTTTCATCTGATTGGATAATATCTAATAATAGATTAATGTTTTGATATTGTACTGCAGTCTATAGATGACTGTTGTATTGGTGTGTATGCATACAACAATTCAAGTGCCATTTTTAACTTGAGTTAAAACTTGTAGTAATGTAAATGCAAGTATAGATACTCTACTTTATCTTGGCTTTAGTTCTTCTTACTGTTTTATTATCAACAGGGATCCTGGTTTACTCTGATTTAAAAAAAAAAAACACCCTAATTTTCAGTTAAAAAACAAACAAACAAAAACCAAGTAACCCAAAATCTACATTTTTTTTTTTTCTGTGATCAAAATGAAACACCACATGTATATACATTTTAGTGGTGTTTCATTTTAATCATGGAAAAATGTGGGTTCCGGGTTTTGTTTATTTTACTTGTGGGGGTTTGTTTTTTTGCTTTCGGTTTAACTGAAAATTGGGGATTTTTTTTAAATCGGAGAAAAACAGGATCCCTGATTATCAAGGAAAACTGTTTATTATCAAGAAAAATATACTTTGTGCTATGGAACAAAAGTATGAAATATTGTACTTGCATTGAGACATTTGTTTAATTAAACACCTCAAATAAAAGAACATCAAAAGCTCTAATCCTGGCTGTGTCATGAAGTGGTTTGCTATTAATATCTTTGTGTGTTATTTCCCCCATTTTCTTCCCTATTAAGATTATAACAGAATGAGTTCTCTTTCATTTCTTAAAATGTAGATCTTTCATTTTGGCATGCTCTGGAATTCAAATATGTGAATGTTTATGGTACTCATGTTCTGGTCACTGCTGCATATGAAGCCAGTGTGGAGAAGTTTGTTTATGTCAGTACAGACGAAGTATATGGAGGTAGCAGTGATGAGGTAAGCAGGAAAATGCTTCAATGTTTTGGGGGTTTTTTTACCTCTGCTTTTGAGTGTGTGTGTGTGTGTGTGTGTGTGTATATTTTTAAGAGTTTAAACAAAACAGTTTTTTTAGATTAGTTTACCCCAGCTTTTTAAAATAATGCAGGCTTGATTTCTGAAGATGCCTTGGCTTGTAAAGAGGCACTGATTTTGTTAATAATACTTCATTTAGCATCAAGCCTCTTATTGACTGTTTGTGGTTGGTATAGTGAATCAAATATGAAGTGTTTGCCTAATCTTATGAGCAATATGGAATGAATATACTGCTATAAATTCTGTTCCAGGAGATGTTTGAGTTTGTCCTTATTAAAAGAAAGCAAACAAAATTGTGTTCACTTTTTCTTGTCTATCTGTCAACTTGGATTGTAAGCTCTTCATAGCAGGGAACTGGTTTGTCATACTTAAAATATCTGGCACACTTCAGGCATGATTTGAAATGATTAGTTCATCAGTACAAGAAGTAACTATTTAGGGAAAATATTATGGCTTCCCATCTGTGAACAACTACTGCTAACCACCAGGGAATATTGTACAATTTCAACTGTAGCCATTTTAGTCCAGGAAGAGTGAAGAAATTATGTTCCTTACAGGAATGGATACTGTAGGCTCCAGATTTAATTTGTATATAATCAACTTTGCTATCTGTAATAGCATAGTCAGAGGATTGTCATTTTGGATTAGCACTTTGTTAGGATACGTATCACAGCCATACAGGAATGAGAACAGGGATTGTTTGCTCTTTTTGAAAGATCATGCAGTTCAGAGTATGGTTGAGCATGGTTCTGGTGACCACCTGCAAGACGATTAAGATGAAAAGTTTTGGCAGAATGTTTTGTGCTTTTGCTTGAGAAGGTTGATGTTTTCTCAAGCTAAGTTGCATGAATGCCATTGCTGTATCAGACGGCATCAGATCACCTCCACTAACAAGAGTTGGACTGTGTCTGTAGATTATCAAGATAAGAGTTAGTTGTGTCTCTGCATTCTAAGACTAAGTAGACAAACTCAGATTATTATATTTTGGGTGCACTTTCTCCGCCCTTGAGCCTTTGCCTTCTTGTGGATTTGTTTTGAGGTCTGCTGTGTATAGCAGCTTGGGAAATGAAACGAGCCAGAACTGGTTCTGCAGGGTCAGTCATCTATTATGTGAAGTATAAAAAGCAGAGTGCTGCTTCAGTAAAAAATCATAGAGTAAGAGATTAGCTGACTGCTTATATCTTGCTGATCACCATGAGGCAGAGTTTCCAGTATCTGTCTGTCTCAGCTGTGTGAGAAGTAGCTAACTGATGACTGAACCAGATTAGATAAAGCTCTCATCCCTTTTCTGCAGTGTCTAGTATCTGTCTGTTCTGGGTGGTGGGGAGAAGAATTGGCTGTGGCTTGTTTAATTTGTAGCAGTTGCCCAAAAACAGTAAACCAATTCATCTTTTGATTCTTTTGGAACAGGGCCAGAATTGATGAAGCCTTGCTTTGGAGAGCTACCAAATACAATTGTGTGGGTTTTGTAGCCTGATCTTTCCCCTGCTCCCTCCTTCCCCCCAACCCACACACACTTCATCAAGAATGGAGGGGTGCGGTAGAGGGTAATCAGTATGCAGGTAGGGCCCTGAACTTGAATTTGGCTGTAGCGTTGCACTTTTGGTCAATGGGAATATGGGGAAACGGAGCTTCAGGCCAAGTAACTTAATAAAAACCTGTGAGAGAATTATTAGCAGTGGTAAAATTGTTCTTGGTTTATTTTACATTATGTAATTTAATTATTACTGTTTATTCTGTGGTTACAAAGTCTAAAGAAAAAACTTCATAGGGTAACATTTTATTTAAAAGCAAGTTTCTCTAGAATGTATTCTTACCAGAGTTGGTTTTATAATTTGAGCAGCCCACTTGAGGTATTAAATTTATAATCAAGCGTGTTAGTGTGCCAGTTATGAGACATAGGTACTAGCTACAAAATGCTGAACACAGTGTTCAAAATGCTGAATACAAAGTGTCTGAACTTTTTTTTTTAAACAATTAATTTAAACTTTGTCATCAAATGAAGTCCTCTCATAAAGTTCAAATAGCAAGAGGATTCAGAAACTTTCACCAGCCAAAATTGAATGATGGTGAATTGGACCAGTAAGACACAGTTGCGCAACAACAGACACTGCTTTGTAATTCTTGCTTCAAGAAATATCAGGAAACAGTTTTCATAATTAATTTATGAATATTTAAGGTACTCTGTATTTATAAGAAAAGGAGATATTGGTTTTGGTATGAATATCATTGCTAGCCAATATTTTATTATTTTAATGGTCTAATTTATAAGATTTACAGCCAGAACATGTCAGATTATATGATTTTGTTCAACACTTTATTCAAAAGATTTGATGTAATTGTTCTTGGGATTTTTCAAAGGTCCTTCATCCTGGGAGCCACTTAATGTTGATTCTGTGGGCAGTATTCTTCCCTTAAAGGTGCCCATACTTTGTAGTGCATGGTGTGAACGGACCTCACTGTTCATGCAGTGAAGGTCTGAAGGACTGGGACTTAAGGATTTGGTCTAACATCCAAGAGGTGCATGCAATTAATGTCTGTGTGTTGCAAATGCATTTCCTATAGAGATGGTGGTTTGCACAAGGTGGAAATAGGCTGTGATCTGTTAAGGACCTTTCTAATGGATTTAAGGAGGTTAGTTTAGCTGTGGCGTTCTGGCCTATTTCTGCTATTGGTAGTCATGAAGCCTGTTTCTCTCTCTCTTCTTTTTTTTGCTTTTGCGTTTGCTTTTGCTTTTATCATGCTATCTTCACCTCCAGTACTGTTGAACACCTAATGTGTTCTATTCCCTGTGTTTGAGAGAAAATGTTCAGACTATGACATCATTATGAAGCCTCTCTAGCATTCTGGGATTCTTTTGGATAAAAGGTATTGCCTAAAGCACGTTATCATTCATATTGATTTATTTTAGGAGTTCGATGAGTCATCACCCAAACGACCAACAAATCCTTATGCCTCGTCCAAAGCAGCTGCAGAATGCTTTGTTCAGTCTTACTGGGAAAGATACCAGGTAATCTTATGCATGCTTCAGGAGCTATAAAGTTTTTTTTTGTACTAGCCTATTTGTCTTAAGAGTATCAGAAAAAAAATTATTGACCACAGTGTAGACACAGTGCCACCTGTTCCTGGATTTGCAACTTTGCGTATTCACTGTATGCCTATCTTATTACCAGGAATCATGGCTTTCTCTGATTTAAAAATCCCCAATTTTCGGATTAACGAGGAACCCCAAATCCACATTTTTCCATGATTTAAAATGAAACGCCACTGTATACAGGGTGTTTATAAAGTCCTTGTACAACTTTAAACTTAATAACTTTGGATGTACTCATGATAGAAGCAAACTGTAAACGGTGATTGGAAGCATAATTCATTACATTTTAACACAGTACAGCTCAAATTTCTAACCTTCAGTATAACTGCCATCTTTCGTGATAAATCATTCAATCCGATTTTCCAACTCATAGAAAACATTTTCCAGTTGCTGCTGAGTGGTTTCATGAATTGCAATTGTGGTCCTTACCCTGTGCATAGTTTGTACTATGCTAAAAACCTTAATGAATTATGCTTTCAATCGCCATTTACAGTTTGCTTCTATCATGTGTATATCCAAAGTTATTAAAGTTTAAAGTTGCACAAAGACTTTATAAACACCCTGTATATATTATACACCACTATATATTAGTGGCGTTTCATTTTAATCAAGGAAAAATGTGGATCTTGAGTTACTTTTTTTAATCTGAAAATTGGCCTTTTTTTTTAATTGGAGAAAACCAGGTCTCTCTCTCTTACTATTCAGCTAAAATTGTTACCTGTCTTATTACTGAAAGTGCACCCCCCCCCCCCCCCCCCCCCCAGTATTTATTCAGTTCTCTCAATCTCTGTCTCACTCGGCTATGGGTTTCAATATTGTTATAGTTTTCTTTTCTTGTCAGTTCACTCAAAAAGAACTACTGGATTTACTTGACTTCTAGGTGACACTGAATTTTTAAGATGACCCCCCATACATGGGGAAATGTATATATTTCTTAGCATTTTCCACCTACAGAATTTAATTATTGCAAGATTGTCTTGAATATGTGTCCCATCCCATTTTCCACTGTATTGGGGAAAGCAGTGGCAGCGCTCCTGGCCAGCAGTGAGGGTCAAGGAGTTGGGGAGGGAGTGGGGGACAGGTAGTATGGCGGGGGAGACAGGCCCCCCCCCTCTACTTAACAACCTGGAACCTGTCTGCCTCAGCCCCCCACCTACTCCTAGCTGCCTTGGGGGCCCTGATTTCTCCCCCCGCCTCATTTCCCCCAGTGCTGCTTCTGCCCCCCCCCCAAGACTTGAACCCCCACCTCTTGTGTGAGTGCCCCACCCCCCGCTTACTCCGTACTGGCAAGCTCTCTCTGTGCTGCAGCCTGGGGTATGGAACATGGCCCTGTAACACTGGTGTGGTCCTAAGGTTGTGGGGAGGGAGAGCAGGGGGGCAGCGGCCAAAGGCTGCTGGGGGACAAGGGGGCGTGGGCAGGGAAGGCTGAGGGGGAGGGGCAGGGGCCTGAGGCTGACAAGGGGAGAGGCAGGGATTGCAGAGGCAATGAGGGGGCGGGCAGCAGCTGTGGCTCTGGCCCTGGCGGATTGGGCCAGAGCTGCAGCAGTGGCATTGCTACCTTGCATTTTAATCCAAGATAAGGGCCTTTCTTCCTGATGTTAAAATGGGGCAAAAATGTCATTTTGGGATTGAGTTAATATGGTATTTAAATTAGGAAACTAGTTGATGCTAAATGTAAAAAAACAAACAAACAAACCCAATATTTAAAAAAAATGAAGATATGAAAATGTTAAGGTACCCTAGGTATAAACCGACAATTTTAGGGTGGGAGAGTTGAAGGGTTGAGGTCTTTTTTTTCTAGGATCCTACAGACATACCAGTGCTTTAAGTACCTGTTAAGTATGCAAGATTAAAATATGCTAATACCTTTTTCCCAGGAGAATGATGTACCTTTGTAAGTTAATAGTTTCTCATTCAAGTTAATTGCCAATCATTCCAAGAACAGGCCTGCTAAACTGTGCCAGTCACATCCCAGCTTAATCAACACGGTGTTAAACCAGTTGTCTGTTTTTATTTTGAGCATCACAGAAGCTTGGAAGATCTGTGTGAAGAAAGGAGCAACACAGCCATTTACAGTCTCAGGTTTTTACTGAGATCAGTTGGGACTTCCTCAAATAGCATTAACTCTGTTTCCAGCTGCCCAGTGAAACCAGCTGCCTAGTCTTTCCTTATTTTCTTTTAGTTGCTAGTCAGATGATTGTCATTAGCAGCTTAATTTTTAAAGAACATTTTGTTTCTACCTTAGCATTTGTAGGCCATTACTTGGTTTTGCAGTGGCTCCTTTGGCATAAGGAGGAGTAGGAGAATAGACTTTTCTTAAAAAAACAAAAAACCACAAAACTAAAAATAAAGTATTGATAGATACACCTTTTAGCTATTTGGGTGTACATGGTTATAATGTACTTTAGAAAGTAATATAAATGAAATTTGGGAATAGGGAACTTACTGTTTTTTACAGGTAGAGCCCAAACAGTAAAGTAGTAGGTACTTGCCTATTTGGTAGCTGTGCCTTAAGCTTTCATTTAATGTTCATGAAGTATTTGCAGACTTTTGAATAGGCATTATCCATGTGTAAATCACTGGAGTTTGACTACTAAAGAAGCTAGGGCAACTTGGGTCCAACAACCTTGTTTATTACAACTGTCCAAATAAAGCTTGTTTAATCATATCCTTAATATTTTTTTTAAGTTTCCAGTTGTTATTACACGAAGCAGCAATGTTTATGGACCTCATCAGTATCCAGAAAAAGTAAGTTACATGTGTGCTTTATTCTGAGTGCTAACTCGTTATACAAATGAGTTTTCAGTGAATATTATACCATGCTATTTTCTCACAGTCAGAATATACTGTTTTCCAAGAAAAATAATTTGTGGTCACCCTGAGATAGCAGAGTCTGTTTTGGGTGGATGGCTTACATAGGTGATGCAGAAAAATGAGATTTCTGAATTCCAACAACATATTTGGTAGTGCTTCTCAAATTTCTATGGGGATATTGTTACCTTTTATAACTTGTTAGTTATAGTTATAACTTGTTAGTTAAGGGGCCCATACTCTTGCATGTAAAAGGACTAAGGCATCATCAGTGAAAACAAATAAATGGATGGATATACCAACCTGAAGCAGTTGGTATATGTGTTGAGAAAATATAAATATATTCTTTCTTGCATTTGCCCAGGAAAATAATTATAATACGATACTAGAGGAAGGGATTTCCTTTCATAGTAATTATGCCAAGCACACTGGTGTAATTGGGAATTGAAATAAAACAGAACAAAAGCAGTGAAACATAATAAACTTTTGGTGAAACTGTAGTAGCATTCTGGTGAGGGTTGTGCCTTTCTCACTGTTTCTAATTTTGGGCATCTAGGAAAGAATTGGAGGAATCATCATCGGTAACTCAAAAACAATAAAGAAAACTAAGGGCTAAATTCATTGACTTATTGAGTCAGAATTGGTTTAAGTGTATAGCTTTATTGCTTCAACTTGCTGCCAGGTGGGCTGGGGGTAGGGAGGGAAGGAACAACAAATTTAATACCCCACCAAGCATTTTCAAGTTCTATGGAATATTCTTAATGAATCTTTGTAGTTGGGGATCACTTGCAAATTTAACACACAGAAATGACTGTTTGTGGCTTTATGATTTAACTTTGTTACAGGTTGCTGGACTTTATCCTGCTCAGAAACATTTGAGTCAGGGATGTTAAGTGTATGGCCTGTGGGCTGGATTCAGCCCATGAAGCTGGGTCATCTGCCATGGGGTTTTTTATCACAGCTACCAGCAGCCAGGGAGTTAGCACTGCCGCTGTCCAGCCCTGTTAGCATCAGCATGGCAAGTGTGCAGGCGTGAACACTGCTAGAGAATGCAGTTTTTAGTCACTGATGGCAGCTAAAATTGATGATGTTCACCCCCTGAGATGATAGCTGTACTAAAGCTGCAGCTCTGGCTGCCATGGCTCTGCTGGTTGAGTGGTGGCAGCATTAACTCCTTGGCTGCTAGCACCAAGACAGCAGCGCCAGCCATCACAGCCAGAAGTAGAGTGGTCTGGGTCTGGCCTGCGAGGAGCCCCATGCTCCTTATATGAGGCCAAATGAATTGGGCATCCCTGATTTAAGTGACACTGTCTAACCATGCTTGCTTTCATATGTTTATCCTTTGTGGCCTTACTTGAGTGTTTGGCCCCCTTTTAATCTTGATATGACAAGCACTTAAACTCAGTTAACTTTCATGCTTTTGAAATAAGGGGTTATTCCTTCTGAAGTTATGCATAACGTCCTTGTAGGGCTTGACTGCTGGCATAAACAGAGTAAGATCTATAGCTACTGATTTATCTCTATTGACAAAACACAAACGTTATTTCCTCATGTTGCGTATCCACTATTAATTTGCTGTTTGTTCCACAGAATTGTATTTGTTGTCTTAACTTAAAGATATCTGCGCTGTATGTCAGTGCTTTGTTTGAACAGAAAACTAGGATAGCCTTGTAACTTCTCTAAAAGCTTTTCAGTTGGTTGTCAGAAACATTGTGTGTGCATAGTAAAAATAGAAGTGTTTAGAGAGAATTGTTCTATTAAATAAAATTCAAAGGGACATTTTTCAGTACTGCCATTTAACTTCACAGTGTGTTGTTATGTTTTGCTTTTAGATAAGTACTCTTTACAGGTAAACCATGGCCCCACTGAAGTCACTGTGTCCTTATATATGTCTAGGTTTGTTTGTTTGTTTTTGTTTTAATTACCTAGAGTAAACTCCTTTTTTATTTTGTTTTTTACTGTTTCAGGTTATTCCAAAGTTTATATCATTGTTGCAACAGAACAGGAAATGGTATGTAACTTCATTTTTTAACAGTTTTTTTTTTCTGGGTTTTTTTGCAGTGAGAGAGAGAGATGGACAAGTTTTAATTAAAAAATTGCAGTCCATTCAGTATGCTTTATAAATGATCATTTGAAAAAAAATGAAAGCATCTTAATGCTTAGCTGAATAAGTCTAACTTTGGATTTTTAGTTAAATTTTTAATGTGGAACTATTCAACGTTTTTTAAAATTAAACAATTTTCTTTCAAGAAAAAAACATATTTTGTGTATGGAGTGTCTGATTAACACATTGAATTCTATGTTGATAGAATAATCACACAGTTTTGTGTTAAAGCTCTGACAGAACATCTTTTTTCTCAATTAGCTGCATTCACGGTTCCGGGCTTCAAAAAAGAAATTTCCTTTATGCCACTGATGTAGTAGAAGCATTCCTTACTGTTCTAAAGGAGGGGAAGCCAGGCGAAATTTATAACATTGGAACCAATTTTGAAATGTCCATTACACAACTTGCTAAAGAATTAATACAGTTAGTAAGTAAACCGTGTAAACGGGGCTTGGGGGTTGTCATTAATAACAATCATGTATGTCTGTAAAATCCCTTTTACAATAAAAGGGATTTTAATTACTGTATTTTTCTGCATACCATGCGTACCTTGTTTTGGGAAGGTTGAATGAGGTCATAGCTGAATCCCAACTGTTGCTGCTCAGTCAAAAACTACAGTTTAACTGTCTTGCAGCCACTATTGTATTGGCAGTAACTTCTTTGGCATCTGTGAAAAGGTTAAAACTGACGCTGAAGACTACACTGCATCCCTTCCTCCTTGGTTTGGAAAGGATGACAGCTCCAGGAACCATTGCAGTGTCCCTGTGATTCAATTTTGGTGGAGAGATTGGCTTTCTCACTTAAATCATGCATCACACTTTTGGAGGGCTGATTTTTGGGGACTGGGCATATGGTGTGCAAGTAAATATGGTACTGTACGTTTAACTTAACTTAGGTCTTGGGGTGTGAAAGATCATGATTTTGGCAGCCTTAAAGTAGTATGCTGATCTACAGAACAGGTAGTATACAATATGCAAAATATCGCTGTAAGCTATTCTATACAGTAACCCTGACATAGCAGAAATGACCTGTAAGTCTGAAGGAATTCAGTCCCTGCATTATTGCATGCTAACATAGTCCTCCTGACCACAGCACACTGATGTCCCTATCACAAAAAATACTGGCACTGGGCACTGAAAAAAAAATTATATCTCGACATGGCCTTCAGATAGGCTAATGCCATCAAGTGACTAATACTTTTGATGTTACTTGTTTTGCTCATGGATGTGGAGTTACCAAAAACATTGATAAAACCTACTGTAACTGACCAATTATACAGAATTCAAGTACAGTATAACCGTATAAATCTGGCATGCTTGGGACCAAGCACCTGCCAGAAACTTGAAAATTCTAGATTTCTGAAAGCAGAGCAGCAGCTGGTCACGGAGGGAGAAGGAGGGATAGTGGTGTCCGGTCCTGAAGCAGTGTCTGCACATGGAGCGGTGGCGCAGTGGTGGATAGCAGCGGCAGCCGCCACATTCAGACTCCCCCTTGCGCTGCTCTGGAACTGGCCTCTGCTACTCACCAAAGTAGCATATTCTTTAAAAGTGCCAGATTTTTTATATCTGGATTTATGAGGTTATACTGTATTAAGTAGTTGAGGTGCCAGGGAAAGCATGGTCATTGGAACTGTAATAATCTTGACTGTTTAGAACAAGGATTTTCAACCTTTTTTAACAAGTGTACCCCTTCTGTCTCAAAGCTTCAGCTCAGGTACCCCTATAACTTAAAAATATTTGTGGGGTTTGAGCACATGTGTACACCCCCCCCCCATCCCCCCAAGCAGGTAAGTCTGAGGGGGAGGGGAAAGTGAGGCCCCTACGGTGAGAGAGGGAGTGGGGCAGGGGCTGCGGGAAATGGGGTCCCGGCTGGGCTGGGTCAGGGGGTGATCGGAGCCTGGGAGGCTCATCCAGGGGCATGGGGGGGGGGACAGCTCTTGCTGCTGCATGCATCCTGGTGGAAGCCCAAGGGGCTCATGCCTCCCCCTCAATCTGTGTGCAGGGTAAGGTGGCTGTTGCTGCACTCTGGGCTTTGTGCACTGCTGTAGCTGCTCCAGCAGTGTGATGCCACATGCGTCCCACTGCTGGTTGGCAGGGGGCGGAATGCAGCCCAGCAGTGGCAGGCACGTGCCGTTGCATCGCTCCTGGGGCAGCAGTGCACGAAGTCCAGCATGTAGCAGCAGCCGCCTTCACTCTTTGCACAGACTGGGGGGGGATACGTGCCTCCCGGGCCACTGCCAGGGTATGCACAGCAGGAGGGAGCCCTCCTGTATCCCCTATGACCTTTTTAAGTACCCCTAGGGTACGTGTATCCCCAGTTGACAATCACTGGTTTAGAACAATGACTTAATCAGCCTTGCCTAATATAATTTTACTGAAATTTAGATGAAATAATACATGATAGTAGGTTTCATTTTCCAGTGTTACAATTTATATCTTTAGTATTTTAAGTGCGTACTGATTCTTATGCATAACAATTGGAACTAATTGTATATTATAGCCAAGTTTTTAATATGGGAAATGATCTGCTCTTTTCTGCCTCCCAGATAAAGAAGACCAGTTCAGAATCTGAAGTGGAACACTGGGTGGATTATGTCAAAGACAGGTGAGGTGTACTGATTAGTCAGTTTACCACTGATTGTTAATTACAAGTAAGGGGATGTTATCCTAAAGTTTTGTGGTGTTTTTTGTTTTGTCTCTAAAACACAAGACCTCTTATATCATTGCAAAGACTTGGTTTTGGGTTCTTCTGATGGCCTTTTGTGTAATTTCATGGTATTTACATTTAATCTATACAAAAATGGCCATGAATATCAGGATGTTCAGATAATGATATAGATTAGAATATGACACTTATGATGGATCTTAACTCTAAATTGTAACTTGCTTAATACCTTATCGCCAGGGATCCTGGTTTTCCCTGATAAAAAATTGCAAGTTCTCTGATAAAAACCTGAATCTATGAGTAAAATTAAAGGCCCTCCCAAAGCCCTCTCCAGGTCCGTTGGTGTCCCTCACTCCCCCAACAGCAGCCCCCGAGCCCCACGCATGCAGGCGCACAGGTGCTGTCACAGAGGTGCAGACAGACACAGATGCGCAGGCGCAGTGCAGCAGGGGTGGGGTGAGGGTAATGGCAGGGGCTGGGGGAGCCAGATCTAGAATGGAGGAGGGAGGTCTCTGTGCCTGCTCCCAAGAGCAGGGCTGGCAGGGAGGGGGCAAGGGCAGTGATGTCCCTCTGTGGGCCACACACACGTTGTCCTGCCAGTCAGGAGTGGGGGGTTTGCACGCAGCGGCTGCCACACCCCGCACTGCTTTGCCACGGCTGGTGATGCTCACGGCTCTGTGGGCAAGTGTTGCAGTGGTGGTGGCAGATAAAAATGGGAAATCTTTGGTTTTCTCTTGTTTTTTGGGGGCATTTCTTGTTTTTTTGTTTTTTGTGGGAAATGGAAACCTGGGTCCTTGCTTATCATATTCAGTATTACCTAGGATAGAAAATACTCTTTTTAAACCACTGCTTCTTTCTACCATTTTTTTTTTTCTTCCTTTCCTTTTTGTCCCCTTTACCCCCACAATGACTGCTACCTTCCTTTAGGCTCTAGTCCCAACCTGTTCCATCATCTAAAACCGATCAGCAGTGGAATAGCTAATGTTGACAATGGCTTCAGAGTTCTTAACTCAGTGAGAGTAACAGAATCCATAAATTTTGCATCTCTCAGATCACAGGTTCAGTCTTTCCACAGATCTAAGAAGGCAGTGATTTTATTAGTTACATTGTTCAAATTTGGAAGGTCATTCTAGCAACCATGAGAGCTTGTAATTTATTAGAAAGGATATAACTAAAATCTGAATATGTTGTGGCAGTTACATAAGCACAAGAATTTGGCCCATGTAGCCTCTTAGTTCTGCATTTGACACTTTTGTTATAAAGTGCAATAAATCCTGGCATAATTTTGCCTGGGATTTCTTACAGAATTTGGGAGCAGACAACCTCCCAGAAAGTTGGTAAAAATAGTAGCGTCTTACAAAAGCTAGGTCTTTTGTAAAATGTGAGCATTGCTTCATACGATAAACAAATATGAAGGAAGAGTGAAAAAACTAGCCTTGCAGTTTAGATTTCAGTAAAGAATTTTGGTGGCAAAAATAACAATTTATACTGTTTGATTTAAATCTTTACTGTGTCTGGAAGTAATTTGCCTAAGAAAAAACTTTGTCTATGCTATAGAAACTGTTTAAGTATAATTTCATCTTTGGCTACAAGTATAGGCAAACTATTCAATGCCAGTTATCTGTTGTCAGTAATAGGAACACTTTCGGAATATAGATTATTATTTGCTTCACCAACAGTGATTGTGTTTGTACAATTGTAAGCTAGTAAGCAGCTTGCTAGATAAAAAGTACAATACTTGTTACTGGATCTTGATAGCTTTGAATTATGTAATTTGAACTTTGTGGCCATGTCCAGATAAGCGGAGGCATGTGGCGCCACAGACCCATCTGCGGTACCATTTACTGCATATGTGTGTGTTCCCTATGCTGCTATTTTGCAGCATGGGGTTTTTAAAAAAAACCCATGCCAAAGAAAAGCGGGGCAGCGCACATGGTAGCAGTATGTGCCACTCAAAACCAGAGCTTGGCTGGCCAGAGCCACAGTCCAGCTGCCAGCCAGGCTTCCTGTTGTGGCTGCAGCCTTGGGGGGCCCCCAGGACCCCAGGTAAGGCTGCTGGAGCCAGCACAGTTGCTGGCGCTAGTCTCTGCTATTTCACCTGGGGTAACCTGCTGCATGCCAGAACACATGTGGGATGGGCATTCCCTGGGGGCAAGTAGCAGCAATACAGGATTTGCAATTACTACTTGTCCCCAAGGAAACAAACGACTGTGCTCATCTGGATGTACCGTGTGTGTTGTCTCGAGTAGTAACGTTAACACACTGGGCGTGTCCAGATATGCATGGATGTTTGGTTCTCTGGGGACAGTTAGCACCAGCACACCTTGTGCCATATGGTTCTGGGTGGCCCAGCTCCTCTTTTCAGCAGCGCATGCTGCCCAAGTGTGCACTGCTTCGTTTTTTCTTTTCGCAGGTTTTTCTTGACCCCTGGACATCCAGGTGTCAAAAAAATCTGCAGAAAAAAAAAACGGAGCAGCGCACACTTGGGCTGTGCCCCCTTGCAGCGCAGGCTGTGCAGTATGTGGTACTGGAAAAGGTGTTTGCATCACCACATACCACACAACCACGATTGTCTGGATGTGCCCATTGGGGTTAAAGTTACTAGGAAGCTTAAATTTCTAATATCTTCTTCCTGCAATTGCAAGTGCAAAGTTATATATGCACAATGATTGGTTCTGCCCATGTAATGCTAACTACACAATACCCGGGTGCCCAAAAGAGACTCGTTCATATAAATGCTATCCATGTTGCAGTGTACAAGTGAGTATTCAAGCTAAATGTGCAGTGTCATAGTTGCGTAAAATAGCCTTATTTTGGAATAGCGGTGTAGTGAATCTAATTTGTCAGAGTGGAAAATGTTTTGGTTCTGTTAGTCTTTTAAAACACTTTTTAATATGATGTTTTGAAGTTGCTGTAGACCAAAATCTGTACAGACTATTTATCAAAATTGTTATGCTTTTAACTAAACTAGTTTTTTTTTCTGTTTTTTTTGTATTTTTTTTAAGACCTACCAATGACATAAGATATCCAATGAAGTCAGAAAAAATGCACAGTTTAGGATGGAGACCTAAAGTGCCTTGGAAAGAAGGAATAAAGAAAACAAGTATACCACCTTTTAATACCATTGGTTAATTGGAGGGTAACAGCAGGGGTGGGGGAGGGGAGGGAAAGCTTTTCTCCTTTTTAAAATCTGAAAATAGTGGCATAATCTCATGAGTAGCTAAAGCTAGAATAATGCTGATCTTGCACTTAAAAAGTAGCCAATGAAACTGACTCCTGCTAAGTAGCTAAAATGCCTGTCTTTTTAAGAAATCCATTGAGTCACCTGCCATATTTGGTATAATTTAGCAGCAGGTGCTCAAATTAACTTGATACTTTTAATAAGGTAGAATAATGTTTCGCATAAGGATTTTAACAAAAATTCCAAATATTATCTGACTACACTTATCACAGAACACAAATTCTAAATAATTAGTTCCTAAACTGTTAGTGGTGTTGCACTGATTTTTTTCCTCAGGTACACGTGAAAACTTGTATATTTGTTTTAATCTAACCTATGTGTCTTTATTTTTCCTTTACATTAGTTGAATGGTACAGAGAGAACTTTCACAACTGGAAAAATGTAGAGAAAGCTTTGGAGCCCTTCCCTGTGACACAACCTTTTATGCATATTGATATATCATAGAATAGAAGGAAGAACATGAAGAAAATTCTACCTCGGGATCATTTTGTCAACTTAAACCTGCAATCAAGTGACCAACCTACAGTAGTTTCATCTACGTGGAGAATTGTGCTTAATTTAATTAAAAATCAGAAGGATTTTAAGAACTTTTTCACGCTTGATTCTTTTATTATAATGTTAATATATTTAAACGTCAGCTTTCAGTGCAATATTAAATCTTTTTATAGGAATTTAAAATAAGGAATTCATGTGGATGAAGATTTTTATAACACTAAATTGATACAGTTATTAAACTGTTTTGTTCACTTTCAATGAAAATGACTTTTTAGTTCAGAAATTTCATATGTACTAGTAGATCATTTTTATAATGTATAATAAACTGTTTCCATCATATGATGGCTTAAATTTCTAGTCAGGTATTCAGTGACTGTGTAAAGAAAGTGTTTAATCTACAAAGAGATATTGAATCATAACAGTTGGAGAAGGGGTCCTGTATGGTCAATGTCCCATTTCCCTGCCAGTGCAGTATTTGTCTTTTGTTGATGCTAGTTCATAGTCGATGCTAAAAGCTGTAAAAGGAAGTGTTTTTAATTTCTCTTGGGGGAGTACTCTTATCCAAAAATATTGGGAGAATATTGTTATCCTATCTTTCAGAAAAAAGTTTTTATTTTTCACTGATTTTTACTGTCTGTTAAGATCCCTCAAATTATCTTGCCACAGCCATGTCTTGCTTTGTTACTACTTTCCACTCAGAATTCTTTTCTCCTTGATGTTTACAATTGTAATGTTTAGAGGAAATGAAATGTTGTTTGATACAGTATTTCATTTGTTACAGTATTTCAAATGCTCTTAACTGCCTGTAAGTGAAGAATATTCTTGCTTTTACCCATAGGGATAAAAGCTAAAAAAACTTGTTTCATCAATAGATCATTATCTTATCACTGTTAGTAACATTTTCCTGTAAGGCTCACTTTGTTTAAAATTAAAGAAAAATATGTGCACTGTTCATGTACAATTCAATGTCAACTCAAACTCTGTGAAAAGGGCTAATACGTTTTTGAGAGTTGACTATGAACCTAATATTCTTGTGGAACTTGTCTGTCTCTGTCTAAGGTGAAATCATTTACACCAACTGGTGGCCTGTGAGCTGTATGCAGCTGGTGAGGGGAGAATTTGTAGCCCCTGGGCTCCCACGCATGTACTGCTGCTCCACCCCATTGTTCCTGCAACAACAACTTAGGTCTCTGGGCTCTACCTCTGTCCTCCAGTTTCCATAGGGGGCAGGGCAGGGCAGTGGAGCTTGCCCTGCCAGGGAAGCCCACAGTGCTACTGTGGTGTGGTGGGAAAACTCATCTGGAGAGCTGAGGCCAGAACATGGTGTGGGTGAAAGGTGGGGGGTCTGGCATATGATGTGAGGGGGAATGGTGCTGATACATGGGTGAGATACAGCAGGTACCACAAATTGCTTAGAAGTTGGACATCCTGATCTAGACATGCTTATGTGCCTATCCTTGCACAGTTAATGTAAAAAACCATTTCTAAGTCTTAACTCAGTTGTCATGAAGCTACACTTGAAAACACTAAGTACACAATATTATTTCTGGCAGTAACTAAAAGTGTGACTAAATAGAGATATCACTTGTTAATTTGAACTGAAAATGTGGTTTATAAACAACTTTCATGACTTTGGTATAACAGTGTATGAAATAAGCCAGA
Organism: Alligator mississippiensis; assembly: GCF_030867095.1. Taxonomy (NCBI): domain Eukaryota; kingdom Metazoa; phylum Chordata; order Crocodylia; family Alligatoridae; genus Alligator; species Alligator mississippiensis. The sequence goes on from NC_081824.1 coordinate 368,491,049, forward strand.
GTTCTCACATAATTCACATTCATTTTTGCATGTTGACTGCAGAGCTGCAGTAGCCTTTATAATGCAATCCCAGATCCTTTGGCTCTGTAATCACCGCTACTCTGAGAATCTTAAATGTAAGGCTGGAAAGTACCTGAGTAGGTCATCTAGTCAGTTTCCTGCTGAGGTATGTTCAAGAATTTCTGCACATTCCCATTTCTCTAAGTTGTTCCTGACCTCTGAACTGAATATACTACAAAGAAATACTGCATCAACAATCTGCTTATTTTAAGATCTATTTAAAACCTGTCTACCTTGACATGTATTCCTTCCAGTTTGTGCTATACTTCTGATTGCAACGTCTGGACTAGTCTAATACTAGGGCTTTACCTGATGCTTTTGTAGGTTGTATTTTACTTCTGGTGTTAAAGGTAGTTCAGTATTGACCTACTCAGTGATGCAAGTGCTATGATTTAGAGCCCATTGTAACTGAAGTTGTGATCACTTATTTCTTAAAGATCTGTGATGCTTACAGAAGTAGAGGTGTGTATTTTTTGAGTTTGTCAGGCTGCCTAGTACCAGTTTGAAGTTGATCCATGTTGAGGGCTGTAAAAAACAGCATAAAGTGGCCACCCATGACCTGCTAGGCTTTGAGTTCATGAGACCCTTTTGACTGGTCTAATGCTGCAGAGTTTTCTAAGGAGCTAGGAGTATTTTCTTACTTGCAACTATCTCCAGGATCAGTAGGAGCACCTCCAAAGTAGACATGGGGGAGGAGAGATGTGTAGTTGGGGAGCTGCTGATACTGGGGAAAGTTGGAATGGGTCTACTTTTGGCTCTTAGAAGGAGCTTATTTTGGCTCGAGATTTGAAAATCTGAAAAATGCTTTTGAGACGTGATTAGAACTGTTCATACCATGGGCATGTTAGCTCAGGAATCCAGTGCTAACTTTAATGTTTCATAGTAGGTAGGGTCGGACAAACATTGTATTTCTGTGTTCAAAAACAATGGCGCTCCACTATTTCCCTGCAGATTATTTATTTAAATTTTGCTGCTAGATGGGCAATTGCCCCTTCATAGGAGCATCCATCTTTGAAATTTAAGTAGATGTGAAAGCTCAGTGCATGCCACAGCATATAGAACTAAAATGGGGGGGAGAGAGAGAGGGGTACTTAAGAACAGGTAGCAGACATGCAGCAGGAGAACAGCCAAGGTCTTTTGGTCTTTTGGGGGCCTAGAAAGCCACATTTGTTCACATGCAGTGCAAGGAGAGCTCTGCATGGCTTGAGGCTAAGGAGTCGTTTAAAGGTAAAAGAACCTCAAGGAGTTGGCGTTTAGGAGGATACTTGAGATATTTCAAGAGCCTGCAGGCTTGCTACCCAGTGTGTTTGATGCAAATATTGTAAACCCCAGTGGAGGAAAAAAGGAGTCCCACCTTCCTATCTCTATTTGGACTCCCTCCCTTCCCCTCCTTCCAAGGCATGCACAGACTTTTCTGATAGATGAGATGATGGGAGCTGGGAGCCATCTGACTAGGTAGATGGTGAGGATGGCAAAACTTTAAAGTGCAATGCTGAGCTGTAGGTGGTGCTAAGAACAGGAATTGTATGCACACTACAGATAGTTAGCAATGAGGAAAGGGAGGCATTGAAGACAGGCTTGGTCCATGGTGCAGGCAATACAGAGCTGAGAAGATATGTGTGTGTGCCTTTAATTTGCAATGTGGAAGAAGGATTTGAGAGCTGCTGTACATTCTCCAGCATTGGAGCTCTGTAATCCATGCCTTTAGCACCCTATTCTCAGCATCTAGTAGCTGAAGAGCAAAGAGGAAACTTTCTTACAGGTACCGTCCCTCCACAGTTTGTTTTTTTTCCTCAAGCATGCTTCTGTTCCTATATGCACTCAAAAAAAAAAAAATCGCACTCAAAATTTTCATTAATGACATTTCATTAATGAAAATGTTGAGTGTGAATTCCGTAGATTCCCATACCTTTGCAAATGTGATTTGGGTATGATGATAATTCTTACCACATCAGGCAGTGTCCTGCTGAAATACACAATGAGAATCTGTACCTACTATGTCCTGAACCAGAAACAGCGTAACACTGTTTTTGTGTTGCTGTGGCTAGGCTAATTTGACACTCCTGCTGATTTTACAGTGTTGGAAAAACCATAAACCATAATGTAATTCTAGATCCCTAGCCCTTCCCTTGAAAGGCTGCCAATAGAAAGCACTGTGAACTACTTTAATCTTCTTTCTTATTAAACCAGCCATTTTCTTTGTGCCCATCAGGTCCTAAGTTCAGCACTTCTTTTCACGCACTGACAATATTTTATGTGGTATCATCGATAAAGGGCAGAGTTAGTTCTGAATTTTAACGCTTATGTTACACAAAAAGGCTGAGGGGAAGAGGCAAGTTTCCATGGCTACCTTTGCTACAAATAAGTGTTTTTAACTTGAGACAAACTGTCTCATCTTGCCTAAAATTTTAATTTTTTTTCATGAGGATTTCAATTAGTAATTACTCTTCTTCAGGCTTTTACTTTGATTTTAAGAACACACATCTTTCATAGTGAAGACAAAGTGCCAGAAAATGTGTCTATGCTTGATTTTTTGTTTGTTATTTTTTCAAATTGAGTTCCTTTGCAGTTTAATACTAGTCTGGACCTTTCGCAAACATTTAGCACAGGAGAAATATTTAGCCTCAAGCTAAAATAAACTTCTGTTTATTTCCTGGGGAAAAAAAGTTTGTGGGGTGTTCAGAATAGCACATCAGATGATTGAGTTAATTGGAAATCAAGTATAGACAGACCTAGGGAGACTTCCCTTAGATTAGGAATCAAGTGAGGCAGAGTTCAGGTTGTGCTGGGGAATCACCTTGTAACTTTTTTCCAATGTTCATGTTTTGGGAAGAACATAGGAAGTAAAGGACTCTGGGTATCAACAGCTCATCACCTTTTTGCATGTGTATTGCTAAATAGATAACATTTTAAAATAATCTATTAGTACAATTTTGTAATCCAACACTTTGAAGAATAGATTTTATTTTTGGTTCTATTAAATAGCTTTATTTAACACACAATTTACTGGTACTATTCCAGTTTCTAAACTGTCCCTAGATAATGTATTTCAAAAATGGAAATAGTAGTTCATCCTTTTCTTTAGCAACCAACAGTTTTAGAGCATTAAGATACTTTAAGATGTTTTGTCAAGTAGTACAAAATGTTATTTGTTCTCACTGTAGCTACTCCTGAAAGTGGGATTTTAAGTGTTCAAAATGTAATGCATTTCTGTTAAATAGAAGTATCAGGTCAGGCTGGGGAGATGGTAACATTCCTAATGTAAAATGTTTATAAACTTACTTTGGAAGGTAAAATAGATTATCATAATAACAGATTATTAGGTGACTCTTCAAATAAGGACTGGAAGTAGGGATGATCTGATGTGTTGTATAAATTGTGCTCATCTCATTACCACATTTTACAGGTGCCCTAAACATAGGGCTTGTTACTAACTATGGCAACATATCAGTTATGCTAGTAATGTTACTGAAACTAACAGGACTTTCAGAGGTGCTTAAGTGACTTTCAGTATAGCTTATGCTTCTAAGTCACATAGCTTTTCAAAAAACAACCCTTAAAACTGGTTCCTGCCCTCATTGACATGCTGTTCCCACTCAATTTTCATATTTCTCTTTCTTCTTTTATCCTTAGCTACTCGGATACACCAGGTCAGGTTGCCCTGACAAGCAAATGTCCTGGGAGGAATTGTCCTTTAAAGGAAAAGTCCTTGGAGGAATATTTTATTTTACCATTAGCACAGCTGCTTCTACTGTGGAAGGAATAAGATAAATGGTTCCCCAGTGAACTGCTGGTATAAAGAGACGTGACAGTATCTGTTGTAATTCACCAAATATTGCTACAAAAAGTTACAAAATAGCATTTCAGCAGAGAATTGAAAGGTACTGACATAAAGCAAAGTGGAACAAGGCAACCTTTCAATCCATTTTTCAAAGTTCTTGCTATTCCTATTGCAAGACAAGTTGAAATTGTAGCAATAAATATTGCACAAAGAAAGTTAATATGCACAGCATTTCAATCAGTGAGGGCTCCTTTGAGAGGGCTGATGTTCTTGTTAGTAAAGAAATGCAATGAGATTTGGGTTCTATTCCAAACTCTGCCACAGACTTCCAGTGTGACCTTGGATAAGGTCTCTATCTATGCCTCAGTTTACCTGTAAATGATGACATTCATGTTGTTTTTCCTCCATGTTTTGTCTGTCCTATTTTGATTACAAGTTCTTCATCGTAGGGTCTGTCCCTAATTATAGTTGTCCAGTACACAGCACTAGAGGGCCCTAGGCTTGGATGTGATTCCTTTGCAGTATTGCAATACACAAAAGACAGCCACTGGCTTTGCATATCCTAAGTGAATACAGTACATTCTTTACTAGTTCTGGATTTCAAGTTCATTTCCATTCTGATAAGGAATGAAAACCAAACAGACTTAACATTACCAGTTAATTTTTTAAACTTTAGATAAAACTGAAATATTTCATGATGATTTAAATAATTTTATTTCATTTTCAATGTAAAAAATTGAAATAAAAGTTGTTTTGAGATGAGACATCCACTTGTTTTATTTTGAAAACCTTCTAGTTAACTTTCTCAATGCTTGATTCTCTTTTTAGCTTTTGATGAGCTGAATCTTTCTGCCAGAAAATATTTCTGATGAAAATATTCCAGTTATTTATCCTGTGCTAGGAACTCTGAACTCTACTGTGCCTAACTGAATTTACTTCTCTGTCAGTTCTGTAAATCCAATCTCCAAAGTTACCAGGAGCCACTGCTTGTAGCAAAACCAAGGTTAGCCGTTAGCCTTTGGCAGCACTGGTTCTCTCAGTGATAGGTGAGAAAGTTAATGCAAATACTTTTTAACTTTTATGGATGTGGTCACATGTTTTAAAGTTTAACTACTACCAATAATATAAGCCTACATCAGCTGGATCACTAGAAGAAATTCCCTGGCTGAGTATGCACCACCTATGAACAAGCCAGTCATTATTGGGTACAATAAAATTGTAAGATGAAGGTGATTTTTCTTAGGAAGAATCATAAAAGGAATGTGACACTAGCATTTGGGCTGTGCCATAAATTATTGCTATACCTTTCCACTACATAAAATTATAGAGTTTTTAATTTTTGCCTCTTCCCAAATGAAATCTTTTACCTGTGTTTTTTTGTTCTGAAAATGTCATCAACATTTCCACTTCTGAGAGTATCTCGTACCCAAAGCTGCTACCTGCAGTATGCCAAGGAAAGCAGTGGACAGCTGCAGAACTCCCAGAGGTGGCAGAACTTGAGAAAGCTGATGCTTGGTTTAGTGCTAGAAAAGATTTGCATTTGGTTAAAAGTCACCAAATATTCCTCTTCTGAGCTGTTTGGGGAATGGGTGCAGATGTATTGCTTCCTTTAGCCTGCTCCAGAAGTAAAATCACGATTGTGAAGCCTTTGGTGGCCAGTAGCCACAGAAAGACCTTTCTGTCTCTGCCAGCTCTCACTTCAGTAAAAATCTACTGTCCCAAAAAGTGCATGTCTGTAAGCACAATTTATCCCTGTGGGACCGCCATTCTTGGATGCATACTCTTTCTCTTGTCCCTCATTCTTGGTAAGGCAAATACTATTAAATCTTACAAATGATGCTCCAAAATCTACTTTGCATTTTCCAGTACAACTCTTAGCAGGATCCTTCCCTTTAGGATATACAAACTAATTGCAAGTGGAAAAAGGGGCTTAAGAGGACAAAAACAAAGGAGTATGTATGGCTATAGGAAGGATAGCACAACTTGCTTGCAGGTTTAGTGCTTAGCCTAGTGAAAGAAAGTTGATCTTATATTTAAATATTCAGTGTAATGTCCTATCTGCAAGATGCCATGTAATACTCAGTCATCAATGCACAAGGTTCCTTCTTGGGATCTTCCTTCCTCTGTTATGTGCATCTCCAGCAATGGCTTTTATCTCTAGGCATCTTGCTTGCTATTAAAAAGAATGTGGTTTCTGACGGCTGAATCAGCCAAACAAGTGGGTAGTAGGTGATCTCTTACAAGCTGGTCTTCCTCCCTAAACATGAAGAGAAATATAAATAGGGGAGTCTCTGACAAGTAATTCCCTCTGGAATACTATGAGCTACATGGGGGGGAATCTAGGATTCTGAGAAGGGGAGTGCAGCTAGTCTGGTGCGTTGTTGTATACAACACAATACATATTTCTCTCCAGGTGAAAAGAAACTAAAAGAGCTTCTAATGTGATAGGAGCATAGAGCTGTATATTATTCAGTTTCAGATCAAAGCAAAAACAAACATAACTTTACTAAAATGTGCATTAATTTGCTTTATTATACATTTTGTCTTATAAGATGACTATTTGGTTCTTTTTTTATCATAACCAAAAGACTGAAATCCCCCACTCCCAGCACCCTTTTCATAATCACACTTTGAGGACCAGCTGGCCATCTTCTAGTTCTCCTCCACCTGGATGGCCCAGACTGATACACATTCCTCAGTGGAAATAGCTGGCACTTGACTTGAAGTCTCAGATGGATGGAAGCCTGGGATGAACAGCAGGCTAGGTGCCCAGAAGAAGTGAATTGCTTTTGGCCCAGCTGAAACAGACCAAGGATGTGAGCTTGTAGATGCACTGATTGCATGTCGCTGTTGAGTGCATGTCACTGTATCAGCGACTGCATATCATCACTGGCAGGGATCCTGGTTTTCTCTGATTAACACCCTCTCCCCAATTTTCAGATTAAAGTAGTAACCCAAAATCCACATTTTTCTCTGACCAAAATGGAACACCACTAATACATACATTATATATATTTATAATCTATATATAATCTATGTATTAGTGGTGTTTCATTTTGATGTGAATTAATGTGGATATTGGGTTACTTTTTTAAATCTGAAAATTGGGGATTTTTTAAGTTGGAGAAAACCAGGTCATCAGTTCTCAAAAACCCATGTTGTTAGCATACACTCACTGTCTGAGCAGGAACAATGGCTGTGGCTGAGGCCGATGAAAGAGGAAGGCCTGTTAGACATCACTATAGCACGCACAGCAATGGCCCAATGGCTAGAGCATGCAACATTTCAGAGAGGGCAGCTCGTAGTGGGCATGCAGGCAGCCCTGATTCATCTTCAGGATGTCCCAGTACAGGAGCTAAATGATGGAGGTGAAGAAGGGCCCAGCCAAAAACTACTCAAGTCTGGAGTAAGAGGTCATGGTTGGCTCAATCAGAGGCTTTCTCTTGATTCAGAGAGAGGAGATTGATGTTCAACACAAAGAGCTGCATGGCTGTTTACAAAGTGCGACTATGCAAAAGGTGATGGGAGTGAGGGATTTAAGATCAAGTGATGAATGCAAATCTGTCTAGCTATTCATCCACCAGAGCCATAGTGTGGCAGGTCCGTGCCCTGGGCAGCACCAGCTCCTGCACTAATTGTGGCAGCACAGTCAGCTGCCACTACAGCAGTAGCTACTTTTGTGACCCCCTACAAAGGCTGTACCTGGGGATGCTGCCCCTGTCACCCCCCCCACCCCAGTTACAATACTCAATCATCCAGCAATCCATCTATCTATGTATCTATCTACCTAAAGTGTTGGATTAATAAATAATCTATTAGTACAATTTTTATCTCATCTATTTAGCAATACACATGCAAAAAAGGTGGTAAGCTGCTAGAGTTCTCTATTTCTTATGTTCTTCCCAAAATTCAAATGTCGGAAAAAACAGTTACAAGGCCCCAACATAACCTAAATGAACTCTGCCTCACTTGATTCCTAATTGAAGAAAAGTCTCCCTAGGTCTGTCTATACTCCATTGCCAATGAACTCAATCCACTCATCCTAGCCTGGAGACCCCCACAAACATTTTTTTCAGGAAACAAACTTTTTTCAGAAGTCTGTCTGCCCAAATAAACTTGCTGGGAATTTCTGGTTTTTTTTTTTAACCCTTTGCAGTAAATAACATTGTTTAATAGAAACTGGCTTATAAAAACTACCCCTTCATTTTATTTATACATTCTGCATCCATCTCAAAATAATGAGAACTGTCCAGTAACATGCTTTATATACCCTTTAAAATTTTTTTTTTTACCCAAGGTCTTTTATGTGGTTTTGTTTCAAATTATCCCATCGCAACAAAGTGGAGATGATTATGCTTTTATTATTTCTCGTTTATATTTAATATTCTTTCCTATAACATCCCTGCACGGCAACAGGTACCTAACAGATGCTGTGCTCATCATAGAGAAGCAGTGAATCTCTCCTGAGTTAACATATTGCTACTTAATACCACGCGGTGGCTGAGCTGCACGTGGGCTGTGAGGGGGGGCGGTTCTATGAGCATTTTCTGACAGAAAAGAACGACGGGGGTGAGGGCTGGGCAGCTGCACTGAGGGCAGTGACATTGAAGGCTTTCTAGACGTCAGTAAGACTTTTGCCACCGCAGCCGAAATAGCTCAGTTGGGAGAGCGTTAGACTGAAGATCTAAAGGTCCCTGGTTCGATCCCGGGTTTCGGCAGAACCTTTTCTTTCCTCACTTTCCCTCTGATTTCTGCCGGTGACTGTTGCCTTCGCCCCATGGAGCCCGCGGAGCCGCCGAGCCGCCCCCCGCCCTGGTACGGCTGGGGCTGCCGCCTGCCCCCACCCGCGCGCCGCCCGTCTCCTGCGGCAGGGGCGTCCCCAGGTCCCTCGCGCGGCGCCCGGCCCCTGCGGACACCCAGTGCAGACGATAAACGTACATGTGTGTATGTGTATCTACGTACGTGTATGTAGATATAGTCTCGCCCTCGGTATATATATATATATGTGTGTGTGTGTGTGAACACGTGTGGTATGTATGTTGTATGTGTGCATTTGTATAAACTTGTATATTTAATGGTGTGTGTGTGAACGCACGTATACATACATATATACATACATACATACATACATGCACACACACACCATTAAATATACGTTCCTATACGCTCCCCAATAAATGTATAAGTTCCTACACACACACACACACACACACACACACACACACACACATATATATATACATACCATTAAATGTATAATTTTCTATACATATGCACAAACATATACACACCATTAAATATATAAGTTCCTATACACACACACATGCATGCACACACGCACACACATATACACACACATATGCATGTGTATATATGTATACACGCACACAAACACCATTAAATATATGTTCCTATATGCCCCCATTAAATGTATAAGTTCCTACACACACACACACACATACACACATATATATACACACCATTAAATGTATAATTTTCTATACACATGCACAAACACACATATATACACACCATTAAATATATAAGTTCCTATACACACACACATGCACACACACACACACACACACACACACATATATACACACCATTAAATGTAGAAGTTCCTATACACACGCACACGCATGCACACACACACATATACACATCATTAAATATTTTAGTTCCTATACACACACACGCGTGCACATACACAGACACACACACACATACAGAAATTCCCTGACTGAGTATGCACCACCTACGAACAAGCCAGCCATTATCAGGTGCAATACAATTGTAAGATGAAGGTGATTTTTCTTAGGAAGAAGCAGAAAAGGAATGTGACACTTTAGCATTTGGGCTGTGCCATAAATTATACACCATTAAATGTATAAGTTCCTATAAGCATGTGCGCGCGCGCACCCCCCCCCCCCCCCCCCATTATGGGAACCATATATATATGGGAGCTTATATATTTTCTGCCTGGGAACTGTTCCCTTCTCCCAAATGCTGCTGGTGGAGCAGCCAAGCCAGTGCTCACCCTTTCACAGCTAGTGTAGGAAGGGGTACTGAAGGCCTGCCCTCAGCGTCTGCAGGGGCTGAGCGCTGCCTGGGTGAAGATGGTCAGGCCACGTGTGTTTGTATTTGTGGGGGGTGCCTATGCCCCAGAAAGGGACATGCACAGGGCTGCACCCCAAAGGGATCATTGAAGAGGTGACTGTTTTTATATATTTGTATTTAATGGCCACCTCTTCATCCTGGTGTCCTGCCACCTCGCCTTGCTGGCTGTTTCCTGGCCTTCTGGGTCTAGTGATGACCAAGGATCCTGGTTTTCACTGATTTAAAACAAATCCCCAATTTTTGGATTAAAAAAAGTAACCCCAAATCCCCTTATTTTTTTATTAAAATGAAACACCACTAATCATTTCATTTTAATCATGGAAAAGTGTGGATTTGGGGTTACTTTTTTAAATCTGAAAGTTGGGGATTTTTTTATCACAGAAAACCAGGATCCTTGCTTATCACATGGACTCTATCAGGCTAAAAACAGAGGACAGATTTGTCCACAACCTGGGGGGATGAAAGGGAGGGGAGGAGGTATGCCTCTGAGCATGGAGGGGAAGCGGGGGATGCATACCTACTTTGGGAACTTAAAAAAGTCCCCAAAGGCTCCTGAAGCATGGGTTTCCCACACTGGTGGGTTGTGGGGAGGGGGGAAAGGAAAGGAGGCTGAGAGCTGGGGTACAGCCAACCCTGCAGTGTAGGTGGCTGCTCCCCCACCCTCTTTGCCAAATCTTGGATTGGCCTCTGCTGCATAGTATCCAAATTAATATTTTGCTCCCAGGGACACTCAAGGTTAATTTGAGGTAGCTGCTATTCCATCTGCATGTGTGAATAATTGTTCCTGGCATGTTTTAATGGAAGTCAAATCCTAGGAAAATTATCCCCAGATTAAACCTTGAAATGCATCCTCTGTTTTTAGCCTCAAGCTCCCCTGATCTCTAAAGTGGATCCAGGGGTATGGAAATCTCAGCTTGACGTAGGGCCATAGTTCTTCTGAGCTCAGAGCTCATAGCCTTTTGAAGGAGAATTTAGGATAAGATTCTGTCACTCCACAGTCCACCCATGAAAATGACTGTGGGACCCACATTCTTCAGTGTTGGATGACTCTGCATGTAGCAGGGTTGCCAACCCAAGACAGTTTTATATATTGACAACCAAGCTTTTTGACTGACATATGTTTTACACAATGTAAATATAACCCTCCTGCCAGGTCCAGGTCTTGTTCAGATTGAGAGGCTTAACGCCAAGCATAGTAAAAAAAGTTTGGTTGTTGGTAAAAAGTTTGCAAGTTATCAGTAAAGAAAAATGTCTTAGGTTGGCAACCCTGTTAGACTGCAGCAATGGTTTTACACCAAGCTATCCTTAACCCAAGGGTCCCCTACTCACCCACATGCTCCCAATCACACTCTTCACTGTGCTGACCCCTCACCTCCCTAGCCTTATCTCCAACAGATTAGCCCTTCTCCCCCATGTCCCAGCATGGATGTGTGAAGAAGGACCACTGTCTGCCTACCTGTGAGTTGAGCAATGTTACAGGCAGGTAACTGGAAGTAGCAGTAGCAGCAGCACATGGCTGAGGGTGGAGGGGGATGAAGCTATAGAGGCTCCCATTGGCTATAAAGCCCTGAGAGAATGCTCCCTGCATGGTGCTGAACTCTTGCTTGGGCACCAAGTGGTGATGCTCAGCTCTCTCTGTCCATCAGTGTTTGCCTCCAGACTCTTTCTGACAATAAAAAATTCAATAAAGCTCACAGTTGCTTAGTTTTCTCATTTTTATGGACTTAATGGATAGGCATCTTTAGCCTGTTTCTATTTTTACAGCTAAAAGTTACTGACAGTAAATTTCATGACAGGTATCAAAGACCCTTCAGGTATTTGAAGACTGCTCTGAAATCCCTCTTCTCCAAATCTAATAATCCCAGTTTTTTCAACCAGCCCTCGTAAGTCATGGTTTCAAGGCTTCTAATCATTTTTGTTGCTGTCTGCTGTTTATGGACAGTTGGCAACCCTGTTATGAAGGTAGGTCCAATATAGTTTTTCAGGGACTAAAGCAGGGAGGAATAGAATTACACTGAGACACTTAAATCCACTTAGATGTCTAATAGATTAAATAGAATCTGGACTTTAATGTCTGTCTTCCACAAAAGTGGAACAGAAGAGGACTTTCTGGGATCTTTATGGGGTAGTGGCAATTCTGGGTTATCCAGCCACTGAGTCACTTCGCTGTGCAACCAAATTTGCCATTCTGCCACCAGCATCACACAACATCCTTAAGGTTGGCAGAACAGGTGACCCCGTGTGGTAGTTTTAAGGCCAGCTAATGTGAAAGCATGAATGAATACCTCCATTGACAAGCAACAAAAACAGATTAACATACCACCAACAGCAAGAACATTTAATCCGAGTATCCACCATTCAGGTCCTGCCATCATGTGGTTGGTCGGTGGAAACACATCTAAAAAAGAAAGGTGTTAAAAATTACTGATTAAGAAAACAGCTTTAATTGTGGGACATGAACCCACTTGAATTGCCCATCTTTCTTGATGCGATAGACCAAAGGACTAAGATGCTCCACTATGGAATAAGGACCTGTACATTTAGGCTCCAAAGCATGGGTCTTTTTACCTAATTTTAGGTACATAACTTGGTCTCCTGCATCCCATGTTGGGAGCTGTGATACAGCCTTTAACTGGGTCCTTGAGCTCATCTTTTCGATGGCTTGATTTATTCTATATTACAGAATATAATTGTCTTCTTGTAGTTGCTTTAACCACTGAAAATAATCATATTGTGTGATTTTGGGGGTTTTGGTGAGTTGTCCGATGCATTCGGGATCTATTATTAATGTCATTGAATGTCCAATTAATACCTGATATGGTTGAATCTCTATCTGCAATCTGTCACTACTGTGAATTGCTGCTAGAATTAGTGGCAGTCTGTCAAGCCAATCTTTACCTGGTTAAATACCTTTCTCAAAGCTTCTTGGTAGTCTGATCCATTTGTTCCACTTGTCCTGAAGATTGTGGGTTATATGGAATATGAAATTTTTGGGTAATTCCTAAAGCCTGCAGCATCATTGTGAAATTCTCCCCCACGAAGGCTCCCCTGTTATCAGAGTTGATGATCTTCAGGGTACCGAATCTACACATCACTTCATTAAAAAGTTTCTTGGTTGCTGTGTGTGTACTATTGTTTTTAGTTGGAAAAGCTTTTACCCATCCTGAAAACAAATCAGTGATTACTAAGAGATACTGAAATCCCTCCTTACTTCTTGGGAGTTTGTCAATGAAATCTATTTGCAACCCATGCCAGGGCCCAACTCTCCTTTGATGCATTAGGATGCTTGGTATGGTGGTCGAGCCTTATTCATAGCACATTGAATGCAGTTAGAAACCCAAGTTCTCACATCTTCTTTCATCCCTTCCCACTCAGTCACTTGTTTCAATCTTTTTAGGGTCCCTTCCACCCCTTTGTGCATGAATTGATGTGCTACATTAATTAACTATTGTTTCTCTATTTTTCCAGGGACCCATGTGTGAAACGAGTTGGTGTCAGCTGCTAGGCTGGTGGCATCAGGATGGATTTTATGTTTTCCCTGACTTCTGGTGAGAACTGATATTTCTGTCGTCTTATATTGTCGGGCTATTCCATCTGCCCGCCAATTCCATGTTGCTTCAAGATCCATACCTTTTGTATGGGCCTTTGCATGTTGGATTTTCAATTGGTTAGGATTTTTGAGAACCTAATCATAGATGCATTTCCATTCTGCCAGGTATGCTATCTCTTTTCCATCTGCTCCCTGTCATTCATTCCTGTTCCAGTAATGCATCCAATACTGTATCCCTTTTACACAGAAATCATTGTCTGCATAGATGTAAATATTCTGGGATGTTTCTCTATATTGCTTTAGGACTTGATAGATAGCATGTAGCTCCACATGCTGAGTGGAGCCCTGTTTAAGATATCCTTGGATTATTTCTTCCCCCCAAACTAATTGCTGCATACTTAGTGTATCGCTTGCCTTTAATCATCATAGAACTTTCATCTGTAAACCAGATGTGATTCTCTCACCCTCAAGTGTCCAATTATATGAGAGGGGGAGCTTCCATCAGGGCTATTCTTTGTTCCAGAGTAACCTCAGGGCAATCATGTTTTGCCCCTTTTTCAATTAAAGCATGGGTTAGCATGTCAGGTTTTGAAATGGTTTCAGCAGTGACTCCTCTACTAACTAGAATGAGGGTCCTTTGTGCCATACGGGTGCTTGAAACCTTCCCCCCCCCCCCCCCGCAAGTTTGTCAGATAACACATATTTGAGGGGGGGGGGGTGTGCTTTGAATTGTTATAGGAGCAATCCCAGTGAATGGTTCAAAGGATTGAATTGCCCACACGGCATCTAAGCACTCTCTTTCACAGGGGTCAAAATTTAATTTGGCCCCCTGTAGTTTTCATGACTCATACACTACTGGCACTAGCTTCTTTTCCTTGTTGTTCGGCAGCAGAGTAGCTGCTAATGCCACATCGTTGGCTGCCAAGCATATGGTGAATGGCTTAGTTTCATCAGGGAAGCAGAGGGCTGGGGCCATTAATGCTTTCTGCTTTAAGACTGTTAAAGCATTTTCCTGCTCTGGGCCCCATTCCCATTGATTCTTTTTCTTTAGCAATTTCCATAAGGGAAGTGTGATTTCTGCATATTTATATATGTGCAGTCTCAAAAAATTAAATCCACCTAATAAGACCCTTAAGGCATGAGTGTCCATTGGGGCTGGCATATCTATGAGTGCCCTAACCCTTCTCTGATCTCTTTGTCTTCCAGCATTTCCAATTACCATTCCCAAGTAATTTACAGATGTTTGGACCAGCTGAGCTTTCTCCAGGCTTACTTTAAATCCTGTCTCTTGAATAAGAGCTAGCACCCTTTCGGTTACTTGTTTAACTTGTTGCTCAGTTGGTCCAAAGATCAGAATGTCATCAGCATATGAAGACACTTGAGATCTATCTTGCAGATCTAGCTGATCCAGCATGCTCACTACATGATGGTGACAGATGGCAGGAGCATTGTGAAATCCCTGGGGCACCTGACAGAAGGTATACTGCTGATCTTTCAATGTGAATGCAAATCTATCTTGGGAATCTGGATAGAGAGGTGTTGCACAGAAACAGCCAAATCTATTACAGAGAAATACTTGGAGGTGGCTTGCACCATTTGTATTACCTCTGTCATATTAGCTACAATCGGTGCCGTAGGCACGGTGACCTTGTTAATCCTCCTGTAGTCAACAGTTAATCTCCAAATGTGTCCGTCTGCCTTAAATACAGGCCATACAGGAGAATTAAATGGGGAGTTAGTCTTTTTAACAATCCCTTGTGCCTCTAAATCAGGGGTGGGTAGTTATTTTGGGCGGAGGGCCACTTACTGAGTTTTGGCAAACCACGGAGGGCCACATGATAGGCAGCCAGGGGCAGATAAACATTAATTTTCTAAAATTTTTAGGGGCCCTGTGGGCCAGATAGAATGGCTTGGTGGGCCACATCTGGCCCCCAGGCCACATTTTGCCCACTCCTGTTCTAAATCATAGATTATTTCCTTTAACTGTGCTTCTGCCTCTTTTGGATAATGATATTGTTTCTGGGGTGGGACACACACTCCCACAATTTTCACACAGGCTTTAATTTTACTACAGTCAGTCTTTTTCTTTGTCCACACTGCAGGAAATGTATTTTTCCACTCATTTGCTTGTTCAGCAGTGAGGGCTATCCCATGGGCTTTTCTGGTTATGATAGTGCTTGTGTCTGTCTGCCAAGATTGGAGGAGAATTGATTCCACTCTCCACAATTTACTTCTTGGAAAATCGATTATTATTTGATTTTCAAATAGCCAATCAGACCCAAGAATCATTGTTTCTAACACCTTGGTGGTGTCAATTAAATTTCCCATGGTTTTAAATTCCCATGATTTTAATTTCCCATGGTTTTAAAACCCTCCACAGTCCCTGCTGGACATAAATGTATGGTCTCCCCTCGAGGTCCCATTTAATGTTGCCAATGAATTGCCATGACTGGGCTCCTACATTGTTGGGTGGTTCTTTGTCCAGCGGACCACCCTATTATGCACTAGGAGGAAGTGGAGGAAAAGGGGGTGTTGTTGGGTTTAGTTGCACACTCAGCACACTATGTCCCTTTGGCTGTTTAGAATTAGACTGCAACAACTCAAATGCCTTTAAAACCAGATCAGAGGTGGGAGCTCCATCCCACTTCCCTCTATCTGCACCATGTTCCATTAGGATACGCCAGGCAGTGCGGTGGCTCTTGGTTGAAGGTTTTACATCTGATTTCCCTCTCCCTCTTCCTCTACCCCCATTACCTTGTCCTGAGACCCAGCCTCCTTTTCCACCACTCTCATTAGAATAGGTGACCTGGTCTCTTGCCGTCACTACCAGAGCCCTTTCCTTCTTGATGGTTACATTTAAAGGAACTGCATGCAGTGTTAATTGCTGGATTTTGTATCTCAATTCTGCTAGCATGGTTGGATGTCTGTCACCCCAGATACCTAATTTATTTGCATACATTGGCTGTGTAGCTGCTGCACAATCTTGTAGGTTCTCTACTGGGAAAACCATGTCATCTAGGACTCCATCCCCTGCAGCAAGAGTGACAACTCCTGCCATTATCTGCATGAGTCCCCAATGAGTTAAAAACATTTCGGGGTTCTCATCTGGTTTTTGTGTTGGGGTAGCCACTTGAGCTAATAAATACGGTGCCCCATAGCATTGCCCAGGTATCTGAACAATACAAGCATACTGGGGACCTGGGTCAATGTGCTAAAT
This sequence comes from Alligator mississippiensis, assembly GCF_030867095.1. Classification (NCBI taxonomy): domain Eukaryota; kingdom Metazoa; phylum Chordata; order Crocodylia; family Alligatoridae; genus Alligator; species Alligator mississippiensis. The sequence continues at coordinate 368,507,777 of NC_081824.1, forward strand.
CTCCACACAATACCCTGGAGTTCTGGGCTTGCATAGGCTGATATGCATTGCAGTTCTTCCGCCAGAGGTTCTCTTTAAGAGCCATCTGGCATGCTTGCACTATCCACTTATTGAAGGTTGCTCTGGATAGGGGTCCTAAAAACGTTGCTAATGCCCTTAAATCTGTAGCTGTCAAAGGAATAATACTGGTGGTAGTTTGAGAACCAGTAATTGGTCCTTCTACCTGACCATCGGGCACAAATCTTCTAGTTTCAGTGGTTGATTGCCTCTCTATGGCAGCCACTGTGGGTGGGTAATTATCCCACACATCTGCATCCCAATTTTCATTCAATAATTCTGGTTCCAAATCTGGGGTATTGTTACGTCTCAGCTCTGTGTTCTCGGGCAACCCTGGCTCAGGATGCAGTCTGTCTGACTCACAAAGAATTCCCCCCTCCCTCCCCTCCTCTACATAAACGAAACTGATTAAGATGCAGTGAGAGACACACCTAAGACCCTCCAAATAAGGGTGACCAGAGTGAAACAACTGCCCTAGGTCTCATTTGCATCCAAGATGGAACCAGATGACCATTCATTGACATGACAGATGGAGAACAGAAAGCCTGAAGCAGAGACTGCAGTGAATTCTGGGATCAGAGAAGCAGGGGAGCACTGCATGATGGGGAATCTGTGATCCAAATGTTAATCAACCCATGTTCACACACACCCAGCTCAGCATTTATCAGACTAGTTCTAATCTGGATTTACAAAGGACTTTTCCACCCCAGACACACACAGACCTCTAAGTTTAATAGGCATCTCTGGCCATACATTCCTCGGTCCCACTATGGGAGGCCTATATAAACTTGATTGACTAAAACTCGGTTGCTGGGTTAGGGAATGCTGAGGCAAAGAGGCCGAGTCAGAGGGGGTATGGGCAACATTTGAACAATGGTTAAGGGTTCATCACAGTGTCCAGCCCATTGGAGCCCTAATCACAGGTGTTGCCATACTTTTTCCGAGACGACTGGTGGAAGTCCTCTCTATAAAAGGTTATAAGCACCCCAATAATTGCCTTAAGTCTGTTAAAAGACTATAGTAAGATCTGGAAAAGTCAAGCTATGCTGAGGCTTGTTCACAACAAGTGAAAATCCAAAATCCTGATGCTGCAAGCTATCTATTGTTTCTGAAGAAACCACGAGATATCCCATCAGTATATCTGCTATCCATAGGAATTTCAAGCTGGCTCCCAAGTATCTGGTTACTCCCTAACCTTATGTGTTTCCTGATTATCAATCAGTTTGTTGAGATGTTCCAAACCAGATAACCCCTTGTCAAGAGAAAAGACAATGATTTGCACTATTGAGAATGCTTTGAAAAAGCTGAACTGAGGGTATAAAAATCTGTAAAAAGCAGCAGTGTGTGTGCTTCAAGAAGAAAAATCAGCTGGACACCTAGCCGGATTCAGAGGGATTCTGTTTACCCGTGTGCTTGTGTCTGACTGCAGTTTATTGTTGCTCTGATGAACTGATTCTTGGGATATGAGGGTGTCAGCCTGTCCACGCTGATCAACCCAGCCGGGTCAGGCGTGTCACGTTAATTTGTGTGTGTGTGTATGACTGATTTGGTGACTGGAGGAACCCAGCCCCATTGAGACTGAGTCCTGCAAGATAGCTCCATTGGGGGTGAGGGCTTGCAGAAGGGAGATATACAGCTCCGTATAGAAACACAAGTAACACAAGCAGCACATTGACAGAATTACCAAGACCCTAGAAACCTATCCCTAATAAATGAGCACACCCCAAAGTAATGGGCAAATCTGATAACAGTATCCTTTGGGATCTCCCCAGTGGTGACAGCAGCGACTTGTCTGTTTGCAAATCCCAATTTGTGCCTCAGATGCTTGATTGTGGACTCACACTGAGTGTGATTTGCCAGTGCCTGTCTGCTCTAGTGTTAGTTTCTTTACCATTCCTTGTAGGAATTGGACCTTTTGTTCCAGTTTTGTCTTTTCTTCAGCTACTGTCTCAAGATTTTTATTGTCCAATATGGTTTCTCTTAAAACATCACGAAGAGTTTGTAGCTGTGAGTGTGTGCACCCTGCTGCTATTTTTATGGTGTCTAATTCACGTGTAGCCTGTGTGAACTGTGTGTCTCGCAATGCAAAAACCTCCTGACAGTTAGTCAGATGGAGGAAAAGATTTTTAGTAGCTTCCCATAAAAGCCACATAGCGGCAGCTTCCATCTTTGTGGAGTGTGGTGGTATATCATATACCTGCATATAGTTTTAAAATTTATCTTCTAAATCTGCAATGGTGCAGGTATCTGCTACTGCCTGCTCAGTCCATGGGCTATGCCCAAACAGTTGCAGCACTTGCTTTAAAAGGCTCAAATCCTGTATATATGGCAGGGGATCTTTTACATCTGCCTCACTCTTTACTGATTTCCTTTTACACATCTTAGCTCTTGGCTTAAGTTCCTAGGACAGTGCCTGCCTATTGTGCTGAATTACCGCTTATTATTCCTCAAAGCCAATATACTAGTCGGTACCATGTGCCAAAGTATCAGTATTCCAATATAATCAAACCCTGAGACAAAATCCAAGCCAAAACAATGGACCCCTCTACAGGCAGTCCACAACCCACAAAATAGTCTCCAAATCAAACAAATTGCCTATCTACAGGCAATCCTCTATTTCTCTGTTGTGGTCGGTCTAACCCGAGACCACTATACCTGGCACATCTACCACCGGGTGGTGTGCACACCTTTAGACAGATAACTATAAGTCATTAAACAATTAACACAGAATCAACCAATAACTGCAGCATATGTCCTTACTCACCCCCACATGTATTCTCCACCAAAATGTTACTTTAAATCCAATATAACAAATCAAGAGCAAGACCTTATAAAGGGGGATAAGGCAAAATGCCACGTTTATTGATTACATGAATCAGACATAGAGGTTCAGACACACCACTCATACACACACACACAAATCATCATACACATCATTACACACAGACATACACAAACAAAAAACAACCATTCCATTCAGATATTATAGTTACTAACAGCAGTTGCTCAGTAGAAGCACTAGGTGGCCAGCCCAGGCCTACTGAGAGAAGATAAAGATAGCAGCTGGAGCGGGGTGAACAGATGCATTTGTGCTCCAAAGAAAGCAGTCAAGATAGAGGCTCACTCACCCTGGCATTTTCAGAGTCTTTCTTTTATAGGGATTAGCATCCTTTGTTCAGCACTTTGGGATTTTCCATGCCCAATTTCTGTTGTTACAGTTGTTCCTCCTCCATCTTCTTCTTATCTCAGCTTGAGGTCAGTTTGTTTGTAAAAGTTGGTATCTCAACCTTGAAGTGTCCTTACTGCCCATCAGGCAGGATGTGCTGCATTCCTTCTCCTGATTATCTCCTTTGTGTCCTAGGCTTCAAAGGGATTCTTCAGCCATCCACTAATTAGTTTACTGACTGGGAACTTACACATTCAGTGCCTTGTTGCCTACATAAACAGTTAAATCTTCCTTTTCCTGTCTCTAGACCATTCTCCCACCATTTACCCTTTCACATAACACATAACACATAAAAAGGTTATACAAGGTTCATTCACTTATGTTAAGCAAGCAACTCATGTCAAGCAAAAATACACAAAATGGAGTTTTCAGTAAACTTATAGGATACAATAACAAGGATAACACGGTTACAAATCTACTACTTGACTATTATCACAATCTATGTTAAAATCATTCATGCTACACATTGACTCCCATAGGGTGTCTATTTCATTATCCTCTGGCAAATAATGACTCTTCCTAATGGAGCTTTTCCTCACTGTAGCAATTACTGTATGGTACTGCAGATGTTATCATAGTTACCACATTAACCGTTAGCACTCTTTACTTAGTTATCAAAGGCCAAACTCACACAAAGATAGCTATTATTTATTTATTCTGTAGTGCCTGAAGGCCCTGGACAGGATTGGAGTCCATTGTGCAAACATAGGCACTGTTCAGAGGAAACACCATGCCATCTAATACTTCAGACATCAATCAGAAAGCTCCACCAGTATGCATTACCAAATTGACACACCACTCACAGCAGATTGTGCAGCTGATTCAAGTGATATATGCTCTCTTGGATTCATTGTTTTCTCTGGCCTTGGTTTCTCTTCCTTGGAGTTTGAATACCCCCATAAACTATACTGGACTTTTTAGTTTGGCTTTCTCTAGATGGGGATAGGGTGACCTTGTTAATCCTCCTGTGTCAAATTCCCTGGATGTTCATCTCCTTAATTACAGGAAAATAAAGCAATGTTTTCTCCTCCTTGTGGTGTCAAAAGGGAATAGTCACAGCAGACTCTGCAGATCTCTTCTCCACTGCCTACTTGTTTATATCCTTTAACAAATAATTAAATGGTTAATGCTGATGTTGAAATTATCCTTAGGCATCTATATTATTACTTTCCTTAGATCCATGAGGAAGTTGACAGTTCAGAGCTATTGTCCAGTTTAAGTTAAAAATCTCTGCTGTGAGATTTGGTTCACCTTTTTGAAAGTTTTCTTTTCTACTATAGCAGCTGAGGATTCATTATTTTAAAACAGTCTAAATTGAGATTCTGGAGGATAATTCAGGAAAGGTGTTGGTATGCTGGTGTTGGTATTATCACCAACTAGCTCAATTCTTGCAGTTTTATTACACCTTAAAAAGTGCAACAAGTCACAACAAATAAATGGTGAAGGAGAAATCCTGCTTAGCTTTATTCGGAAATATCTTTTGATTAGAATTTCTGACTTGCTAAACTAGCTGTCATGATTGACTGGTCCCTCAGGCATGTTCAAACTGTTTAACAAGTATAGTCATTTTTGGCACTGATCTTTTTCTTCTTGTCCTTCAGGCTTTCATGACCATCCAATACTTTCCCTCCTCCACTTTCTGCTTCCTGTGCTTTTATTTCCTGCTATGCTTGTTTTTCAGATGCAGTTTATTTTTGCCCTCAGGAGTATTTCTCCTTTTCATTGGATCAGATGCAGTGTTTGGGCCTGAGAACTGGGTTAACTTTTTAGAAAGATATTTTCTTTTAATCTATTGATACATATTCTGACTGTGTCTTGCATGCATAAGTTATATCTTAGTAAGACAGGCAATACTGCCAACCCAACTCATGTAAAAATAAGAAGCCATGTCTCAAAAATGTCAAGGTTTTTTAAATCTAATGTTTATTAGCCTTCTGATTTCTGAGCCTGCATAGTGACTGTTGTTATATTTTCAAGCTTGCAACTATGATGTCAAGATATCCTTTTCCCAGTGAAAACCAAGATTCTCAGCTTATCATATGCTTTCAGGAGCTGGGACTTTATGATATATGGTACATCAAATATCATGGGACTTTATATATTATGAGAGTCAGCAACACAGGACAATGTCATGATCACTGCAAACAGTTTATTCACCAGTAGATGGCCTTGCATTTTTATCTCAGACCCTTGGCAGATGTTAATTTGATTGTACAATTGGGATACAAGAAATTTTAACTTGGATCCCAAAAAATCTTATAATCCTATCATGCCACATAAATATGGCATGGTGCACAATTTTGCAGATCTGAGTAAAAATTGTCAGATCCCAATCTTGTGACATGTGGGTGGGGTATCCAGCATTGGGAACTTGGTCCATGATGCCAGGATTCAAGCCCACCTGGATGTTCAAAGGGTGCCATGGGAAGTGCAGTCTTGGGGACCAGTCCTGGAAGCCATGCTTCCCGTGGCACCCTTTCAACTTGCTGGCAGCTGGTGATGGGATGATGTTAAGACATTTTAAATGGGGTGGATGGATGGAAAATGGAATTGGACCCTTGGGTCTGTTACCAGATTTGTCCGTCACTTTGGGGCATGCTCATTTATGAAGGGTATGTTCCTGGGATCTCTGTAATTCTATCAATGTGCTGCTTGTGCTACTTGTGTTTCTATATAGAGTTGAATCTCTCCCTTCTGCAAGTCCTCACCCCCAGTGGAGCTATCTTGTAGGACTCAGTTTCAATGGTGCTGGGTTCCTCCAGCCACCAAATCAGTCAAATATACATACACATACAGATTAACGTGACATGCCTGACCCAGCAGGGTTGATCAGCATGTACAGGCTGACACCCCCATATGCCAGGAATCAGTTCATCAGTTCATCATGACAGCAATAAAACTCAGTCAGACACAAGCACACAGGTGAACAGAATACCTCTGAATCAGACTGGGTGTCCAGCTGATACCCTCATGAGCCAGCATTCAGTTCATTAGGGCACATCTGAGCCAAACTGGGTCAATCAGCCTATACAAGCTGATCCCTTTATGTGCCTCAAACTCAGCACATCCTAATCTTTTGCCCTAACTGTCGTAGTAGTGGTAGCCTCTTGATGAATGGACCTCACAGTATTTGGGGGCTTTACAGAGATCTTTGGCTTAGGTAAAAGAAGCGTTGCTGCAGAGCAAGTGGGGAAGGGGAAGTAGAGAAGGACAAATTCACCCGGTTACCACCAGTTTGACTATAAAAGTTATTTATTGCTAAGTATATGAAATTTATGATGGTACTAGTAATAATAGCCATGGAAGAAAAAACAAACAAAAACGATTACAATATTACACTGGTTCAATTGAGTATTTGGGGAAACCTAGCTCAGATTTAACTAATAAAATTCAGGTTCAGAAAGGTATGCCTAGAGAGAAAAAGAGAGAGAGAGAGAGAGTGAGAGCTGGGATATCACCATTCCAAAGCACTTGGGTGGTTTGTTGACAGGCAAAGTTCCTAGCACAATCGTTGAAGGTGAAAAAGGAGACCAAAAGAGAAGATCTGTTTATCACAGCTTCTTAAGAACAACAGCAGATGGTGTCAGAGAGATTTCTCCCTCTTGAAACACACTGTTTGCTGTTTACTGCTTTCTTATGCCCTTAGTCCAGCTTCTTCAAAGCATTCTTTTAATTGTGTAAATCACGAGGGTCCCAAGCTGTAATTGACAGGGAAAATCCTGTTATATAAATGGTTTCAATTTAAATGAATTACCCTTTTCAGTGGCAAGGGGTTATCTGGTTTGGAACATCTCAAGAAACTGATTAACAACCAGGAAAAACATAAAGTTTTAAGGAGTAACCAGACATGTAGGAACTGACTTGAAATTATTATGAATATAGAAGATATACTGGAAGGGGTACCACATTGTTTTTTCTCAGATGGCCTAGCTATGCTTGCACTGTGAAGTCAGCATCAGTGTTTTGTATATTACTTGTTGTGACTTAAGGGGATTACTTGGAGTGTTCATAAACTTTGTGGGGAGGACTTCCACCAGTCATCCCAGGAAAAGTATGACAGCATTTGTGGTCAGGACTCCAACAGGCTGGATGTTGTGATAAACCCTTAACCATTGGTCAAATGTCGCCCATACCTGCACTGACTCAGTCTCTTGCTTCAGAATTCCCGAACCTGGCAACCGAGTTTTAGTCAATCAAGTTTAAGTAGGCCTCCCATACTGGGATATATGGCCTGAGATGCCTATTAAACTTTTCTTCTGCTTAGTTCTGGTTAGGTGAGGTGCAGGGGGAAGAGGGAAAGAAAAAGTCCTTTGTAAGTCCAGCAAGCTGGGTGCCAGGGTTCCCTCAGGGACACAGAGCTGACAGGTAACAGGTTATTCCAATTAATGTGTAAAGTTTCTTGAACCATTGACACAGCAAGATTAATAACTGAGGATAAGCATAATCTTATGGGATGAGTCTTGACTGCCATGAAGAGAAGCTGGCCAGGGTCTTGATCTCTAGCAACGGGGGTCCTCCAGATAGTCTGGCAGGTGTGATGTAGAAGTTCCCAACCCCCTTTAGTCTGCGTCTGCTTTTTATAGATAACTGCTTCTGATGTTCTAATGAGTGGTCTCTGATTGGTTTTATTTAAATGTCTTTGTTGGACTGAAACTTGCAGAACTGGATTAAATTAGATTTCTTATGGGCCAAGAAAGTTCCAATTATTTAGGATCTATATCCTTAAGAAAGTAGCAGGAGCAATAGGGAGGACCTCTTATCTCTTTCCTTCCCATGATATAATGCCATCCTAAACCTGGCTTAAAAGGCTGCCTTGTCCTTCCTGGGGCCTTGTGCTCTGATTGTGTCTAGTGAGACAGAAGGTTTTCTCTGTTCTGCTGACAAAAAACAGCTATAGCACCTGCAAGGACTTATGCTATCGACATTCAGGCAAAGGCTTTTGGGGCCTTTTCTGCTTAGCCATGTTTTGCAGTTAGTCAGTCAGGCACAAGCTTTGATGTCTTTTTCTTCTTGGCCATGTTTTGCAGCTTATCATTGCTACATAGACCAAGCGTAGGCCCAGACACAATCAGCTGAAAACTGCATTGTGTAGCCCCATTTAGTTCTATGCAATGCTGCTATCAGCCTGCTGATACACAGGGAGACCATAAACTTATGTGCTCCCTACACTTGGGCACCTAAAGCTCCCTGGCACTTAAATCTCCTCCATCCCCAGCTGCCAGTGCTGCAGACCCATGTCATGGATGAGTGGAGATTGGGGATGTCCCCACTCCACATCGGCTAGTAAGCTTAAAGCCTAGCCATGTAGCTGGCATTAGGGTGCATGGTGGGGCTTTACCCTATCACATGTTCAATTTAAGGCATGATAGAAAACAGCCACAATAATGTTCCACATATAATGTGTAATATTTTTGTGACTTGTTTCCCAGTTTGTCATGCTATTAATTGCTTGAATATGTGGCAACATTACTATTTATTGGACAACTAATATATTAATCACATGATAAATGTACCATCTGCTAGGGACCTCAGAGTATAGGCACACAAGATATTTATACCAGCATAATCTATCTTTACACTGATGGGAGGTACAGTCCTAAACTGGTGTATGGTGGTGTAAAGTCAATTATCGAAGAAGTTACACACTGGTTTAAGTTACAGCAATGTCATTGTAGCTATCTAGTCCTAGCCAACTGCAGTTGATTATCCTAGAATAGTCCTTTGCTCAGGCTCGGGCCAGTTCCCCACCAACTAGTAGTGCTGTAATAATAGCCTGCATTGGCTATTCTGGGATAAAATGGTCATTTCTCTGTTCCAGATCCCAGTACGATTTACACTGATATAAAAAAATTAGGCAAATACACGAGTGTATATCTGCACTTTAGTGTAGTCATCTTGCGTTATATTACATTGCTGTCTGTGAACGGGTGGCTAGAATAAAGCTAAATTCTGTCTGTGTGCACTGGATTTTACTCGAAGTATTCCATTGATTTCGGTAAGTGAGTTGTACAACTAGTGAAGTGCCTTCAAGGTGGCAAATGTACATTTGCCAGAGAAGTTTGCTGGTCATCCATGTGAGACTGGAACTGATGAACACTTGACAGACTTTGAGCAACAGATCTTACTGAAGAAGTGGAATGCTAATAAAGCAGCACAAGCAATCTTTTCAGGCCACAGGCTGAAACAATGTAGCTCCAGTCTAGCAGATGTTGGATGGATTTGGTGGTATATCAGCAGCAAGGTGGAGTTTGCCTGTACCTGTGCTGGGGCCTATGCCAGTGCCAGTGTCATTTTTCCCAGCTCCCCACCCCATGACTGGGACATGAGCACAGTTTCAAACTGAAGGGGCTGGGAAGCTGGAAACTGTGCCCACGCCGCTGCTGCCACTTCTCCCCATCCTCTGCTCTATGGCTGCAGCATAGGCACAGCTCCCTGATACAACACAGTGGGAAGCTGTGCCAGGGCTGGGCAGCTTCCAGCTGTATCTGCACTGCTGCCCCTTCCCCCTCAGACCTCCACACCACACCCAACTGCACCCAGGTGCGACTGGAAGTTGCCCAGCTCAAGCTCAGGTCCCCACTTGCTGGAAGCTGTGCCTGCACTGCAGCCAGGGAGTAGGGGATGGGAAGAAGCAACGACAAATTGAGTGCAACTTTCAGCTGCCCAACCCCAGTATAGCTTCTCACTATCCAGCTCTAGCATGGCCATGGGCAGGGGCAAAGACTTCTAGCTCTGTGGTCCAGATCCAGTGACTCTGCAGGCCACATCTGGCCCAAAGGCTATATGCTTCTGAGCCCTGTTTTAGAAAACAAAAGGTTTTTTTTTTTTACCAGGAACTTCCCAATGCTGGTCATGGACCACTAAATAGTTTTCAAGCACTTATGGCCACTATGAGGGCAGATTTTCCCTTTGAAGTACCGGAAAGAATGGCAAGCCAGCAGGAAGCAGGGAGGGGAATGCCTGAAGAATGATTGGTATGGACTGAATGGACTGTTTGAAAAGACTTTTTCTGTACATCTTGGGCAGGAGATTTGTCAAATGAAACACAACTTGCTGTGCCAGCTCTGGAACTGCCAGGTAAATCAGAGCCCATGCAGTCGGAATAACAAATTGGTCAAACCCATGGACCAGAATAGATCATATAACCATAGACTCATAGAAAATGAGGGTTGGAAGGGACATCAGGAGGTCCTCTAGTCCAACCCCTTGCTCAGAGCAGGACCATTCCTCACTAGAATATATATATTATATTAGTGGTGTTTCATTTTAATCACAGAAAAATGTGGATGTTGGGTTACTTTTTTAAATCTGAAAATTGGGGATTTTTTTGTCAGAGAAAACCAGGATCCCTGGTGATAACTAATCTTTTGTACCATGTTGGGAGATGGTTTCATCCAGTAGAATCATAAGCCACTGAAGTGTTAACAGAACAAACTTATACTTTGATAGTATTCAGATACTTATGCTGGATGTGAGTCAGAGGAAGTGTGGACCCTTTCTGGGCAATTCTTGTGGCCCTGGGCAGGGTCCCTGGAAAGGCATCAGGGGAGTCTCAGAACTTGAGTGATTTAGCTTCTGTTGTCACTGGGGTGATTAGTTGGAGGTGAAAGTAGAACCTAAACTCTAACCCACAGCCCTGGTTGTTCCTGAGCTGAAAGACTCAGTTAATTAAACTGAGAGGTTTGGATTGTGAAGAGGTTTAGGGCTTAGTAGCTGAAAAAGGGTGCAGGTTAACTGTGCAGTGAAAAAAATCCCCTAACTCTAAGTGCTTCTCCTCTGTCCGATTGCCAGTAGAATAGTTAATTGCCTTTTCTCTATTTTCTTCTTTTAGGATTAGGGGCAGATAAGAACAGATTCACCCAGAAGTTAATGGTTAGTATTTCCTCAAATAGAAGAGATTAATTCAGGCCAGATTTGCTAAGACACAAAATGTATTTATTTTAAGGAACAATATAGAAAATATGTGGAAAGGCTTTAAGTTATTAAGAACATGTGTATATGTGCCCACTGTGTCATATATACATAGGCAAGATATCTAAATAAGATATATTGGTATGATATAAGATATCTAAGTTAATTATCAAGATAGCTAAATAAGTGTCTCTCTACCTCAATTAAATGGTGTTAACCCCCCTGAAGACTATCATAATGAGGTGTTTACTTGTTTTCTTTCAAATGACTATAAGGAGGGCAACACCTCCAAAAGCATTTGAGTGACTTAGAAATCTCAGTTTAACACTTACTTTGGCACTGAGAAGCCAAAGTCTTATTAAAACGATTAAAAAAAATAAGCAAAAGAAAAAGAAACATTTGTAAAGTGGCTATTCTGCATAGACACATGGTTAGCTCCTTCTTTTGTCCCTCCACTGTGGTAAATACTTTCTTGCAATGCTAGCTTGATGCCCTCCTCGTTGCTCCAGTTAGTTGCCAAACAAAAACATTTATCACCATAGCTATGAATAGCCTCCTGCCATACCATATATGTGATTGTGTGGTTTGCACATTAGATCCCATCAAACCTTATTGCTGGTGCAGGTGGATCCTGGGATCATGATGCCAGGCTCCCCCTGTGCTGGTTCTCAAGTAGGGTGGCCATCATAAAGGACATTCCAGTTTTCTGCTACACTGTCCTCTGCCGCCTATTGATACGAAACTTGATGCCTTTATGTCCTCTATTTTTCTCTTGAAACTTTCATAATACTTTGCAACCTTTTCTCCTGAAGAGAAAATAGAGAACATAAAGGCATCGGGTTTCATATCAATAGAGGACAGAGGACAACTGGACTGTCCTCTATGATGGCCACCCTATTCCCAAGATGTGAGCTGCAGGGCTCACAGTAACACACTCTGTAACACAACAGAAATTCAGTACACATAAACTGCTTTCAAAATGGCCAAAACTGATTTAAAATAAACCTGGATGGATGTAGTTAGTGTCAGACATAACTGATTTAGGTTAAATTTTTTATTAAACTTCTGTTGCAGATTCCCTCCAGATTCAAATTAACTCACAGTCCCCCAGGATCCCTGGATGCTTTTTACCCCACTCGCAGGCTGGGCAGACAAACCTTGGCCCAAACAGTCTGCTCCAGACCAGTAGAGAAGCACACACTAACATTTCTGGAATCAAAAATAAATGTCAGTTCACTTGCTGACAAGTCCAGTCTACTCAGCTTAGTCTAACCTGCAAAGCTTGAACTGATTTAGCTTCAGGCTTTTTGTCTGTCTGTACTGTTAAGACCCAGAGGGCTTCAGGCTTCGGTTAAGCTGCATGCTTAGCTCGAATTGTGGTTAAGACATGCATCTGGTGAAAAGGAGCAGATGGAAAAACACTGTCCCTGACTTAAAACAAATCAGGAAGTTGGCTAACTAAATTGAATAAATATAGTCTGGGCAAAAGAGGAACAGTAAAAGGAAAACTTAACCGACCTAAGAATGAAAAGATTTCCTCCAAATAGAAAATTCCAGTTAAAGGTAACCATATTTAGCAAACAGAATCAAGATTATTAATATGCATTAGGAGGAAGGCTTTAGCTAATTTTATGTATTAAGAAATGCAAGCTATATGGCATATATAGAGAGTTGAGAGAGCATACTCTTCAGAACCTCCTCCTGAAAGATCCAGTCACCAATCCAAGATTCGGAACTCAGATGAAGGAGTCAGGAACCCCAGACAAGACCTCATGGACTGGCCATCCAATGACATCGTGTTTGTTAAATCTTGGAGTAGTGATCATGTTGTATTGCTTTTGACTAACTACAGTAATAGAATTGTAACTGCTAAGGTTATTTTTGGCTTTTTGATTTAGAATTGTAACTGTTAGGGTTTAATAAATTTGCTTATAGTTATGAACAACCATATCTTAATCTCCATACCTGGTAATAAGACCCATAATAGGATCACTGGATGTAACAAATTGGTGGAGAATGTAGGCAACCAGGTAATGGGTGTTTGGACTGTTGATGTAGGTCCCTCTCATACTGTTTGGATGTAGGTCTTACAACTTGGCATGGCCATTTGGACTGTGGATGCAGATCCGACCATGGCAATTGAGGAGATATAACACGCATGTTTTTCAGTAAGGCACAGCTGTGGATGTAGGTCATCAGATGACCGTGAATGTAGGTCCTCTGTTAATCTTTTAGGCACAAGGTTTTTTATTAAAGCATGACTGTGGGTATAGGTCACCAGATGACTGTGGATGTAGGTCATCTGTACGCCTTTTAGATACGCCTGTAGATGTAGGTTGTTTATTAGGTCCTGAGGTCCAACTGTGGATGTAGGTGATTTTGGACCTTGAGAAAGGGAAACCCAAGACATTTATTGATAATAGTAGCTAGTCCTTTTTGGTAATAAGGGTCACAACCTGTTGCCAAAAATGACCACCCCAGACCAGAGTCTTTCCAGTAGCGTAGAGTGGAAAATAGTAAAGAACGGGCCCTGTTAGAACAATGGGTCTAAGAAAAAGGTACCTGTCCCTGGAGTCTGAATGCCTTTCAGGGACATAATGCCTTACATCAGGCTTGCCTAGCATTCAAGGTTTTGGTTAATGCCACCAAACCAAAGGTAACTAAGAAAAAAGAACAAAGCAGGAACAGTGTGGGATCTCTGGAAGGTTGCAAAGTATTATGAAAGTTTAGTTCAGAATCAGAAGCAAGAGCTATAGGATTTGTTGTGGGAGAAGGAGCAGTTTAAGAAAAAGGATGATAAATATAGAGCTCAGTTCTGTGGTGTAAATGTAAAAGCACAGGCTGCTACAGCCTTAAGAGGCACAACAGCATATTTACTGCACAGTACATGCATGCATGTGTAGGCACGCCTGTACTGCACAGTAATTTCAGTTACTGCTCAGTAAATGCTGGTAGTAAACTAACTGTGCAATAGATACTGTGCAGTAGTGCATGTGTAGATGCTGACTGGGAGCAAATTTGTTTTCCGTCAGCCCTAACAGAAGGGGGCCACAGGGGATGGGGAACTCCTCTGGTCCTGGCTGGGTGGGGATTTTCTTGAGCAGCTTGTGGCTGTCTGGAAGCTGTCCTGCCTCTGGGGAAGCTCCTGGACAGGGTCTGGCCTGGGTGGGCAAATCCTGTTTTATTGTACAGTAAGCCTTTACAGCATTACTAGCATGGTTAGATGCTCTCTTTCACTACTATTTCACGTGTTAGGGATATCAAAAGGATACTCCCCACTTTAAAAACAACCCAGGGTTGCACCTCATCATATATCTCTCTTCATTATTCTTGGAGAACATAACTTAAGAACAGCTATCTCAATAGATTCTTTTTGTTGCCTTCTGTAAATGCTACTGTGAAGTCTACCCTTAGCTCTTCTATGGAATAAACTTCATCACCGCTCTTGACCTCTACCCCCGTGAAAGGCTTTGAAGCCCAACTATTTTGGACACTATCCCTGTGTTTCAATTTTTCATTAGCTGCATCTCTTTGTTGGTCACATTAATTGCTTTTACTCAGATCTCACCCTTTTGTTCATCTTGAAACAGAGTTCTGCTCAGCAGGGATTCTGACTATTCTGACCAGCTATATGTAGCTTCATACTGTGGTCTAGATCCATTTTAATAGTTCTTTATTTTTGGAGAGACTATTACACTATAACTGGTTTATCACTTCATTTTGAGCCACCACTGGGAACAATTAATCTATTACCCTGTAGGGCATATATTTCTCTTCGCCAAAAAGCCTCTCCAAAGTAGCAAATATTGAAATACTTCTTTCATGAACTACTGTGCTAGTTCAATATTAATCTGTCATTGAATATGGTGGAAGAAGTATGTAAAACAATGCTGTCTTTGAGAAACAACTCATGATCCTGCTGCCTACTTGCTTCTCAAGAGGAGAATTTCTGCTTCAAGAATTTTGTGGCATGAACCATGATCAGTGATGTTTTGCCTTCCCTTTCCCACGTGCTGTATCCTCCTCCCTGACCTTGCAAAAATGTTATGAGTATTTAAAATACCCTTATAAAAATAATGTAAATTAACTCTAAAGAGAAAACCCTCCTGTGTTCCCTGCAGCAAAATATGATTTTTCTTCTTTTCCTCTAAAAGCTGTATCACACACGTGCTTTATGCTTAAGGCTCTTTGAGTGTGTGTGTATACATACCACACCTTGTGATTTGAAACAGATGTGGTTCTGGGACAGAAAGCTGATTGGTTGGGATCCTAGTTTTCCACGTGCTATGGTAAATCGTGGAATACACATTTTTTGTGACCTACTGAAAGTGCAGTGGCATTTTGTGGTGAGTGGTGCCATTTCTGCTCTCTTATTTTTGCTGTGGTTTTTGCGCCTCAGCCAATCAGTGGTTGTGGTGGGGTGATGAGGGCAGGGGCAAAAACTGCTGCAAGAAGAAAAGAGAGCAGAAATTGTGCTGCTCACTGTGGGACATCACTGTTCTTTCAGTAGGTTATGGAAAAACATGGATTTTTGTTTTTAAATGGAAAATTTTGCTTTTTTCCCCCTTAGAAAACTAGGATCTGATCAGTAAGAGCTTCTTCGGGTTTCATTTATGCTAAATCTCACTCACAATTACAGAGACAGATCTCATGTTAGTATGGGCTCTGCATTATGTGTCAGTCAGCATAAAACAAAGCAACAGGGGATAGCAGTTAAAAATGATCTTTCATATGTGTGACCTGGACTTGGTATTTAGCATGCATGCCATGAAATAAGCTGATCTCACTTTAGCCTTTGGCAGATTGTTTTCGTCACTGTGAATGAATCTGCTCCAAAATCTTGATTGCCACTGTCCAGCTGGCTTGCAAAATTGAATGTGTACCATAAATGCGTAGGAGCTAAAGTGCCATTATGGAAGAACATGATCCGTGACAGTGATTTTCCATACATGAGCAGGTCTCAACATTTACTCATGTATTTATTTGCTGACATTTGAAGCATGGACAGGTTTATGAGCTTGAAACACTAGGTTGATTTAGGGTGTAGACTGAATCTATTTAGCAATTGGATTTCTGTATTAATGTTAGAGCATTTGTATTGAATATTGTTTTAAAATTTGCAATGCACCATGCATATGAGATGAGCAATATGAAGTCAAAATAAATGAAACTGTTAATTAACATTCCAGATAGAATCATCTGCTCCCAGTAATTAGGAACTCTTGACCTTGATGCTGGGTTAAAATGATTTGTTCCAGTCCTGGGGTGGTAGGTCCTCAAGTTAATCATATGCTCAAATCTGTTACTTGAAAAGTGCTTTGAAGACTCATGATGAACAACACTTAGCTATAAGGAAGACACAAAACTGTAGTGAAAAGTTTTGAGATGGAGAGTCAGGATAAAGAAGGTATTCCTCTATATTAAAAAAAAAATCATTGTTTTAATAATTTTTTTCAATGCAGTACCTATGAGGGAGAGCTTCCTACAAGTTTCAGAACTATCTAATCAACATTAAGAGAATATGATTTGATGGAAGTAAGAAGGAGAGAGAAAGAGGAGTAGAGAATCAGCACTTTTTCTTTGTACTTCAACTTGTGTTATAAATTTGCTTCAGATCCTTTTACAGCTTATTTTTATTTTGTTATGATTTATAATTTGTATTACCATGGATCCTAGGAACCCCAGTCAGGGTTGTGGTCATATGACATGATTTTTATAGAGTAATTTATCTCAGATTTTATTCCACAGTAAATTTATTCCAGAGTAATGAGTGAAAACAAGACCAGGTCTACAGCACTAGTTGACTGCTGTATGTGCTATTAAGGCCCCTGCCAGAGATGCAGGTAAAGGCATGATGGGATCTAATGAGTGATCCACACAATCACACTTCCTACCATGCTACATTGCATAGCAGGAAGGACAATTTTGGGATTGATCATCAGATCTCATCACGCCTTATTGTCAGTGTAGGGGGAGCCTGGGATCATGATTCTGAGCATTCCTGTACCAGCAAGTAGCAAGGTCCCATGCCTGGGAGCCCTGCAATGGATAGTATGCTAGGAACCAGCCACAAAATTATTCTACAAGAAATTTCTCATGGAATAACCTTGTGGCTTATTCCTTGGTTTATAATGTCACTACTTGCTTTAATGTGTGGCCAGGTTAAAGCTTAAGACATGATTAACTGGTTAAGCACATCTTCAGTGTAATGAAGGGGCCTAAGACACTTGGGGCACTTGTATACATGATGAAAATTGGCCGTTTTTGCAGTGTAATTTTGTCAGGCTGTACATGTCCGGGGTTTTTAATGATTTAAATGAGTTTGCTACACTGCAAACTAAACCACATCTACATGTAGTTTGGTTTGCAATGTAGCTATTTGTGAGTTGCTGCCTCTGACAGTTTGCCCTCCCTGCTGCAGGAGAAGCTTCTGCCAAAGGCAGAAGCAGTGAGGGGCCTCATCCTTTTTTTTTCCTATGAGACTACCCACATCTCCTGCGGCTGGGGGGTGAGCTGCCGGTGGGCTGAGCATCCCCTGAACTTTGGAGGGCCCCAGAGCTTCCTTCAACAGCAGCAGTGTCCCCTGGGACCACCTGGCTGGGCTGCTAGAGGGTGGAAACTGCCACAGCTCAGGCTCAGGGAACAGTTGGATCAGGCTGGGTCCTGCCTGCAAGCTGAGGCAGCACCTGCCTGCTGGCTCCCTGCCTGGGTGGCTTTGGGGAGTGCTGCCACTGTGGAGGGAAGGTCCAGGGCCCCCTAAAGCTCAGGGGTGCTGGCAGCTCACCTCCTGGCCATGGGAGAGGCAGGCAGGCTCCATGGAAAAAAAAGGATAAGGCCCCCTCACTGCTTTTCCATCTTCCTCAGTGGAGCCTGCCTGTGGGAGTTGTCACCATGACCATTTAGCCCCTGAGCTGTGGGAGGGCCTGGTCCTTTCTTCACAGTGGTGGTGCCCATTGAGGCCACCCAGGCAAGGTGGTTACTGTGCAGATGTTGCCCTAACTTGCAGGCAGCACCCACCAGAGCCAACTTTTCCCTGAGCCCATGTGGGAAGGAAAAAAAAATGTGGCAAGGGGCCCAATACTTTTTTTTTTGTGTAGCCTGACTGCCTCTCCCACAGCCAACATGCAAGCTGCCAGTGGCTCCTGAGCTGTGCAGGGCCTGGGTCTTCCCTCCATGGCAGCAGTACCACCTGGGTGGTACCTGCCTGCTGTCAGCCTACCCAGGTGGCACTGCCACAGAAGGAAGGACCAGGGCTCCTGGCAGCTCATGGGCTGCCAGCAGCTCACCCCCCAGCCATGGGAGATGTGGGCAGGCTCTGTGAAAAAAAAAGGATTGGGCCCCTCATCACAACAGTGCCAAAAGTCACTAAATTGAAACTGTGGGTTTTTAATCATCACAATTAAAAAAACCACCATTTCAATTTAGGGGACTAAACCCCTGTCATGTGTACAAGTGGCCTCAGCCTCTACATGTTGAGAAAAAACATTTTCATCTAGGAAAAGGGTACTCCAGCATGAAGCTGGGTATGGGAGTGGACACATTACTGGCACACTTTTTGAGGGATAACTTTGCCATGGACTAGAGTGACTAATACTGGTATAAGAATGATGAATACTTTATCCTTACTATGGGGTGTCTGACTAGGATCCCATTGTACTAGAATTTCCGAGGTAATTGCTTGTCATCTTTGAAAAAACAGGTGGAGCATTTGGATATTGGTAATAGGTAATGAAAAGGAAGAAACTACAGCAAGTGTGTAGCTGCTTAGTTATCTATACATACCATTTGGGGAAATGAGACAAATCCTTGACCTTTATGAACTATCCAGTTCCAGGAGTTCTGATGAAGAGTGTTTGTACCTGAGAGCTTGGAAAGAAGCATTTTTCCTGCTATTTTAGTTGGTCTAAAAAAAAAGATATTGGATTTACCCAAAGAACCTTGTCTGCCAGTTTCAGGAGGGCATTCTTAGTAACTACCCTTTTCCTTTTTTCATGTTGTTTATTCCTCTAATGCTGGCTAAACCCCCCCCCCCCCCCCCCCGGCGCAGGTATTAAAGTTGAACTTTGATGAATTTCAGATCATCCGACTATCTATATAACATCTTCATCAGCGACTTGGATGACGGGGTGGAAAGCACGCTGTCCAAGTTTGCTGATGACACTAAGATGTGGGGTGAGGTGAACACACTTGAAGGGAGAGAGAGGCTGCAAATAGATTTAGACAGACTACAAAAGTGAGCAGATGAGAATAGGATGGGGTTCAACGTAGACAAATGCAGGGTGCTGCACCTTGGGAGAAGGAATCCACAGCATACATACAGGCTGGGGAGTTCCCTTCTTGAAAGCACAGAGGTGGAACGGGATCTTGGAGTCATTATTGACTCCAAGATGAACATGAGCTGCCAATGCCAGACTGCAGCCAGCAAGGCCAGCCATACCTTGTCATGTATCCAAAGGTGCATCTCAAGCTGGTCCAGAGAGGTGATACCCCCCCTCTATGCGACTTTGGTCAGGCTGCAGTTGGAGTACTGCGTCCAGTACTGGGTGCCGCACTTCAAAAGGGATGTGGCCAGCCTGGAGAGGGTTCAAAGGAGGGCCACCTGCTTGGTGAGAGGGCAGCAGGACAGGCCCTATGAGGAGAGACTGAGGGACCTGAACCTGTTCAGCCTCAGCTAGAGGAGGCTGAGGGCGGACCTGGTGGCTGCCTACAAACTCATCAGGGGAGATCAACAGCAAATAGGTAGAGCCCTTTTCTCCCCAGCACCACCTGGGGTGACAAGGAACAATGGTAATAAGCTGATGGAAAATAGGTTTAGGTTGGAGATCAGACGGAAATATTTTACAGTTAGGGTGGCCAAAATCTGGAACCAACTTCCCAGGGAAGTGGTCCTCACCCCTACCTTGGGCAAATTCAAGAGGAGGTTGGACGATCATCTGTCTGGGGTCTTGTGGGCCCAGCATTCATTCCTGCCTGTGGCAGGGGGTCAGGCTAGATGATCTGTGTAGGTTCCTCCTGACCCTAGCTACTATGAAACTATGAAACTATGATATGCTCATCTCCGCCAGGAAAGGTATAAGAGAGAAATGTGAAAAGGAGGACTTATACAGACACTGTAGAATACATATTGAGGAACATATGCCCCATTGTTTCATGTGGGTATAGGGAAGAACAGGCCCCTAAAGAGTTTTATGGCATGAAACAATGGAGAGCTTCTCCACAGTAGGTAATATTGAAAAGTTACTTAAATATTTCAAATGACTGCTGATTTGTATTAAACTTTGCTAAATTACCACAGAAGATGTATAGAAATAATATGGAAATAGGTAGGTAATAAGTAATATGGAAATGCATTCTTTTTATACATCTCCTGTGATAATTTAGTGAAGTTAAATATAAAAAATGGAATGGAATAGGAAGAAGCTTATCTTCTTAAAATTAAATATAGTTTAGCATAGGGGTGTCCAACCTTTTTGAATGTGGGGCTGGATCATGAACTTTTTATCACCCAGTGGGCCGGCGAGCCATATTCAAAGACCTCACAGGAAGCAGTATCACATCAGGAAGTGATGTCACATGACCTTTGACACCAATGAAGTTGCAGGAAGTGACAATGAAATGGGTCTGGAAATGTGGTTTAAAATCCAAAATAAAAACAAGATAAAAGCAACAATGACACCAAACACTTGGCTAAAATAAACACTTTTGCATAATGCATAATGAAAGAAGCATAATGCAAGTTGACAGACCAAATGTGGAAAAGATAACAGCCAGAGTGGAAACTAATCAAAGGTGGAGGGATATGTCTCGGTGGGAGACACCTGCATAGTGCTTTGCAGCCTCCGTCGCTCACTGCCTTGCAGGGGGTGGGCGGGCAGGGAGGGAGGAGGGAGCGGAAGCTTCTCAGTGCATCTGAGAGGCTGCGAGAGAGACTCGTGGCTCAGCTGGGCACAGAGTGGAGCAGGGTGGGGAGAGCTGCTGCTACACGTGGGAGCCCCAGTCTGGGCTCCTCGTCTTCCCAGGTGCAGCCTCCCTGGGATGTATGGGAAAGGCGCCCTCCACTCTGCTGCTGTCCGCCTTGCTGCCCTGGCGGCTGTGTGCCCGCACTGCCCCCCGCTCCTGCCTTGGCCCCGTGCGGCTCTGCCACTGAGCCCTGGCCCATGCTGCCACCTCCCCCTGCTTTCAAGGATACCCGGTAAGTCATCTGAAGACCAGGGAGTGCATGTGTGTCCGGGCCCTGCTCACTGTGGGCTGTGTGGGAACCTTGTCCCTTTCCCAGACCTTCAGCAGCCATTAGGAAGCTGCTGAGGGGTTGGGGGAGGGACAAGGGGTGGGAATGAACAGTGTTTACTTTCATTTCCCATCACAGCACCTCGGGCCTCAGAAAACGGCTTGGTGGGCCGCATGGCAGCCCATGGGCTGTATGTTGGACAAGCCAGGTTTAGCATGTCTGTGAAGAGAATAGAAGAATTGAGTTGTTCTCCACTCCTCACCTTAAAGAATCACAGTGCAAGCCTTGGCTATTCTTCAGTCATTATATCAACAGATGTAACTCTTGATGTGAGTGTCATTAGTGGCTTTGTTGTATTTGTTAAAGGCATGAGTATGGTAAGCCTTTGTTTTTGACCTTTCCCTGATTTTTCAAGCTGATGCCTCAGTGACAGTGTCACCCTTCAGTGAATGAACATTTAAAAACTGAAGGATTTTTTTCCCACTTTACATTTGTTTAAGGGTGATAATTAAAAAATAACATGAAAGGGCTTCCCCCAAACCCTCAAACCCTCTATCCATCCTTTTTTACATGTAATGCCAACTGGTTCACAAGACACGAGCATGAGACGGACAAGACAAATAAATCCAAGGCATTCACCCTCTTGACAGAATGCCAGTACTCTTCAGAACTCATTTCCCTTTTTCTCAGTGGTCTCTTTTTTACCCTCAGTGTCATGTGCTAAACACGAGGATTTGTACAGTGTTAATCCTTCTAATGAGGGCTTCTCCCAACCTCTATATAAATCCCCTCAAGCCTTGGCTGCTTGGCAAGCACCATAGAGCAAAGGCTTCTGCCTTTTGAACCATATTCAAGGCAATTAGAGTCCAGGATTAAATTAAATTAAACACTGCAAATACCAACATAAGAAGCAGCAAAAGGAATTATTTCAGTCAGTCAGGGCACCGATGTGCTGAGAAACCAGGAAGAATTGCAGTTCTCTCAAGTCGAGAGGCTGTTAATGAAACCCCTGTGCTCCTGTCATTGACCTCTTGCAGACCCTGCCTGAGCCAACCACAGAGAAAGCTTCTTGTGGCCAGAAGTAATGACCTTCCTACAGCAGTGGGCAAAGTGGTTCAGATGGATGGTACTGAGCTACCTGAGCTGCTGTTATCCCCCACAGGCCGAGGCACAGTTTCCCCGTGCCTGTATGACAGTGGAGGCACTGCGGGCCAAGCGCTGCTGTCCAGCTTTGGGGCTAGAGCCAAGCAATGTGTGTGGCTCCCAACAGGGCAGAGGATCATGCACAGAGGTGCAAGCAGATGCCAGGCCATGGAGTGGCCCCTACACCCTACGGAACGTGGACGATCGGGAAAGATGGCCCCTAAAGTTCTTCAACCAGAGCTGCCAATGCACAGGTGAGAGAGGGGGGAAGAGTCCTGATAACCCTGATCCAGATAAGGGCAAAGGCAGGAAAATCCCTGGCCGGGGAAAAGTGTTCAGGAAGACTTCAACTTTAGGATTCCCAGTACACCACTGTCATGGCCGTTGTGCTATACTCACAGGATGGGAATATGTGCTGGCTTTAGAGTCCAGTCAGGGTTAAAACATGATTATCTCTTTTTTTTCCTCCTGTGTATGTGAGCAAGGAACTTCATTTATGCTCTAGCCAGAAGGATATTCACCTTCATATTTCAACCTTGCTATTTTATTAGGATGGACAATGTTTGTGACTACTAGGACTGTGGAATGGGGTACATATTGAGCTGTATCACTACATGTCAAACTGAATATTAATTACTACCAGAGAAGTGTGCTTAAGCTTTGGCTACAGCTAGACAATTAATGTAGCGTTTATAAATAATAGTGCCCCCTCTATCCTGCAAAAAGATAGTAATCTGACAGAAGAGTGATTTAACTTTGTGGAGAGAAATGGTAATGTAAACAGGCCTCTGTTACAAGCTGCATTTGCAGTGTAGACAAAACCGCAAAATCAGTGTTAATTAGTTTGCTCATGTAGTATGATCTGATCTAGGAATCCTTAGGTATGAATGCACTATGTGAACTTCAGCTCCTTAGTGTACTATGGTATACTGACATCAATGGCTGTGTCCAGAAAAGCGCGGACATGCGGTATGTGGTGTCACAGACCTGTCTGCAGTGCCACACACTGCACATGCAGGCATTCCCAATGCTGCTACTTTGGAGCGTGGGTTTTTTTGACCCTGGGAGATCCCAGGGTCAAAAAACCCATGCTGAAAAAAAAGCGGGGTGGTGCAGGCAGTAGCAGCACACACCACTCAAAACCAGAGCCTGGCCAGCTGGAGCTACACTCTGCTGCTGGCCAGGCTTTCTGCTCTGTCTTCAGCCCCAGGAGGCCCCCAAAACCCCAGGTAAGGCTTCTGGGGCATCCCCTACTGCACCTGGGGTAACCTGCCACGTGCCAGAGTGTGCGTAGCACAGGTGTTCCCTAGGAACAAGTAGCAGCAGCACAAGGTGTGCCACTGCTACTTTTCCCCAGGGAAACAAACATCTGTGCTTGTCTGGACATACCCAATGGGACTATTCATCCAAACTCTTACACATACAGTACAGTACAGAGAATGTGCATGTATGATTGTGTTAAGTTTGTATAAAAAAAACCATGTAAAGCTGAAAATCAGTCTCTTAAATGTTAGGAAATACTAGAAATAAGATTCTGCAACATCTTAATTCATCAGTTTTGAGCATATGAATGATCACACCAACTTTAATGACATTGTTTTTCCATACAACTTCTGCTTCATTCAGTGCACAGAACAGACATTGTGCAACAAATCAGCAGTGTTCTGTATTTTGTCTTATCCTGTTTGTTCAACATGTAGATCAGAGTCATACATACTATACACTAGTCAAATCTGTGCATAATGCAGGTGAATATTCATTTAATCAGGGGCTTTTCTATGGGGCTCTGACTCACCATTATATCACCCTGTGTACTCAAGTGCAGCTTCGATTGCACTTCTGCAAATCAGACCCCCATATCTTGAGTCAGATACTCAACCAGGGGTCATATAGTTACAAAGCCCTAGATCTCTTCATAGGTCTTCATCTCTGGGGATCTTGGTTTTCTCTGAAAATAAAATCCTCAATTTTTGGATTAAAAAAGTAACCCAAAATCCATATTTTCCCGTGATTAAAATGAAACACCACTAATATATAGATATAGGGATTAAATTGCTAACATTTAGTGAGCAGATGCATCCTACATTATTTTTCGCTCAAAGGTTTTTCACTTGCTGAATTTGAGCAGATTTTTAGAGGGAGGGCAAAAGCCAGATTTATTTCAGGTCCTGCTCCAAAGCATGTGGGTTTCTAGAACTGTTCAAAGAAAAGGCCAAAGTTGACATAGAAACTTATATTTTCACCTACTCTCATTCTTAAAAATGGATAAACAGATTTTGGCTTGAACATTCCAAAGAAAATCAGCCCGAAGCTGAAATATTATAGAAAAAACTTCAGTGCAAGTGATTAAAGTTTCACAAAATTATAATCAGCTATTTTATAGTGTGGGATACCAGGCACTACTTGAATAAAAGGTGGTGCTACCAGCTCCACTTAAAAGTTAAAAGGTTCTAGCAGCCTAAATCTGTTTTCCCCTTCTCTCTTGGCCTTTGTCCAGACTTACATTAAAAATCCAATTGCACTTTGTTTGTAGAGTGATTTGAAAATATAATGTAGCATTTTCATCTTGAAAAATCCCACATTGCTTCATAAGCTAAATGCAGTGTGACACATCTCCACCTGGGCACTGATTCAAAAAAACCTTTAAGCATGTGCATAAATATGTTTCTATGCATGCAGGACTTACTAATCAGTGCCTAAGTGCACAGCCGGCACATCTACACATGCACATCTATTGTGTAGTAACCAAAATTATGGCTCAGTACAGGTGCACGTTTACACATGCACACCTGTACTGTGCAGGAAATATGGTGACTTACACTGACTTGAGCATATATTTGATACCTACATCATACAGGTATCAAATTTATGCCTGATTAGTTGCAGCACAGTAACACATGTGCGTGTGGACTAACATGGGAGTAACTTTATTCCTAAACCAGTCTACACACAATGTTAATGCACTTTGATTCCTGCATGTGTAGATGCCGGCCTTTTCCCGCTGACTGTGCAGTAACTTTCTGTGCATTATATTTAAGCCAGTGAAAATACACATGTAGGCATACCCAGCATGCTGAATTACATTTCACCCTGGGAGATACCTACACTCTATGTAAGTGTGAAAGGATATATGTGCAAATTCTGAAAAAGAATGGCTGTTCTAACTGTATTCTTATGAAACAATGGGTGCATCTACATGTGTACTTTAATGTGCAGTAGCCTACTCTACTATGCATTAAAGTGATGCGTAAAAAACTATGCTAATATGCTAATGCACAATATAATAGGCTATGAACATTAAGCATCACCTAAATTCATTTATTTAGTACCTCATATTAGAGGATGCCAATACACAAGCATGGAGGCTGCTCCACACACTGGAATTCCAGTGCATCAAAGTAGACTCAATTAATTGATTAACTGTGGCAATTGCTGCACTCCAGCAGCGTCCTCCATCTTGTGTAAATGACTCCCTGCACTTAACAATTGGCGGCGGTGGCACTTGATCTAAAACTCATCAAATGAGCTTTAGTACAAGCATTGCTGCTGCTATTTTTAAGTGCAGAGACACTGATACACAAGACATGGTGGTGCTTTAATTAGAACGGCTCTTGAAGCCACTCTAATTAAAGCACTACCCCTCTCACCCCCAGAGTACGTGTAAAAGTGTAAAAGTGCCCAGAAGTACTAAACTTAGTGTGCATTAGGAAAAGCACATTAATGCATGTGTAGACATGCTCAATGAGGTGGAATTTTAAAGGTTCGTGTAGAGCAGAGAGGATTTTGCTTTTTTTGTGGTCCAGACAAAATGCCCCTACATTATGATTTTTGGTTTTGAAGGACTGAGTTGATTGAAACCTATTTTCCTAGAGCTTAGGTTACTAAAGTCCCAATTCTGTAAACATTTCCTCAAGTGCTCAGCATTACTCAGACTAGTCCCACTTGCTTGATTTGACTTCAGTAGGATAGGAGTACTTTTCACATGAATACCTTTGTTAGTGCTGGTGTTTGCAGTGTTGGGTTCTAAACTACCTGACTAGAGCATTTGTTCTTCTGGGTTATTGTTTTCGATGCATCTTCAAATCTTGCTTTTCTCTTTTCATTTTTCATTCTGCTATTTAGTTTGTTTTCTTTTATCTCAGGTCCCTTTTACACTTTTCCTCTTCTCTTCAGTTTCCATTCTGTAAGTACTGCAGGGATAAAACACAGAAGTGGGAGCAACATTTGCAACCCAAGAGATGACTTTTCCTCTGGAATTTATTCTGATGTAGCCACACTGATACCAAATTCAGGTTGTTTCCCAAGGGAGTGCTAAAAGACCTGTGATAATCAGGTATCCTGGTTTTCTCTGATTAATAAATGCCCAATTTTTGGACGAAAAAAAAGTAACCCAAAATCCACATTTTTCCATGATTAAAATGAAACGTCACTAATATATATATAAAATTAATCCAACTCCTGCATTACCATCAGGGATCCTGGTTTTCTCTGATTGAAACAACCCCCCCCCCCCCAATTTTTGGATTTTAAAAAGTAACTATCACTAATATATATATTAGTGACATTTCATTTTAATTACAGAAAAATATGGATTTTGGGTTACTTTTTAAAATTCAAAAATTGGTTTTTTTAAATCAGAGAAAACCAGGATCCCTGATGGTAATGCAGGAGTTGGCTTAATATTTAATTGTTTCTTCAAAGTGAGTCTTTATATCTGTGCATTTTTTCTTTAATTCTTTATACCAGCTGTTTCTGAACATCCATGTTTTAAAATATATGTTGGACAATATTTTGTGTTTGTCTTCATCAGGCAATATATGGCTTGTAGGCTGGATACAGTAGGGGGTTTCTCCCACATGGCTCCATGCTGCACTGAAGCCAGGCAGTTGGGTGCTTCACCTATGCAACACTGAAGCTAAGCAGCAGCAGGGCAAGTGGCAGCTTTGCATCCCAAGCTGGGCCATTTTGGCCTGCCCCTGGAAAACATTGCCCACCCCTGTGTTAGAGGGCTGGTGTGTAACTTCACATAATAGGAGTCTGATTTTTTTGGACTGACTGGTGTAGCTCATAGCTAGGGGTACCAGAGAAACATTTTCAAAGCAATGGTAACCAAGATTTTCAGAAAGAGCTTAAAGATTGTGCTGAAATACCCTAATAAATTTGCTGAACATCAAATAACTTCCACTGAGGACACATTTAAAACTTCAGGCTACTTTAACAATTTTCTGAATTTAGCTTTTCGGTGGAATGATGCACTGTACTGTACAGTTTTCTTTTCCCTTTCTAGTCCTAAGTAGATGTAATGCCTTAGTTCTTTTTAAACTGAAGGCTAGATTCTGATTAATGCAATTGAGAGATCCAGTGCCTTTCCTCCTGTGGCGAAAGAGAATTGCAGTGATAAATCCATTGCTTTCAAAAATCTGTTTTCTGTACAAGGTTGACTCAATATTCTGGTAACTGCAAAGTATGTCCTGGCATGAATCTAACTGAAAAATAACACTAAATAATTCATTCTTTTCAGATTACAACATTGAATCTGTGGCATACATTTTTTCATTCATTTAAGTGCTCCGACTGTAACTAAGGTTTGACTTGGCTTTGGTAAATTCTTAAAATGAAATGCAGTGATTGCAATTCTGGGCTCGTTCCACTATACCAGAGTGAATAGTGGTCAAGCAGTTCATTCTTTGGATATGCTGTGTGTTTGGAATTAGAAAAAGCATGGTGCAACTAAAATTTCTGAATGCATCTGGACCTGTTAATCAGCAGGTATTGCTAATTATGTCAAAGGGCAGTATTTTAATAGAGTTATCAACTTCATATTGAAAGGATTCTTCATTTGGAAACTCTGGGCTAGTTTTTAATCTGAGTTACACAAACTCCAAGGTGTAAGTAATTGAGAAGCATCTGACTTACATTTTTCAAAACTCACTAAAAGTGATTATTGTAAGAGAAAACTGCAGTCATATGATTTCTGGCATGTCACTGCAGTTGTTGAGTAATACAATTCTTTAGGTTCACTGAAAAATTGTAAGTAATTATTATCAGTAATCACTCTTGCCTCTCCTTCCATTTCTATGTCTAATATGTGTATTGTAAACGTGTTTAATTTCCACTCTGGAGTGCAAAACCTAAAGTTTAGTCTAGCTCTTAAACTAAATAATATTATCTTTCCATTACAATTTTTTAAGAGAAGCTTATTGGTTAATTAAGTAGAAGAAGGTGTTCTGACATTAGCTTGTGGAAGTACATAAGATGATTGGGTTAGAAAGAACAGAAAGAGATTCCATTGTTAAATAGTTATAAGAGTACGTCACTTACTGTAGCCAATGACTGACAATATTGACAAAAATAACCTGATGAAGTGGCTGTAGAAGAAACTCAACTTTGATATGAGGTAAGTTGACTGTAGAAAGTATGAATTTGCTGAAACTGAAGCATAGGTATTGCTGTGGCTCTTGATACCAAGTCTTTGGAATTATTTTGTAATGTTGGAGACTAAGTTGCTGGCTCAGAGAGTACTTAACATAGATTTACCTAATGGTGTTGGACTTAATGGTTAATTAATGGTAAAGGTAAACATCCATACCCCCCAAAATGCTACTTCTCTGACTCCCACATAGGATTGCAGCATCATTTAATGCCAACATTGGTATCCTTGCAGTGGTTCCTAGAGGTTATGATTATACATTGGATCCCGCTTATACATTTTTACCATGACACAGAGTCCTGTAGTTCTCAGGCTTTTGCCTTTATCCCATGTTTAAATACAATGAAATAGCTTGCTTCCTGCTTTTTTAAATGTATTTAAAAAGCAGGAGTATCTGTCAGACAACTCTGTTCAGTGTTTGATCCTGGAAGTTACTGAGTACAGTAGGCCCAGTGAAGGAGCAGCACCCAATAACATCTTTTGCTGAAGTGCTTAATCTTGATTTCAGTGAAGCTGCTCAGACATGTAAATACTTTAAAGGATCAGGGCCCAAAGGTTTTAGCACCTTTCAGAACCAAGCCTTTTATCTGAGGCTTTACCATGATAAGCAGCCTCATGTGATTCTTGGCCCTGCTGTGTTTCTGGGAAATGAGCCATCCTTTTAGTTAAGCAACTGGCAAAGCAGCCAATCTACTCAGCTGCTGCACACTGCAAGAACTGAAATCTCTGGAGGCAAGGAAGACTAACAAATGAAATAATTATGCAGTTCATTTGTGTTCTGATTAATTTACACTATTTCATGAACCCATGCTCTCTCTTAATGCAGGGAACTTTGCTGGCTATAACTGTGGTAACTGCAAGTTTGGCTGGACTGGCTCCAACTGTGATGAAAAGAAGCCACTAGTTGTCCGGAAGAACATCCATTCCATGACAGCAGAAGAGAGAGATCAGTTCTTAGATGCTTTAGACCGTGCAAAGAATACCATTCACCCAGATTATGTGATTGCTACTCAACACTGGCTGAGTCTGCTTGGGTCCAACGGAACTGAACCACAAGTTGCAAACTGTAGTATTTATAATTATTTTGTGTGGCTTCATTACTACTCCGTCAGAGACACCCTATTAGGTTGGTGCCTTCTTTTACAAGGGGATCTAGAAAATAAATAACAGGGTAGAAGTGTAACTATTGACAAAAAGGTAAGTATGATTAAAAGTGTTCAAATCACAGAAGTAAGGATGGTCTCATTGTTATGGTTCTAACTGAGGGCTCAGGAGATCTGGGTGCAGTTTTTTTGTTTTGTTTTATTATACACTTCCTTTGGGATTCAGACCCACATCTCCTGACTCCTGGGGGAGAGCCCTAACCACCAGGTTAGGAGCCAGGTTGGATGGAGATTTCATCCTGTTGAAGCTGCACCGTTGTGTAGAAAGGAATACATTAATCATGGGACCAGAAGAACAGCAAGCAAGAGGTTGTATGACTAGCACAGGAAAATGCTAGTTTTTTGCCTCTGCTTTGGGACTGCTTATGCATTTTGCATTACAGTTGTTATATAAAATGCATAAACAGCATTTCTGAATCTGTTACCATCTTCAGAAGTACCTTCTGTGTCAGTTGGATATGTTTGTATCTGCCAGCTAGAAATGAGGTAAGTCTCACAACAGCTATGCTGTGGCTAGATTAGCGTGGTCTGGCTGGATGGGCAAGCTATTCTTTTCTGGGATCAGGGAGAGAATTGCCTGTTATATGTGCTGTAACTCTAATGAAGGGATGCTATATGGTTTATACATTCTGGGAAATATCACTTCTGGGCATTGTCATTGCATCAAACAGCTGGGCCTAAATCCAAATCCCTTTAAGGTAAGTAAATGGCTCTTATCTGGCTAACATTAGCCTGGGCAGGAGTGTGCCTGGCTTCTGCTCCTGTCCTCAATGTTTTTTTTTGCATTTGGTATTTTATAGACATTATATACAATTGACAGAGGGACAGGAGCAGGCACCAGGTCCAGTAAGGCCCCTCTCTCTGGGGGCAGTGACTATCCCACTGAGCAATAGACCTTTTGGCCAACATGCCTTTTGGCCCCACTGGGGCCAGCTTCAATAGAAGGGGTGGAGGTTATATAGGCTAGGTACAGATGTTCAGGGAGGTTATGGTAAGGTTAGATCATATTAAAAATGGCCACCTGATTTAACTTAGATTGTCCAGGTGCAGACTTTACACTTAGGTTGACTTAACTCAGGATTTAAGTATGAACTGTACAGAAGTTCAGGAAGGTTAGATCAGTCTAAAAATGGCTAACCCAATCTAAGTTAACTGCATCTCAGAAGTAGTCTAACTTAGGCTGAGTCCAGAGAGACTAATCTAATTCAAGTTCTGTACAGTTCCCAGTGTAGCCCCTGGTACTGGGTTATTTTTAGCCTCTCAGCTCCTCACCACTCCTCCAGAATTACAACTTCCCTCCTGGCCAACCAGTCAGCCTCCCCCAGGCCTGCCAAGTGCCCCATCCTACAAGCCACTCCCAGTGCCAGTTTTACCAGCAACACAGGTGCCTGGAGCTGATTGAAGTAAATGAGGATGGGGGGAGGGGCAGGCAGGATTGGGGGGAGTAGGTTTGCCTAGGGGGGCAGTTAAATAACCCCTGCCCCTGGGAAGGGGGGAAAGGGGAACCCCCCTATTCCCCTCAGCACCTCCTGTGGACCCTGCTAGCCCCCCTTTCCTCCTGGATGCTACCATGCCGGAATCTGTAGAATCTACTAGTGCTCCCGATCCTCCCACCCCACACCCAACAGACCCCACTTGCCCCCCCAATCCTGCCAAACCCTCCCAGTTCTCATCAACCCCCTTCATGGATCCCACTAGCCCCGCAATCCCCCAGTCCTCCCTGCAGACTCCACTTCCCTCACTGATCCCCCCCATAGACTCTGTTTAACGCTTCTGATTCCCCCACAGACTCGGCTTGCCCTGATCCTCTCCCAGCCCCTCTGCTAGCCATCCCATCCTGACTTACCTTAGATCAGATGACCATTTTGAACTCAATTTAACCTCCTCAAATGTCTTTAAGTACCCACAGAGATCAGAATCATGGTCCACCATGCTCACTAGATGGGATTAGGAGGCAATACTAGTAGGGCAGTCCCTGAGCAAAGGAGAGCTGGCCTCTTTTAAAAATAAATAGCCACATACAAGAGATTTTATTTTTGGAAGAAAGGAATGTGCTGTCTTGAACAACAGGCTCCTGTGGCAAGCTGAATAATCTATGTGTAACTTCCTAAATCTGTTTGGTGCTGGGACTCTCTAGGCACGTATTTTTTTAGCTCTCAAACTCCATTTGAATTGGAGAGCCTGTTTGTCGTCTCTGCCAACTTTTGCCTTTTAACTTTTTAAGCTAAAAGGAAATTCTCACACCTGGCACAGGGCCAGTGCTTAGCTTGGTTCAACTGTGATTGTCTGTTAAATTCTAGGATAAAGAGATGGTTGCTCCCCAGGGCAAGCTGGTTTTCAAGGCTGAACTAACTAAGAAATGGGTCATCTGATAGGGAACCTCTGTCACCTGATGTGGCTGATCTGGGAGCACTTGACAAAGGGAATTGTAGGCTATTAAAGAGGCTTTTGTACAGGTTCTGTAGTGAGGGGTCGGGAGGGAGAGAGAGCAGAAATATGAGCTAGGACAGAACAGAAGGAAGCTGGCTGCTTAGAAAGACAGATACTAGAGACTCTAGAGGAGAAGCTGTGTGCAGGAGGATCTAGTCTCCAAAGAAGACACTGACCTAAACCCAAAGAGCATTTTAGGGTGCACCTACATGTGCATTAAGGTGCTTTTCCCAATGTGCATTAAATTTAGTACCTCCAATATGAGGTACTAAACAAATGCACATTAGGCTGCCTTAATGTGCAGTAATAATTTCGGATGACTTTTAGGTGACGCTTAATGTGCAGTAGCCTATTTCACTGCGCATTAGTGTCATTTAATGGTTTATTATGTGATGATTTAATGTGCAGTAAAATAGGCTACTGTATATTTCATTAAAACACCCCCTAGAATAGTAGCAAACTAAGGCAGGTATATTTATTAGTTTTTCTAAATCTGTTTATTGCTTAAACCACCTAATATAGAATTAGAAGGGCCAGATTCTATTTTATTTATTAGGTACCTAACCTCCACCCTGCTTGAGGTTATTAGGCATCAACTCCAACCTGCTTGAGTCCCTGAAAAACAGGTAATGCAGAAAGTGTGGGTCCTCCTCTTCCTTCCAGCTTTTATATGACTCAGTCTTAAGGGTCAGAAGCTGATGAATTACAAAAGTAGATGCATTAATATATTTTCAGGGACTCAAGCAAAGTGGAATAGAATTGTACATTGGTATCTAAGTCCATTTAGATGCCCAGTACATGGAATAGGCTCTGGCCCATTATGTTTTGGAACCCATTACAAGCTGTGTGCCCCTCTGTTTCAGCTACTTCATGTCCCTAAGGAGGTAAGCTGTAAAATGCACACAATACTGGCATTACGAAAAGGTCCTGGAGTATTTTGGTATCAGTACCAGCTGTAGGGGGCATGAGCCACAGGGTCCCGTTTCCATGAAAGGGAAGCTGAGAGTTTGTACGAAGGAAGTGTGCCAGAGAGGCTGGAACCAGAGAAATTGTTGGCATGTATTGGAACTGGGGAAGCTAAAAACACATGGGTCTGGTGTATTTGGACCCAAACACAGCAGCCTGGTGAATGTATAGGCTGAGATAGATATCCCAGAACTGTTTGATAGCAACATATACACATCTCTTAATTGGGGCTGGGGGAATCTTTTTTTTTTGGTAAAACTGCATCCACTGAGGGATGCTGAAATTGCGTGGGCAGCTTTGTTCCTGAATCTGTCAAGAGACTGCTAATGGAAGCAGTGGCAAGGTCATTAGCTTTCTATAGTTTCTCCTAATGAAAGGGAGGAAAAAACCTACCAAATTTCTCTCCCTTTTCCATAGTGTACCTTCTTGCCAAATAGTGCAATCAGCTATTGTCACTTTGGCTGTCTCCTTCAATTCTGCTGTGCCAGTCAGGGTGGGAGAAAAATAAAAATAAAAACTGATCAGATATAATAGATGCAGCTTTACAAAAATGTGGTAAGAGAAATTATCTTTAAAATTGGCATCTGATTATGGGACATATTCATTTTTTCTCACAGAAGTATTGTATTTTTTTCATTGAATACATAGGGAGACCATACATATTAGATAATAGGTGGGATTTCTGAAAAAATGAAGATAAGTGAAAGAAATTAATTCAAATTTTAGTTTCTTTTAAAAGTAAAAAAAAATCTGACTTTGAATTTTGAAGACTATTTTCAGCAATTTCTAAATTAAGAGTTGCCCATCCAACAATTTCTGCTGGAATCTGTTTCCAATAGTGCAAATTGTGAGGTTTGTTTTGGAATCAAGCTTCAAACTGGGAATGTAATTCTGTGAAGTGTTCTGTCTAATTTCAAGTTGACATGAAGTTCTGATTGTGCCTTCTGGTTCTAGGGCCTGGCCGTCCATTCACTGCTATAGACTTCTCACATCAAGGGCCTGCTTTTGTTACCTGGCATAGGTATCACTTGCTGCTGCTAGAAAGAGATCTTCAGGTAAGATCTTCAAACAGCCTGTCTTGGTATCTTTCAAAGATGCTCATATATCTCTTAATACTCTGGCTTTTCCATTTTACAACAAAGCTCTGTTGCATCATCCCAGATTTCTTTGGAGTAACCTGGTAGATTTAATAGACTAATAATAGATTTCATAGATTTCATAGACATTCGGGCTGGAAGTGACCCCAGAGGATCATCAAGTCCAGCCCCCTGACCCAGGGGCAGGAAGTCAGCAGGGATCATAGGATCCCAGCAAGATAAGCATCCAAATGTGTCTTGAAGGTGTTCAAAGTGGGTGCCTGAACTGCATCTGGTGGCAGTCTATTCCAGATCTTGGGGGCTCATACAGTGAAGAAATTCTTTCTTATGTCCAGCCTGAATTGGTCACGGCGGAGTTTGTGACCGTTCGATCTTGTCGTCCCTTGGGGCGCTCTGGTGAACAGACGTTCCCCCAGATCCTGATGAGCACCCCTGATAAACTTATAGGTGGTTACCAGATCACCCCTGAGCCTGCGCTCTTTCAGGCTGAATAGCCCCATGGCTCTCAGCCTCTCATCATAAGGCCTGTTTTCCTGACCTCTGATCATGCATGTGGCTCTCCTCTGCACTCTCTCAAGCTTCTCCACATCCTTTTTGAATTGTGGAGCCCAAAACTGGATGCAGTACTCCAGCTGTGGCCTCACCAAGACTGAGTACAACAGGAGAATGACATCCTGGGATTTGCTTGAGAAGCATCTATGGATGCAAGCCAGTGTTTTGCTCACTTTATTAGCCGCAGCATCACATTGAAGGCTCATGTTCATCTTGTAGTCAATCATGACCCCCAAGTCCCTTTCATCTGTAGTGCTAACCAGCGTGGCGCTGCCAAGCCTATAAGGATGCTGCAGGTTTTTCCTCCCAAGGTGGAGAACCTTGCATTTTTCAGTGTTAAATACCATCAGGTTCTCATCCTCCCATTTCATGAGCCTGTCAAGATCTGCCTGGATCACCCTCCTGTCCTCAGGTGTGGATGCTTTACTCCAGAGTTTGGTGTCGTCGGGAAACTTGGCCAGTCCGCTTCTGACACCAATGTCCACATCATTGATGAAGATGTTAAATAGTATAGGCCCTAGGACAGAGCCTTGGGGGACCTCACTGGTCACAGTGCACCAAGACAATTGGCTCCCATTGACCACCACCCTCTGGATCCTATTGCAGAGCCAATTCCCCAGCCAGCGGATTGTGGTGAGGTCGAGGCTGCAGTTAGCCAGTTTAGCCAAGAGGTGGTTGTGGGATACCAGATCGAAGGCTTTTGAAAGTCAAGATATACAACATCGATCTCTTCCCCCTTGTCCAGGTGATAAGTCACCTGGTCATAAAAGGAAATGAGATTGGTCAAGCAAGACCTACTCGCAACAAACCCATGCTGGGTATCCCTCAGGATATTGCCTTCAGCTAGTCTGTTAAGGATGGCCTCTTTGATAATCTTTTCCAAGACCTTCCCCAGGATAGAAGTCAGGCTGATGGGCCTATAGTTTGTTGGACCTACTTTCCTCCCTTTCTTGAAGATAGGCACCACATTTGCCTTCTTCCAATCATCAGGCACTTCACCAGAGCACCAAGAGCTCTCAAAGATCTGTGCCAGGGGCTGAGCTATGATGCTTGCCAGTTCCCTGAGTACCCTTGGGTGTAACCCATCAGGGCTGGCTGACTTGAAGGTATCCAGCCTGTCAAGGTGTTCCTGATATCTGGGATAGAGTAAATTCTTATACAGTGAAATGTTAAGGATGTTTGTTCATTCACAAGGGGTGAAGAGGTAGTTCAGTCTTGGTTTAACTCAGGTTAGTTCACTCAACATGCTGGCTTATTCTCTGTACAGTCTCTCTCCCTCTCCTGAGACTCCTAGGAATATAGAATTGTCATTTTTTGAGTTTTTAATGCTCTCAGTAGAACTTGGAACTTAGAAGCTACTTACCAGGTGATACCATCAAATGTTACAGTAATTACTTAAGAGCACTATCAACCTTGATAGACTTGGCACCAATGGCCTAATATCCTGAGTGAAGTTGAAATAATATTCTGGTAAATCTGTAGACTGGTTTCAGCTATAAAAAATATAGAAGAAACAATCAAGTAGGTTTCAGTAATCTCTCTCTCACTTTATAAAACATGATATAATAATAAGTTAATAAGTGCTAATAAGTTTCTTTTTATTATAGCAACTGACTGGCAATGAGTCCTTTGCACTGCCTTACTGGAATTTTGCCACAGGTAG
Organism: Alligator mississippiensis; assembly: GCF_030867095.1. Taxonomy (NCBI): domain Eukaryota; kingdom Metazoa; phylum Chordata; order Crocodylia; family Alligatoridae; genus Alligator; species Alligator mississippiensis. Next base: position 368,544,643 of record NC_081824.1, read on the forward strand.
AAATGTGTGTGATGTGTGTACAGATCAGCTTTTTGGAGCATCAAGACCAGACGATCCAAGCCTAATAAGTCAGAATTCAAGATTCTCGCGCTGGGAGATAGTATGCAACAGGTAAGAGAACATCTAACCCCTTCCCCACCACAGATTTCACCCATTAATCAACAGTATCTGTGTGTAGACAAAATGAGAGGCGTCTGTGCATGACACTTTAAAGCAGGCTAAATACATTTGCACTGCTTTAATGGTGTTAGTGTTTGCATGTCTCAGTGGCATATTGCGTCTTAATTCCAGCTGCTGTAGGAAATTTGCTGGCATAACGTGCCTTAAATGACTTGGGGCACAGCAAACTAAAACTCCTCTGAGCAGTTATAGTTTGTTGCCCCTACAGCTGCAGAGTGAAGCACCGGGCTCTGTGCAGCTCCATGGCTCTGCAGGAAGCCCTGCAGGCAGCCTGGCAGCATCCTGGGAAGGCAGGCTCTGCCCAAGAAAAGCGGCGAGCCTGATTTTCTCCCACCCCCAGAGGGAGCCTGCCTGCTTCCCTCTGCGGCTGCGGTGCTCACTGGGACCACCCGAGTCGGGTGCCTATGGGTGGGGGCCGCCTGTGGGTGGCTGTCACTCCCATGGAGGGAAGCACCACTCCCCACTCCAGCCCAGGGACCACTCCACCCACTGGCAGCTTGCCCTACTCTCCCCGCTGCCAGAGAGGGAGGCAAGTGTGGGGTGTGTGCATGACATGGGGTTTACTTCACCTTAAATTGAAGTGGTGGGTTTAAAAACTCACCGCTTCAATTTGGGGCCTCCATTTCGTCTACACATGCCCTTTAACTACTTTTCCCCCCAATTTTTGCAAAATGTGAGACAAAGAGCTTATATTCCCTTCTAAAAATTGTGAGGCTGAGTACATGGATTCCATGAAAGATTTCTCCACATGTATTCTGCAAGTTTGCTTTATAAATTGATTTTTTGGATACAGTTTTTTTTCTTAACATGGTCATTTTAAGACTAACTGATATTATAAGTGCTTGACATACTAGAGGCTCACTTGTTAGAGCAGAAATATTAGGATGGTACTTCCATTTGTCACTCAACTGCCCTTGAAAGTTTTGTTTTAGAAACATAGATTTCATAGATGTTTAGGGTCAGAAGGATCCTTAGTAGATCATCGAGTCTGACCCCCTGCCCTAGGCAAGAAAAGAGTGGTGGGGTCAGGTGACCCCGGGCAGGTGTTTGTCCAGTCTCCTCTTAAAGACCTCTAAGGTAGGGGAGAGCACCACCTCCCCTGGAAGCCCATTCCAGATTCTGGTAACCTTTACCATAAAGACATTCTTCCTGGTGTCTAATCTAAATCTGCTCTCTTTCAGTTTGTGGCAGTTGTTTATAGTAACTCCAAGGGGTGCCCTGGTAAACAGAGCATCTTCTATTCCTTGCTGTTCCCCCCTGACAAATATGTAGACAGCCACTAGATCCCCTCTCAGCCTTCTATTGCAGAGGCTGAAGAGATCCAGGTCCCTCAATCTCTCCTCATCGGAGACCTGCAGGCCCCTAATCATCCAAGTAGCCCTCCTCATAGGACCTGCAGGCCCCTAATCATCCAAATAGCCCTCCTCTGGACCCTCTCAAGTTTTTCCACATCCCTCTTGAAGTGTGGTGACCAAAACTGAACACAGTACACCAGATGCGGCTTTACCAAAGCCGCATAGAGGGGAAGTATCACCTTCCGAGATGTGTTCGTGATACACCTGCTGATGTATAGAGTGCAGTTAGTGATGTATAGAGTGCAGTTAGTTTTAGTGATCACTTTGTCACAACATGATGACTCATGTTCATCTTGGAGTTGACTATGACCCTGAGATCCTGTGCTGCTTAGGAAGTCATCTCCCAGTCTGTAAGTGTGCTGGAGATTCCTTCTTCCTAAGTGCAGTACTTTGCACTTATCTTTGTTAAACTGCATCCTATTCTGTTCTGCCTACTTTTTCAACTTGTCCAAATCCACCTGAATCCATTTCCTGCCCACTAGTGTGTTTACTTTGCCCCATAATTTGGTATTTTCCATGAATTTGGACAGAGTGCTTTCCATGGCCTCATTCAAGACACTGATGAAGGTATTGAACAGCACCGGTCCAAGGACTGAACCCTGGGGGACCCTACTGCCCACATCTTTCCAGATTGATACTGACCCATCTACCACCACTCTCTGGGTGTGTCCTTTAAGCCAATTCATCACCCACATGACTGTGTAATCATCTATGTGACAGCCACTTAGTTTATTTATGAGAATGGGATGAGATACCATATCGAAGGCCTTTTTAAAATCCAAGTAAATGACATTAACCTTGACTCCTGCATATAAGCATTTTGTGACCCGGTCGTAAAAAGAAACAAGATTAGTCAGACAGAATCTACCTGCTATGAACCTGTGCTGGTTGCCCTTCAGCATTATTTTTCCTGCTGGACTCCCAGAAATGTAATCCTTAATAATTGTTTCAAAGGTTTTCCCAAGGATAGAGGTGAGACTAACAGGCCTATAGTTACTTGGATCCTCCTTCCTCCCCTCCTTGAAAGTAGTGACCATGTTGGCCCTTTTCCAGTGTTGTGGGACCTGTCTTGAGTGCCATGAGTGCTGAAACAGTCATGCCAGTGGTTCTGCTATGACACTGTACAATTCCTTCAGTGCCCTTGGATGAAGATCATCTTGGCCTGCAGACTTAAAAGCATCCATCCCCTCCAAATGTCCCTTGACTAGGATGGTGCTAACCGTTGGTGGGTTTGTGTCCCTCCTGTGTCTGTCTATAGTCCTATTGGGAGAGTTGTCTTGATCTGTGTTCAGGAATACAGAAGCAAAAAACTCATTGAAGAGCTCAGATTTGTCCCTCTTATCTGTCACCAATTGCCCTAGTCTGTCCTGTAGGGGTCCTATGTTACCATAAGCCTTCTTTTTGCTCCCTGTATACCTAAAGAAGGACTTTCTGTTGTCTTTAATTTTTGTTGCCAGCCTGAGTTCCATTGCTGCTTTGGCCTTTCTAACTGACTCCCTGCAAGTGTGAGCCAAGTAGGTATACTCCTCCTTGGTAGCTACCCCCTCCTTTCACAGTCTGCATGCCTCTTTTTTCATCCCTAGGCTTTCCTGTATTTCCCTATTCAGTCAAGAGGGTTTCTTGGCCCTTTTGCCCCCTTTTATGTGCAATGGGATTGTCCCTTTCTGTGCTTGAAGGATTGTTCCCTTGAGGAATGACCACTAGGACTGTGCGAGATGGCACCGTTCTGTTTCGCCTTGAGTTTTGAGGTTTCAACGGAAGAGCATTCTATTTTGAATTTCTTTTCAATTTGAAACAGCTGTTCTGTCTTGCTTTGTCAAAACAGTGAGGCTGTTTTGATGCTGTTTTGAAGATCAGGCTGGGGGAGGGAATTCAGCCCAGCTGGGCTGGCTTCCCATCGCCAACGCTAGATCGGGCTGGAGGCTGGGGGTGGGCTGGGGGCGGGCAAGCTGGGCTGACTTCCCATTGCCAGCATTAGATCAGGCCCGATCTAGCGCTGGGGATGGGAACTGAGCCCGGGCTCAGTTCCCTTCCCCTTCACTGTTATCACCTTCCCACAGCCCAGCAACAGGGGATGGGGACAGCCAGAGCTGCACTCCTGGCTGGTGTTGGGAGAGCTGCCCTGGTTCTCCCCTGTCTCTCACCACCTCTCTGCTGGCTGCTTTGAAACTCCAAACATTTTGAAACTTTTGAAACATTTCAACTAGCCTTGTTTTGTTTCAAGGCTGTTTCGAAGCCCTTCATTTCAATTCAATATCACTGTTTTGAGCTTGAAATGAGTTGAAACAGTGTTGAATCTAAACAGCTGGTGAAATTTCACACAGCCCTAATGACCACCCTTCCTGGACTCCCATCTCACCAATGCTCTTGTCCTTCAGTGCCTTGTTTACTAATCTTCTGAGCTCATTGAAGTTAGCCTTTTTGAAGTCTAGCACTTCTGTCCTAACGGTTACCTTTCCCACTTTTTGCCAGATAGTGAATTCTAACAACTGGTGGTCACTAACCTCTATCTTACCCTGTATCTGCGGATCTCCCACCAGGTCATCCTTTGTAGCAAACTTCGAGTCCAGAAAAGCATTTCCCCTAGTGGGACCATATACCTCCTGTGTTAGGTGAAGGCCCTGTATGCAGGTTAAGAACCTACATGAATGGTCAGATCTAGCTGGCTGCTGCTCCCAGCAGATGTTGGGGTAGTTTAGGTTACCCATGACAAGCATGTCCCTTTAGTGTACTGTCTCTGAGGACTGCCTTGAGAATTTCAGGTCTAGCTCATCCTCCTGGTATGGCAGTCTGTAATAGCTCCCCACTACCAAGTCCCTTTCCCCCTGACCTCCTTGTATTCTGACCTACAGTACCTCAGTTTGTCCCTCTTCTGATCCCATATTGATTATAGGGGACGTGTATTGTTCTGTAACATAGAGAGCAATGTCTCCCCCCAACTTTTTCCCCACTCTGTTGTGTCTGTACAGCCTATAGCCCTCAATGCCTACTCCCCAGTCATGGGTAGGGTCCCACCAGGTTTCAATTAATCCAACCAGGTCGAAGTCTTTTTTGCAAGCAGGAGTGTGAGCTCCTCCTGCTTGTTTCCCATGCTCTTAGCAGTGGTATAGAGACACTTTAGCCCCTCGATATGTGCCCTTGGTACCCCCCTGTCCTGATGTCTATTGGGCCCCAAAGTACTTATGTGGACTAGTGCATGGCTCGTGGTTCATTGATCCTAGATTATCTCTGTCTTCTGCATCCCCATCCCCAAATGAACTTAGTTTAAAGCCCTATGTAGGAGATCAGACAATGTGTAAGAGAACAGACTCTTACCTTTCGAAGAGAGATGAAGACCATCACATCCCAGCATGCCTCTTTCATAGAAGTGCAGATCATGGTTGAAGAAGCCAAAACCCACAGGATGGCACCAACCCTGGAGCTGCAAGATGATTTCTCTAATACAGTTGTCTTGATGCTTGCCATGACCGCTGACTGGGAGGATCAATGAGAAGACTACCTGCACCCCTGATCTCCTAAGCCTGGCCCCCAGAACCTTGTAGTCACTCATGATATGGCCCGGAATACTTCTGGCTGCATCATTTGTACCCACATGGATGAGGACCATGGGATATTAGTTGGAGGGCCAGATGAGGTCAGTAATTCTTGCAGTGATGTCTCAAATCCAGGCTCCAGGCAGGCAGCATACCTCCTGTACCATGGGATCCAGGCAACAGATGACTCCCTCCATTCCTCTCAGGAGGGGGTCTCCCACCATGATAACTTAGCATCTTTTCCTCCAGCTGTCTGACTGTCCCCTCAGTGTGCATGGTGGAGGTTGTGGATGTGGCTCCCTCTGTTGCACTCTCCTCCAGTGATGCCAGGGCCTCGTATCTGTTCTCCAGCTGCACTGGGGAAGTTGTCCCAGCAGTGTAATCTCTGGCTCTGGAGGTGACCATCTTCCATACATCTGCATTGGGTCCTTCCCATGTTGTCACCCCACTAGGTGTGTGGTCCTGGAGAAAATGAAAATACCCATCAATCTCATCCCCTGCAGCCCTGATCCCCTGCAGGCTGCTAACCTCTGCCTGGAGTTCCCTCACCTGCCCCTTTAGGGCCTTAAGCTGGGCACATGAGGGACCGGTGATGGGACTCCTGTTTCTCCCTCACCCCCAAGGCCATAGGGGCCTCTCCAGGCAACCCCTGAAGACATGGGGCCAGGGTGATGATAACACCCCAAGGGCTCTGTGTGGGTGGAGGCCTCAAAGGAGCCCCAGGTGGGGGGCATCACAGGGGAAGGGTTCCTGGCTGTTCGCCTGGCTGCTAGCCATGTACTTATCACCACTGAAAGACTCCTTCACTTCTGCTTGTCCAAAGTCTCTGTCCGAGGCCACCAATGCCTAGAGTTCAGGCCCCTCCTGTGTGCCGTCCTGTGTAAACTCCCATGCAAACTCCGGCACACCCTAGAAGAGTATGCCTGTTTGCATGGTCTATTCTTGCAGCTCGGGAGCATGGCTCCCTCCCAGTACAACTATATGGGGACCAGAGGGTGGAAAAACTCTTCTGGATCCCCTACAGCCGGCCCCTTACTTCATGCTCCACCCCCCCAGCCCCACCTACCTCTGTGGTAATTCCTTGCTTGGCAGAGGCAGATCCAGTGTGGTGTGGTTGGGGGGAGCTGAAGGCACATGTGTGCTACCGCACACGTGTGCCTGCTTCAGCATTTGGGCCCAACATCTTTGATCTTTCAGTGATACTAGAAAACACCAATGGTGAGATGCTAGCTGTATTGTACTTAGGGCCTTTACACCTGAGTTAGGGCCTTTACTTCAAAGAGATCTAAATTTTTCCCCAGATCTACACACTTCTTGACCACATCAACATGAGACGCTGACTGTGAAGTCATTACTGCACAGTCATCTAGTACTTGTATACTTAGTATAAACAAGTACTAAATGACTGAGCAGTAACTGGAGTTACTGCAGAGTAGCATCACTGGACAGCTTTTAGGTGACGCTGACTGCACAGTAGCTTGTTACTACTGTGCAGTAGTATCGTGTCATGCTTCCTGCCATGTGATACTACTGCACAGTAGTAATGAGCTACTACTCAGTCAGTTTCTCATGTAGATGCCACCCTTTAAAATGAAACTGAATTAACATCTTATAAATAAAGGTACTGATCTGGCAAATGGCCATGTATGGGTATGTCCTCAACTGTGGCATCTTTAGGACTGGAGCTTTGGGATGTAATTGAACATTTAAATAACACATACAATTATAATACTCATATATCAATCAAGTTTTTGAATAGGAGCTGCTAGTTTTTGAATAGGAGCTGCTAGAAAATGAGCGCTTTTGAAAACTCAGAAGCACTTATGTAGGTGCCTAAATATCTACTTAAAATTCTAACTTTAGTCATCAATTTTAAAACTTTTGCTTTTTTTGTATGGCTGCTACCCTGATGAGGAATAGAGAATTTTTACCTTGAAAAACTGATATTTTTCTAAACGTTGTCTTCACCTATATTACAGGAGGGGAATGATTGTTCTTTCTATTTTTTACTCCAATTATCTATGGGAATACAGTTTCACTTGCTTTTGAACATAATGGATCTGTTATTTCTCTGGTCTTCCTCTTACTTTTGACATATTTGCAGAATCCCTTTTTATTGCCTTGTATGTCTCTTACCAGTTACATTTCAAACTTTAATATAAAAAGTTGCATTTCAAAACATGCTTTAGCCACCTTAATTTTCTCCTTGTGTGATTTTCTTATACTTTTCCCTAATGCTATGGTTAAGTTAAGAGTTTTATATTATTCCTTTTTGAGTTTTAACTCACTGAAGAAATTCCTGTCTAGCCAGGCTAGGTTTTTATTGCACTTCCCATGCTTTTGTTGGATCAAGATAGCTTGCTCCTGTGCCCTTAAAAGGGCCTCCTTGAAATACAGCCAGCTTTCCTGGACTCCTTCCCTCCTCAGACTTTTCTCCCAGGGGATCCTGCCCACCAGTTTCCTGAGTTTGTTAAAATCAATTTTAAGCTTTTCTGTAGTCCTCCTTCCTTCCTCCCCTTAGGACTGTGAACTTTATTATTTCATGGTCATTGTCACTGAAATTACCTTTCACCTTCACATTCTCAATCAATTTCTCCCTGTTTAAGTAGCGAGTCAAGAAGAGCTTACCTTCTACTTGGACTGTCTATCATCTATATCAGTTAAAAGTTTTCCCCAACACATTCCAAGAATTTACGGGATTGCCTATGCACTGCTGTGTTTCCCCAAAAGATTCCCCAATAATTAAAGTGGCCCACGAAAACCAAGTCCTCAGATTTGAAAGCTTCCATCAGTGGTTTAAAGAAGGCCTCCTCTTCCTGGTTTGGAGGCCTGTAGCAGATACCCACCATAATATCCCCCATAACATGCTGTTGTCCCCTCTGAGCTTTACCCAGAGGCTTTCAATAGGCCTCCCTTCTACTTTGTACTGCACCTTAAAACATGTATACATCACCTTTCTATATAGAGCAGCACCTTTTCCTTTTCTTCCCCTGTGTATCCTTCCCAAGCAAGCTATACCCATCAGTGAGGTACTCCAGTCTATGAACTATCTCACCATATCTCTGTAAATCCCAATTATATTATAATTCTGTGCTTGTATTAGACCTCCAATGCTTCCTGTTTGTTACCTATGCTTTTCACATTGGTATAAGGCATCTAACTGATTGTCTTATCTTTTCCCTGAAAACATTGATAAGGCTTCTGCTGTTGCTTCCCCCTTAATACATTTTTACCAAATCCCTTGACTCTTCACTTGCCTCTGGACTTTTGTCTCCATCCCTTGGGAAGCATAGTTCATATGCCTGTGACAAATTTTTGCACAATAAATGGACAAAAGTTAGAGGAAGACCAGAGAAACAGTAGGTCCCTTATGAAATAGAAAAGGCAATCTAGTTATGGATTATACAGAGAAGTTTGAAGTATTTAATGTATATTTTACTTTAGCCTACACAAATAGGGACAGCGATCAGATGATAAGTGCAGTTGGCAGTAAAATTTGGGAAGAAGACAACATCCTAGAGTAATAGAAGAAACAAATAGGGATTAGATGCTTTCAAGACAGCAGGGCTGGATGGGATGCACCATTGGGTACTGAAGAAATTGACTGAAGTAATTTCAGACCCATTGGTTATCCTCTTTGAGAATGGGTGGAGGTCAGGTGAGGTCCCAGATGACTGGAAAAGGGCAAATATTGTATCCATCTTTAAGAAAGGAAAGAAGGAGCATCAGGCCAGTCAACCTGACCTCAGTACCTGGAAAGATCATAGAGCAGGTCCTCAAGGAATCTATTGTGAAGCACCTAGAGAAGAACAGGTGATCAGGAAGCTCTAGCCTGGATTCACTAACAGCAAGACATGCCTGACTAACATGATTTCCTTCTACCATAAGGTAATAGGTTCTGTGGATATGGGGAAAGTAGTGAATGTGATATGCTTTGATTTTAGTGGGGCTTCTGAAACTGGGACATTCTCATTAACAAGCTAGGGAATGCAGACTAGGTGACAGTGCGGTAAAGTGGCTGTATAACTAATTGGATCATCATGCTCAACCAGCAGTCATCGGGAGGGATCCCCATTTTCTGTGATAAAAAAAATTCTGAAATTTTTGGATATAAAAAAATAACCCAAAAATCCACATTTTTCCATGATTAAAATGAAACACCACTAATATATATATGGATAAATGTGGATTTTGGGTTTTTTATATAAAAAATTTTGGGATTTTTTTTTAGCAGAGAAAAGCAGGATCCCTGGTCCTCAGTAGGAGGAGGTATCGATCTGGGCTCCCAAGGACTCTGTCCTGGATTCAGTATTAATATTTTCTGTAATGATTTGATTGAAGGGATCAAGTACACACTTAGCAAATTTGCAGATAACAACAAGTTGGGTGGAGTTGCAGACATTTTGGAGGCTAGCATCCAGAATGACCTGTATAGACTGGAGAAATGGCTCACAATCAATCAGTGAGGACAAATGCAAAGTCCTGCACATGTCATGGAGTAATTGCATGCACAAATACAGACTGGAGAATGACTGGTTAGGCTGCAGTACTGAAGATTAGGACCTGGGGGTTACAGTCGACCATAAGCTGACTATGAACCAACTGTGTGCTCTTGTTTCAAAAGTGGCCGACAGCATACTGGGTGGTATTAACAATTGTCTTTTACAACTTGAGAGAAGTAATTCTTTAGCTCTATTCAGCACTGGTGAGTCCTCACTTGGAATACTGTGTCCAGTTTTGAACCCCACGCATTGAGAAGGATGTGGACAGATTGGAGAGAATCCAAGGGAGAGCAACAGAAATGATGAGGGGCCTGGGAAGCAAGACTTATGAGGAAGGATTGAAAAAACGTTGGTTATTTTAGTCAGGAAAAGAGAAAGCTGAGGGGGGGGTGGTGGAATTTGATAACAATCTTCAAATTACACAGAGACTGGAGATGGGTTTTTCTCTGCGGCTATAGGGGACAGGACTAGGAGCAATGACTATGAGGGTGATCAGGCATTGGAAGTGGCTACTTAGAGAAATTGTGGAATCTTCGTCCTTGGAGTTTTTCAAGAAGTGGTTGAACAGACACTTGGTTGAGATAGTTTAGTTGGAAATGATCCTGCCTTGAACAGGGGGCTTGTGAAGTCTCTTTTAGCCCTACTTTCCTATGATCCTATGCCTGGGGAAGAAGGGAGACCAGAAGAGCTGCTCAGACTTGATTCAGAATCATTGCTGTTCTCCAGGCATCTAGGCTGTGTGTCAGCTGTGGGAGTACAATTTCCTCAGAGAAAGTATCACCATAAAATTAGCCCAAATTTAATATATCACTGTTAAAGACATGCTTGGTAGCATATGTATCAAACCCCATTTTGAGACAGAAATCTAAAACCTGGAGCTGGTTTGAAGCTATTTAAGTTCAAAACAGGCTGATGATTCCAGTTCCCAATGAATGGCCAGAACATTTTCTTTATATGGAACCTCTTAAGACAACTGAGACTGTTCATATGCCTAATACACACCAGCGTTGGTAGGATCAGTCTCCCTGGCTTCAAGTGGGGCCACAGTGGACGGCTTCTGTTTACTTTCTCTACCTGTTCTCTAACTGTTCTATACAACCTTCATTTTATTCTAAGCTTGGATGACTACAATCGTCTGGTTACTCTGTGTAATGGGACTAATGAAGGGCTACTGAGAAGGAACCCACGAGGAAGGTTGAATGAGCAGCTGCCTACCATGGAAGATATTCGGAACTGTCTTTCACTCCAAGAGTTTGATAGTCCGCCATTTTTCCGGAATTCCAATTTCAGCTTCAGGTTTGTGCTCTGATTTCTGAAGCTTGTTTTGCCCAGGAAAAGGTTATTATTTACGTGTTTGTAGGTAGAGTTGGTCAATAGATGGTTACTTCATGTTGTTTTATCCTAAACACAGGAATGCCCTGGAAGGGTTTGAAAACCCAGATGGAACTTTTGTCTCTCCAGTGATGAGCCTTCATAACCTGGTTCACTCTTTCTTGAATGGAACCAGTGCTCTCCCTCATGCAGCAGCCAATGATCCAATTTTTGTGGTAAGTCATTTTTCTAATGCAGGGGTGTCAAACCCATCTGGCCCCATGCACTGAAGGAGAGGCATGGGGGCTGGTCTGTGGGCTGGATTGGACCCACAGATTGGCCCTGTATGCTGATTCAGTGTTCTGGAGTGGCTGGAGTGGTTTCCACATGTGGCATGTGGGGAAAACAGTAGATGTAATTTATCTTGTTTCTAGCAAGGCATCTGACACTATGACATTCTTATCAACAAGCTAAGGAATGTGGACTAGATGAAAGTGCTGTAAAGGTGGCTATATAACTGATTGGATCATCACACTCAAACAGCAGTCATTGGTAGGAGGAGGAATCAAGCTGGGTTCCCCAGGGGTCTGGCCTGGACCCCAGGGTCTGTGGTAAGGTTCATGGAGCTGCTGCAGGGCTATGCTGCATGCAGTGGCTGCTCTGCTGCTCCAGAGCATAAGCTTGAGTGGGTGCCATGCATGGCATGTGTGGGCCATCTGGTGTGTCCCACATGCTGCCTTTGGATCAATTCCAAGACCCATGGCCAGCACTGGGGGCCATATCTTTGACACCCCTTTCCTACAGTGATTGTAAATGAATGTGCCTCAATGCCCCAGCAGGGCTTTGCAGGCCTGCAGTAGTGAAATGATTTAGTCTGAGTCAATAGCTTATTTGATTGCTCATGAGGACATCTAACTTTCTGAGGCCTAAGGGAAGGGTAGTCATATAATTTAGTAAACTGGAAGATAGCAAACAGCAGTGAACAAAGTTTAATATAGTTAGCTGAGCCTGCTATACATTTTCCTTTCTCATAGACACTTGCTAAAGTCTACTTGCTTTTGTAGATTAAACCATAATTATTGGATAAAGAAATTCCACCTGTATTCTTTTCTTCCTTAGCCTTATTGTAAGCTTGTACTCCATTATTGTAGGTATTATCTCAAATAATCAGGTAGTAGCACTCTCATTTATTTCCTTCAGAGCTTTTGTATCCTTCAGTGTGGCACCTTTCTGATTCTTAAGCCTCTTTGAAGACAAATCTAGCTTTCTCATGACTGGAGGTCATTAATGAGCTGCAATCAGTAGTTCAGATGCATGCTGAAATAAGATGCCTGCTGGCAAACAGTTTTTTTTTAAATAAGAAAAAAGGAAAAAAAAAAAGGAAAGGTGGGGGTGTTACCAAATTTGCCCATTACTTTGGGGTGTGCTCATTTATTAGGGATAGTTTCTAGGGTCTTGGTGATTCTGTCAATGTGCTGCTTGTGTTACTATATGGAGCTGTATTTCTCCCTTCTGCAAGCCCTCACCCCCAGTGGAGCTATCTTGCAGGACTCAATCTCAATGGGACTGGGTTCCTCCAGTCACCAAATCAGTCATACACACAAACACACACAAATTAACGTGACACGCCTGATCTGGCCGGGCTGATCAGCATGGACAGACTGACACCCTCATATGCCAAGAATCAGTTCATAAGAGCAACAATAAAATGCAGTCAAACACAAGCACACAGGTAAACAGAATCCCTCTGAATCCGGCTGGGTGTCCAGCTGACACCCTCATGGGCCAGCATTCAGTTCACAAGGGCACGTCTGAGTCAAACTGGGTCAATCAGCCTGTACAAGCTGATCCCCTTATGTGTTTCAAACTCAGCACGTCCCAATCTTTGGCCTCTTGATGAGCAGACCCCACAATAATTTAGGCTTCACAGGGATCTTTAGCATAGGTAAAAGAAGCGTTGCTGCAGAGCACAGGAGGAAAAAGAAGCAGAGAAGGAAAAATATACCCAATTACTTCCAGTTTGCCTATAAAAGTTATTTATTGCTAAGCATATGAAATGTATAATAGTACTAGTAATAGACATGCAAAAGAAAAACAAACACAAACAATGACAATACTACCCTGGTTTCACTAAGTATTTGGGGAAACTTAGCTCAAGCTTAACTGATACAGGTCAGGTTCAGAAGTTTATGCCTAGAAAGAAGAGAGAACGCTGGGAATCTCACCGAGTCCACAGTACCCAGGCTGCAAAGCTGACAGGCACAGTCCGTAGCACAATCCTTGAAGAGAGAGACGATCTGTTCTTCCAGCATCCCAAGAACAACAGGGGATGGTGTCAGCACAGGAGTTTTCTTCTTCTTCTTTCTCCCTCTTTCCTCCTGCTTCTTCTTTTTCTTTCTCTTTCTCTTTTTTTAAGCACACACACTTACAGATTTTTATACCCTCAGTTCAGCTGCTTTGAAGCACCCTCAGTAGTGTAAATCATTGTCTTTTTTATTGACAAGGGGTTATCTGGTTTGGACCATCTCAGGAAACTGATTGATAATCAGGAAACACTTAAGATTAGGGAGTAACCCAAATACTTGGGAGCCAGCTTGAGATTCCTATGGATGGCAGATATCCTGATGGGATATCTCATGGTTTCTTCAGGAACAATAGATAGCTTGCAGTATCAGGATTTTGGATTTTTACTTGTTGTGCACAAGCCTCAGCTTAGCATGACTTTTCCAGATTTTACTATAGTCTTTTAACAGACTTAAAGCAATTATTGGGGTGCTCATAACCTTTTGTGGAGAGGACTCCCACCAGTTGTCTCGGGAAAGATACGACAACACCTGGGATTAGGGCTCCAGCAGGCTGGATGCTGTGATGAACCCTTAACCATTGTTCAAATGTTGCCCGTACCCCCTCAGACTCGGTCTCTTGCCTCAGCATTCCCTAACCCGGCAACCGAGTTTTAGTCAATCAAGTTTAAATAGGCCTCCCATAGTGGGACCGGGGAATGTACGGCCCGAGATGCCTATTAAACTTAGAGCTGTGTGTGTGTGTCTGGGGGGAGAAAAGTCCTTAGCAAATCCAGATTAGAACTGGTCTGATAAATGCTGAGCTGGGTGTGTGTGAACATGGGTTAATTAACATTGGAAGCACAGATTCCCCATCATGCAGCGCTCTCCTGCTTCTCTGGTCCCAGAATTCACTGCAGTCTCTGCTTCAGGCTTTCTGTTTTCCATCTCTCATGTAAATGAATGGTCATCTGGTTCCATCTCAGATGCAAATGAGACCGAGGGCAGTTGTTCACTCTTATCACCCTTATCTGGAGAGTTTTAGGTGCGTCTCTCACTGCATCTTAATCAGTTTCGTTTAGGTGGGGGGGGGGGGAGTCCTTTGTGAGTCAGACAGACTGCATCCTGTGCCAGGGTTGCCCAAGAATACAGAGCTGAGGCGTAACGGGGGGGGGGGGGGGGGGGGGGGCGGGGAAACCAGGGGACGGATAACACCTTACCTCTGTTTGGTCATTGTATTTATTTTGTAGGGTATTTTCCATGGAGTAGTTTGTGGGCCAAATATTTTGAAGAGTACAGTGAACAGTTCAGTAGTGGGGAAGCTTACTACCATTTTGGTATGCAATAAGTGTATGAAATGGGCTTGAGTATAATATTCTCTAACAAGCATTCTAGGGTACAAACAGCAAGTTGCTGGAAATAAAGATGCAATCAAATTCAGAGACGATATGTACTGCAGTGAAACTAACATGTTATCACGTGGAAGTACTGGAGTCCAGTTCAATCCAGTTTACCATTCATGTTAAGGTGCTAGAAGGGAGGCAAGAGTCTAGAATAGCTAGATCCTGATCTTGCAAACCAGAATGACTTCTCATACCCATTTCCAAAATCAGCATTTTAAATGTGTCCACAGAAGCAAAGTCTAGAGATCTATCTCCCTGGACACTTAAATATATAATCAAAGATATTTATACAAAGATAGTTCAATCTTACTGTGGTATTTGAATGTCATCTTTAGCCTTACATTGCTCATAACATGATCCAAAATAGTGAAAAGCCAGGATGTTCCTTGAAGCAGGCACTGTGTGCTTCTTTATGTTTAGATAGTACCTGGCACATTTACAACACAGCCATAGTCTAAGTCAGCTTAAGTTGATTTTTCTTAAACATGAAGAAGAGAACCTATTTTGAATCTCTGGCCATTTTCTCAGATACTTAAAAGTATACAAAATACAATTTATAAACTTCCTCCTGTCCTGTTTTCCTTCATTAAACTCACTGTGAAAGCTTAAGAAAATAGATGAGGTGTTAAAGAATATATTCAAGAATCAACCTTACTAGAAAATGTTCTGCCACCTTTCCTGTCCTTCTAAGCCTTTGAGTTTAGGGCTCATGTGTCTTCCCTGATTATAATAATGGCACCTTCATAAGAAGCTGTCTCTAAGGTATTTGGGTCCTAAACTACCTACAGTTTTGTTAAACTCAAACCAACCTTTTAAACTTCACTAGGGAACTATGTGTCAGGCAGTGTAGTCTATGGAACATTGGCTTAATGACTTTTCATCATTAAGTACTGTTTAATGAGTGAATAGCTGCATTCTGCATTGGTGTAACCAGCTGAGTGGGTGGCCTTATGTAGAGCCCATTACAGTAATCCAAACCTTGAGGTGACAAAAGCACAGATAAATATAACAAGAGTTGCATCTGAAGGAGCAAGTTACCACCTTGTTACCAAATGTCTTAATATCAACCCTATCCCTATTCAGATCACCCAAAAGCTGCCAGGGACAAAACAATCCTCTAAGCCAGTGGTTCTGAACTGGGGGTACATGTACCCCCAGGGGGTACATGAAGCCTCATCAGGGGGTACATGAGATATATTTCATGCATTGTCTAACACAGGTCAAAGGGCCTAAAAAAAGTCTTGACAAATTGCTGGGGTTCTACTGCCATAAAACGTGCATGTGCGTGGAAACCAGATATCCTATTCCTGCTCCATGCCTCAACCTCACACTGGAAATGTTGCTCCTAGGGGGTACGGGAAATCTCACTCTGAGACCAAGGGGTACGTAGACTGAAAAAGGTTCAGAACCACTGCTGTAAGCTAACTAATCTTAAAGAAATTAATAATTTGTGTTAGGCAGAATGGGGCCAAAATGTGTTTACAGTTCTTTAATGATCTTTCCTGTGGTGGACAGCAAGATGATCCCTTTGTAATTTCCAAAAGATTGTCACACTCCCTAAGGTCATCTGGGATTTCCTAATCGTTCCAAATCCTTAAGTTGAGGACATGGAGCTGTGATATGAGCTTCTCTCCCCCTTGTTTGAAGATTTCAGTGGGGATTCCATCAGTTCCAGATGCTTGGTATTCTTCACCTGCTTGATGGCTTTCCTTACCTCATCAAGGGTTGAAGGGATTCCAAGATCATCTCTGACTGGGTGTTGTTGGATGGAGTTGAGAATGCTCTTATCAGCAACAGAATCTTGATTGACAAGATCTTCAAAATGCTCCTTCCAACAGAATTGGTTGCTTCTCTTTCTTTGATCAGGTCTCCTCCATCCTTAGGATGGTATGCGAATGGTGGTTCTCTGTAATGGATCTATCACAGATCCCTTTGAGGTTAAGATGGGAGCTAAGTAAGGCTGTGTCATTGCTCCAATATGCTTCTTGATATTCCTTACCGTGATGCTACATTAGATCACCAACAAGCTTCAAGTCAGAATGGAGCTAAACTATTGAATAAATGGTAAACTGTTTAATCTCAGCTGACTGTGAGCCAAAACCAAGACCACCCCAATCTCAATCATTGAACTTCAGTATGCTGATGACACTGCAGTCTGTGCTTACTCAGAAGCAGACCTTCAGGCAATTGTTGACATCTTGTTGAAGGCATATGAGAAAATGGGACTGACGCTTAACATTCAGAAGACTAAAGTTCTCTATCAACAAGTTCTTAATTAGCAATCACCAGCTCCAGTAATTCAGATTCATGGTGAGACTCTGGAGGAAGTTGAATATTTCCTGTACCTTAGAAGCCATCTCTCACAGAAGGCTGACATCAACAAAGTAATCCAATGTTGCCTCAAATGTGCAAATTCAGTCTTTGGACACCTGAGGAAATAGGTATTCAAAGAACGGGACATCCAATCCAAAACCAAGCTCATGGTTTATAAAGCAGTAGTGATCCCTACCTTACTGTACAAAGCTGAGATGTGGACAGTGTACAGGAGACGCCTCAAGTCATTGGAGAAGTACTGTCAATGCTGACTGTGGAAGATGCTTCAAATCCAGTGGGAAGATAGGTACACCAAAGTTAGTGGATTCTCATAAGCAACCACCACAAGCATCGAGGCGACGATCATCTGACACCAACTTTGCTGGGTCGGCCGTGTCATCCAGATGTCTGACTCTAGACTCGTGAAGCAAGTTTTATTCACTCAGCTCAGTCAAGGTGGATGTTCAAGAGGAGGGAAAAGAAAGCTTTTCAAGGACTCCCTCAAGGCCAACTTGAAAAAAATGCAACACTGAGTCAAGTCATGGAAAATTATCACTCAGGACCACTGCAAATGGAGGAAGACCCGGATGATCTCCATCCACGGCTGCTGAAAGAATTGGCCAGTGTCATAGCTGAGCTGCTGGCACAGCTGTTCATGCACTCGTGGTGCTCCGGCCAGGTCCCTGAGGACTGGAGAAGGGCCAATGAGGTGCCCATTTTCAAGAAAGGGAGAAGGGATGAGCCAGGTAACTTTACACCAGTCAGTCTTACCTCTGTTCCTGGGAAACTGCTAGAGAAAATAATCAAAGAACACATTTGTGCAGGCCCAGCAGGGGAAATGATGCTGAGGCGAAACCAGCATGGGTTTGTCACAGGTAGATCCTGCCTGACAAACCTTGTAGCCTTCTATGACCAGGTCACACACTGCCTGGACGTGGGAGCTGAGGCTGATGTCATCTTCCTGGACTTTAGGAAGGCCTTTGACACAGTTTTGCACCCTATCCTCATTGGGAAGCTAGCAGACTGTGGAGTGGATGCCTACACGGTCAGGTGGGTGGCCAACTGGCTTAGGGACTGCATCCAGAGAGTGGTGGTGGATGGTTCCTTCTCGTCCTGGAGGGAGGTGGGCAGTGGGGTCCTGCAGGGTTCGGTCCCTGGACCGATATTATTCATCAGCGATTTGGACGAGGGTGTGGAGAGCACCCTCTCCAAGTTCGCTGATGATACCAAGTTATGGGGAAAAGTTAGTACACAAGAGGGCAGGGAGCAGATTCAGGCTGACCTGGACAGGCTGGATCAATGGGCAGAGAGAAATAGGATGTAATTTAATAAAGATAAATGTAAGGTACTCCACCTGGGAAGGAGGAATCCCCAGCACACCTATAGGTTAAGGAGTGTCCTTCTCAGCAGCTGGGAGGCAGAGAGGGATCTTGGAGTCATAACTGACTCCAAGATGAACAAGAGCCGGCAGTATAACGAGGCCATCAACAAGGCCAATCGCACCTTGTCGTGTATTAGTAGGTGCATGACTAATAGAACAAAGGAGGTGGTGCTCCCCCTCTATGCAACACTGGTCAGGCTGCAGTTGGAGTACTGTATCCAGTTTTGGGCGCCGCACTTCAAGAGGGACGCGGGGAATCTTGAGAGGGTCCAGAGGAGGGCCACTCGCATGATTAGTGGCCTTCGTGATAGACCCTACCGGGGGGGAGGTTGAGAGAGCTGAATCTCTTCAGCCTTCACAAGAGACAGCTGAGGGGAAATCTTGTGGCCGCCTATAAATTTATTAGGGTAGGTCAATGGGGAATAGGGGAAGCACTGTTTACTAAGGCACCCCAGGGAGTGACTAGGAATAACAGGTGTAAACTAGTTGAGAGTGGATTTAGGTTAGATATTAGGAAGAAAATTTTCACAGTAAGGGTGGCCAGGATCTGGAATGAACTTCCAAGAGAGGTGGTGCTATCACCTAGCTTGGAGGTCTTCAAGAGGAGGCTACATAGTCACCTGGCTGGGGTCATCTGACCTCGGTCCTCTTTCCTGCCAGGGGCAGGGGGTTGGATATGATGATCCATTGTGGTCCCTTCCGACTCTACAATCTATGAATCTATGAATCTATGAGAGTCTGCTGCAAGGATTTCAGTACTTCGAAACCTTAGAATGACAACAGGAGATGGACAAATGGGAATGGCAGAAACAGTGTGTTGTGGACTGAATGAAGAATCCAGAAACACGCACCCTACGTGAAAACACATGCCCTAATTGCAACAGAGTCTGTCAATCCCAGTTCAGCCACATTACCCATCTTCAGATCCACAGATAAGACAATCATGGAAGAAAATCATCCTTGACTGTGAGGGACTGCTGAAGAAGCAGACATTTCTTTAAGTTTTCAAGACCCTTAATAAAAGGTCCCCTTTTTCGATAATTATGGTTGTGTTGCTCATTATCATCTACCTCTCACCTCCTCTCTGTTGGCTTCCCTCTGATTCACAGGTGATAATTGTCCACTGCCCTTTCAAGCAATGAAGTGTATTAACATAATTAGGATAAGCTAAAGCAATTAGTCTGACTTGTATTTAACTTGGACTGTGGCTGCCTCTTTCTCAGACATGATTAAGAGTGCTTGAGGCCTGAAAGCTTGTCTCCTATTTTTACCAACTGTACAAGCTGGTTCAATAAAAGAGATTATCTAATCTGACAATTCTTGCTTCTATCATACTCCTCCACTATCACAACTACATCAATGTTTTTTCCTGTCTTATACTGTTATAGCCACTACAGGAGTTTTCATTCTTGGGAGTGTCTTGAGTGCCCTCTAGTGGGTAACCTAAAAGTTTGACTCCCGGAAGAAATGTTTGGATTTAAAAAGCAGAGATCAGAGATCATCTTTGAGAACTTGGCACATCTGAAAATCAGACCATATATTTAGCCTTCTAAGGTCCACCCTAATTTAAGAGATGAAGATAATGAGTGAAAAGAGCAGAAAAAAAGAGGAAAACCTATGCATTTCAAAAATTGGCACTCTGAAGAAAATGAGTCATTTGCCTAAATGTGTTTACATGCAGAAGGTATAGAAGACTGTTTCCAACTCATGAGGATCACCTCTTTCTACAGAATTTTTGAAAAATGTAATATATGTTGTGGTTTCAGAGTTCTGACATAGTTACAGTAGTGTTTTTACTTGGAGGGAAGTTTTCTAATGAGGGGAGAGACTAAACAGACCTTTCTTGGTCCCTAAACATATATGTTACATGCACGTTAGACTGTGTAGATTCAACTGCAATTATTTTTTAAACAATCTTACTAACTTACCAAGATGCAGCTTCTACCCTCTACTCCTTAAACCTCACTTCCCAATACGGTTCATGTTGACTCAGGATGGAGGAATGAAACACCCTACCCGCCCAGTGCATAGTGACATATTCCCCCATTTTCCTTTAACTTATACCTTTTAGTGCCTTTTATTACCTCTATATAATAGTTACTATATAATAGTAACTATATAATAATTATATTAGTTTAGATTTCTTGCCTTTATCAGTGCAATGTGGAACTCATGTACCAGAGCAGTGTTGTCTAATTTTTTCACACCATGGGCCAGATAGGCAGTGCTAGGTCTCTCTGCAAATCAGATCTGGCTGCAGGGAATTGTGCAGCCTGACCTTGATCCATCTGCCTGGGGTGGGGACAGGACAGAGTGGCCCTGATCTGATGCGTGAGGGGTGGGGGAAAGCAGCTCAGTCCTGGTCCTAGTACCAGTCTGGATGCACAAGGCAGGGTGGGGGGTCGGGGCAGAACAGGCCCAGTCTGGATGTGTGTGGGGTGGGGTGGAGCAGCTCTAATCTGGACATGTAGGAGGAGGGGGGGGTTGAGCAGCCAGGCTCTGAACCCAACATGGGGGAGGTAGGGTAGAATGACCCCAATCTGGGCATGCAGTTTGCAGGGGGAACAGCTTGGTCCAAACTAGATGTGCAAGGGGCAGTCTGCCCCAACCCTGCTGTTCAGACAACGGCCTAGGTGAGGCTGGATCAGCTGGGTGGAGCTTCTGTTGCTCCCCACTTCCAAGTTTGTGAAATTTGTATGTCATGGCTCTGCAGGCTGGATTTGACTGGTGGGCCTGAGTTTGAGCACTCCTAGACTAGAGACTCTTGCTCTAATTTCTGTTGGGCTGACTTTGGCCTAGAGTTCAGCTGTAAACTAGTTTATGAATTCATGAAAAGAAATGAGAACATGTCCCTTTCCTCTGTCATGGGTCAGTTACTCTTCAGGATACATGATGAGGAGAGAGTAGACGTTGCCAAGTACCTATTCCTAATCAGGTGGGCAGGGAATGGCTGGCAGGGTGGGAGCTTTGCTTCCCCAGTCCAATGGCCAGTACAGCTGAACTACCAAGGTAAAAGGCTGGCAAGAAAGAAGTTGAGACCAAACTGTGATGCTCTCTGACTCACAGCTTGAGCCTTTCTCTGCTGCTGAAGCAGGGGAACTGATGCACTTAATCAAGGATGATTGGTGCCTTGCAGTGTAGCTTTGATGAGTTCCATACCCTACAGTGCTACAGTATCTATCTGCAGTACTTGTACAGTTCCCTTCTACTGCTGTGTCTTTCCTTACAATATGTCACGTCCAGATGATTTTTTAAAATATAAAATGTTGAAATTAGGTGTTAAATGTGCCTGTGGCATGTGTGTGTATTTGAATCTGCAGATTCTTCACTCTTTTACTGATGCTGTCTTTGATGAATGGATGAAGCGAGTTAACCCATCTGACAGTGTTTGGCCTGAGGAGCTGGCACCTATTGGCCACAATAGGCTGTATAACATGGTCCCTTTCTTCCCTCCAGTGACCAATGATCAACTTTTTCTAACTGCAGAGCAACTTGGTTACACCTATGCCATTGAGCTGCCGGGTAAGTTGCTGAAGTGTGAAAGGAGTTCCGTGGTAAGATGCATGGCAGTTCAAACTTTCATACACAGACATTCAGATATGAAAGCCCTAAGGAGAACAGTTATTTCCCTATGGCCTGGGGGAAAGTATGTATCTTCTGTCTTGATTCTCAGCCATAAATCTGCTCTGGAAGTTAGCATTTCAGCCAATCCAGTTGTCTCTTACAAACCAAATAAGAGTAGGTAATGGAATATCACTCTTCACACCTCTCTCTCTCTCTCTGTCCCCACCCCTCCCCTGCCCCTGCCCCTGCCCCTGCCCAAGCCTCACACTCAAGGGTTAGAAAACTTGCTTAGGATTTGGGCAAACAATACCCGTATTCTGGCTCCACTGCCCTGTTTTGAGCTGGGACCTGAACAGAGGTCTCCAGTGCAAGGGCTCTAACATTATAACACAATGAATTTGTCTCTTACACATAACCTACACACCACAGCCTGATTCTTTGTGGGCTCTTGTTGTTGCATTGATACAAATAATAGTTATGCAGTTGTTAGAGTTATTCATCTTCCTTGTGATTTGTAGGAGCAAAAATATTCCCAGTCTATAACTAAGATGTTGTTTCTTTACAGAGGCATTTGAAGAAACTCATGCTTGGGCTGTAATGGTTGGTTCCATACTTGGAGGAGCACTAATCGCTTTAATTGTACTAATTCTGCTGCTTGCACTCTTTCAGCACAGAAGACAGAGAAAAGGCTTTGAACCATTAATGAATGTAAGCTTCAATAGAAAAAAATATACAGAAGAGGGCTAGTACTGTAGCACCGCTTCTACAAGTACATGAAATAAAAATGGACTTGATTAATTGATCAGTCCTTAGCTAGATGTTTAACTAATAGGCTCACACACACTCCTTTGATGGGTACATTTTCCTAATCTCAACTTTTTCTGTCACTAGCAGTCCTCAGGTTTATGTCCTCAAACATTTTGAAGCAAGACATGAGAGGGGAAGATGTAGCCTAAGATAGACTCTGGTCACAGGAAAATGTTAGTCTATCTGTAGCTTGTGTTTCCTAAGACCTGTTCTCCATAGGTTTAAATCATGATGCCTCTACTTGAGAGAAGGGTAAGTGTGTGAATCATTTTCCTTCAGTCCGTGCATAAACAAATACTACTATAATAGGCAGAATTTCTTTAATTATATATCCTTGAATAACAGACCATTCTACAGTTCTTAGGAAAGTGTTGTAAATGAATGATGTTATTAAACAAATTAATTCAAAGATGCCTGTCTTGGAGGGGAGCAGAGGTCCAGCTAGATGGCATATCATAAGGGACCTGTGGAGCCTCAGAATCTGTTTAAGCCTCAGTGGGCATGTCTACATTTGCACCTGACTGCTCTGTTGTTACTGTACCATTACTGCACAATCCCAGCAGTGCATGGGTTATTTTCAACCGTACTGCGCAGTAGCAACAATAGGTTGCTATTGCTCAGTAGTGTTGGCATCACAGTTCTTGCTAGCTGATGCTATGTCACCATAGTGACAAGCCGCGGCCTTGTAGCTCACCACTATGGCGGCGTAGCATTTCATGTAGGCATGCCTATCAGTCCTTTTGATTTTTACTCATAAAATAAACACCAAAAATGCCTCTAAACTAAAATTTCTCAATGTCCAATTAGATAAAGAGCAGGAATTCATTTGTAACTAAACAGAGACACTTCTGTTTGACAGCAGGGATCTGAGTCAGGCACTGAATTCTGCACTGGCCCTTTTTCACTTCGGCTTTACTTTAACTTCTTGGTCTATATTGAAAGAAGGGAGGTTGCTGGGATTCCAACACAGGAAGTAGTCAGGGATCATAGGAATGCAAAGAGCTCTCAGTAGCTCGGAGTATTAGGATTTCAGAGATGCAGGGATGAGAGTATGTGGACCAATGGTGAGATATCAGGTAGGATAGTGAAGACGACCCCTATGTAGGAAGGTGAAGAGGACCTCTACATACCTTCAAGGGGCCATAATTCTATATTGAATCTTTGGCTCAACTCTGACAGAAAGATCATTTGATGTCTCTAACTGCAATTGCTGCTCTTCTCGAATTCCATACATTTACACTTATCAGTGACCATATACATGAATATATTAAAATGTATTGATTTACAGGATAGAATAGCAAACCATTTTGCATGTCTAATAGTTAAATGTTCAGACCACGAGATTTTTTTTTTTCTGTAAATACTGTCAGGTGGAGAAGAAATCTAGTAATTCAAATTTTCTACTAAATATTGTAGTATCACTGAACTGATGTTGCTTGTGTTCATTTTAATTAGTGACTTAGAAAAACATATTCATTCTTATAAGTGTGGAAAAAGCTTTTTGCTGTTAAGACACTAGACTTAGTGTGTTGTCCAAGGTTTGGGATGCAGATATTGAACATCTCACCTGGACAAGATTCAGATACTTTTGTTCCTGGGCTGGGGATGGGAGAGGAAGATTATGTTAATTTGTTACTACCTGATTTTATTTCTGACTCTACTAGAAGAATGGCTTAGCAATGAATTTTTCTATATGTTCTTGAGAACATTTTTCCTCCCATAACTTAAGTGCTTGAGTGCTGGATGGTTTTTGTTGCTTCTGTGCATCTGTTTATCCTCATATTAATGGGCTTTGTTATTGCTGTGTTTTATATATGGTAACTTTTATAGAATTTACTTTGTTATTTCATAGAAAAATAATGGTTTGGTTTTGTAGATCTGAGTAAAAAGTCAATGTAGTTCAAGGTCTGTATCCCATTTTTTCATAGTTAGAAAGATAAACTCCTTTGTAGAGATGTGCAGATCTTTTTTATATACTTAGTTCATTTCCAGTATGTCATCCAATTATCATTTCTGCTAAAAAGTACTTGTTTCTAAACTACTAACTTTTGGGATCTGAGAATATTTTATAAGATACAGTAAATATACTTGTGGTATGTAACAAAGATTTTACCTATGATTATATTAGTAAAATATCTTAAACCAATTTATTCAGTACTATGTGGGATTACTATCATTATTTTTTTGTTCTCCAATAGCTCTTCCTGTTCTTGCCTACCATTACACTTCCCATAAGCAGTATATAAAGGATTCCAACTTCTCCTGTGCTCTCTAACAGTGTGAAGGCCCTGTAGTAAAATGCAAAGTTGTTTAGAGATGACTTAATACCTTTATCACTTATCATCAGGTTCAACCCACTCTCCAAAACAATGGAAAGGGAGACCTATGCTGGTTTGAGAGTGAAGTCAAAATTATTATTACTTACTTCCATAGTTTGGAATTTAAATTCCATCTCTCCAAGAACCACTTTCTGATTTTATTTTAAAATCCTATGTGTGCAGAGTGGTGATTCTCTGCTGACTGTCTTGCACCAAGCATTGCAAAACCTAATTTACAGGCCCCTATGTGCCCAGTGTAGTTGGTAACAACCAGTGTAGGCACTTGACCTCATCATCAGGGATCCTGATTTTCTCTGAAAAAAAAAATCCCCAATTTTCAGATTAAAAAGGTGATGTTTCCTTAAGAGGGCAATTCTTACAGCTCAAAAAGAGGCCATCCCCACTCAGTTAAAAAGCAGGAAAGGGGCCAAGAGACCTGCTTGGCTCAATAGGGATATTAGGGAACTTCTGAAAAAGAAAAAAAAAGCATATAAGCAGTGGAAAAGCAGTTCAGCATCCAGAGAGGAGTACAAACATGTGGACAGGGTCTGCAGGTAGGAGACATGGAAAGCCAAGGCAGGTGTGGAGATCAATCTGGCAACTGAAATAAAAGATAACAAAAAGTCCTTCTATAGGTACAGAGAGAGCAAGAAAAAATCAAGCTCCACTGTGGGACCCCTACTGAATACGGGGAGCAACCCACAGTTGATCCCCATGAAAAAGCAGAGCTCCTAAATACTTACTTCACATTGGTATTCCTGAAATCAGATGGGAGCTGTTCACCTGTCCAGAGGCCCAGGGAAGATGTGGAAGACAACAGTCCGCATGAAATCAGTCCCAAACAGGTGAGGATACTCTTAGAACATTTGAATGTGTTCAAGTCGGCTGGGCCAGATGATCTGCATCTGAGAGTCCTGAAAGAACTGGATGAGCTCATAGTAGGGCCCCTGGCGAAGCTGTTTGAAGAGTCGTGGGACTCAGGAGTGGTCCCAAATGACTGGAAGAGGGCTAACGTGGTACCCATCTTTAAAAAAGGGAAGAGAGATGACTCTGCAAACTATAGACAGGTCAGTCTGACCTCGGTCCTGGGCAGAATATTTGAAAAAATTGTCAAGGAGGCACAAGCTTGCAACTGGTGGTGTAGTAAGAAGCAACCAGCACAGCTTTGTCAAGGGTAGGTTGTGCCTGGTGTCCTTTTACAAGCAGGTAACCAGCTGGACAAGGGACATGAGGTTGACATCATTTACCTAGACTTCAGCAAGGTTTTTGACACTGTTTCCAATGAGATTCTTTCATTTAAGCTGGAGGGTACTGGCTTAGACCAGTCTACAGTGAGGTGGGTTGGCAATTGGCTCAGAGGCTGATCCCAGAGGGTTGTAATCGATGGGATGGCCTCATCCTGGAGGGCTGTCTTCAGTAGTGTCCCCCAGGGATCAGTGCTTGGGTCCATGCTCTTTAACATTTTTATCAATGATTGGGATGAGAGGGTGAAAAGCACAATGATTAAGTTTGCAGATGACACCAAGCTTTGGGGAAATATGGGCACATCTGAGGATAGGGTAAGGATCCAGTATGACCTTGACAGACTGGTCATATGGGCTGAATGCAGTCAGATGAGGTTCAACAGGGACAAGTGCCAGGTCCTTCATCTGGGTAGGAAGAACCTTCACCACAACTATACAATGGCTGGCACTACATCTGAAAGGGACTTAGGGGTGACAATCGACCAGAAGATGAATATGAGTCAACAGTGCAGCGTAGTTGCCAGCAGGGCAAATAGAACTCTGGCTAATATCAGCCGATGTGTTGCGAACAGATCCAGAGAGGTACTCCTCCTCCTCAGGTCTGAACACCACACTTCAGGAAGGATGTGGATAGGCTCCAAAAGGTACAGTGAAGGGCCACCCATATCATGGGTGTCTGGTGCCTCTTGAGTTGGGGGGGGCACATGCTGACACAAGTCAGCAACTGGGGGAGGGATCTCCTGCAGCTGATCTTACTCACCTTAAAAGTGGCCGCGCTGCTTCCGGAACTCCCACAGCCACTTCTGGAAATGGCACAGCACTAGCAGGGGGGGCACTGGTGCTCCCGCCTGCCCCCCTGCCCACTAGCTAAACAGGGAGTGCAGCCTGTCAGGGGATGCACTGGTGCTTTCAGGGGGTGCACCCCCATGCACGCCCTACATGTCACCCCTGACCCGTAAGATTAGGGGCCTGGAAGATAGGCCTTATAAGGAGAGACTGGGTTTGTTGAGTCTGAGCAAGAGAAGACCTGATAGCTGCCTACAAGTATGTCAAGGGTAAATACCAAGATCTAGCGTAGCAACTCTTCAGAAAGTTACCCCTTGGGAGGACAAGGAGCAATGCGCACAAGCTAATTGGGGAAAAATTTAGGCTGGACATAAGGAAAAACTTCTTTTCTGTAAGGGTATCAAGAATCTGGAACATACTCCCAGCAGAGGGGGTGCAGTCGCCATCCTTGAAGGTGTTCAAGAGGAGGCTGGACAAGCACCTTGCTGAGCTTGTTTGAGCCCAATAACTTCCTGCCCATGGCAGGGGACCAGACTTGATGATCTTATAGGTACCTTCTGGTCCTTTGATTCTATGATTTCATAAAAAAGTAACCCAAAATCGACATTTTTCCATGATCAAAATGAAACACCACTATATATATAGTGGTGTTTTATTTTGATCACGGAAAAATGTTGATTTTTGGGTTACTTTTTTAAATCCAAAAATTGTTTGTTTTTTTTTTAAATCAGAGAAAACTAGGATCCCTGATCATGATATAAAGCTTGGGGAGTCTCAGGTGCTTGAGAATGGGTTCTACAAAAACCAATAAAAAAAGCCAACCAATAGGGAATGCTGAGGGCAGGATTATGATTTCAGCCTCTCTCTCCTCTGTGGCATAGATGAAGGCAGAGTCCTTTCTCCACTTTGTGTATATAGTCCAGACCCTTTTCCTAAAACCCTTCTTTTGACAACAGAGCAGGGACAGTCCTTCCTTTAAAACACAAGAAGAGGAACAACATCCACATTTTGGACCTGGTTACCTCTGTCATTTCTTAGATCTTGTCAAAGGTGTCAGTAGCATGCCTTAGGTACCTCTACTTGATCTGGCCATAGACTCTGCATAGGGTCCTTCCCCTAGATTTTTTCTAATACACAAAGTAGCATGTTTACTCTTGCTGTGACCCCTGAGTTCACAATATTCTTCTCTGATACAGTTTTCTTCCTGCTGAGTTTTGGTTTCCAACTTGTGTCACTCAGTTCTTGAGCTGCTTACTTTACCAGCAGGGAGATGGCAGTCACTGCATCATTACAGCTGTCTTCCCCATGGTTAACTGCCAAATTTTAATCTAGGAGATTACTCTGAAGCTGAGTGTGCTATTTTTCTGCTATACCTGCATGATAGACTCCAAGGGCTTTGGAGGTAAGATGGGAAGCTACTTCAAAATTAAAAGCAATCTTTCTTGTTGGACATTGCAGGAATTGACCATGAAGCTGTCCTATAGGACTTGCTTCCATGTTCATAGGCTCATAGGAAAATAGGGCTGGAAAAGATCTTAAGTCATCTAGTCTAGCCCCCTGCTCAAGGTAGGATCACCCCTAACTAAATCATCCAAGCCTGTTCAACCTCCTCTTGAAATTTCCAAGGATGGAGACTCCACAATTTAACTAAGTGGCCGCTTCTAATGCCTGATAAATCTCATAGTCAAATTTTTTCTCCTAATCTTCAACCTAAATTTCTCCTGCTGAAGCTTGAAGCCATTGCTTCTAGTCCTGCCCCCTATAGCCACAGAGAAAAGCCCATAACCAGCCTCTGTATAATCACCCTTCAGGTATTTGAAGATTGTTATCAAATTCCCCCATCAGTGTTCTTTCTTCCAGACTAAAATCACTCTATTTTTTTCAACGTTACCTCATAAGTCTTGCTTCCCAGGCCACTAATCATTGGTGGCATGTAGGGGGTGCATATGCACCTCCTGAGATTGGTGGTGCACTGCCTGAGAGAACCGCAACCGCCACTGCCAGCAGCACCTGTGGGCCATTGCCTCTTGCCACCTCACTCCCTCTCGCTGCTGACACCGCCACAGCCACCTGCAGGAGCTCCCCATTTGCCACCATCACACCCCTACCACCGCCACCACTGCTGCCACCTGTGGGTGGTTGCCATGGCCCCCCAGCCTCTGGGGACATGTGTCATTCATGCCCCTAATAATTTTTGTTGTTCTCTTCTGGACTCCCTCCAATCTGTCCACATCCTTCTTGAAGTGTGGGTTCCAAAACTGGACATTGTACTCCAAGTGAGACCTTGCTAATGCTGAATAGAGCACAAGAATCACTTCTCTTGCCTTAAGAGGCATACTTGTTAATACAGCCCAGTCTGCTGTTGGCCTTTTTTGCAATGAGAGCACACCATTGGTTCCTATTCAGCTTATGGACCTCTGTAACTCTCAGGTAAGATAGATATAGATTCAAATGTCTCAAGATGAAAAGATTAGCTTATAAAAAGTCATTCATTCTATGTTATGTACAACTTGATGCAGGACTGATGTCAGTAGTTGGATGCTGTCAGAAAAAGGGCAAAAATATAATACAACTAAAGCTTTTAAGAAGGAACTTTCCCTAAGGGTGAATCCAATTCTGTACTTGTTCAGTTCCTGTGTGTCTGAGAATAAACCTCTCAATGGTGTCCAGACAATACACAAACAAACAAACAAAATCTTATCTTGAGGAATGTTATTTGTGCGTAAAACCAATGTGTAAATGTTGTGCAATAATTAACCCTCCTTCCCCCAAAAAAGCCTGACCTAGGTTTTATTCCCTACTACTCTATGTCCTTGACATCACAATAACATGTTTAAAGCTCTCATTATTTTAGCTAATAGTACAAGTCTGGAATAACATGCATAGATAAGAGCACAACCTACCTACTTGAAAACCACATGGTGACAATTTCATGTTCTTTTCCTCATATGTCTTCAAAGTAATTTCCCAGCATAACACTTGAAGAATATTTGTAAGTTATGAAAATGAATTTGATTAAAGAATAGCACTACACTAGATTCAGGAATTTGTACTGATGAAATTTACTTTAAGATCTTCCAAAAAGAAATAATTGAACTTTCATAAATAAATTTTAAAAAGTGCAGGAAGTCTGCAATCGTTTTGATTTTAAAGCATGGTTTAGAGGGTTTTACAGTTTAAGATGGATGCAAAGATAAACATATAAACCTATCAACTGCCTATCAATTGCCACAACTACCTTCATGCCACCAGCTTTCATCCAGAGACCAGAGTACACCATTAGATCCATCATCTACAGCCAAGCTCAACATTACAACCAGCCCAGCTATGGTCTTAGCAACTGGGATGAGCACCTTAAGGATCTAAAGCAGGGGTTTCTACAATTACAGTACAAGCCAAAAACTGTAGCCATTCAAATCAACAAAGTCAGGTTCAGACCTCCCTCTAACCTGCTACAACATCAACACAAGACAACAGAATTTCTCTGCTTGTCACCTACAACCCCCAGCAATCATCCCAAGAACACCAAAAAAAGCTGTACTCTACAGCCAGGTTCTCAGATACCATTGCATCAGATCTGTGGAGAATGCTTGTAATGCTCACCCGATCAGCCTAAAATCTGCCTTTATACATCAAGGACATTCCAGTAGATAAATAGACTGTACATTTGAAAAAGCTATCCAAATATCCCACAGTTACTTATAAATATGATTTCTGCTCCCCCCCTGCTGTGACAGCACACTGTTGTTGATCATCTACCACCACACACTGGAACTGATCAAAAGAATCACCAAACTACTAGAACCTACTTGACAAACATCAGACCTTGAGATAAATATTCCCAGGTCCTCTGATCCTAGCTTTCAAACATTCCCCTAACCTTGTCCAGCTCATTATCAGAAACAAATTCTCCATTGCCCAACTGACATCAAATGGGACATAGTCTTGCCTTGGCAAGGAACGCTTAACCTCTCAGCACATCTCCACTCCCACTACTATCAATAAGTGCTACAACAAAACTGTCATGGGTGACTGGTGCTGCCTTAGTCAGGTGGGGCATGTGCCCCCCCCAGCGACCAGTCAGTGACTGGGAAGGGGCCCCTGCAGCCGATCCCGCTGACTGGGGGGGGGGTCCCCTGTGGCTGATTGCGAAGCGACCAATTGCTGCAGCCAGTTGCTGCAGCTGCTTTTGGGAGTGGCTGTGGACATGTCTGGGAGCGCAATGGTGCTCCACTCCCCAGCTGGCGCTTGCAGGGGGGTACCAGTGCTCCCTCCTACCCCCGCTGCCCATTGCTTAAGCGGCAGTTAGGGGGTGCACCTGCACTCTCAGGGGGTGCACGTGCATCCCTGTGCACCCCCTATGCATTGCCATTGGGTAGAACTGAACAGCAACTACACACCAAAGTGAACTCTCACAAAAAAACTATAAAGGACAGCGCACCATTAAGAGCACATTCCTCATAGGAAAATCACTCCCTTTCTGACCTCACTATTCTTGTGCTCAAGGGAAATCTACCTAACTCCTTTAAAAGTGAACTCAGGAACAAAAATTCACAAGATGGATGGTCACGAAGAACCAAGGGCTAAACATTGATACTAGTTTTATGGCACTAGTTTTATTTTACCTGACTTGAATTCTTTCCACAGATGAAAGGAGAGAATAACGCTCCTCCCTATTGATAGGGTTTGAAATCCCAGTAATGAGATTCTTTTCTTCTGCTAATTGTGTATCTGCTACCCCTGGGGATTTCTCCCTCTCACTGCTGCTTACTATGTTGTGCGTGGGTCCTTGACCTCCTATACATGTACAGGGAGGCTGCTCGAGTCAGAGCAGACTCGATTAATTCAGTTGGTTAATCGAGTCTGCTGGAGCATAGTAATTACCGCACTCCAGCAGACTCCAGCGTCACATGTATCAGAGTCCCTGCAATGAAAAATGGTGGAGGGGTGCTTTAAATTAAAGCTGGTTTGACAAACTTTAGTTCAAAGCGTCCTGCAGCCATTTTTACCGCAGAGACGCTGGTGCACTTGATGCTCTGGGCACTTTAATCAGTGTGGTTCTTGGAGCTGTGCTAAATAAAATGCTCCCCACCCTGTCCCCTGGCCCTGCCCCCCAGAGCACCTCTATAAATGCCCCTTGTGATCAGACCTAAGGAAGAATGTCTTGCATTCAAAAGCTTGAATCCCAACTACACAATTGGTTCAATAACAGATATCACCTTAAGAAATCATTGTCTCTCTCAAATGAAGAGTCATTTTTATCATGTGATAATTACTTAGCACATGTGGCTGGTCTAAATCTAAATTTATTGCATGATTAACCAGTTAATTGTGTTATAATTACTTTGCATGTGTGACTGGTCTTTCTTAGCATGTGTGGCTGGTCTAAATTTATTGTGCAATTAATCAATATATGTAACATGTAGCAGGGGCTTTAGTGATCACTCAGGCCCAGAGCCACATAAACACATAGATTTCATTGTATCTCACTTCTAGGCTCTGAAGGTAGAAACTCAGGTAAGATCCCTATACAGTGAATGGGGAGGGAATTCCTCTGGGCCCTGGTCCATGGACTTCCATGGATAAAATGTATAAAGCAGTGTTGGGAGCTGAGACAAGAACCCAGGACGCCCCTCTAAAGAAAGGCCCTTAGAACTGGACTTCAAAGCTGTGCTCCTTCTTGCTTGCCATGTCTGGCCACATGACTTCAATCATTTTTTCTGTATAACTTCAACAGAAAGGTGTCTGCACCCCAGCCTAGGCACAGGCCTGGTGATTTAAGGTACTCTTATGGGATGTGGGTTTGAACTCCCATGAACTGAGGAGGATATGAAAGTCTCCCACTTTCTGGGTGTGTTCACTAAACCACTAATTATCCTGTAACAGGCATGATGGCGGGTACACTCAATGCTACACTGACAGCTTGGGTCCTTACAAGACTTAGGCACAAAGATGCACATATTTAATGCCAGATGGAGTTAGGTTGGAGATAGATGCTGAGATGCCCAGCCCAGCCCAGCCCAGCCCAGCCCAGCCCAATCAAAGTGGTGAAAATTCAGTGCATGTCCAGTAGTAGGACTTGAGCCATCTATGTAACTTCCCTGGCCAAAAAAAAAAAGAAAAAAAAAAGGTGTCTACAGATTCTCAGAAGGCTAAATGAGTGCATAGGTTTCTTCCCTTTTCTTCTCTTCTCTTTTGATGGATCTCAGTCTTGGACTTAGACACCTCAGTCCTACAAAGTTGCACTTTTGGCACCTAAGTTCTTTTTCTGGGGCTGGTCCTCAGTATTTAAGGTTCTTGCAAGATACCTGTTTTATCCTATGCCCAGTTCCAATTGTCTGTGAGTAACAACAATACAATACCTTACAGACTTTTTGCCTAAGACATTCAGAAAAAAGTGTATCCTATTTCAGAGACCTTCCTTGACATTCATAGGGAATATTTCCCCTCATACAGGGCCAAGTTAATTTTCATGACAAGTACAGTTACAGCTATATGGAAAAGCACCACTCAGAAAGGATTTTGTGCAATTTAACTATTTTAATGCAATCAGCATATAGCTACAGAAACATCTGGAAACTAAGAGAGGTGACACCATGTCATTTGCCTACATGCCTTAGACTACCATGCCCCATGGAGTGGTGACAGCGATTTGGGAACTCCTGCTGTAGACTGCAGCCCTTCTTGGCCTCTTGAAGTCTCAGATCAAGTGTAATATCTGAAGGAGCCAGCTATAAGGCAGCTGTTGCCTAAATAAATCTCTTATTCTAGTGGTAGAAGCTAGATTTATTTGTTTTAAATTAAAGTTAGTGCCCACCCAAGAAACTATTTTCCATATAAAGCAACACATGTCAAATAGACCAGTGATTCCCAAACGTCTTGAACTCAGGAACTACTATCAAACCTCAAGAGGTGTCAGTGCCAGCAGCCAATTTTCCTAGCCCTGCAGCCACTGGCAAATTAAGGGCTTTGCATTCTTGCTCACAATATAAATCTATGGTGGTTGCGTGGTTAGGGGAAGGTTAACCTGCCACTGATAGCACCCTCCCAGCACCTCCTAGAAGCATCATGCCCCTGCTCCACTCTTAGTAGAGAGAAAGTAATGTGTCACACCTCCATTCCCACACCCTCTGCCTCCACTCTGACACCCTGTGACAGCCAGAACCAGAGGGATTAATAGGCAATAAATATGTGCTTCTTAGAGGCATTTGGTATTTTGCTTTAACAGGTAATATTAGTTAATATAAAGCTTGTAAGTTTGTAAACCACAAATGTAACTTCTCTGTCATAAGTTTAACCAAAATGATAAAATTAACTGTTCATGGAACTGACTGGGCCCCATAGGCAAATTTGTCTTTACTTCAGTCCCAACTTTGCTTCCTTGATCCGAAACTGAACCAAACATCCCAGCTGGCCTGTGATAAAATTGATATGCTCACAGTGCCCGGCTGGCCTGTGACACACCCCAGGGCACAAACTCTATCAGATATGCCTCTGTTACCCAGGGCATAAACTCTACTAGTTATGTCTCTGAATGTGAGTCAAGTATACCAGGAAGTGTGGCTAGAGCCTGCAGCAATCCCCTGATAGAACAGTCCATCATAAAGCATTTGAAAATGGCAGAAGTGAGAGGCTAAGGTTGTTCTAGGTTGTGCTGGGTGTGAAATGGCCTGGATTGAAGGTGAGAGTTAGAAAAAGTTACAAGAAGTCAATTTTGCACATGCGCGCGCGCACACACACACACACACACACACACACACACGCTACTTCTGGAGGCAAAAATGACTGTACTGTAAACAAAAAAAGTTTTTGGGTTTTTAACAAAATGAAAAATTGTCCTTTTATAAATTCCAAAATGGATCTTCCCAGCCCCATGAGGTATAATCTGAGGTAAGGACAAGACTCATGCTTTAACAAATATACATTCCTATATGGAATTTGGGTTCCATCTTTAGAGTTCATCCTTTTTTTTTTTCAAATGCAGCTCCTCAGTTAAAAAAATCTGGGCTGAGGCATGGCATGACATGACATAGAGAGCTGACATCACTTGAATGTTCAGTTACATAATCTCTGTGTGCTGACAGGAAAAACTTCTACCTCTGTTTTTCCTGTCAGCAGGAACAGCATAGAGAAAAGCTGGGCTGGAATAGAATAGACTGGAAGAGACAAAGAAGCATGTTTTCATTTCAAATTGGAAAGTAACATCCTGGAAGAAAACAAGAGTTACTTTATTGCACCTTTACTCCCTTCCTGCCTTCTCCTAGAGTGATGTAGAGCTTGACTTTCTTTTAGACTGATGTAGAGATTGACTATAACCTGCTTTGATGCATTCCTAATTGTGTTATCCTGGCAGGTGCAGTGACTAGCTTTCAGTCAACACCTCACAACAGCCTATCTTACTCTAATTTCGACCTCACTTGCTGTCAGTCATTTGGCAGCAGCATAGCGCTCATCAATAAAATACATTTCCCTGTGGCAGCTACAAAGTTGCACTCTCTTTCTCTCTAGTATTACATAAATGATTACACCGTAGCAAAGGAAGGACCGTGTTGCATCAGGAGCACTGAATGTGGATACCTTGCATAAATGAACAAACTACTTGGAATATTGATTGGCAAATTTTTGTAAAGTCACCTGGCAGCAGGAGACATCAGGCTTGTTTCCCCACTCCCTTTTCAAGTTGCTGGATGTAATAGAATAACATCAATAGACTAGAAATATGTTAGTTTTTGGTGTGCCTGTCACACCATTGGGAATACTTGAAATTGTTACTAGGTAAGTTCCATTGGTGCATTTTGGTGTTCTGTAATTGTATATATGGCTATAATTATTGTGCTGGGAAACACAGCATCACAGAAGTCAGAGAAGGAAATAACCAGTAAAACACATCTCCGTCTCAATGCACAATATATATTTCTTTTAATCTTATGAAGTGGAAGAAACAGGCTTATCCCTCGCTCTGCTCTTGTCTCTGTCCCCTATCACTCTCTCTGTCTCTGTCTCTGTCGCTCTTGTCTTTGTTTCTTCTCTGTTCCTTTAAAAATATTTTCTCTTGGTTTTCCTTACACATATCCAGGGATCCTGGTTTTCTCTATTTAAAAATAGCAAATTATCTGATAAAAATTACAAGTTCTCTGCTTAAACCCCCCAAAATGTGTGTTTTTCCCATGATTAAAATGAAATGCCACTATATATATATATATATAATATATATATATATATACACGCATACATATATATAGGTTTCAGTTGACTACAATGTTTTATTGGTATATTTACAATTTAAAGCAATTTGGAAGCACTGCCTTAATCACTATAATAAAATAAATTCTAAACACCTATACATGTTGGCATTTCATTTTGGGTTTTTTATCGTGGAAAATCAGAGCCTCCCCTGCTCACTTTGCTCACCAGGACACGGGTAGGGCTGCAGCTGTCTTTCCCCCACTGTGCACTGAGCTGCTATGATATGCTGGTGCCCTGCCTATACTATTGCCACTCATTCTAGATCCACAGCTCCACAGCACTCTGGTGCCCCTCAATCCTAACCCAAAACCCCTTTCCCTACCCCCAGCCCTGCTGATGCCCCTCACTCCCCACCCACAGCCCCCTGGGCCCTGCTGGTGCCCCTTACTTCCCAACTACAGCCTCCCCACCCCTACTTATGCCCCTCACTTCCCACCCACAGCCCTGCTGGTGCCCCTCATTCCCCATCCTCCCCCTCCCCCCTGCCCCAGCCTTGACAGAGGGGCCCCCCAGCTGCCAGAGCTATGGGGCCAGGGACCCGGAACCACAGTCTCCTGCCCCCTGCAGCAGCACCCAAACTCCAGCTGCCACCTACAGGAGGCAGTGACTGAGGAGCCTGGCTTCCCCTCCCCCATGGGTGGCATGGCTGCAGTGGCCCACCAGGGGTAGGGGGGCAGATGCAGGCTGCCAACTCTGGGCTCTGGGCTCCCTATCCTGCTGCCCTCCCCTCATGGTCTCTGCAGCCTAGCAGGCAGGACCCAGCAAGCTAGGGAATAGTGGGCCTGGGTGGGGAAGCTCAGTGCCACTGCTGGGAGCCCTGTGCTGCCATGGTGAGGTACCCCCTCCCCACCCAGTAGCAGTGAGGGGCACAACTCTATGCTGCCACCCCTGATGCTGTCGGGTGGGCAGGGGGTGTCTTGCCATGGTGGCATGGGGCTTTCAAGCATCAGCACTGAGCTTCCCCACCCCACTCTGCCCTGCCACATCAGGTCTCACCCATTGGGCTGTGGAGGCCCCAGGGGGAGGGCAGCAGGGCAGGGAGCCCTTAGCTCACAGTGGGAAGCCTGCCTCTGCTCTGCACTTAAATCTGGGGGGCACGTACCCCCCATGACATCCTGGGAGTGCATGCAGAGGCAGGGAGCCAGCCCCACACCCCAGACAAACTGCCTATGGCCCTGCCCCACTCCCCACCCAGACCCTGTGGTTGCGCATTGGGCCTCAGGCCCCAAGCACTGTGAAGGGCACCATACACCATCCATGCACAGCCCCAGCTGGGCAGTATCCCCAGCCCCAGACCTGCCCAACTCCCACCCTCCCTCACTATGGGGGCTCCAATTCCCAACCCCTTGCCACCAAGGGGTGTGGTCTCTCACTACTGCGCGGTGTGGTCTCCAGTCTGTCTGGTGGCCACATGCATATATACATGTGCACATGCACATGGTGCCCCCTGCCTGGTTGCCAGGGATCCTGGTTTTCTCTGATGAAAAATCACAAATTGTCTGACAAAAAATTGCAAATTCTGATAAAAACTCCAAACCCTGTTATTAAAATTAAAAGCTCCCTGCAGTCTTCTCCCCCCCACCCTGCTGGTGCCTCTCACTTGCCCCCAAAGCCATCCCAACCCTGCTGGTGCCCCCCATTGCCCCCACAACAGCCCCCTGCCCTACTCTTGCCTCTTGCACCCACCCACAGCCCCTGCCTCCCAGGGAGCCCCCAAAGCAAGGGAGCCCCCAGCTGCCAGGGGCCAGGGCTATGGGGCCAGGGACAAAATTCTGCAGCTCCCTGCCCCCAACAGCAGGCAGCTGCAGCAGAAGCAGCATGGAGCTGGCTCCCCCACTGCTCTGCCTGCTCAGGTGGGGGTGGGGCCATCTCTGCTGGTGCCCCCACGACCCTCCAGCCCTGCCAGAGGGGCCCCCACCCCTCCTTCAAGTCCCACTTACCTTGGGCTGCAGGAGGAAAGAGTGAGGCTGAGTTGAGTGGAGTTGTGGCTGAGTGAGAGCCTCAGGCCCCACCCTTCCCCCTCCCACTCCAGGCAGGGCTGGGGGTTTCCCACCCTGTTTGCAAACAGCTCATGCAGGCTGAAGCTCAACCATCCTGCAGGGCTGTTTGCAAAAGCAGGGAATCTGTGGGTTTCTTTGCTAAAAGAAGAATCCATGTTTTCTTTGATAAAAAGGGGAAACCCACTGGTTCCCACATTTTTCTCCTTAAAATGAGAAAATCCTTGTTTTTCTCCTTAAAATGAAAAATTCTGGGTTTTACTGTGTTTTTCCATGGCAAACAGAAAACCTGGCTCCCTCTTTGTAGCCTCATATTTCTTTTCCTTGCTTATCTATTCTAAGCCCTCAGTATGTGTGAATCCAAAAGAAAGAAGAAAGAATGGTACACTTATCATGCCTAGCAACAGTGATCTCACTAGCCTGTACTGGCTCCTGAACTGGAAGTGCTGTAGCAATATTTATGTGACACTTTGGGTGGGACTTAGCATTATCACTGCTAAGTGACAGGACTGATTAGCCTCTGCATGGTACCACACAACTAAGGTGGCCATTATAGAGGACATTCCAGTTTTCTGCTACTTTGTCCTCTGTCTTTTATTGATACGAAAACCAACGGCTTTATGACCTCTATTTTTCTCTTCAAGAAAAGAGAAAGGGGGTAGGACGAGAGAGGAAGTAGCACTGCATGTAGGGCTCCCTAGCTGCTTGTTGTGAACAATACAAGCTCTGTGTGCTCACCATGTCTCGTTCCCCAGGCAAAGCCTGTGCTGCAAAAGGTGGTACTGACTCAGCAGAAGTCCCTATGCTGGTGCCCTAGGCTCAACTCTCCTGTATTTCCAAAGCGGAGCTAAGCCCTGGGTGCTGGGACAGAAGCTTCTGCTGAATCAGCTGGGTGAGCAGGTGGTGTTGGCCCTTTCTATTGAGATGCTGTCAGATAAGCAACTGACTTTAACTCCCTTTGTTTTTTAAAGCATGCAAAGAAAGCTTGACTGCAAAATGATTCATACTTGCAAATTAGGATAGATGATGAACATGGAAATATTGTTTTATTTGAGGTTAGCATATTATTTTATAAGATGTGAGATTCTCTTCTACCTTTCTGGATTGCCTGGAAAGGAACCACACACAAGAGCCAGCTATAACAGAGGGGCTGCATTTTCAATATGAGTGGATTCACACCTGTGCTTTTATTGTCTGTTGTCATTTGGGATCTTTTGGGGTGAAAGGAACTATGGGCAATGGGTTCAAAGCTACCAAAGTTACTAAGAAAACTAAATATCAGTTCAGCACTTTAGTACCTTATATAAACATAGTTAATTTTGAGTCCTGCTGTAGCACATTTTGTAAGTACTGGGTTATAATTTAAGTGAAACCTGATAGCATGTGAAGACACGTAGAATCTGTGGTCATAGTATTTTCAGCACTACTAGTGCCAGACCTGCTTTCTATGACACAGACAGTGCAGCAGGAACATGGGGAAGGTTATGTTTGTGAACAGCTTCTTCTCTGCTCTGTCTTATAATGATCTGCAATGCGGAACACAGCTCTGGCTCAGCAGTATGGTTTTTGGAATCAAAACTGGGGTTTAAAATAGCTTCTTTTAACACCTTCTGACAGCAAAATTCATAGACCATATATGACTAGACTTTTTGCCCATGGGAGTCTGCTTAGAGTGCTTAAATGATGTGTTTAAGCTTTGCAATTGGGAACTGGGAGTGTTGCTGCTGATACTACTGCATTTACTTGAATCCAAGAAGAGCCCCCCTGCCAAACAATATGGGGAAAAAAGCCTTATCTTAAGCTTGGGTACCAGTCCAGGCCAGGGTAACTTGTGTGGCAAGGAGGAGGCATATAGCATGGGGAGTGCAGTGGGAGTGGCAAGGAGGTCATTGGGGAGACCCACCTGTGCCACTTAGGGAGAGTGCAGGGAACAGTGTGCTGCTTGCCCACCACCCAAATTACCCCTGCCACTTTTTACCTTCTGCTCTGGCTCTGGCTCTGGCTCTGGCCCTGACAGTCAGGTCTGGAGCTGCTACCACTGCTTGTGCCTAGTTGGGTAGGGTGGGGCTGGGCTAGGGCCACTGCCATTGAATGTCCCAGAGATAGAGAAGAGCTGTAGCAGAAGGTAAGGGGCAGGAGGGTGCACATGCAGGCACTAGGGGGAACAGGTGGCAGGGATTAGGCACAGGCAAGGGTAAGGAGGGCAGGCAGCAGAGTGGAAGAGGGGATGGGGGGGATAGGTGGTAAGGGTAAGCAAAGGGTGGGAGGGAAGGGAGTAGGGGTTCAGGCACAGGCACAGAGCGGGTGCAGGTCATAGATGGCAGGCAGCCACTGTGGGGGCAGGAAGCAGTTATAGGTATGGGAGCAGGCAGCAGGGGGGCAAGTGGTAGATGGTGGGGGCACAGGCATAGCGCAGGCAAAGGGCAGGGGGATCAAATTCAGGGGTCTGGCTGGCAAGGTGCAGAGGTCTGGCTCTTTGCCCCCTGCTGCTGCTTTCCCTGCCACAGCAACAGGGGGATGGATTTAAGATAGCCTTCCAAGAATTAGATTCTATACATGGAAAATTATAACACAGTTATGATTTTCCATGTATAAATCTAATTATTGTGGGGGGGCGGAGGGTGCATCTTAAGTTGGAAGTTGTTTTGGATTTGGGTTGAATACAGAGCTCTTTACAGTCTTCAAATACAATTTTTAAACATTACTTATCCTCCCTTGCCCCCATGGCAAAGAGATGGCTGTTATTTGATCTTGCTGATGACACTCTCCAGAACCTTGTTTTGTGTGATTCTTTATTAAAACAAGCAACCTTTCTGAAATAATAGTGCTTTGGGCTACAAGTAGAGAGTAAACGATATAATATTTAGATATTCTTTAGTGTGGTTATATCAAATGAAGAGTGAAAGTGAAGTGCAGTTCTGTCACGCCCACAGCCAGAGGTTGGATGTGATTACTTTAGCTCAACAAAACTGCTGAGATATGAATGGAGAAAAAATAAGACTTTTCTGAAAGCCATAACTATCCCTATCCCTATAATAGACATTATTAAAAGAGTCAAATGCAGTAACTGAAACAGATGAAAAAGAGTAACAATAAATAGACCAGAATGGTAAGAGATTTTCCTGAATGGGCAGACCTCATATTTTTGAAAGAATTAGGCCCCAACTGGCAATTAAAATTCTACTGTTGTTTTGTCATATGCATTCACATATAAACTGATCCATTTATCATTAGCTTATGCACACATTATCCCATATGTACCAATACAGTATTTCATTATATGGCATAGCAGGTAAAAGAACACTATAATAAAACAATTCCTCAAACTGCCTGGAAATAGTACCTGGAAGTACTGGAAATGGCAAAACAAGCAGAACCCTTGGTTTTGATAGTGTCATTTTAGAAATCATCATCTTTGTTGCAGTGACAGGCAGCTGTCTTTTGCTTTCATCATTCTCAAGGTCAGGACTCTCTGGTAATAAAATCCTTATAAAAGCTGACTCTGCAAGTACTGACGGAAACTTTAGAATTCGATAACTTGGTTTAAATGAATTACATGTACTCACATATAATGCATGTATTGTAGAGGTAAGGGATTTCAAGACACCTCTGTAATTCTCTTCTCTTCTCCAATGTAATTTGGAGTTATATACCTTACTCAATTTAATTGTGACACCTCAAATGCTGTTGAAAGAGATCCTTGCAAATGATTCAGACGATTCATCTTAGTTCATCACTCTTCCAACAACTAACAATCATAGGATTAACTGATAGGACTGTAGAGGGCACCTTTCACATTACAGCTGAGAAGAAACCACAAGACACAAGCTTTGTACTTACTTTAGATATTTATTGTAGTCCATCAGAGGGTACCAAATCCCTGTTTTCAAACCACCAGTTTACATTCCCTTCATAAAGCTTGATGAAGGTGATAAGATTAAGCATGAGGAGGGCTGATGAACACATCTTTTGTTTAACAGTTTGGGTAAGAAGGAATTGGACAATTTTAAGTCAGAACAGTTATAGTTTTATTCTTTATATGGTAAAGCAATCTAACAAAACCATACCATAAAAATAACTAGAATGAATAAGGCATGTCAAAGTCTTCACTGAGGTGTCAAGTATATATACATACAGTACTGAATATATTAGCAACAGTGTAAAAGATTGCCCCACACTTTATTACTATTGTTATTATGAAAGAAAATAATACATATCATAAATGTAGCTCTGCAAATGGAGGATATAAGCACAGAATTATACTTCTTAGTAGTGAGCTTGCTATATTAGCTTTTTCTCCCCTTGGAGTCAATAGAAAAACTCCTGTTGATGTCAACGGAAGTACAAATGGAAGCGCATTCTGTTTTGCTAACAAAGATTAAAACAGAAGATATTTCTGGTGAAGCCAACATTTAACTGAGACTTTCAGTTACAGATGGTGCATGGGGGTTTCTGGACCTACATGGCATGGCAACCTCTGACTGGGATTCCACTGCTGGCATTATTTGTTTGCAAGGGCTCCCCATTATGGAGTTCCAGTCACAGGTGATGCCAGTTACCCCACCATCTCTAACAGTCTCTGATCAGACTTTTTCAATGTTCAGAACTGATGACTTGCCTTTTTCAGTAAAGACTTTTTTTAGTAGCAATAGGATTTTTTCAGGTGAGATCCTGATACCTCTAAATTCAGTGCACTTAAACATCCATTCACCTTTGAGTGCTCTCTTGGTCTGATTATATCAAGATAACAAGAGTCTCCACTGCATCTTATTGCTTATTTGAGAAATGTCCCACCACCTTCCCCCCAATCAGATGCAAGCCAATTTGAAAAAAAAATAACCTTGAACATATGCAGAAGTGTCTTTGTGGACACGTACTGATGAAGTGAATTCTAAGAGTGCCCTTCCAGGTCCTATCAACAGAATTAAAATATTTTAGCTATTGGTGCCTTAACAAGAGTTAGGCCTTTGGTAGTGGTCAGGTGATTATTGACTTGACTCTTCAGCAAGCTACTGCAAATTTTAAGATCCTTATCCTTTTAAATATGCACATGGATAAGAGAAGAATAACATTATGACAGAAATAATTGTGCCTTGCACTGTTGTCAGTGAAAATACATATTCATTAATATATGTATAGAATGAAGAAGAGAACTAACAAGGCGTGATCTGTCTGAAAAGCATTATGTTGAAAAAAATGTATGCAGGCAAAAGGCAGGGCAAACTAAATTATTATTTGAGGACATGAGTTGTTTCAATCTGTTGTTGAATATTTTAATCAGAC
Source organism: Alligator mississippiensis (assembly GCF_030867095.1). Classification (NCBI taxonomy): domain Eukaryota; kingdom Metazoa; phylum Chordata; order Crocodylia; family Alligatoridae; genus Alligator; species Alligator mississippiensis. The sequence continues at coordinate 368,588,148 of NC_081824.1, forward strand.
CTTAGCTCTCAAATGTGCTTTAAGCACTTAGAGGGTCTTTTTTACAGGCAAATAAATAAAACACTGATTTTGAAAATAAAATGTATAGCCTTTTTCAAATGCCTTTGTCTAGTAACACAATACTGCACCAGGCACAACAGCTTTGGCTGAAATAGTACATGCCTATATTATGAGAAGATGTGTAGTTACAATAGTGAGTTTGTAATGACAATAGGTCATTTTTTACTTGGTGCTAATTCCAAGGTACATGAAAAAGACAGATTCAGCAAGAAAAATATGATGAATGTAAATGACTCCCCCCACCAAAAAAAAATACCCCCCTCCTACAGAAAAACCATCCACCAGAATATCCCTGCAGCCAAATCTCTTCTCTACTGGGCAGGAACACAGCATTTTGTAGTCTAGCTGCTTTGTGATTTGTAGACATTGTTAGCTTATTTGTCATGACAAATCGTGGGAGAAACAAGCTTGAGAAACACAGCATTTGTAATAAGGTTTGAGGAAAAAAAGGGTATTTATATTACTGATCACTGCCTTGTAAAACCATTATAAACTTCCTGCACTGGACTCAGTGAAGACTCACTGGTAGATGGAAAAATGATAGGCAAAACAGCAGCATCCAAGAACGTTTTGAACATGTCAAGCACTTCTGTTCCTTTTATTCAATGAGGATTTTGAATGCATTTTTACCAGCTGAACCTCCCTGGAGAAGAGTGCCAGGTAAGGAAAGAATTGTGATTAAGAAAATCCAGTAGCTGCACAGGTAATTTATTTTGTAGGTTTCTGTAATGCAGTTCAGGATCTTGGATAATGGATAGGGAAAGTACAATTGTAAAGCCATAATTCAGTTGAGGGGTCAGATGATATCATAAGCTGTGAGAGCAGCTCTCTTGTGGATTTTGTATGTTATCATCAGAGTCCCAAAATAGAATGAGAGGAATGATAATCAATATTTCACCATATTCACTTTCTGAGATGATATTTAAAAAAAATATTGTTCTAGTACGAAAATGGAGTTATCTTTTCTGAAAACCTTGGTGAGCTTTTACAATTATTTGTTCAACTCAATAGCAAGACATGACAAACTTTATAAAGGCAAAACATGAAAATGTATAAGAATGGGATGATGGCTGGTTGTTGTTTTTATCTCCTTTTTTTTTCCCTTTGGAAACTTACTGATCAGCAGTGCAGATACTGCTAAATAACATCTGCAGAAACTGCTCATTTATACCAGAGAACTGCAGAAAGATCAGAAACCCAAGTTCTAAGGCCCTCCAAAAAACTAATCCCAGTCCAGACTTATGTTGGCCTATTCAGTCTATGTTAGGTATATGTAGAGGCAGAAACTTCTGTTATGAGGACTCTTTATAGAGGATACAGTTATAATTTACTGGGTTGCATATGCATGTTCATATGCATATGTAACTACAGAAATGTGCCACCTCTTCAGGATTATGAAAGGGGAATATAACAGGAGTAAGGATCACATAGTCACTGGAGAAAAAGATGAAGAAAATGAGTTGTATACTGAAAAGACACTTCAGGACTATGAGTGGTAGCCTTGGTCAAGTTTAAAGGGCCAGCCCCATAAAGGCATTTTGTAATAAGAGGATAATCATTCTGTGGTGGCTCAAGAGGAAGCAGGAAGTTGTGAAAAAAGTTGTACCTTGTAGTTGCCATATGTCACCATTAAAAAGAAGATGGATTCAAATATATTACAAGTTTTATAATTATTTTACTGTCCAGAGGATAGAAGCCTGTCTAGCTTCACTGACTAGAGAGCTAATGTGCATTTTCTTTTAGTGGAAGAAGCAGATGCTGATTTTGATAAATAAATCAAAGTGAAAATGATTAAAACTTGGAGGACAGTGGAGCTGGAGTCTTACTACAGAGAGGAAGTTGACTGGGTCTCCATCAGAGGATTAAAACTTAAAGGCATTTTTATCTGGGTGCCTGCATTTTCACTCTAGATGTGCTATATTAAACACCCTCCTATTCATGCCTAATGAAGACAAACATCTGCAGGAACTGTGCTCCAGCAGTGCAGCCGTTGATTACTCTTGCAGTTATGCCTGAAATTTCAAGACAGCCAGTTGTGTGTGCTGCTCCCAGGACAAACAAGAGGTGTTTGAAAGCAGTCATGATGTATGCTTGTGGCTAGGAGTTCATACATAGTTGGCCAAAAATGAAGTAGTTCATGGTGGTCAAAGGTCTGGATCAGTGACTGGAAAGATTAGTGAATGAGGATAGAAGGGACCTGACTCTGTTCTATCTTGCCCCTTTGGTGTGAAAATCAACTTCCGATTTGGTATCATTTTACACTGTACATAGGGGCATGCTATTATAGAACAGCATCAGAGAATCAGTTCCTATGTAAGGTAGCAGATGGCAGCAAACGGTGGTGACAAATTTAGATGTCTTATAAGGAAGTCAATAGATCCTCTTCAGTTGGCTTTTTCATCTATTTAAACTAGGACTGACTTGGCCAATAAAAGAAAGAACTGCTACATGGTAAGTTCCTCTTGAGTCCCTCTCCTGATTTTTCATGTTGACAAAGAGGAATGTAAAGAAAGAGATACTACTCTTTTGATAATGAGAAAAAGAGGAAAATGCCTGAAATAAAAATACATGTGGTTCCCATTAGGGCAAATAAGATGAAAAGACAGGAAATATATGGTCTAGGATTCAAACTTGGGAGAATTTAGGGTTTACCCATTAGGCAGATTTTTCCAGTTCAGGTAGTACTGCAATTCTTCTCATGAAGCTGTTAATGTACAATTTGGATTGAAATTGCATTTACAGATAACAAGGCAGAAACTTCTTGATTTGTCTTCTGTAATGAGACAGGTCTAGTATTCATAAGGCTGTACATGACTTTTAGTGAAAATAGCAGTTCAGCGTTGTATATAGAGCAGTTATTATAAAAGGCTATATGTAGAGAAAGATTCAATTGCATTAGCCCTATTGAAAATGACTTAAGGCATTTTACCCAAAAATACTGGGATCTCCAAAGTCCATTTTAGGAATATATCAAAACAGTTTTTGTATGTCTTCATTTCTGTCTATGGTTCATTACATTTTTATATAATAAAGTGAAGGAACAATCTTTTCCTTAAATGGTCAAACTCTGCCTTGGTATACTGCTATCTATTATTTATATCTAGATTAATACCTTTAGTAGTCAAAATAGTAGTAAAGCTGAACTTCTAATTTTAATACTTTTAAATTGTAATGTATTTGGTTTTGTATCCTTCAAATACACAAACCATATAATTTTTTGCCATGTCCCAAATGTGAAATAATCAGTTTTCTTTTTTGTCTCAGATTAGGCTGCAATATTAAGATTGTGGAAATCTTGTATCTGTAGAATAATGATGAAATTGTAGTTTCAGACCAATAGCTGGGCATCTCTGCACTCAGAGCAGATGTCAGCTCCCATGATGCCAATTACAATGGTACAATCAGCTGCTGCTGCAGTTGCAACTATTTTTGCACCTTCTCCCCCTAACAAAGGCGATGTGTGGGGTTGCTGACCTGGTTGCCCTGTCCTCAGTTATGCTACTGCTAATTTAGAGCAAGACTCTCCCCTCATTGCTTGACATTCAGTTAGGTTAAATATTATTCTAAATACAGCAATAAAAAAAACTGTAGTAATAATTTCCATGTTTTTAGGCAAAGTTCTTACAAGCTGTCTACGTCCATACAAATTTAATCAACACATACAGTCATCAGTTGTTTCCTGATTCAAGTTTTTGTCTGTTCTGTATTTAAATAACAAACTTGCCCTTGAATCTGTAAACGTATTGAAATGCAGAGGTGTAAGAAGCAATTTCTGTGCCCTGAGCAGCAGTGACATCTGGGTAGTGATGGTGGTGGCAGGTGGGCCAGCAGTGGGTTTGCAGCCATTCTTGCACTCCCTCAAAATTGGTGCCTGGGGCTGGTGTCTCAGTTGCCCACCCCTAGTTATACAACTGTCCAAACTGCTAATAGATATAATGTTATTTCTGTTAATAAAGATGAAGAGGTGACATGGGAGGGAGGTTGCATATAAATGTTCCATGTTTAATGTAGTTTTGGGCTTCTTTAGCTCTCTGAGTGCAAAATGTCCACCAATGATCATTGTGCATTCAGGTTAACTTAATTTGGAAGGGGACTCTAACATTTTTTAAAATAATGCAGAGGTGTCCAACTTTTTTGAATGTGGGGCTGGATCATGAACTTTTTATCACCCAGTGGGCTGGCGAGCCATATTCAAAGACCTCACAGGAAGCGGTATCACATCACCACCCCGAAACAAAAGTACAGTGTTTACTTTCATTTCCTGTCGCAGCACCTCAGGCCTCAGAAACAGCTTGGAGGGCTGCATGGTGGCCTGCGGGCCCTATGTTGGACAAGCCTGAAATAGTGCATGTACGCACGTGCATATTCACATAGATGCCTGAAATCACACCATTTTAAAATACTTTTGCACCCCACCCCAGCTTTCTTTAATAACATGAATTTCCCCCAAAATCCTGAAGGACGTTTGGAGTTAGATCCTGTATCAGGATTTCTCAGACCCTATGCTATATTCGGGCAGAAGTAGCTAATGTGAAAACACAGAGTATATCTGTGCAACACACTGTAGAGATCCCCAGTGCATGTTATAATTCCACAGATCAGAAGCAGTATAGTTGGTATTTCTCAGTAGAGCTAACTAGCCTGGGTATCGTGATATGATGTGGCTACACTGCTTCCAATCTCAGTGCAGGAACACACAGAGCTGGCATTGGGTATCTCTGCATGTCACTGCTTTGCACTGTAGACATATTCTGAGATCAGTGAACTATTGAATATCTGTCTACTCCATGTGATTATCTAAATGGTTCATATATATGTATCTTGCATGCATATAACCTAATGCACATACAGTTAATATAAATGTAAACAAAACAACACTGAAAATATTCAAATATCAGGAGAAAAGTCCACCCAAGCAAACAATCAAACAACCAAAACCAAATAAAATAGGAACAAAGCAAGTCAGCAAGCAAAAGCAAATGCATACAGAATCAGTCTCAGACCTTTGTTGATGATGCTGAATTTGAGCTTATCTGTTTTCAGCAATATTGCAAATTCCTTGTTACTGGCCTTACTGAAAGAACAGTACAACAGGACAACTGAAAATGCAAACTATATGCTATTGTCATGAAAAGAAAACAATAGTTTGTCACACTGGAACTACTGAGTCAAAGTGTAGTTTAAAAGCCATAATACTATACTAATAGATGATTATGGAGTATAAAATAAGGGGTAGACGTAAGGTGCAATAGATCCTGTTAAGAAGAGAAAGGATAGTTCAGGTTTCTGGTTGCCATTATCTTTCCTGACTGAAGCAAGAGGCATGGAGCTAAATTAAATGCAGACATAGAAGAGCTCTGTAGAGGCTATTTAGAAGGAAGATTGAAAGCTATTTCTATGCTGTTCAGTGAAAGAGAGAACCATCTTATGCACTAGACTTAGCTTTAGGTGAAATGATAGCTACAGGGATGCTGGTCATTTAAACCACATAAGATTAAGAGCAGAGCTGGTCAGAAACTTTTTGACAAAAAACAGAATTGGATTTAGGAGGAAATTTCTGGATGGGGAGAGAGAGAGAGAGAGAGAGAGAGAGAGAGAGCGAGAGAGTGAGTGAGCGAGAGAGAGCTCTGAAAAGCAAATGCCTGGGGGTCAGGGCATCGACTGGGATGTGGGAATCCTAGGCTCATGCCCCTGTTCAGTTTTAAGTCAGACCAGGGACTCCACCTTGAGTTTCCCACATCTCAGAGACTTGCCCTTTTTGGGTTTTAGAACAAAGCTCACTGGACAAATATTGGAGATTAGTAATTCAAATAAATGTGAGATAGAAACAGGATGAGCTTTTGTTGCTCAGATATTTGTGGTTTTAGGGCAGAGGCCTCTGCATCACATAATTCTATTTAAGATAGCAGAATTCTTCCCCCAGTACAGAGCTAGACTGCATGCCTAGAAAATGAGACAAGAGTGAGGCCTAGCAAGGAAGCTAAGCAAATATCTCAAAATTCAGAAGTATGATTGGTACCTTTTCCTGACTGCATGTCGATAAACTACCAGTTAGTAAAATCAAGTCTAAAAGGAAAGTAATTCTGAGAGTAAAAGAAAAGAAAAAGATAGTGGTGAGGTCCAGTTGTAGGCCTGTTGATTCCCAGTTACTTCCCTCTTCACATGAAAAAGTGTTGGGTTTCATTCTGCAATCTATGCTTTTCCTAATCACTCATCACTGTCCTTATTGGAAGAAAAAATATCACAGTCTGTAGATGGAATGCACACAGTACAGTTTATCTGTCTCAGATAATCTGAGTGGGAGCACCCAAGTTCAGAGGAGCACTGTAGGGGTATAATAGCTCATGGAGTGACAACAGTACAGCTGTCTAAAGGACTAGTCTCTAACTTTAGACAAGGTAGAGGTCTTTCCTGCTTCTTTCCTCCTCAAAGCGAAAAGCCAACTACTGCTCTTGATTTTTGGGAAATGTCTTACTGATTTCTGATTTTAGAAGGATATGATTTGTCTTCTCTAGCTTCCTTTGCTTAAATAAAGACTAGAGGAAATATTGGCAATTTGGAGACCAATGCATTTTAGCTGAGAGGAGGGAAAAAGTTTTTTTTCTTTTTGTTGCCTCTCTATTTTTGGTTATGAAAGAAACCCCCAAAATGCAAGCTTTGATCTTGGTAATGCAGTTGCTTTGGATGCAACAAACAAGCAGTACCACTGGAGATTGCCTTTTTCCTGAAATTTGTAGTTTACTGTTTTACTAGGGCTGGAATAGAGAAGGGGGAAAAACCATGGAGAGTGCACTTGAGACATCCATATGTGAATACAGAAGGCATAATACAGAAGGTACCTAGTCAGAGACAAGTTGAAATTGGAGCTGCTAGGTAAATGGAACCATTTAAATGAAATAGTTTGGTTTTAATTAAGTTTCTCTGGAAATCAGGTTGTTTCTCTCAGGAAGGGTACCTCTTAGTTGGGAGCCTTAGGGTACAGACAGAAGTGCAGCTCCCAGCTTTAACCAGAAGATTTTCTGCAAAGCGCTCTGAGTTACAACCTTACCCCAGACCAAACAGAAGTTCACTGTTGGTTCCAGGTGAGAAGGGAACCTCTCTGGGGGCTGGGACCCTCTACCCAGGTTCCCATAGCAGTGGCTAAGGCTCTTTGCCAGTGATTGCTGTTTTCAGATAGGGAGGGGGAAGAGGCAGTGAAAGCTTATTCATGTGGCTCCTCAGCTGGTGCTGAAGGGTGGGGTGGATGAATTGGAGCCCCTCCTTGGGGGAAAGGGGGGCTCCAACACACCTGCCCTACCCTTGAGGGGAAGGTTGGGCAAAAACAGTCACTTCTGTCTGCAGTGTTTCCTGATCCCCTGCATGTGGGTTACGTGTGAGGACTGGTGGCAGGGCTACAGTCTGTTTCCTGGAAAATTTTGTAAGTTTTGGTTTTGAATCTAAATGAAACCCAATGACAAACTACAAAAAATCCCTCCATAAAAAGGAGCTCTACAAAATTTTGCAGAAAATGCCCAGCACTTTTTGAATTTCCATTGAGGTCAGCGGCAGAACTATAAAGGCATTTATACACATACATTTTCATTTGGGAACGTGGCAGAGATCCGCCGCCTCTGAGCAAACTTGGTTAATCGTGTCTGCTCTGCATGTGAGCTGACGCACACAGCGCTGTGCCATGTGCAGTTGTGCAAGTGTCAAGATGTGCATCAGTGTGTAGAAAATAGCGGCAGTGCACTTTTGAACTAAAGCACCTCCAAAGTGTTTTAGTTCAAAAGTGTGCTGCTGCCATTTTCTCAGTGCTGCTGCACATTTTGATGCTTATACAATTGCATGCGGCACAGTGCCAGGCGCTTTTCAAAACGCCCAGCGCTGCGGCACTTACACGTATAAAAATGCCCTCATTGACTTCAATGGAACCTGTATCTTACACATAAAGTACAGATGTGACACAAGATAATTAGGTAGTTGCCAGAAAAGCTAAAACTATAATCTAGATGGTCATTTTACTGAAAACAATGCTAAGTAGAGTACAAGGATAATTAATATTACCAATATCAAGTTATCATCATATAATTGTGCAATAACTTTGGTCAAGAAATAAGTCTATGAAGATGGAACAGCCTGTCAAAAAAGTGTGTAACTGGAATAACTTTAAGACTGCTCCCTTCCCTGATGCTAAAAAAATTTTCAAACTGCTGCTTCTCTTCTCTAAACCTGCTTTCTTGATTTCAGGAACAGTGCATCCTGCTTTTATGCAGGGGTTTGGACTAAATGACTCTGGAAATCCCATTGAACCCTCTGATTCTAGGATTCCATTCAGTCCTCCTAAGCCTTATCATCAATGATGAGGGTAGCATGTTACTTATTTTTCACTCTGTGCTGCAGTTAACCAAGACATCTAGATTTTCGTACACTGCTTTTCTTAACAAAAGGTGCATAATTGCAGTGATCATCACAGTGAGTGTGTCTGTGCAGAATGGAAACATTATGCCATTGAGTGAACTGTCTGTCTGTCTTTACTTATTTGGAAGGTGTTCATTGTTGTCTGTCTCACTTTCTGAAAGTATATTTACAACATTGCCTCTAGTCTAAGCATTTTAATGTTTTCTCTCCCTTTGAAACCATATCAATTTTGGGGATTTCACAATTCCACAGAATATTGTATTCTCATTGGGTCTATTCCTTCTTATCTGCCAGATCTGCAGAAGTAGAGAATTACTTGTTGGTTAGTGTTATAAATGCCAGCTTTATGGAGTTTCAAATTTGGGTTCTCTGTCAATATCTGCAATTTGCACGTATTCTTCTAGCTTCTATAAAAATCTGTGGCAACTTTATTGCTAGATTTTCTATAGTCTCTATATTTTGTTTGAGTGGCTTTTTGATATGTATAAAGTGAAGAGGGAATCACAGAAGTCTTATTAACTGGCATGGTGTTTCTTTTTTCTGTTAAAATAGGTTAAAAATATTTGCATGAAATAGCAATTAAACTGTATTGACAATATGAAGAAAATCTTAAGGTTGGTTAAGATTAATAACTAGATAGATGATGTTAAGCATGACTTGCATTAGCATGTGCTTTGCAGTTCTCCAAGGGCAGTTCTAAATCATACATATGTTGCATGAAAAAGATCAGGATTGGTTCAGACAGTTGGGGAAAACTTGCTTCTTTAATGTTCCTCTTTAGAAGACCACTCAGTGCTAGGATGACATTTACCATTCATTTGAAGATGCTAAAAGATGTAAAGAATGAGTAGCTTTATGTGAACAAGCTGTGTGATGTACTGACATGTGTTGGCTTTTACTAGGATCCTATCTATGACACATTGAATATTCTTCTCTTTCTCATTTTGAACAAGAAATCTCAATCTGATTTTTCCATCCTTTCCTCCTACCCCACTGTTGCAAACTCCCTCATTTCTAACAACATCTGTGATTCAGCTTGCAGTTGTACAAAACAAAAGCTGGCTGCACACTGAAACCCCCAAATGTGAGGACACACAGAATAAAGGGAATACTAAAATAAACCAGACAAAAAGCTACTGCACCCACTGTGTTATTCATTACTACACCTAATTCACTGAAATCCTCCAAAGATGCATGGGGCTTCTGGACTGTGACAACAGAATGCCACGCAATAAAGAGACTTTACTTCAGAATGTAGGTCCTGTTTGCTGTAGAGTATATTATCCTTATTTATTATCTCTTCCTTTAACAATGATTAAGAGAAAAGAAATGGTGGTACACAAAGAATATTATCTTTAGAAAAATAATTATTATAATAAGGGGATTCAAGTAGAGGTACTTTAAATGATGTAGATTCGTACACTTGTGAGCACTTTTTATTTCCTAATTCCCAATTTCATGTGTTCCTTAGATATAACAGCTCCCTTAAGTCTAAGAAAAATATCATCTGTGCAAAGGAAGCTTTAGAGAGTAGCATGAAATATGTGCATGTGGTGTCTCATACAAAAGGACTGCCATGTCAGGACACTGAACCATTTCTGAATAGTAGGCAAACAGAAGGGAAATACTATAGAAAATAATTAATTCCTCATGTAGGTGCAGTAAAGCCAATCAGCTTACACTGAAATGAATTTGTTTTAATAGAACAGATCCTGTCCTACAGTCCAAACTCTGTCTAATGTTAAGGTAATGAAAAGAAAGAAGAAGTCTCCTGCAAGTCCCCTACTGGGGATTCACCTGCTCCTGTCCCTTCCTTCCTGAAGTCTCCTGCTGAAGAGGTGCTAGATACAGGCAATGGGATCAGTGAGCGCTCAAAGAAGTGATGTTTTGTCATGCGACTGGCTCCCTGAAAGTGCTCTATAGCTGTACCCTGACAGAAGTGCATGGCTGCAGAGTAAAAGTGCCTGATCATGTGACAAATTAACCGTCATATAATGTAGGTTCAGATGAAGGCGCTCCAAAGTGGAGCACCTTCATTAACTTCTGTCAGTCCCTGTGTGTGAGCAGGACTGGACTGATGCAGCCCAGCCACACTCCTGGTGCTGTCTGCAGGATAGGAGGGGGAGAAGGTAGTGGGAGGGAGCTGTGGGCTGGGGTTTGCCCAGCCTGTGCTGGAGTGGGGGAGGGTAGGTTGGAGTACCTCTCTGAAGTGAGGGGCTGCAAGCCACCTTCCCCACCCCCAGCACAGGCTGGGCAAATCCCAGACTGCAGCTATCTCCCACTCCCTTTTGCCTCTCCCATTTTGCAGACTACATTGGAGGGAGAGGTTGAAGTGCGGGGAGGAGGTGTCTAGGGGATAGAGGCTGCAGACACACAGCTCCTCCTGGATTGGCTCCAAAGTGTAGCTTAATCATCCCCCCCCCCCTTCCTCCCCTGACCCAACAGCAAATGTCTTTTGGGTTGGGGGGGAGGGGGCGGGCGTGCATGGAGAAGAGGTTACTGTAACTCATAGCACTTCATATAAAGTGCCATGAGTTATAGTGGGGAGCTGCATGTCTGTCAGTGCCCAGTGATTACAGTATAATAGATTCCAGCTATGCACTTCAACCATGCCCTGCTGGTGCAGCTTAGTGCAGTTCCCCAGGTGACCTAACCTGTGCCAAAACTAGTAAGAAAGAAAGGAGTCAGAATTGCCTTGCTTTAAAATTTATCCTTATCTCTGCTTTGCCCAATAGAGGTGGATATGGTTTATGTCATTACATACTATATAACCATCAGGACACAGGGTAATTGGGTGGGACTGGCATCAGGTACTGCAGAATAAATGCTTAATGGAGAAAGTGAAATTGAAACCTTTTGTGTTCTGGAACAGGTCTTGGGAAGTGTAGCAGAGCAAATAATTATGTAGGAGTCTGAGGACCATGGAAGAGTTTTAAAAATATCCTTCCTGTGATCCTGTATATGTTAGTCAGTGATGGAATTAGAAGGAAAGAACTTCTGCTTAGACTGGACCAGACTGCCAGTCAGACAATTTTGCTGTCTGAGTTGGCTTTAATTCGACTGATGATGTTACCAAAGAGATTTAATTTTCACAACTAAAGCATGCATTAAAGCAAATTGTCAGAATTACTGAAACCTGCAAAAATCTAGCTACGAAATGTGTGACATGAATCAGAAGATGGTCATAAAGCTAGTGGCTTCTGCATGAAAACATATAATACTGAATTGGATCAACAATACAGGAATTTATCAGTTTTAAATACATAACAAAAACATAAAAAGGAATACAGTGTCTTAGCCTACAATTTATTTCTCTTATTTGATATAATATGTTGCTAGTTTGTAAATATTTTGGTAAAAGTGCTTAAGTATACTTTTTCCTATTGTGCCACATGTTTACTACTTTAATTCAATGGTTGAATTGGTAGCTAATTATAATTTGACAAGAAAAAGAGATTAGAACATATGCAGTTTACATGTTCAACAATTTGATTATTATGTGGCTGGCTTGGTTTAAAGTGTTTCATATCTTGTCCATACTAACTCTAGATTATTTATAGGAATGAGGACATATATTTTTAGGAAATGATTTTCATCTCTCAAAATTTTCACAGAAGCCCTTTATGGTTGGGGGAGGGACAGGTTTGATGTCTGCCTACCACCTGACATTCAGGTGTTAAAATAGCCTCGGGTTGTACAATCCAATATAAACCAGCAATATTCTATCCAGAGACACAACTATGTAGTCAATGATTATTAAAGTGACATATTCTTCACGCATTTGAGAATACAACTGCCATCACAAATAAAGTCACATGGCTCTGTATACTTCTGTAGGCACCCCACACAAACTCACATGCCCACACAAATGAACACACGCAAAAAGGGTTCTCTCCCCCAGCTTGCAACTTTTTCAGAAATGGACAACTGGATATGTAAAAAGTTCTCTTCTTTCATTCTTATGCTCATCAGTCATTAAAGGGTTTCTTTTCAGAGTAGCACAAAATAAGAAGAGCTGGTTGACAAAACATTTTTTCTTTACAAAGATGTGTCAACCCTGAGCTTGTAATTAAGAAGTTAAAATCTGTGATTTATATATATATTTATATATATAAAAATAGATGATCATACTAAGACTAAAAAAGTGAAAGAAATCTCCATGTCAGTACTATATATTTCTTTGTCTTGACTTTTTGTAGCAAAGTACCCCTTGTGATACAGAAACTAAGTGACACGAAGGATGTAGTTATATGTGAACCTCACTGATTGATCCAATCACCATTCCCAGTCCATTAGAGAACTGTCATCTTGGTAGGATAATGAATACAGTAGCAGAAAATTCTAATCCATGTCAAAACTGTGGCAAAAGGAAAGAGATTATATCACAAGAGATAATTTTATGTCCAAACCCTTGTGGGAAGATTTTTTGGTTAGCATAGCCCCTTTGTTGATGGGAAGCTAGAAATCTGTGCCAAATATATAACATGGATAAATACTGAAAAAAGCTAAGAGAAATACTGCCACTACTCAAATGTTTACTGGGCATTATGATTTAAATCCTATGCAACTGTAGCATGATACTCTGAGCCTTGTGGTGTTACTGTAATGTCAAAAGATACGCGTACGCTTCTTTTTTAAGCTTCTTTACTTTCATACCAATTTGATGTTGTTGGGAGATGGAGTGCAAGACAGTCACCACTGAGACATACTTTTATCTTTGTGTTAGAAAAAATTCAGACTTCCTCACAACAGTAATGATCATTTGATGACCCTACAGAAGCTCCTAAAGGAGGCCTGGCTGTCAGTAGAGAACTTTTGCATTTTTGTTCCTTTTTTGTCTTTTTTGTTGTTGTTCTTTGTTGAAAATGCAGCAGTCTTGGGTTTGGCCTGATTTAGAAGGAAAATTGTTCTCTTTGTTTCTTTTTTTTTTTCTTTTTTGTTAAGGAAAAACATATACTCTAAGATCCCTTTACATCTGCAGCATAAAAGAAAATGAAGCTCAGAAAGTCTCCTGTAATAAAGGTTTGAGAAAGAACTCTGAGTGACGTTGTCTTCAGACATTTCTGAAAAAAAGAGGAAGCAGTTCATTCTGGCACCTTGTACTCTTTGGGAAAACAAAAAGGAAAGTAGGTTGCAGTACTGCTCTCTTTTCATAGAAAACGGTAAGTATTTGTGGCACGGTCCTTTGTCCAAAAGTGTAAGAAAAGAAGAAAGTTGGCTGTTTTTGTAGCTAAAACACAGTCTCTCTGACCAGATCTAGGATTATCTCCATTGTTTCTGCAGTACAAGGATGATGCAGAGCATGAACAATGTAAGGAGTGACTGGCTAGATTGGGTTGCTGAAGAGTCCACTTCTCTTCTGTCTGAGTCAACAGGTGGAGCTTCAGTAGTGATGAAGTCAAACTCAGTAGGACAGATGTCATCAGTACAACCACTTCCACTTCCTGAGCCACTGGTTTCATCACCTAGCACAGGGAGGTGAGAAAAACAAACATAGGGATTGATTAAAACACTCATCCCACAGATCCGTTGTCTTGTCCTTCAAAAACAGCCAACGATCATAGGATTATCAGTGGGGTAAGCTCTAAATGTACTGGAAGGGTGATGAAGTAAGACTATTCCACAAATAACTAAGAATTTTTATTTCACTTTTTAACCTACATTTATGCTTTTTCTAATATATGGTTGCTCCTTTTAATTAGCCATTTTGTATGAGATAGGCTGTAAACTGTGTGCCTGTGCTGCAAAACAAGCCAATATCATACTGAGCTATATTAATAGGAGTTTGCAAGTCAAGGGAAATAATTTTTTTTTCTATTCAACTCTAGTGAGGCCTCACCAGGAGTGTTATATCTAGTTTTAGGCACCACACTTCAAGACAGAAGTGAACAAATTAGAAAAAATTGGTTCTCTCTGACAGAAAGAAAAATCCCCAATTTATATTTATGTTATGTGTAAGTGGTATTTCATTTTAATCATGGAAAAATGTGGATTTTGGGTTACTATTTTAAACCCGAAAATTGGGGATTTTTTTTATCAGAGAAAACTAGGATCCCTGGTTATTGTTGCCCTCAGTCTTCTCTTCTACAGACTAAATTCTTCCAAAATTTTTTGTAAGTTATGTTTCCCAGACCTCTAATCATTTTGTTGCTCTCTGATTGATTGATTTCATTTCTGTCTTGAAGTGTGGTGCCCAAAACTAGATATTATCAGAAAACCAGGATCCCTGTTAATGCCTGAAGGATGATAATAAAGAGAATGCTGTATGGCTAAAACTGCAACAATAGAAATTTAAGTTGGAGGGAAGAACTTCCTAATTATGAGGATGGTTAATCAATGAAATAAATTACTTAGAGGGGCTGTGAAAGTTTTGTAACTGGAAGTTTTTAAGAGTAGGTTAGACAAACACTTGTCCTGAATGATTTAGATAGGAATGACCTTGCCTTGAGCAGAGGGTTGAACTACTAGATGTCCTGAGGTCTCTTCTAGACCTATTTTTCTATTATTCTATTGAATCTGTCAATTATCTATCCAGATGTACATTTACCTTTGAAGCAACAAATGGCTTCTTCCTAGAAAATCCCAACCCTCTCTTGTGGTTGTTCATCAATGGCCTCTACAGTTGTTAAGGACTAGATTTTAATCTTTGATTAGCAAAAGGTAACTAAGGAAGTTCATTTCTGAGGGTCTGCTGCATCACATCTTAATGTAACAGGCACAGCTGTGATTCTACAGGGAAGAGCCTGATAAGGCAGGATCTTTAAAGAGCTTGTTATCCAGCAAATTTTGAGAGGAAATAATAACAGAGGAGTAATTTTAGGCCTTGCTTTCCTGGTAAAGCTGCATCAAATAAAACGATTGATTAAATTAATGAAAACTTCCTTGAATACACTTTTATTATGGTTTAATAGCAGCTAATTTTGGTTAGATTACAGCAGCTCCCAATAAATTTAAAATAATCTGAAAAGAACCCATTTAAAACCCAAATAGGTGGCTGCATCAGTTAAATCAACACCATTTAACCTATAACATTCAATGAAGACTTTAGGCTGAGGCGGTATAACATTGTTCTGTAGACAAGTCATTGTATTCTTTTTCTATTGCAATGCAGGGCTACGTAAAATAAACCATAATTAACAGATTAATATACTGAAGGAAAGATTCTATCATAGAACTGAGGGGGCCCATTTATGAATTTCTTTGGAAGATTTTTTTTTTACTAAATCCCATAGTGTAACTAGAGTGGGATGACTGGGGCACCAGCCCCAGGCAGGTGCTGACTATGAGCGGGCACTGGAATTACGCCCAGAAGCCTTTGCCACCACAGCACCACATCAAGTGGTATATTGGGGTGGAGGGGAGCGGAAAAGAGTGAGTGGAATAGGGTTTCCTTTATACTACCCCCTGAGGAGCCTTTGCTAGAGGAGGTACAGCCCTATACTCAGTATGCATGTATCATGGGAAAAGAGGGGAAGGAGCAAAGGAGGCACCAGGATTATCTTGCAGGGAGCCCTGCCTTGAGGCTACTGCTGCTGGAGCAGAGCTGATGCTGCTACAATAGTAGCAGTGGCAGTGGAAGCAGTAGCTCCAATGAGTAAGCCTTCCCTTTCCCCCACTCACGTCCTCCTTGTCTACAGTGGTTGGCATACCCCTGTGTCTCCCCACACTGCCTTGGGAGCTCAGTGAGATGGCTATGCATCTGACTAATTCAGTAGCTTACTTGTATCTTGGAAGTTCACATCATTCCCATTGTATGCATTCTTCAGTTTGTTTGTCATGACTCGTAGGGCCATAATTTGTTGACGAATGAAGGTGTCTGGCCTTGTGATGTCCACATCTACCTCTGGATTGTTGATCTGGTTGGTCAGCCCATCGTTCATAATCTCAGGTAGGTATCTATAGAAAAGAATGAACCACTGACTCAGTATATAACCAATGACTGCTGGGGTAGGGTAGGTAACCTTTTCCAGCTACAGGACAGAACAACCCAGCCCAGGTCAGAGGTGGGCAGGTGTAATTGACTCAGAACCATTATATAATTGACTAAGAATCATTGACTCACTCCTCTCAGAGATGAGAAATGTAGAGCAAAGTCCAGGCTAAGCAATTTGATATTCACTGTCTTAAACATTTTCTACGAAGAAAAAAGCCTCAGTTAATTTATCATTGTAACAGTTACCTTTTTTTAAAGAGGCTGGACACATGGAAAAAAGGAGCAGTTAGTAACATCTAACTCACTAAATCTCCACATCTGTATTAGGATATATTCTGCCTCTGAAAACCACAGTAAACATTTATCAAGTCCTCAGCTAGTGTAAAACAAGTGTTTCCCCCAAAATTTTCCTCGGTGCAGTACACAAGAGTCAGATACTGTTGTTCCCCTGCTACTAAAGCCACCAATTGCTGCTGGTTGCCACCACTTCCCCCACCACCCTGCACCAGCAGTTGCCATGTCTTGCCTAGGAACCTTTCATTTCTCCCCCACTCCTCAGAGGGTGTATCCCCCATGATTTGAGAAATGCTATATAAAAGAATGGAGTTCTTTTGAAGTTTGCTAATGTATAACAACAGAGAATCTAACCGTATTGTTTTTTGTAGTTTTTTAAATGTTTTACCCCCTTGTTATATAAAGATATTATACCCTTATGTAGGTAATTTGGAAAAATTATACTGTGAATTTGGTCTGTAGGTTAAGTAAGTCATTATTATTTTTCCAGCCTTTCCCTCTCCAAGCTTTTTTATTGATCAGTGGACAACAGCAACTTCCTGCTTGTCATTCATGTTGCTAATGGAAGAGCCATCCTTGACTGGCACCTATTTGTAGATTTTCACATCCAGGCTACAAACACGTCTTACAAACTCTTTCTACATACCATCTATAAGAGATAGCCTTTCATATCCATCTGCAGAACTAAAACTTAAGCCCATGCCTTTATCATGTCATCTTTCTTACTGTTGCATGTTTTTCTCTCTTTTTTCTTGACAATTTTTTTTGCCCTGTTTGTATCCATTCGGAATGCTTCTGCAAAGATCATCTTATTCACCTCCTGGTTTGACTCATGCCATCCAACTCTCTGCTTCTTTCCTTCTATCTGCTTATTCAAACATAAACTGCTTATCTTAACCTCTAAGTTCCTTCATAGCCCATTCCTATCTTCCCTATCATCCCTCACTGACTACTGAAATATCACCTCCCACCTCAAGTGATCCCAGTCTCCATAATCTAGCTGCTTCCTAACAAGTCAGCCCCCAGCCTGTAGCAGTGCATGAGATTGTTCTATCCTACATGCAGGACTCTGAACTTCTTATTGAACCCCATGAGATTTCTTTTGGTCCAATCCTTCAATTTGTTGAGATCTCTCTGAATCCTAGCCCTACGCTCAGCAAATCTACAACTCTTCCCAGCTTGGTGTCATCTGCAAATTTGCTGAGGATGCACTTCATCTTATTTTCCAGGTCACTGATGAAAATATTGAGCAAAACCAGTTCCCAAGACCAATCCCTGGGGCACTCTATTTGATACTGGCTGCCAACTAGACATCAAACCATTGACTACTACCCTCTGAGCCTGATGATCCAGCCAGTTTTCTGTCTACCTTACAGTCATTCATCAAACCAACCCATACTTCCTTAGCTTGCTTGCAAGAATGCTGTGAAAGATCATATCAAAAGCCTCAGGATATCACAAGTCAAGGTATATCACATCCACTGATCTCCCTGCATCTGCAGAGCCAGTCATCTCATCATAGAAAGCAATCAGGTTGGTCAGACATGACTTGCCCTTGGTGAATCCATGCTGACTGTTCCTAATCACCTTCTTCTCCTCCAAGTGTTTAGAAATGGATTCCTTGAGGACCTGCTCCATGATTTTTCCAGGGACTGAGGTAAGGCTGATCTGCCTGCAGTTCCCTGGATCCTCCTTCTTCCCTTTCTTTGTACTTTTCCAATTGTCTGGGAATCATGAGTCACCATGAGTTTTCAAAGATGATGGCCAATGGCTCTGCAATCGCATCAGCCAACTACCTTAGCATCCTCAGGTATATCGCATCCAGCCCATGGACTTGTACACATCCAGACTTTGTAAATAGTCCCTAACCTGTTCTTTTGCCACTTTTGGCTTCTCACCTCCTTCCCAAACTGTGCTGCCAGGTGCAGTAGTCTGGGAGCTGACTTTGCCGTGAAGAGTGAAGTGAAAAAGGCATTGAGTACTTCAGCCTTTTTTTTCCATCCTCTGTCACTAGGCTGCCTCCCCATTTAGTAAAGGACCCACACTTTCCTTTATATGGCTGTGGTCCTAGGTGGCCCGCGATCTTGAGGGGGTGAGCCATGAGGAAATTGGGAAGGTTCATCAAATACACAGCCTGTGATGTTTGCCTCTCTCCCACCATGCATTGTTTTCTTGATATATATCAGGAGGTTAATGCAGGCTGGGTACTATCTTTCTTTACTGACTCAGTGGGTCTTCTTCATGGGGCTCCTCCTCCCCTTACACCCCACTCTTACTATGTCCAAACAGATGAAGATTGTCTGCATCCTGATGATCACTGAAGTCAACCGACTGTTAGTGGTCCCTTGTAGTTGCAGCTTAGCTGCGTCGCCTTCAGTCTGCAACCCAGTCAAATCTGGGCCGTAGATAGTTTGTCTCTGGCTCTTTGTAGTACCTGTCATTTAACTTTTAATCAGCCCATGCAAAGCCACAACAGCAGCAAATTTGAATCAATCAGATGCTTGAGTATAAACCAAACAATCCATCCTGAATCTCAGAAATCAGTGAATGCAAAATCAATTCGTCCTTCCACATGGGCTTATCAGTTTCTACTAATGGGTTCTCATAAAAGAACAGTCCAAAACCAAGGCAAACTCAAATCACTTTCCTCCTGGAGTTAGTTTTTCAATTCATAAGTAGTCCTTCCCTCAATCATGTGAATAAACAAAGCATCTCTCCTTTGTTCCTTGTCCTTTTAACACAGTCCAGAAGGGAAAAGGATAAAGGAAAATCCATTCAGAAAACGAAAAACAAACAAAGCTTGGCTTGTAAAGAAAGGGGTATGGCCCCTTTAAGACTCATAGTTTGGAGCTGCTTTCTCACTTTCACTTTCTCCCTGCATCTCACCGTCTCTGCTGAGCCAGTTGGCTTCCCAGCCAGCTGAGTCCTGAGCCTGGTTAGGGGTCTTCTGACCCTTTCGTTCTGGACTCCTGGCCCTTCTCCACTGTCCTCTGCAGGAGAATGACAGTTCCAGCTACTTCCAGTTCCCATCACCATCCTCTGCAGCTACTCCCCCATGCTCTGTCCTTCTTCCAGGTCTGAAATGCCAACACCTGCATTCTTCCTTCCAATCCTGAAGGAGCAGGTGCTACAAAACCTTGGTGGCTAAGCCTTCTTCTCAGGTCTGCTTCCCCCTGCACCAGAGGTAAGTGTTGCTTCCTCCTCTCCCTCCGAGTTTTCCTCAGGTCCTCTTTGCTTCCCCTTACAAGTTTGAACATACTAAACAATACAAGACTGCTGGAAATAATCAGCTTCTTTTTCCTGATTATCCACTAGTACTGTAACAAGAGTTAACAAGGTTGTAATGAGGCTTTCTAGATACTTGCGGTCTATTCAGAAGTTAACGGTGGTGAAAAAACAGACGCACCTTCATAGCAGAGAAAATGGCAGACTGCAGGGTTATGAATCACTAAAGGCAGAAATTGAAGATAATATCTCAGAACAACCTGGAGGCAGCAGAACAGGAGCTCTGTGGCTTAGCTAAGCCCTAAGTTATATTTTACCCGAGCCTCTGGAGCAGCACATCCATTCATCAAATGTCTCCACAGCTGAAATACCTGGTGCGCATGCATTATTCTACTCCAGAGTAAAGCTGATGTAGTCAGACTGTGGGACAGCTGCCTTAAAAACAATTTTTTGGTTAGGCTACAGCTTTCCAGGAGCTCTGTTGTGATTCACCCAGTAATTGTTCACTGTGAGAATCATTTTGAAAATTTTGTTCCCACAAGGAAAAACAAATAAATAAAGTGTCCTTGCAACTTTTATCAGGACTGAAAGGAACCACCTGGCTCATCAAGTCCAATCCCCTCCATTTTTCAGGAAACCATGTGATAGACATTGAGTCCAAGAGGGCAGAGCTATCCTGTCCCCGCTTACAAACACCAGAAGGCCACAAAGGACCTCTAGACTCTTACAACAAATTTAGCATCTCTTGTTCAAAAAACTGAGGGCCTCAAAATTACTATGTGCCAGGAAAAAGAATAGGGGGAATGATTTTACCAGGAGGATGGGATTGAATGTAAGCTTTGTTAATGTTCTTATTGCTTAGACATTTCATCCAGTGCTGGATGAGAGGCCTTAATGTCCCTCTGGGTAGGGGAGTAGGACAAAATTGGTGCAGACAGCTTGCAATTAAATTGCTGTTCAGAAAAACACTCATGAATGAAAGGTCCATCCAGTTCATGCTCCAAAGAAACAATATGGATTTTAAAAAGGAAGTCCCATCTCTAGTCTCCTACAGCAACAAAAACAGGGTAATCTTGCAATTTTGGTAAGTAAGTCTTAACTGCCGGAGGAGGAAACCTATCCCCAAGGAAATCTATCAAACTTCAAAATACTCCCAAAGTGACAAAAAGATTGAATCATGGCTGGGAATTCAAGGGGCTGCCCTCACTTCCTGAAAGTTTATTTCTTCCTCTGTGATTCTGCCTTTCTTTAACACCAAACAATGATCATGAAAGGAGTCTTCCTAGTGCCATAGCAGATGATATTAGGAACTATCAGATGAACTTCTGTAAGGGATAAACACCTCATGGTATTCAGAACAAAATGCAAAGCTCATTTCTTCTGTTTTGCCAGCTGTTCCATCTCCTGCACACACACAGAGGCAAAAAAACTACAAAATATAGCATACATTTCTCTTACAGGCTATGAAAAAAGAAAGAAGGAGCCCTATTATAATGATTTTTAACTATGTGGAAAGCACACAGATTTTACAGCAGTAAAGGGTCCAGCAGACAGAGAAAGAGGTTACAAGGCTTTCAAATGACTAATTTATGTTTCATTTTATGCTTGATTTGTTTTGCCTTACGGTTAGGAATAAAAGTAGAAACTAGTATATATGATATACTTAATCCTCAGTAAATTCTCTATATGAGAGTAGTGTGACTTCTTTGGGGAATTTATTACAATAAGAGCATCTTCCTGTATATATTCTATATAACATGAATAGCAAGGTTCAAATCCCATCTGGAGACCAAAGGAGTTTAAGGGGACAAGTGGTTCTCATATGTTCAGTTGTGGAATTGGACTTGATGCTTTCTCTCTCTCTCCCAATACCCTCCAGAGAATTGAGTGATTCCAACCATAAATATTCATATAAGTTTAGTTTGTTGTGCTATGACTGATGAAAAATGAAAGATTTAAATAAATCATATGTAGGGAGGTAGTTCAAAGCTTATTTACCATAAGAAAGATGCACTTCAAACAAAAGTGCTGAAGATAAGAGCACAACAAATTTATTGCAATGGAGATCTAAGGCCCCTGGTAGACATTGAAGTGATCACACAATTTGGATCTGAGAAATTTTATGCCTGATCCCAAAAACTGTAAGCACACTGGCCCCATGGTTTCAGTGTTGAAGTGCATGCAGCTGGGCATGAGGGAGCCTGGGTCTTCAGCTGTCCTTGGTGGAGAACCAGCATCTGGCTGTACAGCATGGTTTTAAATATCAGTGTGTGTGGAGGGCAGAGGGGAATCCATAGGTTCCTCATTTAAGGAACAGGGGCATTTAAAGCTGTATCACATTGCCTGATGTTGCATGCTGCATGTTCAAATTAAGGCATGAAACAAACAAACCACAAATCCATTCTACGTTAAATGTGGAACATCTTTGTGACTTGTTTACCATTTTATCATGCCATAAACTCCCCAAACATGTTGCATGTTGCCATGTATGGTGACATTAACATGTTAATCACACCATTACTGCAACATCTGTCAGTGGCCTAAGATTTCTTTCCGAAGTATAAAATATCAGTGCCTGTATAAATGCCTAGTTTCAGAGTGAGATAGATTTAACTGTTCAATGCCTACATTTAAAATTTGGTACCCAAAGGTAGACATTGAAACCTAAATTTAAATGCCTAACTCAGCCTAAGATACTCAAAATAATTAGGTAGGTCACTTCATATTGATTTAGCCCTGGTCTACATTAGAAGTTCTGCTGCTGAGCTGTTTTGGCTTTGATTTCACTCCCTAGCTGTTGTAACTCAAATAAGAGGTGCAACCCATGGTGCACATGGGACACAGCATGGCACGGTGGAGTGAGAGCTGAGGTGAGGGCTATCCATGCATGCAGTGTGTGTGTGGGGGGAACCACCTGTGTGTGCAGTAATGTCTGCCTGTATACATGTGTAATGATGCAGGCAGTGGACAACTTGCACATGTAGTGCAGTTGGGGCTGGAGCAGTCTGGGGGCCTGTGGTTCACAGCAGTGCAGCCCCTGGGGCACATGTCACTGGCCTCTTAGGTGGAGGACAGCCCTGGTATAGGTCTATGGGTAAAAAGTCTCCTCCTGCCAGAAAAGCCCCATCAGAGGGACCAGCTGACTTACTGCTGCCACTACAGCAGAAGTGGCAACAGGCCCTGTAGGGTAGAGAAGATGTAGACCTGGTTTCAGTTTTCAGTATATGTATTTGAAAATTGAGCTACTGGACTACAAGTTGCAGGAAACTTAAGCATTTATTTAGTTGTGCTTAAATTGGCTTTTAAGCACTTCAAGTTAACGTCTGCTAGACTCCCTTGCTGAATCAGGGCCCCAGTCTTCTAAGTACATGAATGAAAAATTCAGACAGCTACCATCATATTATCATCATACCGGTTCACCTGCTTTCTCTCTTGAATGAGAAAGGCTTAAAATTGTTAGCCTTCCTTTAAATCAAGGGTACAGACAGAGAAACATAAAACGTTAGGGCTTTTTTGAGCGACAGGCTCTGAGTGACAGCCAAGCACATGTTCTGACAAAAGCATTTTGATGTGTGTGGGGTAGGGTCAAGTCATACAAAATTGGAAGCAGAGTCTAGGGACAAGTTTTGACAGCAAATTTGTGGCTGGCTGGGCAAACTTGTTCAACACAGCTGCTTTTGTTGCAGGTCTGGAAGCAGAGATACCCCTGTGTATTTTAAGCTTTGCTGCTTCTCTTGTAGTTAACCATTCCTTTTTGTGCATGACAACAAGAAGAACTGTATTACTCTCATAAATACAAATAGATCAGGAAAGACTATCTTGGATCTGTGTTCATTCTTTTCTCTTCCAGAAAGGAATCCACTAGCTCAGACCCTCTGGGTAAGTTTGTATTGCAGTGCTGTTGATGTGCTATGTTAGGACTATGCTAAGGTAAGAGCTGCTCACGCTCTCTTCCTGGCATGCACCAAACGTGGAAATATGACAGAGACAGCTCTGGGGGCACCTCCTACAGGTACTTTCAAGCTCTCTGGAGAAGTCTTGTGAGCTCCTGGGTTGGGCCCCCACATGGACTGGCTTCACTACTGCATTTCTGGGTTTGGCATATGGGGACAGAAGTAGGTGAATGGGGTATGCTTCAGTGCTTCCCATTCCCAGGAGCACTAAGATGAAGTATAGTGATGTTCTCTGATTACAATGGAGCTTTATATCATGGCTTCCTTTCTGCTATTTTGCATCCTGCTCAGACTTGGTATAATTTACATTGTTTTCTAAAATATAAAACCATTTCTCCTTTCCTTTTAGCCTTTCCACAGTTCTTGCTTGCATCAGCAGACACAATGGAAGTGCTTTTTGGTCCATCGTATGAAAGTCCCACATAAGCTTGTTTAAAACCACAATCTATTTTTTTCATATGTTACTGATGTTCCAGAGTACTTTCTCTCTTTGCAAGTCTAAAAATGGCATTTGATTCTTTCCAGATCACTTATGGTAGATGTTAAATAAAAAGAGATGGATTTTCTACTTTTTGAATGACATCTAAATTAAAGGTCATTGTTCCCCATATTCTGCACCAGTTATTTATTGTAACGCTGGGGATTTCCACTCAGTAAGTGCTGTGGCTTTTACAGATGTCCAGATTTGTAAGGTAAGTAACACAAAAGACAGTAAAGGCTCTTGCTCAAGATAGATAGGCAAACAAACACTGCAGAAGTTGGAGTGCCACTGAAAGCTGACTTACTCGGTGAACAAGATCACCTCATATAACTCTTTTTGATCATTGATCATTCCCTGCAGGGATTAGCCGCTTGCTTAACTGAGACAGAGTGCAAGGGGACACGCAGAGAGAAACTGCGTTTCATTTGCCAATGCACTGGAAGGAAACTGTAGTGAAAAAATAAACTCAAGACCAATAGAATTTTTGTTTTGCCTGTTGAGAACTGGGTTTAACCATACTTTGGTCCTTCTTACACAATGCACTTTGAGCTGCACAAATGTTCACTGGTGTTAGGGCTAGCTCAAGTTTAGACAGTCACACCTAAAGGCTGAAAAGCTTCTCTGACTCCCCAACCTGCACAGCTGTGACTTGCTACTAGAGGGCTGGTGAGCCAGGACAGGCTTCTACCCCTGCTGTAGGTGGTCAGAAATGAGTTGGAGGGGCAGGAACATGAAGCTGGGGGGTGGAGAGCTAATGGGATGAGGGTGGGTAATGAAATGGGATGTGGAAAGGAAACAGGGGTGGGGAGGGGTGGTGAAATGAAGGAAGTCAGCCCCTAAAGGATCAAATAAAAAGAAGTAAAAGCTAAAAAAGAAAAATAATTTGAAGATAAGGAAAGAGGAAATAAATTAAAGAAGGTCTCCTGTTTTACTAAATTGGGATTGGGGTGTGGCGGGTGCTGGTCATGCTTCCTGGGGTGGCAGGGATGTGGGAGTGGTGAGGGAAGACCCTACCCTGGGAAGGAAGCCTCAGCTCATGGGGACCTGATCTGCCCCCCATTCCCCTAGACTTCCCTCCTGGACCTGCCCATGCCCTGTGATCTGACTAGCTGGGATGTACTGTATAGGCTGTTTGTACAGGGTTGCACCCTGGAGCTAGGAAGGTCAAATCTTGCAGGAGGCACAAAGAGGAAGTGGCTTGCTGTCAGGACTGTCCCCTGGTCAGTAGAGTTCAGGGGGTGGAAAGTTTGTCCACAGAAAACAGGAGGGTGGAGGAAGGGACACTGCATCCTGGGATGCTGGAGGACTGCAACTTGGGTGGCTTATCTGTGGGGAGTAGCCACACGTGAATGGAACATGAGCTGGGTAACACAGACTGGAGAGAAACCTTCTCTGGAGTGGTCTATCTTTAAGCTGCCTAAAGTGTGCTTAAAGTTAAATTTCAAGTGTTAATGTGTGGGTAATCCAGGAATTAAGAGCTCCAGGATCTACTTAAAATTAATGTGTAACAAGGACGTTTCTCAAATGGTGCTGAACAAGTAGTTTTGGCTACTTGCATATTTGAACTCACTGAAGAAATATATAAGCAGGAATGGGTAACTTAGTGCAGACAAGACATTAGTGACTTCCTTTCCCTGCTTTCTGCTCATCAGAAAACTAGATGCTCAGGGTAGTTAAGGCTGTTAAAAGATTCCATAACAAACTCCCTGGGACTGGCCAGTGCCTGCTCCCACAGCTAAAGTGAATGGTAAACAAGAGGAAAATTAAGTTTCAACCTGGTTGAGACCACCCTTGAACACATGCTACTTTTCTAATAATGATATTTGGATAGCTTGGTTTATATCTGTTAAAACTTTGTAACTTGGCATAATTAGCTCAGAAGCCTGAGACTTCTGTACATTTCATAGCATTAGTTAAATGATGGTAGGAGCACTTGTCATAGAGCATTCATTCACCTGCATATAGGGCAACTCTTTTTGATCATTGGACCAGGGTGCTGTCCACTGGGCCAGGTTTTAAAAAGTATTTGGGTGCTCCCCAATGGTTTTCACAGAGGTTAGAGTATGTCTATACCATGGCAACAGAGGGCTCAGCCTTGCCACCAGCAAAGTGAGCCCTGCTCCATGGCTTCACTGTGGTATTAACTCTGGAAAAGAAGCTGTGAGGTTAGCTTGGAGGGTGCTCCCCAAGCTGCTGCCTTCAGCAACTGGAAACCTGAGTGGGAATGGGCAGGCTTATTTACTTGGTAGCAAGACTGAGCACTCTGCTGCCACAGCATAGGCATCCCCATAGGCACCTTTAAAAGTCTGGCCCCAAGTCTCTTGCATTCATTCATAAGATATTAATTCTTCAAAAAAATATTGTGTATGTGTTTCTCTGATCATTGTGAATATGAGATGTGACAGGGAAGCCCTGCTGGGTACCCTTTTGAAGGGCACTAGGCTTGAAGTAGCTGTTCTTGGCTTTGATTTTGGTTAAAAGGGTTTTACAAAAAAAATGCTTCCATCCATCTCATCGTAAATGTTTTCCCAGTGCTACACCATTCATCTGCCTCGCTCCTCCATCCTAACTTTGTATCTGACCTGATTAAATACCTTTTTCTAAATCAAGGATCAGCATTATGCCAAGTGCATCCTTCCAGAAATCCAAATGGATATTCTCATCGCTTGGTGCTTTATCTGTTAATTGGTGTCCTTGGATTAACCTGTCAGATCTCTATTAATAAAACATGGAAGTAGAGGGATGGCAGGGGATTTTATAATCACAAGTGACCTTGGTGTAATGTTAATCCAAGGACACCTCTTTCAAAAGAAAGAATAACTTCTATTTTCTGTAATCTAGTTTTGTAACACTGATTTTCTGATATAAGCAACATTTAAAGAGTCTAAGTTGAAAAGTGCAAAGAGCATCTCAGTTCTAAATTTCTGTTTTCTTCTTCCACTAACACCACAGACAACACTTTTTTTGAAAAAACAGTTTCTCTTTTGTTATATTTCAGTGCTCACTGTCTAGGGAATGAGTTAGATGACCCAACTAGTCTTTTCTATCTCTAGCCTCTGTGATTCTCTCTGGAATTCAAAATGCATGCCTAAATTTACCACAAGGTAAAAAAAAAGGCCTAAAATGAGTAGAGGTTGCAGGGCAGAACACAGGCAGTAAGGAAACAAGACTTTAATTAACTAAAATGCCAGATTCTGCCACACTTGTTCGTGATGTCCAGTACTTTATTCTGAATATGCACTGGAATACATGCTTTTCTCTTTATGCTACAGTAATGAAGAATAGCCTTGCACCTAGTCAGCAGCCAATTTCATATTCACTGTTAAGCACATTTTCAATGATATTTGGAGTAATAGTTTTTGTTTTGTTGCAGGTGCAGACCAAAATAACAATGCTGTATCTCGGATGTATGACTGCTCTCTCTACCTGAAGCAATTACTGCATTACATTATTCAATGTGACTATAAATTTTCTTTGTGAATATATATGAAATATAAACTGGACAAAAGAAGGTTAATTGTTCCTACTGATGCTGTATTATTAGGAGACATTGCCAGTTATGATGCTGCATCCAACAAAATATATGCATTAAATTGACCAAGGATGGAGTGGATGGCAATCATGACAGGACAGATTTTCTCAGATGTCCCACAGCACTCAGCCCAGAAGGCACCGTGAAAATAATCAGGCTTCCTATGATGTAAACACTGCCAAAGGAAGACTGCAAGAGAATCATTTCTTTGAAACTCAGAAGAAGAAAAGCTATCTGGGCTTAGATAGACATATGCTACTTCTTAAAACTTAAGACAACATGAGGCCCTTAACTGCAGAGATGCTGGGACTAAAGGCAGCTGACAGACATCAGCTGTGCAGATGGTACAAGAGCTAGAATTATTTAGGGAAACCAAGAGGGATTTTAACAGGGTTGTATTGTTGTTCTTTTGAAAAGGATCAGCGTGTATCCCTTATTAACGTGGGCTTCATGATGCAGCACACATTAGCCAGCTGTGAGGTCTGTCAATTTAACCAGCAGAATACACCTGCTTGGGGCCATCATGTACAAAACATCACTACAAGTATAACTATGATAGGAGAACTCTTTTTGTTATTACTTGTCAGACTATTACTTTAAGATGGACGTAGTAGTATAAAAATGTTCCTGATCTGTTCTGTTAGCTGCCTATCTCATATGTCATAGGATATTTAGGTAATGGGCCCAAGTGCCTGTGCACTGACTGACAGGTAACAATATTTATTCCTTTGGATAGATTTATTACAGTGCTTCTCAGGCTGGGGTCCATGGATCTATACATAAATCTATACTGATCTGTGAAGTGAACTCTGTTGATAATTCAGTGCCTGGGGTTTAAGACATTAGGAAGCGAGGTAGGTCTTTGTGCAGTGCCCTGAACAGTAAAGAAGTTGGCTTACAGGGACTTATGCTTTGTTATTTGTTTTTCTTCATGTTTGTTTTTAAGACAAATAGCAGCCAATTTTGTGCATTCCACATTTGACAGGTTTGTTCTAATTTTCACCTACTAGCTGTTTCTAAGCACTGAGCACCTGAAACTGCATCACAGCAAGTAAGAAAAAAGCCTTTATGGGGCACTCTGAGCCTGTAACTTACCTCATGCCAGTAGTACTCATAGCTGTTACTGATCCAAACTGTAAGCTGACCAATCCAATGACCATTATCTTAACAATGAAACCTGGACCCCTCTTTCAGTTGTTCAGTACATCTGCAGAACTCCTGCCACTCTTACCAAATCTGCCTGTAACAGCCCCATCATAACCTGATCCAAGCTGGCTTCAAATGTGAAAGTTAGAGAAAATTTGCTGAAAAAGAGAAGGAGATGCTCATGGTTTCTGGGCTAACAGGGCATAAGGTCAGGCCTTCCAAGTGAGATGACTGAGAACGTTTCATTTATTTTATAAGTATTTTGCAGTTTTACTCAACAAATAACCCAAAGGATTGCCAGTAAATAGTAAAAAGAGCTGAAATTCCAATTTCTGCTTTATCCCAGTAGGAGATCCCAAGAGTAAATTGCTTCACAATCCATCAGCCACTATACAGGAACACTATACAGAGCTAAAGTGCTCTTTGAGATTGCAGAGTAAATTATCCACCTGGAATCAAACCAGTAAGCAGTCTCCATGTTCAAATTCTAACAGGCCATACAAATTCAAAATGGCTTATGCTCTAGATTTAATGGCATCTTGAAGATAGGTACTTCCAGTTTCTAGCTATGCTGGGACAATTAATTGTTTCTTTCTTTTCCTACTACTCTTTTCTAAATGGTTTTGTAAGTAACCCTGAAACATAGAAACAGCCAACTGTTTCAAGTCCTGAAGTGGAATGCAAGCTGTAACTAGGTGCTTGAGTGCCCTTGGCAGTAACTCTACATGGGACAGTTAAGTGTCAGTGGCAGCAGCTACTGCTATTTTTGTGCCCTCTTCAGGGCTGGTGCCACAGTCACTCCCCCATCATGATGCTGCTGAGTGGAACCAGAAGAGCAGTATGAGGGTAGCAGCCCTTCTCACCTTGCTTTGGTATGCCCATTCCAGCAGTCCTCTTCATTTGATGAGCCAGCTGTTACTCTCTCATCTTTGCAGATGGTGTATGGTAAAGTTGACCAGAACTTTTTGGAAAGCTTCAGTTTTTCTTTAATGTCTGTTACCTAATCAAGAGGAAAAAAGAGGGCCACTTGGTTAAAGAGGACAGCCATCTTCATTGTAATTTTTAAGAAAAGAGTGTTTAATTATACATAAGATGATGGGAGAGGTTAAAGGGTCAATGGTGCTTAATGCTGAATTCTTATGTATGTGAAAAAGGTGTAGCACAGTTGGGTTTGGTGAGCATAATCTGAGTCACTATTATCTCACTCTTCCTCCTCCAAGATGTTATCAAATAAAAAAGCAAAGGTAATAGAAAGAAAACATTTTGTTCTTTCCTCTTTCCCTTTTGATTGAAGGGTTCTAAATATACATCCTCTTCAGCATGCATGGTAGCCTGGTAAATGTCAATTCAATTACACAGTGTCTCATCAGAGAAAAATGTCTTACTGATCTATTTGGTCCTGTATTAAATAAATATTAGATTGATTTCTACATGCACAGCCCCTAATGGCCGATGCACTAGTGATGAATGGATGCATGATACCCAAAGGCTGAAAGAAATGCAATAATTTGGCTCTTTGTGATTCTAAAAAAAGTTTAGATATGCAAGCACAGAGATCATATCCACATACGTAGCCAGACCTAGGTTGATATTTGTAGCTACAGAATATAGGTAGATTTCAACCATAAGAAATGATGGAACAGAACTAGAATAGATATAAGACCCTTTAAGACCAAGAGTATGCCAGGGCAGGCACAGATCATAGCAAATGAACTTTCAGCAATATTTAAGAGGCCAAAGATTCAGATTAAAGGTTGTTTTTTTTTCAGTTTGGCTTACTAAAACAGAAAAATCTACAAAGAATTAGTAAAAAAACACAAAAAAGGGTAGGATATAGGAAATGAATGATGTCACTAGTCCTATGAAAGCTTTTTTTTTTTTTTATAGAAACAGATACCATATTTACTTGAAAACAAGACAAGGTTTTTTTCCCACCCAGTCAGCATGGGGATAAATGGGTAAAGAGGCCACCTGACCACCCAGCTTTATTTTCCTGGTAATAGTAGTGGGAAGGGGAGAAATTCAAGGCAAACCTCCAATAATTAGATTCTATACCTGGAAAAATATAACAAATGTATATTTTTTCCATATACAGAATCTAATTATTGAGGATTCATCTTATGTTTGAGTAACTACAGTATGTTTCATATTAAATAAAATGGCTTTAGGACTTTAGGGAGTATTGAATAGCTTTCAAAGGAAATCACTGAGTTTATTCTTTTAAAAACAAGAAATAAAAGGTATCCATTGTTCCATTCAGTTTTAAGACTGGATCTTATTTAGGTGGTTAAAGTATGATGTTGTACTTGTCTATTCACCTCTTTTATCTTTTGTTCTAAAGATAGTATATACCACTGAAAAAAATGGGCCTCACAGCTCTGAAGTACTTAAACTCTGTGGAATGTCATTTTATACTGCAGGAGATGGAAACATTGGAGCATATTGCATCTGAAGCACTTGTATGCATTTTCAACAGGAACTCAGTAACCAAGATACTAAATTAGTAGAGCAGTATATTCCGGTGTGACTTGTTTCCTGCTATGATAGAAATATGAAATTCCCTACTTCCCCTCTCCCCAGCAATCCTAACTGATTAGTTTTTAGTATCATAGCATCATGTGCAAGCCTTTTAGGTCTTAACAGGGAAGCCCCCTCAAACCAGAAAACTGAACCCAGTTTATCAACACTGAACAAACCTTCAGCAACCTTGTAAGAAGGTTATACTATTACAAAATATTATAGTGGTTCCTTCTGGTCCTTGCTGGATCTTTTGGGTCCCTAGGAGCCATCTGTTAGAGATTTCTATGAACAGGGATTCCTCCTACTCCTGTTTCCCCTGGGATAGAAAGATACTGGGATTTACTAGTGACTTAGCAACCAAGTCAGGCAGCTCTTTTAAGGCCAGGTGTTCACATAGAGAGGTGTTAAATTCAAGAGACATGGAGAGAATCTGCCTGGTTTGAAATGGGGGTGAGGGTTTGGGAGCATAAAAGGTAGTAGAACAGATGATGCATTCCAGTGAGCTTTTAGAAAGGAGCTAAGACAGACATTTTCTCATAATGCCTATGTCTGCTCAACTATTTATTTAGGGCCAGATTGTAAACTTTCTAAGTTATTTTTGATAAACTATTTATATAAATAAGGCTACTGGCATCAATTCTGAACACTTAGGCTAGGGACAGAAGTTACACATAAATTGGTTAAAGTGATCAGAAACTGGTTTAAATCTGTAACAGAACAGAAGCTCAGTTCATACAAGCCAGTTTCAAAATGGCTGAAACTGGTATAAGAAAAACCTGGCTGAATGTAGTAGCAGACTTAATTGATTTGGGTCAAACGAGTTTATGAAATTTCTGTCCCAGACCTTATTCTCAGGAGAGGTGACTTCATCCATATGTGAAAATGGTTCTCAATCTGACTCTTTACACAGAGATTCTGATTGTCTATATTAGAAATATTGGTGGTAATTTGGGACAACAACATTTTATTGAGTCACAAGTGAGTAACTATCTCTTGGAACTTTGTTGTGTATAATAGGCCACAGTCTGAGTTAGAATCAAAACTCAGTACTAGAACTCTTTTCCTTTTTTATAACAAAGAAGAAAGAAACAAAGAAATAAAAAAAAAGAAAGCAAGAAACACTGGCTGAACCAGTGACTCTCTGGTACCAGAACAATTCAGACTTTACTCCCAGGCATCTGTAGTAATATTCATCACTGCAGGAAACTGTGGTCATTAGTAAGTGTAATATTATTCCACTAAGCACAAAAGGTGGTGCTGTAGGTCTGCAGAATAACAAATATTATGTTTTCTCTAACTGTAATTTCTTAAAACTAAGATGAATCCAAGGGTGTATTTTAAAAATACATGCTTGAGTTAAGGGAAGTGCGGTAACAAATATTTTCACATGCTAGCTGTGTCCCCCTATATCTTACTTCAGTCTGTAATTGAAAAATTTTGAATAACAATCATGGACTCAGGATATACAATTTGTCCTGTTTTTTTAAAAAAAAAACGGTTCATTTCAGTTCTTGTTACTAATCCTTTGGAAGCTTGGTTGCATTAACATTTTTATCTAACCAGTCGTTCTTCTCTCTTGAAGTAGATCCTGACTTTGTTTTTCCAAATACATAGTGACATTTATGATAGCTCATAGACAAGGATGATGGATGAATGGGTCAATAATTTTTTTTTTTAATGTAAGTAAAGTAGTTTTAAAGATACAACCTAAAAGTAGAGGACATTATTGCATAGAATTCAAAGCTTTTTCCTCTGGTTTCTAGTGGCTTTTTATTAGATCACTTCAAACATACCAACTGAGAGTTTCTTATTAGTCTCCACGATTATGTATTGTTTACAATATATTTTTTGAATATCAGATGTACAGTTTCCCTAAAATGAGATAAAAGCCACCGGGGATTCAGGTAACACATTTCACTTTGTGAAGTCATAGTACTGTATCTCTTCTAGTGAGCTGTGGCCTTGTAAATGATTTCTTGGTTTTTATTATTCTCTAAGCTTTTTATCTGAATTTAAGATTAACTTTCAAACTCATGTAACTTGGGTACACTCAAGGGTTTGCGCTATTGTCAGTGGGATGGGTAGGCAGGAGTGGGTGCTGTGAGATGGATGCCAGAATTTCGAGCGGATCCCTCTTTCCTCTATAGAGTTAGCCCAAGCCCGAAGTTCTTAACTATATACAATTTATTGAGTTACCAACATATATATATAAAACTCTTTAAGATAGATATAATTACAGATAGAGATACAAATATACATATAAAGGTCTGTTAGCTGGAGGAAGTTGGCCGTAGGGAGGGCATTCGGGTAAGTACCCGTGCCTCAGGCCCAGAAGAGGGGTGGATCCCAGGACAGTCAATCCAGCAAGTTTATACCATTATACAGAATTAATAAACCCAACTATTTATAACACCAACCATAACGATAGATACCAAATAGAAAACATAACTATACTAGATATTAGATGTACTCTATCTGGGTTCCACCCACTTGGTCCCTCAAATGGGACAGGGTGTTCTCCCTCTAGGCCCACTCCCCCCAGGGTCCCTTGCCCTGTGGGATCTGGTTCCTGGTAACTCACGGTCCTTCCTCTGGGGGCTGTCAATCTGGCCTCTGGGTCCTCACACCATCTTAGGCCTCCTGGAGCCATTGACCTTGAGTTGAGGGTTCTTCCCTCTGGCCCCTGAGCCCCACGTTGGGTACCCAGGGAGCTCCTATGGGAGCCGAGACCTCACTGGCTCCAGTTCCCCAGCCTCATGCTAGGAGTCTTTCCCCTTCCCAGGCCCTGCTATGGGCACCGGGGCTCTTTTAGTTTCATGCTGAGCCACACTGCAGGGCTCTGGCTATCTGGCCTAGAGCTGGGGCTAACTTGAGCAGCCTTGAGCTGCTCCCAGGGCGGGCTTTCCATGTGCTGACCTGTGCACTGTGTGGGGCCTGAGCAGTTGAGCTGCTCCCAGGGTCAGCTGTCTGTGTGCCGATCCATGCACCATCAAGGCTCAGACTGGGTCCAGATGATGGTCTTCTCTGGAGCTCCTCTCCTCTTGCTGTCCCTTGCTGCATCTGCCCAGCATGCTGTGTGTGCTGGGTTTTTATTTACACCGGAGGCCCCGTCCCTGAAGTCTGCCAGCCCTGCAAAGCGCAGTCTTGAATCAGGTCCAGGGGCTCCTCACATCCCCCCCTTCTGAGCAGGGGCAAGGCAAGCCCCTCCCAGCTGTTACCTGATTGGTGGAAATGTTCCACCAATCCAAAGTGTCCTTCTCCAAGCAGGGCTTGCCAGGCAAAAGCAGTGAGCCCGCCACACTCGGTTAGTTTTATGAAAACATTTAAACAAAAGGCCTGTGCAGTTCAGATATTGCATATAGATAGCTCTTTTCCACTCTTTCTAGAAGGGATTTATCATAAATGGCATTCATATCTCTGGGTGGAGTTAACTTCTATCTCTATCTACCTACTTGCCAAACGTATTCTGTTATGAACAAGGCCTCTAAACATTGTTTGGAAAGTTTGTTCTGAAATGCAACAAATATCTCTCTGAAATAAAGGGACTGACAAATTGGTTCTTATAAAGAATTACCTTTCTCTTCCCTTAGTTCTTATATGGTGATGCATGTGAAAGTTGTACATGTAGTTAATTTGGCCTGTCTGTGTATTTAATAGAATGCAGGTCCCTGGCCTTTTAGAAGTTGGACAAGCTGAGAGAGGTGCCAAACTTATTTTGAATAAGTTACTCTTTCAGTAAGAGATGTTAAATGTTTGATCTTTAACTTAGCTGTGCAAAGATGGGAAAAGGACTTTTCCAGAGAAAGGTACCAGACTGTGGCTCAGAGGAAGACTCTGTAGACTCTGGGATAATTTTAAAATTCTCCCACAGGTTTTCTGTTTGGTTTATGGAAAGTTACTTCCATCCTGATGTAGTTAAGCAGTAGAGCAGTTAGGCATATTTTAACCTTATTTTTAGACTCTTGAAGCTCAGAGTATAAATTGAGCTTCAAAGGCCCTAGAAGCATAACAGCATACAGGGTGGAGGAAAGGGAAGAGGAAGGGGAGGAGGAATGGGGCACCAGCCCTGGGTGCCAACCTGGAGGAAGGGATTGCAAAGGCTAAGTACAGACAGTCAAAAAGTCCAAGGCTGAATGGACTCAGTCTTTGCAGGTTAGTCTAAACTGCAAATACTGAACCAATAAGTAAATGAACAGACATTCACTTTTGATTCAGGATGTGCAGCCACATAAATGCCTGCAGTGGCTGAAGGCAGAAGTCAGGGAGCACTACAGCACAGCTCTCTGGCACATAGCTGGCATGGGCTGTGTGTTCACTTCCTCTTCCTGCTGTCCCTGAGGTCTCTGGGATTTGCAGTCCAGAATCAGAGCAGCAAGACTCTGCAGGGTTGCTCATCATTCCCTCTTCCTGCTTGCAGGTGCCTCTGAGATTTGTAGTCCACAGTCGCAGC
Source organism: Alligator mississippiensis (assembly GCF_030867095.1). Taxonomy (NCBI): domain Eukaryota; kingdom Metazoa; phylum Chordata; order Crocodylia; family Alligatoridae; genus Alligator; species Alligator mississippiensis. Next base: position 368,624,142 of record NC_081824.1, read on the forward strand.
CAGCACTAAGCAGGGCAGGGCAGCTCCATACTCAGGGGAAGGGAAGTTTAACTCCCTCCCTGGCCTTAGACCCCAGCTGGGGTTTGCCTGGTGGGGGCAGTGAGCCAGCCAGTGAGGCCAGTAAGTCAGCCCTCACCACTCTAGCTAGGGAGCAGAGGGATAGAGCCAGCCCTGCTCTCAAGAGCAGACAGCACAGCCTAGCCCAGGACTGCAAAATGCTGGGATGCTGGGGGGACTCTGATTTAACTTGAACCAGGAAGGGGTCTGGGACAGAAGTTTCGTAAACCAGTTTGACCCAAATCAGTTAAATGAGATATTACATTCAATCAGGTGTATCTTAAACCAGTTTCATCCATTTTGAAACTGGTTTATGTGCACTGAACTTCTGTTCTGTTACAGGTCTAAACCAGTTTCTGATCACTTAAACCAGTGTAACTTCTGTCCCTAGCCAAAAGAGAGCAGTACTTGTGCTGACTGCATTGCTGCAGCTATGTTGCATGTGCAGCTACTACCCAAGGTGCTCAGTTGTCCAGTTATACCTCTGTGTAAAATGCTATTGTTCTGATTTTTTCATTCTTTTTGCAAAAGGCAGTGGAAGCATAATAAGGGCCTAAAATAAAATTCTGAAATGTCATTACTATAGAACAGTTTTGTCTAACTCATGGCCCAGAGATTTCCATACAGGAACTGCTCCTCCAAATTGCTCTAGCTGCTGCTACGACTTCTGGGCTCCTACTCCTTCTACTTCTTGGCCCCCTTCTTTTGGAGGCAGCACAGAGTAGCCTAGGGGAGCCTGTCCAATAGGTGGTGCCCAGGGAGGCCTGTGGCCTGCCTGGCACGTGGACCCCAGCCTCTCAGAAGTTGGACAACCTGAGAAATGTATCAAACCTATTTGGAAATTGTGTAGTCAGTCAGGAATTGACCAGTCTTCTACGCGCTGTTTTCTCTGGGTAATAATCTGTCCAACATCACACTTGTAATAACGTTATATGGCTTGGTAAGTACTTTCAGGAGAAATGTTTCTATCAGTCTTAGCTGTCTGAGATTGTTGTGCTCTGCTTTTATGGTTACTCTGCATATTTTGGAGAATTTGCTGTTTTCAATTTAAGTTGGAAGCTAAATATGTTTCTCTGTAGACCTCTTTTCCCATGCAATATTCAGAAGAATCTTAGGGAAAAAATGCCAGATTGGAGAATGTCTTAACTCCCCAGAGACAGGCACTTCCTTCTAGTCACAAAAAGTTGCAGTGTGAGGAGCTGTAACTCTCATGAAGTTTCCTGGACACCATTCTGCACTTAAGCGTATTATGGTGCAAATGTTCAGTACGTGTGTTAAGTGGGCATGAGTGGTAAACTATAGCAGGAATTTACAATGATTTGAGGCAATGCCAGTATACATCAGCTGTAGATCTGGCTCTTGGCATTCATGAGGAGTGTAGAACAAATGTAATTTACATGCTGAGTAGGTAGAAGGGCCTGAAATAGCCTGAAAACCAATGAAGAAGAGGGTGTAGGAGAAAGCCAGCAGGTTACCACCAAAAAAGCTGAATTTGTGCAATTTACATGGACCATGTAAACCCATTAACTAACTGACATGCAACATTTAACTGCTACCACTAATCCCACCAGAGTTGGGACCATATTATTTTTAGGTGAAAGATCAGACAGTTTCCTACAGTATCCTAGTCAGACTGGCACTCACTTGCTCTCAGACACTCCCATTCCCTTACTCTGGCATTCACATGCATTATAGTTGCAAAATTTATTAAAAGTGATGTAGTGATACTGTAATAATAGTCAGTTGGAGAACAGATTTATGGCTATGAGGGCTGACTACCTAAGTTGTGTGTGGTATAGTAAAGTGCAGCCCCCACGTCATTAAAAGGAAGGTAGAAAAATGCACAGATCATTATGATTTAATTTATGTTATGTCAGGCAGGCAGGCAGAAAAATGTCTATAAGTGTCATACATCGATCTATATTTATGTTCATTAGGGATTTAATCTGAAAGCATTTTAAGAGTAATGGCCTTTAATTTTCTTTATAGCAACATATTCAGCAATCAGCATTCTTATAGCATGTATAGTCTAGCTAAATACATATTATGCTTATGTGCTAAGATTTTGATGTTGCATTTAATATGAGAATAGCATGTCAAAGCTTAATAGTAGATTGACAATATATTTATCGACAGTTGTTTCTTAGTTACACAGTTGCATAATAAAGGGTATATATTGTATTTTTCTTTTGTTTAATTTCTATTAGCTTGTCTGAAATAAACTAGTGATTTTATTATTTACATGACTGCCACCCTGTGTAGCCTATGTCAACACCTATAACTGAATGAGACAACTCTCAATTATAGTCTTTTACTTCTGTTGCATTTCAAACATCACATCTTTCTTGACGACGTTCCCATGTTCAGAATCATCACCTGGCTTAGTAATTACCTGGCAACTTCTAAATTTTGAATTGATATCAGTTTAAAGTTGTGATAAATGGTACAGCTTGATTTACCTTCTTATTAAATTTTTGAGAATCTGGGGTACTTGAACTGTTAAAAATGAACTCATGATTAAATTAAATGGAGGAAACTTCTGTATTTTGCCATGACCATGATAGGGGCTGATTGTACCTAATGTTTAACTTGTAATGGCAGGAGCTGATGAAAGATCAGCTCCTGAAGAATAGGAAATTATATAAAAATCAAACAAGGTGAGGCTCAGCTAGAAGAGCAAGGATGTAGTTTGAGAAACAGATTATCGTGAACAAAACTAACTTTACATGTTCCATATTTAGTTTTTTCATGCGTTATATAAGCCCGGGTTTCCTAATGAAATACAATGAAAAGCCAAGTGGTTACTAAATTATATGCTTAATTGTAGGTTATTTTAAGTCTTTTAGAAATGTAGCTGTATGCCAAGTAGGGTCTATAAGTTTTATAAATCATAGGCTGGCAGACTGCATGTTGTCACAGCTGTTTGCATGTGAGTATGCAGGAGGCCCTATGGTGATGAGATGCCTTGGAGTAACATAAGCCTCAAGATGGCACTATTGGTCAATCTTTTTGTTTCTCTTAGAACCATATGCTTCATACAAATTATTTCACAGAGAATAAAATTGCAGATTGTTCCACTGCATATAAAACTGACAACCCTGTTATTTTAAACTTGAAACTGACAGGCTGTTATTTTAATGAGGTCTGCTGGTGCCAAGGTTAACCAAAGCTTTATTTCCCTACAAAATGTTAAGGCTGCGGTTCTAAAAAGGGGGGCTGTGAAATGTTATGGTTATTGATGCTTTCTCAGCGGGTATGAGTTCTAAGAATTTCACCAGGAGTCCTGCACAAGAAGTACTTCCTTTTATTTTCTGTGACTTTGCAACTTGAAACAATTCAAAATTCTTCCAATATCTCCCTTATTACGATTCATGTTTCTGGATAGAAGGAGAGATGACTGCTTTTCTAATCAAGAAAAACTAGGAAATCTCTAGGTTAAAGCACAAAGAGGTGCTCAAGTAATTTGTGAAATAAAGCAAATGAGATGGGTAACATTCTAAAGCAAGCTTCTCTCCCCTTTGTATTTTAAAATGAAACGAAGGAAATTTGTTGTTGGCATCTGGAAAGAAAATTCATGTGTTTTGACAAGAAAAACTTACAGCCTTTAATCATGGCAAGTAAAACATCACTATTAGCCCGTTTAATCTCATAGACCTTACTACTACTTACCATGTGTGAAAGTGGCAGAAACTCAAAAGCAGAGAAGGGCCAGAAGTGATAAATTCAGATCAAGAGTTTGAGTAACCCAGATTCTCATGGGCTTCGGACAGTTAGTTTAGGCCAGTTGACCTAGGGCAGCCAAGTGGGAGACAGGGGGCTCATGCCTTTGGCTACCCAGAGTGGATCGAGGCAGGACACTCCTGTGAGAGAAGTGTCACAGTCAAGCCAAGTTAACTCTTCCCTGACACCACAACTGCCATAGTTTTATATGGCAAGCGTGGATCCAAAGCCCTATATTGGGAGGTAGCTGCAGTCCCAGGGAAGGGTTAACCTTGGATTTGGATTTGGCTGAATCTGATCTGACAGTTCCTTTTGCAAAATGTCCTGCCTCAACCCCTTGCCACTGGCCAGGGTCTTGGAGCTCCCCCTGAATTCATTCTGGTGCTCCCTTTAACTGAGCATGTAGGACTTGTGTGTTGCATACGGCAGCAGTGTGTGCCACTTATGGCACACATGCCACAGCTTAAGGTCAACTCATATGTCAGATGAGCTTTTTAAAAAAATTCTACATTAAACCAAATTAAATTAGAATCTAATTAAATTAGCATTTTAGAGGAAAATAGGAAGCCAACTATTTAGTTCTAAAGAAAATGATTTACAGATCTGTATGACTAAGCTTTCCTTTTTAATGATGAGAGGTCCAGACATATTACAGACATCTGGGGCCTGACAAATACTTGTGCCACAGTTGTATCGACTGCCCAGCTTTATGAGTATGGTCCAGTGCTTGTGATAGACAGTCCCCTCTGATGACCAACATTTTCTGCATATTTGCAGAACAGTTACTGCAGGGGGAGCAGTGGCATAGCAAGCGTCTCTTTACATTTTATTTTTGTTTCTGAACCCTCACCTGACATACTGCCTAGATTGAGACAACAATAGATCCATCTCTAGAGCTTTTCCAAGAATTCAGCCTCTTTTTTACCCTGCTACAAATGGAGCTCTCAGAAATTTGAGGTCACTGCTGGTAATGATTTAGGCCATCAAAGTCATCTGAGATAAAGCTCCAAAATGTTGATGATCACAACTTTCAGTCATAATAGATTTGAACTTGTTATACAGAAAGAAAATATTATACCTCATTACTAATTTGCAGACTCACCGAAGAGGCCATTTACCAAAAAATCTCTATTTGCCTATATCTACAAAAGAATACGCCATCTCTGAGAGTGCCTTCTTGACCCACTATGAAATCTGCGGGGTGGCCTCAGCTCCAAATCCCAAATTATTACTTATCATTATCAGCGTAATTGAAGGTGGTTCCTGTACTGGAGTAGCATGGTATAGGACTAAGAATCTCATTAGCAAACAGCAGACTGGGAAGAAATCTAAAGCGAAAATAAAGACTATAGTCATGATTTAAAGTAGGAACTTCCGCGGGGTAGTCTTTCAAATGATAATACGTCATGGGTTAAATCTACAGCTTGCAATGGAATTTCAACCGGTTCTTATGCTTAACTTGAATTCTACACCCAACCCATGCCCCGGAACAAATTAGACTGTGCGTGTCTATAGTAACCACGCTGCTTTTGTAAAATGGAAGTTGTTGGAAAAAAACCAAGAAGTCAGGACTCTGAAATGGGAATCTGAAAGGACTTGAAAAAGCTTTTTCTTTTTCCTATAATACCAGGAAACAGTATTAAGAAGCTGGATGTAAATCTCATTCAGCCAAATCCAAAGCACTCAGAGGAATCCGCTTTTTATTGCAAATAAGTACAAAAACCGCACCGGAAGCACACTGGAATCTTAAAGATAAAGTGTTAGGGATTTTCCATGACAAGACTTTGCAGTTAAGCACTGATACTTTGAGAATAACACTTCATCATTCCAAGAAATCTGGGGCAAAATAATATTTAGTGCAAACAATTAGCAATAAAGTAATTCTTGTCTGCCAGGCTTACAAAGCTTTTCAATTACCCCAAAATATTCAGTGATATTGGCAATGCAATGGTTCCTTATTGGTTAGGTACAGACAGTCAAAAAGGCCAAGGCTGAATCAGTCCAATCTTTGCTGGGGCCAGCCCTACTGTCTGGAGCAGACAGCACAGCCTTGCTCAAGGCTTCAAAGCATGCTGGGGGACTCTGATTTAACTTGAACCAGGAAAGGGTCTGGGACAGAAGTTTCATAAATCTGTTTGACACAAATCAGTTAAGTCTGATACTGTATTCAGCCAGGTTTATCTTAAACCAATTTCAGCCATTTTGAAACTGGTTTATATGAACTGAGCTTATACACAGTTTATGTGTAACTTCTGTCCCTAGCCCGAGACATACCCAAGGCAACTCTCAAATGGGTAGGTATTGACAGAAGTGTAGCTGCAGCAATATTCTCTACCAACCCCCATACAAGACTCCTGCTAAAAGCCGTGTAGACATGAATGGGTATCAGTTACCCAGGTTTATTTGTTTGATGCTACATTGGGTATGTCTGTATGAGCTACATTTACGTGTTTGATTGCAGACTGAGGCATACTTTTTAAACTCACATATTTGGCTTCTAGATCAGATTTGTCCAACTAACTCTGAAAATTGTGTGCAATAGATCCAGAGCTCAGATTTGATACAGCCCCCTCCATTAATTTCTTCTACTTATTCCCTCTTAATTGCACCTGATATAAAATGACTAAAAGGTCTCAGGGCATATTCAGAGCTTTTGGATTACTTAATTAGGCTTTTTTGGACCTCTCTGCCTCTAACACCTAGCAAAGCCTGTGGGCTAGTTCCCCAAGAATGGTGGCCAGCTTCAGAAAGGCAAGCAGACTTTGGAAGAGAAATCCAGGGTGCCCATATTTAAGGCACCAAAATGACATAAAAGAGGGTGGCAGAGAAGGTCAACTAGGCTATCTTAATACTGGAGAAGGTAAGCGGGTGTCAGTTCATGGGGAGTTTTTATCTTAGGGTTTTAAACTGCTGCATACCACTGTTACTTGAGGCACCTTCAATGCAATGACACTTGGGAACTCAGGTGGGTTTGAAGGAGCTTCTAAAACCCTCATTTTTGGGGTCAAAACTTTGGGGGTATGCTTTGTTAGGGGTTTAGGAGCAGAAGTGGATGTCACTGCTGTGCGAGAGGAATTTGCTCAAACTTGAAAATGACTCCACTCTTAGCTGAAACAGGCATGTTTTCTAAATACTCCAGTGATATCACACCAGAGATATCATACTGAATGTCTTAAGAAAAGCTATGTGGGCTAGTCAGAAGGTATCAGCTTTCTCTTTGTAATGAAAGCAAAATGAGTTAATTTAGGGCTGGGAGGTTTATTTGCCAGTTAATTAAAGGGTCGTCAGTAAGGGGGGTCAGTAGGGAAAGTTCGTATCCCTGGGAGCACAAGGAAGGCTACTGGAAGGTAACTGAATGTGAGGTAATTGAAGCAGGGATTCCAGGGAGCAGCTGGAAGAGGAGAGAAATATTATTGAGGTACCAGAAGGCAGGGAGCATTCAAGGATGCTGGAGAAGGAAAGAGTAGTGGGAAACCAAGAGAGTCAGATAGATGTCAAATCGGCATGGTGGGATAAAAGCAGAATAGCTTCCAACTGATTAGAACTGGTGCCATTTCCAATCAGCTAGAAATAGGACAGGCTTTGAGTCTCGGTTCAAATCTGTGAAACCATATGGTAGCAATGTTCAAAGACTGATATAAGCCCTTTGGTCTAAGGATAGTTGTACCTTGCCACTAATAGAGGATTCACTACAAGTCAGGGTGGCCCTGAGGAATAAAGTGCTATACTGGTATTTGCAGAAACTCTCTCTAAACTATATTGTTTTATCTCGGTAGGCAGAACCAAGCATTCAGCCACACAAGCATGCAAAGCCACACTTCACTTTTCATCCACTACTAGTTAGTAGTTACTATCTCACAATGCAAGAACTCGAGGTCACAAAATGAAACTAGCAGTCAGTAAGTTTAAAAGTAACAAAAAGAAGTTATTTTTTCACTAGGTATGTAATTAAAATATGGAACTCATTGCCACCGGTTGTTGTGGAAGTTTACAATTTAGCCAGATTCAAAAAGAGACTGGCCACATTTTTGGACAAAAGGGGCATTCGTAGCTATTGAACATGGGAGTTAGAGGTCCAGTCTCTGAATCAGAACTTCCTAGATCTTAAATGCTGGAGGATGCAAGTGAGAGAGGAACAGTGGAAAAACCCATGGTTATACCCAGTTCACTCTCCCTTTCACTATCTACTCTTTGCACCCACTGTGTGACAGGCTACTGGGCAAGATGGACCTATGGTCCGACCCAGTAAATGGCAGTTCTAATCTCATTCAGCATTATTGCTTTCCGGTTTTCTTCCTCCCAGTGGTCCATCACAGGGGTTAATGGGAGTTTTACTGCTTGCTTCTATAAGAGCTGGATCAGGCCCTTTGACTTCTGTGTTCTCTCAAATATGAAAGCCTGCATTTTTCCAAATGATTGAAAATAGAGCCAGGAAGGAATTAAAAATTAACATAGAGGCTTTGTGGAATTGAATGAACTGATTCTGCTGACATAGATCCTCCTATTATTTTTTGTCAAGCTTTCTCCCCAGAATCCCAAAGGATTTTTCCTTTTTCACATTTGGTCACAGAAGTGGGAAGGATAAAATAATCTTACGTTGTATCACATACAAGTATCATCTTAAAGCATATCATTCCAAGAAAGACAATCACACAGGATTTGGATTAAAAACTATAATTGGATTAAAAACAATAATAAGGTTTTCTGTGACAGTAAAAGCAAACAAGGGTTCAGATTTGCTGTTGTTGGCTTTTAAGTTTCAGTCCTGTACAGAATAAATTCCAAATATAATATGCTAAGGAAGCAACCCAACCCAGAGAGAATGTGGGACTTGTATGGTATATCGACCACAGAACAAGTATTAGTGATTTTCTGAATACTTTCCAACTCAGAAAAGGGAGGAGTACCCACTTCTTCTGTAAAAGCATGTAGTCATGCTGTCTTTTATCTTCCTGTACTGAACTCCAGATATTGGATTCTAACAGAACAGCCACATACATGCAGCTTCTTCAGGACTGACACAAAGTCAGACAGAAATGGATAAAGGAGGTATTGTTTAGATGTGGATCCAAACTGATTTATATCACTACTCAGATTTTGAGCCTGTATTACTTGTAGGATTTGAATTAAGTTCAACAGTAGCAGCATAGATGAGCTCATCTCATTACATTTTACTCAAAAAATGGTAGAAATCTTGTGCATTTAGTTGATCCTGTTTCAAAGGCTGAAATCTTAAGCTCTTACAAAACTAAACCTGGGCCTAAATTAGCATCAGGGAAGTATGTCCCTTTTACCTTTGGATTTGTTCTGAAAGTAAAAGCAACGAGGCTTATTCATAACTGGGGATTTCAATCTGAAACCTACTTGTCCTGTAAGTTGAGCGATTTGGATCCCCCCCCTGTTATAAATTCCATACAAACTGTGTTTGAGATCCTTAGTCCCACTGTGTTAGGTGACATATACCTCCCTAAACCATACTTAAAATGTAGGGGGAGTAGAGGGGAACATTATGTTTATTTTACAAATGCCAAAAATCTGTGTATAGAGGAAATTAAGGTCAAATATCATTTTCCTGGAAGAGCCAAGATTTGGCCTAGACCGCAAGAGTCCTATTCTATTACCTTAACACGTATCTGTTTTTTCCTCCTAAAGGATTTGCTTTTTGCAACTTTCTCCATCCTCTAGGAGGATACCTGATCTGCAGTCACTGCTGTGATTGCAGTGCAATACAGCTATACACAAGCTAGCTTTAAACTAGCTAGCTTAAGATTTGGTAGAAGTGTGGCTATGGCAGCCTACAGCTGAGCATAGGCTAACCTGCTCCCTAGGCAGAGTTTTCAGTCTACACAGAGCTATTGGTTGCCACAGGTAGACTGCTATATGTATCCAAGGCTACCTATAGATGTGCTCATTCGTGTTCTAATTAGAACACTCTAGCATCAGCTCAGCATCATGTATATTAAGCCCCCTAGTATTTCAAAATGGCTGTGGGGGTATTTTAGCTAAAGCTCATCTAATAAGCTTTTGTTAAAGCATCCCGCAGCCACTTTGAAATGTGTGTGTGGGGGGTGCAGTGGCTTAATACATGTGACAGTGAGCCATTTAAATTAGAGCAGCTCTCTGGGAAGTGCTCTAATTAAAATGCCCTTCCTTCCCCACTACCTCCAAGCATGTGTATAGGCAACCCGAGAGCCAGTTTAAAGTTAGCTTGGGTAGGTTTACACTACACTGCAGTTACAGTGATGACTACAATGGGGACATACCCTAAGAAAATGTGACATTGTGAGGGAGCAGACCTCAGTGAGATCTAGTATTAACTGTAATCTCATTTTGACTCCTCCAACAGAAAATGTTCTAAATTGGTGTGGCAACTTCATCTTAACTTTGTATGTACCAGAATAGAACACTGTGCCCTGGAAGTGTGGTTTTGAGATTGAAATAGTGTTTTTTTTTTTCTTCTTCACCTTTTTGCAGTCCAGTCTAGTCCTGGGCTCCACCTAGAACCTGGTGTAGGAGTGCCAAAAATAACATGACCTTTTCAACCTAATAGCATTTGCCTAGTTTTCCAGGTGGAAAGATTAAAGATATGAAGGCAAACTTTGCAGCCCTTTTATACATGAGTTCATTTGGTCTGAGAAGGTGATTTTCAGTCAGGTTTGCTGTGACACTCTGGGATGCTGCCATATCCTTTGAAGGGTCATATAAGGTGTGAGGAGATAAGTGAGGTCTGAAAAGATAAACAGATAAGGACCTCTCCCTGGCCAGATAAGCAGATACTTGTCCCTCCCTGGCCAGTTTACCACTCCCACTATCCACCCACTCTGCCAGGAGGTAAGCACAGTAATACATAAACTAGTTTCTGAAATCGGGTGCCACTCAATTCACAGAATTAGAAGTCTTGAGTCTAGTGAGGGGTGCCTCAAGTCCAATGAGGTTGAGAACCACTGGCCTAAGCAACCAGGCTGACATGGTGGTATGACATCCTCCCAGCCATAGTCTGGCCAACTGTTATCTTTCCTGCACTTTTGTGGCTGCTTGCGAGAACCTGACAAGTATTATTACCTGTGGAAATCACACCACCACCTTTTGCTGGTCCTCTACTTTTCCCATCTTCAAGAAGCTTCAGGTTTGTTATTTATTTTTTAGTATTTTAAATGCATCTCCCCTCTCACCAGCAATTCAAAGAACACAATGTCCAGACCATCACAATACTGAAATTACCATGAAAGTCATGTGATTTTTGAAGTAATATATGTTGGGTCTTTATTTGCTTTTGTTGTTTTAAATCTTTATAGTTCATGCCCTCTCACTTTTCCCTAAGCCTACCGATAGACCTTACACACAAACTGGTTTAAGTGATCAGAAACTGGTTTAAACCTGTAACAGAACAGATGTTCAGTGCACATAAACCAGTTTGAAAATGGCTGAAACTGGTTTGAGATAAACCTGGTTGAATGTACTATCAGACCTAACTGATTGTGATAACTTCTCTAGCAAAGTCTGTTACTAAGTTTGTGACTGCAGTCATCAGGAACAGTTCATAAAGCCAGTAGTCCATACTGTGCATGATATTCTCCCACTCATCCTTAAAATGGAATATTCTAGGACTGTACAATAAGTTTGTCTGAAAGAAAAGAAAGATAAAGCAGAGAATGACTGGAATGTTGTTAGCACATCTGTGTGGGAGACTGGGTGCCTAGCTTCTCCCAAATGTCAGCTGATTAGCTAAAATGAGAAGGAAGGCTAGAATACAAGCTGTTATTTTCATCTCTGACTCACTGTGAGGTAAAGGGCAGAAAGTTTGTAAAGAGAAATATGAATTTTTTGCAATAGAATAAGGCATATACCCCATCTTTAATCTCTCCCTCCAAGGGTCTGAAAATAGGAGTTAAACAAAAGGGGGGAAAATGTGGGAGACTCACTTAAGTGGTAAATTCAGTTAATTGTTTTAGTCATCACATTGTTCAGCAGCAGTGATTATGCTATAATTTATACCTCAATTTTTAGTCACTGCAAATTTACTTAATCACTTGCCTGAAAATTCCCTGACAGTAATTTATGCAGGCCAAAGACATGTTCTGTCAAATGCATCTAACGCTATCATACTTCATTTGTCCATCAAGGCCAATAACATCAGACACAAGGAATTTGGCGGAAAAAATGTACCACAACATAGTCCTTTACATTGGTTAATATAATGCGTCAGATTAAAAAAAAAAAATCATGGGAATGGGTTTCAGAGACATAATTTCACTGTAATCCTTCACAGAGACAGATATGTGGTTTCTTGCCAGTTACCTTTTGCCTCTTTACTATACAACATTAGTGTAACTAGGAGATGGGGTGGGAGAAAGTAGAGGGGCAAGACCCTTTAGCCAGGAACCTCTGGCTTTGGTCCCAACAGGAGTATTGGCACATGCCAAACAAAGTCCCCAGCCTTGTTGCAGCCAACACCCAAGATTTCTGAGGGAGGCTTAAAAACACTCTGACACATGTAGCAGAAAGGGGTGGGGACAGGACAAGATAGTGGGGACAACCATCGAAGCCCAGAAGCATGGAAAATACCCATAGTAGAACATAGCTATGCTTAAATCATCCCCAACCAGTGGCTATTCAACCTGTCCACTGGAACACCTCCAGTGATGGAAAATCCACAATTTCCCTAGACAGTCTATTCCACTGCCTCCCTATTCTAACAGTGAAGAAGTTTTTTTTTTCTGACATCCAATCTAAACTCACTTGGTTGTAACTTCAAGCCATTCATATGCATCCTCTTCTCTGCACAAGAGATAAAAAGTGCTTTCTCTTTCATTTATGGTAGCCTTTCAAGTATTTGAAGACTGCTATCATGTCCCCTCTTAAGTGCCTTTTCTGCAAGCTGAAGATGCTAAGCTCTGTCATCCTCTCCTCATATGACTTGCTTTCCAAGCCTTTGATCATCTTTGTTGCCTACCTCTGGACCCTCTCTAACTACTCCATGTCCTTTCCAAAATGTGGAGCACAGAACTGCACACGATACTCCAGGGGAGGCCTAACCAGAGCCGAATAGAGAGGCACGTTCACTTCCCTTGTCTTGTACCTAATGCTTCTATTGATAGATCTCAAAACTACATCTGCCTTTTGTATGGCTGCACACTGCCGACTCATATTGAGTTTGTATATACCAACACTCTCAATTCTGTTTTCCATAGTGCTGCCATCCAGCCATGTGTCACCCATTTTATAGTTGTGTTTTTGATAATTCTTCCTGAGGTGTAGCACCTTGCATTTGTCTGCATTAAACTTCATCCTGTTAACTCTAGTCCAGCTTTCCGATTTGTTGAGATCTTTCTGAATTGTGCTCACATCCTCCAGTGTGTTGCAGTCCTTCTGAGTTTCATGTTGTCTGCAAATTTGCTCAAGAAGCTTTCCATACTAGCACCCAAATAGTTAATAAACATGTTGAACAGCATCAGGTCTAGGACAGGCCCCTGTGGAACTCTACTCAAAGCCTCCTTGCATTCTAACATGGACCTGCTAATGATTAACTTTCGCTTGTAGGTAGTGAACCAGTTATCTATCCACCTGACAATAGTTTTGTCCAGTCCACATTTTTCCAATTTGTTTATGAGGAGGTCACGTTGGACCTTGCGAAAGGCTTTGCAGAAGTCCAGATACATTTACCCACCCATTCCCTTCATCCACCCAACTAGTTACTGTATTAAAGAAGGAGATCAAGTTTCTTTGACATGATTTGTTTTTCAAAAAAATCTAGGCTGGCTGGTTGTGATCAGCCTTCCCTCCTCCAGATGCTCACAAATTGCTTTCCTTAAGACATGCTCTAGTAACTTCCCAGGTATTGAAATGAGGCTAACCAGTCTGTAGTTCCCTGGTGTGACAGGGGCAAGCTCCCAAGACCTGATGCTCACACTGGCTTACCTCCTGTCTATGGGCAAACCGCCCACCTCGCTCTCCTGCCATGTCTTGTAATTTAATTAAGATGTTAATTAGGAGGGAGGCTGCCCTTTGAGTCCCCAGCTGTATATGCCCTTGCATAGGTCCCATGCCTTGCAGAGATCTCAATGTGTGTTAAATGTCTGGCTCAAGGCCGGGCCAAACTGGGCACACAGTTGGGTCTCACACACTGCCCTCGTGGGCCATATACACTGTCCCCCTCTCAGTGGGGCCTCTTGCTCTCTGCCCGCTCTCACAAGGCCTCCATCATTCTGCCCGCTCCAGGGCCACATTCATACTTGAGTGACCCCATAGGGCCATCAGGCTTTGCTCTCCATGCCTTGGCCAGTTCTGGTGCAGCCTTTTGGGCCTCTCCTATAACCCTCATCTGCACAGACCTGGGTGATTATTCAACTCTGGGCCACTCCACCCCTTCTGTGGGCCAACACTCTGCTCCTACTCTGGGGCCATGGGATTGAATGTTCTCCTCTGGCTCAGGCACTTCCCTGTAAGCATACTTGACCCTAACAACTCTGCCCTCTCTAGAGATCGAGCTCCTCCATGCCTGCAGGCTCAGGTGCTGCTTCCCAGCTTGCCTGGCCCACCTCACCAGGGTCCTCCATCCCTTTAAGACTCAGGTGCTTCAGCAAGCATACCTGCCCTGCCCCTGCCTTGCTCACTCCATACCCACCCAATGGTGGGGGCTGGGGTTTAGGCACCCCTACCTACCTTTCACTGGGGAAGTTTGTGGTCCTGGCATTTAAATGGCACTGTCCCACCACAGGCAGTCTCACCAGGCCTCTCCACCCCAGCAGGGTGCAGTTTTCAGTCATGCCCAGGACCAGGGGCCTCCTTCTTCCCCATAGCCCCCTCCTTTACCTCCGTGATGTTCCTGGAGTAGTAGCTCAGTGGGGTGATATTCCTCCCATGCTGGCTGGCAGCAAACTACTGCCTCAGCCTTGAGAGCTGGGCATTAAAATGGCCACCCTAATCAGGTACCTGCTGGCTGCCTGCTACAGCCCGTAAAGTGGTGGAGCACTGAAGCTGCTCTGTCACACCTGGGTTCTCCTTTTTTCCTTTTTTAAAAAGAGGCACTACCTTGGTCCTTTTCCAGTCCTCTGGTACCTGGCCTGTCTCCAATGACTTCATGAAGACCATTGCCCAGGGCTCTGAGATCTCCTTTGCCAGTTCCTTCAGTATTCTGGGATGAAGCTTATCAGGTCCTGCTAGCTTGACTTCATTCAGACCCAACAAAAGCTCTCTAACCATCTCTTTTTCATGTCCTCCCTCAGCTTGTCCCCTTCCTTATTCAAATAACCCTTATTAGGTGTCTGGCTGCAGCTTAATTTTTTGTGGGGACTGAGGCTCACAGTAGATGTTGTGTAACTCCACCTTTTTTGCATCTTCTCTGGCTTGTTAACAGTGGGACCACAGCTTCCTTGGGCCCATGGTTTCTGGCCAACATACCTACAGAACCTCTTCTTGTTGTCCTTAACTTCCTTTGCCAGGTGCAGCTTGTTCTTTATCTTTGCCTTCCTGATTTTGTCTCTGCATGCTCTTGTTATTTCCTGGTACGATTCTTTGGTGACCTACTCATTGTTCCATTGCCTGTAAGCTTTCCTTTTGCATATGAGGCATTTTAGAATGCCTATAATGGCTGTCTATAAACTTGCCAAGGGGGACCAGCAGGCAATGGGAGAGTCCCTGTTCCCCTGAGCACTACCGGGGGTAACAAGGAATAACAGCCATAAGTTGACTGAGAGTAGATTCAGGCTAGATATCAGGAGGCACTACTTCACTGTCAGGGTGGCTAGGAGCTGGAACCAACTTCCAAGGGAAGTCGGGCTCACCTCTATCCTGGGGGTCTTCAAAAGGAGGCTAGACAGCCACCTAGCTGGGGTCATTTGACCCCAGCATCCTTTTCTGCCCATGGCAGGGGGTCAGACTAGATGATCTGCTTAGGTCCCTTCCAACCCTACCAATTATGAAACTATGCAACTAGAAGCAACTTGTGCAGCCACATAGGTCTCTTGTAATTTTTCTTGTGTCTTCATCATGTCAGGAGTGTTTTCTGTTGGGCTTTCAATACTGTGCCCTTTTAGAAGCTCCCAGCCCTCCTGGGTACCTTTTTCCTTCAGTCTGTCTTCCCATGGTACCATGCCTATTAAATCCTTGAGCTGAATGAAATCACCTTTTTGAAATCTAGCTTCCTAATTTTGCTGACCTTATGCTTTTCCGATCTCAGGATCTGGAATTCTATCATATTGTGATCCCTTCCTCCCAACTTACCCATCACCTTCACATCCTCTACCACCTTTTCTCTCAACTCTTTCTGCAACAGAGTGTAACACTCAATGTTGACATTCCAGCCATAACAGCTGTCCCAAATTGGTCTCTGGGATGCCATTCAGATCATAGTTCTTTTCACAGGCTGCAGCTTCCAGCTCATCGTGTTTATTCCCCATACTTCTTGCATTTGTATATGTGCATGAGACATATTTTGCAATTTGACCTACTTGCTTCCCTAGTGCACCACTTTGCATTCCTGTAGCTTTCCCAAAGTCATGCTGCTTCTCCAAGTTCTTTCCCTTCTGGATTATGTGCTTTGTTACTGGAGGGTTTGGATCACCATACCCTCTGGAACCTAGTTTAAAGCCCTCCATACTAGGTTGTGCAGATGAATCTCAAAGATAATCTTTCCCATTCTTGTCAGATGGACCTCTTGATAGCAGTCATCCTCCCAGAAACACCCAGTCATTATTGAAGAAGCCAAAGCCATCACATCTCAGCCACATGTTCACTTCTGGGATACCATGGTCTCTGCCTAGACCTTTGCCTTCCATGGCAAGAATTGATGAGAGTACCATTTGTACTCTAAGCTCCTTAATTCTCCTGCCAAGAGCCTCATAGTCACCTCTGATTGTTCAGTGCCATTCCTGGTAGTATTGTTGGTGCCTACATGGAAAAATAGGAAGGGGTAGTAGTCTGAAAGATGGATGAGCTTTGGCAGTCTCTCTGTGGCATCCTGAATTTGGGTTCTAGGCAGGTAGAAGAGGTCCAAGGCCCCCAGATCTGGATGACAAATTGGTGCCCCTGTCCCCTGCAGAAGGGAGCCATCAACCACCACACTCTTTTCTCCTTCCTTGGTGCAGTGGTCCTAGAGCCTCTCTTTGGAGCTTGCATTCCTGATCTCTAGGCTGTGGACTCCTCTCTTCTGCCATTTTCTCAGCAGTTCCACTGTAGACTGCTTGAAAGTGGTTACTGACTTCAGCCTGTTCCTCTTCAATTCTGGGGGTGCTCCTTCAAGTAATCACATGCCACTTCTCCTCATTCCCTCTCATCTCCAGCCCCAGTCTCTAATAACTCTTGTCCAAGTAATCTTCCTGGTTGCTGATGCAATGCAGTGTGGATACCCATTCTTCCAACCTTTGAACCTTCTTCTGCAAAGCAGACATCAGGTTACATTTGGTATAGATGAAGTGCTCCTGATCCTCTGGGTAGAACATGAACATGGCACATCCCACACAGGTCTTAATAGCTGACCCAGACTTCATTTATGCCTGCTTTGCTCCCTGGAGAACACCTATGCTGTAAGGAGAGAAAGAAAAGCAGAGGGGGGGAACCATACTACAAGAACCTACATGCTAAACGCCTGCACTGGGGCCTTTTTGCGTGTGTGTGTGTATGCGCGCACACACACACACACACACACTCACACACAAAAAGTCTGCTGTCTCCTGGCTGTTTTCTATAGCAAAATTCCTAGGCAAATTCCTTCTCTGTTTGCTGCTTTCTGTTCCCAGCTCCAAATTTGGAAATTTGCATTAGTATTTCCTGAAAGAATTTAAATGTTAGCAACTCCTTGTCTAAATTTCAGTCCAGAAAATTATATTCTGTGGGTCTAATTCATCTTTCCATCTTATATGGATATGACTGACTTCTCTATTAAAGGATCACATTGCACTGTTGTGTGCTGCTTAACAGCTGCACTATTGCACTTCTAGAGGTGACTGCATCAGTAGCAGAACTTGGGGTGGGCACATGGGGCATAAACTCCAGGTGCCAATTTGAAGGGAGCTCTTGAATGGTGGCTTCTGGGGAGCCTCTGCAGTGACAACAGCAGCTGATGTGTGGGAAACCATACCATGGCAGCAGCAGCTAAAGTCTTTGGCTAGGGACAGAAATCACACATAAACTAGTATAAGTGATTGGAAACTGGTTCAAATCTGTAACAGAAGCAAAGTTTAATGTACATAAACCACTTTCAAATGGCCAAAACCAGTTTAAGATAAACTTGGATGGACATAGTTAGTATCAGACTTAACTGATTTAGGTTAAATCAGTTTATTGAAGTTCTGTCCTAGATCCCCTCCAGATTCAAGTTAATTCTCAGTCCCCCAGTATCCCAGGATGTTTTGCACCTCCCCTGCAAACCCCTACCTTTCAGGGTGTGTGGCCTAAGCTTGGCCCAAGCTGTCTGCTCCAGCTGAGCAGGGAGTCATGCTCTGGCACCCCCTGGCTTTTAGCCCAGGCAATGGCACACATTCAGCTGCATTTCTGGAATCAGAAGTGAGTATCTGTTCACCTGCTTATTGGCTCAATCTATGCACCTTAGAGTAACCTGTAAAGACTGAATCAATTCAGCCTCAGGCTTTTTGACTGTGTGTACTTAGCTTTTGTGTCTCTGGCATCAGAGGAAACTGTCTAGCACTAAGTACCCTTCCCCAACCCATCTCTGGGGTGGGTGTTATAAGCAGGGATAAAAGGAAATCCCCAATTTTTGGATTAAAAAAATAACAAAAATCCACATTTTTTTAATGATTAAAATGAAACACCACCATACACACACACACATATATATATAGAGAGTGGTGTTTCATTTTAATCATGGAAAACTGTGGATTTTGGGTTACTTTTTTAAATCTGAAAATTGGGGATTTTTTTTTAAATCAGAGAAAACCAGGATCCCTGGTTATAAGACTCTTAGGGCCTATTAGGTGCATCAGGGGATTTAGAGTCCTAAGTGCAATTCTGCTCAAGTCCCAGAAAAACAGGTAATGCAATAAGCGGCAGTCCTATTCCTCACTGCTTATCTTAAGCATTAGATAATGGTGTACTACAAAAGTAGATCCATTAAAAGATTTTCAGAGACTTGAACAGAGTGGAATAGAATCACACTTTGGCCCCTAAATCCTTTTAGATGCTTAATGGCTGGAAAATAATCTGGTCCTTAGGCATCACTTGCTACTTCATGGTTGTGCATAATTAGAAATTGAGATCCTTAGGGGAAATAAAAATATAAACCACAATACATAATTTAATTCTTATTATTTCATAGATCTCACTTTATCTTTTTAAGATAGTGTGTTACTCATCATTTTTTGCTTGAATGAGACAAAAGCTTCCACTTAACTGTCTCATTATCATGCCCTTTTTTAGCATACCAGTTTCTGGAGAACAGCAGGTGATGCTATATGTGTGTAAACAAACTGGAGAAATACATTTCTGGGATAGGCTTGGTACGCCAGTTCAGCATGTGAGAGGTTAAACTGCATTGAAAACAAGGTTTCAGAAAACTTTTTTTACCAACTAATGTACCCTATAGTCACAGAGCAGCTGTACTTCTTTAGAGCAGCAATAAATCCTATGAGTACCTAATAAGTACACTCTACATTCATCGGAACAGGGTGCCCTGTGGATTTATACTGCATCTTATCATTTCTTCCTGAAAATAATTACAAGACCTATTAGAGACCAGACTTGAGATTTTCTTGTTTTTACACAAGTCTGCTTTCCTCTCTTGAGACAGATATTCTGTGGTGAACAGCATATGCACTGGCAGCCTGATTTTGTTCCCTAAAGAATGGAAAAAGCCCTGTGACTATATACCAGAGACCTGGTGACAACTGGAATCAAGGGGCACATCCACACATGCAGGCACGTGTGCTTGCAGCAGCTCAAATAGGAGCGGCACAAATTTGAGTTGGGGATTTTTGCCTCAACGCACATGCCTGGACATGCACTTTGATGTGGGGCAAGTTGTGCCACTTGGGACAAAATAACCCTGTCCAGCTCCTCCCAGATCTGCAGCCAAGGGGAGCTAGAGCCTGGGGGGTGGGTGGGAGACCCACCCCTCCCAAGCTGCCTACCCCCCAGCACCCCTTAGTCTCTACCACCCCCTACTTAACCGGAACGGAGCTGCAAATATGCAGCATGGGGAATGTTTTTTTGTTTCCAGTGTGCCTCTTGCCATGTCTCAAATTGCTTTGAGATGCAGCAAGAGGCAAGTGCGGGCTTGTCTGGACATGCCCAAGGTGTCCTTGAATGTGGATTTAAGATAAAGAAGCTGTTCAAGGAGCACATGAAAGAAAACTTTATGCCCAAAATTCATTAAAAAAATGTCTCTGACTGCAAGCCATAAGAAGGAACACCATGTGAGACTGAGAAATGGGCAAAACAATAGTTTCAGAGTAATCAAATCATGCTGGTCTTTCTGTTACTAGCATTCCACAAGACTAACATTCCCACTGTCTCTATTGTGGAAGAGCTTTCTGAAAATTTCTTAATGCAACTCAAACTGAAGTGCTATGCAGTGGTGACATGTATGGGGTGCAAGGGAGTGCACGTGCACCCCCTGAGAATTCTGGTGCACCCCCTGACCAGCTCCACTAGCTGCTTAGGTGATGGGCGGGGGGGGGGGGGGCAGTTGGGAGTGCTGGTGCCCCCCTTGCAAGTGCCAGCCGATTGCTGCAGCTGCTCCCAGAAGCAGCCGCAGACACTCCTAGATGCAGCTGCAGTGATTGGCTGCAGCAATCAGCTGCCGCAGGATCAGCCATGGGGGGAACCCCACCCCTGAACAGCAAGATCAGCCATGGGGGGACCCCTCCCCCTGGGCAGCAAGATCAGCTGTGGGGGACCTCCTCCCCCAGTTGGTGGGACTGGTCTCAGGGGGGGCACATGCCCCCCCCACCTCGATTAAGGCAACACCAGTTGCCCATGGTGTTGTGTGCTCTCAGATTTCAGCAAAGGCCTGACTTTGGGTGCAGGTTCACTGAGGCCATGTAGGCTGGACTGAATTTCTAGATAGTGAGGATAAATGCATACATTTCTTCCCTGAGGAAGACAATACTCAGTTCATAGCAATGAAGACCAACCTTTTTGGAAGGCATACCACAAATTAGTTGCACACTTTCTTCAAGTACCACTCTGATCCCTTAACCCTGATCTGCTGCTCTGCTTTTTGTTCCTTGACTGATCTGCCACTGTGCTGCCTGTCTTCTCCCTGATCTGCCACCCAGAGGCTTCTTATACCATGTATGGCTCATGTACTGCAGGTTGGTCATTCCTGGTTTATAAGATATGTTTAATCTTGAAGTTAAAAACAAAGTTCAGTAGGTGAATGACGATTCCTTAGATCATCAGCAAGCCACAACCACTGAGTTTTGTGCTGGTCTGTCCTTTAAATAATCCTATGAGCTGGAAACAGGGACTAGACCAGGGGTGGGAAAAATATGGCGTGCGGGCTGGATCTGGCCCACCAAGCACTTCCCTCCGGCCCACGAAGCCCCTTCAAAACCCACATAATGGTGGCTGCCTCTCTAAAAGCCTCTGGCGGCACCAGCTGCCAGCTGCAGCACCTCAGGTTATTTACTTGGGTTCTAGTTGTGAGGCAACCAACCCTGACCTCAGCCTGACCCAGCTGGCCTTGCCCTGCCCTTGGCTCAGGCCATGGTTGCAGCTTGAGAGGGGAGGGAGGGCTGGGCCAGAACCTCTGGCGCCAGTGAGGGGAAACAGTGTCTGGGCTGGGTTCTGCTTTGCTGCACAGGACTGGAAAGGACCCTGCCCTGCAGATAAGCCCAGGAAAGCAGCTTCTGGGCAGGCTTTCCCCGTGCCGTGCCATGCCATGCCACTCAGGCTGTGTGGGGTTGGGCTGGGCCAGCACCGGGGAGGGGAAGCGGAAGCTGGGCCACAGCTCCGGCCCAGTCAGCACCAGGGAGGAGAGGCAGAGGCAGAGGCAGAGCTGTGTGCCACTCAGCACAGGATGAGTCCAGCTGGAGGCAGAGGCTTAGCTGCATTTTCCCTCTATCTGCGCTGGTCAGTCCCAAGCGGCACACGGCTCTGCTGCCACTTCTGCTGGCCAGTGCAGACGTGGCCAGGCTCTCCCCATCCCCAGCAGCACGTGGGAAGCTGGCTTCAGCCGCATGCCTGCACCGGCCAGGAAAGGCAGCATGCAGCTGAAGTGGGCTTCCCATGTGCTGCTGGGGACAGGAGGAGCCTGGCTGGGTTGGCACCGGACAGCAGAAGCAGTGGTAGAGCCGTGTGCTGCTTGGGATGGGACGAGCCCAGCCGGAGTGGCAAGGGCTCAGCTGCACTTTCCCCCTGCCTGTGCCGCTCAGTCCCAAGTGCCACGTGGCTCTGCCACCGCTTCTGGCCAGTGCCGACCCGGCCGGGCCCATCCCATCCAAAGCAGCATGCGGCTGAAGCTGGCTTCCCACATGCTGCTGGGGATGGGAGGAGCCCAGCCAGTTCAGCACTGGCCAGCAGAAGTGGCGGTGAAGTCGTGTGCCACTTGGGACTGACTGGCACAGGCAGCGGGGAAGTGCAGCTGAGCCACTGCTGCACTGGCTGGGCTCGTCCCATCTCAAGCGGCCCACGGCTCCACAGCCACTTGTGCTGACTGGTGCAGACCCAGCTGGGCTCCTCCCATCCCCAGCAGCACATGAGAAGCTGGCTTCAGCTGCATGCTGTTTTGGATGGGATGGACCTGGCCGGGTCTGCACTGGCTAGGAAAGGCAGTATGCAGCTGAAGTCAGCTCCTCACATGGTGCTGGGGATGGGAGGAGCCAGGCCAGGTCTTCACCGGCCAGCACAAGTGGCAGCAGAGCCGTGTGCCACTTGGGACTGACTGCTGCAGGCAGGGGGAAAGTGTAGCAGAGCCCCTGCTGCTCTGGCCAGGCTCGTCCCATCCCGTGCAGCACATGGCTCTGCTGCTGCTTCTGCTGGCCAGTACAGACCCAGCTGGGTTCCTCCCATCCCCAGCAGCACGTGCAGAGCTGACTTCCGTTTCATGCTGCCTTTCCTGGCTGGTGCAGACCCGGCCGGGTCCGTCCTATCTGGAGCAGCATGTGTCTGAAGCCAGCTTCCCACGTGCTGCTGGGGGTAGGGTGAGCCCATCTGGGTCAGCACTGGCCAGCAGAAGCGGCAACGGAGCCTCCTCCTTTTGGGACTGGCTGGCACAGGTAGGGGGAAAGTGCAGCAGCACCTGGGGAAGCCACTGCTTGATAGGGGACGGGATGGGCTGGCCGGGCCCCACCATGGAGGGAAAGCTGTGGTCAGGGGTCAGGGGATGGGACATTTGGTGGCAAAGGTCAGGGGTCAGGGGGTGGGGCTTCCGGTCCCAAGATAGCGACCAGGGGGTGGAGCAACTGAAAGGACGGGGCTACCCATGTGGCCCTGGACAGCTCGCCAAAACTTATCAAGTGGCCCTCCACTCGAAATAATTGCCCACCCCTGGACTAGACTATCTAAAAAGAGAGGTTTGGGTGAGCTTCAGTACGGCCACTTAGATTTTTTTGGATCATAATCAAAATAAAGTAAAAACCTTTCAGCATGCAAGTGGTGACATCAAAACTTCCTGTTGCCCTAAACTCTAAGCACACTGAACAAAAGGGCTTTTCATTTACTATCATTTACTCCTTCCCAGTTTAACTCCATATGAGTTGCTAAGTGTGCAGTAGACTGGGCAATGCTACATGAGATGCTAAGTGTGCAGTAGACTAATTCTACTGTGCATTACCGTGTTACAGCAAAAGCTGTGCTATTGTGCAAATGCACAGTAAAATTAGCTTACTGAACATTAGCATCACTAAAAAGGTGTGTGCCAGTGCTACTGCTATGAACAGTTAGTACCTGTTATTACAGCTACTTAACTTAGTGAGCAGCACTATGGTGCATTAATACATGTGTAGATGTGCCCACAGTTGGGTAACTTAGGGCTTCAGAGTACTTCAATCTCACAAATGCCAAGGCACGTGATATATGAACAGTTGAAGCCAGCTGGTCTTTCTTCATGGATGGAGCTTTTCCAATAATGTACTGATGGCCTGCAACTTTGATCCTTATTCTCCTTAGGGGGAGCAAACTCTCTCTTTTCTTTTCCGTTGAGTGGTGAGATCTGTAAGTCTAGGCCCAGCAAAGATATAGAAGTACAACTTGAAAAAAATTACATAATCTTGGGAATTCAACTACTCTTTGTATGTAGGAGGGTTTTTTTTCAAACATGTAAAATATTTACACTGCAAATCTGGAGGGCCTCAGATATTAATAGCTGATAAGCTTCTCATGCAAATAACATGGAATGACAGCTCAGAGACCACAAATAAACATGTTTGCAGTGAAATCCAATAGTTATAAAAAGATCTTTGTGTCTGAACCTAGAGACAAAACTTCTTTATGCTCATTACAATAGTATATTGTTTATGCCCAAATCTTTCAGCTAACAGTAGAATCATATAGAGGTGTGACCCTTTAATCCTGAAGTCTTTTCTGAACTGATGTCAAAATGCACCTTGTACAAGTTACTTCATTTAAGGTATTTCTCAATACTCTGTCTTTATAGGGGACAACACAGGAAGTGATCTGTTATATCTTTGTCATCTAAAAATAAGTTAAAGTCAAAATACTAATATTCTTTCAATGACAAATTTTATTTCTTAGAAAGCAGAATAACAGCTACCAACATCCAAACTACATATATCAGCTAAAACAAAGAGCCAGTACAACCCACCTTAGTGTAGAAAGTTTAAATCAGAACAATCAAGGTCCTGATTACATAACTCGTGAGGTCTCCTTAGCCTACAAACAGAAGTAAGACACCTCTTGAAATGTAAAGTTATAGAACGTTTTTCCTTACACACCACATTACTGACTTGGTTTAACTCCTCTATACTTCGTGCTAGAATTTTTAAGATATTTAGATGCCTAACTCATTACTTCCAGGTCTTGGGACATGGATAACATCCTCTTCTTATCCATCCATATTTGGACATATGTTCTAAGAGTGAACATACCAATCTTATATCATTTTAGTCAGAAATAATCTTTTTCATTCAAATAATAAAATAGATAAGATACTAGCACCCAAGGGATGGATCTGGCACATGGGGTCATGTCATCCACCCTGTAGGGCTCCCAGCAAGTCCAGAAAACTGTGTGTGTGGGAGCGGTGGCAGTATTAATTGCCACACCTCAGAGCCCCTTAGCAATTAATGCTAACACAGTTTCCCCACTACTACATTTTTGGACCTGTGGGGAATTCCATGTTCCCCTGTGTGCCAGATCTAGCCTGCAGATCAGTTGCACCATACTTATCTGGCCCAAGCATTGAAAAGCTTGAGCACCACTGTACTAGGATATTAATAAAGATAAAATGGTATCCATATTCCGTGCATCTGAGTTCATGACAAGATGAATCCAGAATAATTCTAGTGCTTTAAGATATAAAATACAATCACTTCTTCTACCTATAATGTTTCTTCTATATTTTCTTCTGATTAAATATATTTGAAATGTTATAGTTGTAAATATTAGGCCTGTGCGAAACAGCAAGTATTTGCTTTGGATTTGGATTCGGCCAATTCGGAGGGACAATGATTCCCAGGGGCAGAGCTGGGATTCAGGCACAGCACTGCTGGGAGTGGGGGCTATGCCCTGCTGCCACGTACCCAGCTGGCATGCGGGGGATGTGTGCCTGATGCAGGCATGGCTCACTCCAGGTGGAAGGGGCAAGTAGCAGCAGGGCATAGTGCCTGCTCCCAGCACTGCCGTGCCCACATCCTGCACCTCCCTGCCCCAGCCGGGCAAGCAGCAGCAGCATCTGTATCCCACTTCACCCAGAGCGAGCCACATCTGCATTGCTCTACCCCTCAACCCTGGGTGGGCAATTGGCATCAGGGCATAGCCCCTGCTCCCAGTGCTGCGGCACCCACATCCTGTCTCCTTCCATGCCCTTCCCAAGTCCCGTGCCTCCCCACTCTGGCTGGGCAGTTTGTCCCAGCCCCATCCCCAATCCCTCCCTTGCTGTGGAGGCACTGATCTGCCCTCCCCACGCCCCTTTCCTCCTCCTTCCACCCACCAGGACAGACTTACTAGCTGGAGGCAGCTGTGTCCAGTGTGGTGAGGACTGCTGCTTGTTTAGCTTATGGTGAATCTCCAAAGCAGTGCTGAATCTTTTCTGAATCAATTTGGAGGCTTACAATTTGATTCAGACCTTTTAACTGGTCTCCTGATTTGATTTGGATTCAGAGATTTTGCTGCCGAATTGGGCTGAAACTCTTCTGAATTGAATCAGCTACTGAAGCTTTGCACAGGCCTAGTAAATATATATCATTGGCATATTTTTAATCATGCAGCTGCTAATTTTAGCAAGAAACTTTCAAGAAACTTGTGGCCCTGATTCATATTTATGCTACCTCTAATTTACAATGCTTAGAAGTCAGCATAATGGAGTTTATACTTTACTTAGAGTAGAAAGGCCAAGTGTCAATGAGAAACAGGCCCTTGTACCTTTATGTAGATAGTCTTGGCTTCTCAAAAGCACTTTGATACTCTGAAATATGTTAAGAGCAAGAATTAAAATAGTGGCAAATTCAATTAAATTAAAAAATACACTCTTGCAGAAAATATTATGCTTAGTTCATTAAAATGGAACTTCTAACTTTGATTGATCTGTTTCATGTCTGTGGCATTTTGCATTTTACAATCCATTAGTGACAAACTGCCTTCTGAAGACATTACCTCTGTACATTTTAAGGGTAACAGAAACTAATTAAGTATGCAATTGTTAGAGCCATGGAAAAGGTTAGATGTGCAGAACCTCTGTTTATCAAATAGGAAAACTGCCTGAAAATTTAATTGCAACAACCTTTTAAATTGAATTTAAATTTTAAGGGGAAAAAATACATAAAATAAACAATGCACTCAGTATACTTCACTAGGGCTGCAACACCACTTCAGAATAATTCTTATTTGTATATCAAATTCAAATTTGTAATGGGACTACTGATTCAGAGCTACCACTTTTCAACTGAAATACTTGCAGACATTAAGAGTCTGATCCAAGACTTGTGAAATGCTGGAAAAGATTCCATCAACTTTAATGGCTTTTAAGTCAAGATCTATATTATCCAATACACTTGGCATTGAGGGAAACATTAGGAAGATGCTGTGGTTTGATTTTGAAGCTTGATTTATGAGCATTATAGTGAAAATTGTTAAAATGGGTACTGTGTCCATATTTAGACAGCTGAATAAGTGATTTTGTTAAGCACCCAGCTGCTTCTACTTTATTCCACGAGAGCTTTTGGATGCTTTTGAAATTCTTTTTGAAAATCAGTAATAGGGCTGGAGTGTTGTAGCCACGATGGTCCAGGAAGTATATGAGAGGTAAGGATTTTTTCTGATCTCTTTTATTGGCTCAATGGTATGATGAGGAGAGCTGTTGGATGATATTTGGGACATCAAGTGCCCTATCTCAGGTGTTAGACCTGGGGAAGGACACCTGGAGCCTGAAAGCTTATCTAGGGATCTTAGTTTTCTCTTATTAAAAAAAATCCGCAATTTTGGTTACAAAAAAGTAACCCCAAATCCACATTTTTGCATGATTAAACATGAAACACCACAATATATGTATGTGTATATTAGTGGTGTTTTATTTAAATTACGGAAAAATGTGGATTTGGGGTTACCTTTTTTAACTGAAAATTTGGCATTTTTTTAATCAGAGAAAACCAGGATCCCTACTTGTCAGAAATTTAGGGTGGGATTTCTGATGCCACAGACCATGTGATGGAAGGACAGGGGATTCTGGGCAACATGGTGGCCAAGAAGGTGGCCAGGGGAGTGGGACTTCTGATGTTGTGGGCCATGTGACAAGGTAGGATTTATAGGTAAAAGGCTGCAACCTCCTCCCCCCGCCCCTGGAGTACTTCTGGGGCAAGGGATATGACTCCTGGTGGCAAAGGTCAGGGGTTAGGGATGACAGTTCAGGTTCTAAGATGGTGGCCATGATGGTGGATAGGGGGCAGGGCACCTATTAGGGGGAGGGGCTTAACAATTTGATAAGAGGTATACCCCCATACTACTCTTGTCCAACAGTTCTCTCAACTGTACTGTTGATCCACCAAAATCCTTGCCTCTGAAAATCTGCCTACTTAACTGAGGTATTTAAATATTAAGTTAGGACCTTAGGGTCCACTTTTGAAATGCCGGCACATATATTTGTATCCTCTATTTAGCTGGCAGAATTGTTCACTTGGTTATTCTAGTTCAAAACTTAGCTAACGAGGATCCAAAGAAATTCATCTGAAAGGACATTCAAACTTGTAGAGATAAGACTGTCCTACTAACCTGAGTAGCTCTATTGACTTCAAAGAGATTACTTTGCAAGTGAAAGGAGAACAGGGACGTTACTACTTTATCACTAGAGGCAGGTATGAAAGTGCCCACACATCTGGTGTCACTGCTATAAAACAGCAGGCCACCCCTGTTACAAAAACCCATTTATAGTTCAGGGCTCCTTATAGTGGGCTAAATGCTGCAAAGCAGAGTAATGCTACAATAGTAGCATCAATAATGGTCTAGATTACCTTAACTTGGTTTGTCCCTAAAATGGGTGTGTTCCAAGATGAGAGACCAAGAAAAAATGTAATTTGGCAAAAATGAAAAGTATTATTTTATCTTGCTTTTCTGCATGTTTTCTACCATCAGTTAATTCTAGAAAAATAAAGGGTGGTGAGAGTGTACTCATAGTTTAATAGCATGGAACCACCACTGCCCCAAAACAAGCAAAAATCCCTCTCATAATTTATGACCAAGTTTTAACATCCTTTAATTAAATGGTACTTATTTCAAGTGTATGGGGGATGAGTTGCTATGGAAGACAGGTATCAACTCTGTCCTGGAACTAGGAAAAGAAGAAGATCACCTCTGTCCTGAAGCTGAAAAAAATCTTTGGTGGAGAAGGAGAAATAAAGCCCAGGAAATCATGAGGTGACCTGGGAAAGAATTGTTACTTGGATGCAGATTTCTTGAGATGAGAATCAAAGGGTTTGTCTCAGGGTTTATGATGCCTCCTGAAGCCAATAATATGAAAAATTCTTAATTTCACTGCGGAGTTTCCCTACTGAATTGTTGTAGGTGATTCAACACGTTGGTCATTTGGTATCCCATTATAAAATTATAAAGCTGTTAACTCCCCCATATAGGATATAGGTGGCTAGGCAAATGGAGTACGCAGTTCTGGCTTCCAGTATGAGTCCCTTGTGCCTAGAAGTTAAGTGTTCTTATGCTCAGTGTTGAGGCACCCTCATCCCTTTTTGAATCTAACTCTAAATGACTAAGAGACTGATCCAAAGACCACTGAAATCCATGGAAAGATCACTGCTTACTTTTAAAGAGCTTGAATTAGGCCCCAAATTAGCTGTTTCCATATCTATCTATTGTACTGATTTCTGAAATTGGGAAATGGTTTGTGCATTTCCCCTTCCTAATACAACACATTAATACATTTGATTAGAAAAATATCATTTGAGAGGAAAAGAAAGAAAATAAAGCAGGAAAAGGCAAAGCGTAAAACCTCAAGAAAAAAAGAGGGAGTGTGTGTGGTTGGGGGGGGGGGGGGGAGGCTCCAATCCAAATGCAAGAAATAGCTATTAAGGTTTTCTATTTTATCCTTGTATCAGGGTGTTCCTCTATTAGCCTGACCCAGGAGCCAACTTTATCATAAAGGCTAGGCAGCACTTCAGTTCCATTTCTAGTCTGTTTAATTTTACATGCAAAAAGCTTGTCCCCATGGCAAATAAAGCAAGCAGTAACATAAACAAATGAGGCCAGCCAATCATCCCTGTAGGCTGCCCCAGGGCTCTTAGGCAGGCAGGCTATCACCTCTTAACCTGCAGCAGCTGGGCTTCAGCCCCTGAGCCATGCACTCTGCTATACCCCTCTTTGAAAGGAAAGAAGACATCACAGGGATCCTGGTTTTCTTTGATAAAAAAAATCCCCAATTTTCAGAGTAAAAAAAGTAACCCAAAATCAACATTTTTCTGTGATTAGAATGAAACACCACTAATATGTTTCATTTTAATCATGGAAAAATGTGGATTTGGGGTTACTTTCTTATTCCAAAAATTGGGGATTTTTTTTTATCAGAGAAAACCAGGATCCATGGACATCACTCTTTGTAGATGTTTTCTGGTCTGATGCCAGGGAGTTTGATACGAGAGCTATATAAGGGAAGAATTCAATTTTAAGCAAAAGAGCCTAAGATTTTATTCCTTGACTTATAATAACACTAACTATATTAGGCACAATCTGTCTGTAAAGCAAGACTATGCTTTTGACCTCAGCAGAAACTCCTGAAAGTAAAACTTATGTAGATCACATTCTAACTAGCCACTCTAGGAGAAGGCAATAAAAAGATGCCATTAAATATTTGGGTCAAAACATTTTGGTAACATCAGCATTATCTCGAGGGAGAACCTCTCTCTCTCTCTCTCTCTCTCTCTCACACACACACACACACACACACACACACACACACACACACACACACACACACAATATCACCGTTATCACCTATCTCCAAGCAAATCACAGACAGATGTAGGTGGGGTGGAGGCAAAGACACCTTATAGACATTTGTTAGTTTGAGCTTGATACTTTAATCTTTCTGTGAGGAAGCAAAAGCCTGAGAAAATATCTCCTCTGCCACCTTTCATGTCAGTGTAAAAGAGAACATTGAAGTGATGGCTAATGGTCAGAGTCCTTTAAATCACTCTGTCAGGCTTACTGGCATGATCTGACTAATTTTAATTTTGCTTCTTTGACTTGTTGTCTGTAACATTCTACTTTTGGCATCCAGGATGAATGTGATGCTCAATTAGGGCCTAATCATGCTGTGTGTGTGCTGAGAGGGAAAAAAGTTATTTACCTGTGCAATGACTGAAGTTCTTTGAGATGTGTTGTCTCTATGTGTATTTCACTGTGAGTAAGCATGTGCTCTGTGCACCTGAGACTGCATAATTTTTTCCAACAGGACTTGTTTGCTCCATTTAGACACCTAGGTTATTCCTGTGCATTGCACTAAGGATGTAAAAGGTAGTATGTAACTAAATGTCACTCCTTTTTCTTTTCTGTCATACACTCCTGAGAGTAAAGAGGACCCAGAAGCAGAAAAGAAGGATGCTGGGTGGTGCCATAAAAAGAGAAACCACAGCAGTACCAAGTAAATAATCACAGAGAATCATACAGAAGTAAGGCTGGAAGGGACTTTGAGAGGTCATCTAATTCAGCATTTCTCAACCCATGGGTCATGACCCAAAAGTGGGTCACAAGAATATATGAAAGGGCCATGAACAAACTTTAAAAACGGATTCTCCTTTAAAGGAGAAAAATGTGGGAAACCATTCCAGCCTGCAAGGGGTTGCTTGGGGCTGGGAGGAGCAGGAGAGCAATCAGGCAGGGTGTGCCACACATGCACATGGCAGCCAGGCATGCAGGCAGCTTGCTACCCTGCTCTGCCCTCTTGCATTGGGTCCTGCCTGCTGGACTGCGAAGGTGGCACCTGCCCATACCATTCCTGCCCATGCTGCAGCCCTAAGCCCACTGTGGGCGCACAAATATGGGGGGACACATGCCCCTCCATGCCCTCCCATCCCATATACACACCCCTTGCCCCATGCACTTGGGGGCTGGGCACAGGGGGCAATGGTCAGGAGTGAGGGGCACTGGCAGGGCCAGGGCGCTGTTTTCTATTTAATCTATTAATTGGGATGGTGCTGGCCATCAATGTTCACAAATGGTACAAAAATTTTTGAGAACCACTGACCTAAAGTGCATAAGTTCTAGTGAGTGCCCCCCCCCCCCCCCCAATTTTGCCTGATGTGATTATTTTGGATCATTCATAATGAAGTACTATGTATCTGCTTTAAGCATCTTCGGGCAGAACCTTCACCACCTTCATTCTCTTAGCAAAGGCCTCTAGAATACGTATTTGATTTCCCATTGAACTTGTAGTAGCAGCATTGATGAGAATGCATTCAGAAAATGATCTGACAATCAAAGTCCTAGTTTATCTTGGCTATGATGTCCCAGGAAGACACACAGTAACATTTCTCATTCATGCTGATTAGAAACAAGTCCTCAGATGGATAATCTCACTGCCAGAAGACAAACTGAGTCATGGAGCTCCCAATTCATCCTTCTGAAAAAGGCATCTTGTAAGACAGTCAGCTAATGTGCCTAATATGTGCCTAGTAAGTACACAACTGATATCATAAACTCACAGCATATACAGAAATTCCAGAGCCTTATTACTGGTATTATAAGACGACACTGGGAAGACTATTCTCCCCCTTCCAACAATGTCAAGCAGCTGCATTTTGTTCCCACTCCACTAAAGAGCTTCAGGTCACCCTTGATTTCTTCTGTGAAGCATATGAACTGCTTGGACTTTGCTTTACAAAAAACAAGAGAGTTTATCAACCTACTGTAAGCCAAACTGAACTTCTCCACTAATTACAACTGAAAGACGATCTTGGGAGAATGTGGGGCATTCCATCTACATAGGTAGGCATGTTTCCCAAAAAGTAAATATAGACAATATAGAGATTTAATGTGGGATGAAATCTTCCAATGCTGCCTTTGGACATCTCTGAAACCATGTCTTTGATTATCATGATATCAGAACCCAAACCAAACCTCTTATCTACTAGGTTGTTCCCATCCCTACCTGTTGTACATGTGAAAAATCTCAATGACATATTGGAAACACTTGAAAGCTTTGGATCATTACCATCAGCGATGTCTTCAAAACATTTTCCATATCAATTGGAAGGACAAGAACAAACTTCAATGCTCTGCCTCAAGCAAAGTCTACCAGCATTGAAGCCATGTTTATATGGCATTGGCTCGGTTGGACATGACAGACATAACAAAAGGATGCCTGACAACCAACTCCTGA
This sequence comes from Alligator mississippiensis, assembly GCF_030867095.1. Taxonomy (NCBI): domain Eukaryota; kingdom Metazoa; phylum Chordata; order Crocodylia; family Alligatoridae; genus Alligator; species Alligator mississippiensis. The sequence continues at coordinate 368,656,870 of NC_081824.1, forward strand.
AACAGGTCCTATACTTCCAATTCACCAGCAGTCACCACTCTAGAGGTGGGCAAAATAAGAGATTCAAGGACAATGTGGAGGCAAATATGAAGATCTGTGATATTAATACCAATACTTGAGGGACTCGAGCACTGAATTGCCCCAGTAGTGCAGTAATGTGACAAGGTATCGATCACTTTGTGGAAATTCACCTCACTATGGAGGTGGCTAGGTGAAAGAGACAAAGGAAAGGAACTGTGACCCAACATTACCAGGATTCACTCCTTCCTTCATAAACTATTTGCCACATCTGCAGTTGAACATGCATATCTCAGATGGACATTGGAGCATATCTCCAGGCTCACCAATGTCCCCTATTAACTGTAAGACTGTCTTCCTTGTTTCAAGGGGCTGCCGAAGATGACAGCTTCCATTTGTTTGCTTATATAGTATGCTGCTGCCCAGCACCATCTGGATAAGCTCATTTTGAATAAATAGTTAAGAAAGGCTAGCATGCTGGGCATATTTCTTTGAACTCTGATGTAAGACACTGACCCTTGTGGAATCTAGATGCTGTGTATTACACGTCTACTGATATGGACTCTCCCAGCTGAGTAACGATGTGTCCATGTAAAAGTTGCTTCCACTGGCACGGGGGTTAAAGAGAAGGGGAATCCCATACAAGAGATGAGCAACAATGTGAGGACATGAGACCGCATGTCTTGGCTGTGTCTGCAGGTGTGCAGTCATATTTGCAGTCACTGAACTACAACTGGGAATTCACAAAAAGCTAATGTTAATTAGGGGACTCCAGTGCTTCATCTCAGACCCACCGTGTTGGGAAGACACATGGGTGGGGGTTGAAAGCACAGTGCTTTATATACTCTCTTCGGTGCATGTGTAGACCAAATGGGGGTTGCTGGTAAAAAAAAAAAACCTCTCTAGTTTCAGGTGTATGAGAACCCAAATTAAAATACCCGAAGGGCAAAGAATTGGTAGGAGGATCTGCAGATTGTTCACTGTTTCTCATAGGACCTTTAAGGGTTGCACCTGAAAGAGAAATATAGCTAGTATTCCTTATAAACATCACTACTGCAGCTGGAGTCAAGGGGTGGGTGGGAGAGAGAAGTAGAGGCAAAGTCACTTTTGAAATCAGGTGCATAACACATAGCAAAAGCACTATGATTTCTTAAGCCCCTAGCACTGACGTTTCTGCACCAAGAAAGTCTCATCTTCATTTTCCTGAAAATGAGAAACTCTTTAAAAACAACAACAGTAAAGAAAAGATCAGAACAGTGTTTTGCTGAACAGATGATTACTGCTCTCACAGGTCACACAGACATGCTATTTAAAAAGCATACTTAGAAGTGCAGCACAGCATCTCATCCATTAAGAGGCACAGCTCAGCAGGAAAGCTGTTCCAGGAGCTGGAGAAGCTCTGGTTATATTACACTGTGTTACAGGAACCTCCCTGGGCTGCACTATGGGCTGCAAAACTGCCTGGACTCTTCACAGAGCTATGTGCAGCAGTTATAGTCCTAAAACACCTCTGACAACCAGACCAGTTCCCACTATTTCAGGGCTTGGAGCAGGGTCCTTGTACAATGTCTTATACCTGTCTGCCTCAGGGCCATCATTAGCTGAAGCCTCGTCCAGGGAGATATAAAGCTTTAGTGCTCCTTTTTGCCTCTCTGACACTTTTACCCAGGATCAGGACAGGGGTGACGATAATGCCCGTTATGTCTATTTGCATTCAAATGTGATGGACATTAACTTGGTGCATATGTTACTAGGCAATATATTTATTGGTGACATGTATTTTGCTGATTATAAATCTTTCAAAAGGAATAAAGCAGAAAATACTAGATTTCCAAATTAAACCCTCACACACTATTCTCTTTCCCTTAAACTGTTTAAAGAAATGGCTTTCTGAAATTATTCATCATTTATGGAGGATGTTTTTGATTTCACTCGCTTATTCCTAATTTTCATTTCAGAGGAGAGATACGATAACCTTCCATTCTTGGACAGCCACTATATAAACACGGAGTCTTCATTCATATTTTGTTGAAAGGTTGTTCATCTAATGTACAATAAATCAAAAACTTACACCAAGGTGCAAATATTTCATAGTCAATCCAGCAAGACTCTGCAATTTTCATACTGAGTGGTAATATATAGCCTAGACAAGACCCAGACAAGGGTTTGTGAGAAAGTGTGTACAGCTATAAAATGATTGCTTTGAACATAGGGAAGAAATATCACTAGCATCTCCTGACCCAGCATAGTCTTCTGGGAGCTAAGTATACAACAACAGCAAAAATCTGGAATCGGGCAGATTTTCTAGCTGGTTCTTACCACTTTAAATTGATAGTTAAACAGATGTGTTAATAAAGGTTTCTCACATTGCCCTGAGGAAAAGACCCTTGTCCTCCCTTTTGTAATTGGGAAATTGAAGCACTGGTGGAAAAGAATGTCTCTGGAGACATATCTACCTTACAGGTTCCAAACAGCAAAAAATAAAGTTCTTATAACTCAAAAGAAGGCATAAAACAAGTGTTCAAGCAGGCTTCAGCCATGGCAAAATTACCTCTAGGCTGGAACCTGTAAAAGTCCTTGTGCAGAGTAAACCAGAGTCTGCAAATTTATTACATTGTAGCACATGTGAGACTGTCAACTCATGGGATTAAGAAAGTTGACTTGCTATAGTAGTACAAAACAGGGTGCGTCTACATGTGTAATTAATGTGCCTGAATTTTCTGTACAGAAAATTCAGGCATATTAAACTGTGGCCCTGCACACATCTAAATGCGCATTCCAGGCTCTCTCAGGTGCCAGTCTAGGGTTTGCAGAGGGCATGGGGGCAGGTCCTGATCTCCCCGGGGCCGGTTCTGATCTCCCTGGCAACTGAGGAACGGCTGCCTCTCAGTCACGTGGAGATCAGGATTCATCCTGCTTTCCATGTGGCTGGCAGGCAGCATCTCACCAAGCTGGTACAGCTCTCCTCACTCCCTGTGGTTCCCTAGGCTGGCTGGGAGCAATTTGCGCTTTAGTGCATTAGTTTAATATAGTATTTCCAGGTACTAGAAAATGGTGCATTAGAGTAATATACTGTGCAGTAGTTACTGTGCACACGCAGACAGTAATGCTTTACTACATATTAGATTAGTTTGATGCTTAGTAAAGTGTCTTGTGTAGATGCACCCACAGAGTGGAACTAAATCCTATGTACATCCACATTGTTGCTAATATGCTCATTAAAAAAAGGAGCATGCCATGGATGCAGAACAGATGTACTTAAGGAAAAATTACTATTAGTCTGATACCCAACACACTAGTAAGGCACTGAGTTATGCATTTGCCTCTTTGGTTAAAGATAGACAAACAAATTATGAAAAAGAGATGAAAGGATGTAACTGGTCCATGGTGGGCATGTCTACACAAGGCATTTACTGTGGAGTTGACTAATCAGCTCTACAGTAAATGTCCTTCATCTACACATGCAGTGCTATTAGGCAGGAGTAAGATGATTAACACTGTAGCAGGGTAGTACTTGTAAGTACAAGTACTATTCTGCTGAGGAGTTTTTTACTCTGCAACAGCATATATGTAGATGCTGACATGGCTGGCAAGGGCAAAAGGGTGTTTCAGTATGGGGGCTTCCTGCTGGCTAGCCCCACACTGGAGCACCCTTGTGCCCCAGCCAGCCCCTCTACAGTACGTTGAGCTGGGTTGGAGCAACCCTGGGCTAGCAGGCTGACACCCTGGGGCCCTCTGCCAGCTAGGGCTGCTCTGACCCAACTGAATGTGCTGTGCTCCTGGGGACACGTGTAAATGCTATGTCCAGGCAGCAATAAACTCCAGCGCTATAAGCACCAGAATTTATTGCATGTGTAGATGTGCCTGGTGATGGGTTCTCTGCTCTTTCCCTCTGGTAAACAGGACCAGGTTACCACAGTTTAGTTTGTACTTACCAGGGAATGTGAACATGCATGAAACAGTTATTCCAGAGCAGCTGACTTACTTTAAGTTTCCTAGTCCCCTTTTTCCTCAGTATAATTTATTCATCTATGCAAAACCAATGCGAGGGATGGCAGAGTTCTCATATTCATTAGTATGTCTAGTATCACACAAAAGATAATTTCTTCTTGGACACCACTTGGACACATCTTTTCTTCTCTAAATGATCATTCCTTCTGTTTCTCACCCCTGAGCCACTCCTTTTAACTTGGTACATGTTATTTGTCTGTCCAAACCCTTAGGCACAATTATGCAAAACAACTTGGTGACCCCACAGAGGGAGACTCCATCAGCGAAGATCAGTTTTTTCTGTCTTTATTACTTTTAGTTTGTGTTTCTCTACCTCCATAAAACTATAATTGGGTTGAGCCACAAATGAGGCTGTAATTGCAGCCATAATATGAAAAGAGATTCTGAAACAGGAGAATTGTGAAGTTACTTTTCAATGGTTTCAAGATCCAATTTGCTTTCTTTACAGGTTAAGCAATGTAAGCTTTACCAAGCCCAAAAATTCCCCTTTGTGTGTGAAAGTCAAGCCATGTTCATTCCAGTTTGTGAATTATCTCTGGTTCCAACTGAAGTCTCTGTATAAGTACAGATAATGTACAAATCTAGGGTATTGTGCAGTTGGAATTGTTAGGGGGAATCAGGGGACACAAGATGGACTACAGTCATTATGCCGACAATACTTTGCATATCTGTTATGCTTCATCCAGCTGGCACAACAAATAACCTACTGCTCATCTGAGGAAGAGGTTTAGAAGAATACTATCTGGCTGCTAGGTAACTCAGATCAGTTGAGATAATTTCAGTGAATTGAGAGAAGCAGGGGAAAGTGTGGCCAAGAATTAGGTCAATGCTCAGACAGAGGGAGCGTAATTGTAATTTTTGAGGGCATGGGGGGGTGGGGAGAGGACATGCCATTTGTCAGGTTTGTCATTTAGGTATGCTATAAGCAGGGATCCTGGTTTTCTCTGATAAAAAAATCCCCAATTTTTGGCTTAAAAGAAGTAACCTCAAATCCACATTTTTCCATGATCAACATGAAACACCACTCATATATATATATATATATGAGTGGTGTATCATGTTGATCATGGAAAAAAAAATAAATCCAAAAATTGGGGATTTTTTTATCAGCAAAAACCAGGATCCCTGCTTATAAGATCCTAAGCTACTCTAGGTTGTGGTCATAGCCCAAAATAGTTTTTTCCCATCTGTGCCTAGTAAGATGAGTATAGCCTTTTCCCCCCAATGCAAGCCTTTTCACTGCTATGCAGGCCTTTGTCAGCACCAGATCTGATTACAATACATTCTACATAGTCTGCACATTGAATTTACTTGGAAACTAAAGCAAATATCGAATGAAGCCATGTGTTATGCCAAGAGCAAACAGTACACCATTACTCTGATCTGCTGCAAAAGTGCAAGAAAGTAGACTCTTTATCAAGCTCAGTTTGGAGTCTTACTTCTTTTACTGGTAAAGAAATCCAATTAACACTTTGTCTTCTAAATTAAACAGCTGTAGATTCATTGATTTTAGGGACAGGAGGGATGATTAGATCATGTAGTTTCACCTCCTATAACAGAGGCCATAAAATTTAAGCCAGTTTCCTTTGTCTTCACCCTAACAACTAATGCTTGACTAAAGTGTATCATGCAGAAAGGCATCCACCCTTGATTTGAATTCAAGAGACTGAGAATCCAACACGTTCCTTGATAGTCTAGTCTAGAAGTTAATCACCTTTACTGGTAAAAGTTGTGCCTTACTTTTAATATGAACAAGTCCCGTTTTAACTGCCAGTCACAGGTTGTGATGATGTCTTTCTTGGCTAATTTAAAGAGCCTCTTACTTTTTGTGAAGGTACTTATACGCCACAATAAGTCATTTCTTTTTTTGATAACCTAAACATTGAATTCTTTAAGTCTTTCACTACAAGTCACGTTTTCTAATTCTTGATTTTTTGTGGCTCTATAATTTTTCAATATCCTTTTAAAATATGGACAGAAGTGTCAGCTTTGCTCTATTATTGGTCTCACTAGTGCCGTGTGCAGAAATAAATTTGCCTTTTTGCAATAGTATTGCACCTAATGCTTTTGTTGCATTATATTTCCACTGCAATTCCTAAAATCTTTTTCAGAGTCCCTCCTTTGCAGGATATGGTCTTGTTCTGTAGTCCTTGGCTGCATTTTCTGCTCCTTAATGTCTGACCTTGAATCTAGCTGTATGAAAAATATTTTTTAATGGTCCCATCTTAAAAGCAATCCAGATTACACTTTATGGTTGTCCTGTCCTTGTAATTGTTTACAACTCACCAATTTTTGTGTCCTTGTAAATTATACATTTGCTTCTGGATTTTGGTGAAATATTGATTACTATCATTATGCCTAAAAATCCATGGGAAGGCCCTCTAGAAACATATCCCTTGAAAAGGCTTCTTTTTAATATCCAAATAACAGCTAAGGACAATTTTTTTAAAAGAATGAGTATTAGATGCTGTACAAATTTATTTCTAACTTAATGTTTTAAAAATTTGCTTTATTAATTAAGAATGTCCTATGCTACAAACTCTTAGTATATTATGCTGTTATCTTTATCAGCCAAACTTGTTATAGCATCAAAAATCAAAACAGCAGAGAATTTATAACATTCTCAATGGCCTTCACATTGCCATCTGTAAACTGGTGAAGCTGAAATCTTCAAGCACTGCCCTTCCCATACTGCCGTTGTGCTTTTTTCATTGACCTGCACATTTTCTGTGTGTACTCCCAGCGTGCTTTTTCTAGAAAGTACGTCTCTGAAATAACAATCATATGCTTTGGAATTAACCCAAGGAGTCTTAGAGAGTTGTCTACTTCGTTATTTCTGCTTGATTGTGAGTATATTTGTTGTACAGATTGCATGATGCTGTCATATCCTCCCTAACATTTTAGTAGCTATATCCATTACAGGATCATGGAATTGGAAAGGACCTCAAGATTCATCTTCTTCAACCCCTGAATGAATACAGGATGCACTATTCCTAAACAAAATTATTGAAGCAATTTCTACTACATGTTTTGGGATCAAAGTAGCCCCCATCAATATCCATTTTTGACTTGCTTCACTATGTGTATCATATACTTATCTCTTCCTAATAATGCTAGCAATACATCATTTACGTTTTTTCAAAACTGGTAATGTTCTGTCAATTTCCACAATCCAGCCTTATATTCAGAAAGTGTTTAATTTTCCTTTTGATTCCACTTTGGAGACAGGTGATTTTGCAGAATTTTTGCAGTCTCAGAAAATGTTGAATCTGTTGATTTAATAGGACCTGTTAGGAAACTCAGCAGGTTCCAGGTTTTTGCCCCTATTATACTCAGTTAGACTACCATATTTCTTTTGTCACTGTTTCAGTAGCTATTACACATTGTTCCCATTTCTTGATGCAGAGGGGCCAGTCATTTGCTAAAAACAAGTCAAATGTCCTAATTTTTCTTCTCTAAATGAGCAGTTTATCCATAGTCCCAGTGACTTCAGATTCCTTCTCTTAGTGATACTTTCTCTAGGTCATTACAAGAACAGTTTGTTTCACTGTATTCCTAGATCAGATCTTCACCTTTGTCACTTACTGTTGGGCTTTTTTCCACATATCAATAATAATATTAAGGAATCTCCTGAATGGGCCAAAATGATCAGATTTCCTAAATATAACTAATGTGTTTGACCTATGCACACACATTGGCACTGCTTCTTTTTCTGTTTTATGGAAACTAAGGGAGGAATCTGCCATACAAAATCCTGTGCGACCCAAAATTGAATGCTAATGATTAAACATTCAATGTGCAAGAAGGATAGGCTTTATGCGCCCTGACAAAAGTTACATTTGTCAGACAATCAACCCCCACAAAAGCACTTGACAGCCATGCCATAACACATGTACATGGCTGTAGAGTGCTTTAAAAGTGGCCTATCATGTGACAAATTGACTGTCATCTAATACGGGATCAAATGAAGGCACTCCAAAGTGGAGTGAACTTGTGTTCCCTTGGGTCAATCTGTCAGTGTGATCAAGGCTGGGCTGGTATAGTTCTCCTCTCTCACAGGAGCAGCTCTAATTAAAGCGCCTGCAGCGTCTTATGTATTTAGCATCCTGTGCTTCAAAATGGCAGTGGGGGCACTTTAACTAAAATTTGTTCGACGAGCTTTAGTTAAAAGCACCCCTGTAACCATTTTGAAGTCTAAGGATACTGAATACACGTGACGCTGAGCTAATTAGCATGCTTTAGCAGCCTCGATTAGAACATGTCAGAGTAGTATCCATTTAAGATCATGGTCCCTGAAAGGATGAAACCTTTCTTGCTTCCAGTAATCAGGCTTAACCTGGTGTGTTGAGACAAAAGCTCTTGCTTCATTTTTTTTTATTTTTTATGACTGGCTATGAATCCTGGGATTAGAGCTCAGAGCCTATAAATGCAGACTGGTATAGCTGAACACTGACAATAAGATGATACACAGCTTTGGCCTTAAGTGAGATTTATGGCTATGGCTGTTTATGATGCAAAGAGTTTATCATTGTCAAAAGACAGAAACAGCCTCTGATAATTTAAAAAAGTTAATTGTAGAGGTTGCAAGGCATTGTTCTCTGGTGTACTGTTGTACTTGGGCACCCAATATAGATATAGAAACTTGGGTGCCTAACATGTCTCTTAACAGTTTGAGCAGCCAGGTTTGAAAAGTCCCTTCTATACATACAAAAAGCACATATATTCATTTGGATTCACACACACTAAAAAAGGGACCCATTCATATGCTGCAGGTGCTCTGAACGTAATTCAAATATACCCATGTAAAAATAAAACTCCCACATAAGTAAAGTGCATAGTATATGAAGCACTGTATTAGGACATAAGTAGTGGTTTCCCAGTTAACAATATGCTGAGATTTTCATTAGCACGGGTAAAAAAATATTTGCTAACTTTTGCAGAGTAAACATTTTAATATAACTTCTTTTTTAAAAAGTTCCAAGAAGCCATGGGTTTTTTAAGTCCCTTTAGCTGAGAAACCTCAATTATACAACAGTTCTCAAACAGATGGATATTATTATCAGAGCACATTAACAGAAGCTACTTTGTAAAATGTTACATTTAAATTAGGAAGACATTATATCTACTTGTTTATCATGACTGAATTAAAAATCTGAATAGATTGAGATTCTATCTATCATAAAATCTGAATAGATTGCTTGAGATTTTTCAGTTACTCCTGAACAACATCCATTCCATTGTCTTGTCTGTCTCTGATGTTAACTATATCTTATTACAGTTTCTTTTAGACACCAAAATGACCAGCTCTATCAGAAAATTCCCTTGATTTCTACTCTTTGTGTAGAGGGAAAAAGCACTTTAGAAAACTTGGGTGCCTATATACGTGCAGGGAGGCTGTTCTGATGTACTATATTTACAGTGTGTCGGAGCACACTCGATTAATTCAGTTTGCTGGAGCATGGTAATTACCGTGCTCCAGCAGATTCTAGTATTATGTGTATATAGTACATTCAATGAACTTTAGTTAAGTACCTCCACCACCATTTTTCAGCATGGGGGATGCTGATACATGTGACACTCCAGGCACTTTATTACAGTGGCTCTCAGAGCTCCTCTAGTTAAAGCACTCCTCCCCCCCCCCCCCCCGACTCCTAGAGCACATGTATAAATGCCCATGTTTAAGTAATTGTGTTTGTGCATATGTAAGAAAGGCATATTTAATATTTTAAGTCTTTTCTTTCTGTGGTTTAATGATTATAGATTGATAATCCCAATACCTTTCTTATTCAACTTCATAGGGAACATGCCAGATTGTTATGATATCTGTACAATAATTTCCAGTATATCTGGATAAACACAAGTAAAAACCCCACTGACTTTACTTTTATAACATTTCATGATGAGTATAAAAATTATGGTATTTCATTTTTAAATATTCATTTTCACAAGCACTGACATCCTTAACCACAATCAGATAAGCTCCAAAAGTGAGAAACAAGTTGGAGGACAACAGGAGTGTGGTATCCAGAAGTGCCATGGGCTAGCAGCTGCACTGCATGCATCAGAAAAGTAATAAGAAAATGTTGCTGTGTTTCTCAAGATGCTTGGTGCATAACAACATACCTATGCTTTTTTCTTGGGGGAATATGACAGGATTCAAGGTTGTCTTATCCCAGCAGAGAGATAATTGCTATAATTCATTTGAGAGGTTGATTTCCATTTTTCATTACTGAACCAAAACTTTATGCACTGTATGAAAGGAATTAGAGTTCTGTTTTCCTAAGGCTGCATAACTAATCATTTTAATTCAAGCAACCAGTAGAATCAGGCTTTACTGGCCGCTACATTTCCTCTCCTCTTCCTTTTTGTGCTATTTAATTTTTACCTCAGCTTGCTCCCAATTCTATACGTTCTTTCAATTTTTCTGTCTGGAGGCATTCAACAAATACACCACTGGCTGGTAGAAGTGATTTAAAATAGTTTCCACAGGTTTCTTTTTAGAGCTGTCTAGCCAACGCCTGCCATTGATCCAACATCAATTATGCTTCAACTGTGCAAAGAGGAGACTTTCACACCAGGAATGACTTTAAACTATGTCTTACTTTAACATAAGCCTATTTATTTTTCTCATGTCCTTGCTGCCTTTGCTGATCAAAGGCATTCATAGTTAAACAACAGTTTTCTTCTTTATAGACCATTTTCCTATCCTACTTTATTCTTCATTGCAACTGCTCGTGATACTGAATTTATGACTTAACAATCATATTCACAGCAGCAACCTGTGATAGCAGAAGGAAAGGGTTATAATTTCATTTCAGGAACAAGTAGAAGGAGAAGCCCATGCCAAAATGGAGCTGGAGAAAAAGCTCCTTCAAAGTCTAAGGGAAATTTTCCATTGACTTTGATGCCCACAGAATCAGGTTCAAGAGTGTTTAACTGAACCAGAAGGAGAGCCAGTATTCTAAGGCAGAGGTAGAGATGGATAAAAAAAAAAAAAAAAAAAGCTTTTACCAAGTAAATTGCTCTCTACTTGGACAATATATGTATCTGGGTGAAAATCCTTCTCTAATGAGCAGATATTCTGTCAGCTTTTCTGTCTGGAATAGGTAGACCTAGCAATACTCTCTTTTTTCCAAGGATGTAATGCATCAAACCACCAGGCAGAAAACCCAGTTGTGTGTTTTGTATATTTTTGTGACAAAAATAAGTTTCTAAGGGCTAGAAGGATCAATTTAGATAATTATCCCAAAACATCAGTATTTCCCAGAACAAAATACCAGCAAAATAGGGCTGACAATATCACAAAACTCCCTTCGCTCCTTTGATTTCCAAAAACCCCACAATAACATCCTTGCTTCCTGGATTGGTTTGTCTAGGCTTTCATTTCTTTAGTATTCCTGCTAATGGTGCTCACCAAAAATGGGAAAGAAATACATGAAAACTGTCTCCTTGAAACAGTCATACCCCTCTCTGGGCTCTGCCTGCTGTTGAAAGGAAGATTGACTTTGGGCACCTATACATGTGTAGCAAGGCTGCTCTGATGTGCTGTAATTAGAGTGCATCGGAACAGACTTGATTAATCAAGTCTGCTGGAGTGTGGTAATTACTGTACTCCAGCAGACTCATGTCACATGTACCAGTGTCTCGTGCTGAAAAATGGTGGTGGGGTGCTTTAACTAAAGCTCGTTCAACAAGCTTTAGTTGAAGTGCTCTCACTGCCATTTTTTAGTGTGGGGATGCTGATACATGCGATGCTGCAGGTGCTTTAATTAGAGTGGCTCTTGGAGCCACTCTAATTAAAGTGCCCCACCCCTCAACCCCCAGACCACATGTATAAACACTTAAGTCCTGGCTTGGAGTGAAGAGATCTGGATTCATTTCCTGAGAAAACCACAAGATCTTGGAAGCATGGACTATAGTACTGTTTTCTCAGCACCTAGAACAATGGTTCCCTGATGCTACCTGATGCCTAAAATCATAATAAAAAGAAACTGATGGCTGGTGACCTTTTTCAAACCTCAAGCATGCTTGGGTTTAGTTAGAGATCTGGAAGGACTGAGCCAGTTCTTAAATCATCTGTACTGGTTTGCTCACTTGTGTTTCATGTGACCTTGTATGGCTAATGAAGGAACAGCTCCCTACTTAATATAAACTGTCTTTATTACAGCAGTCTCTTACAGATCTGTTACAGAGCCCACTGTTCTCCCCCAGCCTCTCTAACTCTCTTGTTTTTCCTGTCTCCTCCCCCTCACTTCCTGTTCCTCCTTCGAACTCCTCCTTTCTGCTGCTCCTGGTTTTGCCTCTTAGATCCATACATATTGTTACATCTTCCCTTTAAACTGTTCAAAACAGTTGATTAACTTATTCCCCTGTTTGAGCCAGAGGTTGCTAGCACATAGCCCACTGTGGAGACCAAACCTTTACTGTTGGTCTGCTATGTTCTTTAGGGCTCGTAGTCATCCAGGTATGCTGGTCATTGTACCAGCCCCCCACTTCTTGTTTGTTTGATTTTTCTGGGTGCTACGCCTGCTTCTGTTCTGTCTGTGTCTTTGGTTTGCAGGCTGGACTCCACTTGTGTATCTCTTTCCTTTGTGGAGTCCATGGCATCTTTCTCCCCTATCTGGGGATCACTGATGACTGATCAGTTGTCAAAGTTGTCTTGGTCCTGATCCTGGAATCTTTTGCTCACTTGTATTTCCACTCTTCAGCTGCTTCCGGTTACGTCTCAGTCGCTGTTCACTATCTGTGACAACTTTATAGGATCTGTCTCCCACTGCACCCTCAACGATGACCTTTTGCCATTTTTTCACATGTGGACTTACTGGTTGTACCCAGACCTTTTCCCCTCTGCAGTGGTCTCAGGTCCCTGGCTCCTTTGTTATATTGTGATATTTGCTGAGATTGTTGCTTATTCAGCTGCTTCCATGTAGTGTTGTCCTTTCCCCACTGGGGTTGTAGCAAACAGTCTCTCATGGGGAGTAATGTCTTTGTTCTCCAGCCCATTAACCTTTGGGCTGGGCTACTGTTCCTTGGGAGGGTGTGTTACAATGGTCCAGTAGATCCCCTGCAGTCTTATTTGCCTTCAGCAAGAGTTCTTGGCTGTCTTTACCACTGATTCAGCCTTCCCATTGCTTTGTGGGTACCCAGGGGTGATGTCTTGTGCTGGAATTCCATCTAGTGCAGAACTGTTTGAATTCTCTTGAGGTGTATTGTGGGCCATTGTCTTTGAACAGTGTGCCAGGTATCCCATGTTGCACAAAATGAGCCTTCAGCTTCCTGATCACCATTCCTGCCTGAGCGTTTTTGAGGTAATCCATCACTCAAAAATTGGAATAGTAGTCTACAGTGATCATACAGTCTCTGTCATTGACATTGAACAAGTCAGTCCCTACCTTTTCCCAGGGCCGACAGGGGATGTCATGAAGGTTCAATGTCTCTTTTTGCTGTTTGTCATTGTATTCCTTGCACACCTCACACTGCTCCATGTACGTTCTGAAGTGGACATTCATGCCTGGCTAGCAGATGCACTCTCATGCTCTCCCCAGGCATGATTCTATTCCCATGTGGGAAGCATGGAGCCTGTTCATGATGTCTCTCCGCAGAGCTACTGGGATCACTACCCTGTCTCCCTTGAACAGAATTCCACCCTGTGTACATAGTTCATCCCTCCATTGGTAGTATGTGGCAACTTCTGGTCGTACTTGTGCCTTGTGCTGTGGCCAACCCTCTAGGATGGTTCATTTAACTGCTTGTAGCGCACCAACCTGTTCCGTACTCTGTTGTATTGCTTTGAGACTGCTTTTGGAGATAAGTAAGTCTTGTACCATATTGATGGACTCTATCTCCTGTTCTACAGATCCATCTGTGCTATATTCTGGAAGGTATGCTCTACTTAGTGCATCTGCCACTTGCAGGGACTTCCTTGGGAAGTACTTTATACCCACATCATAGGCCTGGAGTCTCAGTAGCACAAGTTGAAGTCTCTTAGCAGCACTCAGCAAGGGTTTTTTCATTATGATCTCTAATGGTTTGTGATCTGATTGCACATCTACTCTCTGTCCAAAGGTGAACTGATGGAACTGTTCCAGTCCAAACATTATTGCTAGTAACTCCTTTTTAATTCTTCTGAATGCCTCCTCTTGGATCTGTGCCCATTCCCAGGCTACATCATTGTGTGTTAGCACCATGAGTGACTCACAAGCATTAGACAGGTGTGCACAAAATTTGGACAGATAGTTAACCATCCCAACAAGATGATGGACTCCTTTGACATCCTGTGGCCTGGTGATCTCCATAATGGCTCTCACCTTCTCTGAGTCTGGCCATAGACCTTCCGAAGTCAGCAGATGTCCAATGTAGGGTACTTCTGTTCTTCTCAGCTGTATTTTGTTGGCATTCAGTTTAATGTTCCTCTCCTGGCATGTGTTAAGGAGTTGTTGCAGTTTGACATCATGGTCACAGATCACCTCTTCCTTATTATCCCCTTCTCCTATGACAAGAATATCATTAGCCACAATCTTCATACCCAGAAGACCTTCCAGCTCCTGGTTCACCTTCCATTGAAAAACTTCTGGAGCTGGGCTGATCCCCATGGGCATCCTTAACCAGCCATACCTTCCAAAGGGTGTGCTAAAGGTGGTCAAGTGGCTGGATGATTCATCTAGCTCAACATGCCAAAATCCATTCTTGACATCGCAAACTATGAACACATTTGCCCTAGACAGGTCAGGTAGTACATCAGGTAGTACATCATCAATTGTTTCCAGTGGGCAGTGGGTAGTGGCTTTTTTGAGTGTCCTGTTAAGTGGTTTCAGATCAGTGCAGATTCTCAGTTTGCCAGATGGCTTCCTTACTACTACTAGGCTGCTGATCCAGTCTACTTTTTTCAACTGGTGTGATGATGCCTTTTTTCTGCAGGTTTGTCAATTCTTTCTTCAGTGGCTTCAGCAGGGCTACTGGAATTCTGCATTTTGGTAGTCATATTGGTTGCACCTGTGGATCTATTTCTAACTTCAGCTTGCCTTCAAAGAGTCCAGGACCCTGGAATATGTCTCCATATCTTAACAGAATGTTAGGTAGTGAACTTAATGGCCGTTCTTGCTCTTCTGTGATGTGGAGAATGTTGTGGTGTTGCACTGTAATTAAATCCATGGCCTGTGCTCTCTAGCTGCCCAGCAGTGGATGGGTCTCTGCCTTGTCAATCACTATAAATTCCAGGTGGTACCGTTTCTTGTTGCATGGATTTCTTATAGTCAGCTGGCACTTTCCCAGTGGCCTCACAGTTGTTTTGTTATATATTAACAGCACTTGGTGACAATTTCCCATTCTGATGCTGCTACTTAATAGATCACACGAAGGACATTGCAAACACTCCACAATCCACCTGGAATCTTATAGGTGTTTGCTCTAGCATCATTGTTGCAAACATGGCTGAGTTGCTGTCCGCTTTTTTCTGTAATGTGTATATCCTATGAGTCTGTGAATCTGTCAAATTTACACTGAAAATGTCCTCATCTGTAGTTTCCTGATCCCTCATCACTGCGTGGATTGTTTTTTTTTTTCTATTTGGGTGGCTACGACACTGACCCATGAAATGATTCTGTTTTCCACAATTTTTGCACTATTTTCTATAGGCTGGGCATTTGTCCTTCCACCTTTCATGTAGCTTCTCACAGTACATCACTGAGTCATATTGTTGGCGTTTGCAGTTGGCCTGTCAGGTTCCTGCTTTCCAGAGTCCTTTAGGTTGAGCCCGTGAACCTGCTCTGTACATGTGGCTGTTGATATCATTTTGATCCTTTGTTTAAACAATTCTTCTGCCCTTGCAATTTGGTGACATTTTTCCAGGGTTAGATCTATCTCTCTTAGTAGTCTCTCCCTCAGGGCAGAGTCCCTTGTGCCACACACAATCCTATCCCTGATTAGGGAGTGTTTTACATGAGGACGAGTTACATGAGTTACATGAGGATGCCAGAGTTTTCAGTGCTGTGATATAGGCCTCTATTCCTTCCTCTTCCTCTTGGTTTTGGGTAAAAAACTGATATCTCTCTACAGTCTCATTTTTCCTGGGGTCACAGTATGCATCAAAAGCTTCTATTAAGTGTTCTAGTGTATTGGGTTCCCTGGAATTAGTGTCACACTTACTTCATGGCCTTTTCCCTCCACTAGATAGTAAAACAGTTTTACCTTCATTTTCTCCCTTTTATCAGCCATGGTTGATTCTGTATACAAACTGAATTCTTGCTTCCATTACGTCCATGTCTGTGCTAGGCTCTTTGTGTTGAAATCCAACTGTCCTGGGGATTTCAGTCCCGCCATGCTTCTTGCAATCAGTTTTAATCACTGCTGGGGACCAGGTCTCTCTCTTCTCTTGCGCTTCCTCACAGATTTTCTGCTGTCACCATGTTTCACATGACCCTGTATGGGTAATCAAGGAACAGCTCCCTATTTAATTAAACAATGTCTTTATTATAGCAGTTTCTTACAGAGCTGTTATGGGGCCTGCTGATCTCCCCCAGCCTCTCTAACTCTCTTGTTTTTCCTGTCTCCCCCCCCCCCCAACACTTCCTTTTCCTTCTTTGGACTCCTCATTTCTGCTGCTGCTGATTTTACCTCTAAGATACATACGTATTGTTACAACTTACAAGTAGTATAACCAAGGGGGACAAGAAGACGCTAACCCCAGGAGCTGACTTAGAGGGCATATCAATATTGCTCCCTTCCCCGAGGCTATAGGAGCTGGACAGGCACAGGTATGGGCCCAAGAGCATATCTAGAGGGGTTGGGGAATGATGCCCCCCAGGTAGGTTTTGCCATGGGAGGTACAGCCTTGTGCTTCGGTGGGAAGGGGGAGTGAACAGGGTGGCAGAAGCATTCCCTGGGCTGCTGCCTGTCCTTCAGCTGCAGCAAGCCAACCTGCACTACTACAGCAGCAGCTGCAGTAATAACATCTGCCACCTGAGCGAGGAGAGCCCCAATAGGTAAGACTTTGTTCTTCCTCTACTCCACCCCATGGTCAACATAATCCCACTCCCTAGCACCCTGGGTGCTGAAACAGCTCACTATGCCTCTACTACCCTCCTTTTATATATGTAGGTGTTTCAGTTTTCAGGCCTCTGATATGCTTGAGTTTGTCTCACAGCATCCCACAGCATCCCATTGATCTTCAAGTGCATATTTCAAATGCATTTGATACTTATACTTCCATATAGCTTTCAAAAGCTCCTCTTTTCTTTTAGTTTCCTACTTAAAGAGCCTTATAGAGCATAAAAACAAATGCTTAAAATTTGCAAGTATGCACATGAGTGCTCTTCACTGAAATGGATGGCTGTTTAATTTCTCCAGAAGTCTGGTTAACCTTGGACATTCTGTTTAGTTCACTAGGATTCTCCCTCATAGATTACATTTAGGTCCTTTAAGGACCAGCATCTGCTTCTGCAGTGAAGAGAGAAGTTAAATGATTGTATATGGCCACCACACCCTAGGCCAAATACTGTTTAAATTTACATGAGTGTATGGGTAGTAGATAAAAAAATTGCTGAGGCCCCTTGTGTCTATGCATGAGAAAACTAGGATGTTATTGCCAGCATTCTCTTGACTGCTGATTGCTGAGGGGGGCAGTTAGCAGGCCCACTCCTTTATTCTCTCCTGTGGGGTTTTGTTTTTCAAGATTAGGGGCACAGCTACAGTTACAGTCTTACAAGCGAGCTGTGATCTTGCTGCTTGCTCTTGAAGCAGCTGTAAGAGCCAAGATCACTTAGGGCCACATTACACATATAGTATGTGTTAAATGCACTTACAATTTGAGTGTCCATGTGTTCAAGCAGGACAACACATTCTAAGCGAGCTCTTATCATATTGTATCATAGCAAACTTATGCCTTTTCCAGGAAGGAGTATCTCCAGATTGTATTAAGTAACTCACGTTGAGCTACTGCCAAACTGTTCCATGGAGATAACATAATTAATTGTGGTCCCGGGACTCGAGACCCCAGTCCCAGAGCTACAAAAGAGTCTAAAACTGGTTCCATTGGTTCCTGAGGTTGAGGCCAGAAAACAGCTGATTGTCAGTTCCAGCTCTGAGACTACTGGAACTAGGACTCTGGTGTAGAACCAAATATCAGCTAATTGTTGGTTCCACCCTATGGACTTCACCAGGATCTCCAACTGGTTTGGATCCCAAGACGCCAGTTGGATCCAGTGGCAGGGGCAGCACCCTCTCCCCAGACTCAGCTTCCTGTGCCTCTCATTGCCGATTGCCAGCATCAGAGATCTGGGTGGGACGACCTGACTGGGTAGGAATTACCATGAAACTTCTCAGAACAAATTAAATGTTGGTAACACTTACTATGATCGAAATAAAACACATACGAAGTAACCACGTGACAAAACTCTCAGACACTTTGAACCTCCCGGTCTGCATGTATACTAGGTAGGCAGAACAACTCATGTCTGTTCAAATGAGTGTACTATTCTGCTCCACACTCCAGGGCTGCCCCAATAGAAAAGATGGAATCCAGCCTTGTAAATATTTCTTGGGGTCACTTACATTCTGTAAAATAAGTTAGTGTCAGACTAGCATAGATTCCCTGATTGCCCTGTGAAAATCATGTGGTTTCCCTTATCTTTCCCAAATCACCACCCAACAATAAACAGATACTATAAAAGAAAGCAAATCCGAGTACCCGAAGAAGAATTGTTGACGATTCTAAATGATGATGTATGAAAGAGAGGTAGGACAATTTGATTTACTCAGACTAGGTTGACCCTATAAAACAGAGTGGAGCAGAAAAATTGCTTTGACTAAGCAAACATGACATGTTAGACATATAAGGAGTTGAGCACACAATGTGGAATATCAGGATCTTATTTTAACAAATATATCTTATACATCAGAAAGACATTTAAATGGTGGTAATAAAAAAAAGAACCTTTTTTTACTCTGCTTTATCCACCCATCTTCCTTTTATATCAATATATTAGGCCTTGATTTCTGACAGACCCATTCACTCTTTACCTCCAGATGAACTTGACTCTGACTTTTAATAGCTGTCCAAAGATCCATAGTTGGGATTCTCTGCTCCAGCTGGGTTTTGATAACAGGCAAGGCTTGATTAACTTATCCTGGTAAGTTACCATGGTAACTCCTGCCAGTGCAATGTGCCAACATTCAGGGTTTGCAGATGTTTTTACATTTGTGTAAATTTCCTTAGTCTAGACAATTTAACCTGCTAAACCTCAAAAATGAGGAAAATGCATAAAGGTTGGGCCCTTGATCTTTGTTAGAAGTAACTCATTATCCTGGACTGTAATAACTATCACTGTCTTCATTAGAAAGCATAGCAGCAAATTGACACTGAATGAAATAAAACCCAACAATTTTCAAAGTTGTTATTTATCATCACCAGAGATCCTGATTTTCTCTGATAAAAAAAAATTAATCCCCACTTTTTGGGTTAAAAAAAGTAACCCAAAATCCATGTTTCCATGATCAAAGTGAAACTTATATAAGTATAAGTGGGATTTCTTTTAATCATGGAAAAATGTGGATTTTGGGTTACTTCTTTTAACCCAAAAATTTGGGATTTTTTTATCAGAGAAAACCAGGATCCAGGTTAATTAGCTGTGGAGTAAAGTGTCACCATCTGTATGCTCAATGTTATGAGGCTACAGTAAAGTAATTAATGCCTCTGTAAGATAGTACTGTCAGGGACTGTTGGGGACAGTACTATCTTATGACAGGGTAATTGCAATTAAACACATGTGTAGATGCTGACCATGGGTATAAATTAAGCCTAGTCAGCCCAGCCAGCAGGGGGCTAGAGTCCTCCCTGCCACCTAGCCACATGCCACCTAGCCACCTAGCACTTTCAGCACCGTTGTGCCCCAGCCAGCTCCTCCACTGCCTGATGCCACCACCTGGAGCCTGGGGCCACCCCATGTGTCCCCTGCCAGCAGGGCAGGAGCAGCCCTTGTATAAACTGCTCTGCTGTGGCTCAAATTGCTGCTGTCCCAGGTATATGTGTAGACACTGTGCCTGGGAGTAGTTTACTCCAGCTCAAACTTCTCTGGAGCTTATTGTTTCAAATTAATTGTGCGTGTAGATTCACCCACTGAGTAGAGGATTATTCAACATGGGTAAGAGGGAAAGGATTGACCACATAGGGAGAACAGTAGCATTCTTCATGTATAATGAGTAAAAAGGCCCTTACGTAGATGAACATTGGGCAGAGTAGAAAGAATCTTTGTGTTGCTTGTGTAAGGGACAGGCATAATTGAGAAAATGGGCTGCTCCCTCCTTTTTCTCTTCTAGAGGGCGACAGTGAGAGCAAGGGATCAGGAAGAATACATTAGGCCACAGGTTACCTGTCTTTTCATGGCAGTCAGTGAAACTGGTGGCATAAGGCACTCATCAGCAACCCACAAAGAGGTGAAAGAACAGGCATGTGGTCTGCACAGACCACCTCCTATTGCTTTTCCCATGGAGGTGCAACTTCTGATTGGTTCTTGATTCCTTATCCAGTTTCCAATTTCCTTATCCCCTTGCTCACTAACCAAACTGGGATTTTCCTAACATGAGTAAAATGAAATCTTTTCTGGCATATATACCACCTTAAATTGTCGAGCTACACTGCATTAACTGAGTGCCTAGTGTATTTACAGAACTACACTGAAAGAGTGAAGGCTGGTAGGGAAGCCTACATTTTCTAGCTTGTGACATTCAAAATGGAGATCGTATTAAGCTGTCTAAGGGGGGACCATGTTTTCTTTATGTGTTTGTGAAGAGCTTTATCACAATGTGGTCCCAATGCATGTCTGGAGAGCCTAGGTACTGAATGCAAATAATACATTAGTAATAAGCAGAGATCCTGGTTTTCTCTGTTTTAAAAAAGTCCCCAGTTTTTGGTTAAAAAACATAAACCCAAATCCACATTTTTACATGATTTAACTGAAAGACCACTAATATATAGATATATGTATATATTAGAGGTGTTTCATTTTGATGATGGAAAAATGTGGATTTGGGGTTACATTTTTTTAACTGAAAACTGGAGATTTTTTAAACCAGAGAAAACCAGGATTCTTCCTAATAACTATAGTAGAAATTTAACAACCAAATAGGTTTCATATGACTCCTATTAGCATAATACCCCAGTAACTGAAAAGAAGGAAGGAGCAGGCTGTTTACTTGCATATTATTACAGTGATAATAAGTATTCCGTTTTCATACCTGTTAGCTTCATATTGAGATCACTGAGGGAGGAAGGAAAATTTCTTTCAGGTTGATTTATTTTATCTGATATATTCTTCCTTTAAATGTGCTGCTGCCTCTACTGGCAACAAGCAAATCTGACTCCCTGGGCCTTGTTATTTAGAAGTATTTATCATGGGATGTAATTTGTTGCTAAAACTCTGGAAGACAGTTCTAATATTATAGATATTTTTGTTTAAAAAAACCAACTCTTTTCAAGCCATGGCTTTTTACTTGTATGGCTGCAGCATTCACTGTAGTATTCACTTTCATACTGGTGATTTTCTCTCTCTTTAATGTTTATGAAGAAAAGTCAATGTTCACTTGAGTTAGTTTATCTTCATCTTGTTTTCTTTGTAGTATTTCTACTAGAGACTTGCTGACAGCACCTACAAGTGCTCAAGTATGTTATACGAAAAGCAAAATCCCCAGCACTTTAAGATTAATATAAAGCTGATTACACAAGGACTGAATTCTGCTTCTACTCGGATCAATGGCAAACCTCTCATTGCTTTTAGTGGCAGCATGATCAGGGTCCACACACGCACACACACACACATATATAATGACATTTTATGACATCATTTCTTTTTCTGATACATCCATCTCCAGAGAAAAATTCCACACACAGGATGATTACTAGTAACACAAACATTATAGCTACCAAAAATGACACATCCTCAAAGTGGTGATCATATGGGGTGATGAGCACCTTTCTCATTGGAGCTGCAGGTACTTGCATTACTATGCCCCAGACTCTGATAGCTGTAGACTTCAGTAGTTATATTCACTTCACTGAGGCTACCTGTGGAATAAAATACTCTTGAATATGAGTCAGGCTCTGGTTCTTAATGAATATATCTATCTATAGTCTACATATCTAGATATGTATACTTTATATAATATTTACCTCTAAACGTTCAATAATACCTGTAGTTTATTTGTAAAGTGAGTGCAGGTTAAGAAAAACACATATATTTCCTTCACTTTTCTTCTTACATTCCTAGGTGATAAAACATGTGCAGCAATGTGCAAGTAGGTCATTGATGGGCACGGCAATTCACTGTATAAATTAGAGACTGCTCGACACCCTGACTCAGGGAAGTGTTCTTTTATTTTCAATGTGGTCATATTTATCCCTGGATCCAGGGAAATCAAAGGCCAAATGCAGCTTCAACTCCATGAAAATAGACCAGGGAGAAATTTGGTCCAAGACATTTATTTTAAGTTAATTTTTGAAAAAGGGCACATTCGCTTTAAAAGCACTTTTAAATTTGCTTTTTGGTGCTGAAGGTGAAGCCATCAGGTCAGTTTTGCTGGGCTCTGTTGATATGGTCTGGGAACAGAAGGAGAGGGAGAGAAGAAAGTTGGCAATCTCTTTTAAACTTATCAAATATTTATCTTTCACAGTGTTACTTGACTAAGGAAAGTTCACAAAAGGGTCAGTATTCGTGTGAAGCTAAATCTCTTTTAGTTCCTTTATTTTACCTCTCCTCTAAGCACTAGTAATACCCATAAAAGTCCATAAAGTATCAATTTTTGTCCATTACAACCAAAGAAAAATGTATTAAACGTAATATGTTTGGCCTGGGAAATCAGCTTTCAGTCTGCAGTAGCTGAATGCCTGTCATAAGTGGAGTCCAGTGCAGCACATTTCTATTATGATCTCACAATACATCTGTTTGCTACAGTCTAGTAAAACTGAAATAGCTGAAAATGGCTGACACTAATCACAAGAGCTTAGTTTAACTCATATTTTGCTTTTGTACGTGTAACAACTCTTGGCCAATTCGGAGGTCACCAAAGCTTTGATTTCACACCTATACTCAGCTAACTTTTTGTTGGAATGGTTCTCTGCAGGTTGCAGTGACACTAGCAGTAGTTTGCTAGCAATGCCCTGTGGTACATTTCAACTGGTGGTAAACCTCAGATTCCACTTTTGTCCATGTAGGACAGTTTTTACTAATATCACTTTCACAACCAGTCACCCATGTTCACAATAACCATCCAGGAATCATTTTAGTGCATCAGGCTGATGATACACTGTGATAGTCACAATCATATAATAATTTCCTCACAAGACTGAAAAATGGAATGACTTAAAAACTGTAAAGCCATGTGACAAACTTGGAAACCATATTTATTTTCTTAATATCTTGCAAAAATGCTGAGGTGCACAGCTCACAAGCTCTTGGTTGTATTAACATGAACAATAATACATGCCTTTTCTTCTGATTATGGAGATGTATACATATGGAATGAAATGTGACCCTTTTCTGAACTGACAGATTTTTTTTTTCCTGTTTAGGTTATTCGTTCAAAGACTGGTAATAAAATCTAGTTGCATATTGGGAAAGATACCTCTCCTTTACTGAGCAGAAACTGAAACACAAGGTTCAAGGTAATGGATTTTAAATTAGGTTTCCTGGGGGGTATTACTATTGCTTTAGTCTAGACCATCCTCCAACCCCCAGGAATGAACTGATTTTACTGGAGACAAACTATCATTTTAGATACTTGGATACCACAGTGATGAATGCTATTAAAATTTGCCCATATGATATGTAAAGGAAGGTTAAGGGCCAAATACTGCTCTCAGTTACATCCAATAAATGCAAAGTAACTCCAAGGAATGAAAAGAAGTTCCTCCAGATTGACATGGTACAACTGGAAGCAGAATTTGATCCTACACACATTTCTTTTGATATTAACAACCAGACTCACAAATCAGATAATACTTAAATAGAAAGAAATCGAAGCCTGACTGATACCCTATTTTCACATTCTGCTGTGTGTAGTTAAGTCTAGTAACCAAGAAAGAACAGTCTCGGCAGCTTGCATGGTTTCATATTTCTTGTCTTCTTTGTAACTCGTTTATATTTTATTGTTTATATCCCTGAGACATTCCTGAAAATGAGATGATATTGCTCAGTGGGGCTTCACACCCAACAGATAAAGAAAGTTCAGCCACACTAGCAAGTTCATTTTTAGACAAGGTTCAAACAAGAGCTGTTGTCATTGAGGGAGTTTTGTCAGCCCATAATTATTCAACCCACAGTACACTATGCAAGCAAGCCCAGCCTTATGTGGTTTTCTGAGAACTAATTAAGGTGGAGAACTTGTTTTGCTATTATAGTTGAAGGCCAGTTTCCAGCTGTTCATGCCAAGCAGGGTATGAACAGTGGGCTGACCCATTTCACCTACAGATGGGCAGATACTATAATAAAGCATTTTCTTAGTAACTGCCTCACACTTTAGAAATGCAATGTATCAGATTCAGCAGCAGGCAGAACCCTTCAGTTGGCTGATGGAATAATATTACGATTAAAAAAAAAAAAAAAAGAACTCCTGCAGGTCTCCCAGGAGGATTTTGACAGCTACTATCATTCATCTGCCTTTTCCTCCTGAAACTGGTATTAACTATGTGGGGAAAACGATAGTACAAACTTAAGCTTATTATGATACTGCTGTGACACAGAAACTTCAAAACCAAAACACTTTGCACCTGCCCCTCCAAAAGATACTAAACAAACATCTATTTTAGGAAGGAAAAGGATACCTAAATTTAATACCGCATGAGCACATCAAATATGTCTGAATATATTTTATTCATTATGTATACCTCTCACAGACAGCTAATAACAACAACAGCACAAACTCTAGGGTAGTAAATGGAATCTGTCTGTTTGAATGAGATGTAAACCTTAGCCTTGATTATATCCATAAAGTACATATCTGCTACTTAATATCATGCATGAAGAAGTGGAAATTCCAACAGAATAGCATTCAACTGGTCTGAGGCTATAGTTGTATGGGAGGTAATTTGGCTTGTGTAACAACTCTTTGAACCTGTTATCTTCTGACTTCAGAGCTGCAATTGGCACCTTCTGAATTACCAAGACTTTTATATGCCCTGTGCTCATATCCATTCCTGTGAGCCGCATATGCAAACAGTGTTAGAAAATAATACTTGCTCTGCAGTTTTAGAAACACTAGATTTAATTTTTTAAACCTGTAAATTATATTTCTACTGGATTATCCTCCACAGTCTATTGAAAAATTAAACGTTCAAAATGCCTCACTCGGGCATACTCTGTGATATAATTGCATACATTTAACATTTCTCAAGTTTGGACTAAATGGATTCAAACAAAACTAAAATGTATAAACCAGGGGTTCACTAGAGGATTTCCTAGGAGACTCAAATCAAAATGCTCAAAGTAAATTGTCCTCCCAATTTTATCAATGTTTGGCTAAAAAGCAGGACAGATTAATTGCTTCGGTTCTATTTTCTGCTTCATGTAGTTCTGGAACTTTGGGAAGCAAATGGTTCACAATAGATTTCTTCAGCTGCCCTTGAGCTCCTTATTACGGCAAGAATCATTAAGTAGTCAAACTTGAAAATGCACTAATGTACACTTAAAATTCACCCAGACCAACTCTAGAGTAAAGAATTTTGCTTAATAAGGTGTGTGTGTGTGTGTGTGTGCATGCACGCAGCTGGTAGAGGGTTAAGGGGTGTTGTTTGCTTTTGTTGCCTGAAAGACAGTAAAAGGCATAATACAGTGTGATTTTCTACAAAGAAAAATCCAATGTACTCACGTAGTAATAGCAAAGAATATGAACGGACTATGTTTTCAGTCTGGGTGTATGCTAAAGCACTTGTCTATGCTTGTCTGCAGTTTACCTGAATACAAATCACCCCCAAAATATCTCAGTCAATTTCTTAGGTGCCTATCTCCATGGAAAGTGTTCCATGACGTGTGGTACCTTTAGCAGTACATCAACTCCCTTGTGGGGAAGGAGTAAAGCTTTCATGTCCTCCCTCACAAACTAAAGCCATTCACTTCAAAACAGAGGTGTAATGATGTGGCCAGGTACCTGGTGGCAGCCGGTATTTTTTCCCCCTGTCTGTGTCCCCAATTTGGTGCTTGGGAAAGCTGCCTCAGTTGACCTGCTCTAGTTTTACCACTGCTCCAAGCTAATCAACCCTATGGAGTTTATTTTTTCCATCATGCCACCAATGCCATGCTGCAGCTTGTTTTTAGGGGAAGCTTTGTTAAATGAGAGCAGTCTGGCATTATACACCTCAGGTCTCTGTCTGAACTCTACTGTGTTCCTCTGAGAATGCCATATGTGTTGTATCCAAGGGGATTCGAGTGTTGCATGAAAATCAATCATTTCCAGGAAGCAGGTTCTCTGCCTAGAACTTCAATAGGCCTGATTCTTCACCCTGAGAGAGCACACTGAGTGTGTCTACGTGTCAAATTAATGTGGCTGAATAGACACCTCTGCATCTCATGCCTGAGTTTATTGCTCCTAGACACAGCATTTACACATGCACATTGAGCTGGGGCAGAGAAGTCCCAGGTGGCAGTGGATCCAGGGGGTCTGCCTGCTAGCCTGAAGCTGCTCCCCCTAAGCTCAACATGCTGCAGAGGGGCTGACTGGGGCATGTGTGGGGCTAGTGGGCAGGCAGAGCCCCACACTGTAGCACCCTTGTGCCCCAGCCAACCCCAGTTGCTGTCTACATGTGAGTTGCAGTGGAGGAAACTGCCATAGGATAGTACTTGTGTCAGGTTGTACTAACATATGGAGGAATTAATTAATTTACTCTGGCCTAATAGCTCCACACATGGTGACAGTGATGCTTTACTGCAGAGCTAATTAGGCAACTGTACTAAGCGTTTTGTGTAGATGCTCCCACTCTCTCACTCAGAAACTACCTTTGGAAGAGAGATTTGTCCTGAAAAGGAGTATAAGACCATAAAGAACACAATACTTGGTCAGACCAATGGTCCATCTAATTTAGTAACTTGTTTCCAACAGTCACAAGTAGAAGATGGTTTAGGAGAAGAGTATATGAATGGGGCACTCCTAGAGTGATTCATTTCCTGTCATGCACTCCCTTAGCATCAACCATAATTAGTTAGGGAAAAACTCCAAGCACTCCTCACAATTCAATGAGCTTTTTTAAAATGACAGAAGGAATAGCTTGTAGGTTAGTCTACAGACAAACAAAGAAAAAGATGGTAGAGATGAAACTAAGAGTGGTAGTTTGTTCAGCAAGATTGCTCAAAGACAAATGGGAATGGAAATAAAGAGTAAGAATAGCAAAGCTTACACCGTGTTGCATTGTCCTCCAGATAGTCCTCTGGGAAGCAAGGGGAAAACAGATTCAGGGAACAGAAAAAAACAACAGGTTATACTGAACAGGTAACTACTTTGAAGAGCATTCATCTTCATGAGCAGTCCCTTGTAAATGTGAATTCTTAGACAACACATTTCCAAAGTAAAAAAAGTGAACCCCACAGCAGAACCCGGATATGGATGTTCAGTGACTCCATAAGTATATTTGGTGAGCTTTAAGTCAAGAACATGTCAACATACTTTCTGATATTTCTCACATTCCCAGGCCTTATACTTGTTTATTTGCTATTTGTTAAAATGCCACTGGATGCAGCTAATTTAATAGTACATGATTCACCCTGCACATGTCTATACGATAAACTTACCATGCCAAGCATAAGTGCCCTCACATATACCATGATGCTCCACATGGGTTGCCTCCTAAATTAGAAGCAGTGTAGGTGTTACGGCCTCGTGGGTTGGCAAATTAGTAGTGTTGAGCAACAGGGCCAGTTATCCTGCCTGCATACTAATTAGCCAGCTTGCAGTGCTATGTGGATGCTCCTGGCTGCTGCCTAGCCCTGTAAGTGTGCCACATAGACATGAATTGGCTTCTGTTTTAATGAAAGTAGTGGATGCATCAAATAGGTTAAGTCAAAGAGAATGGGACATGTTTTTCAAAGAGCTGTGCACCTAACAGCTTATGTTTAGAATCATAGAAAAGTGTATGACATTTAGTCACTTAATGGAAGCTGTTTGGAGCTTTATTGTTTGGAAAATGCTATCACTGAAAGGGAGCTGAACTTTATTGACAATCTTGCCCCCAAAATGGGCACCAAGTACTTTTGAAAATCTGGGTCACTTTATGCAGTTGTACATGCTTAAAATGCAAAACATTTTGTTCTGAAAATATACTGTTACACTGTTCCTCGAATTAAACCAGAATTGTTTGTCACTTTACTTCTTAGATTCTATGTAGCTTTACATTTGGACTTTGTTTTGATATTTTAAAGTTAAATGATTTGACAGTATGTTGAAAATGAAATCTTAAAGACAGGTTAGTAAAAGCATCAGTCTACTATTGAATAGGAATGTGTAACACAAGAAAAAGCTGATGCAAAAGAGACAGATGTTCCTAGATTTCTGTTATTTTTTATATTGTTTGGGAAAAAAAAAACTATATCAAAAGAAGCTTGATTTGTGGTATGCTGTAATCCAAACAATATGTCACACTGTTGTTCTGCATTCATATTAATTAAGCAACTGAGAGAGAGCATCCCACAAACTGGAAATCATCAAATCATACATTTTAGCTGCTTACAGACATTAAAATCCCCCCAAACTGGCACTTTACTTTAAACTCAGTGTCCACGCCAAGCCCAGTGCATGCCCAGAAGAGGCATCATGTTAGTTGGATCTGGCTCGCTCAATGTCTATATAGATCTGCTGCTTGAGTGGGGCTTTTCTGGCTGATTGAATAAGCTTTAGAGCAAAAGCATCAAAAAGCCCTGCTGAAGTTCCTGATCTATACATATACTGTGTACCACTGTTACTTTTGGTAAAGTGAGGCTTTTCTTGTCTTCTTTTAGCGTCTGTAAGCAATGTAAGCATTTTGTTCAGGTATATCAGTCTTTTTTGTGATAATATTTTTAAAAAAAGGAACACTATTAAAATATTTCTGGGAAACTTAAACTATCTGGTTTACGATACAGATAATGATCCTTTTACAAATACTGCTGAAGTATTATAATTCTGGAATAAAACCTTATAGATCACTAACCTACATTAGATTCACAAGTCCTGCTGAAGTCAGTGGCAAGCTCTCACTTCAGTGGGTGTTGGACTGGGTTCAAAAGGGGGTAACACTTACATTACTGTTATTTCTAATTACACAGGCAAAGAACAGTTTACAATCAAATGTCACTAGGAAGAAGAGTCTTTATTTAGATGTAACGCTTTTTCAAGTGAGAATGGTAATAATAAAGTTGTTCTTTGTTAAGAAATCAGATTTGGTCAAGTACCTTCTCCACTGAATGTCAAGGAGGATACTAGGGTAATAAGGTTCTGTCTGCCTTGGAAGTGTGCCTTAGTTACAGCCATTGAGGAAAAAAAAGCTGCTACTGCATGACTACTGTATTTACTATGTACAATAATTTGTTTTTAATTACTAGAAGATATAAATGGTTCTAGTGGTAATCTTATTACATGCATAAGGAATGCTTCTGAAATGTTAGTGGTCAAATACCTTAACTGTTCTTAAGTACATAGCAGTAGTTTCACTACCAACTTGACTTAACTTTTCCCTCCAGTCACATCCTGTGCCTTAATTCCAATTCATCCTAAACATCCTTTGGCTTTCATGTGCCTTCAGTTAGCTATAGCCCAGTTCTATATCTGTATCAATGAAGCTACACAGAATGTAAGACTAAGAGTATCAGGCTAAGAGTTAAATTCTGATCTCACTAAGACAATTATATTTTTGCCTGTGCCTTCAATGGGATTAGAATTGTACCCTAAGCCTCTAGTTGAAAGTGGTACTTTTTAAGATGTTACTTTTTAACACATAGTACTTTTTAACTTTTCATTGCTCTGGAAAGATAATAACAACCTATCACAGAAACAAACACAAAATATACTTCTATTTTATAGGAAAACAGGTTTCATTTTTATCAGAAATACTGAACACCAAAAAATGTTTATTTCTGTCATTACAGTGTAGGAGAAGCCCATGTCTTGACTTGAAATGTCATGTGTATTCTTTAACTTAATTAAAATGAAGCAGTAAGATCCATTATGGATATAGGCTATAGGAAAGACTTGGCGGATTCAGAGAAGACCATGTCTTGACTTGAAATATCATGTGTATTCTTTAACTTAATTAAAATGAAGGAGTAAGATCCATTATGGATATAGACCATAGGAAAGACTTGAGTGCTAATTTAATTAGTAGCTAGTTAAAATGATTGTATGAAGTAGAAAGCTTGATCTTGACTTGAAGTAGAAGCATATTACATTTTCTTATTAAAGATTAAAACTGATCTGTGCATCAGGAACCAGCTCCAACCAATTTAAGCTTATGATTCTCATTTTATGATTTTAACTAAAATGTATGAAATAAGTCACAATAGGCATGCTGTACAAGTATTCAGCAAGTGGTTTAGCAAGCTGAGGTAACACAATGCAATCAGCTTTGATTCAGGTGCTTTATAACACTAATGTTTTTATCTGTTAGCTTTACATCAAGATAAATGCTGAAGCAATATTAACAGCGCATTAATAATTATTCATCTATAAAACTTTAGGTGCATAAAAAGCAGGAACACTGAAGTGTGAGATAGGAATCCACTGACTTGTTCTAACTAGAATAACCTTACATTAAGATGATTGTTTTTAAATGACTGAAAAGTAAAGCACAATTAGTGAATAGTGAGGTTCAAGCTTCTTTGATTCATCAATCTAATTCTTGACTTGTGGGATTGATCCTGTCACCTCTCACGTTTAATATGTCAAACTGAGTCCTATTTGTACCTATTTCTTTGATGTTCTCAATGAAAAAAGACATTGGCTTATTGCAGGCTTTGCAAATTCTACATTGTAACTATATCCAGTAATAATCAAAATATTAAAGATTGTTATAAGTGCATTTTCCAAACAAATTCTCTCCATCTCTGCTAGCACAGTATGAAAAGACAGTAAATGTTCCATTACTTACCAGTCTATCTAAACTCGTGCCTGCTGCTGTTGTTGGCCTCTCCTCTGGATTGTATGGCCTGAAGCGGGTATTGAAGTTCTCAGGAACAGAGCGGGAAGACCTTAAAGCAGGTGCTGGTTTAGGTTGGCCACATCCTTGAAAGACCTGAGAAAAATGTTTTAGATTATAATCCAACTTCACAGAAAAAGAAGACTGATTACAAGTATAATTCAAAGATTTTAAGCTTCAGTTTTCATTGACTGATTACAAGCTCAAGACTGATTACAAGCTCATTCAAAGATTTGAAGCTTCAGTTTTCATTGATATCCTGGTAATAAATATGAGTCCTGCATAGAAAGTCAACTTATCATTATAGGAACTATTTGAGAAATGAGTATTAATAAAGATACTTATACCTTCTGGTTGTAAATTTAAACCTATTTCATTGTGGCTAAAAATTAAATACAGTTTGACATTCTCTCTCCTGCATAAGAAACAATGGAAGAAAATTATTTTGTGGTTGGACTCAGGTGAAGTTAAAGTTATGTTAAGGCATGATAATTACGTGAGTTTTCAGCACATCCACCATTGCCAGCAATCTTATGAATGGTCTCCAAAGTGAGCACAAAAGCTGAACCATCTTATAAAGGGATTATCTTTTCAGGTTTTAAATGGTTTCTATAGACAAAGGTTGAGGCACATTAACTGCACAATCATGAGAACTTTGTTCTACCAATTGGTGGTTCCTTACCTTAAAACAACTCTCAGGAGTGTTGGTCTGGCATTTACATAATCACCGATTTTCAACTTTCTTGTATAGTTTGAATGGAAAAGGAAAGCACTTGGAACCCCCCTCCCTCCACCACAACAGCCTATAAGCAGCATGCTTTAAACTATGCATGTTGATGGAGAGCACCAAGGACGCTACTGAATGTCAGTTGAATATCTGCATGTGAAGAAAGCTGGATTGCAAATTTGAAAGCCTCCAGTTAAACATAATGAAGGAACAGACACTACATTTTAAAATGAGAGCTGTGGAGGTTACATAACACAGGTTCTGGTGGCTATTTTGACATCAAAGGCAAGAATTACCCACAAAAAGAGCAGAGAGTGGTCCTTCTCAACTTATTAGGCCACCATGAAGTAAAACATATAGGAGTAGGCTTAATTCTTAGCATGCAAGAAATTACGTTTTTGTTTAAATAGCACATAAGCAAGATGATGTACTAAATAGAGACGAAAAGTTCTAAGTGCTTTTCTGAATCGGGACCTTAGAGTTTATCTGTTGAGCTTCTTAAATTAACACAGGGCTTTATAAGCTGAAAATAAGTATAACCATATTTGTGGCATAGGATGCAGTTACAAAGACAAAGTTGGTATGTATGGCTTGATGCATAAAGTATACCAAAAAAGCTGACAACATTTCAAAAATTCTTTTTAATGGGATGATTGTTATAAACCACCTAATGACATTGATGGTTCATCTTCTACTTGTGGATGCATTTTTATCTTAAGTAAATTCTCACAGAGTAAATGATGATATCCTGATTCATGACTTTTGTAGCTTTTAGGATTGAACACAATTATTTTTTGGCCATGTTTCCTGATATATTAATTTATAGATTATAAAAGGTGCAGAAATTCCTGAAATAAATTGACTTATGTTAAATAGTGTCTAGGCACCAATTTTGCTTTGTATTCCCTTAATTGGCTGAAAGTTAGCCATTGCATTGTCTCTGAGGTTCTTTAATTTATGCTTGAAATATTCTTGGTCTGGTTCCAGAGTATCTGTAGGATTTTTTTGCTTAGGTCTTAACCTCCATCATTATGAGGGGAACTAGTCAATACCTTCTTTCCATTGCATGAGATGGCTGCTGCGTACTTAAAGCATTTTAAGTTTTTGAGCAAAAAAGAACTTTGCTTTCCTCCGGCTATATCATGTGGGACTAGATAATCTCCATGTTCTATACATAATTACCATGTTTATTTTCATGGGTACTGATGGATATTTTTGGGACAACTTTCTACTTGTGGAAGTAGGATGCAAGTGGATACACAATTTTTTATGACTACGAATAAATTGTGAAACAAAATTAATTGTAGTTTAGTTAGATACTTACAACAATCTGCATGTATCAACATCTGTAGTTAGGATATTAGATGTTCAACACAGAGAATAGCACCAGTAATTCACAATGAATGTAATATATATGACTAAATATCTGGGAATGGAAAGTCAGGCACTGAAAATCAGGCTTTAAACAGTACAGGTATTTGATTTTAAAATATAGACTTATTAGCTTCTGGAATAAGTTCTGTTCATTTGCCCTTTTTTGTATTATTCCTGTAGTATTTTTACTCGAGCTTGGGAATATAAATATTTGACACTGAATTTGTAGTTTGGGGAAAAAAAATAAGATAAAGTAAAAACAAATCCCAAACTACTTCTGATCCAGCTGCAGCTGTTGCTTTCCTTATTCTACATCTTCCCCTTGAACTGCCACCAATTCTCAGTGCCTTCGAATTGCTACCCATTCCCCTGCTGCCAAATTGTCACTGATGCCCACCTCCTTGGGCCAAATAAATTTGCTTGGTGGGCTGTAGGTTGCTGAACTCTGCCTTACATAACAGCATCCTCTGTGCTTGTTCCAGAAAATCTGAAGGCTAAGTAACATACATAATACTAATGTCAGTGAGGGTAAGATATTAGCAAGGATCTTGGTTTTCTCTAATAAAAAAAAAATTTGGTTATAGAAAAATAAGCCTAAATCCCCATTTTTCCATGATTAAAATGAAATGCTACTAGTGAACTATAGTGGCATTTCATTTTAATCATGAAAAAATGGGGATTTTGGGGGTTTTATATCCAAAAAATTGGGATTTTTTAATATCAGAGCACACCAGGGTGCCTGTTGATATCAGTACTGAGAAAGCTGTTGAAACTGACACTTGGAGGGAAGCTGTGGTACAAATTATGGTGGGTATGATAAGTAGAAGGTGTTGGAGTCTGTACCCAAGAAGCTGTAGCCTGAACCTGAATTGACTCTGGTTCTATGGCAGAATCAAAAAACAGTGCTGATGCAGGTATAGAGGACATCCGTGCCATTGAAGAATGATGCACACATCTCTGCATGGAGGGAGTTAAAATAAGAGTGACAGAACCAGGAAGGGCCTGAGGGAAGTCTGGTTTAATTCAGCCAATACCAGATTTGAAGATCTGATTCATCTTCCCTATCAGAAAGCTTAGATGGCCCATGGGGATTGGCAAATGCACTGGGAAAAGATGATTGACATCTCTCTGTATGCTTTTAGTAGGACTTGTTTTGGTTGCATAGAAGGTGATCTGTCAGGAAGGTCAGTGGTATTAGCTAATGAAGCCACAAGCACTGATTTTGATAAAATTCAATTCCCAGCATTTTTTTTTTTTTTGATATCGAGGAAAGTAGAGTCGGAGTCAGGACACACAGACTGCTCAAGTGAAAAGGCTTTGAGTCCTTTTGGGAAAGGATCTGTTAATATTGGAAGCAATTATGGATGCGAGGGTTTCTGAAGTAAGATTAATATCTTGATTGGCCATCATTCCTGGGCTTGACCATATTGTGAGACAAGAAACCCAGACATTTATGATTTGATATTTTGAACACCTGGTACCAAATACAAATTTGAAAGAAATAAAGAAATAAAATATAGTTCCTAGCTCAGGAAGAATGAAAAAGAGCTTATCTTAATGCTAATTTTCTAGTTATTGCTAAGTGCACCAAAAAACTAGTACCAACAGGCCATTTACAAACAATATTTTGACAGAGAGCTGCAGAGAAATGGCTCAGCTGATGGTGGTGACAGTGAGAAGGAACTGAGGTGTTCTGAGCTCCTCCACCCTCTGCATGCATTTGGCTGGATGCATAAGAGTATGAACGGGGCCTGTGGACAAGGTCTACAAGGTTGATTACAGAAAACTGTATCTTGAGCACCCTAGGAAGTTGTGCCCCTAGGAACAATGGCATATGTATAGACAGTATCGCTGAAAGAAAAATGGACCTGAATATCTATTGTACATTTGTAGGAGTAGGAAACTGAATAGGAAATTCAACACTCCATTTAGTACTTAGAAAGAAAGGAAGACAAACAATGAGCCTTTAAAACTGAGACTTGTGATAGCTTCATGATATATATTTTTCTACTGTTTTTTAGAAGATGGAGACTGCTATTATTCACAAAAAGAAGTTATGTTATTACTCTCAGTGCCTTCTGCATGTACAACACTACATAATAGGTGAACTATGCCACAGAAATGATCTTTGCCCCAATATAAAGTCACAGTTTTTACAATGTAGAACTATACTTGGCAAAACAAACTCAAGCTGATAAAGCACAGTTTAATGGGAATGCCTTATAGAATAAAGAAGCTTTTGAAAAATGTTTGAAGCAAGAGATGGAAAGAGTTTGGTTTAAAGTAACTATGAGGATGTCAGGCAGGATGGTGTTATAAAGAGCACTTTGATAGAAAAAATATGCACTGGCATAACTGCATTAAATTTAATGGAGCCACAACAATTTTCATCAGTAGATGGCCTGAACACTTTTCTTACATTTTAACCAATATAATCAGCCTTTACATTAGTGTGAATAAGGAATGGACAGGTGACCTAAACTCCTGCACAAGTATATATGCCTTAAATCTAGGTAAAATTACCCTGGGGAAAATTAGTATAAAAATATGGTGGTGTTAAGTCAAAGTGGTGTAGGAGTTGTCTGTCTGCTTCAATCTTAGGCTATCCAGTTGCTATAGGTAAATGTTCTATTACATGCTCCCATGCCACCTAATGGCAGGGTGCTTTGACAAAGTCAACTGCAAGCAGCTATGGCCTGATAAATCAT
The DNA here is from genome assembly GCF_030867095.1 of Alligator mississippiensis. Taxonomy (NCBI): domain Eukaryota; kingdom Metazoa; phylum Chordata; order Crocodylia; family Alligatoridae; genus Alligator; species Alligator mississippiensis. The sequence goes on from NC_081824.1 coordinate 368,692,847, forward strand.
ATTGGTGTAAATGTATTTGCTATGTAGGTCCATAATACAGTATGGGGTGTCAAATAACAACTAGATTTCATAATAATGGTGACTGAATTGTGGTGGTGGGTGAAGCCTCCGTGTGGGCATGTGCATATGTCATTATATGCCATTTATAGTATTATTTACACACAAGAGACTTTTACATTTAGATGTTAGTGGGAATTTGCCTGTGGGCCCGAATCAATACATCTACAGTGAGAGTTTAGTCTTATACAGGTCCCAAAACTCTCTGGAAAAACCATGAAATATCGGAAAACCTGTGTTCTGCTTGATGTGAAGAATGGTTTACCTCCTTGGTGCCTGTTAATTCATCTGATATCTTTCATCAGACATTGGAATTCCTCCAAGAGTTACAGAATTGCTGATAAATCTAAATCTGTTCCTAGATTAGCTCTGAAATTCTATTTAATGCAGCCAAATCATATAAATCTAGATATACACTTAATTTCCACAAAATTATATGCTGGTCTGAAAGCATATACAAGAAGATATGTTCATACCATAGACAACTGATTCAAAGACTATTAACATCTGGTTTTCATGGTGATAAGGGGTTAGAAGGTGGCATATATGAAATATACACAAGTGTTTAAAAGCAAGCACATGCCCAGTATATTAGATATGTCATATGCTGGAAAGGAAAAAATTCTGCATTACAGAGAGTGCATTTCAATCCCTTAATTTCCTACAAATGGTTTTAAAAAATTCCCTTCCTATTCTCTGGAGTCTATATACTGTTATTAAAGCTGAGGATATAGTGAAAATAAAAATCCCCAGGAGGAGAACATATGATTGAATCAAAATGCTATGGATTCCAAAACCTTTTTCATGGTGCACATATAGCAAATAGTTCATAGGCTATTAACTGTAGGGTCTATCATACTGGACAGCTATAATCTAATGGCTATGGATGAAGTCTGATACCATGAGAGAGCCATATCTTAGGAAGTTATTGATCTGCTGACAAATAAAACTACCTCAACAAGATGATTCTTCTGTCAGCCATAAAAGAACAGTAAGGTTAATTTTCCTGTGACATATGGCTTTCCTGGCTCAGGATTTTAGGAAGTATGGGCTCAGATTTCTCTAGAAGAGATGAAATTTTGAAAGTATAAGTGAATGTAGTTTCATGATTTATCAATTATCATAGAAAATATCTTCCAATGTAAGAATAACTGTATGTAGGACTCAGCAGTGAACTGAGTTTATGCCAAGGAGCCATGATGTCATTGGATCTAGGCAGGATATAGGTTTTCCTGGTAAATATGAAAAAAGAAAAAGATGTAGGGAGAAAATTAAATAACAAAGAAAAGGAAACCTAAATATATTTGATAACAAGCAGTTAGTGTGATTTTCCATGAAATATCTTTTAAGAAAAAAAGTCTGCTTCTTTCTTGTTTTAGGGAATAAGTATGCTGCAAGGGCATGCTATAAACCACCATGGCATATGAGAGTGTATGGTTTGACTCTTAGCGTAGTTGGTGAACTCCAAGATCAACCCCACAGGAATAAGGCTCCATTTTACAATGGGTAGGGTAGTATCCTTAAAATCTTGATAACTTCCATGGGAGTTGAAAGTCACAGAATCTTTCAGGAAATTCAGTGCTTTGCAGGACTTGGCCCCATAGAGTGCTATGTGGTGACAGAGGAGAGGAGAGGGAGTGGCTCAGGGAAAAATAATAACTTCATCTTCTCCCATTCCCTCTTTTCTCTTCTTATTTTCCCAATTACAGTTGCTTCTTTCTGGTAATGAAAATAGCACTAAATCAGACAGCAATCATGTCAGTGTCTAACTAACATGAATGCACTACTGTTAAATCAATGGGAACTGCCCAGTATTTTGATTCCGAGCAGCTGGCAAGACTATTGACTTCAGATATTCTACCAAAGAGCACAGACAAAGGTAAATAAAAGAAAAAATATCTATTGTTCACTCATGGCTCAACCGTACCTATTGTTGAATTCAAAGATACTTACTAACAATAGGTTCAGAGAAGAAGGTGGTATATTTATATATGCACTGAAAATGGAAAGGAGGAAATATGTACCTTTGACTGTTTATTATGGCACCAAATTCTAGACAAAAACTTCATCAAATTGAAGCTGTAGGACAGAATGATATTTCTCCCGAGTGGCCATTAAAGAAGGTTAAATGGAACGCTTCATTTATTCACCTCCAACATGTTATGCATCAACATGACCTATACCAATCAAAGCATCTTTAGAGGTTAATATAGAGAGTCACAGATGTGGCACAGGCAAAAGTTACTATCTCTGTCAACTGTCTCTTACAGAGCAACCAGAGAAAGTTTGTATCAAATGCAAAGTAATTTACAACATCCCTTGTCTTCCTTAAATAAATAGAATCTTTCTCAATGCCATCTGTTTTTGAAGATGGTTATAGAGTTTTTAACAGGTCAGGGGATTTGGAGCAAGCCTGCTGCTCTAACAAGCAAACAAATAATAAGACCCAGCAATATGATCAGGCTTTCTCAGATACTGTATAGCAGAGAAAGAGAGAGAGCAAGCAATTTACCTTTGCTTTTGACATTCAGAAGAGGATAGGAAGTGACTTGAACAGTACCTTTGCTGACACCTGCATACTGTTTTCTTGCATGTTCATGATGGCTTCAGAAATCTTGACATCAATAGGATCCATGACTGATTCAATGTTGAACGGTCCCTCTAATCTCTCCGCCACCAGAAGCATAGCATCTGTTAAAACACAAAGGAGCCAGTCCTTTAAAGAAGGGTACCCTCAGTTATATTATGCAACTCAGCTTGTCCTGCCAGAGATGGAAATGCTCTGGACTGGTTCAGTATTCTGCAGATCTGTGACCGAGGGACACAGGAGACTTTAACATAATGAAAACTTTCTCCACAAATCCAATTCCCTTAATTGGCATAACCACAAAAAATACAATAGAGATTGTAAAGTTGTTACATTAATAATAGTTGCCAAGTTAAGTAATTTTTTTGGTATATACTATTATGGCATCTGAAACAGAATTTTTTCTAGACTATACTTGTATAATCTTACCCATCAGAAAAAAACAGGTTGATAGAAATGAACCCTGGAGTATATTTCTGGAGTTTGTACAAGTTGATGAACATGTTGATATGATATATCAGGCTCTTATAATTAAAGCAGCTGTTCGTTCTGACCCTAATGATCCCATTTTCTTGCAATATGAACAGGCAATGAATATTGGATTTCTGCCAGAACAAATAGGCATAAACCATGTTTTCCTCTCTATGTTTTCCACTTTACAATTTAAAAAAACAGTTGAAAGTTGTTTGCAGAAAGATACATTGCTTGTATCATCTGGGATTTTTATAACCTATTTTGCCTAATTATGTGGAAGCCAGTGACAGTGTAATCTTATTTAGTAGGGTTGTTTGTTTATTTATTTATTTATTGATAAAAATGAACTACTAGTAAATAAATTAAGCAAAAGCAAAATGTTATTCTATAAAACTCAAGTATTTATCTATTCATCAATACAGATGCAACACATATATATTTATGAAACCTATGTAATAAACTGTGTTCCAATCTTGTGATGACTTTTTTTACGTCTCATTTTACTCTGCCTACCAATCTATTAACCAAGAATGAATTCTAATTTTCCAGATTTCCTAGAAGCTTTAAACAGCTTCCATTCAGTCTATAACAAACAAAAATCCTAGAGCTGTAAAGATAAAACATTGTTTTTTTCTTTTCAAACTGTATAATTTCCTCCATAACTTATTCTGTACTAAGCTTTATACATGGTATTTTTAAAATCCTACTGCATATTTAAGGTCCAAGTCACAGATCTATATGGACATTTAGACACCTAAAAAACCCTTGTACATCTGGGACTAAAATTTTACATTTGATTAAGTCTATAAGGGTAAGATATCCTATAACCCAGTGGGATATCTTGCACGGGTTTTTAACTCAGGGAAGACATAAAATATTAAACATTCAGTTTGCAATGTAGAAAACATTATTGTTATTGGGGTGTTTTCTTTTACATTTATTACTTACTGTGTGCATTTTGCCTGAATCCTATATAATTAGATCCCTGCTGGGTGCATCTACATGTGCATTACTACACTTTTTCTAAAGTGCATTAAATTTAGTACCTACAATGTGAGGTACTAAATAAATGCACATCAGGCTACCTTAATGCACAGGACTGAAAATGTATGTTTTTAAGTGACGTTTAATGCGCAGTATCCTATTTGACTAAACATTAGCTTAATTTCACTTTTTTATGTGACGTTTAATGCACAATAAAACAGGCTACTGTGCATTAAAGTCCATGTGTAGGCCTACCCAGTAAGAAAAGATCCCTGACTTTACTGATAGAATACAAAAAAAGCTCCAGTGTATATGTATGTATATATATTTATATTAAAAAATTCCCCAAATAAATTTTCTGAACTGATTATGATAATTTCAGAAAATATCCTAGAGTGCTATGATTTAAGAGTTGGGGATGGTATGCATAATTTTTTCAATTGGTTTGTAATTGGTTTGTAAGCTCAACTCTTGCTGATAAATCCTTTATTAGGGTTTTGTTGCATATTTGTGTATGCACATGCATGCACATGCATGCACTTAATAGCTTATGCTGTTCTATAAGCTATGAGGTTCAATATAGGGGAAACTTGAGGCACTGTTACATATTATCCTTGGGCTATACTAAGACCTCTTAATATAGGAGTGTCCACATGTTATAGCATGAAAATTAGTGCTAAGTGCTAAGTACCCTCTGGGGGTGTGTCCAGCTGAGTGTGCGTGTGTGGTATGTGGCGCTGCAAACCATACGCGCTGCATACGCAAGTGTTTGCCATGCTGCTAATTAGCAGCATGGCAGGTTTTTTTGATATGATCAATCCTATGGAGAATCTTCATTCTCTACTGTTTGCATACTGCAGTGCCAAAGCAGTTCAGCTGTGGTCCAGGCTCTGCACTGTCAGCTGAGGGGTAGGATCTGATACTAAATGATATACAAGAAAGAGCTGAGGCAGGAATTTGCCTTGCTTTGTTCCTTCAGTCAAATGATTTTTCTTTTACTTTTGTGGGTGGTATTATTAAAAGAAATGGAGGTTCTCTAAAAGATTTATTTGATTTAAAAATTCCCCAGCACATATATGCATTTCAAGATTGATATTTAGACTTTGTACATTCTCAGGCTGGAAAACAGATAGATTCATAATTTAAACAGACGTGAGTCTGCATGCTATTCCTATGAATTACATCGAGCCATCATCGTTTTCAATGATCTTTGCACCAAAGATGACGTTTTCTTGTGTATGTTACATTTTTTTCAGTCAGACTTACATACAACTGGTTAATCAGAGATTGATTTTTCTCCTGTTGAAAGAAAATGGTCAAGCCTAAGAACACTGTTTCATGGCATACCTTAGTGATTATCATGGATCCTGGTTTTCTCTGATTTTAGAAAATCCCCAATTTTCAGTTAAAAAAGTAACCCCAAGTCCACATTTTTCCATGATTAAAATGAAACTCCACTATATATCTAGCTATTTATTAGTGGTATTTCATTTAAATCACAGAAAAATATGGATTTTGGGTTACTTTTTTTAAACCAAAAATTGTGGATTTTTTTTAAATCAGAGAAAACCAGGATCCCTGGTGATTATACATTTTAAAAAACTGAACTTGCTGAATTACAGACTGCTAATGAAAATGGTTATGGGTCCCATGGTCCCTCTACTGCTATAGGCTGGGCAAGATGGCAAAGTGCTTGTAGAAAGATATTCTGCTTCTAATGCATTGTTCCTTCCCTAAAGTCCCTAAAGCTGAGAGAGACCTCTGGGCAGTTTGGGTTAGCTAACTTGTGGGGAGGGAGGAGATTAGCTTGGCTGGGCCCTGTACATCTTACTTTGGACATTCGTCTCTGCAGACCCAGAAGCTCAGGACAGATTTCTTTCTGAAGATTAGCCTTCTCCTCAAGGGACTTCCAGAAGCAGAGGATGTTTTTGCTTTCTCTGGAAGCATGACTTCTTCAGGACGTAGCACAAACCCTAGTGCTTATTTCGGAAGGAAAAGGGTCTGATCCAAAGTCCAGTGAACTTACTGGGTGCCCCAACTGGGCTCTGAATCAGGGTTTCCATTCCCTTCTTAGTCCATGTCAGTTCTTGAACCTCAGTAGAACGGTGCCAGGAAAGCTCTGAGAAAGGCATCTTGTAGTATTATTAATTCCCCAGCACACAGGTATGTTCATTGCTTCTGGTCCTATGAGTATCTTCCTACCCGTTATCTTTAAAGAAATGTTGAGTGTTTGTCCAAATACTGCAGCGTAAGCTAATATAACCAGAAGTGCTGTCTGGAAAATGTCTAAAGCATGTAAGGGTTTGTGTGTGTGTGACTGCAATAGGAGAGCAGGAAAGGCATGTGTAAATAGAATGCTTTTATTGTAAATAAGCCCGACCTTGAGAGTGGCAACTGCAGTTCAGGAAAGGGACACTGCTATAAATATACCGGGTAGCACAGAAATCCTCTTTCATTTCCCTCCTTCCTTGTTAAGGAGAGAGGGAGCTGTATTCGTTATGTCATGCAGTTAAGGCTGAAGGGAGTTTTCTGTTATACATATAAATATAATTAATGGTTTTCAAATCATAATAATATTACAGTTACACAAAGATGAAAATTGAATTAAAGACACAGCTTTACATGGAAAAGCAATAAAATCAGACATGCATCCCAGCAACACCCTGCCAAAACCTTTTACCACCAGATTATGATTTACTAACGGAGTTCAAGGAGAGGGGAAAAGCAAAATGCCTTCATATTTAATGAGGTGCTAAGAACTCCTTTCTCTGGAAACCAGAATCATGGATGGGAGTCATGCCAAAACTTCTGTTTCTCTGAGGGTACACAGTCCATATTTCAAAGTAGTATTTATATGAAAACAACACATAGCTCTCTGTTGGTGCTTATAAACCCTAATTAACAGATTTTTTCACTGAAGCACGTTTTGTAAAACCAACATGCACAAATTGTAAAGTATAACACATGTATGCTTTAATAATTCCTGTATGGACACAATATGTCCTAGTTCTCAAGTTGCTCTTAGATTTTGCCCTCTTCTTTCACTGAATACTTTGTCCTTAATCTCATGTTTCCCCACCAGGCATTCTTCCACTGTCCTCCCCGAGGGCCTCAATCCACCAGCTGTTATCATAGCACATGCAATGGATTAGTTTTGTCATAAAATGCATTGATGGCTTTCTTTTAAAACAATATAGAGTTGTATTCTTTTAAAATAATACCAGAGAAGCAATGTTCTTCCTGCTGCTGCCTTCCCTTTATACAAGAGCTCAGGATAAGAGCAGTCATCTAAAATATGGGAGACCCATACTTAATTCCTACTTTTGCCTGATGGCATGCAAACCTACATCTTTCTGGAGACCAGGGAATGGTGATAGGGCACTCAGCTGGGACATGGGAGCTCAAGGCCACTTATAGTTAGGGATGTTCCTCCCTTTGAAACTATGCACAGAATATATAAGGATTCATTTGGTGGGAGACAGAGAGAGCGAGCGAGAGAAAGACAGAAAGGCACTATGATTCTCTGGCCTAGAGGGCACTCATTTCAAATGGGAGGGTCCTGGGTTCCAGTTGCTGCCCCAAGGACTGTTTATGTATTTTAATCAAGGATTGTTTAATGTAAAATATCTGAACAGTTCTTACAGCAGAGATAGGAACCCAGATTCCACCTGTCAAATACCCTGCTAAGCTAATGAATAAGGCAGAATTTTGAAATGATGGAAAGAACTGCATGTCTTCAGATAGAAACTATTTCATAAAATAGCTCTCTAGGTTTTGTAAGACACATCCTTTTTCAGCTCATGTAAATTAGCAGATATAAGTAAAAGATTTTAGTTTTGATTTTACAAGTCAGATATGCACAGGCTTTGCTTTACAATGTGATCACTTGCAAAAGCAGGAATTGTCAATAACACAAATGAGCTAACTCGCTTCCTAGCTCATTTTCTAATAATGCAGACATTTCTATCAGTCCCTGGAGGCTTGTGTCTCTCCTTCTCCTTTATGCAGAATAGTTCAAGAAATCACTTTAATACCACATATGATATATGAAAAAGATACTGACAGTCTTCATCTTGTAGTGGTAGACAGCAACAAAATTAGTTTTCTTGAGGGAGCGGCAGGTTCACTAGATTTGATTGAACATTTGGTATAACATACTTTTTTCTATATGTACAAAAAATTACTGTATAAAAAAATCAAAATTTCCTCTTCCCCCTGTGTCCTACTGTAGCTTTTAGCAATTCTAAATGATTTAGCACACTTTTACTAAGGGCCAAATTGTACCTCAAAGGAGTAGAGGAGGTGATAAAAGCTGTGCCGATCACTGCAACTATTACTGGGCCCAGCATTTGCCTCTGTCTTTACTGAGGGGAATGTAGGATCTATATAGTACTCATATCTTCAGGATGGGGGAGATAACATTCATGTGGGCAAGCAGAGCATAAATACAGGCATTGACTCCAGAGAAGACACCAGTGGGAAGTGATAAGCAGGGATCCTGGTTTTCTCTGATAAAAAAAGATCCCCAATTCTTGGATTTAAAAAAGTAACCCAAAATTTATGTTTTTCCATGATTTTCCACCATGTGGTATTTCATTTTAATCATGGAAAAATGTGGATTTTTAAAATCTGATAATTGGGAATCTTTTTTATCAGAGAAAACCAGGATCCCTGGTGATGAGGCTAATGCAGGGGTGGGCAAAGTCCGGCCTGTGGGCCACATCAGGCCCACAGTGGACTCCATTTCCCAGCAGCCCCTGCCTGCATCACTGTGGACAGTTCCCATGGAGATCCCAGGAGCGGGGGTGCTGTGACAGTGCAGGGCCATGGTTTCCATGGAGACTGGCCCCAGCAGTGCTAGCAGGGCATGCAGTTGGGTAGGGAGCTGCTCCAGGGCCGGGATCTTGTGGTGGTGACACCGTGGTCTGGAGCCAGGGCACAGCTGCAATCTGCTTCACGCATGCCCTGGGCAGGGGCATGCAGGCAGCATTTCATGGCTCTGCCCCAGCTCTGGACCATGCTGTCACTACTGCAAGTTCCCAACCCTGGCCCCAGAGCAGCTCCCTGCCCAACCATGCATCCTGCCATTGCTCCTGGGGCAGGTTTCCATGGAAACCCTGGCTGCACTGCCAATCCTGGGGTCTCCATGGAAACCAGCCACAGCAATGCAGGTAGGGACTGCTGGGAAATGGAGTCTAGCTGCCATCCAGATCTGCCATTTTGCTCACCTCTAGGCTCATGTCTTCCCCATCCAATAGCTCAAGGAGAAAGCTACACTGGCCATGGATGAACCATGTCTTCTATTTGAATGTTTAACATCCAAGAGAGAATGCGCTTCTAAGACTCTGCTGTGTTGAAGCTCTACTAGGGATATGCAAAATCTGACTCTTGTAGCTACTTTAAAAGGTTTTAATAACTCAATTTTTTTAGGGTGTTCTATTCAGGATTTTCAGTTTCTTATGTTTTACTTATCCCTCTTGACCTTCTTCTACCCACACAGTACTGCACAAGTCTTCCCTCTGTCTAAGAAGGAATAAACTTAGCACTAGACTCCTACTTCTACTGAATTGGATTCCAAAACAAGTCCGTAAACTGAACTTGGCTGTCAGGTCTGAAAACTGCTAACCTTTTCTGTAGTAAAGAAAATGTAGTGTGTTTTGGTATGTTTGGATGTGATAGGATTGCTCAAATCTTGTCAGTCTGGCTTTTACCCTGGGTATAGAATGGCAACTGCACTTGAACCTTAGTTGATGATCTTGACTTGGAGACTGATGGGGGAAATTGTGCCCTGCTGTTCTTACTAGATCAGGGATGGCCAACCTGTGGCATGCATGCTGCAACTGGCACACTCAGCCACTTTGTTTGGTACACAGCAAATCTGGCAGGGGGAAGAGCAGAGCAGTGGATCAGGCAAGGAGGAGACAGCAAGAGCAATGGATCAGACAGGAGAAGAGGATTGGGTAGCACTCAGGGAGGGAACGTGGCTTAATTTGTGGGACCCTAACCGAAACGTTTGGCCCCTACTGGATGACATCTTTGATATAGTTGACTGTGAGGTGCTGGTAAAGCATTTACATGACCTGGTGGGTATTTGCAGGACTGCTCTAAATTGGTTTTGCACTTTCCTAGCAGGGAGGTCCCAGAGGGTGGTGATGAGTCAGTACTTGTCATCCTGTCAGGATCTTTCCTGTGGGGTCTCCCAAGGTGCCATCTTGTTGCCCCTTCTGTTCAATGTATATGTAAAGGTGCTGGAAGAGATCATATGGCGATCTGGAGTGAGGTGTCAACAATATGCTAGTAACATCCAACTCTAGCTCTCTTTTTCGTCTGATCCAGGACCCAGAGTCTCTGTCCTTTCCCAGTGCCTGGCAGCAGCTGGGAACTTCAAGAAGGTGAACGAATTTAAGCTGAATTCAGACAAGACAGAGATAGTGGTGGTGGGCAGACTGCTTGACTTTCAGAGCATTGGGATGCCTATCATTGATGAGGTTCTGCTTTGCCTTGTCACTCAGCTTCTCAATCTTGGGGTGGTTTTAGATCTTCTACTGTACCTTGATTTTCAGTTGACAGCAGTGGCTAGAAGTGCCTTACACCAACTTCAGCTGTGACAGTTTCATTCAGAAATGGATCTGGCCACCATTAACCAACCCTTCATAACCCAGGACACTCAACTACTTCAATACACTCTATGTGAACCTATCCTGGAGTACCACCTCCATGGAAGAAGCCGAAGCTTGTGGAGACTGCAGTAGCATGCTTTCTACTGGGGTTGGGTCACCAGGAACACATCACTCCGGTACTCCAGAGCCTGCATTGGCCTCCAGTAGCATTTTATCCACAATTCAAAGTGTTGTTTTTGTCCTTTAAAGCCCTAAGGGACCACTTCCTTATGTCGCACTATGATCCCTAAGTTCTACTGTGATCAACCTCCTGTAAGTACTGTCAACTGCCAACTTCGCTTGGTGAAAACATGTGGAAGGTCCTTCTTGGCCACAGCTCCTCAGCTTTGGAACTGCCTCCTTGAGGTGCACCAGACTCTGAGCCTGGACGTCTTATAGAAGTGCTGTAAGTCTTTCTTATTTGGGCAGGCATTTAACCAGTCAGGCGAAGCTGGGAAATTGTTGGGGGGTGTGTGGCATTTGTTTTATATTCTAATATTTTACTTTCATTTTAAGTTATTTTCCTTATTGGTTTTATTCTGTTGTTTCATGTGCAATTTTAATCACCTTCTGTAAAATGTCTTCATTGATAAGGGTGGCATATAAATCTAATAAAATAAGTGAATAAATAAAAACTTCTCAGGATGCTAAGGTTTAAGCCCCTGAAATACATATTCTTTGGAATTTGAGAATCACTTCATTGTTACTGAGAGCATAATTTAACTTTCCTTCCAGATTTTTCACTCTGAGTCAGAAAGTTCATTTATCTTTGAATTTTCTTTTTTTCTTAGCAATTCTGCCATTTACAAGAAACTTGACTTTAATTCACCTAATGTTCAACCCCACATAAATATTTTAGTGTTTTTTCATGTGTCCCTTTAAAATACGAAAGAATAAAACAAAAAAGACATTTTATCTGGCAGAAATGAAATTGCCAACAACACAAATTCATGCAAAAGAAACAGCTGCACCAAAATGAACAAGAAAATAGGAATAAAAGGATAAAAGGCCAAATTATATATAATTACAAATATAATTTGTGAAACAAAGAGATATTGTACAGCCTCATTATGACAAATCCTGTTTATGACAAATCCCTGCTTTTACCAATTCCTATAGTTGGAATATTTTTTTTCCTTTATTATAATACAGCTAACTGAATAACCCTATTATAGTGAATATGCTCTTTAAGGAATATTCCTCCTGGTCCTGTAGGTGTTTGTTATAATGAGGCTGAAAATAAATGGGAAAATAGATTGAAAATAAAAATGGAATTTAATTGAAACTTTTAAAAAAACCCAAGTATAAGAAAAATTAGAAAAACAAGAAATTAACAAAAACATAAGTATATCTAAAAATGTGACTATAACATTTGAGGCATCAATTTAATATTGTTTCCAGAGCTGCATGAGTTTAGAGGAATCCTGAAATATACCAGCTACATTTTCTTGCACCCAGTGGAAACTGACTGTCTGATGTTCTGCTGACCTGGACTTCTAGAAACTTTTATTTAGTCACAGAACACTTTCAGTGATGCACTATCTTCATGAAAACATGGTGAATTCATACACTCCTTATCTTACTGCTTCATTGTACTGCTAACAGATGGTGCAAGAGGCCCATGAAAAGCCACAAAAATATACTTGGTAAATAATGAAATTGATGGATAACTGCTTGTATGATGCCTAATGTGACCCTTTATTTAAATTTTATTGCTGTTTCCTCATATGGATAATTCTTTCATGTCATTTATGGCTTAGAGTGTTCAAATCATTTATAAAAATCTATTTTTGTGGTCTTTTTATAATGAGATATAGTCAAATGTTTAAGTTGGCAAATAATGATCTGAAGTTTCTTACCTCATATATAGGTAAGAAGTTCTTTTATCTAATATATCCTCTCCTTGGTAAAATTCTCTTGTATATTTTATCTCGTAAGTTCATGGAAATTAGAGCACAAAAAGACCTTTTCAAGCAACTAGTTCAGTCTCCTACCAGCCTAGAATTATGACCTACAGTATATATTCTCCAGTGATTGGTCCAGCCTAATTTTAAAACAGCTCAGATGTTAATAGCTGCTTTCCCTACTTCACTTTCTCTTTCATTACAACACCAGTTCCATATTTAGTACACTTCACTGTTAGTAAAAATCTCTTGTAATTTTTATCTCTTATTTGTATTCCATTACTCCTAGCTACACTATTTTAAATCTTCATAAACAATCCCCTAGCCATATTGATATATTTGGAAATACCTGAAGCTATTTATCATTTCTCCTTTTAGTCAGTGTTTGGTCAGATTGTATGTTTAGCATTTTTAATTTCATTTCAGAACTCAATACCACCAACCCCTTTGTTGTTTTTATTGCTTTGCTCTTCATATTCTGTTTGTGCTGTTGGGTTGCCTAGAACTGATTACAGTTTTCAAAGTCAAATCTCATTAATTCAGTAATGCAAAGGAATCTCCTTCCTTGGCCTAATATTAGCCTAGCTTAGCTCTTTATGATGCTTCTGACTTTCCTGATGTCTTGATTATAGCAATTTTAAGCCCATATTAACTGGTGCCATTTCTGACATTACCATTTTCCAGATGTCTTCTCTTCTTCTTGCTTGGATTGTATTTTCTAAAATCCCTTAATTTTGTTCCCTTTCTATTGTTCAATTTCTAACCTTTGGATGATAAGTTATTTGTAGTTTTTTCATGTTTACTAGAGTTTATTCCCTACAACTCCCATCTAAAAATGTAATTAATGAGATATGTCCATTCTCTCTTCTGAAGAATAACTTAAGCTTATGAACACTGCATCATCCTGGGTAAATCAAAGTACTTTACAATTTTTACAAGAATCACTTCATTCACTGGGGAAATGCATGTTGTTCTTACACACTTATCTCCTAGAATCCTCAAACATGGCATCATATTTGACTCAGGTCTTTTCTTCCTTTAAAATGAATCTCTTACCTATTAATTTGGGGTTTTTTTGGTGGGGGGTTGCTTGTTTGTTTTTAAATAGTATATCTAAAACTCAACACTGCCAAGATGTTGGCTCACACTCTACTAATCTCCTATCTTGGCTATAGCTGCGTCTCTCTTCCAACCACTACTACCAGAAAATTGGACCAAGGACATCATCTTTTTCTAGCCAATCCAACCATGTTTCTACCCCTACTTCTTAAAACCCTCCATTGTTTCTCCCTTTTTTCTTTGTTATGTTTCCTCTTTTCACCTTCAAGACATTCATCAATTCCAGATTTCTCTAACATGTCTCCTACTACCACAGCTTCTTTCAGTACCTAAGTGTCTCCATTTCTGTATCTTGTTTCTCTTAGGCATAACTAATCAAATGTTCTATTCATTTATCGTCTCAGTGCATTCTTATACATTTGTTTTCCAAAGCCCATTAAAGTCACTGGAAAGCCTAGAGGAGATTTCAATTGGTTCTGAATTAGACACTAGATGCTTCTCTATGTTCTATATGTATTGTTATTTTAATAGCCACTGACATTAGATTTTTCAGGAAGTAATTACTAGGATTTTTCTTTATCCCTTCCCAGATTTGGGCCCATGTATGTTTTTATTCTATCCTCCTATCTCACATGATTACCAGGACATTTTAAAAATAAGTGTATGCAGCAAAATAAGTTCCTCTGCTAATCCCTTTAATGTCCTGGTGTATATTATCTATTTGGTTTTACACATTAGCTTTTTTCCAAATAATTTCTAGTAAAAAAAAGGATAATAGCTATATTTACAAGTACATCATTATTTTTCCAAAAGCCAGATTTTATCATACTAACTCACATGGAGCAGAACCTGGCTTTGTGAACAAACAAAACGAGTACTGGGACTATCTGCTAAGTATGCTATCATTCAGTGTTACAGCATAAAAACATAAGAATGACCATTTACTGGGTCAGACCATAGCTCTATCTTGTTCAGCATCCTGTCTCACACAGTGGCAGCTAGTGGATGCTGAAAGGAAGAGTGAACTGGGTATGACCAGGTGTTTTTCCATTGTTCCTCTCCCACTTGCAGCTCCCAGCATTTAAAGTCTAGGAAGTTCTACTTCAGAAGCTGTATCCCTAACTCCCATCCTCAACAGCTAATGATGCCCCTTTCCTCCAAAATTTGGCCAATCTCTTTTTGAATCTTGTTAAACTAATGTTACAATGTCAGAATCTCATTCTAATCATTTATGCATTGCTTCTTATTTTTTCTATACTAGAACTATAGGCACCCACCGAATCTAATAGGTAACAGGTTTGAAACGATCAAGAGAAAGTACTTTTTTTACACAACACATAGTTAACTTGTGGAACTCATTGCCACAGGAGGTGGTGCAAGTGGATAGCATAGCCAGGTTCAAAAAGGAACCGAATAAACTCATGGATGATAGATCACAAAGACGTTAGAACACAAAGGTTGAAGATGTTTGCTCTGGCATATCTAAACCAATAAATGGTGGATAATATCAGGGAGGGGATTGATCACTCTAGAGCAGGGGTTGTCAACGGGGGGTACGTATACCCCTGGAGGTACTTTGAAAGGTCCCAGGGGGTATGTG
Organism: Alligator mississippiensis; assembly: GCF_030867095.1. Classification (NCBI taxonomy): domain Eukaryota; kingdom Metazoa; phylum Chordata; order Crocodylia; family Alligatoridae; genus Alligator; species Alligator mississippiensis. Next base: position 368,708,171 of record NC_081824.1, read on the forward strand.
GGGGCAGGTGGGGATGGAACCCCAAGCCGCTGCCTCATTGGAGCAGGGCCAGGGTTTGGTGAGAGCAGGGCCAAACAGACGCTGCTCTGCTGCTGTTCTGCTGCTCGCCATGCCTGCGCTCTGCATCCGGCTGCTTTCCACCCCTCCACCCCAGGGTTATACTTACTAAAAGGGGGCCACCGCGGGAACACTTACTAGAAGAGGTTGAAAAACTCTGCTCTAGAGATATCCAGTTTTATACTCTCCCTCTATAGTATCCCTCCATGCCACTGTTGGAGTCAGGATACTGCACTAGATGGACTATTCGTTTAAACTAGTATGGTACTTCTTGTGTTCTTATTAACTGATTTTATATAACAATTCAATATTTCAGGATTTTTTCAGGTTAACATTAATTTAAGGGTTCTTTAGTTAGCTACTGTCTTCCTAGTTTCTCTTACTACCCAGCAAATGTGAAATTTCGTAATCACTTTGGTAATAATGGAATCTAAAATTTTGTGTGTTTTATTAGAATGCTCCAGGTCTCTCCCAGACTCACAGAGCTTGCTTCCTCTTTCCAATCTACTGAGGCTCAGTAGAGGTCAAAATTATTCAATGCTTGTTTTATTGGAAACTAATACCTGCCTGCTTCTCTGTTCCATTAATTTATTCCTAACAGAGCTAAAGACCTAGTCACCAGGGATCCTGGTTTTCTCTGATAAAAAAAAAATCCCCAAATTTTGGATTAAAAAAATTAACAAAACCACCATTTTCTTGTGATTAAAATGAAATGACACTAATGCATATATGTATATATAGTGGTGTTTCATTTCAATTACAGAAAAATGTGGATTTTGGGTTACTTTTTTATTTCTGAAAATTGGGGATTTTTTTTTATCAGAGAAAACCAGCATACCTGCCAGTCACTGGGTGCATCTACATATGCTATTAATGCAATTGAATGAACTCCTAAGTGCCACGTTTATATGTACTCCTAGGACCGCAGCACATTGAGCTGGGTCAGAGTAGCCGCAGCTGGCAGGGGACCCAGGGGATCAGCCTGCCAGCCCAGGGCTGCTCCAACCTGGTTCAATATGCTATATGGGGGCTGGCTGGGGCATGAGGGTGCTCCAGTGTGGGGTTAGTGCTTACACTGGCACCCTCATGCCCCAGACAGACATGTCAGTGTCTATATGTATGTTGCACCATACTAAATAACACCACTGCAGGATAATACTTGTGCTTACAAATTGTAACCCAGGGCAGTGTTTATAAGTTTACTGTGGCCTAATGAGGCCACACATGTAGATACTGAGACTTTACTGTGCAGCTAATTAGTCAACTACACAGTAAAACTATTGTGTAGACATGCCCACTGATTCCAAGAATCCTAGTGTTCCCTATATTTTCAATCTATTCCTCCCCATTGTTAAGAAGATGTTCCTCACATTTTTTAATAACTCTGCATAACTTAGAATCCTTTTGGGTGTAGATTTTTAATTGTATTTTTGTTACCCAACAGATGCCTGGCTAGTTGATCTCCCTCTACATAATTTTGATTCTGAAATTGCAAGAATTGTGCAACTGATCTTGGAGCATTTCAACTATCTTTACAAGTTTGATTGGTTATATCATCTTAGTTTTTTCATGAATAAACTTAGAATGAACATTTGCTGAACAAATGTTTTTAAAACAATGTGTAGATTTCCTGGAAATGAGTTTATGGCCAATCCACATAATTGAAAAATTGCTTGTGCTATTTGAAACCCCAATGCAACTTAACAATTCAGGAGTCTCTTGGGCAGCAGAACAGAAGGTTATATTTCAGTGTTATTTTTCTTTGAGGAAAGTAAGTTAAAATATTTTAATTTTCTCTTTTCTCTCTATTTTCTATGATAAAATAATCTACTGACATACACTCAGGTCTTGAAAACATCTGGTGCACCAAGTAACCACTAAACATCACACCTCAAAAAGCTATGTGGGTATAATGAGATGTAGGTTGTAGCTGTGTTGGTCTGAGGACTTAAGCAGACAAGGTTCTTTGGGTAAATCTGATATCTTTTATTAGACCAACTTAGGTAGTTGGAAAAAAAAATTAAGAAAGCTTTTGGGTTTAAAACTCTTTGTCAAGCTGAGGAAGTTTCTGCAGTTGGTGTGTGCTCTTCCTGGATTGAATGAAAAGTAAAGAAGCCAGAGGCTGGGCTGGTATATCCCTGATCCTGCTGTCACTGGAAGTCAACTGGCCTTACATAACAAGAGCAGATTGACAGTATTGACCCAGAAACTTTGTCTGAGAATCTCAGCCCATAAAGACACAATCTACAACATCACAGTACAGATTTTACCATTTTAATTTATACAGCTATAGTTAAAAGAACATAATTTTGCATATAGGAAAGGCTTGTATGCTCCAGTACAGCCTGCTGGTATCTCTAGAATTTGTGAATTATGCTAGAAAGGGGTGGAATGCAACTTCAGTGTACTTCTCAGTATACATACTTCTGATTTAGAATCCTTTTGGGGGAAGATTTTTAATTGTATTTTTTGTTACCCAATGCATGTCTGTCTAGTTGAGTTCCCTCAACTCCATTTCAGTTCTAAGATTGCCAGAATTGTGCAATTAATTTCAGAGCATTCCAACTATACCCCACAGTGGCCACGTCTACACAAGATGCTGATATGCAGTAGCCCGTGACTACAGCGCAGTAGCGTCACATGGCAGAAAGCATGATGCAATGCTACTGCGCAGTAGTTACAAGCTACTGTGTAGTCAGAGTCACAAAAATCCATTCCTCAGTGCTACTGCACAGTAACTCTGGCTACATTTAGTACTTTTTTAAGCAAGTACTAAATGACTGTGCAGCAATGACTGCATAGTAGGTGTCTCATTGAGACATTGCCACTATGCTACCAATTCAATACACCAGTCCTTTCGCTGTTTTCAATTGTGTTGAATATTACCCATTTCCAGTTGTAAACTAGAGAAACAGTCATCCAGCAAAACTCAAGTAGCTATTATGAAAAGTTTTTATAAAATTAGATCTTGGGGAATTTCTAAACTCTGGACAGCGTATAAAGTTAATAAGAGTATAAGAAGTGCCATACTAGGTGAAACCAATGGTCCATCTAGCGCAGTAGCTTGTCTTCAACAATGACAAGTACTATATGCTTTAGGGGAAGAGTATATGAACAAGGCATATACAGTGGTCCATCCCTTGTCATACCTCCAGTGGCATCAACCACCATTGGTTTAGGGATGTCAGAGGATACATTTCTGACTGTTCTATTTAATACCTCCCAATGAATTTGTCTAGCCCCTTTTTGAACTTGGCTATACTATCTACCTCTACAACCTCCTATGGCAACAAGTTTCACAAGTCTACTGTGGTGTGTAAAATGTATCGCTTCTTGTTTGTTTGTTTTAAATCTAATGATATGCCAAAATAAGCTTTTCCTAACTGATATGCTGGAGGGAGCAGAAGTTTGCCAGTGAGAGTAAAGAGCTTACTCTTTTTAAGAGAGTAAAATAAGTCTGAGACTAAAACGGAATTCTCAAGACAAAATAAAAAGTCCAGATATTCAAAGAATTTGCCCTGACCTGTGATTGATTTCCATCAGAAATTCAACAAGCATCACCCCTACATCAGACTATGGAATATACCAACAGAAACATTTCCTTTTTAGACATGCTGGTCACTATACAGAATGGTAAAATACAGACCACCATATACAAGAAATCTATGGACCAATGTACATATCTGCACAGAACCAGTAATCACTCTGAACACTCCAAGAAAGCTGTAATATACAGTCAAGCCCTCCAATACCATCGAATTTACACTGAGGAGAACACCCATGATTGTCACCTCACAAATTTCAAATGGGCCTTCACTCAACAAGGACACTCCTCCAGAGAGATACACTGCATTTTTGAAAGAGCTACCCAGATACCACATGAAGAACTGCTGCAGTACAGAAGAGGAATCCCCACTGAACACACACTACTGGTTATGACATATCATCCTTCCATGGAACCTATACAGAAAATCCTCAAGCAATTGCAACCTGTACTAGAAGCAGACCCAGTTCTTAAAGAGATTTCCCCAGAACCACCCATCCTAGCCTTTAAGCAAGCACTGAACCTTGCCAACCTTATCATCAAAAGCAAACTTCCTAGGTCCAAAACACACCAAATGGATCCAGACCATGCCATGACAAGAAATGTAAAGCCTGCCAACATATCTCCACCACCCCCACAATTACTATACCCCACAATAGAACCATCAACATTCCTGGATCTTACATCTGCACCTCCAGAAATGTAATATATCTCATTCAGTGCACCAGATACCCTGACAGAAAATATGTAGGAGAAACCAAACAACAACTGTGCACCAGAATAAATGCACACAAAAATCTATCAAATATAAGAATACCCAATTACCTTTTGGGGGCACACTTCTCATGAGAAAACCACTGTCTCGCCAATCTCTTAGTTTTAATTCTTGAAGGGAATTTACAAAACACCTTTCACAGATGAGCCTATGAACTTCACTTCAACATCTACTGGAGACAAAAAATCATGGACTGAATATAGACTTTGGATTTATAACACATTATAACCTGCCTAACATCTGACTCCCCAGGTAAACCCTCCACTTTTTACCAGTTATTCTTGTTCCCTTCCCTCTTCACCTGCTGCCGCCCCCTCCTGTCTCGCATCCATTGACTACAGCTACATTCCTTCCCCTTCTCACCCTGCCACCCCCTCACCTGTCTCTCACCTACTGACTACCTCAATTTACATTTTAACTGACTGACTTTCTTGCATATGTAATGGACTCTGACTACTTTACTACTCCATCTAGGAAGAGCACAGACCATCTGCATACTCTTCCTCCGCCTGATGAAGGGCAATTGTACCTGAAACCTTGAAAAGAAGAATTTTTCCAACTATCTGAGTTGGTCTAATAAAAGATATTGATTTACCCAAAGGACTTTTCTGCCTATGTCCTTAGACCAACATGGCTACAACTTATACCTCTGACCTGTGAGGCACAGAAAAAGGATCAATGGAAGGCATGTTACATTAACTAATCTGGGAAGGGAAGTTACAGTTCTACAATGAAGTAATCAAATAGTTAACTCAAATGATTTTTTAGATTCAGCATCACAGCAATGGTTAACTGAAAGCCACCCATTCTTTATATCATTTTATCACTTGCATAGGAAATATGATATATGGCTCTGTAGCAACTAATATTCATGGTAGGAGGGAGGATTTGTACATCCCCACTGTAAATATTTTAAAGGCTATATTTGAAGTTATCAGCAGTGGAGAATGAACTGTCAAATTAGTGAAAAATGAATACCTCTTGAAAATACTACTGTGAAAAATAACACAGGGCAACAAGCATCTGATAACATTTTATGTTGGTATAGTTCCTTTCATCCTGAAGGATCTAAAACCACCTTACAAGCAGGAATTACTTAACTAATTACTGAAATACATTCAAAGATAGTCATTAGCAGGGATCCTGGTTTTCTCTGATAAAAAAATCCTCCTCAATCCTCCACAACTCCCAGTGTGGAGTTTGGGTTACTTCTTTAAATCCAAAAATTGGGGCTTTTTATCAGATAAAACCAGGATTCCTGGTCATTAGTTTAACAGTACACAGTATTACTTTACAACAGTTTAGAACGGGAAGCAAAGACTTCTAAACTATTGTAGCGTGTGGAAGAGTACAGGTTGTGCCTACCATTTTAAGGGCTTAAACAGGCTGCAGATCAGCCTGCAGGTGGGAGCAGACCCAATCAGGAGGGTCACATGGCACCTAAGAGGCTGCCTGATTGGTGTAGGGCTAGGAAGTCAGGGTATAAGACACCCTAAGAGCAGAGCCAGGCAGTTCCACTTGTGGAGCCAAAGGGTGGAAATCTCCTGGCCAGAGTACTGCTGCTCCCAGAACACCTGAAAATCAAGGGTAGGAATGATGGGGATGGAGGAGGTTCCTGGTCCTGGGGCTTAACTTAAAACTACACCCTGCTGGGGTTGGATGGTGTGGTGGGGCTGCCTGTGGCAGGGTAGTCTCCAGGAAATGTCGCACCCTTGCCTCCCTAGTGAATGGTGAATATGGGGCACCATAAAACTTGAGCTCCCACTGCCTTGTGGGTGACCCTGTGGGGGGTGGGGGAAGGCTAGGGGAGCACAACCCAGCAGAAAAGCATGGAGCCAAGGCCCATAGAGCGGGACCTGAGGCCCATGGGGGCGTAAGGCCCAGAAGCCCCAGCAAGGGGGTGGAGTATTGGCCCCAGGGAGGAGGCAGAGTGAGAGCCAGAGGCTGCATAGAGTAGGGTCCATGGGGGGCCTGAAGGACTGTGCATTGGCTGGCTGGAATAGAGGCTCAGTAAGGGGCAGAGAATGAACCCAGTGAGAGTGGAAGACCAGGCGAAGGAGGGCTCCAGAGTGACTATGTGGTCCACAAGCTCACAGAGCAAGGATAGTGTGAGGAGGAGCTCAGAAGGCCGACCTGTATCGGAGAGAGCTAGCTGCCAAGAACCTACTTATAAACGTTGACCAGTTAAAGCTGGGGCCATGACCAGGATGGTCAAAGGGCCTGAATGCCCACTGCTGGAGGCTTGGAATCCTGACTGGCCTAGAGATGAGGCCAGGGCCTGTGAGGCTAAAGGTCCCAGAGGGGACCACTGCTGTGGTGGGTCTAGGGGGTTTTGCAGCCCAATATGAGGGTGGAGGTTAGGTCACCTGAGTAAGAGGGATCTAGGTCAGGGTCCGAATATTAGATTGGCATACAGTGGGGCCCAGTGTGGGGTCAGAGCCATATAGTGATACCATCTGTGAGGCATGGGACATGGTGTAGGGATGGTATGGAGTCGTGTGTTACACCCTTGGCATTGGGGCATTAAATGGGCAGCCTCCCACCTACAAATATCTTTTCAGTTACATTTAAGGCATGGCAGGAAAATCAGGTGGGTGGACTGCCCTAGACAGGTAGAGCAGGACAATGTTGGGACCAGCCTCAGAACTGTCTCCTGTTACATAGAGTTATCAAATTCATCTCTTTGGTAGCTCTATAGCATTACAGAGGGCCTGATTTTGGACAACTTTATCTAGCTGAAATTGCAAGAGGCTATTTGGAAAGAAAATAAATTATTATCTAGATTAAAATGTGGCTTAGGCCTAAGGTTAAATGTCCCTACTCCTGTGAAAAATGTTATAGGGTACAACTAAGGGATGGAACTGTTTTATGACAAGCATGAAAGGGAGTAACGATGGGCTCAGATGGAAGAATTTCATTTACTGAACTATTATCATCAAGCTATGCATCATATTGGCTTTCCCTTTGTCCTGCCCAGGACCTATGTTGATTAGTTTATACTGTGTTTTTTAGATCATGGTGAGGCTTAGGGTTTCTGAGGAGGTAACAACCAGAGGAGATAGCTCATAATGGCAGGACACAGCACATTATTTTAATAGGCTTTCCAAGTTTGAAAGATTAGAATTAAAATCAAAATCCAAGTACATAAACCAATCAAATATGTGACCTAACCCTTCAGTGATAATAAATTCTCTCTTCCATGATAAAAAGTAAACAGAGAAAACTAATGGTAGTATTCTTCAGTTCTGCAAATCTGAAGAAATATCAGCACATTAGCAGAAAATAGAGATCTAAGCAATCATAATTACATCAGAATAGCTATATCCTTGTAGCCCATGGAGTATGTAGCAAAATTTTCACTGTCACAGTGGCTATCAAAGAGCAGAAATTTTAAACCCCAAGTATTCTACTGGTGATCTTGTTGTTCAGGCTATATGTTTCCATACCTATCTGAGTTTCTTTATTGCTGACCCACTAGGACTGGGTTTTCCTGTTTCACATGGGCAGCTGCTAGTGTAACTGAGATCTATAACTTATACTTCCTAGACACAGATGTCAGGTTTTTGAATATGGCATCTTAAGCGCAAAATTTTTCATGTTGCTTAGTCACCACACTGACTGTGGTTTCCTTCCTCTCCCTTAAATAAACAATCAACCTATGATCAGTTTTGTCAGCATGAAATCCATAGTAAAGGCACAGCTCTTAGGAGATGTCAAGCACAGTTGCACAGACAATATTGATTTTCCCCTTCCAACTTATTGATTAATATGGAAACATACAGCAGATTGCTCATTGCATTTAAAAGCCTGCCACTATGCAGAAAATTTCTGGATGCCTCACAGCATTTTTGCTCAACAAAGCTCGATGCCACAAATAAAAACAGGATTAAAAAAGTAGCTGTGGATTTTTTTTTCCCCAGCAAAATGTTTCACTACTTTATCTGTTACTCCAAACAACACATCTGCATTCCTGAAGGTCTGCATAGATCAAGGCTTTCACAAATCAATACAATTGATATGATTTATGATTTATTTATTATTGTGACATTCTTGCAGGAAAGGAAAGAGAAATTTCTGTGTGTTTGGCTAGGCTAACTACATCACTGGCATGAAACAGACCTAATCAATAACAAAGGTGCAATGTTGTAAAATCCTGTACTTACACTTGCCACAATTTTTTTTAAAGTTTTTTATTTTATTCTTTTAAGGGACAGGAACTGGGAGTAAAAGTATTTGTCAAGTCCAAGGAAAGTTAAAGAAACATAAAAGGTAATTCCTTACCCTAGAAGTCCACTTGTTTGATACATCAAAATCATAATAAATATTATTAACACACATATGAAGATGGAAAGATGATGCTAAACCTTGCAACTAATTTCAGAAACTTTTTCTTCTGAGTTAGGATGAAATGTTAAAATTGACTTTTTTGTCTCAGAAATTTCCAGAAAACTTCCAGCTTGTTGGCTGCCTGTCTGAAAACCCCTATCAATTTTGCTTTCTGCTATAGATTCTTTTAGATGGGCAGAAAGATAGGCATAATTTTAGTTTGCCTGACAGAAACTTTAAATTTTCTGTCTACAAATTTTAATTTAGGAAAGACCTTCTCCTGACAAAAATCATTCTGATGCCGAATTCCTGACCAACTCCATCCATATAGTGAATAATCTCCAACAATCTCACAGTGATTTACAGTGTGACTTAATTAGGTACCCCTATATGACGAGTGTATTATCAATCCCATTTACAAACCAGGAAATTGAAGCATACAGAGAGTTAATAAGATTTAGAATACAGGAAATCTGTGGAAAACAAGGAGATAGAATCAAACTTCTTGTCTTTGCTTTAGGGCTCTGCATAACACTTTCCCCCCTTTACAAAATGCCTTGATGCTGTTTTGCCTGTGATTATTAACCATTACATGCCATAATTCGGTCTAACTTACCTATCAAATGATGGTGAAATTCTGCTTTATTGGGTATAAATATGGAACAATGGTATTGACTTCATTGTAATTACTCCAGATGTATACTGGTATAAGCAAGAATATAATCTGAATCTATTGTTACAGTATATAAGATCAAACATTAGATTGACAACCATGGAAGCAATTTGCTTTACCATCTTTCTTGCCATATAACCATCCATAATTTTCAATATTACGAATACATTTTTATGTTATAAAAAACAAACTCTTAAAAGAGTCCTTTTATATTGCTAAGCAATAACCAATTTCTATTATTATTGGAATAATTCAAATCTCCAGTTCCATGAACACAAAATTTAAATACAAATATACAGACTCTGTATCTGTGTTTGTGTATGCGTGCACATGCACACGTGCACATATGTAAGCTAAAAGAACAATAACACCAATAGCTGCCAAGAAACTGGGACATCGTTCAATGCCCACTGAAGTCAACAAAAGTCTTTCCAGTAAATTCAATGAGCTTGGATCAGAATCTTAATCCCCATTAAGTTCAGATAAACTCAGTCATTAGAAAATGAAAACATTAACAACAGAAGAGATTTTAAGTGGCTGAGCTAATTAAAACTGCTATAATTTGATGGGAAAATGTAACAAACCAAATGTTTCAACAAATGTACCAACAACACAAATGTCTAATTTTAAATAGCCGTGACTCCTGAGTCTTGCAAAAAAAATAAAAATCTGTTCATTCATGGCTAGATGTGCAGCTGTTCTGATATCAGTGGATGATGCTGGTACAAAAACATGCATGTTTTGTCATAAGAGGACTAGGTGGTGATTAAGTTGATATGCCTATTAAATAAAATAAGCCAATGTCAGTTTCAGCTCCATTCAAAATGCATAGGAGAAAAATCAATGCTTGTCAAATGGAAGAGGACAAAATCCATGAGAGGAAATGAATTTTCATGTTTCCAGAAGAGTACTATAGACAATGGGGAGACAGAAAGACATTAAACACTATTCTAAAAATTGACTCAGCACTGTCCATTTTCCTAATGTGCTATTTGCAGTTTACTCAAGGCTCCAATATTGATATGCTTCTGCTAGATACCATCAGTCATAAGTCTGAGGCAGTTAGGGCTGCATATACCAGGACTTGGTACCTACGGCCTGCAGGCCCAATCCACAGGGGTTGGCACCTATGGCCTGTGGGCCCAATCCAGCCTGCCAATCAATTTCATCTAGTCCATGAAATTAGGACATCAGTGGCAATTTGGTGACAGGAATAAAGGTGGCCAGGTCAAAGTAACAGTGGGGGAAGCAGTGGTGGCCAGGTCAGAAGCAACAACTTGCTTTCAGAGTGAGATGTGCTAATTTGACCTGCTGCTCCTAAAAGGTTGCAGACCCCTGGCATATACTATCTGTGACAGAGGCTATCTGAACAGTTGTCAATAGATTTACCTTAAAACACAGGCAATTTTTATAATATATTTCATTTGCTCTCATAATTTTTCATAGGCTATGCGTAAAATTGACAACTGATAAAATAAGCAATTATATGAATTTGTCATACATCGTGTTTTACAACCAAGAGTATAAGGGGGCTTTACAGTTAACCCTGCAACCCTTGTGGGAGAGAAGTTTGTTGCAGGTGACATAGGTATTTCTCTATCTAGTTTCAAAGCCCAGTCGGATTTACATGTGAAGTAAAGCCAAAAGGGAAGGCAGAGTTCTGGGTTCCTCTCTGCTTCTATGTTGTGTTCATCTCCCCACCCCTCAAAGCTCTTAGCCCAAGTTTCATTAAGCAGATATGAACCATTTCTCTTCCATGTTTGGGAGGAGCCTAGCAAACTTTGACTGCTCCATCAGAATAAATAAAACAAAGAAAAAATCTAATAATACCATAGATATTAATACATCATTCACTTTTTTGCTGCTCAGTGGATGCCTGCTGTGAAAATCAATTACTTATGAAATAAAAAGCCCCACACACATTAGTTTAGTTGAAAAAAAAAATGCTATTTTGTCCTTTTTATTTGCCATCAGCCAGGAAGAGGTCATGATGAATGCTGATCAGCTGCCTACTGCATAAAAGCACATAAAACAAAACACGATCCTAGGTAAATTACAGCTCCACAAAATAATCTTTGTGGATGTGAAGTATGGACTAGTAAAATGGCTACCAGGATGTAACAGGAGTGTCACAGTTGACTTTGAGTTATTAGAAGAAGCTTCCAGTAATATAGGTGAAAAAAAACCCTAGCCCTTTCTTACTGTATTGGGCCAAATAATCCTGAAGTATAAACAATTGTCCAGAGTTTCTTTTTTAAAATAACCTATCCTCTGTGATAAATATTATTATTATCATATTATTATTTATTTTTCTACTTCTGGGACACTCTCTTTGATAGTAGATTCTATAGTAGGGTTCTCAAAATTTTTTTTAAACCCCAGGCATCCACTGTTTGATCCACTGGGGTTTATCTTGTGAACCAGGTAGGTCTTTGCTTACCTAACTGTGCTAATATTGAGCAGCACCCCATGAGACCTGTAAAAGGGTATCTTAGCACTTCAGGGTGCCACAGAACCTGAAGGTGGAGAATCACAGTTCTATAGATTCACTTATGAAATCATAGGGTATGTCTACATGAGCAATGAATGTGAAGCAATAAACTCTAGAGCAGTTTGAGCCAGAGTAAACTATTCCTGGGTGCAGCATATACATGTATGTGTGGGGTAGCAGCATTTTGAGCTGGGACCGAGCAGGTCTGGGCTGGTAGAGGGCAAAGGAAATCAGCCCTGAGCTGTAGGTGGCAGTGGAAGGGCTGGCTGGGGCATGAGGATGCTGAAGTGCAGAATCATGTGGCTAGGTGACAGGCAAGAGTCTGGGCCCCAGATGGCTGGGCTGACTGGGCAAAATTTATACCTGTGGTCAGTGTCTACATGTGCATTTAATTGCAGTAAATTATCCCTGTGTAAGATAGTACTGTCAGGGAGTAATTTAGTTTACTGCAGCTTAATACCATTGCACGTGTAGACAGTAACACTTTATTCCGCAGGCAATTAATCTACTCTGAAGTAAAGTGCATGTGTAGACATGGCCACAGGATGTAGTTTTGAATGAAGATTATTAACAATCAAACATAATAACCTTGTTCAATTTCAAAATAGTTGTTTCTCTTTTACCCAATCAATTTAGATCAAATCTTCTCTTACATTCTCAAGTCCATCACCAGTAAAGTAAATTTTGATGTATAGCAGGACATTACTGGATAAGGAGTTTTTGGGTTCCTGGTGTTTTTGTCCCCAATCAAATATATACATTGCTAGCAAAGCAGAACCCTTCACAACCTTTCCCTATCAAAAACAGTGGCAGATGGCACAGCATAGATATTTTAAAAAATAGAAAACAACAACAAAATGGTATAAAAGTTGTAGCAACCTATCTATCTTTGCTAGTTGCCTGCAGCAGAACTCTTATTTTTAAGGTACTGAACTTTTAAAGAGAATATAAATATATTGCTTATTATTTTTAGCATATAAACAATTCAAAAGTTCCAGATATCACTGGAAGAGATACAATACATCTTTCTTTGTCAAGAAATGAATAGTGTTAATTTCATATCTTGTATTTCCCCTCCCCTCCCACCCCAAATAACAGAGCTTCACATCCAGCTTGGATTTAGTTACCAGAAGACATATTTTATTTATCAAAAATTTAGCTGACTGTGAAGCATGAAAATAAATAAAAACTTGTTTTCTTCCAGATATTCAAACAAAACTGTGCATAAGAACTTGTGGCTATATGCTGAGGGCTACTAGGCTTCTAAGCTAAGGCATCTGTTTCATGTTAAATTGCTGGAAGGGACAGTAGTCTTCACCCCTCAAATTTTATATACAAGGCACCATGAAAGGCATTCTCAGGGATGTAGATGACAAATCACTCCCTAAGACAGCTAGGTTAGGGGAAATGTGCATCCAAGGGAGGAAAGGTCACATGGTGTCTTACTGCAGTCTCATCTTTAGAAAGACAATTCCTCAGTTTTCAGTTCAGGAGGCTGGAGAACTAAATAGGCAGCATACATCAGACCAGGGCCAGGGACAGAGCAGGGATATGTTCCTGGAATTTATGTCCTGAGGCTGCTAAGTATACCTAGTATAAAGCTGCAACTGGTAATACTACAGCAGAAAGCAGATGTGAAAACAGGGTGATTGAGGAGGCTACACCAAACCAACATGTTTATACCCATGTGAAAAATTGTTTTAAATTAACTGCTTAGTTTAAGGAACTTCTTTCCTCTTCTAGAGCTATACATTGTCTCTTTGCAGCAGGTTTGGCACTATTTTTCTAACACTTCTCATCTAGTGGTGTTACCTAACTAAATATTGATCAAAGACTATAATTGAAAAATTTGGGCCTCACTCATATCTCTTATATATACTTTTATACAAGTACAATAAAATCAACAATTAAATTATTCCTAATTGATATTGGTGTTTGTGAGATCTAAATCAAATCCACTAAGTCAACATATTCACATTATTATTAGCTTTATTATTATTGGTGCTATTATTGTTATTGTTATATACCCCATGTTCCTGACCTGTTTTTTTAGGTGTTTTATGGAGAATTTTGAATATTTTGATTAATGCAGATGTAGAATATTAGATTTGTGTAAAACCAAGCACAAAATGCACATGCACAAATCTACTTGCAGTTACACATGCAAATCATGTAAATTCATGTGCAAAGGGATTATTGGTTTTCACTACTTCTTTACATGTACAAGGGTCATGTTTCTACATGCAGGTGTGGTGACTATTCAAAGAATGCAGGTACATGTATGCCCACAGATCTTTTCAGCCCAGGCCTCTACTTTCTGTTACAAGTTTGCCCCACAAAGGCTGCTTTGTAAGTTTCTATTGATGATTATAATCTTTGCATAATTCTTCTTAAGAAAGGGAAACTTCTATAGGTTTAACCTTTCACCCTGCAGCTACACTTATAATAGATATTGTTTTATATTCTAGACATTTCTCTCAGCTGCTTATAGGAAGTTGGGGACATCCTCAGGAGTCCCCCAAAGGTGGGGACATCTCAAAGAGCTCAGTTGCACAAAATGGAGAATGTAGAAGGCTCGAGAACTGCAGGACTTCCAGGGCTACCTTGCCCCACATAGCTTGACTGGGAACTTATCAGCCCTGGGACCTCCAAGCAGGTAACAACCTACATGTGAATGCTGCCCCACCTGGCTCTGTGGGGCCTCCCAAAGCACAGGGCCTGTGGCAATCACCCTAAGCAGGGTGTGGGGCCTGGGGCAAATTGGCCTGTGTGGCGCCCCCCCACCCCGGATGCGAGGAAGGTGGTGGTGGATTCAGTAGTGGGGGTGGGGGGGGTGCTGAGCAGCTGGAGGTGAAGCTGGTGGCAGTGTGGAGTTGTGCCAGCCACTCCACGAGGCTCCATGGGGCCCCCCAAAGCATGGGACCCATGGCAATTACCACAGTTCACCCCCCCAGGGAAAGCCCTGACTGTCCCACAGCAGTAGACTTCACACCCCAGGCTTCTGATATGTGCTGGAAGGAAATCAAACAGATTTCATATTCAACCCTATTTGCATTTTAACAAAAGGTCAAAAGGTCATTAAAGCTGATAAGATTACACAATATATTTAGGTTTTGACAAGCTGGCATTTTCTGATGAAAATTTCAAACCAGCTCTAGCTGGGTACTAGGGCTGTGTGAAGCCTTGGGTGATGATTTGATTCAGAGATGTGGCTCAATTTGGTGGCCAAATCTCCAGATCCAAATCAAATTAGGGGGCCAATTTAAAGGTCCAAATTGATTAATAAGCTTCGGAAAAGATTCAGAGAGCTTTGATGATTTGGGCAGTCCCTGGTGGCTGCAGCAGGAAGCTCCAGCCACTCTGAGCTGGTAAGTACTAGGGGCATGGGAGGGAGAGAGGGGACCATGGGGGGACCACTGCCAGTCCCTCTGACCCCCACCCACTCTCCCAGCCCCCCAGCCCCCGCCTGCTCCCCCAGCCCCACCATGGCTGCCCCTGCCTGGCTCACCTCAGTACTTTATAAAAAAGTCCCAGTGCTCACTGCATGATGCTGGGCAGGGGGGTGATCCCCACAGCCCCACACTGCATGGGGGGCTCTGCACAAGCCCCCTCAACCCTGCCCCCACTCCCCCAGCCCTGCAACATTTGCCCCGTTTGCCAGGGCTCTGGTCCTTTAAGAAAAAAAAAAGTCAAGGAAAGCCCTGGGACTCACTGCTCCTGGTGCAGCCTCGGGGCTTCAGGGGCTTGTGCAGAGCCCCCACATGGTACAAGACAGTGGGGATTTTCCCCGCTGCCAGGAGCAGTGAGTCCTGGGGTTTCTTCAGTTTTTTTTTTTTTTCTTAAAAGGCCAGAGCTGGCCCATGCGAAGCACCCATGAGGGGCCTGGGGGTGCAGGGGGAGGGGTTTGGGGACTTATGCGGAGCCCTCCATGAAACGTGGAGTAGTGGGGGGCAGTGGGGATCACCCCCCCCGCATGGCAGGACCTGCTGAGTTGTGGCTTTTTTTCCCCCAAGTGCCTGGAGCTGGTATGGGCAGGGTAGCCATTGCTGGGCTGGGAGAGGGGCAGGGGATGGGTCTGGCCTGGCTGATTTGGAGATTTGGCTGAATCAAATCAGGACAGTGATTTGAATCACCGAATCCAATTACTGTCCCCTGAATCCGAATCCGAAGCGAATACTAGCCGCTTTGCACAGGCCTACTGGGTACAGACCAACAGTGTGATGGGCACAATGTTTTGACTCAATAATACAAAGTAATCAACAGAATAGTTCTAATAAGCTAAGGATGGAATTGGAGACTACTTGGGGTTGGAATTAAGCATATATGTGATGCATTATGGCTAGGGACAGACTTTACACATAAACAGGTTTAAGCAATCAGAAACTGGCTTAAATCTGTAACAGAACATAAATTCAGTGCACATAAGCCAGTTTCAAAATGGCTGAAACTGGTTAAAGATAAACTTGGTTGAATGTAGTATCAGACTTAACTGATTTGGGTCAAACCAGTTTATGCAATGTCTGTCCCAGACTGCTTCCTCGTTTAAGTTAAACCAGGGTCCCCCAGCATCCCAGATACTTTGCAGCCTTAGGATGGGCTGTGCTGTGGTCTCTGTTCCAGAGAACAGGCCGGCTCCACCCCTCTGCTCCCTAGCCAGAGAGCTGGTGGAGATTGCAGGCACAGCATCTGCCTGGCTCCTCCTGCCCCTGCCCCTGCCCCTCGCTGCTTGCTGATCTCCCATGGACCCCAGCCCCGCAGACCCTAGCTGGCATGTGGAATGCTAGCTAATGCTGAGAGGTGTCTCTGTGTGTCTCCAATTTCACTGGGACAGGCAGACAGAACAGTGTTTGCTTAGGGCTTTTTGGAGCTAATCAACAGGTCAGCTAGTAATGTCCCTCTGTTCCGTCCTTGGAAAAAGCTGTTTAAGAAGAGCTTGAACTAATGAGAGAGGCTTTTGTTTTGTTGATGGGTTGATAAACACTGGTTATCAGCCCCCTGCTAGCTCCCTGGCCTGTTAGGTTTGCAGATAGTATGAAGAAGGAAGGAGAGGTAGATTGAAAAGCTCAGTATCATCGACAGATGCATACATTGCATGCCTCCCCCTTTGCCTCAGAATGCTAACCCGGGGCTGGGGTCTGGTAACACTTCCATTACTAGAACAGTGAGTGGGGAAAACAATGGGATGGTGCAGACATGGTTGGGATTTATACCCCCCCCTAATCAGAGCATCCTACCAGGGCCTAGCTAGCCCTCCCTCCCATCAACATTGTGGAAGAGAAGGGAAGGCTGCTCTAGCACCCCTTACAACTTCCAGCCTGAGCCATTGTAGGCATGTGCAGGCATTTCTTCAGTCCAGGGGGAATGTCTGCACAGTTGCAAACTGATTTAACCTAGGCGGGTTAAACTAACCTACAAAGATTGAATCAATTCAGGCTCAGGCTTTTTGAATGTCTGTCCCTAGCCTATGAGGAAACCTTAACTTGTTCTGTTGCTAAAGAACTTGTGGCCCCCAGAGTTCTGAATTCATTACCCTTGACAAGCACTGAATTAACATTAAAACATAATTTGAAATATAGGCTGAGAAATGAGAATAACTGTCCTTTTGGCTGAGCTGTGTTGAACTCTGATATTCATGTTCAGTGTGTGCGTGCATATGTGTATTAGAAGTTAAGGTTGTCAGGGAAGGAGAAGTTGTTTTATGTCATATTAAGTTATAGGAATCCTAGCCATACAAATCTTGATTTAAATCAGCAGTTACAATCTGCTATTTTGGAAAAACTTTTGAAATAACTACTAGATGTTTTAAAAAGTTGGCCATAAAATGTGATGTATGAACTTTATGGATGATGTGAGGTCCAGATGCCCAAAAGAGACCAATGAAGAATAGCTTGAGGTGCTGATGAATTACTTGTATATTATCTCTGGTGATTACAGATCACAGAATCTAGACAAGCACTTTTACTTTGATTGAAGACACAAAGAGCAGATTTTGATCAAAATAAATTAGGTGACCACACTGCAACACTTTTTCACTAAGCACATCATTAAGTATGGGCAGAAGACAGTGAATGCAGCAGCTGAACTGATGATCCAGGAACAATGGAAAGAAAGTCAAAAAGAGAAGCTTTGCCATTAATGCAAAAGGAAAGCTATGTCAGTCACCTGCAGATTATTTTTAGTGATAGTTAAGGTGAATTGGTGTAGTTAAGGTCATTGGTATTAAACATATTTATTTTATTCCTACACATAAAAAATATGAGTTCAAATTCTCATAGTCCAAAAGATGTAAAAGAAAACCTTGATGCAAGTCAATGGATTTATTTTGCCTTTTATTAGTGGAACGTAGAAAAGAATAAAGCCAATGATTTCCATGTGTATGCAAATATATATTTTTTGTTTAAGATTCTTGGCTTACACATGGAATCACACATTTTATTATGATATTATTTAACATGACATCTTGCATCAGTTTATCTTTGTAGACTGATATATATTTCAGCACAAGACTTTTGGTAACTAAGATTTAAAAAAGCTACACTTCATATTCTATCAATGCAAAAAGCCAGAAAAATAAGCAGGTAAGTCATTTAATACAGGATTCACATCCCAGTCATCAATTCACCTTCCCAGGCACCCTCTCAACTCTAACCCTTTAATAACAATGACCAAACATCTCTGTCTTCATTCTTGATGAGCATTCTTCACTCCAGTCATACATATAAATCAATATGCATGCACTCAAATTTCAGCTCTCTTATTTCCACATTACAAAATGAATTTCATGTTTTATGCCATGATTAACAGTCCACACAGAATTATTTAATATTCATTTCACTAATTTTTCACTCATTTTCATGAACATTTATTTGTGTACTAATTCATTTTCATGACTCAAAATAAGACTGAGGTCACAAGCAGCTGTTCATTTGTAGCAGCGGAGATTTTCCACTGCTAGAAAGGTTTCCTGGGCTAGAAACAGACATTACACATAATCCAGTTTAAGTGATCAGAAACTGATTTAAACCTGTAACATAACAGATATTCAGTGCACATAAACAGTTTGAAAATGGCTGAAACCAGTTTGAGATAAACCTGGTTGAATGTAGTATCAGACTTAACTGATTTGGCTCAAACCAGTTTATGCAATGTCTGTCCCAGACCCCTTGCTGGTTTAAATTAAACCAGAGTCTGCTAGCATCCCAGCACACACTCTGGGCTGAATGAGGCTCTCTGCTCTAGAGCAGAGCTGGTCCCTCCACTCTGCTCCCTGGCTGGAGCTTAGCAGAGACTTGCAGGCATAGCAGTGTCTGCTGGCTTTCCTGTGCCTCACTCTCCCATGCCTCTCATCACTCACTGCTTAAGCAGAGATCTCTTCCTCCTCTCTGCCACAGCAGGGACTGTAGCCAGCATGTGGTATGCTAGCTGATGCCAAAAGGTGTCTGTGTGTGTGCCTCTCTCCAGTTTCACTGGGATAGGCAGACAGAACAGTGACCTTTTAGGGCTTTTGGAGCTAATTAACAGTTCAGCTTGTAAACCGTTTAATAAGTCTGAAGTAAGGTGGAGAGAGGCTACTGTTTTGCTAATTGGGTGATAAAGACTGTTATCACTCCCCCCCCCCCCATCCCGGCTAGCTTGCTTGCCTGTCAGTTTTCTGAAGACAGTATGACAAAGCAGGGAGGGAAATTGAAAAGCTCCGTATCATCAACAGATGCATGAACTGCACACCCACCTTGCCTCAGAGTGCTAGTCTGGGCTGGGGGCTGGCAACACTCCCGCCCCATGAGCAGCCAGTAGGGAAAAGCCTTTAACCATGCAGGCAGATATCCCTAGTGAGAGAATCCTTTTGGGACCTGGCCTTGCCTGCCTCAGCTTAGCTCCCTGAAGAAGGGAAGAAGAGCTGCTCTAGTGCCCCCTGGATTCTAGCCTGAGCCACTGCAGGCATGTGTCTAAATTTCATTCAGTCCAGAGAAAATCTCTGTTCCATTTCAAACCAGTTCAGCTTAGTTAGGTTAGACTAACCTGCAAAGATTGAATCAATTCAGGCTCAGGCTTTTTGAATGTCTGTCCCTAGCCCAGGAGATTACAAGCATTCAGCCTGCACCTTCCCCCTCTCTTCCACTCTATATCTTTTTCTCAGAATGGGGTGATCCAGGTCTGGGGATGTGGACTGCTCCAGTCCTACAATTCCCAGAGGGACTGAAGTAGCAAGGACATGCGCCCTGTGTGATCCTCATGTCAAGAACCCTAGTGTGAAAACAAGAGATCCTGATTTTCTCTGATAAAATAAAACCTTCAATTTGGGGGTTAAAATAGTAACCCCAAATCCACATTTTAACCATGGAAAAATGTGGATTTGGGGTTGCTTTTTAACCCCAAAATTGGGGATTTTTTTTTCTAGAGAAAACCAGGGTCCCTGGTGAGGACTAAGCAGGGTACAAGCATAGGGTACACCTTAGCATGGCTTCTCTGCTTATCTCTGGGTGCACTAGAGGAGGTGAACAGCAGCTGTTTCCCCTACCTTTCCCAGACCAGGGAGGGAAATTATGCAAGCACAAAATAAAAAAAAAGATTACGTGTCTTTACTACATAGTCCTTATTAATTCAGGCAAAACACAACGGATTCAGATTCTTATATGACCCTAATCATTACAGTATCTGAATGTCTTGGTTAATAAAACTGGTTAATATCATTCCAAAAATATATATTATTATTATTTATATATCAGCTGAAACTGAGCTCTAACCAGTCACACAAATTAAGGACAATAAAACGTCCTTCTTCAGGTATGTGAGAAGTCAGAAAAAAAACAAGGGTAACTTTGGATCCTTACTACACCAAGTGGGGCAGCTGATAACTGATGCCCAGGAAATAGCCAATCTCCTTAACAACTAATTTGCATTATTATTTCATCAGCCCAAGGGGATCATCCTGCCTGACAGAATGCAGGTTCACCAGGGGAAGGGTGAACATGTGCCCATCATTGGCATTGGCCTTGTGAGGCAACACCTTGAGAGGCTGGATATCCACAAATCAGCCGGCCCAGATGGAATGCACCCAAGAATGCTAAAGGAATTGACTGACATGGCCAATGGTAAGGATATTTGAGAATTCATGGCGCTCGGGCAAGGTGCCTGGTGATTGGAAGAGGGCCAATGTGGTGTCTATCTTCAAAAAAAGGAGGAAGAAGGATCCAGGGAACTACAGGCCAGTCAGTTTGACCTCAATCCCTGGGAAGATCCTGGAGAGAATCATTAAGGAAACCATTAACAATTGACTAACAGTAGGTAACATTCTGAGAGATAGTCAACACAGTTTCCTTGTGGGTACATCTTGTCTGACCAATCTTATTTCCTTCTATGACCAGGTGATGCATCTCCTGGACAAAAGAGAAGAGGTGGATATCATATTTTTGGACTTCAAGAAAGCCTTTCACCTGGTGTCCCATGATGTCACATGGAAAACTTGGGAAATTGTGGCCTCAACAATTTCACGCTCCAATGACAGGGGAACTGGCTCCATGGATGGACCCAGAGAGTGACAGTTGATGGAACCAAATCAACATGGTGCATGGTGAATAGTGGCATCCCCCAGGGCTCCATTCTCAGACCTGTACTCTTCAATATGTTTATAAATGATCTGGACTCTGGTGTCAGAAATGGACTGGCTAAGTTTACTGACGACACCAAGCTATGGGGGAGTGCAGTCACCCTAGAGCAGCGGTTCTCAAATTTGTTATTTTCACGGATCACTTGGAAATTGCTGAGGGTGTTGGTGAACCACTTAATAAACTTTTTTTTGTTCTACAAATCAAAGCACACAACTCGTATTTTAATATCAACAGTCTTACCTTTCTAATGCGATCGATGTGCCTGTTAGGGCTATGAGAAATTTCACCGGCCATTTTGTTTTGACACTGTTTCAACTCATTTTGAAGTTGAAACAGCAAAATCAAAATGAAACAAAGGGCTTCAAAACAGGCTTGAAACAAAATGAGGCTATTTGAAACATTTCAAAAGTCAAAATGTTTCGACGATAGTGCTGGGGATGGGAGGTCAGTTCTGCTGGGCTGACTTCCCATCCCCAGTGCTATATCAGGCCGGGGCTGGGGAGTCAGCTCAGCTGGTCTGACTTCCCATCCCTGGCACTAGATCGGGCTGGGGCTGGGAAGTCAGCCCAGCTGGGTTGACTTCCCATCCCCGGCCTCATCCAACTCTGGGGATGGAAAGTCAGCCCAGCTGGGCTGACTTCTTGGCCTGATCTAATGCAAAATGAACAATGAAGCATAACAGAACAGCTGTTTTGAATCAAAATGAAATTTGAAACAGAGCGCTGTTCCATCAAAACCTTGAAACTCAAGAGGAAATGGAATGGTGCCGTTCCGCACAGCCCTAGTGCCTGTTTTTTTGAGCAAAGTTCTGGAAAGTTGGGTGTAAAGCTTTAGCCTTAGGTCACCTTTCTGCGGACTACCTGAATGGAGCTCACGGATCAGTGGTGGTTCACAGACCATAGTTTGAGAACCTCTGCCCTAGAGGATAGACTTGCAATCCAGGTCAACCTCAACAGGCTTACAAGGTGGGCAGATCAAAACCTGATGGCATTCAGCACTGAGAAGTGCAAAGTGCTCCACTTTGGGAGGAAAAACCTACACCACACTTATAGGCTTGGCAGTGCTACACTCACTAGCACCATGACCGAAAGAGACTTCGGGGTCATGACTGATTGCAAGATGAACATGAGCCACCAATGCGATGTTGCAGCTGGCAAAGCAAACAAAACTCTGGCTTGCATCTACTGATACATCTCAAGCAAAACCCAGGAAATCATCCTTCCACTTTACTTGGCCTTGGTGAGACCACACCTGGAATACTGTGTCCAGTTCCGGGCTAGGCAATTCAGAAAGGATGTGGAGAAGTTTGAGAGAGTCCAGAGGAGAGCCAAGCACATGATTAGAGGACAAGAGAGCAGGCCTTATGAGGACAGGCAGAGAGACATGGAAAAGCATAGGTCGGGGTGACTCGGTGGCAGCCTATAAGTACATAAGGGGTGTGCATCAGGAACTGGGAGAACCATCTGTTCACCAGGGCACCCCAGGGAAAGACAAGGCCCTGTGGTCACAAACTCCTGGAAGACCATTTTAGGCTGGACATAGCGAAAAAAGTCTTTACTGTCTGAGTCCCCAGGGCCTGGAATAGAATCTCCCCAGAGGTTGTGCAAACACCTCTGGATATTTAGAACAAAACACTTGGATGCTATCTTGCTGGGATCATTTGATCACTGCTGACTTCCTGCCCCTTGGGCAGGAGTCTGGACCTGATCGTTGTGCAAAGTCCCTTCCAGCCCTAATGTCTACGATATCTATGACATATTGCGATGTAAACTACTTTAAATTATGTTTCAGAAATTCAGCTTGTTCCTTTTTAACAAAAAGGAGCATTCCTGTTTCCAACTCCAAAACAAAGATGGTAGATATGCAGATTTGGTCTAATGTCCTGCCCTTCTAACTTGAGACGTTAATCAGGAAGGGTGACATGCTATTATCATTTGGTCGTTTAAGTGACAGTAGTATGTATAAGCAAAGGTTTCCACTATTGGGATTTCTGAGTCAAAATCATTTATAAAACTGTCTTTACCACCTCCAAAAGATTTTTTTCTGGAGCCAGTCCTGTCTGAAAGTCACTTTGCATTTGAGTATGACTATAAACTGCATCTGACTGGAGGGCCTGGTGTCAATGTGGCAGGATAGCTCCTATAAAACACCACAGTGTTGCAACCACCAGAGTAAGGTGAGTATAGGGTGCCTCAAAACCCAACCCCCACTGCCTTGTGGGTTCTTCTTGGTTGAATAACAGCTAAAGGACATCACCCTGAGAGAAATGCACCCTTACTGAAGTGTTAGGTAGTCAGGAGCAGTTTTTATCAGTTGCTTCCTGGCAGAAGCTACAACCATCAAGGCACTGAATGTCTGGACTTGGTCTGGCTTTTTGGATTCTTTCTCAGTGGCCTAAAGGGGAGGGGAATGGTAGGTCTTGGGCAGGCTCCTCTCCTCCATACTCTTGCCTAGGAGTACACATTGTACATCTTGGTTTGTTGGTTGCATAGACCTCGTGCATGTATACCATGATGCAGAGGATCAATGGTTGCCAAGATACATTCAGACATTATAAGACAAGTTGTTAAATGAATCTTAAATTACTTAACAATAAAATGCTTCTAGGGTTGTAAAAAAGTAGGAGAGGCCTAACCTATTAAGAACTCCCATTTTAAATAACATAAATGTCAGCCACAGATGTTTAAATCTAAAGTATTCTTATTGGGTGCTGCCTTCATTTCCAAACATGTGATCCTTTTAATTTCTTTTAATTTACTTCTACTGGTGACTGCAGACATTTATTTTAGCTACCATTTAGCTGTTTAAATTACTAATATGCTGATTTGCTTCCTGACTTCAAGGCATAACTTTTTCCCCCTCTACTTGCATACTCCTTAGATAGCTGTTCTTCCTAAGCAGCTAAGGCATAAACTGGAAATTTCTCTAGGCATCACTGATGTACATAATTAAATCCCTGCTCAAAGATCTCCCACCTCTGAACTTTGTCATTTGATTTCAATTTACCTATAACACAAAAGTTTTAACTACTTTACATTTTTAGTTGTCCTCGAGTGCACCCTTTTAGCCTCACAGTGTTCTACTTCTCTTTATTTTTTATTCAAATAAATATTTTATAGAACACAGATGGTAAGTAGAGTTGCCATCCACTAAAATGATACAGTTATGTAGTATAGGTGACATTCTTCCCTGACTAATACTCATAAAATAAATCCATTGACTTTAATTAGAGTATTACATTAGCAAAAGATGGAGTCTTTATCCCCAAGTAGTGAAATAAGAGCCCAATGCATAAAGATAGGCCAGTAACTAATTATTGTTTGGAGACAGCTGGCAATAACTCTGCTTGCCTAGGGTAAACTATGGGATAAGAAAACTGTGAATTCAGCCAAATACTGTTTATGTATGGAAGATAAATGTCCACAGAGAGTTATCTAACACATACTTAGTCCCTGCAACAAGAAGTGATAGCATCATTTCACTTTATATTTTTTAAGGAATTTCAAATAGAATAGCTGTAGACCAGGAAAATCTTGGAAAGTGTAACCATTCTGATGCTATTTATCTTACTAGTGAAAATAGAAAAAGTAAAAATCGGTTCTTAAGCTCTTGTTATTTTAATCAAGAACTATATGATCAAATACCTGTTTCCTTATTGATATTAAATGTGTCTTTCATATATTTTTTTAAAGAGCATGTGTTAAAGAGCATGTTTTAAGTTGCTCAAGGCAACTCTTCTCTTCCCAGTGCAGTTCCAGTCCAGATAGTCCCTTATGTCAGGTGCAGATGTTACACTTCTACCAGTAAGTGATAGGACAGCAGTCTAGACCCATAACAGAACAGAAATTCAGCACATGTAGACTGGTTTAAAAGTGGTAGAACTCAGTCTAAGATTTGCCCCACCCCACCAAAGGCCAAATGTGTGTCCTGTTCACTACCAAACTAAACTATGCTGCTTACAGAACGCCACATTACTTAGATCTATTCTGCCTCATGCGTTTTGAATATCTGTACATAGCCCTGAAGGCTTGAATAATTTTCAGAATACTCTGCAATAAAGAGGCCTGTAAACTACGGCATATAGCAGAAATGGTCTTTGTTATACTGCCAGCATTCATGGCTATTAAGTTGTGATTTATTGTTAAGTGAATGGTTAGAAGTCCACTGAATAACAGAGGTACAAACGTTGTGTGATCTTCCTAGTAAAATCCAATTTTGTTTTTTAGAAGAGATAAGATTGAAAATGAGTTCAAATGAAACCTGTGATAGAAGAAGCAGAGAAAAAAAATATTTTCATAAAAGATGCTTCAAACTCAGAAGCCTTAGAAGAGTCATATAGGGCATTTATACACATACTCTGGGAGTTTAGGGGGGCACTTTAATTAGAGCAGCTCTGTAATTAAAGCGCCTGGAGCACCTCATGTATCAGTGTCTCCAGGCTTCACAATGGCAGTGGGGTGCTTTATCTAAAGTTCATCAAACAAGCTTTAGATAAAGTGTCCTCACCACCATTTTGAAACTCAGGGATGCTAAGACATGTGACGCAGGAGGCTGCTGGAACACGGTAATTGCCATGCTCCAGAACTCTATTAACTGAGTCTGCTCTGATGTGCTGGAGTTACAGCATGTTGAAGCAGCCTCCCTGCTTGTGTATAGGCATCCATAAATTCCAAGGATTCAAAAACATTTACTACATCAATAATCAAAGTATAATAATTTAGTCACTGGTGCACTATGGAACGATTCTTTTGACATTATAATAAATTACACCACTGTTCATTGGTTTGTTTTCATTAATGTACAGAGTAACATAAAAAATATAGCATAAAGAATTTCAGTAAGTCTACAAGCACCAATATATTTTTTTCTAAGCTAGTCCCTTTATCTATGTTTCTGAAACCACTCCACAGCTGGAACAAGTTTATAAATTCTTCTTTCTTCAATATGGAAAAGCAGTAACACCTGGTAATCCAAGGATTGAACACTTCTGTGAATCAAAATGTTGTCCAATAACATGTTAGTTCAGAGTCCTTTGTTGCCTGATATGTGTACCATAAAAAGTAAGTAGGAAGAATTATTTTTATATATTGGGGAGAGAAACTTATTTTGTTTTTTAATACATTAAAACATTACACAAACACATTTTTAATCATTGTGAAGTGATCTGAAGTAGTTCCAAATTTCTTGTGTTTTTTCCTTTAAGTGATCTGTCTCCTTTAAAGAAAAACACAAATATAGAATATTGGCTTTATCTTTTCATCACATATGAAATACAAAATCTGCATACTTATACTTCACTAAGCATTCATTATCAGGCTTGTTTGCAAATTGCTAATACCTTTGGATTTTTGTTTCTTAGATACAATTACCAAGGTTAAATATTTAAATCCTCACACAGAACCATTTCCAACTTGATTCAGTTATGTTAGTGATGTTATCCAACCTGAAATAGCTGAGCCAACAGATTTAATCTAGCTTCAAGTCACCATTTCGAGACTCATAATAATGTACAAGCATTTTTCTAACCTCAAGTTCTGAGGTCTTTGGAGTTGGTGGTCAGCAATATGTTATTCCATAATTTAAAAAAATCCTACTGGTGAAAAATAACCTGCAAACATTTCATACTTGTTTTTTAATTGCAAAAAATGAAGTGTTTGCAAAGTTTTGAGTCCATGATTTATTTCATGCTGGCTATTTGAATGCATTGAACTAATGTTCCTCAGACTTTTACAAGGTAGGAGTACATAAAACTTTTAGAGAGAGGGCAATTTCTCTGCAAAATATGGATTTTTGTGTCATAAAAATAAGCTTTACAAGCTTTCTCTGACCATCGCTGCTTGGAATAAAGAGCTTGTTGTTAATCTTAATGTCAGTCCCAATGTATTAGAGACTCACAAAACTGACTTCTGGGGGAAAGGCTTGTAAAGGCCAATATATACTGAGTTGTGTGAGGGGGTATTGGTGGTGTGAGTCTGTGCGTGTGTGTGTGTAACAGTAAAGGTGGAAACTAATTTAATTTTATTTTAGTTGGAATAAAAGCAAGCAAATAGGGAGAAATACTACTAGTTCCTGTTATAATTTAAAGTGAAGTCTAAACTAAACATGGTCTTATGAAAGAAGTACTTTTAAGGATGAATGGGGCAGTCAGCCCAAAGGAAGCTAATTTTAAACAAATCATTCTATCCAACCAAAAGAATCTGCCTGCAGTGGAGAGATTTTTTTTCTTGTGAAAAAATACATTTTGATACTGATTGAAACTATTCTGCATTTACTGTATTAAACAGTTTCCCCACTTCCTATCCACGTACCCACTTACAAGGAAAAATACAAAATTGTACAGGCATGCAATAGAGCTTTGCCTCTGAAATATTTGCATGTAAATAGGCTTGACTTTTATGTCCTGAAAATGGCTTAAAAAGTCCTTTTTTAATGAAAAGTAGCAACCAAGCACATGGAACTGGGAGTAGCAGTTTATGACAATGATAGTCCCACTTTGTTTTAAGGATTTGTGGTTTATTAATAATACAAAACAGTGCCACTTTGTTTTGTGTAAAAGTCTTTCACAGAGTTAAGGCAACAAATAACAAAATGAGAAAACTGAGAAGGCGAGGCAAGTAGAAAAGAGAAGCATTCAACTAATAACCGAAATGAGATAGGAATTAGATGTAGTGGAGAGTTATGGTAAGGCTGTTCTGGATGACTGGAGATGAAGAAGAGAAAGTTTTTGTGCTCATAATGGTTAGATTGTGTGAAGGAGATTGGTTGTGAGAGAAAAGGAGAGAGAGACAGAGAAAGGCTCAGCAAGATAGCTCTGAACAAGTTCATGGTGTCCAAAGCAAGAAGCTCAGTTAAGAAGAAAGTTTCAGCTTGATTTACTTGTAATTATGACAGATAGTACAATCTTAGAAAATATGATTAAAAAGCATGCAATCATGTACTATCACTTTGCTTAGCTTGCAGTTAAATTATCACATTATCACAATCCATTTTAAAGAAATCCTTGTGGCTGCAAATGCTTAGTAATGTGACAATATGCACTGTATAATAAAAGCAAGATAAGCAAAACACAAAGACAAATAATGGTGTTTGGTGTTCCATTTTAATTACCTAATGTCTTTTAAAATGCCCTTTGTTACTTGTCATGAAAAAATTCAAAATAAAAAGTAATCAAAGAATAACCAAAAATAAATTTAACCCCCATGGTGAGTGCTATTATAGTTACATCCTTCAGTAATTTCCACCAGGTATGAGAAAAGAAAACAAATGAAAAACATGATATTTTATTTGAATTTGAAGTACCAGACCCTCAAACTGCTGGGATCTAAATTAATAGATATTGATATGAGTACTTTCTGTTCATTTAAGGACATTACACACAATGTTCTAAAAAGCATTTGCAAAATTTATGTCTTATTTCCCCCTAGCTCTGCATGCCTTTTTTTGGATTCTGTTTTCAGAAATGCTGAGCTCCCACAACTGCCAAACCTGCCTAGGAGGCTGCACGTTAAGTAGGACATTCCTCCAGCCCTACTGACATGTCATCCACCCAGCAAGGCTAAGAAATGAGGTTTTCATGTGCAGTCATGCATCCAAGATAATCTCTGAGATGCTGAGGTTGGAAGTAGCCAGATTGCTTGTCTTCCTTCATGTTCTCTCTCTCTTTCTGCTCTGTGTCTTTACTAGCTGGTCCTGACCAAAAACAAAACAAAAAAGAAAACATAACAAAAAAATCCTCACAACAGGGAGGAAGAGAAGACCAAAGAGGAAGCTGTAGGTGGACCATAGGATCATAGGCAACTAGGGCTGGAGGGGACCTCACAAAGTGTATCTAGTCTAGGCCCCTTCTATATCATGCCTCCATATCTCACTGGCAGAAGACGGATGCACTAGGTAAAATGAGGAGGGTGGGATGTGGGAGATCTAGAAGTTGTTGTAAACACTTTGCTACAAACATCCACTCAGTACTCAGAAGGCAAACCAAATGTTAAAGATTATTAAGAAAGGAATTGTAAACAAAACTGTATCATTTTGCTGTTTTATAAATCCATTATAAATTTACACCTTGAATTCTGTGCCCAGTTCTGGTCCTTACACATGGGTGACTGGTATTGCCTTAGTTGGGGGAGGGGGCAACTGCCCCCCCTGCAACCAGTCCCGCCAACTGTGGGGGGTGTCCCCCACAGCCAATCTTGCTGCCGATCCCACAATGGCCGATCTAAGCAGTGAGTGCAGCTGGTCAGGGGATGCATAGGTGCTCTTAGGGGGTGACCGTGCACCCCCATGCACCCTCGAGACATCACCACTGTCCCTACACCTCAAAAAGGATATAGAAGTATTAGAGAAGGCACAGAGAAGGGAAACAAGGATGATTCATGGTATGGAGGGCTTTCTATATGAGGAAAGACTAAAGTGATTAGGCCTATTCAATTTAGAAACCAGACACTTGAGGCGGGATGAGAGAAGGGTTTACAAAACACTACATAGCAAAGAGAAAGTAAATAGGGATTTATTATTTACTGTCTCACAAGACAAGAACTGGAGGTGACAAAATGAAACTAGCAGGTAGTACATTTGAAACTAACAAAAGGAAGTTATTTTTCACACAGCATATAATTCAAGTGTGGAACTCATAGCCATCAGATGTTGAGGAAGCTGACAGTTTAGCTAGATTCAAAAAGGAATTGGACAAATTCTTGGAGGAAAGGGGCATCAGTATCTATTGAGCATAGGAGTTAGGGATACAGCCTCTGAATCAGAACTTCCTAGTCCTTAAATACTGGAGGCTGAAGTGGCAGAGTAACAGTGGAAAACCACCTGGTCACACCCAGTTCACTCTTCCTTTTAGCATCCACTCTCTGCCACTGTGTGATACAGGATACTGGCTAAGATGGATCTATGGTCTGACCCACTAAATGGCAATTCTTATGTTCTTATAGGTGGGCTAGGACAGAAGCTGCAAATTGTACACAAAAAAGGATACAGCTGGAAGGACACAGTGTGAGAACATAGCAAGGTATGTGGTGGAGGCGTCTCTCATTCTTTCTTTTCCTCTCCATTCCCATTGCCTGGCACCCTTAAGGTAACCTCAGTATTTTCAGTCACCCATACTTCTGCACATCTATTCTTGGCTACCCTATTCTGTGCTTCTGAGGAACAGCTTAACCCCTATTCCCACTGCTTTGATTAAGACCTAGTAAAGAGATTTTGAGGGGTAAATCAGCGATTAGTTATCACAAGTGAATGCCAGGTTAAAACAACTTTTATCTGTGAATGCCAGGTGAAGACAATGAAAGTTCACTGTGTCAGCACCAATGAAAATACTGTTACCAGGTTGCTTAAAATAGTTATCTATGGATGGAAACATCCAAAATATGGTGGTATATGAAAATTTAAACCAAAGTGACTTCCCTAAGCCAATAGTTGCATCAAGAATAGCACTCCAATCACTAGAGTATATTAGGGGTCGTTAGGTTTACATAGATGTCCCTCAGTTTCATTGCAGCATAACTTTAAAGCTTTGTATATGAATTTTACATATTTCTTAATTACATATCATACCCAGGGCACATCCTAGTTTTTCATAGATTTGTCTAGTATAGAAGAGACAATATAGATTTTTCTAGTATGTCTCACCCTTTACTTAAGTACTAGAAAATTGCCCATCAAGAATGATGGGTGTGCAGGGACACAGGCCAGCATCCAGGTCCCCACCCCCATTCAGGTCTGGGTCCAGGCCCATCCCCCCCACTCCCTCTTTTGGTTCGGGTCCTGGCCCGTTCCCCCCACTCTTCCATGCCGCACCTCTGAAGGAGCCGCTGGGCTCTGACTGTCCCATGACCCGACTTGGTCAGGGCCCCAGTCACAGTGAACAGGGCCCTGGCTGGGCCAGGTTGTGGGGCAATTAGAGCCCTGTAGCTCATCCAGGGATGCAGCCCATGGGTCCCTGGTCTGTACACAGGGCAAGGGAGGGCTGCAGGCACAGGATGCACTCAGCCTCTGCTCCATGCCTCACTGCCTCTGCTTTGACAGAGGTGTGGTACAGCGCTGCACGGAGCCATGTGAGTGCCACCGCTGGGCAGGCTGGGCAGCAAGGCACATGGTGCCACGCCACTGTCAATGCAGTGACACTGAGGCACAGAGCAGAGGTTGAGCGCAGCCTGCAGCTGTAGCCTGCCCTTGCCCCATGCACAGACCGGGGGGACCATGGCCCCCATCTTGGCTCCCTGGCACCACGCCCCTGGAGAAGCTGCCAGGCTCCGATTGCCCCATGACCTGGCCTGGCCGGGGCCCCATCACTGCGAATGGGGCCCCAGCTAGGCTGGATCATGGGGCAGTCAGAGCCCAGAGGTTCATCCAGGGGCACAGTGTTGGGGAGCCAAAGGGCAGGTATGTGCCCCTCTCCTCCGCTTCTCCTGCATCTGGCCCCATGCAGCCCTCCCACCACCTCCCATTGCTCCACCCCATGCCACCTCCCAGGAGGGGGGGGCAGGGAAGCTTGCATATGGTGGCCATAGCTGCCACCCCGCGCTGCCCGCTCTTGGTGTCTGGCCACATTCAACCACCCCCCTCATCTCCCCTTCCCACGCCCCCTTCCTGGGTGGAGGTGGTCGGGGGCAAGGGAGTGGGACAGGCAGTTGGAGGCACAGCATGGCAGGGCAGGGCACATTGCCACTGCATGCTGCCATATGCTGCACCACACCTGCTCCCCTCTTCTCCCTTCCTACAGCCTCCCAGTCCCTGCTGGCTATGGTCTGGGGGTGTGCTGCACCATGCCTCCAGACAACAGGTGGCAGGGAGCGGAAGGTGGTGGGGATGGGAGCAGGTGCAGTGCAGTGTACCGTGCTGTGTAGCAGTGCTCTACAGTAGGGAGCACCCCATGGCAGGCAGCATGCCGTACCACCCTGGCTCCAGCTTGCCTCCAGCTTGCCTCCGCCTCCTCCTGTCTGTCTGGTCATATATATATATGAAATGAAGAATATATATTTTTTACTTCATCCAAGAAATATTGAAAATAAATATTGAATAATAAAACATGTAATATTAAAAGCACAATTAGATTACCATGGAGCACATAGTATACTTTATGAATTCAGACTGCTGCCATGATATATTTTGATGCATATTTCCCATCAATTACCAAACTACCTGTGACATTAAAAAAGAGGAAGTATGGCTCTGTTCCTGAAGGAGATGTTAGTGTTTCATTTATTATTATTATATATATATATATATAATTTAATCATAATAAATAGGAAAATAACATGTAATTGCACATATTTTCACAACAAATTACATATATGAAATCTGTATGGTGAGCATCTTGATCTGTTTTGCCACTCCTTTTAAAAATGTGGACAGCATTTTGGTAAAATCCTTTTCTATCTGTCTTTTTTATCTTTAAAGTAAAATATGAACAGTTTTAAGAGCCAGCTCCCCACTCAATACATGGAGGAGATGTCTACTGATATCATTCCTTCTATAAGGACAAGTACAGGGATTCAAAAAGCCTGAGGAGAAATTGATCTAACCTATGTGGGTTTCTGTAAGTAGCCTAGGTTAGATTGTTAGCAAACAGAAGAACAGAACAAATGTTTACCCTTTAATGGGGGGAATACACAGGCTGCCTGCACTGGCCAAGGCCAGCAGGTTGATAGCACTCCCTGCTGGCTCCCTGGGTTGCCAGGGTCTTCTGGGCACTGTTGAGTACTCAGGCCACACCTGATTGGCTGCTAGGCATGGGTGAATATGCCCCCAGGCCCCAACTTCTTGCCCCCACCCAGCTTAGTACTTTGGGACCCTGTAGTTGTATGCCAAAATAGCCTTGCAGCATGCTAGGTACCTATGGTCCAGGTACCTGTAGGCCAGGGGTGGGCAAAATGCAGCCCGGGGGCCACATGTGGCCTGCCAGTTCATTTTATCTGGCCTGCGGGGCCCCTAAAAAATTTAGAAAATTAATATTTATCTTCCCTGGGCTGCCTGTCATGCAGCCCTTGATGGCTTGCCAAAACTCAGTAAGCAGCCCTCTGCCCAAAATAATTGCCCGCCCCTGCTGTAGGCAGTCATTGAGCCACAGAGGTCACAAGGTTGCCTTCGTGCAGGCTGAGCCCCAATGTTCTGGCCCCTGCACCTCTGACCCACCAGAGGTGAGCTGCCTGTACAGGCTCCTGCTCGGCAGGGTATTCATGCTGAGGTCTGGGTGACAGGGTCCATGACTCTGGCCACTGAGATATAGTATAAAGCCAGGGTTGGGCTCCATGGAGTTGTGCCTGAATATAGGGGCATGGGGGTCCCTACCAGCATCTGTGCTGGCTCAGCTCTGGGAGAGCTCAGGGGCAGGGCCTGCTGGGTAGTTGGCCAGAGCACCTGTGCACAGGGCATGCTAGTACACCTTCATGCAAGGCATTGGCATTGCTGGAGGCTGCAAAGGAGGCCAGGATGGAGGGGAACAGCAACTCAACTTGAATCAATAAAGGATCTGGTACAGAAGTTTGATTCACCAGTCTAACCTAACTCAATTAATTTTGAGTGCACATCAAACTATGTCTATTTTAGACTGGCTTCTGCCATTTTTAGACCAGACTGTGTGTACATAAAACTTCTGTACAGTTACAGTTTTAGATTGATTTCCAAGCCCTTAGACTGGTGTATGTATAATATCTTTACCTGGCCTCAGAGTTAATTGGAAAAAAAGACTTGTAACAATCAAAGAGAAGTGTTGCTTTGGTAGCAGGAAATCAGGAATCCCATTAGATTTGATAGTGCCTTGATAATTCAGAGATGGATTTCCAAATAATGCCTTAGACAGATGGATTGTATCCAACATTTTCACATGGATTCATATTTTTCTTTGTGAGGAAAAATCATTTGCTTTCAGATGGCAATGTGTTTGACTATCTTAGATTCTTCTCAATTTTTCCTTGAAGAGGTTGTATTGTGCTGCAGATGAACAGGAGTATGCTTTTAAACTTAATGGGCAAGATTAATACTCAAGAAAAAATAGTTTATGTGCATTTAGTGTCTGTGCAAAAGACTACCAGCCTCACTCAGTGGTAGACATGGTTAAGCGGGTGCTGCGTAGGCACTCCAAATAGATTTGCATTTCTAAACAGATAATGACAAGACAAAGGTGTGGGGGCCGAGGGGGATCCGGGAAAGGGTTGGCTGGGTTGTGGCCACAAACCCAGCACGTACAGATGGGTACTTTCGACCGCTGGAGTAGAATTAGGCACAAACGCGTACTGGTTCAAACAAAGATGGCTTTACTTGCACTGTCGAGATGTACAGCGTAGGAAGAAAGTTAACTTCAAACTTCAAACTTCAGTTACTTCAAACTTCAGTTTCAGTTTAACCGAGGAGCTCTGATAAGATGAAATATATTTCTAACGGGTCTGAACATGAGCATGCAGGACACGGGGTACGTTGGGACGGTCGGCGACAGGGAGTCATCGGCGGTTGATCAGTCCGCCATGTTCACTCCAAGATGGGCGCGGAGTTCTCCAACTTGGGCGGAAACTGCTCCAACCTTTTATACGGCTAGCGAGCCAATTGCTAGTCGCCACGTAGGAATAATTTAGAACCGGCCAATAATAATGTATGAATTTGCATATGAGTGGCGGGAACCTTCCCACGCCGGGGTTCTCCACCGTGCCGAGAAATTCCCTCGTACAAAATCTCACCGTGCCTTGTGCTAGAAAGTTCCACTGTGCCGAGGCACTCAACCACTAGGCTCTGACATACCCCCTTGCCGATGGCACAGCTGGAAATTGGAGCACATGCACGTCGTTTAAATCGTCGTTCCTCTTGGGGGGGTTCATAAGGTAACTGGTTATATACAAAAACATACAACGAAAAAAGTTTGTCCTCAACGGATTGAATCAAATAATAACCAATACAAACACAAACACACATAAGTACATTAGTTACAAAAAGTTCAATCACGAGGAGTTCAATAGGTGTCATGGCAAAATCAGGCCTCTGCGTCTTCTCCACCTCTCTCTCTGGGTCCGCCTCTGACACGTATCCCGAGCCTCGGACAAAACACTGCAAAGAAAGTATTCTTTGAACAGTTAATTAACTTATATTACAATATCTATATGGAGCCGCATGCACAACGGAACAGCTAATCAGATTTTTTTTTTTCGCGGCTTCCCACTTTCTCCAAAGCACACGATACAGGTGCTCGGACACGACTCGGCTCTGGACGACTCTCGCACACCAGCAGATGCACCGTCACAGATGACGGTCCATGCATAGACGCTGCGTGGTCTTGTCCGTGCTCAGTGAGATGAGGACGTTCTGGAGTCATCGTCTGACTCTTTTGGATACTGGAAACCTAGTTCATAGGCCAGTTGCCATTGGCCCGCGTCTCCCAGGATTCGTAGCTGCCGCTTCATGAGCCTAGAATGATGCAGGAGGAATCCAAACATGATCCTTTCCTCTGGCGTTCTTTGCGGCGGTTGCCATGTTCGCTCCAAGTCGCTAGAGGTTCCTGTGTCTGACTTCATGAGGGCCTGTAACCGCGGGAGTTGTCGTAAAAGATTACTCGCAGGTTGGCCAGCTAGTGGGTTGAGGAGGATTTGAAGGATGGTGGCGTTTCTTCCTCCATAAACTTCAACACAGGCTTCTACGCCATTGAAAGTCACCAGAACAGTTCCCGGGTTTCGCAGGTGGCGGTGAGGCCATGGTCCTCACTGCTGGGGCGGTGTCAGTCCCAGCACGTGTGCTCGGGAGTTCCAGGAACAGTATGAGCTTCCTATTATCGCCAGTAGAATCTGCTCTGCACTGACCTTCGATGGGCGGCCGTCATGCCACACGTGGGATTTGTGATCGACCTGGCCCGTGACAAGCATTGGAAGTGGAATGGGCCAATGAACGTTGCATGTTACTAGGTCTATGTCGGTGGCGTGCCCTCCACTCCACGAGGCTTGTCGGGTTAGGAAACTAGCCTCTTCTAAGTCTAACAAGTCGGATCCGAATCCCACGACCAGACGTCCTAACCACACAGCTAGAGTCTCTTCAGGCTTTATCTTTGATTCTTTACATAGTTCCTGTAACTCAGTCCAAGTGCGGGCGCGATAGGTGGTGCGGACTGTACCCTGCACATTAGTTACTCAGCTGACTGTCGCTGCAGAACAAGCTGCTGTCGGAGCTGTTGCTGCATCTGGTAGGAGGGACGGATGTAACCCTCCACTCGATGCCCCCTCCCCGTGGTAAGGAGGCGGGGCTGCCAGGAGCGATGTCACCTCAGTGGGTGGGGTTGCTGGGCGGATTCCCGCCGATTCTCCTGAAGCTCCGCCCTTCTCTTCCGGGTTCTCCGGGCAGCTCGCTCCTTCCTCGGCGCCATCTTGGAGTGGCGTCGACTTGGGGCTTTTCTCTTCTGCTGCTTCTTTAGCCGCCTGAACGGCTGCGAGCAGTTGGGCTTCCAAATCTGCATTCTTCCGCAGCAAAGTTGTTACGGCGTGGAACAGTACACTCAACATTCTCCCCTTGTTTTTCGGGCCTGCCCTCTCGGCCGTGGCGCATTCCTCCACCACTAGACCTTTGCGAAGCTCAGAAAGAACCTTGCGGCCCTTCAACCCAAATGCTGGGCTGGGGGACTGAACCGGTCGGTCGGCGTTGGTTCTCCACCCTCCCGCACGAGTCGCATACAGCGGGCAAACTCCTGGCTGAGGGTCGGGCTCACTTCGCTCGGCTCGAATCTGGCGAAGGATGCGGTGCCCCCTTCCTCCCAGGGCTTAAACAAGACCCGCTCACTGCTTATCACACACCCGAACGCTCCGGGGTGTAGATGTGCTTCCCATTCTTCTAAATCTTCTTCTTCCCCCTTCAGCAAAAGGTAGCCGCTGACGCACCTTTCACTTATTCCGCCTGCCTGATGATAGGCGATGTGGGCACCTAGTTCTGCGGTGTTCGACACGTGGCATCTCCCACTACGCCGGGGCAGCTTCTAACTAATTCTGACTCCATCGGGTCTTCCCCAAATCCCAATCCTGATCCTGTCCCCAATCCTGATTCTGATCCTGTCCCCAATCCTGATCCTGATCCTGTATGTGACGCCATGTGGGGGCCGAGGGGGATCCGGGAAAGGGTTGGCTGGGTTGTGGCCACAAACCCGGCACGTACAGATGGGTACTTTCGACCGCTGGAGTAGAATTAGGCACAAATGCGTACTGGTTCAAACAAAGATGGCTTTACTTACACTGTCAAGATGTACAGCGTAGGAAGAAAGTTAACTTCAAACTTCAGTTTCAGTTTAACCGAGGAGCTCTCATAAGATAAGATATCTTTCTAATGGGTCTGAACACGAGCATGCAGGACACGGGGTACGTTGGGACAGTCGGCGATGGGGAGTCATCGGCGGTTGATCAGTCTGCCACGTTCACTCCGAGATGGGTGCGGAGTTCTCCAACTTGGGCGGAAACTGCTCCAACCTTTTATATGGCTAGCGAGCCAATTGCTAGTCGCCACGTAGGAATAATTTAGAACCGGAATGTGTGATGAGTGGCGGGAACCTTTCCACGCCAGGGTTCTCCACCATGCCGAGAAAGTCCCTCGTACAAAATCTCACCGTGCCTTGTGCTAGAAAGTTCCACTGTGCCGAGGCACTCAAGCACTAGGCTCTGACAAAAGGGGTCTAACTTCTCCACCATTTCCCAGAGTCTCAGGTGCAGACAAACAACAATTTTATTCTGGAGTAATTAGACTTTACTCCAGGGTAAAAGTGGAGCAGACACATAACATACAGTCTTACACCTAGCTAAGTCACTCCACTTCAGGGTAAAGTAACTCTTTGGAAACTAAGAAATGCTGGTGTGAGTTACACCAGCGTACTGGTCTTGGGTCCAAATCACTATTCAGCTTCATCCTGCTTCATGCAAATAGCCTATTACCATATCTCTCAGCACCTAGTGGTGAAGAATTGTAATAATGTATTCTGGTAATAATGTATTCTGGACATGATTTTCACAGAAGAGTTAGTTGTATGTCCACTCCAGACACTAGTGTAAAATCCAAGATACATTACTCCAGAATAAAATCCAAGATACATTACTACTGGGTAAATGTGTTATGTGGCCTCAGTTTTCATTTTAATAAAATCTCTAACTCTTAGGTTTGAGAATAATCCAGATATGAGTCACATGTACAGGGATCCAGGTTTTCTGTTTCCCACAGAAAAACAGCGAAAACAGAGGATTTTCCCTTTTGGCTGAGAAAAAACACAGATTTTTCATTTTAACAGAGTAACACATGGATTTTCCACATTTGCAAAGAGCTCTCTGCGGGCTGGCAGAGATCCTGCCTGCAAGGGGCTGGGAGGAACAGGAGTAGGGCAGGCAGGCAGGGAGCACCTGTGCACGTGTGTGCTCACCAGGGATCCTGATTTTCTCTGATAAACCCTCCCCCTCCCAATTTTTGGATTAAAAAAGTAATCCAAAATCCACATTTTTCCGTGATTAAAATGAAACACTACTATACCTATATAGCGGTGTTTCATTTTAATCCTGGAAAAATGTGGAGTTTAGGTTACTTTTTTTAATCCAAAAATTGGGGATTTTTTCATCAGAGAAAACCAGGTGCACGCACATGAACGTGGCTTCCAGACAGCCAGGGAGTGTGTGAAGCTTGAGCCACAGCAGGAGAGCCCCGAGTGGGGATTGGGACATGGCCACGGGCAGCTTATCCAGGAAGTGGGGGGGAGGAGGAATCTGGTTCCCTGCCACTGTGTACATTCCTGGGGAGGGCATGGGTGGGGCATATACCCCCAGATTTGGGCTCCCTGCCCTGCTGCCCTCCCTGCAGGGGCTCTGTAGCCAAGTGGGTGGGACCCAGTATGGCAGGGCAGAGTGGGGCCTGGATGGGAAGCTCCTTGCTCCTTGCCACTGCAAGCCGTGCGCTGCCCTGGTGAAGTGCCCCCTGCCCACCTGATAGGCAGGATGGCGGTGCAGAGTTGTGTCCTGCACTACTGCACACTGACCCCGTGACAGGCTCTGCTCTGGCCGGCCATGCTGCCCATGGGGGAGAGAGAGCTGGGCTCCCTGCTGTGCTCCACCGCAGCAGCTGCTGTTTCCCAAAGGGTGGCAGCTGGGACTAAAGCACTGCTGAGGTGAACAGAGGGCTGTGGACCTGGGTCCCTGGCCCCATAGCTCTGGCATCAGGGGCCCCCCTCTAGCAGGGCTGGGGGGGGCAGGGAGCTGTGGGTCATGAATGAGGGGCACAAGCAGAGCTGGGAGACTGTGGCTTGAGTGTGAGGGTCCTGGACCTGCATCCTGGTGAGGGGAGGGGGAGCTCTGATTTTCCATAATAAAAGACCCGGAATCAAATACCAAATGACCTGAATACCAAAATGTATAGGTACTTAGAATTTATTTTATTATAGTGATTGAGGTGCTGGTAGGCTTCCAAATTGCTTTAAAATTGTAAATATATCAATAAAACATTGTGTTCAATTGATACCTATATATATAGTGGCATGTCATTTTAATCACAGATTTTGGGGGTTTTAATCAGAGACGTCATGATTTTTGTCAGAGAATTTGCAAATTTTAAACAAAGAAAACCAGGATCCCTGCTGATGCAGCAGTGTTTGCCTTTGGGCTTTGCCTACACAGAGAAGCTATTGCAGAATAAATTAGGGGGTGAATTCATTTTCTTCTTTTGTATGGCTAAGGCAAGCAATGGCAGAGAAGGTGCAAGTTAATTAAGTTGTATATTGAGGTTTGATAGCCAGTTGATGACATCCAGACCAGCTAAGTGGATTGCTTCAATCCCTCCATGATATGCAAGTTCAGTGCAGGAGTTTGCAATGTGGCTCACTGACTGCACCTCACCACATACACACTTTGGCAAGTCCTTGGTGTCCCATTTGTTCAATAAATACATCCACCTTCTGTGTCCTGTACAAATGCACTTCAGTATGGTCCAATATTTATGCTGTAGGCAGAAACCTGGAAGCTTGATGGCTGAATCT
The DNA here is from genome assembly GCF_030867095.1 of Alligator mississippiensis. Classification (NCBI taxonomy): domain Eukaryota; kingdom Metazoa; phylum Chordata; order Crocodylia; family Alligatoridae; genus Alligator; species Alligator mississippiensis. Next base: position 368,748,612 of record NC_081824.1, read on the forward strand.
ACGACCAAATTTTTTTTGCACACTTGCTGCAGACCAGATTTTGTGCCAGTGGCTCTCAACATCTGGACTGTTCAATGAAAATTGGAGTTCATGTAACCAGAAAGGTTTCCTTGACTTAAGCCTACATCTTGGTGAATATAAATGCAATAACTATTCTGTACTATCGCCCAATGTTTAGTGTAAATTTAACTAGACAAAGGTAGCCTTAGTGAAGAATATCTATACAGGGAGACAGTGCAGAACAGCTGTTCTTTAAAAGGTATTTTAGGCTATTATCTGGTGCAAAGGAGCTCTGTGTACATGGAATATAAAAGGTCTTAGAGGATTTGTATGACCCATTCATTTCAGTGGTTGCTAACACGAATGCCAAGGCTGATACTTTCAGTGTCTATCCTGTTAACCATTTAATGTCTCAAGCAATGTATCAGAGAAGAAAGAAACCTAATATTATGTGACATTCTGTGAGCCAGATCCTATTTGAAGCATCTAAGTGTGACCCAAAGCCAGCCTGCCCAAATACCTCAAAAACAGCTAGTTCAAGAGACAGGTAGGTTCTCCTCCTTTTCACTGTTTTTTGTGACTTAGTTTTAATGCTAAGGTGACAGTGTGCTGCAGAAATAGGTATGTTAACTTTTCTCCAACATTTGAACAGGGTAGAGTAGGATCACAGGAAAAAAAGATGGAATAATCTGGCTTTCTACTTCAAATGTTGGCTCACTTAGAGTAAGTCTTTAACAACATATGGTGAAGACAGTGGTTGTGTTGGCTTCATTTTCCTTACCTCAAGCTTTGAAACGATTGAGAAACTCTGCCTTTAATAACTCTCTCAATACAATGCAATCTTGACCTGCAAAACTCTGATATTTAATGTTGTGGATCTTGTGGAAGAAGAAAACCCCAAGACTTAATTTGTGCTGACTTCTTTGAGTTAGTGCACTATTTGCTAATGATTGCTTTTTCCCTGCCTATTTTGCAATCTGCTCTTTCTCCCACCCTTTTTCCCTTGTTGAGCTGAGTAGACCTATGAGGTCAATAGGTCAAACCACAGTCTATGCCCTTTTGCAGCTTTCTGGTTCAAACCAGTTTTTCTTTGACTTGTTATATCTTGTGTCATGTGACCTGAATTGAAACACATAAAAAGCTTACTTCAATTGTCTTGGGGGGGGGGGGGGGGCATGCGGGACTGATAAGAGGAAGCTCTGTCTGTCCGATGCTCTCCCCTGCAATTGCTTGTATAATAAAGGTCTCTGACAACTTCATGACCAAACAATAGAGTGAAGCCTGTTTCTTCCAGTCTCTTTTGATCAAAGGTGTCAACTGTATGGTTGTTTTGTGATACAGACAAACGTCTATTAAGTCACAGATTGTCATGACTAAATTATGTTTGCAGTTGTAACCAAAATTTGAACCCAGGTCTTTAGAAGTGAAAAGTTAGAAGATGTTTCATTGCTGCATTTATGACTTGTCCCACATTCTTCTTCCTCCACAATTTAAAAAGAAAAGCCAACTCTTGCCACGTGAAAACATTAATGTGCTATTCCAACTAAACTAAATCAATCTGTAATTAATATTTTATGGGTTAATTTTAGTTTAGTAATACCATCTTATTCCTTGCAAAAATAAACTGAGGAGTCTATTCTTCTATATGTGTGCTTGGGGATTTATGCATGTATTTCCCAGTATTATTAAAAGGAGGCAGCCTCATACATTCAAAAAATATAGGAATAGAAGTGGGATCTGTTATAACATTGCTAAATATCTTCTGGTACACAAGCAAGGTTGAATCTGGTACAGCAATATTATTTAATTAGTACAGGTACATACAGGATATTGATTTGTGTAGCATTAGATCAATAAGTAGAGGTCTTACGTTTTATGGGTGCTTAAAGTAGCTTTAGCATGCACTACTATTAATGATTTGGATTTGGAACAGAGTAGTTAGATTTAGGTTTTGCTTTGCATTAACATATATAAGCAGATTGTGAGTGTTAATTCTTCTACTCAGGTAAGCGATAGGGTTTAGAACCATTTTTTATTAATTGTTTGAGTTCTAGGCCAAAGATCTTTGTTGCTGTCACATGTAAAGAGCTGCACATTTTCTAAAGGCATGTTTACACCACATCTCTGCTGCTGCTAGGTGTGCTGGCTCTCAGGTATGCTTTGCCCACCCTTTCATGCTTGTATGTGCCAAACCTGGAAATGAGTCCTTGAAACTGCTCTAGGAGAATTCCCATGGTTGCTCTCTAGCACTCTAGAGATGGAGGCCTTATGAGCAGTCTCAGAGGGGAATTCCTGGAGCAGCCTTACCACTGCATTTCTGTGTTTGGCACATAAAATAAAAGAAGATGGACAAGGTGCATTCAGGATCTCGTGCTGACACTACCATAAACCATAATACCTATCACTCTTTGAGCCAACCATGGGATTGAATGACTCCAGCCACAATTTGCTCTATATCTTATACTACTTGTATTTTGTTTAGTCACATCTTAATTGCAGGATTTTTGGTTATGAGACACAACCTGGTGAATTTCTTAGCAATCAGTGTTAACTTTTTGCTGAAGTGTGCTGTGCAGCAGGTTTTGTGAGACTGAGGTGGCATTATTTTCATTCCTTCCCATCAATAAAGTTGAAAGGTATGATTTTATTGATTATTGTTCATGTGTATCTGGGGATTACTCGTGTTCAGTAGGATAAGCAATTCATTGTTTTGTCATATGTGATTTTGTGGAGACGGGGAACCAGCAAGACAATTTCAGATGTTGTGTAGATGGCATATTCATACTGTTCTATGTCTCATCCTCGGCTAAACTATGTCAACTCTCTCTTGTCCAATTAGCTTAATTCAACTAACTATCAACTTTTGCATTGGGCAAGAATCTAATGAAATCTAATGATGTGTAGAGCCTTATTTCCTATGTAGATTAATTGCAGCAGGTTCAAATGGCCACATGTTCTCCAAGGACCAAAGTCAAAGGCATATAATTACATCACTTTCTCAAAAGCTTTGCTGGTTTTCTATACAATTCAAACTAACCTTGATTTCTATAGGCATAAACAATATGTGCCCTCATTGTCTCCCAGGATTAAATAGCATTTGCAGTCCATTAGAACAGAGATTTTCTACCTGGTGTACTGGGAGATCCTTTTAAGGGTGTTACAGGGTGCTATGCAATATTAGCACTCTCAGGTGTGTAGACACCTTGTAACAGGGGATCCGAATCCTATTACTTAGACACAAGACAGGACCATGAGGAACATTTGCAAAGTGAGTTTCCTGTTCAGACTGAAGGAACCCACACCAGGGAGCTGGGGCTCCTGTCACTCTAGAAGGATGGAGTGCAGGAATGCTAGCTGGCCCTTGATTAAGAGATTAGAGGCCCCTGTGTGTGGCTGGAAGGGGAAGCCAAGTGATTGAAATGGGGTGGGACTCCTGGGCCTATAAGCACCATCCTTGAGCCCAAACAGCAGTCAGGTCCTGCACGCTGCAGGGAAAGGAGCTTCCAAAGGAAAGCTGACTTCAGGGGAAACAGTATGCAGGAAAACAAGGCTACCCATAGGGGTAAGACAGATTTAGCCCTTGGAGTTATAGTTTGTAGGAGGTGAGCTTGTGAGTGCAGGATGCATGTGTTTTATCTGTGCTTATTTATGTTTGTTGTATAACGGGAGGACCAGATGTGGCTGTAAGGGGTGGATTGGAGGCCACAGGAGCATCCAGCATAGAGCCCTTCTAGGGTTGGGGACCTGGCAGGCTGCATGAGGTGGATGTTCAGACACTGTACAAGGAGGCAGAGCTGAGAACCACCTTATCCTGGGCTAGAGACACCAGGGACAACTAGGCTGAACTAAAAACAGCCTTGTCCTGGACGGGGCTGCTTGGTGGAGACAGAGCACAAGACAGGGCTGAAGGTCCTGAAGACTAGATACCCAGAGAAGGCCGAGGCTGAGGGAGCCAGATCCAAATCGGTGGCCAAGGCTGAAAGCCTGAAGCCAGAGAAAAGCGGGGCCAAAACCCAGAGGGATGAGGATGCTACAGAAGAACCAGATTGTGACTAAGTAACACCTGTGAGGCATGGATGTGTCTGTAGGGGTGGAAGGAGGCCAGGGTTTTACATCTTAAGGTTCATAGGGACTGAAGAAGTGAATACTGGCAAAGAGGAAGAGAGAGCACTTAGGTTCATCTGGCTCTGAGGGCAGCCCATTTATTTTCAACAACAAAGCATGGTAGGTGAGGAAGCAGAGTGAGATCGTGGGAGGCAGGAACAAGAGCTTGGAAGGACTGGGGCAGCAACTAGGGGGCACATCCATACATGATTCACAAGATAAACCAGTGAATTCAAATGGGAGTCTATTCTGATCTGTGGTGGTCTTTCTGAGTTATTTGCCACAGAAAAATTGTTCTAATTTTTCCTGTAGTCAAAAAAGGACTGAACGCTAAGAGCTGGCATTTTCTGAGGACTGCCTTCAGTTTAATAAGGGGTTCCTTCACTCTAAAAAAGGTCTGAGAACCACTATGTTAAGGCATATTCACTAGTAGACCCTATACTTAACCATCAGGTTTAGGTGGCACTGGTTCATGTTGTCAGATCTTGAATTCATTTCTCTTTCTTTGAGGATACTGAATTTGCAAACTATTAACCAGGGATCCTGGTTTCCCACACAAAAAATTGCAAATTCTCTGATAAAACCCCTTAATCTATGATTAAAATGAAAGGCCCCTCACACCCTCCCACAGACTCCCCTGGCCCTGCTGGTGCCTCCTGCCAAGCCCCCATCAGGAAGCGGTGGCTGCTGCAGTGAAGCAGATCACCCGGCTCCCCCCACTCCTGCTGCCTGCCTGCTGTGGGCTGGGGTGGGGGCAGTTCCCTGCCACTGGGTGCACTCCTGGGAGCTCAGGAGGGACCTGTGCCTCTCAGATCTGTGTGCAGGGCAGGGGTGGGTGCAACGTAGAGCTGCAGGGCCCCAGCAGGGAGCAGGATTGCTGCATGCACCCCCAGGAGGGCAGGGTGGGAGCATGCCCCCCCATTTCTGTGTGCAGAGTGGAGATAGACATGAGCTGCCCTCTGCAGGCTCGGGCTCCCACCCTGCTGCCCTCCCCCAGGGCCTCTGCAGGCTGATGGGTGCAACCCGGTGCTTTAGGGAAGAGAGGGACCACACAGGAAAGCTCCTTGAATCTGAAAGCTCTGCATTGCCCTGGTGATGTGTTCTCTGTGTGTGTGGCGGCAGTGAGGGGCACAGCCCTGCTTTGCCACCTCCACCGCTGCCATGCGTTCAGGGGACACATTGCCAGGGCAGAGCAGAGCTCGCAGTGGCAACAAGCTCCCTGTGTGCCCCCAGTGTGCCCTGCAGTGCTGGGTCACATCCACTGGGCTGTGGAGGCCTCCGGGGAAGGCAGCAGGGTAGGAGCCCAAGCCTGTAGAGGGCAGCTCATGTCTATCTCCACTCTGCACACAGATCTGGGGGGGGGGCATGCCCCCACCCTGCCCTCCTGGGGGTGCGTGCAGCAATCCTGCTCCCTGCTAGGGCCCTGCAGCTGTGCGTTGCAGCCCCAGGGCTCAAGCCCGATGCAGCAGTCCCAGCCCCATCCCCGCCCAAATCCATTACTCCCTCTTTATGGGGGCCTCAGTCCCTCTGTGCCCTTATCTGCAGGAGCTGCTCTCCAGGCTGCCTGGCATCCATGTGCATGTATTGTGTTCTCTGTCTGAATGCCCTCCTCCTCTTCCCTCCAGCCCCTTGCAGGTTGGAACTCTGCCAGCCTGCAGAGAGCTCTTTGCAAAACATCCATGGGTTTCTCTGGTAAGATGAGAAATCTGCATTTTCCTCCAGAAAAAAGGGAAAATCCGTGTTTTGCTCCATTTTCCTGTGGGAAATGGAAATCTCAGATCCCTGCTGTTAACACAAAGTGCAAGTACATCACCACACACAGGATATTTTCATAAGGAAAAAGGACTCATGTGGAAAGGTAGGGTTGCACTATTTTGAGCTTTGGGAAATTGTCCTTTTTTGTTCTGAAGAGGCAGATTTGCAGATATTCCTATTAACACCAGGACTAGTGCTAAAGGAGAGCAAAATACTGTATAATTAATTTACTAGCATCCCTAGCCTGTCTATTCAAGAATTCTATATAGGCTGTGAATGCAAACTATAATTCAAGATTGTTATGTAACAATAAACTAACACTGGTACTTTATTTTAAAGTATTATTGTTTTAGAATGTACACACATGCAAAAAGATCAGTTTTTATTTTTGTAAATCATCTTTAAAAGACATAATGAATGTCCAGCAGTATCAGACCCAATACTTAAGCTGAACATCTGTCTTATTTAGAAACGAATCAATTGCTCACATTTCTTAGACATGCATATTTCCTTAAATGAATTCTATGTACTTCTTCTCAGCATGAATCCAAAGAGCCCTGACAGAAAATAATTAAATAAACAGATTGCTTTCCTAAAGCTCATATTTTCTTTCCTCATGCTACTAATGGCTTGGTTACATGAGGCAATTGACTGGAATAATTATAGCAATATCGTTCTTTATGTGGAAACTAACTTCATATTAAGAATGCCCATATAGAGAATTGTACTAGTATAACTAGATTGATATAATTATGCCTGTTAACTTTTCCATATAGACATGCCTTAAGCCTCATTGTAGGGTCTCAGTAACAAAAAAAAATGTTTTTCATTTATTTCTTAGAAAAAGTGAGAGTTGTGTGTGCGCACAACAGAAAAGAAGGGCAAAATATTGCAGTCTTAGTTCTTACATATGATAAGGCCTCCTTATGCTATTTCAGAGATGATGGAGGATAAGCAAAAGGATTTAAATAATAACTACAGATTGTTCAAGTAGGGGATTTCTACAGCCAGTATAGCTTTAAAAAAATGGCTCTATACAAGCCTGTTCCTTCACCCTGCAGTAAATGTTATGTTCTAGCCAGGACAGGAAGGCTAGATCACATTGCCCTCCTAGACATGGTGCAATTTACAGGAATTTAAGAGCAACCCTCAATTGCACTCAAGCCCAGCATTGTATTTTTAAAAAGTACAAAGGTGATTTAAAACTACAAATTCTTCCAAGGTGGAAGAAGGGGGAACCTGGCTAATCATGCATAGACAGTATTTTGCAGAGGTGAAAATAATGCGTAAGATAAAAATAACCATCCGCTTCAGAGTAATTTCAGATTTGCCTATTGGCATCTTTAAAATATTTTATTAAAATTCTGCATTCATCACCCCTGCACAATGAGCAAGCAGTGTAAGTAATGGGGCTGTAGGATACCTTATAACCCTCCTGTCAGTGTCGCCCTGTGGTTTGATGGAATGCTGGCACACTTACACATGGCAAGATGTATGGACTCATTCTGGGTTGCAATTAGCACATGCATTCTCATTTGTTATTGTCTCTTTAATCCCAATTATATTATTATTCTAAAATGAAGTAGTAAGAGACTTTCTTAAAGAAGGAAAATATTCTTCATGTTTATTTTCCTGTTAACCTCCCCCCACCCTACAGTAACCTGCCTTTAAAATGTGGCATTTCTAAGCTGCAAATAGCTCTCCCGGGTATTCTGTTTTGTGAACACAGCACAGCTATGATAGCAAGAGAAGCAAAAGCATTCATATTAGTCAAGATGATCCACCCAGGTTTCCAACTGAGTCCAGGCAGATTTGCAGAGAAATGAAAGCACAGCTTGTTTAGTGCTGCTTAACCACTGTTTGTACATGCTCCTCCAGTTATGTTTGAAGGAACTCCCACGTGAATTATAAAGGTTCAGATCTAGAACATCATAACAAAATCTGTTCCTGTTTATTTTGATTTTTTTTCTTGTACGCTATGTCAGCATGGTTTTTTTTTTAATATACAAGTAGTTAGGGTTTGTTAAATTTTTCCCTTCTGGCATTTTTTTTTAAAGACTATGCAGGAAGAATAAATTTGCTCCAGAAATAAAGTCTTTTAATGTTTGTCACTGTAGCTAACTCACCTAATAGCTGGTATTTCTGGATCGTGTCTTCATCTGTTTTTGGAAAGTGACTATTCCGCCTTGCGTACAACTAGTCAAAATTTAGAATCTTTTTATCCTCCACAAATCACTACTTGTTATTATTATGTTGTTATGTTATTCTATTCATAAAGAAACAGAAAGTTCTGTGCAATCTTTATTTCATCACTGTAGAACTGACCATATGACTCAAAATTGTGTTCCAGAATCTTGGGATTCATTTTATTTTTCCTAAAAATATTCCCTTTCTGGTATTTCGGGTTGCAAATATAACCCTAGGAATGTGAACAGAGTGTAAGTCAATGCCTGAACCTGTGAAGAACTTGAAATGATGGCTCTGATTAGGACACCTATATGGGACTTCAGCAAAGTTTAAGTTAAGGAAGTTTAAGGTATTTAAATTCCAAAGACTAATTAAAATTGGCCTTGCAGCAGCAGCCACAAAATTCCTTAGGTTCCTGGATTTATTAACTGCTTAAATTCTAGACTTCAAAATTTCCCATGTGTATATACACTATAGTAGTGGTTTTTAAACTCTGGTCCCTAGGGGTCTGCAGACTATGTCTAAGGGGTCCACATAAGATAACTATGACCAAGCAAAAGTTTGTGACTACCGCCACTTACAATCCAAAGGGGTCTGTACCCCCATTTAAAATTTCTAAAGGGGTCCGCACGCCATTCACAATTTTTTAGGGGTCCACAAATGAAAATAGGTTGGAAACTACTGCACTATAATTTCTGCATGTTTACAGATACTATTCAGAAGTTGCACAATAGCATTCATCTCCCTCTTAAGCTCAGCTGCAATTCAAATTGTATTCGGGAAGCACCAAGGGCGAGTGGTGCTTCCTAATACTGGGGGGGGGGGGGGAACCAGCGACTGATTGTTGACCAGGGGGCCAGGGATGGAGAGAGAGAACTCTTTTTGGGGGGGCAGGCTGAGCACCCCCCCTGCACAAAAGTCTGCGGGAGAAAGGGCAGGGGAGGGGAAGGGGCCATGGCGGGGGGGAGGGAGTGAGGTTGGGGCTGGCACCAGGGAGGCCTCAGGCTCAGGACCAGGGTCTGCTGCACCCATGTGGCTGGCCCTTCCCCCGCACCAGGGGGCATTGCCCGTCGCTGGCGTCCACTGCCCCCCACCCCTGCAATGGCCCTGTTTCCCCACACTGGACCCGGTCTGGTCTCAGCCCCGCAGGGCCGGGGGGGGGTACCCAGAGCTGGAGCAAGGCCAGCCTTGGTTGCGCTGCCGGGCTGGAGGAGATGGAGCTCCTGGGACCCCCGCCTAAGTCATCCCTGGTGGCTCCTGCAGAGTCACAGTGCCGGGGAGCCAAGCGGGGGCACATGGCCCTCCACGATCTTTGCATGGAGCAAGGGCAGGCTGCAGCTGTGAGGTGAGCTGGGTCCTACCTGCTCCGTGGCTCACTGCAGCCTTTGAAAGCTGCATGGCGTCATGTATGTTTTGCTGCTGGGTGGGCCAGGCAGTGAGGCACATGGTGCTGGGGCAATCAGAGCCCAGAGGCTCATCCAGGGCCATGGCACATTGAAGCCAAGGGGTTGAGGGAAAGTGCCGCCCCTCCTCTAGCTCCCCTGCAGTGTGCACAGTGGCAGGAGCCCCATTGTCCCCCCTGCTGTAGCAGCCTGCGGTCGGGTTGCTCAGCGGCAAACCTGGAAGTGCTGCCAGTGCTTCTCTCAGGGGGGGTCTGTCCAATCTTAGGCGGTTTATGTGCACCCATGTGCACCCCCTACACATTGCCAATTGGAAGCGCCTTCTGCCCTTGTCTGTAGAGAGGCATCTTCCAGGGAATGCATAAAACCCCATGCCTAACTGATATCTGTGCTAACATCTACTTGTGGTTGATGGTGCTGGTGGTGCTGCCATAATTCACCTTTTACCTAATCGTTTGATTTTTAAAGCACTGGCCCAGGAAGTAGGAGATTTGGGGCCTTTGTACATGTCACAAAATTGGCCTTTAAAGTGGCTTAAATACCCTTCTGCGCTGCTTTAATGGTGTTGCTGTTTACATTGTTGGTGGCATATTGCATTTGAATGGTGCAGCTGTTTACACTTTCAGCAGCATATTGTGCTTTAAATGCCTTTGGGACTGTAATAGGGAACCCTAGCCCTGTTACCAGGAAGCAGGCTGGTCCCTTTGAGACCAGAACTTTCCAGGCACAACCTGCTGGCAGGGTAGAGGTTAAAAGCTGAGCCTTGGCAGCTAGTCAGGTGACCAGGAGGTGGCAGGCCAGAACTATAAAAACCCTGGGCTGAGCTTGCAAAAGGGTGCTGGTGGCAGAAGGGGTGAACTCCTGATGACTCCCAGAGAAGCTGTGGTAGCCCCACAAGAATGAGCATAGCAGATGGTGGGAAGCAGAAGCACAGAGCCATGGAAAATGTGAGCTGGCATACTGCCTTCCTTAATTTTATTTTTTTATAGTCCATGGACTTACTATTTGTGTTTAACTAATAAACCGGTGGTTTGTGGTCAAGGCTGTAGGGGAGGAGGAGGCCTCATTAGCGCCTTGGGGTGCAGTCATAAAAGGCCAAAGGGCCCAGTACACTAGTGGGTGTAGCTGTATAGGGCTTATGGCCCAGACCTGGCTGCAGGACTTTGAAGCTGGGTCCCAGTGGGTGGATCTTGGCTAGCAGCCTGAGCAATAAGAAAGGGGCCAAGTCTGAGGAGGCAGAAGACCCAACAACTTGGTACCTAGGGATGCAGTGTGAAAGTGGGCCAGAAGGCCTGGTGCCATAGTGAAAGCAAAAGGAGGGTCACGGGCCCAGAAAGTATTAGGGAGCTAGAGCCTAAAAGTCAAACCCTTCCTGGTGGGTTTAGGCTGGTAGGGCTCGCTAGAGAAAGACAGGGGAAAAGCCTGTGGTGGCTGAGAACCCCAACATAGAAATACAATAGGTAGTCTCCCACTTGTAAAAAAAACATCTAAACAACATTTACATCAAGACATGGCAGGAAAATAAAGGCTAGATACAAGCCAAAATACAGAAGTGAAGTGTTAAGGAACTTCAAGGGTGCCCCTCAGAGGCCACTAGAATGCTGCTGGGGATGGCAACCTGTTACAGGGATGTAGCAAATAAAACACCTCAGATGTTTTAGTTTGCTACCTAACAAAGTGCAACAGCTGTGGAGGGAGGCACTGGGCCTCATGCAGCTCAGGGGCTATGCAGGCAGGCTCCACTGAAAAAAATAAAAAAGCAGTGAGCCTCATCTCTTTTTTTTTTTCCCCCTTCCCTGGAGCCTGATTGCCTGCCTGAGCTGTGTGGGGGCCTGGTGCTCCCCTCTGCATCTGCAGCAGGGCTGGTGCATCCCTCCATGGCTGTTGTGCCCCCTGGGACCACTCAGGGCGGGTGGTGCCTGGAGGGTGCCACTGCTGCCACAGAGGGAAGCACCAGCTCCTCTGCAGCTCAGAGACCACTCAGCCCGCCAGCAGCTCACTCCCCGCAACCACCAGAGAGGCAGGTAAGGATTGGGCCCAGCCATTGTGTACATGCCACAGAGGTTAACTTTGGTTTAATTCTCTCTAAATTGAAGCAGTGGGTTTTAAAAAAACCGACTGGTTCAATTAGGGAGAATAAAACCAAAGTAAACCCCCATGGCATGTACACGCAGCTATGGATTCTAAGCCCTTCTGATATTGCAGTGATTTGAATCCATGTCCCTTAAATCCAAGGAAAATGTCCTAAGAAATAGGTTGTGGAATAGATTCCAGCAGAATACTTTCTACCCTCCTGTTGGAACTGAGCCAGTTGCTGCCAAGAATGCAAAAATTATGATGCCAGGAAGAGAACATTTTACATTAGACAGTCACTGGAAATAACTCTGGCAGTAGGGGTTGAAATTCTGGGATGCCTGTACACATCATGGGTTTTAATCCTCATTAAATTAAATAGGTTTATAAAATTTAAACTTGTTTATTTCAGAGCATTGCATCTGTGTTTACACGCACTAAGTTTACAAATGAATTAAGCCAGGTCCCTGGCCAGCAAGAAGGAGAGCAAGATTGTTCATTGCTGTCCCCCAGCCCAGGGCCCCCCACCTACTCCGTGTCCATGTCCATGCCCTGCCATGCAGCTGTGGAAGCAGGGAGCCAGCAAGTCACACAAGCTAAAAAAGCGGAAACAATTCAAAAGTAAAAGCAATTCAAAGGGTTGCAGCAAGTAAAAGCAATTCAAGGGGTCTACAAAAGTCGCAGTGCCATCTGGACAAAGAGGCTCATTACACATGTTTGTGTGCCTCTGTATTTGCACTCAGCGAATCCATGGACGTGATGCTTTAAATCCTGGTGAGCCAAACTAAACTATGTCCAAGGAGTTTTAGTTTAATGCACAAGAAAGACTTTTAAAGTGTCAGGAAATCCCGCATGTGCAAACAGACACACAGTTGCAGCACATGAAAAGGCAAAAATTTTGATATATACATGAGCCCCCGAACTCCCCTTTTCTTTGGGAATGCCCTTTTCCCTGGGACAAAGAAGCATGCTTCTGTGGTTTATTCTCTTTCCTGCTCCATGACCCTTGCACATTAGGTAGCTGACCTTGGAAGTGAAATTTGGCATTGTGAACAGAAACATATAATGGCCAGTATCACTTGGCTATGATCCTGACAAGAGGAATGTTTCATGTACGCTACCTCTGGGCTTCTGAGATTCCTGCACCACTCACTCTATTCCTTGTATAGAGTGCCTAGGCACCTGAGCGTGACTTGCGCTTAGGTACCTCTGATGTCTTTCTGTATAGGGATTCTGGGGGTCCAGCCTGATCAAACTAAATTGCCACATAGAACAGGGAGCCTAATGTCTAGAGATTTCAATGCCATGTAGAGTCACCAAGAAACCAAATTGAATCCTGGCATCTGAGTGGTGTGTGTTGCCTCAGTCATCTTGATTATGGCTTGTTGGTCTGTGTGATTATATGGTTGTGGGAACTGACATTTTCCCAAGATATCCTTTCATTTTTATTATTCCTCCTTGTTATTTTACAGAATTCAGAAAGATTAAATTAGCCCAGTTTGCTGCAAGGGAAGAAAGAGCAGGCTGGATAGATAGGTCAACTAGAAGATGCAATACCTTTAGCAGAATCTGGGGCCAGGGAAATGAAGAAGGGGAACTGCTGAAGCTGATTTCAGGCTCCTTTTTCCTGATATGGTAGCCATCTACAGCTAGCCAATAAAAACTGTGAGCAAAGTGGGAGAATGGGTCTTTGAATTCCCTCCCTTCTCTTAACTTTAGGTGCCTCTTTCTACCTGATACCCAATGCCATGTGTAGATGAAATTAGGAGCATGTGTGCATGACACTTTAAAGTGGGCTAAATGCTTTTGCACTGCTTTAATGGTGTTGGTGTCTGCACACCTCAGGGGTGCATTACACATTAATTCCAGCTGCTGTAGGAAATTTGGCAGTGTATTGTGCCTTAAATGACTTGAGGCACAGCAAACTACAACTCCTCTGAGTTTAAGTTTGCTCTGAGGAGTTTTAGTTTGCTGCCCCTATAGCCGCCATGGGAGAAGCAGGTAAGTCGGGTGTGTTAGTAACATGGGGGGGGGGGGTTTAATCAGCCCTAAATTGAAGCAGTGTTTTTAAAAATCCACCACTTCAATTTAGGGCCCCTGTTTCATCTACACATGCCCCAAGGCCCAGAGTCCTCTTATGAAGGTACATGTTTTAACTGAGCAGGTCTCGTGGTATGTGAGTGCTTAAAAGCTTGTTAAGGTATTTTGTTCACAAATTTGGATATGATTCTTAGAATATGAAAATTTCTTTTGAAATGAATGACATAAGGTAATAATCAAACCAAATAAAAGCAGTGCAAACTGGATCTACCAAAAAAGAAATAAACACTTTAAAAGGTTTTTAGGAGACTGTGCAATGTCTTTTCTGAAGTGGGCTGCATTTGACACTCAATGTCTGATCTCTCTGTAGCTGTGAGTGCGTAAATTTGCCACACCCAGTCTCTTCATGTGGCTTGTTTTAAAATGCATCAAAGTGGACTACAAGTGCCATGTATAGCCACTCACTGCTCCCAGGAGTTATGTGGGGAAACTAGTATAAGTAACTTGAGGTAGGGGATGGGTCAGCAGAATTGGGTGGGGGTTAATAGGTCCTCAGGGGTGGTGTTGGCAGGTCCTTGGGGGTGAAGGCATTGGAGGGGCTGGCACATCCACGGGCGGGGTTGATGGGTCTGTGGTTGGGCGGGGGGGGGGGGGGTTCCCTGGTCAGGGTGGAGGTCATGGAGCTAAAAATAGCCCAGTTAGGGTCAGAGGGGTGGGAATAGTGCAGCTCTAGGGCTGGGGTGAGCAGCTGAACTTTCCCAGCCTCAGGGTTGCACTGTGAACGTGGGCAGGCACTTGTGGGATTGGATTAACCGTTTCTTAGACCTGGTTAACACAATCTTAATCTAAATCAGTGCATCTCCTCAGGACATGTCATTTTTTGGGAAATTTAAGCCATACAAATGCCTTCATGATTGGGCATTTAGATGGATCTCACCCTGATTAGGTAGATCTAACTGTAAACAGCTGTATGTACCCAGAGGGGGAGACTTCTTTCTAATAAAAGATGCAGAACACCAAGAACAAATCATAAGAAACAGAAACTACATACAGCACAAATATTTCTACTAGCCAGAGAAATCCAGTGAAATTGCACATCTTATTTTGTCCTATCAGAAGTTTAATAATTTTTCTTGCCCACTTCCTTCTGCTTATGTAATATCCAGCAAATTACGTTACGGGTGCTGTATCAAAACTGACACAAGCACAAAGCATTCCTGACTTTTATTTGGCTCACTAGAACATGAGGAAGCTTTCTTTTTGTGCGTGTTTTATTTGGCATACTCCCTCCACAAAGTTGCACATACCCTCATATTAAAGAAATACAAAGTGAATGTAAAAATACAATTGTTCTGTTCCTCTCTCCCTTTCCATAAGTGGTGCCTTGTAGCCTAAATGATATCATTGCCCAAGTGTTGCAAGAAGTTTAATTAAATGCATCACTTCCAATAAATTCCTTGGGCAAACAGACTACCATAGGGGCACATAAAAAATGTGAGCATTAATTGCATTTGGGATTAGCCTTGTTGAATCAAATTCTCACACACTGATACCCTTTGTACTTAAGCCATAAATATGAGTCATTTATACATCTAGCTATTGGCAGGTTTACTGTAAAGTAGTATTCCCACTGGACCACAACCCTACAACAGTTTAAAAAAAAAAAAATTCTAACTAAGAAAAGTACCTGCTTACATATGACCAGTGAGACAGACTGAATCTCTCCTTTGATATCGTTTTTAAATGATGTATTTCTGTTCAATATCATTCCATTAACAGTTAGTGTCTGCATTTGAGAATTGTAGTTGAAAACTAACACACTTTAATAAACCACCAAAAAATTCAAAAAACAAAGCAAGGACACACAATGAAAAATCCAATTTGCTGATAGATTAATTAAATTCCCTACTGACCCAACCCTGACTGAATCTGTCCCATGCGGGAGAGAGTGAAAAATGAATTTGCTAATTAATGTTAATACAAAGAATGGAACAATTAAAGGAACAGGCTAGCAACAGAGTGAACATCCCTCCTTAACTCAGTTGGTACAAGCATGGTGGGCAAATCTCTACATTTGTAAGAGCTATTGTGAATGAAATAATTCCATTAAATGCAGCACCAGTAATATCACTGAGGTTCTCTTATAGAGCGGGATGTAAGCCAACTGTGGAATATTTATTCTTTCAGGATTTATATTTAATCATGTACAAATGTCTTGAGGACAATGCTGAAGCCATAAGGGACTGGTACGACTTCTGAAATTTTCTAAAATGATATTGTGACTGTAGGTCTTTTCTAGCCGTATTCTAGTAAGTGTCTGAATTGCTCATCATTAATATATTTGTATAATTACCCATCTGCACACTTAACAAAATTGTTTTTAAAGTCTTTCAGAATTTTATGATAAGTACTTACTCTCATCTATTTTGTATAACTCCATTTTAAAATATTATTTTTGGATTGAGCTATTTTCTCAGCCTACAGTACAATTCCATTTAATGGCAACTACAATGTACTTGGCTTACTTGTTTCTAAATGAAGGCAAATACAAAAGCAAAAGACATTTTTACTAGTTCCTGGCATGTTTTTGCATTTCTATAATTTTCTTTTAAAATCATTTATGATGTATTTCCACTTTACTAGCATAATGTATCTCAATCGCTGATCAATATAACACTAAATGTAGTGCTACTCAAAGGGCAGACTATAAGGAGCCATAATGGACTACTTAGTAAATAATGTCTCTCTTAACAAGTTCATAATTATGTATTTACTATAGGAAATACTTTGCAATGATTCCCAAGGAAACATTCTAATCCGTTGACTTGATGCACGTTTCTAATAGTGTAATCACATATTAACGCCATTTGCTGCTATTTTCAAAAAAGGGAAACAATAGGAGTGAGGAAAGAAAGAGGCTGGAAAAGAAAAATCAAACGGAAACACTAAAAGAAATGTTTCTTCTTGGCTTTGTTTCATATATAAATTTATAGATATAGGGGAAAAATTGGTTGATGGTCAAAAAAGAAGAAGCAGGATCTTAAGAGCTTTGTGAAGCTCAGTGATTTCAGTTTGCAGTAAGTTAAACAACTGGCTTTATTTTGTTCTGCATAGCTGTGCAGAGGCACCCCAGGAATTTCTCTCTGAGTTTCAGGTTGAATGAAAGCACTGAGTTGTGCTTGCTTTTGGATCTGTACTGCTGAGCTCCACATGATTTCTAACACAAATCCTTCCTAAGAAGGGAGATTCACTCCTTCTATTTAATCTAGGCTGATTTTTCCGATATATAAGGCAATGTGAAGCTCATCAAGTTTTGTGTGATTTTGATTTTGTAATGAAACATTTGCACAGCTTCAATCCTAACAATATAGCAAAAAACCAAGAGGAGACATGGAGGGAAGAATCAGATCACTTACCAGGGGAGAGAATAATAATAAAAAAATACTACTATGTATGCAAACTGAGTTGCTCCCCATCCTCAAGAGAGTGCATAGACTGTAAATCAGGGTCCAAACTTTTCTGTTTCCAGGAGTTTAGCTGTATTTATATTTCAGGAACAAGTAAAATAACATAAACCTCAGTTGAAAGCTGTGTCTATCCAATAACTATTATCTACTGCCAGCAATGGATTTAACTACCATGCATTGCTGAATCAAACTAGAGATGAACAAAGTTTAGGGACAAGTGTAAGCAGGAATAAAACATGTTTGATATCATTCTGGAAACTATTACCACTTCTAGATCTCTCCTTGTCCTTCATATAACTCTCAGAAAGCTGCAGCTACCTGTTTTATCTGCAAGTTGATACCATATTTGTCACAATAGGTCATCAGGAGATTTTAGGTGAAGACAGAAATGGCAATTTTTGCCTGATTTGGCCCCTGCAAGCACTCTACAGCCATGACCAAACATAAGTGCATGGCTGCAGAGCACGTGAAAGGGCCTGATCCCACGACAATCTGAATCCTCATTGCATGTGTTTTCAGATGAAGATACTCCAAAATGGAATGCCTTCGTTAACGTCTGTCTGTGTGCACTGAGAGCAGGGCGGGGCTGACACAGCTCAGCCCTGCTCCTGGCACTGGCTTCAGAATGGGATATACCCACCGTTCAGCACCAGCTGAAAACCTCCCAAACCAAGCTCCCTCTGTTCCTTCCTCACCCCCCCTTCTGAAGGAGAGGGGCAGGTCTAGGGGAGAGCAGCTGCAGAGTTGCAGCTGCTTCAAATTGCAGCAGAATCCTCAAAGCCCCAGGGCTAAACAGCGAATGTATGTTGGGTTAAGGTATCACTGTAACTCATACCGCTTCCTGTAAAGTACTATGAGTTACAACAGGGAGCTGCACTTCTGTCTGCAGCTTTTGTATTGCCTGTAGGGTTTCTGCAGCTGTCAAGAGGATGGGTCAACAGTGTGCTCTCACCTTCATGCATACCAAGGTTCTCCTTGTAAAAAAGAGCAAGGAGTCAAGAGTTCAAAATGTAGCACTTTCCCCTCTCTGTACTAAAAGGGGATAAATCTAAACCATCCCATAGTCTGCTACTGAATTCTTCAGGGGGGCATTTTCCATTTCCTCTATGCCACCTCCTCTACTGAATAATGCCAGACACTAAACAAAAGGGCCAACAGCCCTTCTAATTTTGGAGGCAGAGAAAGAGATAGACTTGATTTCTCTGCAAAATTCATGTTGGACTTGATTAGCCATACATACTGATCTGGAGACTTCCTGAACTAGGAATGTAACTTACATTACCTTTTATGTCATTGTATGCCACTCCACTTCATGGAAATGCTTATGAGTTCTAGTACTGAAGCATAAGTCTTTGATATTATGCTAGCTCTCTTCAAGCAACCTGATGACAATGTTAACATTTGGGATTCACAAATATTGGCAAATAGTAGTCAAGTGGTAGTAAAAATACTAGTAAAAGTCCGGTGCAGTGGCTGGAGTTTGGGTGAAGTCCTGGAGGTTTAGAAAAGGGCAAATATAGTGCCTGCCTTTAAGAAAGGGAGGAATAAGGATCCATGGAATTATGGAACAGTCAGGTTGACCCCAATTCCTTGAAAGACTATGGGACAGGTCCTCAAAGAATCTATTTTGAAGCATCAGGAGGAGAACAAGGTGATCAGAAACAGTTAGAATGGATTCTCTATCTGACCAAGTTGATTTCCTTCTATGATTTCTTTCTATGACAGGCCCTGTGGTTGGGAAAAGAGCAGTGGATATGATATATCTTGACTTTAGCAAGGCTTCTCATACTGTCTTACATGATATTCTCATTAAGAATCTAAGGAAACTATAGACTAATACATAATTAATACATAACTAATTGGACTAATATATTATATAAACTAATTGGATCATTGTGCTCAACAACTAGTCATCAATGGCTCAATCACATGGCATTTCCCAGGGCCCTGTCTGGGTCCAATATTTTTTAATATCTTCATTAATGATTTGGATGGTGGGACTGAGTGCATGCTTACCAAATTGGTGGATGACACCAAGTTGTGTGGAGTTGCAGACACAGTAGGGGTAGGATCAAGAATGACTTGGACAAACTGCAGCAATAGCCCCAAATCAATCAGATGAAAGTCAACCAGAACAAATGCAAAGTCCTACACCTAAGGCAGAATGACTGTATGCACAAATTCAGACTGGGGAACGGTTGGCTAGGCTGCAGTACTACAGAGAAGGACCTGGGGTTTATACCATTAGTATACCATAAGCTGAATATGAGCCAACAGTGTGCCCTTGCCGCAAAATACAACAAACAAACGACAACAGCAAACAAAAACAGCAGCATACAGAGTTGTATTAAGAGAGGTGTCATTTACAGATCAAGAGAAGTGATTCTTTTGTTCTATTCAGCACTGGTGAAGCCTCACCTGCAGTACTGAGAATGAAAACATCCAGAATTTCATCTTTGGTCTTCTGAATTGTAATATTATATTGGTCCTTCAACAGTGTCTCTTGCTAATTGTTTTTATTATCTATATTTGCCATGACTTAGTTATTAAGAATAAATTGAAACTATGAATATATATTTACTGTTTTCAGTACTGAATCATATATGGCCAATTCCAAACCAATATAAAATGACCAACTATGTCAGTGGTGCTAAAGCAGTGTCAATACATACTGTAATTATTCAGGACTATTTTTTTCAGTAGCATCAAGTCTATTGGCAGTGGATGAACACATACAACCACATGGATGTATCCTACCTATTTTCCAGCTCTGAGCAGAATAAAGGTAGGCAAGGGCAAGAAGAGGGGGTTGTTCTGAGGACAGGAGAATGGGGCAGCACAGTCTTTTTTTTTTGGCCTTGCTCTCCCCTCCACCATGGGATATGCTGCTGCAGCTACGAGGCTAATTCTCTCACAGCTGCTCTTAAATTATATGTGAAACAACACTGTGAAAGTCTTAATTCTGTGCTGGCTGCAAGTGGGTTATCCCAATAACTATTGACCTCACAGCAGGGGGAGGGGGACTAAGGCTGACAATGGTATTCCTATAACTGGTATGCATGACCAGAGCCTCCCTCTCCTGGGTGACCCTATGCTGAGCACAGCCCCATACTTCCATTCCCCTGCCCCCAACTCCCACTTGCTGTAGTCAGTGCCTGAGGCTCATATCTTGGTTGCCAAGCCCTAATTATACTACTACTGAAGTCTTCAAAGTAGACCTGCCAGAACATCCTTTACATGCTTTGAGGAAGACAAAACAAGGGAAAACTGCCTTCTATACTTTGAATCTGTTGCTGGACGCAGATTTTACAGTAGGTGATGTTGCAATAAAAATGAACAGAGTGCCAGCCTTTTACTTTTTATAAGGCAACTGAATCTAATCTCATCCTTTGGGTGGAATCTCCAGGCTAAGAATAGGGAGAGGAATAAAGAGACAGTAACATTTTTTTTTCCCCTCCTCCATAGTGCCTCTTATACGGCTCACTGACATTATAAGACACTGTGTGGACAGGCAGAGATCCAGGGTCACTAGCTACAGTAAGAGAGCCATCTAAAAGGGTTATCTAAAAGACTCCAACAATCCCTATTCATACACACACATGCACACACCACTTACTGTTGTAATGGTTACTGAAGGCAACCTTTTCAAACTAGAATGTGGCCTCGGTCACCTCGCTAACCGAAAGTAATTAACCAGGCCCTGCACTCTGCTCCTGTCAAAGGGCTGAGTGATGTTTTTTATGGTACCGGTACATCAGACTGTCAGAAGTTGGTCCCAAAGGTAAGTAAATTGTGAGATGGAAAATGAAGACACAAGACCATTGCTAAGACAAATTATAAAATGAGGCCAGAGATGTCACATAATAAAAGCAAAAATCTGGACTGGGAGTAAAAGTCTAGCTGGCAGAATCTCCTTGAAGTACAAGAATTGTTGCCTGTTTTTCTTCTGGAAGAGTAACCCCTAGGACATGGACATAATTGAAGATCTACAATACAGAAAAGACAAAGAACAGGATGAAACAGAAACTCATGTATAAAGAATGGAAAGGTGGTTGAGTTGCAAGCAAAAAAAAAAGGTTCAGCTACTTTACATAGCACTTTAAGTCTGATTTTTGGAGTCAGTAATGAAAATTCATAAAAGAGGCATATTAAATTACACCATATTTCCACCTTAAAGTGAGTAAGTTACAAAGGACTATCTGTCACATACAACAATTCTACAGGTATCCACCCCGAACTGAATGTTTTTTTTTGTTTGTTTTTTTTATTTGAAGCAGTAGGAAATTAAGAACCTGGAGGATTTGGGAGGGGGGAAAAAGAGCAATCAAGCTTCATAAGAGTTTGCATGAATTGTAGAAGACAAAAGCTCTCATTAAGTAAATATTACTAATACAAGTACATTCTCCTCCTTCAAAACTTTCCTCACTGTGGACATTCTGCATTAACTCTCCACAATGTATCACTTAGAGGCAAGGATTTATTATGGTGATATCTTTTATTTGACCAACTATGCAGCTAGGATCAAATTAGATAAGCTTTTGAATGCAAGATATTCTTCATGAGGTGAGACCAGTGTGTCAGGTGAGACTTGATGAAGAATGTCTTGCATTTGAAAGCTTATCTAACTTGATCCGAACAATATAGTTGGTTCAATAAAAGTTATTGCCTTAAGAAATTCTTGCTTGTTGTGTAATTTCTGGACCATCATAGCTACAACATAATTTTTACTACTGTATTATGTAGATGCTTAATGTTTTCAGCTTTCTACTGTATAAGGAATTTTTTCTGAACGAGATTGTTATCTCCTTCTGGCAGGGATCATGTTGCTTTATATGTTAGTAAAATATCAAATACATTTTCAGAGCTCAGGTAAGAATAATTCAGGGTTTGCATACTATTTTTCTCCAATATGTCCAGAAAGATCATTCACAATGATTAGTCATCAGTAGCTCAATGCCTAGCTGGGAGGATATATCAAGTGGGGTTTCCCAGTGTTCTGTCCTGGGCCTGGTATTATTTAATATCCTGACTAATGATTTGAATGATGGAACTGAGTACGTATTTAGCAAATCGGTAAATAACACTAAGTTGGGTAGAGTGGCAGATGCTCAGGAGGGTAGGGCCAGGATCCAGAATGATCTGGATAGACTGGAAAAGTGGCCCTAAATGAATCGGATGAAAGTCTGGAAGGACAAATACAAAGTCCTGTACCTGGGATGGAATTACTGCATGCACAAATACAGACAGGGTAATGACTGGCTAGGTTGCAGTACTGCAGACAAGGACCTGGGGCTTACAGTAGATCACAAGCTGAATGAGCCAACATTGTGCTCTTGTTGCAAAGAATCAAGTAATAGCACTGTCAGACAGGAAAACAAACAGAAGCTAAAAGCCCTGCATTTGCAAATATATTTCACTGGCTCATCCCTCTGTGGACATACACTACTGCCACATTAGCTTCTGAGTTTTAGGCCCCTGGCATATGTTTCTTTACTGGTGGGATAAGATCTGTTCCCTGATCCCAACAACCATGCCTCTTGCTGTGGCAGATGTGTAATTTCTTGGGGGGGATTAGGGACCAGATCCCAATCATGTCATTATTATTTGCCAGTATGGGGCAGCCTGGGATCATGACCTTGGGCTTCCCTATATTGACAAGTTGAAAGCTGAATGCCTGGTGAACATATGAGGTCTCAGGACCTAGTCCTACAATCACCTGATTGTTCGTCTTAGTTCTGGGATCACATTGGAGACAGTTCAAGACTATGGAGTTCCTAGGCTGGAACTGACAACCACCTGATTGTAAATCTCAGGCCTGGAACTGCACCATTCTTCAACTGGCTCCCAGAGCCCACTGTTGGTGTCCCTATGTGTTGGGGATGTCAGAAAACTGCATGTGCAGCCTGGCTGCACACAGTTTTTAGAGGTCCTAGAGTATAGGGTCTCATGGCCAGGACCCTTGAGCTGTGGGTCATGGCAGTCAACCTATGGGGTAATGGGGTACTCCATAACTCCATGTACCCCAGTGCTTCTGGCCCAGCTGAGGAGCTCCCTTGACTTCCCAGCTGCTGAAAACGGGGCTGTACTCTATGCAGAATTGCACTACAGGGTCGCCAGCCTGCTGACACACACAGGAGAGCTGTCAACCAAGCCCCATCATACAGCCATTTTCAGACTGCATGGTGAGAACTCTGCCATGTTCAATTTAATGTGCAATGGAAACCAGCCACAGAATTATTGAACATATTTTTTTGAAATACATTTTATTGCCCTGTTAATTGCCTGAACGTGTTTGCAACTTAAGTGTAATGTCTGCTTGGGACCTTAGGAAAGTGTAATTTTCTTGGTGTCATATACAATGCGAAAAAAGAAAAGAAAACACATGAAATAATTTATTTTATAATTACTTAATATAATATTACACATTTTAATGACCAATGCTTATAAAAGTGTAACTAACCTACACAGAAATGTCTAACACATCTTATGCTCTGTTGGATATGTACAGTTTAACACAAAGGCTTTTCTGTACAGTCATTTGAGAGAGAGAAAAAAATTGTTTTAACTAAGAACAAAAATTGTTTTGGATTTTCAGACTATTATATGCAATTGAAATTTGAAATTTTGGTTAGCTCTGCATTTGAGTTGGGGCACAGCATATGCTCATGTTAATCTTTTAGTCTTGTCATTACTTTAGCAACTCTTTTGTTAATGGGAAAGAATTTTCATTATATTAAATTAGAATAATAATGTAAAAAGACAGGGATTAAATGCTGACCTCTCAGTATAATAGGGGTATTTCCCTATGTGGCTGTAAGCCTGTCATTTCGGATCCCTTTTGAGATTTGAAACAACTGGAATAAGCTAAATAGTCTTATTGCATGGACTGGTGAAGTGGGGAATACTTATCACAACTATTTGACCACGTAAGACCTGCTTAATATTTTCAATCATTTTACAAATGTGATCCTGAAATAAGATATTTCTTCCCCATGCATCTCAGTTTAGTATCATTGCAGACACAAACCCTCAGCTATATTATCCTTTCATTACTTTGAGTTTCTGGATATTAAGAAATAAAATACTTATTGACCATATTACTCATTCTAGCAGGTTTGTTTAATACATTGTGTGGCACCTTCTATATCAGCTGTGGGGGAAAAAACTCATACATTTCTCAGTCTGTGTTGCTAAGCCCTGTATAGTACAACATGACTAACTGGTGTTTGGCTAGAGAGGATCACTTTCTTCTAAAAGACATGGGGCTGTGTCACGACAGTTGCTGCTTTCCTATGTGTGTGTGGTGCTATCACAACATACTCATGTGCAGCAGAGCCCCAGAAAGTTTCCGAGAGTTTTCAGAATTCTGAAATTCAGAAGACAGCCTACCTGAAGGGACAGAGAGAGGCTGCTGAAATTAAATCAGAATAATGAACACTTATGTTCATCAACCTCTTACCCAGCCCTTTAGATCATCCACTAAGCAAGAATATATCTGACATTTCATATTGGCCTTTTCTGTTTATTCACCACTGCTTATGTTACTTAAACTCCAAAGCACTAAGGTGTTAGAATTTTAGTACACTACAGGAATCCTATAAAAAGCCACAAGAAAATGAATATACCTTCTTCTTCCTTTCTAATATGTTACTTAACATCTGTGATCCTGAAGCAGTGATAGCAAGCAATGAGGGGAAAAGTAATTTGTGCGCAATTGAACTCCTTCAGAGTATCTGTTCTAATTAGGACTGGCTCATTGCTTTTATGGTAGTGGCAACAGTTTTATACCAAGGTGGCAATAAGCAAGGGAAAAAAAAGCATTCATTTGTATTTGCTGTTGCATATGGTGTACCTTGAAAATGCAGCTGCTGCTGTACTTTTTTTTTAGATACTTGTGGATGCATTGCTTGTGTTAGAACAAAATTTATTTTAAAAAAGGAAATGAAAAATAAATGATTGATATTACTTCTAATATCTCAATAGGCTTACTCTGAGATATTAAGCCTATTTATCTCACTGAATGAGATGTTTACATTCCTAGCAATTTCAGTGAGACCAGATAAAGTAAATATTTAACAAATAAGGAAATATGAAGTGGGAAGCCTAAAAAATTCTGACAGCAAGGGTCAGTTTTCATAGCAGACTGCTTGTCATGAAAGACTGGGCAGTAGGTAGGGCTCTCGTGGGCTAAAATCTCTAGGTCTCCTGCAGTCCAGAGGCCCTAGCAGCTCCAACTCTGTGACAGGAAGCCTGGAACTTTGAAAATCCCAGCTCAGTGCATAATTTTCCATTGTTTTGGCAGAAAATTTTTATACCAACTTTAGTTAGAAATTGGTTCAAGTGCAAACACAACATTATAATGTGCCCATGACCCAGGCACGAATTGAAAGCCATTTCTTCTTCAGTTCTGGAAGCTGAAGGTTAAACCAATATTTTCCATATGGAAATCTTAGTGATCTAAAAACCCAATTGTTTTTGAAAGTTTGAAAAGATCATTTTCAGGTCCCCATAGCTCTAGGGTACACTCATGGGTGATTCTAGGATTTGAAAAAGGAGCTTACAGATAGTGTGGTGCGTTATTACCAGGGATCCTGATTTTCTCTGATAAAAAAAACCCCCAAAAACCAAAACAAAACAAAAACAATTTTCAGATAAAAAAGTAACCCAAAATCCACATTTTTCCAGGATTGAAATGAAACACCACTAATAGATAGATAGATAGATAGATAGATAGATAGATATTAGTGGTGTTTCATTTTAAACCTGGGAAAAT
This sequence comes from Alligator mississippiensis, assembly GCF_030867095.1. Classification (NCBI taxonomy): domain Eukaryota; kingdom Metazoa; phylum Chordata; order Crocodylia; family Alligatoridae; genus Alligator; species Alligator mississippiensis. Next base: position 368,774,411 of record NC_081824.1, read on the forward strand.
GTGTGTAACGGGCTCAGGCAGGAGCCCTGTTACTTGGGTAAAATCAGTCAGGGTTGACCTGAGGATGAACCCTGCCAGGTGGAGGGACTTACACACTGGTAAGGGGAGCAGGTGATTAGCCCACCAAAACAGACAAAAGCTGGTGGCAGAAAAGACTCTTTGCCTTCAGGCACCAAAGAATGGATGAAGAGTGATCCAGATCATGATGGAGAAGATGCTAGTAGCTGGATCTATGGCCCTGGAGGACACCCAGACTGAGGGACTCTAAGGTGCAGCAGTTGTGGCAGGCATGTACAGAGGGGGAGACGTACCTGAGATTGCCCAACCCGCTCACAATGTGAATTTTGGGTTACGTTTTTAACCAGAAAATTGGGGAGTTTTTTTTTATCATAGAAAACCAGGATTCCTGATTACCACATGTAACACAGCACAATTTTTTTTTATCCTGGTAAAAAGAAACTACAAGACTTACCAATAAGGTAGGGGCCTAGGTCTGTATTATTCAGTTAAAGATTGAAGCTGAAACAAATATAACTTCATGGAATGTGCACTAAATACTTAAATATAGATGTATTAAAAAAAATGACAAATTTGATAAAAATACTTAATGTTGTTTCATTAGTACTGTAGCAACTGGGATTAGATGTACATCTCTTTTTTTTTAGATTAAAAAAAATAGCTGTCTTGAGCATCTTGACAGTGAATTCAGTGCTTTACTGAAAATCATTTTCATACTCAAGTTAAGGTTTCCACGCCTGGGAGAGTTTTTAGCTAGAGTTAAAAACAGTTTTCACACCTGTGAAATAGGAACTACAGGCACCTATACACGAGCAGCAAGGCTGCTCCGATGCACTGTAATTATAATGCATTGGAGCAGCCTTGATTAATTGAGTCTGTGTAGCATGGTAATTACTGTGCTCCAGCAGAATCCAGCATCTAGTGTATCAGCATCCCTGTGCCTAAAAATGGTGGTGGGGTGCTTTAACTAAAGTTTGTTTGATGAGCTCGTCAAATGAGCTTTAGTTAAAGCACCCCTACCACCATGTTTAAGCATGGGGATGCTGATACACAAGATGCTCTGGGTGCTTTAATTAGAGTGGCATTCAGAGTCGCTCTAATTAAACCACCCATACACACACACACACACACACACACACACACACACACACACACACACACACACACACACACACACACACACACACACACACACACACACTCCCGGAGCACATGTATAAATGCCCAACCAAAAGGCAGCATAATTGCAGAAGAAAAGTTAGCTTGATTAGTGCACCATCAAAACCATTAAAAAGGAGAGTGGGTTGTTAACACCGAAGGAATGAAGAATGTAAAAGGAATCGGGTAGATTATAATGATCCCTGAAGTTGATTGACTCCCTCACTGCTGCCTGAATAGAAATGTTGCTACCATTGCCAGGCAGTTGGTTTTTAGGTTTGAGTGGACCAGAAATCAAAGAGTGGGTCCAACTGCATCACTGCAACCCCCGCCCCACCAGATCCTTGATCCCCCTAGATCCTGTGTACATCTGACAACAGGCTTTAAAATTACTTCAGAGATGCTGTGAAATTGCTTGAAAACAATCAATTTTTTCTTATCACCCTGTTCAAAGGCAAGTCTTAATGAATCTCCTACCAGAAATATTGTTGTGAACAACACTTCAAACATTCAAAATAATAACAAACAGTCACTCCAAATTCATAACAAAATTGATTGTATTCCATTATTCCTTGTTCTGTTCCCATGTGACCAGGGACAATAGTCCATTACCATGCCCTTTATAACCACCCTTCAGATACTATTGTATCATATTCAACATTTGGTCCACTATTACCCCAAAGTCCTTTTCTGTAGTACTAAAGCCTAGTCCATAGATTTCCAGAAAAGTGAACATTTACCATTAACTATTTTTCTAAAGTATAAACAACCAGAAGAAAACTGAACATTTTTACTGCAACTCCGTCTCCAGCTCTCTACATTTTAAATTAACAACACTTTAACAATTGTTCCAAACATACACTGGTATTTACCGTGGACATTAAAATGACCTCAAAGAGGAGCTGATACTTCTTTCCTGATGACATAGTATTCTTATTTTATAACAAAAGTTTAGAGATGAGAGAGCTTGTTTGAAAACTTTGATAATATAATGTGAATTATGTGAATGAGCATTAATTTAACACTATGGAGGAGAAACAAAGCTGCTGCATGGTGAAATGGTAACATTGCTTATTGGGGAAATGGACTTACATCAGGTTTTTTGGGTTTCTGTATTTTAGGAACAGATCAGGGTTCAGGGAAATAGATGACAATCCAACTTACAACAGTGAGATACTTGCAGTGTGAAATGCATGCACATTTAGCTTCCTGTTCTTGCAGGTACATTTAGCACTATTACTAGCAGTACTGATTCTAGTGAAGAAAGAGAAAATCCTGTCAAACCTGAGTTTCACATCAGACATTCTTTCCAGAGGACAATCCCCAGCTAATAAAAACTGAAAGATACTAAATTTAAGAAATGCTATCAACTCAAAATATTTACAGTCTTGCCAGGAATTTTTAAGATTGCTTGGAAGAACCTTTTTTTTTTTTCCTTTTCAAACTACTTAATGAATGAGCAATAAGATGAACAAAATATATTTTTTTAAGAAAAAAGGCAGATTGGCTAACATGGAATATCCTAGAATGACAATTCATAGGAAAACAGAATTTTCCTTTTTTTGGAACTATCCTTTTCAGATACTCTTCCCAGTGAGATGTAGAAATCAGTAAATCAACCTAGGGAGTTTTCAGTTGATCTACGTAGAATTGGAAAGGAATTGAAGGATTATCCTCTCCTTAGCACCCTTCTATTAAACACTGCTTCACTAGGGGTAAAGATGTCACCTCCATGTCTAATTGAATGTGTACTTGTGCCCATGTCCACAGTTGAGAACACCAGACTATCAGCTGAGTAAGATTCTATTTTAGGAAAGAAGTACTAATGTTTAACATACAAGGCACTATTTCCTTTCATCTTTCTTTTGAAGTAAAGATTGCATTAGATAATAACTTACATGTTGAGATTTTGCACGGACTGTAACGGTCCCTTCCACTTGTTTACTCAAAGCCTCTGCTTTGAACATTAACCTTGCTTTTGAATAGTTTTATAGATGGCAGCTAGGTCCTGTATAACATCATGAAGAAGCTATCAGATAAGGTTAGAAACAACTCTTTTACCTGAAAGTAGTGATGATATGGCATTTCTGAACACATGTGAAGAAGTTATGAGCCCAAAGGGAGCACTCTGGTGAAAATGCTTTCTGTTGTAGCAGAAACTAAAGTATCTCCTCCCAGCCATATATCCAGTTGATCTCTAAAAGGTTTATTTTCATATTCTGAAGGCTGGGGAAGATAAAGCTATTATAACAAATTTCAGTATTTCCCTCTGGAGTATTGATCTTTTTATGGCCTTGTGGAGAAGCCTGAGGTCTAAAATGGGCTCTATTCTATTATTTCTCTTTGTACCACAAAGAAATTGTATCCTACCTAAAATATCTGTCTACAGAACTATTTTTACTGTTCTAATCTGTAGGGGATGGACTTTTCTACCCTCCAACTTCTTATGCTATGAAGCATCTACTTATATAAATCTTGATAGTGTCACCTTTTTAAAAATTTATTCTGGAGAAAGAATAACTTTCCTGAAATTGGAACTTCACTGGAAGTATGAGTGATTGTGATGAGCAATTATTTTAAATCCCCTATTTTTGTGGTGATTCACTGCTAAATGGGGGGCCACATAAATTATCTCACAGAGATGAGTGAATGTTCCTAGAACTGTGAAGCCTAAACTCAAGAAAACATTTTGCATTTGGTTTTCCAGGGAAACTGAGTCTTTTCAATTTTAGGAGCTGGCCATTGCTGCTTTTCTCAAATGTTCAGTCTTCAGACTGGAAGACAAGTGGGCAGCTTCAAATGGAACACACGCTGAAGGTACTCCCACTAAAAGAAGAGATGAGATTTATTAACTTGTCTAAACTTTCAGAGGCTACTTTGTGTTACAAACAAACCTTGGGAAGAGTATCAGATTCTAATCTGCAACTCCACTATCTCCAAGACTGGTCCCCAACACAAGTCTTTAGAAATATATGTAAAACAAATTAGAACTGCTACATAAGAACAAGTCTTATTTAAAGCAGATTTTATGTATCCTGTTCATTAGTTTTCTTTGTATTTGTGTATACACAAGGAGATTTCAGTCTAGCGTCTTAGGGATGAGGTTGTTGTGTCCCAAGTTTGTTCCAAGTGATTATCTTATTCTCTTGCCTTAGCCAGTCTTACTATGCTACTAAGGAGACTGCAGGCTTTTTAACATGAGTCAGATTAATGAAGTCCTTAGGTACATGTAAGTTTTAATAGGGAATTCCCACTTTGCCTTTGTTCCACATTCATAAACCCAGTGAGGAAGATCTGCAATGACTTTTACCTTTGCAAATTCAAAAAACAGAAGTGTTTTGGTTTTCATTTTCTAAAAGCATAAAAAATCCCTATGGAGTTAGACCGTGTCCATGGTCCCCGGGCAGACTGAAGTCTCACTCACACTTTAGAGAGTTCTCCTTCTTTTTAGGCATGTAGGTTGTAGCCTTGTTGGTCTAAGGACATAGGCAGACAAGGGTCCTTGGGTGAATCTGATATATTTTATTAGACCAACCCAAATAGTTGGAAAATAATTATTAAGCAAGCTTTCGGGTTCAAGAACCCTTCGTCAGGCTAAGGAAGTTTCAGCAGTTGGTGTGTGCTCTTCCTGGATGGAATGAAAAGTAAAGAAGCCAGGGGCTGGGCTGGTATGCATACAAGGCAGGTAGTCAGTAAAAATGTAGATTGAGGAGTCAGTGGGTGAGAGAGAGGCTGGGGTGGGGGCAGGGATGGAAGAGAGAGAAGGGGGATGAAAGTGGAGAGATACCTGGGGAGTCAGATGTCAGGCAGGTTATAATGTGTCATAAATCCAATGTGTATATTTAGTCCATGATTTTTAGTATCCAGGAGGTTGATGAAGTGGAGTTCATAGGCTCGTCTCTGGGAAGTGTTGTGTAAGTTTCCTTTGAGGATCAGGACTGAGAGATTGGAGAGAGAGTGGTTTTCTTGTGAGAAATGTGCCCCCACAGGTAATTGAGTATTTCTGTCTTTGATAGATTTCCGGTGTGCATTCATTCTGGTGCGCAGTTGTTTGGTCTCTCCTACGTATTTTCCATCAGGGCATTTGGTGCACTGGATGAGATATATTACATTTCTGGAGGTGCAGGTGTAAGAGCCAGGGATGCTGATGGCTGTTGTGGGGTGTAGTAGTTGTGGGGGTGGTGGAGATGTGTTGGCATGTTTTGCATTTCTTGTTATGGCACAGTCCAGATCCTTTTGGTGTGTTCTGGGCTTGAGGAAGTTTGCTTCTGGTGATGAGGTTAGCGAGGTTCGGTGCTTGTTTGAAGGCTAGGATGGGTGGCTCTGGGAAGGTCTTTTTAAGAATAGGGTCTCTTTCTAGTATGGGTTGCAATTGTTTGAGGATTTTCTGTACAGGTTCAAGGGATGGGTGATACGTCATAACCAGCAGTGTGCGATTTGTGGGGGGGTTTCTTCTGTACTTCAGCAGTTCTTCACGTGGTATCCGGGTGGCTCTTTCAAAAGTACGGTCTCTCTCTCTGGAGGAGTGTCCTTGTTGGGTGAAAGCCTTTTTAAGATTGGTGAGGTGGCATTCCCGGGTGTTCTCTTCAGTGCAAATGCGGTGGTATCTGAGGGCTTGGCTGTATATCACAGCTTTTTTGGTGTGTTTAAGGTGATTGCTGGTTCTGTACAGATATGTATGTTGGTCTGTGGGTTTCTTGTATAACGTGGTCTGTATTTTATCATTCTGGATATTGATCATCGTGTCTAAAAAGGAGATGTTGGTGCTGGAGTATTCTAGAGAAAGTTGGATGGAGGGATGGTGATTGTTGAATTTCTGATGAAACTTAATCAGAGATTGTAGGTTTTCAGTCCAAATGATGAAGATATCATTGATATATCTTAAGTATAGCAAGGGTTTGATGGTGCAGTTCTTGAGGAAGTCTTCTTCCAGGTGGCTCATAAAAAGGTTGGCATACTGTGGGGCCATTTTGGTGCCCATAGCTGTTCCCATCGTCTGGAGGAAGTGTTGATTATTAAAAGTGAAATTGTTGTGTGTGAGGATGAAGTGTATAAGGTCAGTAATATCTTTGGGTCTGTATTCTGAGTTGTAATCTTGTTCCTGTCGATATGTAAGGCAGGTTTGGATGCCATCTTGGTGTGGGATGTTTGTATATAGGCTGGTAACGTCCATGGTGGCTAGAAGTGTGTTGCTGGGAAGGTGGTCTATGTTTTTAAGTTTCCGTAGAAAGTCTATAGCCTCTTGTACAAAACTTGCTCTGTGGGCGATGAGTGGTTTTAGGATTGATTCAATGAAACCTGGTATTTCCTCAGTTAGGGTCCCATGGTTGGATATGATAGGTCTGCCAGGGTTCCCTTGTTTGTGGATTTTAGGGAGCATGTAAAAAGTCCCCAGGTTAGGTAGCGGGGGGATCAAGGTCTATAGTTTTTCTTGTAGTCTTGATGGAAATGATTTGATGGTATTGTTGAGTTTTTTGGTGAAAAGGGGAGTAGGATCTTCTTGTAGTTCTTTGTAGTAGGTGGTGTCAGAGAGCTCTCTGTTGGCTTCCTTTATGTAGTCTTCATGGTTTAGGATGACTATGGCTCCTCCTTTATCTGCTGGTTTTATTACTATTTGGTGGTTAGATCGTAGAGATTCTATGGCCTTTTTCTCTGGTAGAGAGAGGTTGTTGTGGTGGCGTGTGTTGCTGATTATTTCATTGTTCATTCTTTCCCTGAAGCAGTCAATGTAGTGGTCAAGGTTAGGGTTTTGTCCACTGTGAGGTGTCCAATCTGATGTTTTTTTGGGCTTTTTGGTGTTGATCTTTTCCTGAATGTTGTCAGAGGACGAGTTGTTGTTGGGAGCGGGTTCAGTTTGGTCGTGGAAATATTCCTTGAGGCGCAGGCGTCGGAAGAATTCTTCTAGTTCTCCATGTTGAAGTATTTTATTAGGGTATTTTTCTGGACAGAAATTTAGGCCTTTAGAAAGGACAGATTTTTCAGTTTTGGTAAGCGTGTGTGTGTGGAGAGATTGATAATATTTGTGGGTTGGTTGCTGCTTTCAGTTTTATTAAGTCTGAGGTTGGAATGTTGTAAGGTGTTGGGTTTGATCCTCTGATGGTTGTTTTGTGGCTGGGGAGCTTGTTCTTGGAGTAATTTTTCCATTTCTTCTTTTTATGTAGGATGAATGTTGTAGAAAGTTTTTCGTAGTCTCTTTGTATCCATTGGATCATCTTCACTGACTACCTGTCTTGTATGCGTACCAGCCCAGCTGCTGGCTTCTTTACTTTTCATTCCATCCAGGAAGAGCACACACCAACTGCTGAAACTTCCTTAGCCTGATGAAGGGTTTTTGAACCCGAAAGCTTGCTTAATAATTATTCCTTCTTTTTAGACGTTCTAGACAGGAGACTCTCTTGGGAGAGTTTTAAGACATTGTGGTACCCCTTTAAGAGTTGATGATGGGCTCTTAACAAGTATCTGGACTAAATGCCAGAGAGAAGGGCCCTTTGAAGGAGAGAACATATTACTTAAAGGACTGAAAAGTCTGTAAGCTTGTATCATTCAGGGATGTCGCATCATTCCAGGCAACCTGTTACTGGGTCCAGGCTGAGAGGAGAGGAGGAATAAGAGCTGTTGGAGAAAAATGACTCCTTTATAAGAAAGATTGCAGAACCTGACAGCTGAGACCTTTGTAGTAAGCCAGCTTGTGAGATGCAATGGTGTTTTGTGGCCTTCTCAGATACCTCTGCACAGACATTGCCTGTGCACTGAGTCGGACTATGAATTTCTTTTTGTGGTTTGTTTCTGGGGAGTTTTGCTTTTCTTTGAGCTTCAGGAAGTTTGAGAGAAAGTTTCTTGTTTGGTCTTCAAGCTGTGGAAGAAACTGCATGTTTGTAGGGGAAAAATATAAAAACAAACTCCCCCCATCGCAGCTGTAATAATGACTCTAGCTGTATCAGTGAAAAGAACCTCCATATGACCTGATTGACTCTCTCAGTATGGATTTTCCCCTGCATCTCCACCTGGAAACCCCATCCCACTGTGAGGACTACCTGTGATGCATAGGTCTGAGAGAAGAGGACTTACAGGAAGAAGTCTGATACTGTACTCATTCCTCTTTGCAAGCTGTCCATTATGCTATGACTTTACCATGTCTCTTCTTTATTTACACTGAAATCAAATTGGAAGAGTTTTTCTTCTCTTGGGCCAGGACTATGACCCAGCTTGCTGCCTGCATCAGTTAAACTGAATAGACTAACTAAATCACTTTAAACACTAGTTTGTTACTTTTTGTAGTTGTAAGCAATACTTACTAGCCATTTTTCCCTTAGCCAGATAGCAACATAAGGTAAATATTTATTGTACTGTGCAGACCATCAGAGATGCATAAATTGTATACTACCATACCTCTCTTGCACTTCTTATAGGGTTCCTTAACAAAGTAAAATATGATACATTAATTCTCCCTTGCTTTTGCCCTTATTAGTAAAAAAAAAAAAGAACATGCAGTATATTTACATTGCAATCAGGCCCATGGTATCTCAAACCCTCTGAACCATTTTTTTTTTTTTGAGTGTTAAAAGAACATACTTTGAATACTTGTGTTTCAAGGGATACTTTCATTTATGCTAATTTTTGAGAAAAATATTAAATGTTTCAGTTTTCAATGAATAATACGAGCTTTGCAATAAAGAGACTATTGGAATGTGGGATGAGGATATCAAACTGGGCAAATGAGACCTGATGAATGTACCAAAAAGAAGGAAACTTCTTCAATTCAATCCGTGTATGAACATGTCTTATGCCAGAGGGAGTCAGGCCAGAAATAACAGCCCTAGTTTACAGGCACGTTGTTTTTCTGTCAGCTGGGGAGTGTTTCCCAGATGCCCTTCTCTTCTATTCAGCTATTTCCGACCTTTATCAGCTCACTTTATAGGCTGAACTTAGTTTCTCTGCAGCTCTGAAAAGGAACTCCCAAAAGAATGCTCCTTGGCACTCATCATTAACAAAACTGGCAGAAAAAGGGGCAAGGACATAGGGAATTAGTCATAAATGGAAACATAAACTTTGTTCAATCTTCTCCCTCCATCGGCTCGAGATATCTCAGAATGGTTTCTTCCTGGAAAGAAACTAAACTATATATACTCTGTGTAGGAAAAAGGCTGTTGGGGAGGGGGGGGGAGGGGAGGGGAGGGGAGGAGGAAGAAGAAAGGGACAGAATTATTTGAAAGAGGTTAAGAAGCTGGGAACAGTTCCCTCTTCCCTTATTTCAAACTGATTTATCATATTTTTTTAAAATCAAAGGTAGACAAACCTACTAACAAGATATTTTCTTACCAGCAAATGAAGACATGTTTCAAATTGACAAAATTAAAAACAGGAGAATGTATGGGTTAAATAGAGCAGACCTATCAGTATCAAGCGATGTATCAAATATTCACTGTAACCTGTTTTGCTATAGTTCACTTGCTAACTTAGTTCAGGCAAGTAAATCATTTGCTTTTTCTTATTTCTTATCTCTAGTAGCAGATGTTTTGCAACCATAGTGACTGATTGTCTGCATTCACAAGGATTTGAAACAGAGGTGACTCATTCATTGCTAAATAGTAGCATGCTGGTAAAATTTCACTGATTTCTTTTCATACCAAATCCTCTATGATAGGGATATCCAGCTTCTAAGCGGCCAGGGCACACACCCCTGGGCCTCACCAGGGGGGGCTGCATGTCATGTGGGCCACATTATGCAGGCCATGGGCCACATGTTGCATGGACAACCCCCAACTACACCATGTGTCCATGCCCCCACCCTCTTGCTGTACTATATGACTGTGTACGAGCCTCCCCCAACACTACTGCACCCACGCCCATAACCCGCTCCATACTGCGGGGCGGGTACAGGAAGGCATTTTTACCCAGCAAGTTTGGGCAGCTCATGGAGTTTTAAAGGTGTTAATGTTCAGCCAATCCAGGAATTAAGTGGCTTAAAGCACTCATTTGGCTCAAATTTATGCCACTCCAGGACAGGATTATTTCTAAACTGTCACAACCCAAGGATGTGATTTTGTTTTTGTGTGTGCTTTGGCACCACTGAATTATTTTCCTGCTGTTTGAAGCTTTCTTTGCAGTGTGCATTTCTTCTTTGCAGCATAGAAATGCATGTTGCAAGGAGTTCCCGCCATTTGTATTCTAATTCAAGCCCCATTATTGGCTTGCGTTAAATTATTCACACGTGGCGGCTAGCGATTGGCTTGCTAGCCGTATAAGAGGCTTGAGTGGTTTCCGCCCAAGTTGGAGGACTCCACGACTATCAGGAGGAAGAGAACTTCATGTCTTGTGAAGATCTCCAAGCGCTGCGGAGCCTATTGGACCCAGCATATTCAAAGAAGGCAACAGGGGTCTGATCAGCCTCTAGCCTCTCCCCGTCACTGAGTGCAATCCTCGACGTATCCCTCTTCCCCGCGCGCAAAAAAGGATCCATGGAGCCTCGACAACTCCGTGGGAGTGATCTGAATACTGTCTGAGTCCTCAAACGAGGGTTTAAGAGGAGCCTTGCCTGGGAAACTGTCCAGCCTACACCGCAACCATCTTCGGTGTAAGTAAACAATCTTGAATCAACCATTACGAGTCTGTGCCTAATTCTAGTGTGTCGCCTGCTTTCTCCGACCCAGCGTGCCCGGGCTGCCGGCCACAGCCCGCGCGGCACGAAAAAGGGACCGGATTGCTCCTGGCCCGCACATAAACCACTAAAATTTGCTTCTGTTCTATTAATGTGTGGCTACTCCCTATAGCTATTCCACCCAAGTTGAAGCCTTCCAGCATCCTACAATGCAATGACCCCTCCTGAGTCAGGGTGAGTGGGGACAGAGGGGTGCAGTGGGTCTGGGCACAGCACTTAGCCCCACAGGAACATTAGGCAGAGCAAACACTGCAGCCATGGAGTGCCTGATGGCCATGGTGACTCCTGCCATTGCCTAGACTAACTCACTGCTTTCACCAGTGGTAGAGTGGGAGCTCTGGAGAAAAAAAAGATCAGGCAGCTCGGAGCACAGGTGGTACCAAGCCAGCTGGCTAGCAGCCCAAGCAGTGGTGATGCAGGGGGGGTGGGCTTCAGAGAAAAGAAAAAGATCGTGCCTCTCAGAGCTCAAGCAGCAAGCTAGTCTGGGCAATGGCAGGAGGTACCGCAGCATCCAGGTGCTCTGGGGTTGTGGCACTAGCTTTATCTAGTGGGAGCAGTGAGCCAGTCCTGCCCCTAACTCCTAGTTCTGTACCTGCTTACCATGGCCCTAGTGGCAAGTCACAGCTGTGCAGGTGAAGGATAGTTAGAGGGAATTTTTTACCTTAAAGTGAAAAGTCCACTAAGGTAAGCAACACTAAGACAATTAACATTTGTTTGGCTTACAGAATAAGGTGTAACAAAGCCCAAAATGTTAGCTAGAGGTAGAAGGAGGATCCCAGAGGCTCTGGCTGCTATTGTAGCTGGAGTGATGGGGGGAGCAGCAGCTGGATGGGAGCCTGAGGGCTACAACTGCACCCCTTGTGGGCCATGTGCTGCCTGCAAGCTGCCAGTTGGACAGCCCTGTTCTTTGGTTGTGTCTTTATAATATTTGTAGGAGTTTTTCCACCATTTATTGGTTCAAATTCTGAGAGATGCTCACATCATTGCCACTGAGGTCAGTAACACCCAGTACATGCTCAATAGGAACTTAAGAAACACCTTTTAGCATCTGTCTTTATCTGATTATGAACTTATCATCTATTTTCACATCTCTAAGACAGGGTTAGGTCCAAAAAATTTTACTTGCAGGAAAAAAATCAATAATAAGAGTTCAAGCATCTAAACATGTATCTTCAAAAATATCCCTGAATCAGGTATAAATTTAAGAGAAGCTTTCTTCTAGTCCATTATTGCTTTCTCTGTTTTCAGAGGCATCTACTATTTTTGCCATTTCCTTCAGAACCCTAGAATTAATACCATTTTACTTGGGAATTCTGATTACTTTTATTTTTATTTTTTGTGCCTTGCATTTCCCTTGGTATTTCTTTTTTTCTGTTGAGAAATTATAAAAGGGAAGCACTAAGGCAAGAAATATGAAGGTTTTTTTAAAAGCCATGTCTACATCTTGACTACTTTTCTTACCATCTGTTTAATGTTCTACAAGATTCTTCATTGACCTTTTGTTTTTCAACTCTATTCATTTTCTACAGTGCTTTCCATACAGTGCATGTTATCAATTTTGTACTTTCTTGCTCATCAACATTTGTCTTTTCTTATTTCTGGTGTATTTTTAGCTAGATTACATGCATAACCCTTGGGCATATATTAATTTATCTTTGACTGTTTTCCATTTCCCTTCTGTGTCCTCTAGCTCCATTGATTTTATCCTATTTGATTTCATCCTGTGCTTTCCACTTTCTTTTAAAATTGCTCTTTGAAAGTTAACATCTTTTCACCCCTTTTGTGGTCTTACCTGTGTCCTAATTACCAGTTTAACTAGGTTATGAACACAAGTGTATAGAGGCCTACTTGCATCTGCAAGCCTAGTACATTTACCACGCAAAGACTAAGCCAACAATTGATATCTTTTTAGTGCCTTTTTTCTCGTTCCTCTAATACTCTACTTTAACCACAAACATATAGGATTTCTGGATATACTATTTTCTTTGTTTTTTTTTTTAATTTCTATTTCTTTTATTTTGCTTATTCTTTTATTTCGTTTCTATGTATAAAATAATTCAAATCTCATATAGCTAGTAGCTGGTACTTTTTCCTATTCTTTCTGTCTCAGTCAATGTTTTTTCCCCATCAGTCACATGATGCTCCTCCTAACCCATGAATTATGCCAAATTACTATTCTCATTTTATTTAATTTGATATTTTACATCTCAATATATGATAATGTAGACTACCCACACATTCCCCAAAGTCTAAGCTTTCTCTAAAATAGAAGAATGCATTCTCCTTCATTTGCAACCTTTTCTATTTGCCTTTCATTTAAATTTTCAGCATTTATTTTGTTTAAAAAAATCACCTTCCCCTTTACCTTTCCATGCATTTTTGAATTTTGTGCTGATACTTACTACCTATGAGTTAACTGCATCACATAATTTTTTTAAAGTCTTATGTTTTCTGATTTTTTTATTATTAGCTATAACTGTTCCCTATAGGACAGAATTAAAACTGTTCAGCAATTTATCAGATGCTTTATATAGTTGTTAGGTAATGAAGATTCTCCTTTAGCTCAAATATTCATTGCCAGTACATTGGGTGCAAGAGGATAACATTTTTTTACCTGCAGGCTGGGTATGGGCTCATGCCCCCTTAGTGCTTCAGTGTTGGGTTTTTCTAGCCCAAAGCACTCAGGAGTTGTGTTCTGCCCCCTGCTAGGTTGGGACTGACACTTGCCCTCCTTCCCCCTGTAGGAGAGGGAGGGAGAAGCAGCAAAGCACACTAGCTGCCTATACAGAAGTTCTGTCTACTGAGAGATATTCTCTGGGGAGACGCTTCACTCCAGTTGTTTCCAAGTTATTTTTCTCTCAGAGTGGCGACTTTTACTCTGGGAGTAAAATTATGAATTTGTCTGGTTGTGGTTTCTCCTGAGAGAACAGGGACTCTCCCTGGAGAAACTAAATGTCTGTCCAAGCCCACTGTATTTTGCCTATGCTTTTCCTTGGAATTATCTAAGAAACTTCTTTCTTCCTTTCTGCTGGTTTGTACACAGAAGGCACATTTACTTGAAACCCTTTACTGTGCAGTAAACCTTGCTAATTGCAAGTAAATTTGCTACCTACAAATGCAAGTAGCAAATTTACTTCTGCATAGTTTCTGCATAGTAACGCATGTATAGATGCCTGACTAGAAGCAAATCTGCTCCTGGTCAGCCAGCCACCACCAGGAGGCGGGAGATTGTTCCCTGCTCCCCCAGAAGCTGCTGTGTCCCCCTGTTCCCACAGCAGAGAGCCCCAAGCCCCCCACTCTGAGATTGCAATCTGGGAGTGGGGGCTGGGGCATTGTTATCTCCCAGTGCCAGCTCTGTGACTGCAGGGCCAGTGCTGGAATATCCTTATCTTCTAACCTGAACTCCACAGTCTCGGGGCTCAGGCTGGGAGATCCTGATCTCCCAGTGCCTGCTCCACGGTCATGGACCCAGCACTGGGAGAACCTTATCAAGCCAGATTATTTACATTGAGTGGTTATGGATGGCTACGTGTCATTGTTGTTTGAAAATTTGACTTATTGTTTATGCCCATCTGTCAATTTGCTCACCCTATAGGGATGGGGCCATGCCTTCCTAGGATGGGGCAGGCTGGTTCTCTTGGAATGATGTCTAGGAACACTGTGGTCTGTTTTGCTTAGATGGAGTGCTCTTGCCTGCCACATCTTGATGTTATCACATAGATTTATGGGAGCTGGAGGTAGTGGACTTATTATAATTCTTAGAGCTGTAGGCCAGCCTTCTTATGGGGCTCCACCACCCCTTCACCCCACCCTCACCACATCACTGTATTTCAATATAAATTTCCTGGCTCTTGACTCCCTCTACCTTCTTCGGTCACATGAAGGATTTTGGACCTAGAGAAGTGAAGACAAAGTCACCGACTCAATTCTGTCCCAAGTCCCCTGGGTCCCGGTTCTGTGCCAGTTCTCTGGGAGCAGGTCAATGGTTACCATACTCATTGGTTCTTTTGAGCCAACATTCACCAGACACACAATTCCCAACTGGGACTGTAGAATTAACTGGTTCATATGTAAACACAAACAACAAAAAGAAAAACAGTCCTTGGCTCTCTGAAGCTCTGAATTCCTGCGCAGGGTCTATGCTATTATTTCAGAGAGTCTTCCTTGTGATGCTGACCCCTTTCTGAGCTACACACCCCAGCAGGTGTCTCACGTCAAGTCCCCAGTCCAGCTAACCAAGGGTAACTTCTCTTGGCTGGGCACAAAACAAACATTAAAGGGGAAACCAAACAAAATGCAGTCGCATCTCACTGGCATCAGACTCACCCATCCGTAGTGAGGCTTTTCACTGCATCCATCCAGCTCAGTCCAATCCTCAGTCTCACAGGGTTCAAATCTCCCAGGAATTGTCTAAAGAGCCATCTTGTCTTCCTTAGGAAGGCTCCTCAGTATTAATGGGCAGCCCTCTGGCCACTATCTGTTTGCAGGCTCTCCGGCTTCTGCCTGCTGGAGGACTTTCATTTCTGGCTTCTGGCTGCTTTAGAAGTGAGCTCGCATCTTGGTCTAGTGCTGTCTTCCCCACACTGCCCCTTTCCGGAGCTGGAAATAGCTGTGCCTGAGCCCCTCCCTCCAATTCAGAGTGAGAGGGAGCTTTGAAAACACCACAGCTCAGCAGGCACAGTCCTGACTAAATATCTGATGTCCATGATTAAATGAGTAACAGAAAGCAATGATCTTGCCAACTGAGTTTATGAAATAGGAAGTTATTTAAAGAAAAATGCAATAGGATAATGTCATAAGAAAAAGCCTCATATTCATATCCAATTAGAGGGCAAGAGATTAGAAAGGGAGATTAGAAAATCTCAATGTGTGTCTATAAACATAATGTAGGCATGAGGTCATAAAATGAGTGTGCCCACCGGGCCTCGAACATCTTGTCCCGGGCAGCTTTGGTCCAGATAGAGGATGGTGTCCGCCTTGTTATCCCAGGTGGCCCATCGAGTAGATGTTTGTTCTTGACATGGTCCTCCCCTATCTCGCCTGCCATGACTTTGAACCTTAATACAGTGTGGGCGTCAGGACCATTCGGATTTCCCCAAGGGCGCACTGTCTCTCTGGCAGTCTTCTGCGAGGCTCCACCTCCCCTCTATCTCATCCTTATACCCAGCCTGGTGGGTCACTGTTATTCCTGTGGCCAAACTCCCGAGTGATAGGCCCCTAGTGTCTCCCGGGTTTTCACACTCATTGAATTTCCTTAATGCTAACCCTGATCCTGAGGCTCACACCACCATTGGGTCTCCCCTGATGCCCTGATGCTCAACCCCTCCAGAAATGGGAAACACAAACCATATCACAACAAAACCTCAAAATAAAAAAGCATTCTTGATACACCCCTCGGTACCCACACCCGGCCCCTAGGGCTTGATCAGCCAAATCCTGTTCCCTCTGACTTTTATGGGGCTATCCTAGGCTCCCCACAGGGTCATGGTACCTCGTGGTACTCCCCATGGGGTTCATAGATTCATAGATGTTAGGGCCGGAAGGGACCTCAATAGATCATCGAGTCCGACCCCCTGCACAAACAGGAAAGAGTGCTGGGTCTAGATGACCCCAGCTAGATGCTCATCTAACCTCCTCTTGAAGACCCCCAGGGTAGGGGAGAGCACCACCTCCCTTGGGAGCCCGTTCCAGACCTTGGCCACTCGAACTGTGAAGAAGTTATTCCTAATGTCCAGTCTAAACATGGGTTGTGGCTCTCCCCATTTTCCTCTCCCATGCCGCCCTGGTTCCTACATCTTCGGGCCCCCTGAGGCCCTCCACTGTCCCACCTGGTTGAATGCTGGCTAGTGAGTTGGCCTCTTCCCCTCCTCCATGGTGGCCTCTGGAATTAGGGTCCCTCCAGGCTCTTCCTTCCTGTTCTTCAGTTCTTCGCACAGGAGCTCCCACTCCTAGTATAGTGTTGTCTTTGTTGCAGCCAGCGGCTCTGGGCTTGCAGTGCGAGGTGTCGGATCCTTCCTGGCTGGGGAACATCGCCTCCAGCTCCGCTCGCTCTGCTCAGAGCATAATGGAGGCCCCTCCAGCTGGGGTTTCTCCCAACAGCTGTTCCCCCTCCTCTTTTCTGGCCGCCCACTTTATTTCCACTGACCGGTGATCGCCGCTGATGTCACCGGCCGGCCGCAGCTATATATAGGTGCAGCTGATGACTCGTGTGGGCTCCTCCCAGTGTTCCCGCTTTGCTGTGGGTCTCACTGCAGGTGAGTGTTGCCTTTTACTTTTGCTTTTTTTTTTTCCTGTTCTTCCCCAGACTCCTGCTCCCGGGGTTCCCCTCTTGCCCATTTGGGTCCTCCCTTTTGTCTCTCCCTGAGACAATGAGGTCATAAAAACCAAACAACAGGAAAGAGACTAGAAAATTTGTGAAGTCTGTTTGCAAGAACATGATTGCCAGAAAAAGTTCTAATTGACAATGGCAAGGCTCATGAATAAACATGGTATCCAATATATCACTTATATAGCATACTACTTAGCCACAAATGGGCTAGCTGAACAGTGTGTACAGTCTTTCAAAAACACCTTGCTGTCTGTGAAAGATGTGGCAGGGTCAGTACAGCAGAAGATGACACACTACTTGCTTGCATATAGAAAGGCAGTACACACTCCATGATGGATGAGACACTGGCAGTACTGTTTATGAGCCAGAATCTCAGGTCACAATTAGATTTATTAGAGTTAGATTTGCAGTAGCATGCTAGAAATCACCAAATAAGTCAGGCAATGATAAGGGACATGGGTGCTCTCTGCCAGATACTCGTATGTCCACAATACTGCCACATGCTTAAAAGGGACTCCTGAAATGGCAGCATGTGGTTGTGAGTGCATGAACAAATCTGTTGTCTTATGCAGTGCAAATGGCACCTAATATTATTTGGTATCACCACATTGACCAGCTGAGATACAGAAGTGATAGCTGAGCAGAGCAAAGAAGTAACAGTTGGATCCCCCCTGTTGTTATGCCACCTTTCACAACCTACAGCTGAAACCCATAATGTTATGCCAGAAAGCAGTAATGCTGACCAGCCATTATCTAATAAACAAATTACATCCATTGAGGAGGAGATATCTGAAACTGACATAGATGAAGGCAAGCCACCTCCTCAGAACTATGTTTAAGGGAGCAGTAGACACTACTGGGAAGGAAACAAAAACATAAACCTGACATAACAGTTTATATCTCTAGGGAAGCAGTCAAGGTGGTGACTGATGTTACCCAAAAAGGAACTGCAAGCCACCCGAGAAGCTTGCAGACTGTGCATTATGTTGCTGTCATTTCATCATTTCAAAATAGGATGCTAGACATGTGAATGTACTCATTAGACTCTAAGCTAACTTTTGTTTTGTTGAATGTGTTGATGGCAACTAATGCATAGCTTTACTTTGTTCTCTGATTTAAAAAAAAAATCCCCAATTTTCAGATTAAAAAAAAGTAACCCAAAATCCACATATTAGCAGTGTTTTATTTTCATCATGAAAAATGTGTATTTTGGGTTATTTTTAATCCAAAAAATGGGGATTTTTTTTTTTATCAGAGAAAACCAGGATCCCTGAAAATCACTGCCATGTTGGTCAGAACTGAATACATTTGGAACAAAGTAAAGCTATGCATTAGTTACCATCAACACATTCAACAAAACAAAAGTAAGTTTAGAGTCTAATGAGTCCATTAACATGTCTAGTATCTTATTTTGAAATGACAGCAACATAATGGTTGCTGTGCATATATAGTAGCATTTCTTTTTGATCCTGAAAAATGTGAATTTTGGGTTACTTTTTTATCCGAAAATTGGGATTTATTTTTATCAGAGAAAACCAGGATCCATTGTAATCTTACTTACACTTGTGGGTGGAGTAATTTCATTTCTGAATGCCTTAGACAAATACAACAGGTCCCTGCTCATACCTTGGGGGGGGGGGGAGGGGGAGAAGAAGGGAGCATGTTGTACCTATCTAGCAGCTCTACAGGCACTCCTTGTCTGGTATGCTGTACTTTCCATAAACTTGGGCATGATATCAGAAAAGCACTGAGGATCCCCAGTGCCCCTGAAACCTCTTTATTGCCAGCAAAATACATTTGGTCTTCATTTTGATATTAGGGACTCGGCTCTGGCCCCTTTCTTTCTATTTCTACAGCTTTTACCCATTTTGTAGGTACTGCTTAAAATATTGCTTTGTTCCACAGGTTTACTGTACTTTCCCCCTTTTTAAGTGACTATTTTAGTTACATAATGGCATTAACCAAAAGTCATTGGTTTATTTAATGTTGAACTTAGCAGCTTAAGCTAATTGATCTGGGAAAGGTCATTTTATGCCCCCAAATTTTGCTAATACCCGCCCCCCCAAATGTATAGTTGATCCAAAAAAAAGAAGATATTATTAAACAAATCCTATTGCATATTCCCTATTATGAACCATATTGCATAGCTACAACACTTTTACCCTACAACAATCTTTGTAATAGCACTAAAAAGTTGACTACTGTCGGTGTTTGCAATAAATGTACCTCCTCCATTGTTGTAGACAGAAGAAACTGACTGATATGTGACGGCTTGCTAGAATCCCTTGAACCCTCCTGTTCCCTGAGTTACAAAGCATCATCTGCTCATGATGAAACACACACCCTGATCCGCTGGGCTTGGCTGTTTCACTGAAACACTACATGGGTTTCTAAGGCTTATGAACCCTTTCAGATGTAACATATATCAGGACACTAAAAAAAGGAAAAATATTAGTTTCTTGTATTCACTTCAGAATCCATAGTGGTTTTTTCTGCATTCATTTGGGGTTGTTGTGTCCAGAAAGCTTTAGTGCTTTACCCGCCTGGCTTATTTCATCACCCACCTCTTGAAGAACTGATAGGCATTTGATAGTTTCTATGTGTACTTTGGCATGTCTTATCCTTTTATTTTCTTTTTTGCTCATAGTAACTTCCAGCATCTCTCTCAGTCTATCTTAGCTTGCTGTGTCTAGCTCAAGATCCTCATGCTCACCTTTCTAAATGTCTTTTATATGAAATGCTTATTCTTCTGGATGCTGTACATTGTGATAAATTTATTCTAAAGATCAAAAATACTGCTGTCAGATTACTCAATTAATACTGTAGATAGTATACGTCCCCTTGACTGGTTTCATGCAGAAAGGAGTACATCGTGTCCTGCTTACAAATCCTAAGATTCACATTCCTTTACATTTTACAACCTGCCAAGTTGTAAGAGAAGGGAAGAGGATGAAACACAATATAAAGCAGCCAGGAGGTCTGCCTCTCCCGTTGTGATCCAATTAAATTCAACAGTTTACAGGTATACCCATGGGATTGAAAACACTTACCCAAACAAATTCACTTCCTACCACTTCAAGGAGTTTAACACAAAAAGCAGGCATCTCTTTACATTGTGTTAGCATTCTTAAAATGCCAATTAAAGCAGAAAGGTTAGAGAAAGACAATAAAACACAATGTGGATTCTGAAAACTCCCACTCTTTACAAAACCCCCACAGTCAGTGCCAGCTGTAGCCCAATTAAACTCAATAGTATAAAGGTGCTCACAAGAGAATACCTACAATTTACCCAAAGAAATGTAATTTCCTGAACACTATTAGGACTCTGACTCTAAAGCTCCCATCTTTATAGAGTTCTCTAAACATGTTTTTAAAAAGCTAATTGTATACAATACTCAACCAACAACTCCTTTCTCTCTCTACATCCATAAAAGTCCAATAAAGAAATGAGCAGATTATACTGAACATTAATGGCTATACTACTGAGACAGGGATGATACAGAAAAATGATCAGAATTCTCATTCTCACCTTTTTTTTCAGAGCATCCCCTCTTCTTGCTTCCCAAACTGACTTTTTAATTTCAGTGTCAATCAGACTCTCCTCTGCAGCCCCAGGGTGTCTTGACACAACAGGAAGCAACTGTAGCAACTCAGCAGGCTGCCATCACCTGCTCATCATCTTAGGCATGCTCCACTACTGATAGAAATGGCAATGCTAGGAAGCATTCCTGTGTATACAAACATGCATAGGCATTTAGTGCCTGATCTAGGGCTTATGAGTTCTTTCATTAACTTCAGTGATTAGCAGGGATCCTGGTTTTCTCTGATTTAAAAAAACATTCCCAGTTTTCAGTTAAAAAAAGTAACCCCAAATCCACATTTTTCCATGATTAAAATGAAACATCACTCATATATATCTCTATATATTAGCGGTGTTCTATTTAAACCACTAAAAAATATGGATTTGGGGTTACATTTTTAACCAAAAATTGAGGATGTTTTGAATCAGAGAAAAGCAGGATCCCTGGTAATTAAGCCATTAGACAAGTAAGGGTTACTACTAATAGGTTTCAATGAAAATGAATTTCCTCATGCTGTTTTTGGGGTGTAAACAGAAACTGCATTCTTCTGGGAGAAAGTCTGTTGTTCTGGGATCCTACCAATATGAGTCCATTATCCACCTTAAGTGCCTATGATATATGTGAGATAAAATCAGAACATCACTATGTACATTCATAAATTGTTTGTGGGTCATTTGAGTTAACTTCAAGTCATTCCAGAGACAAGCCTATCAAACTATGTCCCCTCCCTGGCCATCTACTGGCAAAGGAGCAGCAATGCAGATTGGAAGGGCTACATGTATAAATGGCTATGTTTTAATCCAGATTAAAACATGGGACCATCAGGATGGCCTCAAATGAGATATCTGATTATAAATTTATGCCAGAGAAGAAACTAAGCTGCCTAACATCTACTTACAGAAGAACAGAGACAAGTGTAGATTAATTTTGCATGCTATAATGCTGTTCATATTTTTATTAAGATGTTTACCTTCTTCAATTTAATTTGTTTTCATTTTTATAGAATAGTCCAAAGACAACTTAATAGAGCATCCATATTTTTTCATATTATGCATATTTCTACACATGTACTCAAACTTTTTATTGAATTGACTCCATCAAGTTGACTCCCTGACCCAGAGGCAGGCAATTATTTTGGGCAGAGGGCCAATTACTGAGTTTTGGCAAGCTGTTGAAGGCTGTATGGGTAGCCCCACCCCTTGACAGGTCCCCTGCCCCCTGGTTGTCATCTTGGGGCTGGAAGTCCCATCCTCTAACCCCTGACCTTTGCCACCAGAAGTCTCTCTCCTTGCCCCTGGAAGTACTCCTTTCAGCAAGGGTTTTTGCCATCTCCGAACCAGAAAAATACCAAATTAGATTCTAAAAATCAAACATCTATAACATTCATTAATTTGATTTCAAAAAATCTCTTTTGGGCCCATTTTCATGCGTTTGTGTAGTATACATAGAAGTGATTGCACAATAGCTTAGAATAAAGTCTTACTCTTGTAAATTGTGGGGGCTGTGGGTGTATGTGGATATGTGGGGTGTGGGTGGGTATAGGGTTTGTGGGGGGTTTGTGTGTGGGAGGAGGGTGGCTGAGTTGTGTGAGGGGATGTGGGTGTGGGGATCTACATGTATGGCAGTGCAAGGGGTGTGTGGGTGCATGTGTATGGTGGGGGGTGCTTGTGGGACTCACCCTACTAATGCACACCCTAAAAAAAACCAAAAACATTTTCAGTTAAAAAAAGTAACCCCAAATCCATTTATTTCCATGATTAAAGTGAAATGCCACTAATATATAGGAATAGATATAATGTTGTTTCATTTTAATGATGGAAAAATGTGGATTTTGGGTTAGTTTTTTATATCCGAAAATTGGGATTTTTTTAATTGGAGAAAACCAGGATCTCTGATAATAAGGTTGGTTGCTATAATCATTTGGGATGAGAGAGAGTTACATGAGACATGAAAACTTGCTGTGATGTGTACATAAAATATAACCACTGTTAAACTGCCAGCTAAATTAATTTCTGTCATCATCAGGGATCCTGGTTTTCTTGGATTTAAAAAAATCCCTAATTTTTGGTTAAAAATGTAACCCCAAATCCACTTTTGTGATTAAAATTAAACACCACTATATAGATATAGATATATGGATTTTGAGTTACTTTTTAAACTGAAATTTGGGAATTATTTTTTAAATCTGAGAAAACCAGGATCCCTGGTCATGATACTATTTATAGCCACCCCTAAAATCTAAATTTTCAAATTCCTGTGCCCCAGATGACCTAAGTCTTTTTAATACTATGCACATTAAAAATATGTAATATGCTTTTTTCAACACCAAAACAATAACAAAGTTCAATGACCCAGGAATAAAATTAACTGACATATCATGGAAAAAGTATTGAGAACAGGTAGTTAGCTATGTTAGTCTGAGATCAGGTAGAAGGCAGGGCAGGGTGGCACTTTAAAGATTAACTGCTTCAGAGAAACATAAGTTATCATAGGTGACAACCTACTTTGTTGAATGCTATGTAAGGCATAGTATATAAGGGAGAGACCATCTCTTTTTTTCCATTGTTGATGTTATTCATCATAACTGATCTGGAAAAGTATAAAATTTATTTCCCTGTTTAGAATTAGGATCACATGCAGTTTTGAAAATAGGCATTTTAGAAACATAACACTATAATGCAAGGTGTCTAACCCTACAGTATTTTTAAAACAATAAAGAGAGTGTATCAATTAGCAATAAGAAAATGAATTAAGGGAATGGAGGAAGGGAAGAACAGAAAAAAGAATAAAAGAAGCATGGAAAAAGATGAGAGTAATTGATTCCTGTACTAATATTTTTAAAAGGATCAATGAAATGACCTGTGTGTGTTTTCTACCGGAGTATGTTTGCTCAAGCCAATAATATCGTGAGCAAAATAATAGAATGTTTTATACAGGAATCAATTAACACGGAATTAAAGGAAGGTAATATAATTAATGCTAAATAACACAGGTTTCCAAAAAATTACTTGATATGCTAATTTTGTGTAGGCATTCTAACACTGAGTTTATCAGGACAGGAAATGTCTCTAATGTATTGAATGCATTTAGCACATAGTGGGTGCTATGGCGAACAAATAATCAGGTAAGGTCAGGGCATTCATATGGGGAATACAGATTCAGAAAGGCTAAAGCACTTCTGGAAGGATGCCAACATCCCATTGTCCTGTTCTTTGGAAATTGGGAAATATTTTCATTCATGACATCTATTAAGTGCAGGAAAGTAATTTAGGAAAACATGCCTTAGTGTCAGCATCCAAGAGTAGATAGAGATAGCCATGTTAGTCTGAAGTCATAAAGCAGAAAGGGCAGCCTAAGTTGTAAAACTGTAGGAAGGGCCAATTCAACTCTGAATTACTCAAGTTTCTAATTTTTTGGCAAAAAATGCTCTTGTAAAAGATATGTGGAGGAACCTAACTCTGCACCTCCTGGTTTCCCAATAATTGAATTTCTAAAATTAAATGGGCATAAGAGGGCTGAGGAGCACATTTGGTATATTTAAAGGTGCAGACAGAAGTGCAGCTCCCTGTCTAATTCATGGCACTTCACAGAAAGCACCATGAATTAGATCGATCCTCCTGACCCAACAAACACTCACTGTTGCATTGGGAGTGTAGGGGATTGAGTTCCAATTTGGAGCTAATCCAGGGAGAGAGGCTACATTTCTGAAGCCTCTTCCCTTTGCTCCATTCCAGTCCCCACTTCTGGTCCCCAGCACTGTCTCAGGATGGGGAGGTAAGAAGGCAGGGGAGGGCAGTCTGTTCTGGGATTTCCCCAGCCTGCTCTGGAGTAGCAGGGAGTGGGTGGACTGGAGAACCCAACTTGTGGGGGACATCAATCTACCTGCCCCATTTCCAGCACCGCCTAGGCAACCACCAAAATGAGCTCTTTCCACTCCCTTCCCCCCTCTCCCATTCTGAAAACAGCGCTGGAGCAGGGCTAGGCTGTATCAGGTCTGGGCCTGCACAGACACAATTTAATGAAGGTGCTGCGCTTCAGATGTAATAAGGTTTCAAATTGTCATGGGATCAGATCATTTTAAAGCACTCTGCAGCCATGTACTTGTGTTAGGTCACAGCTGGAGAGCATTTTCAGGGGCCAGGTTGGATGAAAATTGTCACTTCTGTCTGCATGTTAAATGCTAACAGATATACAGTTGTGATTTGAGTAACTAGTCTCCTAAGAGTAGGAGGATTGTGTTGTGTTTGTTGAATGTATCACCATTGCATGTATCATCATTTTTCACAATTTATAGTTCACTTGTTTGTGTAAGATTCTTAAAAATAATTTGTTTCTTTAGCTATGAATGCCAATAAATTCACATTTAACTACCTCCTCATCCTAATTATATGCAGATAGTTTACCCTTTTATCCAAATGCACTTAATATTTTGGTATTGTTTTATTTCCTGTATATTTTTATTTTTAAAATAAATTAATATTGTCAATTAAAGAACCCCCATTCATATATGAATCTTTGCTAGAAACTTGTTAGAATTTTGTTTAAATTATTTTCTGATGCTAAAAGCCAAAGTGGAGTCAACCAATTTGACTGGCAGCTTTTGTTTTCTGTCTAATTTGCTGCTGTGTTTTTATTTTTTATTTTTCTTTTGCATGTATTACCTTGTCAAATGATATCTACAACAGAAAAACATTGCAGCAGGAGTTTTCCAAAAACATAGTCAATAACTGAAAACATAGATGTGAATCAGGTGGAAACATTATTAGCACAAGAAATAATTAGATATGTGCAGGAAAATTAAGACTGATAGAAATAAATGCAGTTTCTAAGGAAGGTCAAATTCTGTGACATAAACAGAAAAGTTAGTTATAGGTATATTTTGGATCTAAGCTGATGTGAAAGCAGGTGTAGCAAATGATAGCAACATAATGTTGTATACAATGGGTGAATAAAATGAGTGAATCTGGGGAAAGGAAAGCCTAACTGTATTCTCATTGGCATTGTGGCAGAATGCCACCTCTGTCTCTCCCCAAACTCTGCTATCAGGCAGGTGTCCTATCTGACAATTTGGTTACCATGGCCACTGCAGAGGGCAGACACCCCTACCCCCATCAATGTCAGGTAACTCTGAGTTGTAAACTGAGCTGGATACATTCCTGATGGAGGGGGAAACCTGCTCCCTCTGCCTTTGTGACTGGCCTCATACACCTGGGTGGAAGGTTAAACTCCTTATTGTTCTAAGCAATGTCATCATGACTGGGAGGGGGCTAGAGATCCTGCCAGTCTGCCTGGCAATGAGTGATGCATTTCAAATTGGTTGGCTGGCAGCCAACAGCTGCTGGTGTTCATTGGAGCAGGTAAATGAGGTCATAAGGTCTATATAAGTTAAGGACTGCATAGGAGGAGGGGCAGCAGCCATTATGAGAACTCTCAGAGAAGCTGGACCATCTGAAACTTGCTCTCTCTCTTGAAACTCACGTTCAATGATCTGCTTGCCTCCAGAGGGAATCTCCACCTGACCCTGGATGATACTTGTGAGTAAGCTCCTTGAGATCTAACTAGATGTATAGCTTGCAGTTAACTCAGATGCGTGATCAAAGGCTACCATGCCATTGTTTGCTCTAAGGTATGTCTCTTATACTGCTTTACCCTGTACCCTATTTCAAACCTACTTCTTGTAACCAATGAGCTTATCCTCTGTACCTATCATGGAGACTTATTGGGAGAGGGTCTAGATTATGCCTTGGGGTCCCCTTGGTTCAGGTGACCAAGGGAGAACACTATTTGTGCTTCAAACTGAGGGAAGCACCCCACGTTCTTGCAGTGGGTCAAGTACCCTCAAATACTACAAGGTCTGTGTTTCCCAGGGAGCATAGGGCCAAGATCAGTACAGACCCTGGGTGGTGGTGGTGTTACCCCCAGGCTTGCAGGGATGCTCCAGGTAAGGGGTTGGTGAGATGTGAGGCACCCCCAGAGAGGCATTTGGAGCCTGGAAGGTGGTCAGATGCAGTGAGGCGGGTGGCTCAATGCAGGAGCACCCCCTACTAGCCTGCCACAGGCATTACCTGAAATACACCAGAATTACATATATGTGTATATGTAAGGCCAGAACTTGGCCTTAAGGATTAAACCCTGTCTTCATGGAATCATAGAAAAGCAGGGCTGGAAGGGACCTCAGGAGGTCTTGCTCCTATCTTGCTCAAGATAGGAGCATCCCTTTCTAAACTATTCCAGACAAGTGTGTATATATACAGTGAATTCCTCTTATTGGAATCACTTTGGGAAATGGTGATTTGATTCTACTAACTGGCTGATTCCATTAAAAGGAGACCAATTATTTTTAAGAACACATACTCACTTCTCCCCCACAGCTCCCTAGCCCTGCTTGTGCCTCTCAGTCCCTATCTCAAACCCGCTCCAGCCCTGCTGGTGCCCTTCACCCTCCACCCACAACCCCCTGCCCCCCCAGCTCTGCTGGAAGGGGGCCCCAGCTGCCAGGGCTACAGGGCCAGGGACAAAGGTCTGAAGCCCCCTTCCCCCAGCAGGAGGCAGTGGCTGCTGCAGAAGAGTGGAGCTCAGCTCCCCAACTGCTGGTGTTCCACTGTGGGCTTGAGTGTGTGTGCAGGTGGGGGATGAGGCCAGTTCTCTTTTGCTGCGCACACTCCTGGAGGGGCAGAGGAGTGGGACCCACATCCCCCAGATCTGTGCTCAGGGTGGGGGTGAGGGCAGGCATAGGTAGTGAGAGCAGGGGCACAGGGTTGTGCCTCTCAAAGCTACTAAGCCCATGGCCCCACACCACTCCCTGCTGGGACCCCAGCCCTGCCTAACTACCTCCCTCCCTCCCTATGGGTGCTTAATTCCACCCCTCCCCCCCCCACTTACCTGTGGAATCTGCTTTCCAGGCTGCCTGGGGCCATGTGCATGTACAATACATGCACATGGCACCCCCTGCCTAACTGCCCTCCTCCCACTCCCTCCCAGCTCCCTGCAGGCTGGAACTCTGCTAGCCTGCAGAGGGCTTCTGACAAAATCCCCAGGCTTCTCCAGTAAAATGATTCCCAAACCTGAAAATTGTGATTCTAATATGAGTGATTTTTACATGTTAGAATCAGGGATCCCAGTTTTATAATCAGGGATCCACCTATGGGTGGATGGTTGCCAACTCATTGGATCTGGCTTGCTGACATCTGGGGGTTCTGGCCACCACGTGGTGCTGGGTGGGTGTGTAGCAGTGCTTCTGCCCAGCAGCATCAGGCATCGTGCTGGCAGGTTCTGCATCAACGCTCTGGAAACTGTTGGCTGTGTCCACAGTGGATGCTGCTGCTCACCTGGTGTGGCAGCAGCTCCTGCCTCAGTCCACAGCTGATGCCACCAGCAAGTTCTGGGTTGGGGCTCCAGGTGGAAGCTTCCACTATACTGGGAAGGCAGCGGCATCAGCTGTGGATGCCACCAGCAGGCTCTGTGTCTGGGCTCCTAAACCTATCAGCAGTGCCCACAATTCATGCTGCTGCCTGTCCAGTATAGTGGAAGCTTCCACCTGGAGCCCCAACCCAGAACTTGCTGTAGTTCACTACAGCAGGTTCTGGAACAAAGGAGAGGGGAGCGAGAGGTGAGAGGGAGATGGATGTGGTCCTTGACTTGTCCCCAAACCCATTAAGTAGCCCTCCAGCTGAAATAATTGCCCACCCCTGATATAGTAAATCTAATGAAAGATATTACCAAAAAAGAGACCCCCCCCAACAAAACCACTCCCCCATCCTTATCGTTTGTGAAACAGCCTGTTCTTTTCAACCATACAGCCAGAACATATCCATTCAAGTAAACATTTTCATGTTTGAGTAGTAGATAACAGCTGTAGGATGATATTTTCAAAAGTGCCTAGTTCTTTCTTAACTCTTCTCCCTTTCAATTAAATGAAAATCCTACTATTAGCTTCAAGTGGAGCTCAATAAATCAAGGCTGCTGAAAATCCCACTTTTAGTGCTGATGTAAAATTTGTAGGGAAAAAAAATCCTTGTACTGGAAAAAGATCATCCAGAGAAAAAGACTAACCTGCTTCTTTTATGAAGAGACTATATGCATTTTGTTAGTGAAGAACTGAGTCAAATACAACAATCACATTTGTAAACTCTCTCAAATTTAAACCTATCAAGTACTTAGACGTCTGCTTAGCGGACATAAACTTGGGACTTACTTTTAATTTATAACAGCAGGTTTTCTAATGTTTCTTGTGCTATACTAATACTTTTTATCAAGTATAATTAGTTCATTAATAGTTTTAAAAAATATTTATAGTCTATCCTTTGGGCATCAGAAGCCTTTCATACAAGTAGCCTATGGTTTAATGCCTCCATGATCTTAACATATGTAGTGTATTAATATGAATTATGACTTAGTTCATTATGCCCATTAATCTTGCGCCAAAAATGGATTACAAAGCCTCTGTAGGGCTTATTTACTTTCCTAAATTTTAGTCCTTAGATGGAAAACGAGTTTATAAAACTGGTATTTATTAAGCAATATGTAAGAGAAATCGGTTTCCACCAACCTTGGGCATAAGAGAAAAAATAAAAGGTATAATGGAAAAAAGTGTCTTGCAACTCAGATGTTTGATCTTGTAAACCCTTATTCAAGTGAGTAACCTTATTTATAACAATAGAGACTCTTCATGTGAATACAGTTACTTGCACATATAAGTGTTTTCAGGATCAGGACTTTATTTTGTGAAATAGAAACCAGCTGCAGATTGTTACATAAAAATATACTAATTTTTTTTCTGTAGAAAATAAATCCCAGAGAAAGTGCTATAAAGTACCAGCAGGGCACAATGTTTTAAAACCTATTATGATGTTCAGTATAATGAACGCAGGTTCCCTTTATTCTGAAATCAAATATTATTTAAATTGCTTTACCCAAAAGGTTATTTGCTATCTTTAGGAACTAAATGTATTTTAAAATAACAGTCCCCTATTATGAAGTGTATAATCACAAAGTACAGCATGTAAAAAAAGCTATAACCAACAGCTACTTTATTAATAGGTGCCATGATTCACAGAAATCCTATGATCAACAGGCAGGTGTCATATTGGCATAAATTCTAATGCTCATACCATATTTAGCGTTCAAAATGGTCAATGGCCAAAGAAGAAATTTTACTCACTTTTGCCTCCAGGATCTACATCTGAGGTGGTACATGAAATATTTTAATCCCAAAAGCATGTACATCTAGGCTCAATGAAGTATATAAAATATGTATTTTTATAATCACCCATGGTGAGGTCAAATTACCTCAATACATTACACCACTTGGAGTAATAGTGAGACTAAAATCATGATCATAATAAATAGTGAGGCCATCATTATCATGTTTCTCACTGTTCCGGCAACATAACGGTATTATTCTCATCTCAGCCATATTTTTGTTGAGGCACATGTTGTAAAAATGATAAACTCAATGAAGCATGCTTACTTTTAGAATGCACTCCAGGACAAAATAAGATCTACAGTTAAATGCAGGGATGACTAAATGGAAGGTATTCTGATTTTTTTTTTTTTTTTTTTTTTTTTTTTGTAATCATTCACTGCTGCTACTAGTAACAATAATATTTTTATATTTTCACTTCATCTGAGAGCTTCAAGGCACTTTACTGGCCTACCCAGCCAGAATATATAGTAGATAGGTAAATAGTATTATCCTCATTGTTTGGACAGAACAACTGAGGCACAGATATGTAATTCTACTCTCAAGTGGTCTGACAGCATTGATGAGTTTGGCTGATAGTGTTTGAGATGCTTAAAGTCATAGCGGAGTGAGGAATCGACCCATCTTCTGCCTTCCCAATTTCTAACTCAGTGGTTCTCAACCTTTTTAGATTCAAGACACCCTCTAATACTTTTCAAAATTTAGCAGTACCCTATTTTAAAAACTGATTTAAATATATATTATATATATATAATACACACATTTTAATCTTTATTACTTAATATGTTAGTAATTGATTAAATATATAATTATATTCCTGCCACTGTGCTGCATGCCTCCTGCACAGCCATATCCAGAAGCAGGTGTGGACAGAGTGTGTTCTCTTGCCTCAGTCCATCCTAGTCCAAACCCCTAGGAAAACATAGGCATGCAAGGCATATGGAGCTTTCCCCATGTGCCTCTGTTTTCAGGAGGCACACTGGAGCCAGACTGAGATGCAGTTGCAGGAAAAAAACCATACTTGCTTTCTTTACGTTATGTGGGTAGGCATAGCTGCAGCTCCAACATGCCTGTTAGAGATAACTGCTGCTTCACCAGATAAAACTGCATTGTGCACCTCTCCTTTCAGGAGGCATGCTGGAGACAAACCAGGAAGAGCTGCAGCAGAAAAAATGGTGTGCCTGCCTGCTTTGGTGGTGTGGGGTTGGGGGGGAGGTGGCAGAAAAATAGGATGACATCTCCCCCACAAGCAGCAGTGAACAACAGCTACTGATCCTGCATTGCCACCCATTACTGCTTGACAGAACTACATTTCCCAGAATGTCCTTCACTCACACATGCTTCTACTACACCATTGCTGAGGGTATCCTGCTGGAGCTGGTTTGGGGAAGGTGAGGACAGAAGGGGAAAGGCACACCTTACTCATTCTTTTGGGCCCTACCTTAGGAAACATCTAGTATCAATGCCCTGATCCCAAACCTATTCTTATGCTACTGCTTCTGTCTACTACTCACTGGGAGTGTCTACATGAGCACAGTTACTGTGCAGTAATTTAGGTTACTACGCACTAACTGAAAATTACTGCATAGTACAGGTGCACGTCTACATGTGTACGCCCATACTACGCAGTAACTATAGTGACTTATGCTAACTTGGGCATAAATGTGCTACCTGCATTATGCAGCATCAGCAAATTTATACCAGATTAGTTACTGCACAGTAAAGCACATGTAGATGCCTTACTGCACAATAACAGTATGTGTGGACTGACTTGGGAGTAACTTTAGTCCCAAGTTGGTCCACACAGACCATTACTGTACTGTAATGCCTGCACTTGTAGATGCCAACCTAAGAACTGCTTAGTGCGCAGTAAGTAACTGTGCAGTAAATGTACTTGTAGATATGCCCACTGGGTATGTTTACATGTGCTATTAATGTACAGCAAGGTTACTGTGTATTTAAATAAGGCACAATAAACTGTTCCTAGGAATGAATCTAGACATGCACGCACTTGGGAGCAAATTTGCTCCCAATGGGATCAGGTGAGGCCAGGGATGCTCTTGCCCCCATGCCCTGCTTTGCCCCACTGCAGTAACCATGGGAAAGCTCCAGGCTCCCTCAGGTGCCAGCCTGGAGTTCCTAGGGGACATGGAGCTGGTCCAGATTCCCACATGTCCCACTTGTCCCACAGCTGGGACTGCTGCATCCCAGCCATGTAGGAATCAGGTCCAGACCTGATTCCCACCTGGCAGGGAGAGGTGTCCCTGTCTGGCGGGGATAATACCTGACAGCCATTCACTCCTGATCCCTATGTGTGTACCTGCTTGGCAGGGATGCCTCTCCTGGCCATGGGGAGATTGGGTCTCAAACCAAACCTCATGTGTCTGAGATGTAGCAGTCCTGACAGAAGTGCTCCCATAAGGAGCAGATTTGCTTCTGACAGGCGCGCACACAGATGTGTGCAGGTTTGCAATTTAATGTGCCTTAATTTTCTGTGCAGAAAATTCAGGTGCATCAATTGCACAAGTAGAAACACCCACTGGGTGCATCTACATGCATGTTTTACTGTGGAGTTGACTAATTAGCTCTGCAGTAAAGTGTTACAGTGTACACATGAGCTAGTGTTAGGGCACAGTAAGCTAATTAACTGCACTGTAAGATAGTACTGTTGGGGACAGTATTTTATGGTGGGGTCATTTAGTGGGCTAAACTGTGTGTGTAGATACTGACTGCAGGTATATATTGTACCCAGTCATCCCAAGCAACTGGGGGCCAGACCTGTCTGCTGCCTAGCCACATGGTTTCATGTGTTTGGCATTCTTGTGCTTCACCCAGCCCTTTAGCCACCTGATGCCACCACCTAGAGCCCACGGCTGACCCTCCAAGCCTGCTTCCAGCCTAGGCCTGCTCTGCCTTGGGTCAAAGTACTGCTGTCCTGGGCTCACATGTAGACTCTGTACTCCAGCTCAAAGAACCCCAGATTTTATCATGCTGCATTAACTGCATGTGTAGTTTCACCCACTCATTTCCCTTTGCTCCTTTAATCCTGCCCTCAGTCTCTTCCCCACTCCTACTTGTACCCTATCTGTATGTTTCCCACCCAATGCTGCCAGTATTAGATGCCACCTGTAGTTTCTAGGTCCTGATTTTCTGCTGCCTTGTACTTTTTTCAGTCATTTACATCTGGCCCAGAGAGTATAGAAAAGCTGTTATTTTGATTTAATAACATGAATCCTCCTTTGCATGAAGTTCAAGGTGAATCAAACCTCTAAGTTATGAACACTAGAAGAAAAAGCAACATTGGATAGGGACCATATTTTGGGGGGCTAGATTCTCCTTCTCCCCTACACACACCTTTCCCCTACTATTGAACAGAAGGGTATGTGTTAGTTGTGAGCTACACCAAGAGAAAGCAGCATATGGTGAAGACAAGGCAGAAAAGGAACAAGAGTGGAAAGAAGGGTGCATATGGGGATTGGAAAAAAAAAAAACTGGGGAAAAAAGATGGAGAAAAAACAGAAAAGAAGGTAGCAAGAAAAGAACAACAGAACACAGCAGAGACAACAAGAGACAAAGAAAGAAAGAAAATATGCCCCTGTAGAAAAAGTACCACTTTTTGGCTTCAGCCAAAGAAGAAACAGTGCCTCAAGGAACTCAATGAGAGGATGATAGAAGCACTGCTAGTGTCTAAAGTCCAATAATTGTAGCATTCTTGAGTAGGTCTGAGTGGAATTTTTTAATAAATAGCAAATTCAGAATTAGATTTTGGTAATCTAACAGCTACTCAGGGATTTGGGTTTAATTCACCAAATAAAAAAAATGAGGCTAATTTTACAAGAGAAGAGAAGCCGCAAGTGGCATCCCTCTTTTGTCAAATAAGTCAGTGGTTAGGACATCCATTTAGGACAGAGGATTAAACTGATTAGGCCCCACAGGCTGGATGAATGGTGCAGGGTCAGTCTAGATCCGGCTCATAAACCAGTCTCATACACTGCATGCAATGTGTATCTCAGACGAGCCCCTTGTGCTGCATGCAGCATGTAGTCTAGAATGGCCACATGCATCATGTGCCCTGTACCATGGTGGGCTAGCGCACGCTGTTTGTAGCATGTGGGCTGGTTTGGGGCATGCTGTGTGTGTGCAGATTCAGTCCTCAAGACAGGGCAGTACTACAGGTAGAATGATAGGGCTCTGTGGGTTGGATTTGGCCTGCAGGCCATATCTTTGACACGCCTGGCTAGATATGGGATATCCAGGTTCATTCCTGCCTTTGGAGAGGGAATATGAACCCCTGTTAGCAAAAAAGTGCTCTAACCACCACGCTATCAATGATTATATATTCAAGTGCTTTCAATTTCTTCTGCTGTTCCATTTTGCATAAATAATGTGGTGATGAAAGGTAGAATAAAGATATCCCTCTTCCCAGGTGAGCATCCTGATCAGCAGGGTAGAGAGTCTTTCTTATACTTTCAATTTGATCAAACAATAAAACAGGATAGAGCATCCCACCCCTGAATACCCTGAAGTCTTGGGAAGGATGTTTAAATCCTCACAGATGGAGGGTATACTACATTCTGGGCAAGTACCCTCACCACCGGCTTAGGGGAGGGAAGTGGGCAACCACCATGATAACATCTCCTTTCTTTTACCTTTTTTATGAATACTCCCTGAGTCAAATAAAATATTTTGTTTGACACTAAACAAATATTTTGGAGTTTTCATTTTGGCATGAAAAACTGAAAAGGTATTTTAGTTTGATCCAAACATTTCTTTTCTTTTTTTTTCTTTATTTCAGTCAAGCAGCCAAACCAAAAAAGCAACCATTTACAAAGGTCTAGTAAGGCTGACTGGGAAGAAGAATCATTCTTAGTAGGTTGACAAAGGACAGGGAGCAGCAGTGCAACATATGTTAGAGTAAAAGCATGCCCAAGCTGCAATCTTTGGTTCCGGACCCCAAGTTTTTCAAAGGTTAGACATCTTTGGGTTCAAAGGTTTGTTTCTGATAAGGAAGACCAGTAAAGAAGGCATTCATGAGAGCAAAATAGCTATTTCTGAAATGTCATTGAATTGATAGAAACCCAATGATTTTTCCTGCTTCATTTTGCTATATTTCTGGTTCCACAGGGACCATGCTTTTGCCATCCTGCTGATGCCATCTGTTAAATGCAGAGGTTCACAGCACTGTAACACCTTATTCCACCTTTTTGAAGGGCAAGGAGGGCACATGGTGGGGAGGTTTCCTTGTTCCATGTGATTTGTTGACCTGGTGGATATCTGGCTTAGGGCAGTGAGCATCACTACAATATTTCTTCCTTTCTTCCATATATAACACACTTTTTTTACTATTAGAGATGGCCCTAATTTTGGATGCCTGTAATAAAGTGGTGAACTTCAGCAGTAAATTTTATAGTAATTGTTTTAGGACTACACAAGTCCTCACTGTTGCGATATTTTGCAGAATGCCTGTATGGCTATCTTGAAATGAGAATATTTTAGGAGGAATTGTATGAAAATGACAGCGGTGACATGGCCCTCATGATCTCAGATAGCTTACAGGAAAAACATTATCTTCTTTTGCCTTTGATGTACCACATCCACATTTGCCCCAGCTAAGGTTAATTATGCTCTTTTTACACCATCATAGGCTATGTGGGGATTTTATCTTATATTTTCTACTACATGGGCACTTTAATATTACCCACAACTCACTAAAATGCCTTTTTCACCTACAAAGGGTTCGGTATATATTATGTAGTTATCATTCCTACTGCATAGAGATCTACTGTCATATGATTTCTGGGTGTCTTTCAATTGCCTCAGGGAAATGATACTAACTACAGCTTGTTCAAGTTTTGTGACTGCTTTGATTGAACTTGGTTCTTTTTTCAACAACCTAGTTCTTGCAAGTAGTTGCCGTTCAGTTATACTCTTTGCCTGAGTAGCCCCCTCTTTTGTGGACTGAGATTGATCTTAATTACCAAAGAATACAGACACTGTACCACAACTGTTCACTGGCCACAACAGTGGAGGATATATAGTGAGGATTGATTAAGGCAAATAAATGCAGCATCATTAACACAATCAATCTACAGCTTTCCACATGCTCTTCCTGCCCTCCAGCTGCATAGTGAGTACATATTTCATCCCTAGCAAGACTAAGTTCTTAAGCATTGGTCAAGGTGCTAGTCAAAGGGCTAAGAGATGGAATCTGCACTTCAGAAAGCAAAGGAGTCTGCAAGACAGAATTGAATTCCTCTATGGTTCCTTCAGGACCTGAGCTGGAATAAAAGCCATTATCTTTGCTTTATGAGCAGGGATCCTTATAGCAATCAGATGCGCACAATTATACATCAGCTTCAGGAATAAACACAAAATCCTTCTCTAAAGTTCCCTTTGAAGATCTGGCATTGAACATAGATCTGGCACTACTATGAGATATTATTTTTTGTTATGTGCATGTGTACCCAGGTGCCATGCAGTGATATTGCATCATGACTGAACTATGATTTTTTTCAACCATGCCCATGACTCCCAGGAACCATAATTAAGTATTCATTTAATTTTGCAGAAGATATTTATTACCTTAGACATCTCTGTTTTTTATTCTTGCCCATATCTTTGATATGAATGCCCTGTAAAGAGGGACAAAGGAATACTTGTGGATCATGCAAAATTACTTTTATTTTAGGATTAATAGGCATTCACCACTGTATTAGGAGTATGAGCCTTTGCATCAGTTGTAGAGCAGCACAACACTCCCTGTACTTATTCCTGAAATAATTAACCAATAGAGTCAATTCATGGTCTCTGGCAGAAACCCTCACACGGGACAGGGGGCAGGAACACCAGATTCAGCAGCATTTATCTCATTTTTAAAACATGGGAAAAATATGGATTCAGGCAATCCAAAAACTTCACATTGATGTTTTCAAGAGGTTTGGAGGGAGAGGGATGCTGGAATTCTTAACTTTTAAATTGTCTGTATAAAGAACCACAAGAAAATCCAGGCAAAACAGATGGCCCTCTTTCATAGTGAAAGACAGTAGTACTTTTCAGACCTCACTTAGCAGCTGTCTCCAGGCTTTTAGTTTCTCCTGTTTTGTTATAATATGGTTCATTACATCTGCTAACCCTCCATCCCTTTCTTCAGGCCATTTCCCCATCTATACAAAGACCTTATTTGAGATCAGTCAGCTGCAAAATCCGAAGTGCAGCTATTACTCCCAAAACACTTCTAGTACCCAGCAAAGCCAGGCTCTAAGATAAGCCGACTGCTAAACTACTTATGTAAGTTAGAAACACAAACTGCTATTGAATTTGTATGACCTATAGATAAAAATCCATACCTTGCTGAATTAATCAAAAACAAATTTACATGTTGCAAAAATGTCTGATTTAAGAAAGGTGTTTTATAGCTGAAATACACAGTTCAAAAATAGAACTTATATTTTATATTTTTGGACATATTTATCAAGTAACAGTGAAAATGGAAGTGTGGGAGTGCTGAAGGTCATAATTGGGACATTTTAACATTTCACGCATCTGACAAGGATTTTTTTAATTTGGACTTTCTGGATTGAATATGCATTGTAATCTTCTCTGCTCAAGACTAAATCAAATGCTTAAGAACAGTGTTAGAAATTTTTTTCCAGGTGAACCACCCTGGGTCAGAGGTGGGTGGACAGGCACTGAGACCTGGTTACAGCCAAGCCCCCATACCCACAATAGCACATAGAGAACATCTATAGCCAAACCCATCCCCCATTGCCAAATTCTGCTGAAGTGCCATTTTTGGCTTGTTTTTAATAAAATATTCCATGTTCCAGGTCAAATCAGCCAAATCAGTTCCAAATCATATTGACCGAGCAGGCAGAACTCAATTGTTCTAAACGCCATTTATGGCACTACAACCAGCGAGCATCCTGTGTCCCAGGCTTTCATTCTGGAACTTCAGATATTCCCAAATCCATTGGCAGGCATCCTTCATGCAGACTCAAGCACAGAGGTCTTGGGATTTGGATGCCCTCACTTCATCTTAGCCCACAAAAGGCCAATAAGGACTACACTTGATCTTAGCCTACAAGAGGGAAGTGCCATGTCAGGCCAGATCTAATGCTCCATGGACTGGATCCGCCTCAAGTGCCATAGATTTCTGATCTCTGCTTAAGAAAACTGAGCAGAGACACGTGGTTAGCTCACTTCATCTGAGACTGTGAATAGGGACTATGGATTCTTATCCCATTACCTGTGTTAGCTTTGCTCCTATGGGTTTAACTCCTGGTTCGCTTGACTCCTAGCACTACATCCCTCCCTCCTTCATGTCTTCCCCTCCCTTGTCTTTTGTATTTTTATTTCTCTCTCTTCATACTTTGCTTTCTGCACCTCTTTTCACCGCATCTGGTGAAGGGAGCTTCAGAGTACAAACACTTGTGAAATATTTTTGGTTTGTCTATAAGATGCAAATCTATCCTGCCTTCTAAGAAAACTGAGAACATTACATCTGGAAGAAAAGCCAGTCAATTACAATATAAAAATTATAAGTCAGAAAAGCAAGCAAGCAACAAAAACAACCTCAAATATCTTGGCAAATAACCATATGCTGGGATAATAAGATTTTGGAAACTAGTGTTTTCATTCTGCAGGCTTTTTGTGCAGTCTTTTTCTAGCTTTGATCCATGGATTCCCTTTTAAGATGATACCAACTAAAAGTGCAACTACTTCACTGCTGAAACCATGGAAACAGATAAAACTGCATGATTTAAATGCAAAATGTCAAACATGTAAGTTCACTTAAAAGTGGGCTGGTTTCACTTGAAAAGTTTGTGAATCCTGGCCCCATGGAAGTGCCTAGAGGGTTTGCTACTGATGCCAAAAGAAGCAATATATACCCTAAACCGTCAACAAACAATATTCAAAGTCATACAAACTTTGCACTTCATACAGTTCTGGTAATATAATCACAAACTTCTCAATACAGCTTTACTCTGAGATCAACAGGATTAGAAGACAGGCCACATGAAATATCAATAGATTTATATGACAGTTGTGCAAAAAAATTGCAAAGAAATTTATAAAAAAAAATTGAAATGTGAGTTATTTGAATGTATTCTGATATAGCAAAATTTGTCAATTTTCAGTTTCATTGTGCATAATTTACATGAGCCATCATATATTTGAAAATCAGAAAATTAAACCCCAGAGAAAGAAAATATGTTTATAGACTTTGGCTTATGTTA
Source organism: Alligator mississippiensis (assembly GCF_030867095.1). Classification (NCBI taxonomy): domain Eukaryota; kingdom Metazoa; phylum Chordata; order Crocodylia; family Alligatoridae; genus Alligator; species Alligator mississippiensis. Next base: position 368,813,592 of record NC_081824.1, read on the forward strand.
ACTTTGGATGTGCTTGAAAGCAAAATACCCATTCTACTGCTGCAACATGGACATATTTGTACTCTTACATGGACATATTTTTTTCCAAAAGAGAATATGATCAAAACCACAGTAAATCTAACAAATTATGTTTGGATAGTTTTAATATTGCAATAGCTATGTCTCTTGAAGTCAGCTAAAATTAGAAACTGTGAGTATATTAGGAAATAACAGTGCTTTACTATGTTCATTTCATGGCCAGTTAACCTTTATGTTTCTTTTTATAATTCATTTTTAATGCGTTGTCAATAGCATTAATTTTATTATTTTATGATTTTTTCCCACCTCTCTTTGGCCTTTTCTGACATTAGCTATATAATGTTTTCATAGAACTGACTGGTTACAAGAAGATAAGGTGTAACATCATAATAGGCTTCTGCTATTTGTTGAGGTGAAACAAATTTTGTTATATGATCCTTACATTTACAGTTGAAGTATAGTGACTGCTAATTAAATTACTGGACTGCTAATTAAATTACTTGAACTATTCTAACCATGAAAAAAATAGTTAGATTTAATCTAATTTTGGGTCAAAATTATATTTCAGAACTAAACTATTTTCAAACATGCCCAATATGGAGGTGAGAGCTCTGAAACTTGCCATCAAAGAATCTAACCTAAGATATTTCACTTTGAACTGTAAGCATGCAAGAACAAAAGGCATATTAGTGTTATACCAGGGTTGCCAACCCAAGAGATTATTTTTTACTGACAAGCTTCAAATTTTTAGTGAGCGAGAAACTTTTTTACTGACATGTATTTCTTGTCAGTAAACAACAACAAAAACAAAAATCTTGGGCCTGTGTGATTGCAGCAGTGGTTTTGCTGTCTGCACCCTGGGAGTCCCCAATACTGCCTCTAGCTCTTTGCCTCAGATGGTGCTTCAGAAACTTGCCTCAGAAGCTGAAGTGGCACCATGTTTTTACAGAAAGCAAGTGTTTTTACAGATTTTTATGGTCAGGCATTATTAGGGTGTTTTTTTTTTATGGAGTGTCCATAAATTTATGGACAGTTGGCAACCCTGTGCTGTACACATTTTACATTACCATTAATAAGAACAAGGGGTTCACGTAAAAAATAATAGTCAATGTAAAGTCAGAAAGATCTTGGAATATGCTTACTTGGAATATACTAGTATTACAATAGTAGTTTAATTATCCTTCCTATACAAATTCATTTAGTAAGGTGTGAATCTAGGAGTAAAGCAGAGTTGATGCCCACCAGGATGAAATAAGAACATTATGCTTCAACTGCTTGTTAATTTTTTATTTTTTTTTTTTACCATTGCATGAAACTGATTGGCTTAATTTAGGCTTGTTTTAGGATAATTTAATATTGCTACTATATTCACCCCAAGTTACGAAGGGGCCTGATCTAATGCTTAGTGAATAGAAAGGTTTTCATTGATTTGAACTAATGCTGAATCAGGTCCATTGTTTTTATCTTTTAGTAAACATTTCACTTGGTAAGTAATGAGAAGTCCTCATGTAAAGGCACTTTCTTTATCTACACTAAACTTGCTTTCTATAATTGTCCTTCCTTCATTAGACATTTTTTTTAAAACCTGTAAAACATAACATTACTTGGAGATTAATATTGAAGTAGTCTGTGAAGAATATCTGCACTGTACATATATACCCAGAGTGATATTCTAGTAACAAATCAAATTTCAGAGCACACTTTCTCCTATTGACCTCTGCTGCTTGACTGGACAATTTTCAAATCATCTTACATTATATAATAATCTCTCAGCTTGCTGCAACAATTGGATTTGGGTTGCAACTGTCCCCTGTTCATACAATACTGTTCTATTGTTTTGTTGTTTTCATTCACTGAATTTAGTTATTTTCTTCTAATAATAAAATGTACAAAGATCCTGTAGCTTTCCATCTCCCAAACATTCTAGTAAACAAGATGTTTCTTGTAATGGGTTTTTCTGGCAAAAATAATTTAATAAGCAAATATCTTCAATGCATGGTAATTTGTGCTGACAGCCTGTAATGATACTTGAAATGTGAATACTGTATTACCAAGATGAGGCCAATTCCCCTAATAGGTCAATAAAATAACTACTCCAGAAAGGTCTGTTGCCAAGCATGCATAATTTATATCATGGTCCATAAGATTTAATTTGGAATAATTTCTAAGCTACAGCTATGAGAAAATGCCCCAAATACAAGTGGCAGATAGCTGAGCAAGTAAGAGGTAATTTTGACTATCATACAGTCTAGGTACAGTAGTTACACATAAACTGGTTTAAGTGATCAGAAATTGGTTTAAACCTGTAACAGAACACAAGTTCAGTACATATAAACCAGTTTCAAAATGTCCGAGACTGGTTTAAGATAAACCTGGTTGAATGTAGTATCAGACTTAACTGATTTGGGTAAAACTAGTTTATGGAATTTCTGTCCCCTTCCTGTTTTAAGTTAAGTCAGAGTTCCCCAGCATCCCAGCATGCTGTTCATCCCAGGGCTGAGCTGATCTGTCTGCTTGAGAGAGCAAGGCTGGCCCCACCCCTCTCCTCCTCAGCTGGAGCTCTGGCTGGCTGAGGAGGTGGTGGAGACTGCAGGCACAGCAGCGTTTGACTGGCTTCCCCCTGCCCCCCGCTCCCCTCATCACTTGTTGCTCAAGCAGGGATTCCCCCTTTCCCATAGCAAGGACCCCAGTGGCATGGACCCCATTCAGCATCTGGCTATGCCACCCCCATGCTAACTAATGCAGAGAGGTTTCTCTGTGTGTGTGTGTGCCTCCAATTGCACTGGAACAAAGGCATACAGAACAGTATCAGCTTAGGACTTTTTGGAACTAATCAGCAGGTCAGATGGTAATGTCCCTCATTCTTCCTTACAAATGCCTTGGAAAAAAGCTGTTTAAGAAGATCTTGAACTAATGATTTGTTTTCTTGATTGGCTGATAAACTTTGGTTCTGATAAGCTCCCTGCTGGCTTGTTTGCTTCAAAGACTGCAATCTGTCAGTGTTCAAGAGGGGGCAGAGAGAGGTCTGAGAAATGACCTGGTTTGCAAGGCATGGGACCTCTGAGTTTGCTGCAGACCATATGAAGAGGCAGGGAGAGGGAGATTAAATGCACTCCACACAAGCAGTCCTCCCTCCTCCCACCCCCTCCTTTACCTCAGATTGCTAACTGGGGGCCAGAGTCAGGCAACAGTCTCCACCCCTTAAGCAGCAAGCTGGGAAAAGCTTGGTGAGGGCTGCTTCCCCTTCCCCCTTCAGGCACACCTTGGCTAGGAACTATGCAGCCCAGAGTGTGGGTTTAAACCCCTCCCTAATCATAACTTCCTGCTGGGGCCTGGTTATACCCCTGTCAGCTCAGCAGTGTAGAAGGGAAGGGAAGGCTTGTTCTAGCACCCTCACAACTTCTAGCCTGAACCACTGCAGGCATGTACCTACATTTCCTGATTCAAAAATGAATGTATATCCACTTGCAAATCAGTTCAATCTCTGCAGGTTAAACTAATCTGCAAAGATTGGATCAATTCAGGCTCAGGCTTTTTGAATTTCTGTTCCTAGCCATAGTGCACAATATTTGGTGATGAACACTTACCTTTATTTGTTACAGGAGTAAGCCATGGTTAAGGCATATATGGAGCACTTCATACTTCTAAATAGATCTTAGTCCAGAAAGGCAATTTATTTAAGTTTACAATTTACTTAAATTTACTACAATTTACTTTCTACCAGGCTTTAATCATATACAAGAGCTAATTCAATGTTTCTGTATTTTCTTCATGCAAGCCTTGGTCTTCTTAAGACTTGGGAGTTAAGGTCCATCACCTCAAGACTGCAGAGGCAATTTACTGTGAATGACTTGTAAAGAGAGTGGCAAGGATCTAAGCATTGGGAATTAATCTAAGTTGCAGACTAAAATCATAACATACCCAGAAACCCCAAATACATTTTTATTTGCATTAATATTTTCACATGACAATTAAGTTCAGGACTATAAAAACTAAAATATACCTAGTATTAAAAGACTGAATATAAATAGATCCCCTTCTAATACACTCTACAGTAGAAGTCTGATCCAAAGGCCCAATTTAATCAAGATTTTCCTGAATACAACATGCCCTAGAATAAGATGAGCACCTTGTTTTTGAAAACCAGAAGGAAAGGAAAAATATCTTTCCTTATAGTAAGTGATTGAGTAGCGGTAGCTAGGGATGCAAACCTACTCATTGTTGTGTTACCTGTGCATCACATTATTTACTTTCATTTCTGCCTGGTAAGCCATCATATTGCTCACAAATGATACAAATTCCAATTTCAAGCATCTGGTTTGAGGAAAAAGGTACACATGGTATGTAAACAATAAAGTATTTTCCTTTGACTTTAATAGACTTTGGATGAAGTCCTAACACCTGTGAAAAGTGTGCAAATTTGCGCCCATTCAATTTTTTTTAGCATGAAACTAAAGTAGGTTCATCACTTGTGAAGAACATTTTATTATAGGAGTTAACAATATAGTAGTTAACAATGTTAAAAGTTACCTCACCTTCTTTAATTATATATTCCTCATCATTACACATGCAGTTACATACATCAGTGTTTTTATGCAAGTTCTTTGGCTCAGGATATGCAACCAGTATCAAAGACCAATATTTCCTGGGAGGCCATGTATTAATACAGAACCTAACTTAATAAGAAATTAATAAATTTCCCATTTTGAACAGCTATTTCTAGTCCAGTTTGGACATTTCAAGTAAAGGAATATGTTGGATACTATTTCAGCTAAGAAGTTAAAATAAATTCACATAGAGAAGGAGTTATGTAATATTTCATAGGTAGAAGTACTGGATCAAAAACCATGTAAAAAACAATGACCTGATGATGATCATCATCTATTACCTAGCAGCTAGAATCTTGTGACCTTCAAGCATGTCGTAAAGCATATATGTTTTCCCAGACAGATGAAAACAGGAAGAACTGAGAAAGAAGTTTAGCTTTTTATTGCCTTGGTTTGCTGGTTATGGTTATATTGAGTGCTACTGTGACACTTCAGTTATGCTAGGCTATAATTTTTTCATATGGATAGTTTTAACAGGGACATCTAAAAAGTGTGAATGGTGACTTTTTAAGAGAGAATCTATGCTCAATTTTGACCTCAGGAACACAACTCCCACCGATTTCTTTTTTTAATGGAATCTATGCTTCTAGCTGATTTAGAAGCTATAGTCTATATACTATTACTATATCTAAATATGATACTGGGACATTTGGTTAAGACAACTTTCTAAAATTAACTTTTAAGAAATATTTTCTTTAACTGTGAGCTCAAAAATGTTATTTTATATAACTTAAAGACATTTCAAGGTTCATGCAGTGATTTGCAACACAACATATCTCCATTATCTTGCATATATGTAAATGAGGTGTATGTATCGTGCAGCCTCATGTTTGCAATATCTCAGTTGGAGAGGTTTAAAAGCTAATATTTTCTGAAGCGAGCAGGTACAGAGCTTACATTTTCCAGGGAGGAAATCAAGCTTTCATTATTTTTCACAAACTTTAAAAGACATTTCACTATCTGAATACCTTATGGGTTATCATTGAATTAGGTGAACAGTAGTCACATTAAATAGGGAGCTCACCTTAAACACAACCCCATTAAAAGCTCTGTCTGGTCATAGAGATTTTTTTATGGGAAGCCAACTGCAGGATTAAGGCTTGAAGCGGGTAGGCATTCTGGTTTATGCTGAAAGGTGAGAACTGTTTTGCATATCTTGATTCCATTCTCATTGTGTAGGATCCTTTGGTTTCAAAGGTCTTTGAGATCATCTGAGTAAAGGTGCTGAAATAAACATTGAAAAGTGGAGACAAGTCTCATGAAACTCTGCACTTTACACTGTAAAATATATAGGCTAAAAAAGACCGTGTCACTAGATACTACAAGAGATGAGATATGTCTTGGCTGAAAATCAGGAATAAACTTTTTTCTCCAGAAAATCCCTTTTATATATTACAGCAGTGCCTTATGCCTTGTTAATACTGCCTCTTGGTCTGTACTAGAATGGGCACTAGACACCTGCTAAGCTGTGACACTTTGAATGTATCCTACTGTTGCTTTGTCTGCCTTATTTTACAGAAAGGCTGCTTTCTGACAGCCTGGAGGCAGAATTGGATTTAGAGGAAGAAGTTGGGGAATGAGGCTGGGGCTGCTGCTGTTTCATACAGTGAGGATTAAAACCTCCTATTCCCAGCCCCATCAAATGAGTGGAGGGCAATATGATGCCAGGAACAGGCAGGGGACTAGCACTGGCAAGGTGGTGGGCTGATAGCAGCCCTTTACCAGCTGGAAACAATTAAGAGAGGAATTGTGACCCACACTGCATGAGTTATTGCTGGATAGTTCCCAAATGAGTTAAATTAATAAAGTTGTGGCCTAATTAAGCCATATCCCTTGCATTTTCTTTCTTCCTATAAGCTAAAGTAAACTAGAAGCTATTTATAAAACAGACCGCTGTAGTAGAAAGAGTCAGATATGAACAAAAATAAATAAAGGTAGCAGCACTACATCTTAGTTAAATATACAGGAAAGTGTAATGTCACACACCCCACCATGGGCTAGGGGATTGTGGTCATGCAGATGTTCTTGTGTTTATTTCACTGCTGTGGGATGTGTAGTCTTGTTGAAAAGCCCATGTTATACCCTATCTATTTATGTTGCTGTTATCACTGTATAGATTACATTATGTTGCTTGTATATTTCTTTATGATTTTAGATACAGGTTAGCCAAGGAACTGAAGGTTGCATACTTCAAGAGAGGGAGTGGGCAGAACTGCTAAATATCTCCTGGAAACTGCTAAATATCTCTTACCATTGTGGCACTAGAACAGGAAGAATTGCTAATCCCAGACACAGGAAGAAAGAGGTATTATTGGGTTGAGCACCCAACGCATTGCCTGCAGTAATGGGGAAATCAACCCCTCCATAGCAAAGGCATCTGAGAAAAAATGGCTCGTCAGTCAGTGGAATGTCACATGTCCCAGGGAGAGACATTTCTATAGTATTCTGAGATCAACAAGGACAATGCTAATTGTGGAAGAAGGAGGGGTAGGTCTGGGGAGAGGGCTGGTTTAGGGATAGTGAAAGGGCTATCTATAATGTGGCCAGGATCCTTGCATTTCTTTTTCAGGCTGGAGAAGGTTCCAAGGGCCTCGGCTACACACCAACTTTGTGAAAATGGGAGACTCCTTCCTAGCTTGCTCCTGCAGCCATATGACTGAGGGCCAGTGAAACAGACATCCAAACCTGAGGCCTCCTGGCTTGAGTGTATGTAGGTTGCTCGCCAAAGGAATTGGAAGCATTTGAAGCCCCAGGTGGGGGTGGAGGATGCTTGCCAGTAGTAGAGTCACATATGATTCCTGAATGACTGGATTTGGAATTGATTTAGCTGATTTGACTTGGGAAATGAAAATTTTTCCTTAAAAAAATCAGCCAGGGCTAGCAGCATCTGCAGGAAGGCTGATTTCTAGAGGTATTGGCAGGGCTCTTAGGGGGCCTAAGCAGTAGCCAGTTGAGGGGGTTAGAAATTTTCCGTATCTTTTTGTTCTGTCTCCAATTTAATGTTAGTTTTTCTTGTATAATTCTTTTCTCCTATATAGTAAATCTTTTCATTGTTTTGTCTTCTTACTCATAGCAGAGAGTGATCTTTGAGCAAGTTGTATTCCAGGTGTACCCATTCTATAGAAAGGGAGACCTAAAATTGCTTCCATAACTTAGAGGGGAGGCTACCTAGGGTTGGCAGAGATTCCTTTGCTGCATCTGTGGGGTCCAGTATAAGGGCAGTGGAGCTGAGGCCTGCAGGGATAAGGATTTATACCAGGAAAATGCTTGGTTTGCTCCTTGGCACACATGCAAGACAGGAGGGAGAAACTTGGGGTTTTGGAGGGCTTGTGACATGTGCCTGGCAAGTGTTATATCAAGTCTTTTCAAAGAGCTCAGTCCTCTGTTAATGGCAGGACTAACAGCTGTTGCAGACTGTTTTGCTAGCAACTGTCTAAATCTCTCACTATGCATTTGTGAGCAAATCTACAGCTCCATTAAAGAGAGTGTGCAACTTCCCCTTTATTCATTTTTAATGCTAATGCATTTGTATTTTCCTTCATAAAATCTCTCTTCCCCCCCCCCCCCCCCCCTTTTCATTATCAATGCCAAATTGAAATTTTAACAACCGCCTTTGGCTTGTAACAAAGACATTAGTGTAAATATATAGCTTGGTTAAGGGGCAATATGACATTCAGGGATATCCAGGTCAGGACTGCCTTCAGGCTACTTTTGGCTGCTTTATCTTTACACCATCTACTCAGTGGTTCTAGAATATAAACACATAAAGTGAAGCCTCTCCTAGGAAATGTCCTTCTGACTCAGTAATGAAATGTCACTAAACAAACTTCAGTCAGAATAGGGGAGAAAGAGGAACACCAATGAAGAAAGAGAGTCACATTTCAGAAGATTGACAGCAGATCTAAATCTAGATACCACAAAGCAAAGGCCAAATCCCACTGAAATTAACAGCAAACCCTCTATTAATTTCAATGGGAGTAGTAGTTGGTGGTATATTTCAGCCATCAATGCCTCCAGGGAAAAAATACATACAAACAGCAAAGCTATGCAGCAAATAAAATCTTCCCCTTGGATCTTGGAAAACAATAATAGCCATATTAAAGAGCTGACTCAGGCCAAGACTCTTGGGTACTATTTCCGATTCTACCACTGATTTCCTTTGTGACTTTGGGAGCAAGTTACTTAGGGTCTGATTTTAAAAAATGATGATCACTCACAACTCCAGTTTAAGGCTGTGATTAAGAAGCTAAATAAATATGTACTTTAAGCATATGTGGAATTCCATTAAAGTCAATGGAACAATGCATGTGCTTAAAGTTAATCTGAGTACCTTTCTAAATAAGGACCTTAATTCACTGAAGCAGCAGGAGATGAACACCACTGAACATCAGGCCCTGTTTTCACATTTATATGTTTAATTACGCTTGCCTGCATCACAGGAATATAGGGAATGGAGCTTAATTTTTTTACAGCACTTTGAGATCTGCATGAAGTGCAAAGCATTATTTATCCATCACACAACTACCAAGAGTAACTGCCTGTCACTTCCCATGTGTTTATAGGTTTGTCAGAGGGGTTGGAAAGGGAAAGTGTTGGAATAAAATTCATTTCATAAAAGCCATCTACCTGTCTATCCAACCTTTAGGATGACAATGTAATTAGTTATGCCTAACATAACACCCCTCCCCTAAAAAGGAAGAACATAATAAAAAATAAAGGCAAGGCTAATATGAATGTTCAGATGGAAAGAATGGCTTAGCAGGGCCAGGGAATCTAATTTGTGTCTGTGTATGAATTTATTTATTGTGTTTTCAACGGTGCAGAATCATACATATACATGAAGGGTATCTGGATAATGAGACATATGAGAATTATTTGAAGCAGTGTTAGTGATGAATTAGGGGACGGTGAGAGAGGAAGGATGTATTGCCAGGGATATTCAAGGATAAATTAAGCGAATATGGTATGCTGGGGGCATAGAGATTTAAGGTCTCCTAAACATCACAATATAAGTTCTGATGTTTGATGGGACACTGTTAAATATTATTGGAGTTGAGGACTCCCATCAATACAGCTGTTAACTTGGCCCTTGGGATTTCAGAGGAAACTATATTGAGAGAACTGAGAGAGCTCTAAGTTTAAAGTAAATGATGATGAAGCTCAAAACCAGGTACTTATGATTTCCAAAATATCTAACATCACATAGTAAAGTTAGAACAGAGAATTTAAATAGCACTAGCCATGTCTACACATGCACATTTACTGTACAGTAACCGAAATTACTGCTCAGTACAGGCATGTGTCTGCAGGTGCACTCACATTTTACAGTAAATATGGTGATTTACACTGATTTGAATGTAAATTTGATACCTGTATCATGCAGGTATCAAATTTATGCCAGATTAGTTATTGCACAGTAATTCATGTGTAGATGCCACACTGTGTAGTAACACGGGGTATGTGGACTGACTTGGGTCTAATTTTAGCCCAAGTAAGTCCACATGAAGCATTAATGCGCTTTAACGCATGCACGTATAGACACTGGCCTATTTCCACTTACTGCACAGTAACTTACTGAGCAGTAAATTTAAAATGGCATAAATTCATGTGTAGACACACCCATTATGGCAGAATAATGCTGATCACAGACTCTGGGAGAAAGTTTTCAACTTAATACAGAAATGAATTTCAATGCTAGTAACAAAAATGGTGAGAGAGAATACTCCATGGGTGAACAGGGGAGCCTTTTTATTTTATTAATTAGTAATAACAAAATAATCTACACATGAGTTACAGACAGAATTGGCCCATTAAAAATAAAAAAAATCACACAGGGATTAAACTTGCCATCTTTCTAGGCACCTATGCATGTACATGTGTGGTCTATGTCCATATATATGAAATACATAATAATATGCCATGGCACAAATGTTTTAATCATCATAAACTTAACATGGCTACATGAGTCCCAAGTGGCAGAGTCATAAATGAGTAATGAAGGGCATTTCAACTAAGGCTGTACAAATCTTCGGTCCCTGATTGAATTCAGCAGAGATTTGGCCCAATTCAGTGGATGAATCTCCAAATCCAAATTGAATCAGAAGACCCTTTAATCTCTCCAAATCAAATCAGAACACTCCAAATTGATTTGGGGAGATTAAAAAAGATTCAGTGATTCAGATATAGACACAGCTTTAAATGTTTTTTCTACATACCTCAGGGTACCAGGTGGCTCATGAAGGCTGAAACATTGGGGTGAATGGAGCATCCCACAGGAGCACGGTGGGGAGGGAGTCCCCAGCACAGTCAGCAGCAGACCTGGAAATGTACCAGAAGCACTTCCGGTCCACTTAAAGGTCTGTCAGGAAGCATGCCAAGGGCCCCCCCCGGTACCCTTGCTGGCTTGGTGACTGGTGCCTCCTGCATGGCCAATCACCAAGCTGGGGGTAGGGAGGTGTGTGGGGCCCCCAATGTGCACTCCCCAGCTTCCAGGAGTAGTACTTCTGGTCCACTTCTGGGTTTGCTGCCCAGCATGTGGGGGACCCCCCCTCCCCCCATGCTCCAGTGGGATGCTCCATCCACCTCAGCATTGCAGTGTTCACAACTCATGCCTGATACCTCAAGGTACATAGAAAAAAACATTTAAAGCTGTGTCTATAGCCAAATCGATGATTCTCCAAATCAGCATTGAATCTTCAGATTCGGATTTAGCCGAATTGAATCGGGGACAGTGATCTGAATCAATGAATAGAATCACTGTCCCTGATTCAGGTTGGATCTGAATCGAATATGGCCCATTTCGCACACGCCTAATTTTAACCAATAACAATAAAAATAAATATGACACATCCTACCACCTGCTCATGCATTTTATATGTGTCTGATATTTTTAGGGAAAAAACAATCTTTAGGAATAGCCCTTACTTAGTTGAACGGAATGATAATCACATCCTTATTCAATCCAGCAGCATAAGAATCAAAGACAGGAAGATGTATGAACTAAAATTATTTTTAAGGATTCAAGTGTCAAGATTTTAGGGTCTCATATTTTGAGACCTTCATAGGATCATAGGAAACTAGGGCTGGAAGGGACCTCACAAGGTCATCTAGTTCAGCCCCCTAATCAAGGCAGGATCATCCCGACTAAACCATCCCACTTAAGTGTCTGTTCAAAATCTGCTTCAAGTGTCTGCTTTTGAAAATTTCTAGGTATGGATATTCCACAACTTCTCTAGGTGGCCTGTTCCAATGCTTGACCACCCTCATTGTCAGAAAGTTCCTCCTACTTTCCAGACTAAATTTCCTCTGCTGTAGCTTGAGGCCATTGTTTTTAGTTGTGTCCCCTATAGCCACAGGGAAAAGTCAGTCTCCATCCTCTCTATAATTGCACTTCAGGTATTTGAAAACTTATCTAAACTACCCCCACTCCTCCTCAGTCTTCTCTTGTCCAGACTAAATAACCCCAGCTCTTTCAGCCTTTCCTCAAAACTTGCCTTTCAGGCCCCTAATCATTTTTGTTCCTCTGCACTGAACTTTTTCCAAACTTTCCACATCCTTCCTGAAGAGTGGGCCCAAAAATGAACACACTACTCCAGGTGAGGCCGCACCAATGTTGAATAGAGCAAAATTACTTCCTTTGATTTGCAAGTCTGATTATAATAATGTAGTATACTGTTTGGTTGGTTGGTTGGGGGGGAGGGGTTTGCAAAAAAAAGCACACTGTTGGCTCACGGTCTACTGTATGCTTCAGGTCTTTCTCTCAGTACTGCAGCTTACCCACTCATCCCCCAGTCTGTATTTTTGCACGCAATTATTCCATCTCAAGTGAAGGACTTTGAATTTTTCCTTGGTGAGCCTCATCTGATTGATTGTGAACTATTTCTCCAGTCTTTCTAGGCCATTCTGGATCCTAGTCAGAGTGTTTGCAACTCCACCCAACCTGGTGTAATCTGCAAATTTTTGGAGTGTGCACTCAAACCCATTGTCCAAATCCTTAATGAAGATACTGAACGCAGAACAAATCAACAGGGAATCCCATTGGATACCTCCTCCTAACTAGAAATTGAGACATTGAGGTCTACTTGTTGAGTATGATGATCCAGCCAGGTATGTTTTCACCTTACAGTACTTTAATCTAAACTGTATTTCCTTAGCTTGTTGATAACAGTGTTATGGGAGACAGTGTCAAAAGCTTGGTGGTCAAGCTATATCACACTAACTGCTCTCCCCACATTCATAGAGCCTGTTACTTTATCCTAGAAGCAAATCGGGTTGGTCAGGCATGACTTGCTCTTGGTGAATTCCTAATCCCCTTGTTCTTCTATGCATCACAAAGGACTCCTTAAGGACCTGCTCCATGAACTTTCCAGGTATCAAGGTTAGACCAATTGGTCTGTAGTTCACTGGATCTTCCTTCTTCCCTTTCTTAAACATGGGCACTATATTTGTCTTTTTCCAGTCATCTGTGACACCACCCAACCTCCATGAGTTCTCAAAGAGGATAGCTAATGACTCCAGGATTACCTCAACCAATTCTGTTAGTACCTTAGGGTGAATTCCATCCTAGCCCTGCTGACTTGAAAGCATTTAGCTTCTCCAAGCAAACCCTAACCTGTTCTGCCATTACTCTATGCTATTTGCCTCCTTTCCCATCTTTGCTGCCACAAGCACATATCATATGATAGTGCCACCATGATTTGTGAAAACTGAAGTAAAAAAGGAATCAAATACTTCAGTCTTCTCTACAACATCCATAACTAGATTGCCTTCTACATTTCATATGGGATTTATAGTGTTTCTGGTCTTCCTCTTACTTTTGACATCCTTGTAGAATCTCTTTTTATTGCAATTTATGTTCCTTGTTAGCTGCATCTCACATTGGGTCTTGACATTCCTAAGATCTTACCTGAATGAATTTTCAATGCTCTTATACTCATCTCTAGCACTATGACTAAGTTTCCACTTTTTATAGGATTCCTTTTTGAGTGTCAGTTTGTTAAAAATTGCTGTCTAGCTAGGTTGCACTTCCCATTCTTCTGTCCCATCAGGATAGCTTGCTACTGTGCCCTTGGTAAAGTTACTTTTGATCTGCTCAAAATTCCCTTTGGAAGTATCATTAGTGCCCACATGGATGAGCAGCATGGGATAGCAATCCAAGGGCTGGATGAGTTTGGGCAACCTTTTCATAATGTCTCAGATGCAGGCTTCTGGCAGGCAGCAGACCTCACAGGAAGGAATTGCCAACTACCACCACCCATCACTTCCTCTTGGTAGCAGTGATCTCAATCCTCCTTCCCCTCTGGGTGCATGGTTTAGCCTTCCTTGTCACTGGAATGGGCTCATTCTCATCCAAAGCAAGGGCTTCATACCTGTTCTCCAGCTGGACAGCCACAGGCCCAGAAGAGTTGACAAGCTTCCAGCTTCCTAAGTACCTGAGTCTTTTGCATCTTCCAGTGCCTTCTCTGGCTGAGGTCCCTCTGGACATTAAGTCAATGAAGGCCCTATGCTTGAGGATGCTTCTTAGCCTATCTACCTCCTCCTGCTGCTCCCTTACCCGATTCCTGACAGAATTTGCCAGAGGGCATTTCCCACACTGCAGGCTACAATCCCTCCAAAATCAGGCCAGAACACAGGTAGAAGGTTTGGTGGTCAGCAGACAGACCATACAGGTGCAGGCAGAAGAAGGGCTGGCAGTGGCTGGGGCTTTGGTATTGCAATGTTTTCTAGCCATCTTGTTGGTGATACCACTAATTCCATTTTCCTCTTCTGCTGCTTTATTCTGGAAAAAAATAAAATGCCTTTTTCTCTTTCACCTGCTTCCACTCAGACAGCTTACAGTGAAGGAAGGGTGAGAGAGAAAGTGTCTAAGCAAACTCTAGTAACATCCCCATTTGAGCTCACACTCACTGTTTGCTGGCATCTTCACTGGTCCTGTATCACTCACTCCTGGGTCACTGAAATCTAATAAGCCTCATGTTTCTGCTTTAGCCAATCCCACTTCCTTGCTCACACTGTAGTCAGCCCCAGTTATCTACAATCAGATCACTTCTCCAGCCAGGTCTGTAGAATGGCTCCTAAACTAAGACTATGCCACCAAGTCTAAACCAGGCAAGCCTTCTTACTCATAAGCATTCAACAAACCCTCTCTCTAAGCAACTCTAGTTCCTGCTCCTCCTTTCTCAAGATGGATTACCATGCAAATTCCTGTTTGCTGCTCTATTCACTGGTCTTATGCTGCTCACTCTTGTGTCTGTGTTTTCCATAACCCTTGGGGAAGTTATCTTTCCTATAGAAAGAATGTCTTGATGGAGTCATCAATTCTATATGGAGCAATTAGTTAACCAGACAGGACTGCCCCAGTGTGTGGGGCAGGGAATGGGTGTGCTGGGTAGCGGGGGGTCTTTGGTGCATGGGGAGCCTCAAGCAGACCCTGCAGGCTGAAACTCTGACAGCCTGCAAGGAAAAAGCCACAGCTTCCCACATTTTTCTCCTTCAAAGGAGAATCCATTTTCAAAATTGCTCGTGACCCTTTCATATATTCTTGCGACCCACTTTTGGGTCATGACCCACAGGTTGAGGAATGCTATGCTAGAGCTCAGAGCTACATAGATCCCACATTTTTTAATTTAAATTAATGCTAGCACTAGAATGGGACTCACAATAGACTTTTCTAGTTTGCATTTGGCATTGTAGTACTGCAATACACTTTATTAAACCTGTCAATACTAGTTATTTTTATCTTCAATGTAGTGAATGAGTTACTGTTTTTATGTAAAGTTAAATTACTATTCATGGCCATAGAATGAAATACTTTAGTTTATTATTTGAATTTTTAAAGCCTTACTATAAATTGCTAGAGGTGAATTGTACACTAACACTATAAAAATAAAATAGAAAACCTTTAAAGTGCTGCAATCTAGAAAATACATATACTGTTATCACACATCATAAATGCAACCACAGATAATTTTAAACATATGGTAAGTTTCTCCTTAAGTACTTATATTTTAGGGCACATAATTGCACTCTAAATCTTATTGTAGTCCCAGAATAATTTTGTTCTGAAAATTTCTGTAGGTAGACCCAATGCTTCTAACCATGATATTTATGGAACTTGTATTGGCTTACAATTTTCAATTCATTAATTCAGTATACAGCTCCTTATAACTAAGAAGCTTCATGTGTAGTCATTTAATTCAATAGTAATACATTACCTTAAAGTATCAACTTAAATGAGGAAAAATCCACTACACACACTTTTTCTCTGAAATCTTGAATAGTCCACAGGTCACAAAAATTAAGATTGAGAAGGTACCATTGGCAATGTGTAGGGGATGCACATGGGTGCATGTGCATTCCCTGAGATCCCCTGGAAGCACCAGCCGTGAAACTGGAAGTGCCGGTGGAAGTGCACTTCTAGTTTTGCTCCTGGCTCAGTGATCAGCCACTGGGGGCCTCAAAGCAATGCTCATTTAAAAAAAAAAAAAAAAGTCAAAAGCTGCCCATCTGGACTGATCTGTACAGATTTATTTTCTGTCTTAATGTTTCCCTCCCCTTCCACCAATATCATAGAATCATACTAAATTAGGGTTGGAAGGGACCTTAGAGGATCATCTAGTCCAACCCGCTGCTCAGAGTAGGACAATCCCCAAGTAGATCATCACAGCCAAGGGTTTGTTTAGCTGGGTCTTATAAACCTCCAAGGATGGAGATTCCATCACCTCTCTGGGTAACTTGTTCCAGTGCTTCACTACCCTCCTAGTGAGAAAGCTATTCCTGGTATCTAACCTAAAATGCCCTTGCTGCAACTTGAGACAATTGCTCCTTGTTCTGTCATCTGCCACCACTGAGAACAGTCTAGCTCCATCCTCTCTTGGAACCACCCTTTAGGTAGTTGAAGGCTGATATTAAATCCCACCGCAGTCCTTGCTTCTCCAGATTAAATAATCCTAGTTTCCTCAGCCTCTCCTCAGAAGTCATGTTTCTCACCTCTCTAACCATTTTTGTTGCCCTCTGCTGGACTTTCTCCAATTTGTCCACGGTGTTCCTGTAGCGAGGGGCTGTAAACTGGACGTAGGACACCAAATGTAGCCTCACCAGTGCCAAGTAGAGGGGAATAATCACTTCCCTTGATCTGCTGGCAACACTCCTACCAATGCAGCCTGGTATGCAATCCTTAAACATTCTTTATGCTACTAAGCCAAATTCAGTCTTACCACATATTGGTATTGTTTTCATTACACAACTACTGTATTTGATCTACCTTTTCTCTAATTTACTAGTCAAAGATGGTAGCTGAAGGAGAAGAGCAGAGTTTGAAACTGTGGATTTGTCTATAAAAGAGTATCAATAAAAATATTTCATAAACTCACTCAAATTTTTCATGCTATGAGGAATTTTTCCTTTGCTCTGTTGAAAAGATTGAACACATCTACATTACTGTGACCAATGCCATGAGTCCATTACAGTGCTCCAGCTCAACTGGTTTAGGTTTTTTCTATTTTGCTTGGCGAAGCCTGTGAAACATTGGAAGAGCTGTTTCAGCCAGAGTGTAAGTTGGCTTTTATGGATGGCACAGAAACAAAGTACTAAGGTTTGTAGAGTCAAATATTGTCAAGACATCATAAAAATCAATAGATTATTTTAATAGCACATTACCTGTTGGTTTCCAATATGGAAACCAAAATATTGCTTTCTGATACCGAAACTCATTTTCAGATTTTATAATCATCCAATCCCATATGTCATCACTAACAATAATCCACAGTTATTTTGATAGTGTGTCAGGTTAATATTGTCTCATAAAATGCCGGTAAGCTTTTGGAATACACAACATTTTTTTTATGGAAGCAGGGTCCCTCTGATTAAAAAGTAAAGGTTTCCAGAGAGTGACAATTGGATGAGCCATGACTGAGCTACCCACTATTGCCTATGGATAATTTACATCTCCCTTTTTCCTTTCCTGACCCACATACTGTACTATTGAATAAATAAGCAGGAGTCAAACTTGTCCAGAGAGAAGCCACAATCTTTTTTATTAATTGCATTTGCCACCTTTCATACATATCTTCATCTATAATATAGAAGGGGTCCTGTCTTAGTTTACTCAAGCCTTTACTAATACAGAGATACAGCCCTGCATGTGACATCTGAGTGACACATCCATAAAACTAATTGATACTTTTCACAATGTTAATATTTTAAACATTATGCAACATACACAATTCACAGTCAATGTCCACAGGGACACCAAAAGGCTAATTTGCATCCTCTGGCCCTTGCAGTTGAATTTAAAATTTCAACTACTGACATGCTGCAGTTAATCAAAATAGCATTATACATATGTAATTTAAACAAGAAAGGTTTTTCTTTTTGTACTCTCTTGATCCTGAAAATAGCCAGACCTCTGTGTTCAATGCCAAAGAGAAAACTTACTCTATAGCTCAGGGAAAACAATGGAAGAATGTATCCATTTGTTACTATCTGGGAAGGGAGTTCAGATAAGCAGAAACCATAACTGAGATAAAGCTAAGGGCTTGCATGTAACCAACTCTACACTTGAGAATCATATTTTGATCATCACAAATAGATGGGCATTTTTCTTCAGATCATCCAACAACAGCACAGTGATCTGTAATACAAAGCTGTACCATTAGGTTCAAAACTGGCTCAGAATCTGCTATGGAATGCACTGAATTGTCAGCATCTTCTACATTAGGTTGAATTTCATAATCTTCCCATCCCAATGCTGACTAGGTCTGATTCTGCTCTTTTTAATAACATTTTAGCAAAGTAACTCAAAGGGAAGGAGGCATCAGTAGGTTAGACAAAGTGTTTATTCTTCTCACTAGGTGTAGGTAGAGGGAGAAAAATCTTACAGGTTTCTAAGTAATGAAGAAGATAACAAAAACTCAGCTAACAATTGATAGGAAATCTTGCTCTGAAAACTAAGTTAAGGGTTAAGTTACAGGTTACACTTAAAAAACCATATTGATTCATAGAAGTTAGGGGCTGGAAGAGACCTCATGAGAATCAGGTCCAGCACCCCTGCTCTTAGGCAGGTAAGATACAGCCTCACCAATGTAAAGGGGGAGGATGACATCCTTAGTCTTGTTTGAGATGCATTGGTTGATGCATGCCAGAGTACTGTTTGCTCTGTTGGCTATAGCATCACATTGGTAGCTCATGTTCATTCTGTGGTTGATCATGACTCCTAGGTCTCTTTCAGTTGTGGTGCTAGCTAGTGTAGCACCACCAAGCCTGTAAGTATGTTGTAGATTGTTTCTCCCCAGATGGAGCACTTTACATTTTTCAGTGTTAAACATCATCAGGTTTTGATCCACCCATCTTACAAGCCTGTTCAGGTTATCCTGTCCTCCAGTGTGATCACACTCCCCCATAACTTGGTGTCATCCCTAAACTCTGCCGGTACGCTTTTCACCCCCATGTCCAAATCACTGATGAATATGTTGAAAAGCACTGGTCCGAGTGCTGAACCCTGGTGGACACCTCTGGTCATCTTTTGCCATATTGACTCAGTTCTGTCTATTAACACACTCTGGGTCTGACTTCAGAGCTAGTTTCCTAGACACCTGACTTAAGCTGTTGAGGTCACAATTTCCCAATGTTACCATGAAGACATCATGGGAGACCAAGTCAAAGGCCTTTTTAAAATCTGAGTATATGACATGAACCTCATCTCCCTTGTCCAGGTGGCGAGTTACCTGATCATAGAAGGAGAGGAAGTTGATCAGGCATGACCTGCCAGCAACAAAGCCAGGTTAGTTTTCATTTACAATACTGCCTTATGTTAGCTTACCACTGATGGATTCTTTGATAAATTTTTCCAGGGATCAAGGTCAGACCAATTGACCTAGAATTCCCTGGGTCCTCTTTCCCTCATTTCTTGAAGATAGGCACCACATTGTCCCTCTTCTAGTCTTCTGGGACCTCTCCTGAGCACCATGAGTTCTCAAATAGTTTTGCTATTGGTCATGCAATGACGTCAGCCAGTTCATTCACCACTCTCAGGTGTAGTGTTCATTTGTTCCTGCTTATTTGTAGATATCTATCCTCTCTAGATATTCCCTCACGAGATCTTCACCTATTATAGGTGAGTGATTACACCCTCCTTGTCCATCCTACATCCTGTCAGGCAAGCTAACACCCTTAGTCTGGTGGAATACCAACTCAAAGTATTCATTTAGGAGTTCTCTTTTCTCCCGAGTGTCAGTTATCGGCTGTCCCATTGCATTCAGGAGGGGTCACATTGTTGTGTGTAGTAGTTCTCCCAGCACCTTCCTACAGAAAGGACATCATCACCAGGGTTGTATTTCAAACTATGAAATTAAAGCTACCCATGCATTTCATCACGGAAAGATTCATATTCATAAAAGAAATTGTACTATTGGAACAAGATAATCTTGACATACAGATCAATATGGTTTACTGTGCTGAATCTGTTAGATTACTGATATCACATCCATATTTACTGCAGAAATAGGTCAGACAGTGTATACTAAAATCTAGCAATTCACAGCTGTCATTTCCTTACAGACCTAAACTACCCAAACACATAAACTTGCTCTGTGGATCACTTTCAATGATTGAAAATGAAACTACACTAACAAATCAAATCAATCTAGTAACAAAGAAATTAAATAAACTGTGTTAAAGTTGATACTTTTGCTATGATGAGGCCAATCAATGTAGATTTTTTTTTTCCTTCTTACTGAACTATTTAGATTTCTATTAAACCTATTTATTTATACTATTTATACTACCTGATATTTACAATGAGGTCTGGATTTGAATCACACTCCCAGATTAGCCTATATTTACTGCAAATCAGCCTAGATCTAGATGAAATCAAATTTTTCAAAAAGCATAATCTGTGTTTGAGGTGCAGTTTCTAGATTGGCATTTTAAACATTCTAGTCACACCCAGCCTTTTACCTAACCAAACTGTTCTGTAGTGACTAATTCAAAACCTTATTTTTCTGGATGTTACTTGATATTTTGTTAATGATTTGCAACATGGGGCACAGGCTAGGTTACCTGTCTGGGAGACATTCATCCAACAAACACATTGGATGAGCCGCTGCTTCCTTAGTCTCAGTTGTTGATTTTAGACTTGATTGAAACGTGCTCAGTCATTATAAGCTTGCCACCTGTCCCTTTCTTGATAGAAGTGTCTGTTTATTCCATACCTGATGCCCTCTGTACCAGACAAATGTTGATGTATAGGCTGATATATTAGCTCCTCATTTTGATACATCTGTCTCTTATTTTGAAGATTGATTTTCTTGGGTTACCTCATTATTTTTCACATGCCCCCAAATGCTCCTTAATTTATCTTTTTGAAGGTGGCAGTCCTGTTCTATTTACAGTCAATGAACCCTTTGTACTAGGTTACTAGGGATGGATGAACTCATTCTATCCAATTTTAAACTCACACAAACATCACGGGTTTTGAAATCTATCACTCTTGCAAAGATTATATGATTTACAGATTCCTTAAAAGAAATCATGAAAACAAGGCAGAGTGGAAATAGTGTAGAATATGAGGTCAGTATGGAATAAAATAAAGGAAACAGGATCAGAGAGAAAAAATGCTCATGTAAAGCTGAATGATGATAGCGTTATCATCATCATCATCTATATCATGGTAGTGCCCCGAGGTCCCACCTGAGACTGGGACCCTATTGTGCTGAAGAATACAGGGAATGGCTGCATCCACATGAGCATGGATGTTTGTTTCCCTGGGGACAAGAAGCAGTGGCACACCTTGTGCTGCTGCTTGTTGGTCTTGGGGAATGCCCGTGCCACAAGCCCTTTGGCACTTGGCAGGTTAGTCCAGGTGGAGTAGAGGAGGCTGGGGCCAGCACTAGGCTGGTCCCAGCAGCCTTACCTAGGGTCCTTGGGGGGGTGGGGGTGGCTCCTGGGCCTGCAGCAGCAGTAATCCTGCCACATGGAGCCTGGCCAGCAGCTGGAGTATGACTCTACCACCCAAAACCAGAGCCTGGCTGGCCACATGCTGTCCCCATGTGCACCACCCCACTTTTTTTTCTGTGGGTTTTTTTGACCCTGGGATCTCCCAGGGTCAACCCCCACCCCTGCACTGCTACCTTGCAGCACAGAGAACACCTGAACGTGCAGTATGTAGCACCACAGACCTGTCTGCAGCACCACATACTGTATGGCCACGCATATCTGGACCTGGCCAATAAGAGAATCTTTGTTGCACAGACTGACAGTCTAAACAAACTTGACAAACAAAAGGTGGGGAAAGGGGTGCATTGTACAAGGAGACTGAATAATGTTGCAGTTTGTAATCATCTTTCAGTTCCAAGGCTTGGTTTTTTTGTTCTGTTAATTGTTTCTTTTAAATTTTTTTTTGTATAGAAATATGTGAATATGTTGGGAGAAAGAGGCCAAGACAGAGAGTAGACTTAAAAGGAAGGGGTAAGTAAACAGGAATGAGCAGGGAGGAAGGAGAATGTGAAGGGCAGTTGGAGTGAGGCTGGGGAGGGACTGGGTTCAGAGGCCAGGTACAGACATTACACTTTTACTGGTAAAAATGTTCAGAAACTGGCTTATACCCATAACAGAACAGAAGTCTGGCGCACACACAGTGGTTTAAAAATGGCAGAACCAAGTCTAAGATTTGCCCTCCTTACCAAAGGGCAAATGCGTGTTCTGTTTGCTGCTGATCTAAACTACGCTGCTTACAGAAAACCACATAACTTAGATCAATTCCACCTTGGGCTTTTTGAATGTCATTAAATATTTATGGGTGTGGGGAAGCAACAATGCCTGACAATGGGAATGAAATCCAGCTGTTGGCATACCATTGTTTTTCAAGGAGAGCGAATTGAATAGGTTCATTTGTTTTGTGTCTTTCTTCCATGTTACTGTTTGTTTCAGTCTTTTTCATGAACTAGAATTGTCAAATGTCACAGCAAAGATAAGTATTGGTAGGCTAACTTAAAGGGGTGAATGCTACAGGAGGAAATTGTCCTTCATAAACTATCGTTAGCACACGTGGAACTTTCTTCAGTGAAAGTCATTATTTACTGCTGGAGATTGTGTCCAATTTGGACAGAATCACAGAAGTAGTAGGAAAACCTTAGATCACTTCTGCTTGGCAAGAGAATCATTATTATCTCTGCACTTTTAATTAAAGGGAAGAATGATAGGTGTGCTAAAGTCAGTAATTTGATTTTTCTTTTTGTGTCTTCCTGGAACAGTAGGACACAAATTTGGTAACAAGTAGAACTAGAGTAATGAGCAAATTAGAAAACATAGGGAGCAGTGTTTGAAATTACTGATGAGTGACTGGAGATTTATAAAATTGGTAATTTTATAAACAGATTCCTGGCACATGTACCTAAACCAGCCAAGGTTGTTTGAATTCAGATTATGTTCAAACAGAATTTCAGAGTTTGTTTCAGACATAAGCAGGGCAAGCTTCCAGAGGCCTAAATTAGATAATGTAGAGATATCACAAATTGTTCCTATGAGGTTTTGGCTACCAAGGCCAAATTCATAAGTCATATGATTTTTATAGGATTTTCGACATGTTGGTTCAAAAACATCCTCTGAATTCTTACCAATTTAGACCTCTTGCATACAAGAACTGGCACTCAAAGGGATACAGCTATTCTGTGAAGTATGTATATACAAGATTGACCCCAACTCTACCACTGTTAAATATCTGAAAGAGGGAGGCGTTCCAGATCCTGAGTTCTAGTGAACTTTCTAATTTCAAACTTTCAAACTTGATTTTTGAAACTCAGAAACCAGTTAGGATTTGGAACTCAGGGTTCTTGCATTTTCACTTAATTTTCAGCTGACTTCCTTGAAAATACCTTGGTTGGGCACAAAGTCATTTGGAACTTCATTTGTTAAACCAGATGTGCAAAATGTCAAACCAAATAAGTTGAAGACTGACTGCTTAAACTGTCCGTGTCTGTTAAAGAAGCATCTAATTAGCATATTTACTTGAATATATAATGAACCTGATTATAAGATGACTCCTCAATAATTAGATTTTATATATGGAAAATTTATAAATTTGATATAATTTTCCAGGTATAGAATCTAATTATTGGAAGTCTATCTTGAATTTTTCACCCTCCCACTGCTACAGCAAAGAAAATAAATATGGGAGGTCAGGTATCCCCTTTGCCATCTGCCCTCAATTTCCTTCCCAGATGAGCAGGGATCCTGGTTTTCTCCGATTTAAAAAAAATCCCCAATTTTTGGATTTAAAACAGTAACCTCAAATCCACGTTCCCACTTATTTGAATAACTCATCTTATAGTCAAGTAAATACTGTAATTAATATAGGTATGTGTTCATTTTTCTCAGATCGTTACATGATAAAAATAAAATAAGGGACCAATATAAAATGCACACACATACATACCATCTTATATATATACACCTTAGGAAGTAACTACAGATAGAGTAACTGAAGCTTCTTTCACAAGCACAGAAGTAGTAAAATTTCTCCAAGGGTGAACAGAGACTGGAAATAATTCAGATCAATTAACTGAAGGCCCATGATCATAGTGCAAATATAGCTAAAAAAAAAAAAAAAAGATGAAATGTAGGTTTACAATAGGGAGACCCATGAAATGTGTGCTTATAGTTTGCTATGTAAAGATTAGATTTTACATACTTTATACAAAATGTGCATTTTCTTTCTTAAAAATGGGGTTTGCATATTTATTTTGTAGCTAAAAGAGAACACAAAAAAAAAATCCAACAAAATCAAATGTTTTGTCCTCTTAGTGTCTAATGTCCAGAGAGGAAAAGCCTTACAAAATATTTCCTGTTTTCTATTTTGAAATTCAGAAGCCAGAGGCCACACTAACATCTGACACATTATTAAATTGCTTTGATTCAAGATACAATGAAAGCAGTGTCTAGTTGATATCATTATGTGGAACCACAGGACTGGTGTTTGAAATGATATCTTATATTAATGTCAGTATAAAATAAATCTGAAAATGTTGCATATTAATTTATTGTTGGGTCTATAAGTTTGATATGCTAATCATTCTGTCTAGAGCACAAGAAATTATTTATGTGATGTTATTGTTACTCATTTCATAACTTTCTGCTGGCTAAATACTCAGTGCACATTTTACATCTACAACTTTATAGGTGTAAATGACTGATTATGACTATCTGTGTAAACAGTGAATATGTGAGGTGGATGAAGTACCTGGCGCAAAATCCTGGAACTATTGAAGTGAGTAGCAAAACTCTCACTGAATCAAATGGGGTCATCTAGTCCTAAGGGCAAAATGTTCAGCACCACTGTAATAAAAGATAAAGAGACCAGGTGGTTTATTTTATAAAAGAGGGGGTTCAAACATCGCCTCTTGCACCAGTACAGGCTAGGGACTGACTGGCTAAGCAGAAGTTCTGCAGCAAAGGATCTGGGGGTTACAGTGAACAACAAGTTGAATATGAGCCAACAGTGTGCCTCTACCAAGAGTGCTAAAGGCATACTGGGCTGCATTACTAGCAGCACTGCCAGCAGATGAAAGGAAGTAATTATTACCCTCTATTTGGCACTAGTAAGGCCACCTGGAGTACTGTGTCTAGTTTTGGGCCCCCCACTACAGAAAGGATAAGGGGCAATGCATAGGGAGTGCACACAGGTGCACGTGTACCCCCTGCATGTGGCAGTGCACCCCCTGCAAAAAGACACCACCAACACTGTTGGTGGTGCCTGCAGGCAGTTGTCACTCACCATCCTGCCATCGGTGTCTGCAGGCAGTCCATGATCACCCCTGGCCCTGCTGCCACTGCCAGGCAGCCGACTGCCACTGCCAGGCACCCTGTGGGTGGTTGTCGACCCATGTTCGGCACTCACCATCCCACCCTTGCTCACTGCCATCACTCAGCACTGCGCTCCTTCTGCCATGCTCCCACTGCCGCCAGTCCAGCCATGCCCCCCACAGACACTAGGGGCACATGCTGTTCATGCAAAAGATGTGGAAAAATTGGTGAGAGTCCAGCAGAGGGCAACAAAAATGGTTAGGGGACTGAGACGCATGACTTCTAAGGAGAGGCTGAGGGAACTGGGCATATTGCATCTGGGGAAGAGAAGACTGAGGGGGATTTATTAACAGCCTTCAGCTACCCAAAAGGTGGTTCCACAGAGGATGGAGCTAGATCAGAGGCAGGCAATTATTTGGACCCACAGGCCACATAGACAGTTTTGGGGAGTTATCATGAGCTGGTCAGCAACCCCCTTCCCCCCCCCCCCCCAGCAACAGCCCAGAGCCTGTGTACACTGTGGCTCCTCACCACCACCAGTAACTAGCAGCAGAAGAGTTCTGGCTCCAGCTCCAGATCTGGCCCCAGCCCTGGGCCTGGCCCTGGCCCTGGCCCCCCACCCACTCCAGACTTGCCCCAGCCAGAGTGGACCAGCTCCAGACCAGCCAGGACCTGCATGCACTTGTCTGGAGTCATTGCAGGCCAGGGTGAGGGTTTAATAAATCCTCCCTTTAAATGTGTGGGGGAGGGGGAAGCTTCTGAGGGCTTCCCTGCCCACCCTTCCACTCCAGCCAGGTAGACTCTAGATAGGATCAGCATGGGCTAGGGTGGAGGTTTAAGCCCTGTCCTGTCCCCACCATCAAACTCAGCCAGCCAGGCCAGGGCCTGGCCATGACCTCTCTTTCTGCTGAAGTGAGGAGAAGGTGGAAAGCCTCTGAGGGCTTCCTTCCTCCCCTTCCCCCTGCCAGGCAGACCCCAACTAGGGTTTGGTGCTAGAGATTCCCCCCACCGCCTTTTCTGCCAGCCAGAGCCATGATATTGCTCTGATTAGACAACAGAGGGGTGGGCCAGACACTGCTGTGCTGGAACAGACAGCATAGCACAGTCCAGGGATGCAAAGCATTCTGGGATGCTGGGACACTGTGGGTTAACTTGAATCTGGAGGGAATCAGGGACAGAAGTTCCATAAACCAGTTTGACGTAAATCAGTTAAGTTTGATACCAGGGCGATGCATAGGGGGTGCACACAGGTGCATGTACACCCCCTGAGTGTGGCAGTGCACCCCCAACAAAAAGGTGCTGCTGACACTGTTGGTGGTGCCTGCAGGCAGTTGCTGCTCACCACGCCACCGCTGCCACTGCCAGCAGCATCTGTGGGTGGTCCGTGATCCCCACTGGCTGCTGCCCCTGCTGCCAGCGGTAGCTGCCCACCCTTGGTCAGTGCTCGCCTCACCCCCACTGCTGCCAGTGCTGGCAGCATCTGCAGGAGCTCCCCTGCTTACTGCCACCACGCTCCTGCTGCTCCCACTGCCACTGTCATGCTTCCACTGCCGCTGTGCCCCCTCAGCCACTGGGGGCATGAGTCATTTATGTCTGATACTACATCCAACCAGGTTTATCTTAAACTGGTTTTGGTCATTTTGAAAGCAGTTTATGCAGACTGAAATTCTGTTCTGTTACAGGTTTAAACCCGTTTCTGACCACTTAAACCTGTTTATGTGTAAATTATTTCCTTAGCTTAATAGTTCCTTGTAACAAAAGTACTTCAACTATTTATTTTTAAAATTTTTCCAAATATGATAATTTTTGGAGAACATATATATCCATAAAATAATACTTATTTTACATTGTGAAGCAGATTTCATCAATGGCTGCAAGTGAAAGATCATTCCCATTTTGTTCAGAGTACTAGATGACTGCTAAGACATTGCATGGAAAATGCATATATCCATGCTGCATCTCCTCTCAAGAAAAAGCAGTTAGTATTTTCTTAGCCACAGTACCTGTCTAGATGTTTAGCTCCTGTAATTCAAGCTGTACTATTTTTAGACGATCACATGTTCATAGTAGCTTACATTTTTTCTGAGCCATGTGTTTTTAATAAATGGTAGTTCTTTTATGTTGTTCTGAATAGTGATAGGTCAGATCTTTCAGACTGCCAACTTCTACCTAAACCAAAGTTTGTTTTTTGTATCTCCAGACACTTAGCACTAAGGATATTTTTTATTTAAATTAATCTGCTGCTACCTGATCTTCATCTGAAAGCATAAGTTATAAAAATCTCCTTCAATGTGTTGATGGCTCATCTTGGCCCGAATAATTCAGGTTTTGGACATTAATGGATTAAACACTTTTAGACTGGATTTTGTTAGAGATTTCCTCCCATTACATATCCTTGGCTATCCTCTAAGCTATTTGTGGTTTCACAACAGACAGTTAACTTGCCATTCTATTAATGTATCTCCACTGCAAATGCTGACAGACTGGCAAGTGCTTCTCAGTATATTCCCCCTAGATCATACATAATGTACTCCAAGTTTAAACTGAATCTCAAAGACCATTTTCTGGCTCCTACTTCATGTATGCTAATAATTTAATGCAAGTTCACTGTAGCATAATTATAGTAAGTATAACATACTCTGTTAGCCATACTCAATGTTAACTTCTTCTTTTGCATCCTCCTGACCTTGTATATGAAACTAGTAGGACTAGAATCTGATTAACAATTTAAAAGGCTACAAACTACAGTGAAATATACTGACTGGTCAATGATTTGAAACCCAAAAGAGAACTGATATCAGGAGGTAACTAGCAAAATCTTAGGGATATTTTCGAACTCATTTGCTACCTACTGCTGTGATGATTTAAGGAATCTGTCTATATAGTACTTATGAGTGGTGGTTAATGGTTTGAAGACAGTATTAGACAACTGTATTTTTGGACGTCTCTGTGGACAGGCCAAAGGCTACAGTTTAGGGTCATTAGCCATAGTGACTGTACTATGTCTCAACAACGGGTATGCTAAAGAAGTTGGCTAACGTCAGAGGTAACAGTTTCCCCGCCCCCCCCCCCCACTTTGTAATCAGGGAGAGGGAACCAGAGAATGGAAAAATTTCCAAACAGGACAAAGTATGGAATTAAAGAACAAATTTCCACAAGGAATGAAAGAGAGGATTAACAGAGCCACGCAGGACGTTTTTGATGAGAGAGATAGCAAGGAATAGGAAAAACACGCAGACACCATTTTTTCAGAGAGGAAATGCACATTTTGTATAAAGTATGTAAAATGGAGCCTTTGCATAGCAAACTATAAGCACACACTTCATGGGCCTTCCTATTGTAAGCTTACATTTCATCTAATTGTTTTAGCTATATTTATACTCTGATCATGGATCTTTGTAGTAGTGATTGTCAGAGATAACTGGTTGACCTACAAAAGCCCTAAAGAGATCTCTCTTCTCCTGGCAGGTCGTTGCGATACAGAGGACACTGCCCTGAGTCCAAACCACATTCCAGATCAGTAAATCAGCTAAGGCTTTAATAAATCAATATTATTTATTTTCTTTAGGTCTGTGCGCCTCTCGGGTTGCTAAAGAAACAGTAATGGTGGCTTAGATTTCTATCACATACCCCAGAAGCATTAACTTGCAGCAAGAACATCTCAATGGTTAATAGTTCTGGAAGAAGACACTTAATCCACTAGCAAACTAGAGAAAGGATTTTGAACTGTTCCAGGGCTCCACTTATTTGAAGTAACCTGTGCCTAGTACATTATTGCTTCTTCCCCTTGTTTCTTGGGTAGACAGCTCCCTTTTAGGGTACAGAAAGTTTAAAAACTCAAGGGTCCTGTAGTTTTGGACCTAAAAGAACAGACTTGGGAACCAGGTAAACGGAGAACTCTTTAAGATAAGAAATAAAGGTAGTACTGGTTTTAGATACTGCAAACATATTAAAAGAATTCCTGATAAATCCCTCACCAACCGGTAATACCTACTGGTTTACTTATTCCTCCTAGTTTCATACAGGTCTTAATAGAATTTAGTCAACCACAAATGGAAGCTTCCAATGAATACTTTTCCTTTCTTTTTGACATTTTTTATTTAAATAAGGATTTTAAGTTCTATTACAATTATTATTTTTAATTTATACACTTTCTCTTTAATGTCTAGCCCTAGTAACATGAATTATGTTAAGTTGAGTTAATAACTAGGGGTACATATAAAATTGAAGTAATACAAAAGAATTTAACATGAATTCACTCTTCTCTGAAGCCAAGGTAGTAATTCCCTGGCTTTGGGCTTAATCTTTGGCCTCTAGATAAATGACATGCCTACTGAGGAGGAGGAGGACGAGGGAGATAAGGAGAGAGAAATAATATTAAATATAAAAACCACCTGAATCAAAAGGTTCTTTGGTATTACTAGGGCATGGCACCAGGGCAACTTTCCCAGGTGCCAACCTGGTGAGGGAGAAGCACAAAATATTTGGCTGCTGCCACAGTCATGCACTCACAATGTGTGGCAGCTGCCCCAGCTGTGTTGTTATGTCTCTGCAAAGATTAGGTCCAAATGAAAATGGCAGCCTAATTCTAAAGGAAAGCAATTTGTGCACATACCTAATGCCAACACCTAGCAAAAATACGGTTTGCAACAAATCTGCAAAGGAATTTATGTGCCTACCTCCTAATGAATTGAACAGAAGATAGGTGCGTAGGTAAGAGATGGGAACGAGATCCAAGGAAGGACATGAGCATCTAAAACAGGATTTAGGCAGATTTGTGGTACCCAGTCTAAAATTATGACACCAAAACCCAGGGGTATAACCAGCAATGTTCACACTTGGCCAAAACCCTGCCAGAGAGCAGGTGATTGAGCTGGGAGGAAGGAAGAGATAAAGGCCTAGCACCTGAGGGGGGTGGGGGATAGGTGGAGGTATGATTCCAGTACCTCCTCTAAGTCAATACCCAGCATTGGTGCCCTACTCATCCACCTCTTATTATATACTGCAAAACCTCCTGCTTAATGGCTGTAAGCCCTGGAGAGACCTGAACTGCAAATTCTCTTAGGCATTTGCAATTCTATTTCTGCACGTGCCCAGAACTGCCCTAGTGCTGAAAGCTTGACACATAGCTTCTATCTAGGCCTTACAAGGATCCAGAACATGGCATTGTTCTGCTCAAGTGTCTTGAGGGCCCTGTAGGAGGTGTGGGCATCTGACTCTGGCATCCCGATGTGCCTTGGCAGTCAGTCTCACCTGCTGCACTCTCTGGCCTCCCTCACCTCCTGTCTCTCACCTGCTGCACCTTAATATCAATTTGATTATCTTGGGGGGGTGCCTCTTGGGACCAGAGAAGTTCCTTTTGTACCTTCCTTCTTGGCCCAGTCCTCAGGGCTTCTCTGTCCCCAAATGTAGTCCTGGTGGTTACTCCCAAGCACTGCCTCTCTATATGGTGCTCTAGAGGTGCTTTCTCTTAAACACAGTCCTTATGGTTTCTCTGCCTTATCATAACAGTTGTGACCCTGCAGACCCCAATGACATTTCTACACATGCTTCAGGGGATGGGGGTGCTTTAATGACACTTGACACTGGAATCTCTGGGAGCATGGTAATTACCACACTGCAGCAGACTCAATTAACTGAGCCTGCTCCGATGTGCTGTAATTACAGCATGTCACGGCAACTTCACTGCACATATATAGGTGTCCTAACTGCCCTCTTGGTCCTAACTATGCCTTAGGGGTTATAATCATGGCCTCCAGCTACCCTCATAGCCCTGCTGATGCCTTGCACGTTTTGCTCTGAGTTCACTCACCAGGCCCTCTGCCCCTGTCCATCTGTCATCTTGCCTAACCCATCAGGCTCCAGGCCCTGGCAAGGCTCTGCCTATTTTCCCTGGGCTCCTGGCCCTGTCTGGCTTCCTTTCTTCACTCTCTCATCCTCAGCTGGACCTCATCCCACAAGGCCCCTGGCCCAAGCTCGAGAGCTACATCTCTGTTTCTTTCTCTGATCTCCCAACCATCTGGGTCCCTGACCCTGAAAGGGCTCATGTCACACTGAGTGCCCCCCAGGCACCCCCTGTGGCTTCTAGTTCACCCCAGTAGCTACAACACAAAACACAGAACTCCCTGGCTCAATGGGCAGCCACTCCTCATCTGCCTCTGCCCATTGACAAGTTCTGCCTTCTCCTCAGGCTGACCATTTCTCTAGGCTCTGCTTATTGCAGAGCTACTTGCTCCTGAGTAGTGGCCTGTAGCTTTGGGGATCCTGCCTTTAGGCTTCTTTGGATGCCTGCTTGTTGGCAGCTGGTCCTTGCTCACCTGCCTGCTCCTGACCACAAGTTTTCCCTGCTGCCTCTCTCTTTCTAAAGTAACAGGAGCCCTGTTAAGACCCTTATCCAGCAAGCCTAAGGATGCCTACCACAGACTGACAGGATCAGGCCTTTCCCAAAATGCAGTTGCATTTTAAAACACAACCAGAGAAGTGGGAAGTAGTGATGCAAGAACCTTTCTATATAATAGCGATTACAATAGTCATGCAGGAAAAGGGAGACCAGGTTTCCATGTCCTCCTCACCCTGCGATTGTTAAACCCACATCTTCCATCTTACAGGGAGACTCCCTTAACCACTAGGCTAAAAGTCAGGCTGAGTGGAACATTCCCTAGTGTGGTTGTTGAGTCTAGCCCACTGTTTGGAAAAGAATACTAAATTCATGGATATGTACAAGTGTGTACCTTACTAAGCTTAGGGTGATCTAAATGGGTATGTGTGCAAGCACTCTTAGGGCTTAGACAGTTGTAAAAACTGGTTGCCCTAAAAATGGCAGACGGGAAGTAACTTTAGTGTTAACTAAACCAAAAATGGGCTAACACGACCTAACAAATACTTGCATGGATCTGCGGCAGAGCCCTTCTGGCTAGGAAAGCCCTGCCACTCTCCACAGCCCAAGGGCTGTGCTGTTTTTACCCCTGCACCTCCCCAATCCTATCTGTTTTTACCCCCTTCCCCAAATCAGCACATCCTTGGATTGGGCAGCCCCCCTTGTGGAGAACCCACCAACCCTCCTCCCCAACCTGACTTACTTGCCTCTGGCTTTCCATGTCTTCTCTTGGCAAGCAATTAATGCCTGCATGCAACAATCCCAACCCAGTTTTAGCCAGCTTAACTAAGCAACCTAAATCTAAACCTGGTCCTATGAATGCTTGTTTGCACTCCATGGGCATATCTACACATGCTTTTAATATGCAGAAATAAACTTCAGTGCATACCATGCCAGGGTTTTTCGCTATTGGATGCCGAGTTTGAATACACACCTGGGACCACAGAACGTTGAGCTGGGTTGGAGCAGCCCTAGCACACAGGGGTCAAAGAGGTCAGCCTGCCAGCCCAGGGCTACTCTGATCTGGATCGATACACTGTGGAGGGGCTGGCTGGGGCACAAGGGTGCTTCAGTGTGGAGCTAACCTCTGCACTGAAGCACCCTCATCAGCGTCTACATGTGCTTTGCTACAGAGTAAAAAACAATGCCACAGGGTAGTATTTGTATTTGCAAGTACAAATACAGAGTTAATTAGTTTCTTCCATCCTAATAGCACTGCACATGTAGATGCTGACTAATTAGGCAATGCAGAGCTAATTAGGCAACTAAACATCTCATGTAGATGCACCCCATGAGGGCAAGAGAAAGAATGACTTTGTAGCTCAATGATGAGGACACTCATGTATGGAGAGGAGTCATGTGTTTCTGCCTCTCCTCTCAGGACTGTTTAAGAATTTTGCTTATTAACAGATACTAGATAAAATATAGAAACAGTCCTGTAAGCAGATACCAGAACTGAGAATGTCCTCCCTTCCCATTTGAGTGTCTTCATCACTGGATTGCAGAGTCATAGCCTTGCTTGTTTTCTCTGTGGAGAGAACCATGACTTGTAGTCTTTTCCTCTTAATGACAAAGCATGAGCAAATGTGGTGGGGGGAGGGAAGAAGGAGATACGAACTCAAAATAATGTATAGCCTGGTATTAGTGTACTCTTCTGGGAGATAAGCCATGTTTTCAAAGAAAGTTGTTATTTAGACCAAAAGATATAACTTAGTGCAGTAGGGGTTCAAGATGTGAATTCCAGTCTCATCTATGTGTCTAACTCAGAGCTTCAGGGAAGTGCATAAGTCTGAGAGACAGGCAGAATATCAGACACACTCCTCTGGAGCATTTCCAGTCTATGGCTTTGGAATTCCCCTCAGTCCTCTTCACTATGCTCCTCAGCATTGTGCTCTTCGTTTGATTACCATTCTGAGGCCCCTGCTATATGTTGCATATATTGCATGATTAACTGGTGAATTATGTAATAAAGTTAGTGCAAAGTAATTAGCACATGATAAAAATGACTATCCAGCTCTAAAAAGAACCAGTCAGCTCTAAAGCTAGCGCTTGAAAATGTGCAACTCTAGAGCTGGTTTCTAGAGAGCTTTCATTTGAATGTGTAGTAGAGCCATGAGCCATGCCCATACACTGAAAGGGGAATGCAGTACATAACTAGGGTTGTAGGAATACATTCCAGGAGCCAAGCCTCCAATATCAGGCATGACGATGCTCACATGTCTAAGTCCCTTTGTATAGTTGGATTTAAATACCTAAAAGCTAGTTGTTGCTGTTCCTAACTTGTGGATATCTTCACTGAATCGAGTATGTATTCAACTGAATACTTTTGTGGATTTGCTTGTCACTTAGAAGGAGACTCGGGGATGAAGTGATAAATTACAAAAAGAACAGGCATTGCCAAAAGAACTGCAGGAATATGGCAATCTAGATGATGGTAATTAATATAATTGATAGCTTTTAATCGCAGTTATATTGAATATGCTATTTTTCAGATTGAGTAGTTCAATACTAACTTGTGTCAACCCTTCCAGGCACTGACATAATGAGGTTTTTGGGGTTTTTTTTTTAAAGAAAAGAGAGGGAAAAAAAAAGGTATAATAGGTGTTAAAAAATGGAGCATTGCATCTCTACCTAGGAGATTGCTTTTGCTTTAAAGTATTTCAATTATCTTGACAATAAGTGCAGGAACAGCTACATTACTATGGTATTATTTCTATAACATCATCTGTAGTCACTTCTTATATATTGCATTTAATAAGCCTTTTGTTCCCTTGATTAAATGTAAATCGTACCAAAATTGCTTTAGCTGAGGTTCTCCACACTAACCTGTAGAACCAGTTGGTAAGGCTAAGCAACCATGGCAACACCTACCAGTCCATGCTCAATCACAATCGTGAAATCATGGATATTAAAGACCATCATGTCCTGAATAATGGTTCATTGGCATAAGCAAATATAAATTCCCTGTTTTTCTTCTTTGTCAGTGGTGAAATATCAGCAGTCAAACTTAAAGCCCTAGATTATATCCCAAAGGAAAAAAGACACTGTTTTGGCCTGCTAAAGGCCATTTGCTTTGAATCATTACATTTTTAACTATGGTGTTTTATCACCCCAAGAGACACAAAGATCTATTGAGATCATCAGAGAATTTTAATCATGCTTGTGAGTATTCCTGGAGAGTTTTGCTTAGCCATACAAAATCATTACATCAGTTTTTTCACAAATAATCTTTCCAAAGCTGAGTTTGTTCTTGGTCATCCCAGAGCATTCTGGTTGATCATTACTTTTCAAGTAACACTTTAAGGAAATTTAAATAAATCTCTTAAATGTGATTAACAAAGATAACCAGTTCTGCATATGAAGCCACAGTGACTACATTTTTAAGGATGTAAAATCTGCCGATCAATATACACTGCTAAAGAGATCTGCATGGGCTTATAATTGTTACAAATTAAATTATCTCATCCACTGTAAATACAAGAGGTATAAATATGCTAAACAGTTCAAAATTCATTGATGAAAGCTAAAACTAATTTGTGCAGTCTTGTTGAATATGGTCTTCTGAACTGTCCCAATCTTGACCAGAGTTTAAAGGTATCCAGTCACTGAAATGTTCATTAAGCCTTATCTCAAGAGGCCGTCCCGTTTGCTAGAATGATCTTTTTTTAATTAGTGAATTACAGAACTGCACAAAAAATTCCTCAGCTGTCATCAGCTTCTGCTTACACAACATCATCTTATTTTTTAAAAATAAGCTTGTTCTGTAATTTTATCCCCCAGTTGTAAATATGCAAATTCTAGAACTCATATGATAGGCCTGCCTATAGAAACACAAGCAAACAGTTTAGACCTAAGTATGATTAACCATAAAAATCACTTTGATGTCATCCACTTTTTAAATGCAAGGAGATTTGTTACTGCTGGGTGCATCTACCATTTGGTGCATTACCATTAAGGCAAGATGATAAACTCCGGCACAGTTTGTGCCAGAGTTTCTCTCAGCAATTTAATGGCATGTGTAGATGCTCAAACTGCTGTTGTCCAGGGCACATGTGCAGATGCTGCACCTGAGAACGCAGCAGTTTGAGCCAGGGTGGAGTAGCCCTGGGCTGGCAAGGGGCTCAGAGGGTCAGCCCCAGGCAAAGGGTGCCAGTAGCAGGGGACAGAGGGGCTGGCTGGGGCACAAGGGTGCTAAAGTGTGGGGCTGGGCGGCAAGCAGCCCCTGCATTTTTTGCACCCTCATGCCCCAGCCAGTCACTATCTACATGCGTGCTTCGCTGCAGCAACCACTCAATAAGATAGTAGTGTCCCCAAAAGTACTATCTTAGAGTACAGTTAATTAATCTACTGCACCCTAATACTGGCAGATGTGTAGATGGTGATGCTTTAGTGTGGAGCTAATTAGTCAACTGCAGTAAAGTACATGTGTAGATGCACCCACTGGGTTGTTTCTGTGATATGGATCTCTGCTTAAGGAAAAGTCAACTAGTTAGGCTACAGAGAGTTGATAAAAAATGTGATAACACTTCTTGATTGCTTTGTTCTCAGAGACCTGAAGAAAAGTGCTTTGTACCTGAAAGCTTGTCTACATACCTACCAGCTATATAGGTGGTCTAATAATGATATCATTCACAAAAATCCTCGCTTCTCACAGTTTTTCCTAGATGATCACCTCTATGTCATCATCCCAACTCCAGTGAAACTTGTGTATCTTTTTCACTGAAAAAAATGTATAAGCTAGTTCAGGGCAGCAAAGAGAATTATGGAGGCCAGAGGAGGTGAGCTGAAACATATGCAGCTCTATAGTCAAACACAGTACTTAAGCTCCCATAGTAGTTTCAGTGCAGTGGTAAAAACTGTCAGCTTTTTTTTATTATCTTGTTATCTCCTATGGTTAATTTTTCTCCTGATCATAAACTTGATTTAAATCAGCGCACAATCAAACTGCACAAACTTTTATACAGTTTGGCAGAGTAAATAGATTTAATAGAGTCTGTATGTACAGTGTAAGCTGTTTTAATATCAGTGGGCATGTCTACATGTGTGCTTCACTGCAGAGTAGACTAATTATCTGCAGAGTAAAATGTCACTGTCTATACATGTGACAGTATTAGGTCACAGTAAACTGATTAATGCCACCATAAGGTAGTACTGTTGGGGATAGTAAATGTAGATGCTTCAACCAGGAACAACTTACTCCAGCTCAAACTGCTCTGCAGCTTATTGATTAGAATTAATTGCATGTGTAGATGCACTCAGTCACAAGTATTTCCCAGCTGGGCAAGTCACATTTTATAAATAATAATCTTCCCTTTGCCATTTTAGAATACTATAAAAAGACACATGCAGCAAGACTAAGCTACTTTCAGAATACCACAAATAGTTTAATGCCACATATGGATCTAAATCCTTGCATGTTTGGCACTCTTGCCCAAGCAAAACATGCCAACCAACTTGTGAATAAGCACAATGCCATGATAACAGATTATATGAATAGAGGAGAAAAAGCACCCAGGTGTCATGACCCAATGATTTTGTGTGTGCTTCAGCACTGCAGAATTATTTCCCGCCACATGGAGCTTTCTTTGCACGGTGCAATTCTCAGCTGCAGAGAGAAAAACCCCGGTGCAAAGGAGTTCCCGCCACCCGTCTGTATATTTGTGTCCCATTATTGGCTGTTTCTAAATTATTCCCACGTGGAGGCTAGCAATTGGCTTGCTAGCCGTATAAGAGGCTTGAGCAGTTTCTGCCCAAGTCAGAGATCT
Organism: Alligator mississippiensis; assembly: GCF_030867095.1. Classification (NCBI taxonomy): domain Eukaryota; kingdom Metazoa; phylum Chordata; order Crocodylia; family Alligatoridae; genus Alligator; species Alligator mississippiensis. The sequence goes on from NC_081824.1 coordinate 368,851,154, forward strand.
CCGGGGAGGACCTCATTTAGGGGGACTCCGCATCCATCTTGTGGAGAACTCTGAGCCACGTGGTAGAGCCTAACAAACTCTGCACATCTCAGAGCCGACCGGTGGTTTGATCAGCTACCAAGACTCTCTCCCCGTCGCCGCACGATCCTTTGATGTACCCTACCCTGCGCGCTGGTCGAGAGTCACCTTTCGGACTCTCATTTCGGTCGTTCCACGGAGCCTAGCAAACTCCGTGAGTGTGTATCCAGAGCTCTGTTCGTGTTTGTTTTGTGGAGCCTAGCAAACTCCACGTGTGTCTTTTTGTAACTGCAACTCAAGCAAGTTTTTCCTGCCTGCAGTGCGACCACCTACGGGGTAAGTAAAACAATCTTTAATCAACCTCTACGCGTCAGTGCCTAATTCTAGTTCGTCGTGCCGACCTTTTCCCCAGCCCATGTGCCCGGGCTGCTGGCCACAGCCCCTCAGCCCCGACACCTGGTAACAATGTATCAGGGATATGTGGTCAAGGTAAGAGTACTAGCTAGAAATAGGCATTCTGTTAAAAAAGGCAGTATTGCATGTGACGCTGAATACAAGATTTCCAGTACAGTCTCTACCACTTTTATCTAGTTGATTGTCAGTACCTTTGACTTGTGTTAAGCATTCAGCTACATTCTTGCTGACTACGTTGCCAGGATACAAAAATCCAACTTGTGACCTGATCATTGACCGTATAAAGCATTCATGGAATGTTTGATACATAACTGTTGTACAGGCTGGTCAATGGATCCATGTATATATCCCCATCCCATCGTGTTGTCAATATCAGTTTCTTCAAATTTGGAGCAGGGGATGACCCAGCCAAACATCTAAGGTTAATAACTCTAATCATCCCAGCCTGAGGAGATACCCATTGGATGATTCCCAGTGGTGCAATGAGTATTAATTTCATTCACTAGACCAATTTGGGACATGTTTTAGCAAGCTCTGACCCCATCCCCTGATGCCATCTGAATCTTTTGGTAGATGAATAATCTGTGACTTCCGTGTCTATTATTCCTAATATGCTATTTTGCAGACCACTACTCTATGGGCACATCAACATGAGAATTTTACTGTACAGTTGACTAATTAACTGCACAGTAAACATCTCAGTGTCTACATGTGCGCTCCTATTAGGGTGCACAAAACTAATAAATGCTACAGCTGGATAGTACTTGTAAATACAAGTACTACCTGGCTGCAGAGTTCTTTCATGCATAGCAGTACATGTGTAGAAGCCAACCTGGCTGGCTGGGGCACAAGGGTGCTTGAGTCCTGGGGCTGCTTGTCATCTAGCGCTGTGTTGAAGCACCATCATGCCCCAGCCAGCTTCTCCACAGCACACTTAGCCTGGTTGGAGAAGCGCTGGGTTGGCAAGCTAGAAGCCCCACTGCCAGCCGAGGCTGCTGAGACCCAGGTCAATGTGCTGTCGTCCAGGAGCACTTGTAAACTGTGCACCCAGGAGCTTATTGCTCTGCAGTTTATTGATGCACACTAATGGCACAATTAGTGGCCTACGATTTCTTGATGAGGACAAAACTCTTCTCACACAACATTGTCTGTCTGTAGCCAGCAATTCCCAGCTGTCTCTTGGTACTCTGCCCTGAACAAGACAGAACTTCAGTAGGTTTGCAAAAAAGGTTTTGATAACCTTGCTTTCCCTCACTGCATTCCAGTTTTCTATACAGCAACTGCTGCATATATGTATTATCTATGCATGCAATGTGGCCAGCTCAATGGAGCTGCAGCTTCATTAACAATGCTCTAACATTTTTATAACTGTGGATCCTAGTTTTTTCTGATAAAAAAACTCACCAATTTTCAAATTAAGTAAGTAGCCCCAAGTCTACACTTTTCCATGATCAAAATGAAACACACACACACACACACACACATATACATACATATATATATATATATATATATATATATATATATATATTAGTGGTGTTTCATTGTAAATCAGAGAAAAATGTGGATTTGGGGTTACTTTTTTTAATCTGAAAATTGGGGAGTTTTTTTTAATCAGAGAAAACTAGGATCCCTGGTTATAACTGGTTCATTCCAGTACCACAGCACTGGATACTGGGTCAAATCATTTGACATTCAGAAGGAAATGCAAGAAACATGAACTGATTTTCTCCAGCTGCTGGATGCCCCACTTGTACTATGTCCAGGTTTCACTCTCCTAAATCACATCAGTAAGTACAGCAGCCTTATAAACATTCTTTGTCATTTCCAGTTCTGCTTAGTCAGTTTAACAAGGGCTGTATTTGTTTTCAGAATATGGTTACTAAGTGATACAGTTTCCGTCTGTCAGCACCCTGCCCATGCAGTGAAACTCATAAATCAGAAAGCTGCTATCCCCAATATACAGTTGCTGCTATCCCTAATATACATATACGTTTTGCCATGTACCAGCTGATACATAACCCCAAAGTGTTCTGTGACTCTGAAAAGCAGCTGATCAACACCTGGGAAGAGAGGAGAGGTGCTGCTGAGCACAGAGGAGAAGGGAGAGGGTGTTAAGAGCAGGACTTAACAAAAGTCCCTGAATTCTCCTCCCACAGCAAAGTGAAAGCTGGAAACAAGAGGTGCAGCTACCCCTGCAGTGTCAGTCACTGTTCCTGTAATGCATTTTTCAAAATCGTGGATCCACTTGCATTGCCATCTTCTTCATAACTACTTCATATAACAGAGTGAACAAAATTAGTCCGAGACCATAATCTTGTTTCGTTCCACTAGAGACTGGGAAAGGCTCAGACACATCTGTGTAAATCCACTTTCCACCATGTATACCTTCATGGAATTGGTGCAGGACCCTGGGGAATTTTTCTGGATGCCAACCTGTCCAGCAGGCTCCAGAGACTGGATTAATTAGGCACATCAAAGGTTTTCCTGAGTTGTTTAGTGGGCAGGAAGTTGTCCCTTCACATTACACACCCTGCTATTAGAATGCTATCAGGACCTTGGACTGAACCAATTTTCAACTTCTACATAGCATCCAGCACTTCTTCCAGATTAGGTGCAGTCTGAAGTGATTCTAAGAAAGCCAATGGAGCTTATGAACAAGGTGATAAGAAACAGCTTTTCTGTTAAAAATAAAATAACCTGAGAGAAGATTTCGTAAGTGAAGAACAAAAGTCAATACACATCTATACCAAGCTGCAAAAGGGAAAAACTGAAGAGACTGGGAAGCACACTTCCTTCCCCCACTCCACCCTCCTGTTTTCTTTTATCACCCCAGCTTTCAATGTTTGGTGCAATGAGCGATGACTTAACAGGCCACATTCACACGGGCAGGGGCATGTGTTTGCAACAGCATGAATTTGCACTGCTACTTTTTGCTGCAGTGCACACCCCTGCTTCTGTGGTTTGCAACAGGACATATTGCCCCACTGCTCTATGTGCTGCAGGGGGGGGAGGGAGGGGAAGGGTTGGGGTACAGGGTGCCTGAGCATGGGGCTAGATGGTAGGCAGTCCCCAAAGTGAGGCACCCTGTGCCCCAGCCAGCTGGGGAATGGCACATGGGGACAGGGAGCCCGAAGCAAGCCCCCATGCTGAGGCACCCTGCACCCCAGCTAGCTGCTCCCCACCTGGCTGGGGCACAGCGTGCCTTGAGTCAGGGTAGCAGGTAGCCCTGAGCTGGCTGCTTCCCTGTCTCTGTGTGCCTCAGCACGAGGGCTCTGCTCCAGTGCCCCTGCACTGACACACATGGAGCCCCCATCTCAAGTCACACTGTGTCCCAGCCAGTTGCTCCTGGCTGAGGCCCAGTGTGCCCTCAGATGGCAGCTCCATATGCCTTAGCATGGGGGCTCTGCAGCAGACCCCCATGCTCAGGTGCACACAGACAGAGCAGCAGCTAGCTCAGCTTCCCACTCCACTGTCTCAAGGCATGCTGTGCCCCAGCCAGCCGGGGAGCAGCTGGCTGGGTTGCAGGATGCCTCAGCATGGGGCCCCCACAGCACACAGAGATTAGGGAGCAGGCAGCTGTGGGCTGCCTGCTTCCCCGTCTCTGTGTTTGTCCCAGCACACAGCACTTTGGCATGTTTTGTGCCGTTTTTTTGTTTGCTACTGGGAATTTCCTGGTAGCAAATTTTGCCTCAGCACTGGTAATTAGCAGCGGAGTGCATGGTTTTATGTGCAAAATCTGCAATTTGTGGCATCACAAACTACACGTGCCGGCATGTCTGGATCCGGCCATGAAGTCTGAATAATCACTGCTCTTAAAGCATGTCCCATAAGAGCAAAACTGCAGAGGTAACACTTTTGAGAGAAGTGGCATGGGTTTTAACAGATTAGGCTGCTTCTGTGCCAAAAAATGCTTTTAAATAAAGCTGAATTTTTGTTTTCCCCTTAGTAAATCAGTTAATCCTTGCATGAATAAGTTACATGGCCTCCTGCCACTCTGGGTTCATTCCAGCCAGTCAATAATTAGGTTTGAAACCAATAAACATAGATAGCCCTTTCTTCAGATGATAATCTGCGCCTCCATATCTTAACTAATATTGACTACATCAAATTTTGTTGATGAAATTAAATAATCATCTAATGAATAGATTAAAAGACCAAAACCAAGTTGTTGGTAAGTAGCTACATGCACATGGAAAAATAATTAATTACTTGACTACCAATGTTCAGCTCTGAGGTTCTTCAGGTCAGTTTACATTAATGAAACATTATTACCTTTGTACATCTCTGAATTACTATCTGCAGAACACTATGAATGAATTTATTTAAATGCAACTTTTCTTGCAGCCTCAGACTCCCTGGCATTTTCTGCCCTTTGACATTACAAAAAGTTGTGCAAATGAAGCTGGTCATTTTTACAGGCAGAGAGTGTTAAAATTGGCAGAGTTTCCAAGATACTATTGTTCCTCCTATGTGCAGTTAAAAGACATCCTTTTAAATCAATCAAACTTCTGCCAAAAAATGCAGAGAATATTTTCTAAAATTTCTAATAGTTTAGAAATGATGAAGAGAAATGATAAAGAAGGAGAAACCCTGCTTGACTCTTATATGTAGAGTGACAATGATATTAGTATACTTACTGGCATAAATGAGGCCAGAATCTAGCCCCTTGTTCTCCTGCTTGTATATTATGTACATTAACAGTACTGTACACAATGTACCTGTTATCTGAAGATATGCAAAATACTGGGGAGGTTTGGACTTCTGTGACTCAGGTGTGTATCTAATCATTATAAATAAAGGAGGTTTTGTACATGCATCACAGTGCATGACCTTCTCTTTTTATGTATATGTATGGGATAAGCACACAAGGAGCCATCCCTTTGAGGTCTGAGGATGGAGCTACACCATAGAGACAGCTCCACCATTAATGCAGGGTCGAAGGGACACTTCCAAGAGCTTCTGACCTGAGATTCTAATGCCAAAGGTAATGCCATCAAAGCTATTCAACAGTAGCCCATTAAGGATTACCTTGCAGACACACCAACCTACCAAGAGACCTTGGAAGCCATTGAGCAGGTGAAGAATAACAAAGCATGTGATCCTGATAGAATACCAGATGAAATTTGTAAGCATAATGGAAAAAAAGCTTTTTCACAACCACATGCCATTATTCTGAAAAAAATGGAAACATAAACTGATTCCCAGTGAACTGAGAGATGCCAGAATCATAACCATGATCAAGGAAGGAAATAGATTGGATTGCAGCAATTACTGTGGTATTGCACTTCTATCCATGACTGGGAAGATCCTTACCTACATTCTCTTTGCACTCCCCTTGCTGAAGAGATTCCACCTGAGTCCGTTTGATGCTAGAGAGCTGTAGAAGAAGTGCTGTGAGCAACAAAGCAATCTTCACATGAAAGTCCCTTGGAAGATCCTGATGAGTTTTGGATGCCTGCCAAAATTTGTTACCATCATCAGACTTCTTCATGATGACATGACAGTGACTGTCCTAAGCAATGGCTTGGAAAGTGACCCCTTCATCATTAGAACTGGACTCAAGCAAGGATGCACAATTGCACCAACACTTTTTTCAATCTATATCATAGCTATTCTGCATCTCATTGTTCACAGACTTCCATCTGGGGTCAGCATCCAATTTTGTGTGGATGGGAATCTCTTTAACATCAACCAGTTACATTCCAAATTCAAGATAAGCAACACATCCATTATTGATATTCAGTGTGCTGATATCCCAGTGAATTGAGAGATGCCAGAATCACAACCATGATCAAGGAAGGAAATAGATTGGATTGCAGCAATTACTGTGGTACTGCTGTGGTATTCACTGGGAATATGACATGTTGTGTATGCACACTCAATTGAAGTGCTCCAGATCCCTCAACTGCTTCTGTGAAGCATATGAAATGAAATGCTTGGATTCACTGCCATCTTCCTGAAAGCTTCCCCATCATAGAGAACACATAGCACTAGCAAATACTCCCAATGCCTGAAGAAGGATGTTTGTGCTAGAAAGCTTGCAAAGAACAATTTGCCCAATTACTTAGTTGGTGTAACAAAAGATATCACATTTACCCCAAAAACCTTGTCACACAAACTAAGACACTTTACCAACCTACCCAAACCATCCATCTGTTCTTCTACATATTACAATTAGAGGGCAGTCCTTGAAGGAAGTTGAGCATTTCCTTTACTTGGGCAGTCACCTTTCCCAAAAAGTAAACATAGAGATTGATATTCAACACTGAATAAATCTACCAGTGCTGCCTTTGGATGTCTCTAAAATCATCTCTTCAATGAACATAATAGTAGTATGCAAACCAAACTTCTCATCTACCAGGCTGTTATCATCCCTACCCTGTTGTTTGGGTGCAAAACCTGGACAATATATCAGAAACACCTGAAAGCTGTGGAACGTTACCGTCAGCAGTGCCTCAAAAAACCTATCTGTATAATTTGGAAAAACAGAAGAATGAATGCTAGCATTCTGGCTTAAGCAAACACCACCAGCATTGAAGCCATGTGTATATGGCACCAAGTCCACTGTACAGGACATAACATATGGATTCCTGACAACTGGTTTCTGAAACAGGTTCTATTGTCCCAACTTGCCCATGGTCACCCTGCTAGAGACTCAAGGACACCCCAAAGACCAATCTGAAAGAATGTATTATATACATACATGTATATAATACATTCTTTCAGATTGGTCTTTGGGGTGTCCTTGAGTTTCTCATTTTGCCCACCTCTAGCAGGATGACCACAGGCAAGTTGGGACAATATAGTGGTGTTTTATTTATATATAGTGGTGTTTCATTTTAATCATGGAAAAATGTGGATTTTGGGTTACCTTTTTTAATCCAAAATTTGAGGATTTTTTATCAGAGAAAACCAGGATCCCTGCTCAGTCATCTCCGGACTCACTGATGACTTCCCTTTCCACTAGAAGATTGTCATCCTAATATCAAGGGACTGCCAATAATGACAATATGGGTGATAATGTTATTTCTTGTCAATTTAACTAGCGTAGGTTCATTGAGATTTACAAGTACCTATCTTCATATGGTAAAAAACAATAGGCATCTGGATGGCTGTCTTCTGTGTAACCTGATCACGTAAGAGGGTTGCCACAGCCATGAAAAAACTAGCCACCTTCTTACCACATATTTCACATTTAAAAATATTTTCTGAAATAATCTTTTCTTAGTGCTTTCTCCTCAACCCCAAAGCCAAAATGACAGTAAACCGCCCCTCCCCTCCCCCCCCGCCCCGCCATTTCTCTTTTAGACCCAAGACACTGCTGATAGCTGCAGCAGTGACGGAAAGCTCTCACTTCTACTCAGGCAAACTTCTCCTTTGTGCTTTCCTGTCCAGCATGACAAACATTAACTTCTTTTTCTCCTGCAGAGTAATAAAGATGGAATAGCTTAATTCTCGTTATTTGATCACAACACTGAACCAGAAGACCAATCAGCAGAGTAGTTACCTGAGCAGCCTGCCAGCATAATATCTAGTGACTATTTAAATGCAGAAATTTTCACAGTAGAGCACTCAAGAGTCTATATTTTCCCTTTGTGGATGACTCCTTTCAAATATCTTTACAGCACCCCTCTGACACAACCCTGAAGATCCAGTGGCCATTTCCTGGAATTGTCTACATTTTACTAACTAGATTATGTACCATTCGAAAAATACTCTCCCAGGACACAGCTGGAAGTTTCTTGTGTGCTACAGATGGTCTTGCTATGACAAACACTGAGATTTAAATTTCAGGAACAAAAGCAGTAGCTTTATCCCTGCCAAATTAACAACATATCTAATACATTCCAGTTATACCCAACTCAGAATTCATAAATAAATCACAAATCATTTTAGTTTAAAAGCATGAATGGAGCACCACTCATTACAAACTATGAAATGTATGTTATTTGGGGTTTTATGACAGAAGCATTTCTTTCCTCATAAAGATAAGACAAAAACAGAAAAGATAAAGAAATTATTTCCTATAGCTATTATTTTAACATTATACCTTGAAGGAATCATCACACCATTAAGGTAATTTCCATTTTCGTTTTTTAGATTTTAGTAAGCCCTTAAAACAGTCTGTCATTGAGATATATACAGCACATCTCTTTAATAAGATCTCTTTTTTGATAAAACCCTTATTAATAACATAGTAGGTCCCAGAAGAACACCTTAGTCTGCCTTTGCTGAGAGAGTTTTTTGTTCAAGATTACTGTTTTGTGGCTTATAATACTTTGGTTATAATTAGAGTAGAAACACAGAGTTCTCTTGTTTGTGAAGATGGTTTAGAAGTACCATATTTACTAATGTGAAACATCTTCCTTTACAGTAGCTGCTTTTACTGTGGAAACAATGTACTACATTTCTATGATAAAAAAAGAATAAATTAATTTAGATTCTGAATAATGTATGATTACATAGCAAAAAGAAAGAAATGATATCCACTGTCTTTACAGTGACAATACATCATTCTTCAAGTCCTCTATTCTCTGGTAATTGATTCCCAATAAGCATGCCTCTTTTTCCTGCTAGTCTTCTGTTGTGCAATGGATGCACTGTTTATGACATTTAGCAATGAGAAAATTTGAAATACATAGTCACACATTATTAGTTAAATACAGTAGGGAAGTATAGATTAAAAAAGAAAGGATGCCACTTCCTTGGGCATAGAAGGAACCCTAGTTTTTAAGCATGGTTTTCCCAAGACTAGGGCTGTGTACAGTTTAGGCAGCCTGTCAGGGAGGCACTCTTACTATGGCATTAACACAAAGCGCCATGAGTTACAGCAACATTGAACCCAGCAAGCATTAGCCTGCTGAGTTGGGGGGAGGTGGTGGTGCTCAGAGGCTGCCTGTAGTGGCCCAGACTAGCAGGTGGGGACCTGAGATTTTGAATAGGAATCCATGTTAAAAAAATTCTGAATTGTTGTGGTCTTTCTGAGTTCTTTGCACCAGAAAAATTGTTCCATCATTTTTCTGTAGGCAGAAAAAGGAGTGAAAACTAGGAGGTGACATTTTTCAAGAGGTGCTTAGAGTCTAATGAGGTTGAGAACCACTGGGCTATACAAACAGAACTTCCTAAGGTGTGTGCATCTGACAGAGAAGATTTTCTTCCTATTTTTAAATAAGCAATAGAGCCTTTCCCTCAATTTTTTGTGAATTAAAGTCTTATATAGCTAGGTACAAATGATAGGAAAAAAATCTTTTGTTGTTTCTTTACATCAAAACATTGCATAACATTCTGAAGATCTTAATGCTACGTATCTCTTACAGCTCTAAACAATGCAAGGACACAAAATGCTATGTCTTCATAGGAACAGATCACATTTAAATTCTCAGGCACATGCTATTTTCTCCTCTGCTGAGGCTGAAGATTGGCCTGCAAATACATTGTCCTGATGGCTAAAACAAATCAGCAAATGAATCTGCTGACAATTAATTTGCGTTAGATCAGACAAGCTTCTTAAGGAAGAAAAGTAAAGGGGAGAGAATACCTGAGAAATTTCAGAAAACAGTAATAAATATATTTCATTCTCAATCATTTAAATAGCCAATTAATATTAAATTACAAATCCTATAAATGAATATCTCATTTTTTAATGAAATCATAAAACTTCTTAAGGGATCACTTTTTTAAAAGCACATCTGACCTATACATTTTGGGATTCTAAGAATAAAATAAATACACTTAAGTCTCTCATACCTCCAATATAATAAAGGAAATTAAAAGTTCAGGCTATTCATAATTTATAATGTTGAGTTGAGGATTTAACTTTTTATATTAAAATGGACACTGCACCATAAAATAAGGGTCCCCCCCCCCCCCCCCCCCCCCCCGTCATATGAAGGTCATAGAAAGCTAGTGGTGTACTATCTGGAAGGATATTTATTTTCAGTCCCAGGGTGAGTTGGGATTAGGCCTAAAGAAAGAGAGAGACATCTGGAATTTCAATGATTGATCTAATATCCCAATCCCTCTAACCCAGTTTTCCAAGTGGAGCCATTCTCACTAGAAGCAGATTAATATACTCTCTCCTGAAGAAGTCTGGGGACATAGGATACTTTACACTTGCAAATGTCACAACATTTCAATTAATTTTTATTTGGCAATTTTTCTGAACAAAACCCTACACACTGATTTGAAACTCCTGTTATATCTCAGATAACCATGACACGTTAAAGATGCCACCAGAATTTGAATACCTTTGCTTTTGTCAGTTTGCAAATATCAATTTTGTAATTGCCAGTATTTATTTTTACCAAGTTTTCATTAAAACAAATATTGGGTAGGTGGATTACTCATTTTTCTAAATGAAAGAACATCTTTTGTTCCAACATACAGAATTAATGTTCTGCATCATTCCAGTGTAATAATTAAGGTTTATCTTAATCTTAAAATGGGCTAGAAGTGGTGAGAGTGTGATAGTGTTTCAGCATATGGAGAATTTGGGCTATATACAGAGGTTCAAAATCCCATGGCGGAAGCTCTCTAACTATCATGCTTTACTTAAAGTGCTGTAAGTTATAGCACCAACAAACCAAACAGATGTTCACTGTTCAGTGGGGAGGCCCACTCCCTAGCCCCTCCCCCCAATCACCTGGTGACTGTCAGCAGTGGCTGTGGAGGGTGGGAGGGGGAGAGAGACCTTGGACCCCTTCCGCTGCACCCTCCTGGCCAGACAGTGGCATGCCATGGGCCTAGGCCTTCTGCGAGGAGAGAGACCCCCTTCTCCTACCCCCGGCTAGCTGCAGCTCACAGCTGGCTAGAGTGAGGGCATGGGGCTGAGATCAGAGGCTGTTACTAGCTCAGGTCAGTGATAGCTGAAGAGGTGGGGCCAGCCCAGGCTCAGGCAAATCAAATGAGCTCTGCCCGAGGCTAGAGTGTAGCCCTGCACAACGTCACCTGGGATGACAGTAATCGCTCTCTATGTTAACCCTCGATGGGATCTGACGTTTGATAAAGAACTCCAACAAAAAGCACTTTGATTTAATACCTCATCCACTGAGTGTGATATTCCATTTTTGAAGTGCTTTAAGAGCCATGAACATCTGTTCAGTTATAGCTTTAGAGCACTTTCTGCACTCTTAAAGCATGACAAGTATAACATCTGTACCTAGTCACAGATTCCAGGAACAACAAGAAGGTTCCTCTCAGCAATTAAATCTGTGACAGGATGGGGTCTTTCAGGATTGCCGTGGTCTCCCCAGGGCCCCCTTACCATGCTAAGTTGGACCAATGGGCACCCTCTATTCTTGTCTGCCACATCTTTGATGGTATGAATGATAGGGAGGCTGCCTTTCAGTCCTCTTGGACACAGTCTTGATTGACTCTCTGGACCCTGTGGGTTTCCAGACCCCTGGTGGATCCTGCTCTAAGATGGAGGTCACACTGGGTGTTTCGGGGCACCCTAGCTAGGCATGGCTCCAACCACCCCTTTACCACGCCCCAAGCCTCACAGATGGTACCGACATTGTTTGGTCTGGGCCTTGTTGCAATTTGCCCCCCCTTGTCCTCCCTGGGCTTTCCACAGCCCTGTCTCACTCTGCTCATCGCAGCCCAGCAAAGTACTGTGCCCTTTCTAGCACCTGGGGTCTGTACACCCCAAGTGCTGCACCCTCTCTGGCATTGAGGTCAGTGCACCCCAAGTGTTGCACCCTCTCTGGCACTGGGGTCCCCTATGCTGCCATGGGTCCCCTACGAGGCCTCCTCTATCCCCTGATAGCCTCACCCAAGCCACTGGTGCTATACAACAATAAACAAAACACAAGCCCCTGGGCTGTAACAAATTCAAGCTGACCACCTATAATGTCATTTAAACCCTACCAGGGAATACTCCATCCCACAACAGTATCAGGAGCTGCTCATGCAGTCAGGCCTCTCCCCGTTGTTTGCTCTGAGAGAGCTCCTTCCCCCTTGGCTGCTAGCAGGGAACTATACTCCTGGCCTTGGCCCTGGGGTTTATATATGAGCCAGGCCCTGCCCCTTCCGGTCAGCTGACCACTGGCAGGTGTGGGCCACTAGCTTGTTCTGGATGCCCTGGTAACCAGCAGCTGGGGGCTTCCACCTCACTGCTAGGGCTCTTCCCCTAGCAGTTTCAGCTCTTTAAAAGGAGCAGGGCACCCTAATGTGCTGCAACAAAGTTTAATTGCATTTTATCACAGACCATTTCTATAACTGCCTCAGTACTTCCATGTGTGAGAACTAAAACTGAAATGCTGCAATGAGAAAGGGAATGTTCTTCCCTGGAGAGGAATTTTGGTGGTGTTGTAGCTATAAGGACTCCTTTCTGAATGCTCTTGTTCCTTTATATAATTTGGCTATCTATTCAATCAGCAATAGATAGCATAAGCTTTAGTGAGCTCAAGCTCACTTTATCATCTGAAGTCTGTGGGCATGTCTACATGAGATGCTACATGTGCAGTAGCCTAATAATACTGTGCAGTAGTGCGTCACAGCAGAAACTAAAACACTACTGTGCAGTTCTATTAGGTTACTGTACAGTAGTGTCACTAAAAAGGCATGCACTGGCACTACTGTGTACTAATACCAGTTACTGTACATTGATTTAATATATACAAGTACAAGTACTAAACTTAATGTGCAATGACAATGGGCATTAATGAACGTGTAGACATGCCCTGTAAGTTTCAAATCTATTCTGCCTTCTGCCTGACTTCGGACTAAGACGGCTAACTACCTCTATCTATTCAACTGCATTTTTCTTGCTTTGAAGCTACTTCTAGTAACTTCTTTTTTCTCTTTCTGGCCCTCTTCCACTCCATTACGTGCCTGCTTTCTTTTACATATAGAGTTAAATACAAACCACTTTTTCACCTGGTGTTTAACTTAGACTGTATCTGCTTCTTTCCAAGACCTGAAAAGAGCACTTTGTACCCGAATACTTGTCTAATGTCTCTCCCAACCTGTTCCAATGAAAGATACCACCAAAAAAATTTCTTGCCCCTTGCTTCTTTTCTAGAGAGGACAGTAAGGGAAGGGCAAGTAGGAAGCAAAGGATCAGTAAGCACAATTGGAAATATTACAAAGTATGTTTTAAGAATTCTTTGTAAAAGGGATGGGTAATCAATTAGTTGGACAGAAGCAGATACCCTAGTCCCAAAGGCCTATCTCTAGATCTAGCAAAGCACATAAATACTTTATTTTTAAATACATGAATGGATTTTTTTTTACCTTAACAGGAGTAGAGATGCTTGTTATTGAAAATGTGTTAAGTGGTATGGTGGGATTGGGCTTGGGCCCTCAGCATCCTATAGGATCAAGCTCTTGTAGACAATTAAGCTACAATGGTAACATTCCATCTTTTTCAGTCTTTATGATCTTGCTCCATTCCCAGTTGTGGCTGGAATGTCACAACGTCCCTCCTTTGTGGTTAGCACTTCTTCCCTTCTTCCCCTTACTTTACTGTAAGAGCCCACTGATGACACTGGAGAGAACTGACTAGTGTGTGCCATTTTTGCTTACAGTACCATTTTGTTGTACTCTACCTTACCCTTATGGTAGAATGTCAACCATCTGCAGGGAATAAAATTAATCTCTAGAGTTAAAAAAAAGTGTTGAAATGAATAAACAACAATACCTTTAGCCCAGCTTGAGAAGCAGCAACCTACAGAAGTGTCATTTCCTTCTGTGGTGAGCATATCTACACATTTATAAGTGTTGCTTCAAACTCTGTGCACAGCCTACCAAGCATATGGAATCTATATGCTAAATGTTGCGTTCACATTTAAAATAGTTAACATTAGAAACATTAAGGGCTCAAAAGTCAGGAAATACCAAACTCCACATCGTTTGTGAAACCATTGTGAACATTAGTTATGATACACTTTAATACCATGATCACCAGGGATCCTGGTTTTCTCTGATAAAAAAAATCCCCAATTTTCAGATTTAAAAAAGTAACCTAAAATCCACATATTTCCATGATTAAAATGAAATATATATATATATATATATATATATATATATATATATATATATATATATATATATATATATTATTGGTGTTTTGCTTTAATCATTAGCGATGTTTCATTCAAATTGCCCCCTTCCAATCCAGTTTAGTTTAATTTCAATTGAGTTTATACTCAATTGACTTTTATAAGGTGTTTCTCTTTTGTTGTTTGTTTTTCTCTCTTGTTTGCCTGTTATATGTGTTGTTTTGCTTTCTACTGCAAGATGCCCTGAGTCTTTGTTCAGAAGGGTATCCTATAAATCTAATACATAAATAAACAGATACATAAACAAGTGCATTCAATACCTAAGTGCCACTTATCCTATGCAGTGAATGAGACAAGGATCTTATAGATACAATCATATAGGATCAATACACAAAATGTGGTTGATTTAATATTGCATAAACCAGTCTCATTTTGGGCTTCCCTAACTTTCAACTTTTACTCTGAAGCTGAAATACCATTTGGATTATTTGGGGTGAAGAATGGGGTTTTGTTTTGGGGAAGGGGTGTTGGTACATTATTTCCTATTCTTAAAGGGAAAAGTTTGAAGAAAATTCTTCTCCGTGCTATTGTAACAACAGCTCATCATAGTCCTTTAGAAGAGTTTGGACCCTGAACCTTTGGCACTGCAGCACAGCTTGACCTAACCTGACTGCTTCATCTTGTATTATCAGAAATTCAGACAATGGCATCTCTCATCCTGTTTACTAAATTCATATGAAAATAAAGCATGTAACAAAATGTTCCTTGTTTTCATGCAGTATTTATTTGTAGTGTTGAAAAATAATAGTGTAACAAGGGATGATGGGCTGAACACTTGAAATGTTTCCTTGCCATGGATTTTCAAATGAATGTGTTAATCCATGCTAATCTTGTTCAATACTTTAAAAACAATTATATGTATTTTACAGCCTACTTGCCACCCTGACTAGTATTATAAATATGCTCCACTGCTTACATATTTTTCTTTTTATTGCACTTGCACATAAAATTAAAGCAAATAAAAAGATAATGTTTATTTCGATTAAAGTGGCTCAGTAATATATATTCAGTCTATCCAATCCAGTTTTGTGTTGGTGGGGGTTTTTTCCAATTTTAGAAAATGATATGTAGGAAAGAGAGGTGGGGAAAATAGACCTTGCTATGCATCATGTGCTGTACTTGAGGGATAACCTCAGTTTAGTTTAATCTGAAAAGTTTTCAGTTCTATACAGTTTCAGAATTTCCTTGAATTGTCATAGTCTAATATCTGATCACTTCACCTCTCCTAAAATGGACTGTCCAACTTTTAAGTGACTGGAGACCAAATGTCCTTTGGGCCACACCAAAAGGGATGGCACCAGCGTGAGCCACAGCCCTTGGGCTGTATGCTGCATGAATGCCCTCCTCCCAGCTGCTGTACTGTGCATCCCAACAATTTTCTTTGACCTGGAGGGTAACAAAGATCATGTCAGTTGCCCCATGGGATGGTCTGAAAGCACACACATTCTGGCAGGACTTCCTCAGGACTTCCCCAGCAAGATGCAGGAAAAGGTTCATCAGGATGTGGGTGAGGATTTTCCCTGCTGTGCAAAGGAGGGTAATACCTTGATAGTTCTTACACAGACTTACTCCTTTCTTGAGATAGTCATGTTGTTGGCATTCCTCGGGTTCTCAGGGATCTCTTCATTGTTCCAAATACAAAGAATAGATTTGTGGAATCTCAGTACCAGCTCCTTGCCACCAGGATTTCAGTGGGTATGCTATCTGATTCAGTAGCTTTGTTGTTCTTGCTTTTCTTGATGACATGGCAAACTTCTTTTAGGATAGGGTGGTTGGTGAGCAGGTGTTGGGGAATGGCCTTGATGGTGGTTTCTGTCACAGTTGATTTAGTTCAGGAGTGTCTCAAAGTTTCTTTCCATCTAGCTTGGGTAGATTCATTGTTCTTGGGAAGTGTCAAGCTAATGATACCTCCAGAAAATCTTCCACATCCAATGGGAATATCTCTGCACAAATGCAAACTTTCTTTGCTGCAGCCAGCAAGAGCAGGGAGGAGCTGGCTGCTGACCAACTCCAATGGTGCTGCAAGTGACAGCCCATTTTGAGGTAAAGTGTCTTGCCCTTGATGCAGAGAAGAGACTGTAGAGGAAGGCAAAGGAGAGGAATCCCAGCCTACAGTCTCTCATGCCTGTGCAAAGATGTGCACATTCTGCAGGAGGATGTATTGCTGAAGGATTGGACTCTTAAGTCACCTCAAGACCCGCTAATGGTAAAGCTAATACTGGAATCCCTCCCCACTGCTGCATTGTATGGACACCCTCTCCTCACACTATGTGTTCCAATGCACCATGCATATGTCCCCCCACCAATCCTCCCAGTGCTCCACCATATGTGCCCCTCTCACAATTGCACCATGTACCCATGTGGCCCCAGGCTGACCCTCAGCTCCACAGGCCATGCTGCACTGCACTGCTCTGCTCCCTGGGACAGGGGCAGGCAGTGAAAGTGGGAGGAGGGAGGGGGAAACTGGAGATACCAGCTATTGTTGAAGCCAGAGCAAGTGGGGAAGCAGCAGCTGGGCAGGAGCCCAGAGGTTGCAGCTTAACCCCTCGCAGGCTGCAAGTTGGACAGCCCTGTCCTAAAACATAGACCCACAGCTTCAAAAGCCAGCTCTGGTATTAGGTATTCTTGGCTTCTCACCTGCTGACACTTAATTTTCAGAACTGCCAGCAATTCCAACTTATTCATGGGAAATGAAGGTGGTCTGCATCTCTAAACATCGAGACTATACATCTCAATGTGAGAATGAAGAAACTGAAGCCTCCTAAATCCATCTATGAAAATGTTGAGATGTATTGTCTTGAAATCACAAAATCAGTGCAGAATTTCAATATGAACATTAAGCTCTGATATTTTTCAGAAGATTAGTATCAAAAGAAGAAGAAGAGAGTTGGTGGGGGGAGGGGAAGATCCTGTCCTTAGGGGTGTCAAACTGATTGGAGGGTATATTTTCCCACCTTATCCCCTGTGCACTTCTATTACAGGGCACATGAACACTTACCTTTATTCAAATGAAGTGTGTTTTTCTGAAATGTGAAACTGGGACTACAGTACAAAGATAAATTGCATTAACACCAAGAGGCCCCAAACCTTGCTTAGAGATCATTCCATAGCCTAAGTCAGTGATTCTCAAACTTGAGGGATCACCCACCTCCTTCTAAATTTGTCTACTGCTATGCCTTCTCTATAATTAGATGTATTAATGTATGGATAATAAAAATGTAATAATGTATGTCACCAGCATCATATTGTAACTTCTCCAGTTACCCAAGAGATATTTTAGGATTGTTCTTCATTTTTTTTCTTATTTTTACCCCATTGATATTTTCCTCCTTGTGTTCTTCCAGTTCCCTCCTGGGGCACCACAGTTTGAAAGCACTCATCTTAATTAGTGGTCAGTAATTTACAATCTACAGGCCAGAAGCAGGCAGAATTGACATAAATAATTTTGGTCCATATAGTCATAAAAGGATTTAAGCTTCACAAGTCTAGCCATTGTTTGGAGCATGACAATGGATATGTCTTTTTCTACTGGCAACTTCTTTAATGAGACATCAGATCAACTACTGATTACTCACAGGCTAGATCAAATCCCACAAAGATTTGATCTGGCCTGTGATTCAGTCTGCATTTAATAGTGGTGCATTGAAACCCTGTTGCAGCCTAGCTGTGGCATCTGGACTAGACTTTGTATTCTGCCTTTTACTAACAGACAGCTAATCCCCTGGCTGCCAGTTCCTGCAGAGGGTTCTGTGTGATCATGACCCTGGCTCCCACTTCATCTCTGTGCAGAAAGCTGTGCTGTTCTCCCACACTGCAGCCTCTGCTCACTGAATTATCCACTCTGAAGATGCAATGAGAAACAATTCATCAGAGGCTGTGGAGGGAGGGAGGAATAAGAGATCAGCCCCTCTTCACAGAGCAGGAACAACTGGGGTGCAGCAAGGATGGGTATCCCACAGCATTGGCCAGGTTGCAAGGTGGGGCCCATAGGGCATCTCTACATGTGCTCGGGGGATAGGGGGTGGCTTTGATTATTGCTGCTCTAATTGAAGTGCCCACAGCATCTCATGTATTCAGTGTCCTGCTCTTCAAAATGGTGGCTGGTGCACTTTGACTAAAGCTCATTCAATGAGTTTTAGTTAAAGTATCCCCAACACCATTTTGAATCATGGGGATGCTGAATACACAAGATGTGGAGGGTGCTGGAGCATGTTAATTAGCATGCTCCAGCAGACTCAATTAATTGAGTCTGCTCCTATGCATTGAAATGATAGCATGTCACAGCAGCATCCCCACATCTACAGGCATTCCATAGTGACTAAAAGGTTGCTAAAGCCTAATCTAAGTGGTCAAGACAGACCAAGGAGAGGAAAGAAAGAAGTAAAATCAGCCTGTTCTTTTTCACTGACCTACTTTGTGACTAAGCCCAAATTAAGGCTACATTTCACAGCTAGAAGCCCTACCCTAATGGACTGTACCACCTTTCAAGATGAGTCAGATAGTCACATGCAGTCAGTTTGCATTTTCCTTTTATTTATAATATATGCTTTCTCAGCAAGTCTCATACAACGTATGGAATAGAATATAGCAGTGGCAATGCATTGGGGGTGCATGGGGGTACAGGTGCACCCCCTGAGAGCACCAGTGCACTACCTGACCAGCCATGCCAGTTGGCAAAATTGGCCATAGGGGACCTCCCTGGTCACTGGCGGGGCATGTGCCCCCCTGACTAAGGTAGCACCAGTCGCCCATGGAATATAGTCAGAATTTCAATATGTTAACAGACTGAGCCAACCTTTTGGGCAGGTGTACACCAAGTTAAGTCCCTTACTCTTCCGGAGTGCCACTTTGATTTCCTTTCCCTGCCTAATTGGCTGTTCTGCTTTCTGCTCTCTGCCCTTTCTACCACTATGCTGCCTGCCCCCTCCCTAATCTGCCAGCTGTGCCACACAGAGAGGCTGCCTATGACACTTATGGCACTTGTGCAGCAGGTTTGCCACCCCTTTGTTAACAGATAGGTTATTTGTCTATTCATGATTCCTTTCCCTAACCTGATATCCTTGATAAAACATATTGCTGTGTTCTTCTGATTTTTGTCTCATTAAGAGTGTTCTGAATAACAACCGACCAAGCTTCTGATACTTAAGACAGTCTTTGTGTTTTAGATACATGAGCATTGAGACAAGACATTTTAAATGCTCCAGGAGTTATCTTTCATGTATTTGTTTGGAATGAAAGATGCATCCACTCATAAGAACATTTACTATCATATTACCAAAACAGAAAATGTTAATTATGAGAACTCTACTCTAAAACTCTCATTAATCCATAATAGCTGAGGAAGTCTCAGTAGAGACTATGGAGGTTGTCTAGGTGATGGCTTATCCTTCCCATACATTTTTTTTAATGATTTCCAAATTGTTCTTATTCCTGGACACACTCAAGCTCTTTCAAGATTTTTCAAAGGGGGGCAGGGAGTTAGCTCCAAAATATACAGTACCCTGGGTATCTCCAATTTGGGGAATTTATGTGAGATGCAGTGAGTTCCTACTCTGCCTGATCAGAGTTTGGACTTCAGTTCCACCTTTCATATCTCAAGTGAGGCTCACCAAGCTATTGGTCATTCTAGGACAGGAGTCTCTTAGTTTCCTCCCTTGGAGTCATCCCACTTTGTATAAAGACTCACTGAAGCAGAGACTTGAACCTGCATCTCATAATAAGGTCCTGATAACTAGGCTATCATGTATTCTGAGGTTGGTTTTCTTCAAGTTTAGTTTTCACTAGAAATTTCTTTGTAGACATGAGAAAACTTTCCCTACTAAAAATGCCACTGATATTGGTATGTCCCCACCAAAAGCTTTATTTATGATAAATTGATATTTTCTTACTATAAAACATTTAATCAAGAAATCCCAGTTAGCTCTAAAATTAGGTAAATTTGTGGAGTAATGTACACTGATAGTTCAGGACTATTCAAATATATTTGGTTGTTCTTGGTAGCCCCTCCCTCCCTCGAGGGCTGCCACAGCCTGAGCCAGGACATTGTTCAGAAGCTATGTAAGACCTTCTTATTTGGATGGGCTTTTAGTAGGCAGGGTTGAGTTTGGACATCTGTTTTATTATTTATCTGTTTTTTTATGGCTTGCTTTAATTTTAAGCTGTCCTGAGCCTTTGGGGGGGGGGGGTGATGGCATAGGAATGAGATGATGATGATGATGATGAGATGAATGGCTCTGTGGATACAGGGAGACCAGTGGGTGAGGTATACCTTTATTTTAGCGGGCTTTTGATATGGTTTTCCACAACATTCTCACAAACAAGCTAAGGGAGTACAGTTTGGATGAACAGACTGTAAAGTGGATAGAAAACTGGCTGTATCATTGGGGTTAGAGGGTAATAGTCAATAGCTCAATTTCTAGTTGGCAGCTGGTGTCAATTGGAGTGCCCCAGGAGTTGGTCCTGGGGCCAGTTTTGTTCAATATTTTCATTAACTACTTGGAAGATGGGATACAGTGCATCCTCAGCAAGTTTGCAGATGACACCAAACTGGGGGGAGTAGTAGATACATTGGAGGGTAGGGCTAGGATTCAGAGGGTGCATTTACATGAGACATTTTACTGTGCATTAGACTAATCGAATACGCTAACTGAGTGAAATTGAGATGCTAACTGAGCAGTAGCCTATTTCTACTGTGCAGTAGCATGTCACAGCAAAAAGCTAATATGCTACTGTGCAGTAGTATTGGGCTACTGTCCAGTTAGCATCACTAAAAAGCCATGCACCAGCACTATAACACAGTAGTGCCAGTTACTGCGCATTGATTTAGTACTTGTTTATACAAGTGCTAAACTTAATGCACAGTTACTATGGCACATTAATGAACATGTAGATGCATCCAGTAAAGAGTCATTGTCTACATATGCACAGCAATTACTGCATAGTATATTAGACTAATGCACCATTTGTCTAGTACCTGTATCTACCTGTAGTACCTGTCCTCCCGAGCTCAGTGGTAAGCCCCCATGCCTCCTCCCAGGCCAGAGGGGTGCTCCCTGTGGCTGCAGGAGTGCAGCAGAGCAGGGCAGGTTGAGTTCTGGACTGGGCTGTTCCTGTTGGGCTCAGTTTGTTCTGATGGGTACATATGTTTAGATGTGCACTGGGAAGTACTTTAAAGAGTACTTTTCTGTATAGAAAATTCAAGCACATTATTTGCATGTGTAGACATGGCCACAGAGACTTAGACAAATGAGAGGTCTGGACCAAAAGAAATCTCATGAGGTTCAATAAGGACAAGTGCAAAGTCCTGAATTTAGGACAGAACAATCCCACAGACTAGTACAGGCTGGGGACCAACTGGCTAAGCAGCAACTCTGCAGAAAAGGATGTGGGGGTTACAGTGGACAGGAACATGAATATAAGCCAACAGTGTGCTCTTGTTGTAAAGAAGGCTAATGGCCTATGGGGCTGCATTAGTAGGAGTGTTGCCAGCAGACTGAGGGAAGTTATTATTCCCATCAATTTGGCACTGGTGAGGCCACATCTGGAGTATTGTGTATAGTTTGGGGCCCCCCACTATAAAAAGGATGTGGACTAACTGGAGAGAGTCCAGCAGAAGGCAATGAAAATGGTGAGAAGACTAGGCCACATGACTTCTGAGGAGAGGCTGAGGGAACTAGGCTTATTTAGTCTGGAGAAGAGAAACTGAGAAGGGATTTAATAGCAGCCTTCCACTACCTGATGGTTCTAAAAAGGATGGAGTTAGACTATTCCCAGTGGTGGCAGATAATGAGGGATCTTGGTTTTTCTGATTTAAAAAATCCCTAATTTTCAGTTTAAAGTGTGTGTGTGTGTGTGTGTGTGTGTGTGCGTGTGCTATTTCATTTTAATCACGGAAAATGTGGATTTGGGGTTACTTTTTCATCCAAAAATTGGGGATTTTTGATCAGAGAAAACCAGGATTCCTGCAGATAACAGAACAAGGAGCAATGGTCTCAACTTGCAGCAAGGGATGTTTAGGTTCGATATTAGGAAAAAATAATTCTTACTAGGAGAGTAGTAAAACACTGGAATAGGCTACCCAGAGAGGTTGTGGTGTCTCCATCCTTGGAGGCTTTTAAGACCCAGCTAGACAAAGCTTTGGCTGGGATTATCTAGTTGTGGATGGTCCTGCTCTGAGCAGGGAGTTAGACTAGGTGATCCCCTCTAACTCTAATTTTTCTATGATTCTATGAATCAAAGGAATGAATGTTACTTAAAGCTGGTCTGCAAAGATGGGGATTGTTCGTCTTTCTGGATTCCCCTCTTTGCAGAAACCAGAGAATCAGAGGAACCTTGTTATTTAATTTAATCTTAGGGCAGTTGTTCTCCCCTATGTATATAATCTTCATGAGATCAATTCTGCTTCTGTGAACAAAGGACACTAGTAAAATCTGAAATTATTTATTTTTCAGCAAATTTTAACCCAAGTATTTCACTTAAAACAGCATCTAGAAAAGGAATGCTTCATAAAGGAAGCAAGTCTGTATGAATATTTTTTGAGAGAATCTGACTGACACTTCTATAAGTATCTTTTACAAATATTCTATATGTTCTTTACTAGGTTTACAGTCAGCTTTTTACTGACCTTAGTATCTTTATATTAAAGCTTACAAATTTTGTTTTGGAAATGATTCTTTTATGTTCTTATTGTTAAGTTACACTGATAGTTGCCTTAATAAGCTGTGCTAGTAAGGCACAGTTTGTTTTTTATGGCATACACAAGTATATTTGTCAATATACCATAGAATATGCAGTACTGTAAAGTACTATAAAGGTTTTATTGCCTCTCCACCATTTGAGAGTAATGCAGGTCATCTCAAACAAGTAGCAAAACAGCTTTTATTGCATTGTGCACTATTATATATTTTGTTCATGTCACAGAGTATATCACAGCAGTACTATTAAAGAAAAAATTTAGCAGGCTTTTAAAATAAAATGTTGTTATTGAAAGTGTTTTTATTGACCCTCCACCTGTAAAGTGAGTTGCCTTAGTTACTCATGTATTCCTAAGATTTAGTAAAATCTTTGTTCTTGTTCTTGGTACAGTATGCACAGGTTTAGTGAAACAACAACTCTCTCTCCTTCTTATGCACAATACCTAATTTTTGTTACAGGGTTCAGCTTTTAAAGTATATAATTATATATTCATATTTTTAAGAAAGAAAATTCCATTCGGATTTCCTGTGAATCAAAAGCAAAATTATTTTTTTCTGCAGCAGACTATTTTGTACTTAACATTTAATTTTAATTTGAACAACAGAGATTTCCATTTCAATGGATGAGCTAAAAAATCTGCTATGATCTGTAGGCAAGGTCACCTACACAGGCTATCAACATTAAATGCAAAGAAGAACCAATTTTGCCAATATCATGTTTCCAGTCTTATGGTGTTAATAAAGCCTGGCTACATGCTGGAATCATATCAAACCTTTTATAATATTTCTGGAATATATCTGCTCTAACAAAGCCGTTACATGATTAATCAGGAAATTTAACACTAATTCTACCACATGTGCTTTTAAATAGTGTATTAAAATTTGGGGTCACTCGAGTCATAACAATGGGAACGAGCTAATCTGTTTAACTGCCCAGCTACAGATATATAGTTTTTTTTATCATGTATATCATATAATCCCTATTGTTGCAGCAAATGGAGGCAATTTAAATTATGAATTGAGAAAGGCAGTGCTGGTCCTCCCTTCAGCACAGAGACTGAATCAACTCCCTTTGGTATGGCTCTACTATAGGATTCACGTAACTGTACAAAAATCCATAGATGTGCAGTAAGCATAACAGGCACACAGAAAAACAGGGCTCGAAGAACCTGAGAGAGAGGTCATGTCTATACAGTAAATGCATCACGACAGACTCTTACGTGGAAGCAGTATGGCTATGTCAGTGCCTCACTTTGGGTGGGCTAATTAGCATTGCTGAGTGATGGTGTCTGCCAGTCTCCTCCTATGCTAATTAGCCCACCTGTGGCACTGCACAGATGAAACTATGCTGCTTTCAGCTTACAAGGCAGCCTGAGAGTGCTGCTGCAGGGCACACAAAGTTTACCACATAGACATAACCCTAGTATTACACCACCAGCTTAAGGCACGATCATTTCCATCTAAACTATCTGAAACAAATGTTTTTCTAACATGCTTTTAAAAACTTCAAATGACAGAGTCCACAAGTTCTCTAGGTAACCTCTGATAGTGTTTACTCATCCTCAGAGTTAGAAAGATTTTCCACATATCAAACCTCCATCTTCCTTGTGCCCATCTGGACCTAGCCCCCATAGGTTCATAGAGAGGAAGAACTTAGAGTGCAGTTAGCCTGAAAGCACAGCTCTGAGAGATGTGAACTCACTCATTCATTGCAACACTGGACCATGTTGACACAATTCCTGCAAAGGACTTGTGTGGGAAGTTCCTCGTGGATGCCACCCTATTTGGTGGAGAGGTACTTCACACAGGTCTGTTAAAAATGTGTAAACACTGACTTGTCTAGATTATAGGCACTCATTGACAAGGAAAACCTAAACTATAAAAGGCTTAGTATGCTTCAAGTCTCTGTAAAATAGTTACTTTAACCCAGACAAATGTAAACCCCATGTTAAACACTGACTAGGAACACCACTATCTTTTAGATGTGCACCGATGTCATTACCATGTGTAGTGTCCTCTGTTTCTCAAAATCATACTGTACCGTATACCACAGTTTCTTAATAAAGCTTTTTTAAAATCTATTTGATACATTGATATGATACAATTAATAAAATAAGTACCATTTATGAAATGACAAAGTTGATACACGAATTTATAATCCTTTTTGGCTGTGCAAACATCCTCCTTCAATTTATAGAGATTATTTTTAAAACTAAATAAGAAAAAAGGTGGATTTTATGTTCTTGGTTGGTTTTGTTAAATAGGGATAATTAATTACTTTTAAGCATTGTGTTATACTAAGGTTACAATGCATTCCAAAAACTTGACAGTTCAACCTTATTAGCTTATAATGTGAGCACGGTAGTTTTTAACAATACTGTTTATCAAAGGTAAACTGCTTATAAGATCTTCTAATTATTAAGGTAGTGCAATCAATCTTCAGTAAAATTCCATTACAGAGATTTAAGTCCTTGAGAAAACTGCTCATTGACTTCTATGAACTCAACCAATTCTGAAGTATCTGAGCAGTCTCTTTTTCCTGCAAGTCACATCTATTCACATTTGTTGTAGTGGGACTTTAGAAAGAAAGGTATATGTTATGGTAGGACACTACTAGGATATTGGAGTACTTTCTGTGTCTTCAACTGCTAGTTGAAGAATCATCAGTATTATAATCTCATTTATATAAGAAGCAAAATGTGCCATATTTTTAAAAAAACTATTGGAGGGCATAGTCTCTGACAAAGGAATGCGGTATAAATAAGAGGTTCCAAATACTACTGGTATGTTGTCTCCAGCTTGCATCTTTACTTGGGTGTGATCTTTGTCCCTGAGCCATCTTCTTCCCTGATCTCTTACGCATTAATATAGCCTTCTTCAGATTTTTATGTCTATCAGCACTATTGCAACAATAACTATAATTTGGCACCAAAGGATTTATTTTAGAAAACCTTATTTGCACCTAATTTCCCTTTACTTTGGTTACCAAACTTGCCTATTCACCCTCTTTCACATATTTCAGACCAGTAAGTGTTGCTCTCCTTAGATGCAAAAGAGAAACACTATCATTAATGCTGCCTGACAATGATTGGCTTCTCAGTCATTTCAGGATTCAGGTCAAAACTGCCCTTCATAGATTTCATAGAGTTTTCATAGAGTTTCTAGGAACCCACTCTTACCCCAGCCCAGGAACATAGTTTCTCCATGAGTACAAGGAAGCCTAGGGCCTCCAACAGCACACTTACTTGCCTGCATATTAATGCTAGAAGTTTGGGGAATAAACAGGAGGAACTGGTCCTTCTGCTAAACAAAAATGACTATGATCTCGTAAGGATCACAGAGACCTGGTGGGACTCCTCCTATGACTGGACTACTGGTATAAATGGCTATACCCTGTACAGGAGAGATCATGCTGAAAAAAGGGGCAGGGGTGTAAAGGAGAGCTACACATCACTACAAGCTGAGATTGGCACCCAAGGAAAATGACTGGAGACCCTTTGGGTTAGAATACCAAGGGAATGTAGTGAAAGGGATACAATGGTAGTAGTCTACTACAGACCTCCAAACCAGGAACAAGTGCTTGACCAAGCATTCACCAGGGAACTGACTGAGGCTGCACCGTCTCAGTGTATGGTCATCATGGGAGACTTCAACTACCCAAACATCTCATGGGATGAGCGCTCAGCCAAATCTGATAGGTCACAAAGCTTCCTTACATGCGTGGATGAGCAGTATCTGTCCCAAGAAGTTTATGGGCCAATGAGAGGCAAGGCACTGTTGTACCTGGTACTGGCCAAAGGGGATGATCTAATCAACAACCTAATGATTGAAGGGAAACTGG
Organism: Alligator mississippiensis; assembly: GCF_030867095.1. Taxonomy (NCBI): domain Eukaryota; kingdom Metazoa; phylum Chordata; order Crocodylia; family Alligatoridae; genus Alligator; species Alligator mississippiensis. Next base: position 368,878,186 of record NC_081824.1, read on the forward strand.
GTGACAGTGACCACAAGTTGATCACTTTCACTATCCATCACAAAGCTGGCAAGTCAGCCAGCAAAGCAGTAGTTTTCAACTTTAGGAAAGCTGACTTTCATAAAATCAGGAGGCTTGTTCTTGAGGACCTGAAAGGCCATGATTCTACATGGAGGGGAGTTCATGATGAGTGGTTGCTCCTTAAGGAAGCAATCCTAGAAGCATGAGAGGAGTCCATCCCAACCCATAGGAAAGGTGGTAAAAGGGCTTAACAACCCTCTTGCTTCAACAGGGAACTCATGGACCTCCTACATCTAAAAAGAGAGGTGTATAAAGGATGGAAGGCAGGAAACACCACTAAGGAGGAATATATTGTACTGGTCCACATGTGCAGGGAGTGAACTAGAAAAAACAAGACTGCAACTGAACTCCATCTGGCTACATGAATCAAGGACAATTACAAGTCCTTCTGCAGATATGTGGGGAGTCAAAAGAAAAACGAGGGCAACATTTGACCCCTGTTAAACCAGCTGGGGCAGCTGACTACCAACACCTAGGAAAAAGCCAATCTGCTCAATGATTACTTTGCATGGTTTTTTCACCAGCTCAAAGGGACCACCCTACCTAACATGATGTGTGATGACCAGGCTGAAGATGAATATATGTCCACCATTGGCATGGATCTTGTGAGGGAGCATCTTGAGAGGCTGGACCCCCATAAATCAGCTGGTCCAGATAAGCTGCACCCAAGAGTGCTAAAGGAACTGGCAGATAGGGCTGTCCCTAGGGGGGTGAATCGGGGCACTTAGGGGGGCCTTGTAGACAGTGCCATACAGGCCACACTGCAGCCACCATGCACCACCACTGACAAGTTCCTCCGTGTCTGCCATCACCAAGCACTGCTGCCTCCAGCCATTTGCCACCCCCCCCGCCCGTGCACAGGCTGATATGCCCTGGGCCACACACCCCTAGGGATGGCTCTGCTAGCAGACATCACAGTGCAGTCACTGGCAAGGATATTCGAGTACTCATGGCACTCAGGCAAAGTACCTGAAGAGTAGAAGAGGGCCAATGTGGTGCCCATCTTCAAGAAAGGGAGGAAAGGAGACCCAGGAAACTATAGGCCAATCAGTTGGACTGTAATCCCTGGGAAGATTTTGGAAAAAATTACCAAAGAAACCATTCTTGACAGGCTAACAGAAGGCAACATTCTGAGGGATAGCCAGCATGGATTTGTTGCGGGTAGGTCTTGCTTGAACAATCTCATTTCCTTCTATGACCAAGTGACCTATCACCTGGACAAAAGGGAAGAGGTTGATGTCATGTATTTGAACTTTAAAACAGCCTTTGACCTAGTGTCCCAGGAAAAATTGGGCAACTGAGTTCTCAATTACTCCACAGTCTGATGGCTGGAGAACTGGCTCTGAGGTCGGACCCAGAGAGTGGTAGTTGATGGAACCGAATCAACACAGCACTTGGTAATTAGTGGTGTCCTCCAAGGCTACATTCTCAGACCTGTATTCTTTAATGTCTTCATAAACAATCTGGACATTGGTGTCAAAAGAGGATTGGCCAAGTTTGCTGGCAACACCAAACTTTGGGGAAGAGAATCCACACTTAAGGACAGACTAGTAATCCAGGCTGAGCTCGATAGGCTTGCAAGGTGGATGGATAAAAACTTGATGGCATTCAATATGGAGAAATGCAAGGTGGTCCGCCTTGGGAATAAAAACCTGCATCACACTTATAGGCTTAGCAATGCTACACTTGCTAGCACTACGACCAAAAGAGACTTGGGAGTCATGATTGACCACAAGATGAACATGAGCCACCAATGCAATACCACAGCTGGCAAAGTGAACAAAATTCTGGCTTGCATCTACCCAGGCATCTCGAGGATGTCATTCTCCCACTGTACTCAGCCCTGGTGAGGCCACAGCTGGAGTACTGCATCCAGTTCTGGGCTCCATAATTTAGGAAGGATGTGGAGAAGCTTGTAAGAGTCCAGAGGAGAGCCAGACACATGATCAGAGGGCAAGAGAACAGGCCTTATGAACAGAGGCTGTGAGTTATGGGTCTCTTCAGCATGAAGAAGTGCAGGCTCAGGGGTGACATGGTGGCAGCCTATAAGTACATAAGGGGAGCGCATCTGGATCTGTTCACCAGAGCACCCCAGGGGCTGACAAGGTCCAATGGTCACAAATTCCTGCAAGATCATTTTAGGCTGGACATTAGGAAAAACTTTTTTACTATCCGCGCCCCCAAGGCCTGGAACAGACTCCTCCCAGAGGTGGTGCAAGCACCTACTCTGCACACTTCCAAGAAACATTTGGTTATTTTGCTGGGATCCTTTCACCCTGACTTCCTGCCCCTTAGGCAGAGGGCTGGACCCGATGATCTTACGATGTCCCTTCCAGCCCCAATGTCTATGAAATCTATGAAATCTTACTTGACTTGGTTAGTCAGGACCAAATTTGTGGCAGAAAAAAAAAAAGGGGGAATAAAGTCTCCTTAACTAATCTTCCTCTACAGTGCATAATTGTTGTCAACAAAATATACGAGGGGTATAGGAGGGTATCAGGGAATTAATTTTCAGTAGGCCTTAGCATAAATACATGCTGAGCAGTTGGTAGAGTCCTGCCTCTGTTTCTACAATATTCTCTTCCGTACAAAGGCTGGAAATAACTTGCAATGTAGAGAAAATGGGGAAATAATCAATACAAAATTAAAGGTGGCAGTTACTTCCTTTCTCTTGGCAAAGAATTTTGGGCTTTCTTACCAGTGGTAGCAATTGTCTAGAGTAGAGTTATTTAGATACTGCCCCTTTACACTGATTTAGGATTTCACTCTAGCTGTCAAGATCTCCATTTCTTTTGTGACCCTCTGACCCCTGCACAAATTTATTATCTCTTCTGTTTCTTCACTCCAGTATTATGAGAATAATTTTTTTGCAACAATTCTACAAGACAATGCAGATGCATGAAAACATTTTTCAGATTTTTGGGAGCAATGTTTTAGTATATAAGGTGAAGAAAGCAAGTACAGGGAGAGCTTTTATAGAGTTAATTCTAGCCTGCTATTGTGACTATGAATGTTAAAGGAAATTTGGGTTAAAGCAGGGATGGGAAATTATTTGGGCCTGCAGGCTACATAGTGAGTTTTGGGGAGCTGTCACAGGCCAGGTCAGCACCCCCCCCCCCGCACACAATATGTCATCATGTGGGATGGGGCCCTGGGCAGACAGAGAGTTGGCATGGGTATGGGTAGGTGGCAGCTTTAGCAGGGGCCCCCACCACCACCACCTCTGAGCCACCCTTCTAACCTGAGAAGGGGCTGGATCTTCTGCCCAGTTTTGGCATTGGCAGACTGGGTGCAGACTTGGTGGCAGTGGTGGTAGCTAAACAGAAGCTGCTGCTAGGCACCAGGAAAAAGCAGGATCTAGTGTTGTATGTAGTCACCTCCCCCTCACTGCTGCTGAGGCCTTCTTGCTGTGGCCACCCAGAGCCCATGCTGGGGCTACCCTGTAGCTCCTTCCTGCTGCTGCCCTCCAGCTGGGCACAGGGCCCAGGGCAGCCTGGAGATGGTGCTGGTTGTGGCAGTGGTGACAGGGAGGAGCTGCAGGGCAGCGCTGGCATAGGCTCCAGGTGGCTGCAGCAATAAGGGCCCTGGCATCAGTGAGGGGTAGGTGACTGCCCACTGCCTGGTCCTGCTTTTTCCCTGCACCCACAACCATCTTCTGTCTGGTTGTAACCATCACTCATCGTTGCTGAGTAGGTGGATCCACAGCAGGCAATGGAGGCACCCATTGGAGGCCTGTATTGACTGTATTGGAGGCAGCCATGTGTGCCAGGCCAGGGCTGGGGCTGTCCACTCAGCCTGGGGGTTGGGCCCTGTCCACACAAGTCCCAGGTGGTTTCCAAAGGGCCAGGACCAGGGCCAGTGGTGGTGACAGGTGGCTACAGAAGGAGTCACCTCTGCCAGGGCTGCTGGGAAATGGAATCCAGACACAGAGCCACCCCAGCACTACTGTGTGCCTGTGGGCAGTGGGATGCATGATGGGCTGGAAAAGGCCAGAGCCAGGCAGGACCAAGGGGCCTGTTGCGGGCCGGACAATGCCCCTCTGTGGGTTGGATCTGGTCTGTAGGCTATATTTTGCCCATCCCTGAGTTACAGTGATCATGAAAAGATGGTTTTCATGACTCTTAGGAAGGGAGGGACAGAAGAATAAAGACAATGGTTTTCAAGACAGTGTACCTTCAGAGAAATCCAGAGAACTGGTAGATTAGGTCCCATGGGAAACCTGTTTAAAGGGAAAGGAGCTTAGGATATAGGGCCATTTCTTAAACCAAAAATATTATGTGCACAAAAACAGGCCCTTCCAGTATAAAGACAAATTAGGAAATATCTTGGCTAAATCATGAGCAGGGATCCTGGTATTCTCTGATGAAAAAAACAAACCAATAACCAATTAAATTTTCAGGTATAAAAAGAATAACCTCAAATCCACATTTTCCACGATTAAAATATAACACGATATATATATTTATATATATCTATAACAGTGAAATATATATAATAGTGGTGTTTCATTTTAATTATGGAAAAATGTGGATTTTGGGTAACTTTTTTAAATCCGAAAATTGGCAGGGTTTAAATCAGAGAAAAGCAGGATCCCCTCTCATGAGCTCTTAAATGGCTTGAAACTCAAAAAAGAATCCTACAAAGAGCAGACACTACGTGAAATTACTAAGGATGAGCATAAAAGGTATACAATGTTTATACAAAGTAGGGGCAAAATCAGATGGGTGGATGCAGAACATGAGATTGAACTAGCAAGGGAAAAAGGTAAACATAAACATTTATAGATATATATATGTCTGTAAATATTTATGTTTACTGTTTTTTACTTTGCTAGTTCAATCTCATGTTCTACATCCACACTTCTGATTAATATATCTCACTAGAAATAGAAATTCAAGGAAAAAGAAGGCACTTGTATCTGTTATGGTCATCATGATGTACATGTGACAAAAATGTAATTTGTGTTGCTTAATGGAGTCACACATTACACGTGCACCAATTTTGGGAGTATTAAATGACTTTGCATCATTGCAAAGTAACCTACATCTGGATGTAGTTTAGTTTGCAATGTTGCAAATTGCAACAATGCAGCTGTCAGCACACCCCTGGCTGTGCAAGAGGCAGGCAGGCTCCACAGAAAAAAAGGATCAGGCACCTGCTGACGGCAGAAACAGTGAGTGACTATCCTTGGGGGGGCGGGTTTCGGCAGAGCCTGCCCGTGGCTGGGGGGTGAGCTGCGGGTAGACTGAGCAACCCCTGAGCTGTGAGGGGCCCCAGTCCTTCCCTCCATGGTGGCATTTCAACTAAAAACCCACTGTTTCAATTTAGGGGACATAAAATAAAACCTTGGGGATTAAACCCCCATCACATGTACAAGCACCCAGATAGTTCACTATTTAGTGAGGAGAAAACACTAATAACAGATAAAGTTGAAAAAGTTGAAGTATTTAATGTCCTTTTTTCACTTCAGTCTTGACTAAAAATTTGATCATATAGATAACACAATTATCATTAGGCAAAAAAATTTGGCTGAAATAGGAAAGGAGTAGGTTAGAGACAGTTAGATGTTGGATGTTTTCAGAAGAGTTAGGACTGATGAACTTTGCTTCAGCAAGTTCCTTAAGTACTCATAGATAATCTCAGAACCTCAAGAGGTTATCTTTGAGAATTCATGGAGGAAAAGTCGCATTCCAGATGACTGGACAAATTAGATAGGGATGCAGCACCCATCTTTAAAAGGAGAAAAAAGAAACCTCAGGAAATTGTAGACAGGTTAGCTTAAGCTCAGTTCTTGGAAACAAAGAAGAATATATAATCAATCTATTTTTAATCACCTAGAAGATAAGTAGTGACATACAACAGCCAATATGGGTTTGTCAAAACAAATCACATCACACCAATCTAATTTTCTAATTTCTGTTTATATGCCTTGATGTAGCTTTGGGGAAAATGGATGTGATGCAAGTCTTGTTCTTAGTGTCCAATAGACTGATGAATCTTAGTTCCCACATTCCCTGTCTAGCCTCACAGTTCTAGTACTTAAAGGAAATTTGCCCTAAACCTTTATAAAAAGAGTGTGGGAATATAAATTCATCAGGCAATTGGACACTAAGTGCTAGGGACTTAACATAGACTTTGACTTCATGGTCCATTACAATCTTCCTGGTACTCGTTAACCCCTGTACTTCACAGGTAATATTGATTCTATGTAACAAGCTTGTTTCCCATCTGCTACTTAGCTCACCTGTCAGGTTCTGTTTCAAAGGCCTAAGGAAGGATACTGTAATACCCAAAAGCTTGCCTATGTTTATAGCAACCATACAGTTGGTCCAATAAAAGATATCACTCGCAGGTAGCCAAAATGGACACCACATGTGATGCATTTTAGCCAAACAGTAGCCGCAACATGTGCAGTGGCCATCCCAGCAGCTCCACGGTCTGTACTTCAAATGACACCTGTGAGTGCCACATGTCGTTCGGGTCCCAGACTGGCTAGAATGGGTACCGTGTGTGTTGCATGTCCCAGAGCAAGCACTAAACATGGCACAGTTCAGCTGGAGTGGTAACTGCATGCGCTGCGGCTGCCGCTCTGGCCAGATTGTGCTGCAGGTTGTGCCTGTCTGGGCCACTCTGGGATCCACCCTGCATGCAGCATGGGTCCCAGACTGGCTGGAGCAGCTGCCAGATCAGGTATTTTGTGGGACAGAGAAGGGGAACAGGAGAGGGTCCATGAGCCACATCCAGCCCACAGACTTCCCCCATAACACATTGTGCCTCTTGTGGGTCTGATCAGATCCAGAGGCAGCACTGGAGGCTGGATGTTTGATTTGCCTGGGTTAGACAAATATCTGTTCATCATTTAGGTATAATTAATCCTGTCATAAGGTAGAAGGAGGGACTGGAGAAACATGATCATTTACATCTCTTTTTTTTTTATGATCTAAGGTTTCATGCTTCTGTTCTATACTTTTTACTATTTACAAAAGGTCTTATTTTTCCATCTCATAGACTATTCTCTGTGTCCACAGGAGACAGAAATGGTGGTCTTAAACTGCAACAAGGGAAACTTAAGTTGGATATTAGGAAGAATTTCTTAACTATGAGAGTGATTAAAGATTGGAAATTTTGAAATACAGGTTAGACAAACACTTGGCTGGGAAAGTTTAGACAGGCATAACCTTGCCTTTATAGGGGGGTGGCCCCCTTGATTCCATTCCAGTCATACTTCTTAAAAAATTAACTCTGACTTTTGACAAATCTTGTCTGAAAATGTATTTCTCCTTTATTGAGGCCTCATTATATCTAACCTAATTTACCCACTACTCTTGGCTTTATGAATGAATGTTTGTATTTATAACAAAGTACATTTTACTGTTTTCTTTTCATTTTACCATATATTGTCTTGCATTATTTAATCAAGGAAAGTATTTAGGATAAGGGTTTTTTTTAAGAACAATATAAATATCCATTTTTAATTGTTCCAAGTAGTATCGTAGAAGTTTGTTCACTATTCATGAGCAAAATGCTTCCACTCAAGCTCTCTCCAGTCACAATAAACCCAACAATACATAGTTAAATGACAGGAGTCTGTTGACAATGGACACATTTTCCATTCCAGTTTCTCAACTGGAATTCACACACTCCTCAGCGTAAAGTAGCTTGATCCAGTTGATCCTCAGGAATCCCTACAAAGTCCATTAGTTTTACAAGACAATGCAGGAGGCTAGCACTAGGCGATACAATGAGTATGATGCATTTCATTGTGTTGAACTGCATTGTGTTGAATGGGCTGATATGTCTGAACTTGCTTTTGTTGTTACATTTTTATTATGGAGAAAACTGCCTTAATATTATGAGATAAAATAAGTTTCTCAACAGGTAAGCACTTAAAAATATTGAAAACGCCACAGCATTAGTAGATTCAGGAAAGTGAAATGGGGATGTGTTGGTAGTGGGGATCTGACTAACATAAGTCTGGCATGTAAGACCAGGGCTCTTAGCAGAGAAACAAGCAGGCATGGTAGGGGACCTACAGATGCAAGTTCAGGAAGCTAGCTAGGTCAGGTATCAGGGAGATCAGGCCTGAGACATGCTATCTGGCGGGTCAGGCAGAGAGTGACGTCAGGAAGGTGGCCAGGTCATGTATCCAAGGAAAAAATACTGTGTCACAATCTCCCCTGTTCAATAAAACCACTAACATTTGTAACCCTGAGTTGGGTTGTGTTTTACTGAGCCCCGGTCCCTACCCCATCTCAAATTCCGGTCTCTCTCTCTCTCTCAGCTCCAGTCCCCTTCCCTGGCAATTTTCCTGGTCTCTCAATTCTGTCTCCCTTTTTCTGCCACCTCTCAGCTTCTCTTTGTCCCTTTTCTGCAAGCTCTTAGCCCTGCTGCTTTCTGCAAGTCGTGCTCCCACCACTTTTTGCATCCTCTCAGCCCTGTAGCCTTCTGCAATCTCTCAACCCTGTTGCCTTCTACAATCTCTCAGCCATACTTCCAGTTTTCCTCTCCCCAGGTACCTCTCAGCTCCCCTGTAGTCTCCATGCTCTGGTTACAGCCTCTGGGCTTCTCCCTGGCATTGCTCCTTTGCTCTGCCAGCTTTCTGCTTTCAATTAACACCAATTAACCTTAAGTTACCCCAACTTCCCTCCAGTCTGTCGGTTCTAATCCCGGCACTGGCAACTTTAATTTCAGTCTCCACCAGCAGTTACCTGAAGTAACCCCAAGCCTCAGCTTCTCAGCCCAGCTCTCCCTAAGTCTACTGGTTCTAATCCCAGTCCTGGCAAGTTTCACCCTCTACACTTTCACTCTCTCTCTCTCTCTCTTACCTTAACCTTCCCCCAGGTATCCCAAGCACATACATACACACCACAAATTAGGAACTCACCTGTGTGTAGGTGAGTGGTATGTATGTGAACTGATATACATGTATGCCATTGCATGCATGATATATGAATTAGTGATCCATGTATTGGGTATGCAGGTATTGATAATTGATTCTGGTCTAATTTGTTTTGGTCTGTATAGTGTTTGTAGGTGCTTGAATTGGTGATAGGCGTGCATTTGCCTAGGCTGGTAATTTTGCATGTTTATGTGCCTGGATTGTTAGTGTGTGTGCGCACACCTGGTGGGGGTGCATGCACCTAGAGTGTCTGTATGTGCCTAGTGTGTGTATGCACTTAATTGATTTTTGAGTGTGTGCATGTGCAATTGTACATCACGCTCTCCTGTCTAACAGCGCAATATTGAGATCCTGAGAGTTGGCCTGACCTCAGAGGGCAACAAGAGGATCAGCTCCTCTGCTCACAGGTGTACCAGCCTTACAGCAAGGTCTCCACGCATCAGCCTCCCTGCCTAGAACCCTGCTTACCCATCCCTTTACCAAAGAGGTACAATGGTGACCAACTGCATTTCCAGAGGCTCCTTATGCAATGCCACATTCTATTAATAACCCAACCTAAACTGTACTCCTAAGACTCAGCCAGGGTGAGCCTAGTGATTAGTCTCACAACAGATGCTCTGAAATAAGCCACACCTTTGGTGGAGTACAATAGTCCAGCACTCCAGTTTCAGGAGCTTTCCTCAAGGAATCCATGGTCATGTTTGGAGATGTTATTTCTACAGTATAAAGAGGATGAACAAGCTCTTGTATGCCACTGTTCAAGCACTGGGGTATTAACTTGGCAGAAAACATTAGACAGAAATACCTTTCTTGTATGAATGACAAAACTGAAGACTTTCATGTGACAAAATGTTATCTTTTCAACAGTATAAAATTCTATGTGCTTCATCCAGCCTGGACAGTGGAGATCATGCTGTCCCTGCATCAGTGGAAAGATTCTGTTACAGCTTATGCCTCCTTCTTCTACTGCTATGCAGCAGGTGTCCAGTGGAATGAGGCAGCCCAACTCGACTATTTCTGCTGGGGTCTGCAGGAGGAGATCAAGGATGAATTGGCTTGGGTAGAAACACCCTCAGAATTTCATGTAATCATGGACCTGGCTGTCTGGATTGGCCTCTGCCTCCTGTTGCTGCCGAGAGCCACGGCGCGGGGTTCGGGGCCTTAGGAGCCCTAGTCGGCAGGCAGGTACTTGTGACGCTTGGAGTGGAATCAGGTACTGACGCGTTTTGATTAAACAAAAAGGTTGTTTACTTACACTGCTCGTACAGTGCAGGCCAGAAGCTTGCTTCGATTACGGTTGTAAACAAACTTGGGTCAGGCAGAAATTACAAAGTTCGTTTGGTCGGTCTGCAGAAGTGTTCGGGGTGTTCGAGCCGGCAGTCGTCTTGCGTCTCGGGTGGGGGTGTGCTAGGCCCCCTTGGGTCGGTGACGGGGAGTCCTTAGTGGTTGATCAGGCTGCTAAGTTCGCTCTGAAACACACGTGGAGTTTGCTAGGCTCCACAGTGTACTCAGAGTTCTCCACGAGGTGTGTGTGGAGTTTTCTCCAACTTGGTTGGAAACTGCTTCAACCTCTTATACGGCTAGCAAGCCAATCACTAGTCGCCACGTAGGAATAATTTAAAACTGGCCAATAATAATGTAAATTTGCATGAGTGGCGGGAACTTTTTTCTAAACTGTAATTTTCCACTATTGTAGCATTTGGTTACTGGGTTCAGGCATAGCGGAATTTTCCTCCATGACCTAGTTACTGCCACCAGAATAATTGACAGCAAAACTATGCCATATGTATCGGACCCATGGAATTTTCCTCTGGGCTATGTCATTTCTCCTCTGGGCTATACCAATTCTTCTCTGGGCTATACCAATTCTCCTCTGGGCTATAGGCATCTAATTAATGGGTTCTGACACCTCCAAGAACACAGGGAAGAAAAGAAAGAGACCATAAGCCCTCCAGGGCCTCACCCTGCTCCAGTTTCTCCCAACCTCATGCCAGCAGTCAGGGAGCTCCAGTGCAATATACCAGAAGAATGGGTACACCACCAGCAGCAGGAGCAGTGCAAAAGTGGTGGGGCTCCAGGACATGATTATGCCATGTGCTCCCACAGAATGGGTCAAGGTAACAGTGATCCTGGATCTGTAAAGGGGACAAACTTGGGGTCATCCCAAGGTGTCCACAGCCCACGAAGTCTGTGGCAAACCCAGCCCATGGAATCCCCAATTACTGTTATCTGTCCAGCTCCGAGCCCCACAACAGAGCTGCTCATTTCCCATACTGACTGCCCTTCTGGACTCTGGAGCTGCAGGTAATTTCATAGAAAAGACTATGGTGCAAGGACTACAAATCCTGCTGAGGGGGCAATGCAAGCCTGAAACCACAGAGACTATAGATGGTTTGCTCCTAGCTTCAGGGCCTATGGAATGGGAAATCACCACCCCTGAGATGAATCTCTTGGGATACAGAGAAACCATACACTTTGAGGACATTTATTCCCTGCACTACCCGTTGATTCTGGGGTGTGCCTCGCTCATGCACTGACAAATCAGATGGAAAGTCTGGGAGGTCTACTTGAACTCAGACCACTGCCAACTACACTGTTGGAAGGCCAGGGGTACAGCCCCCCCCCCTCCTAAAATCCAAGCCAGAGACCCACCTGCTGCAATACCCTTGGAGACTCCATCTCTATAATCCAAAACCTGTTTGCCCATGAGTTCATGGATGACTTGGAAAACAAAAACACAAATATTCTTCCTCCACATCAAGATTGCAACTGTCCCATTGACCTACAGCTGGAAGTGAAAATCCCTGTGGGACAAGTTTATGTCAGAGCCTGAACTCTCCACCCTCCATGAGTACCTAAATGATAACTTGGCCTGGGGTTTTAAATGCAGGTCCACTTTACCTGTGGGAGCTCCTATCCTGTTTGTTAAAAAAAGGGTGGGAATCTCTGTCTATGCATCAACTAATGGGCACTGAATCAGTACCCTTAGTTCTCATCCCATGGGTGTAAAATGGCTCACATCTATACCAAACTTGATCTCTGGGGAGCTATGACTTGGTGCGAATCTTTACTGGGGACAAATGAAAGATTGCTTTTAGGACATGGTATGGACATTTTAATACCTAGTCATTCCCTTTGGATTCATAAATGCCCTGGCTACTTTCCAACATCTTATCTATGATGTGCTATGAGGCCTACCAGCCTCACATGTGACCCAGCCACACATTCAGGCAATTAATGGCTCAGCAAAAAGTGAAACTAGCCACAAAATCATTAAAGAAAAAAATTAATAAATTTGTTGCTGGTCCCAACTGTACCTCAAAATTAGCATGTGGCAGGGTAGATTGAATAGGGCTCAAATGGACTGTTATAAGATCAGCTGATTGGAGGCAGCACCTGGACTATACCAGAGTTCAAATGGGCCCCAGTGGGGTCCTGATGCTGGCCCCACTCAGCTGATTGTTGGCCTGATCCAGGGACTTAAACCAGCCCAGTGGTCTCCAGAACCAGCCGACAATCATCTGACTTGCAGGCACCTTTGCTGATATAGTGGAAACCCAGGATCATCTTCCTAGGCTCTCCCTGTTATGGGCAAGTAGGGCATGATTGGGATCTGATTCATCAAAATCACCATGCATGTGTAGCATAGCAGGGGGTGCAATTGTTTGGCTCATGGATCAGATCCCCTCACACCTTTAACCGAACATCTCTCATTAGCCTTGCAGATTTCAGATAATACAGATTACAAAAAAAGAATGAACATTTCTGGACAAGCAATTAGCAATAAGCCTAATTATAATACTCCTCCCCCCGATATGAACTCCATGTAGATTCCATGTATCTTGCACATGTGCACCTGCACTTTCCTCTGGCAAAATGACATATTTGTCATATGTCACATGAAAGTCTTCAGTTTTGTCATTCTTACAAGAAAGGTATTTCTGTCTGACGTTTTCTGCCAAGTTAATACCCCAGTGCTTGAAAGGTGGGATTCAAGAGCTTTTTCAAACTTCAAAGGATACTTTTCTTGCACAGCCAAGAGCAACTGTTATCCATTCAAGTCAAAATGGTTTCAGCAGGAGCGCTTCATATAAAAAGAAGCATTTAGAGCAGCAGGATTGTTTTTAAAGTAGTTTCACTCCTATAATGGTTGTGCCGTAGCCTTTTTAGCTTCTGAAGCATTTTGCCCATAGTGAAGAATCATTTAACTCTCCCACCCCCTAAAGCGTAGGTGACAGCTTCTCATGTGACAGCCCCCAAAGCCTCCAAGATTTTAAATAGTCATTCAATCAAGGCCTCTATTGTTCAATACCAACTTGCTTACAATGGCATGATGGTGTGATAATGTGGTTAAATGCTGTGACATAGAACAAAAGAACAAAACACTGAACTGCCAAGTAGCTCAGCTTGACTGTATTATATGGCCAGCATTAGTAATAGATGCTATTAGCCAGAGACCAACATGAGTACTATAATTACTAAGTATGAGCATTTGACAACCAGTAATCAACCATCCCATTTCCAGTCAGTAGCTTAGAGGAGCTCTCTCATGCATTATTATTTCCAGGTGCATTATAATGAGTTTTGGTTTGCTCTGGTATTGCCATGTAAAAAAAATCTATTTAGCATTGCTACATTCACAACAATTAGATTGTTTATATACTATAAAATAGGACCTGCTTGAAATAGGCATAAGATACAGCTGTAACATTTGTATATTGATTTTGTTTTTGTTTTCTATCTCAATTTGGTTTTTTGCTTGTTTGTTGTTGTCGTGGTGGTTGTTTTTTTATTATTTATTTTTTTACAAATTTTTAACAAGGTTATTGAGATCTGGGATGGTCAAATCATATCCATAACACTTTATTATATATTCTGAAGTTGTTATGCATCAGTTCCCCTTTAAACACCTGAATAAAACTTTACCTGATTCAAAATTCTAAGATCTGATTCTTTTTCACACATGAAAACTCCATTCAAATGCATTAGTTTCTTTAGTAAGCTAGCAGATGGAGAACTGACAAATCTGTATCTCTTTATTATTCCAATATCTCGAAGTCTTTTTTATAAAAACTCCAACTTATATTTACAAAGGCCTACGGAATGAAAATATATGCAGTTTCCGCAAAACATTTACATTTTGCTTATGTGAATAAGAGCCATTTTCTGGCTCCCAAAATATTTATTTTCAATATCAAACTTCTTTTTACAGTTCATCCGTTCTCTTTCAAAGCTGTTCAGTTTATACAACTAGTAAATTACTTTTCCATAATTGTTGTAATTACAGTCCTCCTCATATGCTCAAGCTTATTTCTTTGGATTCTGCTACTGTTAAACATTTTGGTAATACCACCATCATGTTTGCTTAGACGGTAACACAGAGCACTTCGGTAATTAAAAAGATGTCAGGGAAGCTTTCTGCATTTGGTGTAATGGAATACTGTTATGTTTTAAAAGACAGCAGTAACCTATTAGCCATACAAGAGGTGGTTAGAGACAAATAAATAGTTTTACCACTACAGCAGGGTGGGAAATGTTCTATGACAGGAAATTTTGAGACTTAAAACCTCTTCCTTTTCTGGATTTGGATGAAATTAGGACCTTGCAAAGTCTTTCACAAAAAATAAAAGCAAATGTGCCACCCTGATATAGCCCTGGGACTAAGCCATACACTGGGTATATAAGGGCCCAAGCTCAGCTCCTTTGTCTGCCATACTTCTACATCCCTTAAGCACCAAGGACATTTATAAACATACCTTTTTATGCTGCTATGTGCCAGAGATCCAGCATGTCGGAGCAGACTCGATTTATTGAGTTTGTTCCACACGCGAGCCGATGTGGCCGGCACTGCATCGCATACATTTGTATAAATGGTGAAATGCATGTCAGCACTGAGAAAATGGAGGTGGTGTGCTTTTGAACTAAAACACCTTTGATGTGTTTTAGTTCAAAATTGCGCTGCTGCCATTTTCTCAGCACTTACGCTCATTTCACCATTTACATAAATGCATGTGATGCAGCACCAGGCACTTTCAAAAGTACCCAGTGCTGCATCATACACACATCTAAAAATGCCCCAAGATATTGAATAATCTTGAATGGATCTTTCCTGTTCTGACTGGAAAGTCTGTCTTGAACCTGAGAATCTATACTCTATAAACGTATCTTCAAACTCAGACATTCCTACAAAAAGTTCAGGTTTGGAGTCGGTTTTCCAGCACTCTTCCCTGTCCACTCTTTTCAGTGTTTTGGCTCTTATGTTAGTGGAAAACATCCACCCAGTAGAAAAGAACTAAAAAGCCTATAATGTGCCAAGGTTTTAATGAAGAAGCTCAGCTGTGCTTTGTTTTACTTTGGTAGCATTCTATTTTCATTTCCTATGTTGATCATGGGGAAGTATAACTATATGTAAATGTCTGATAAACACAAGAAGAAATGAGGACCCCACTAAAATTCAACAGAAATTGTGTTTCTCTTTCTTAGAACCTTCTTAAATCTTAGTTTCTATAAACTACTGCTGCCTGTGTTTTGATGCATACAGAGAAACAAAAATATATCCTTAAAATATTTCATGATAAGGATCAAAGCAGACCAAGAGAAAATAACCCCTGGATTTACAAAGGTGCTCTATCTAGCAACTTTCCATTCCCTCTACTGTCTAATAACATTCTTCTGTCTTTTATAGTTTCTCACCATTGTTGCTGCAGGACCTTTCTTACATGCATCTCTGACTATTTATCTGCAAATCCTTTTTTCTCAGTTCTCTTTAGTCTGACCTCTTTTCACTTCTACTACTTTTTCATTTACAACTTACAAATGTATTTAAATCTGTAAAGCATTTTGGACTACAGTGGATGTGATAGATAAAATACACAACAAAGTTAATCAGTTCTGCATTAGAAAAATAATCTTTCAAACAGAAAAATGGAAACGAAAAATAAAACTCAGTCAATTGTTTTTTTGAGTGTTGGGATAGAACAGAAAGCAGAAAAAGATATAAAAATGGCACACATGATAATTATAAATAAATAATTTTCAAGTTTGGAAGAAATTTGCCAGCAAGAGTTAAAATTGCAGATACTGAAAACTGATAATAAGCTGTCTTGTCTAGCAAGTAATTAAGGCAATTGACACCTCATTGTCTTTAAGGAGGTTCAAGTTTTTGTAGCATAATATTGCCTTTAAACCTAATGAAGAGCTAATAGCAGCTACTTATTCCATTTTACTTAAGAGGGAGATCGACCTATAAAGAGTACCAAATAGGTGCAAGCAATATTACTGCAAATAGTCTCCCAGGATTTCCAGACTTTGCAAGTTTGAATCTTTGTTAATAACCACCCAGGAGCACTGTCTTCACTAATCAGTTTAAATCTGTTATCTCACATTAAGTCTATCTTTAGATTAAGAAGACAAACTAGTTTATCCTTTGGGTGACCACAAATTAGGACAACATGTTAACTCCTGTGAAAACTACTCTGTACTTCATTTTTACAAGGGTTTTATCCTGAGTGACTTAATTCAACAAGACTCAACTGTTTTTTATCATAAAGTCTAAACTGAAGAGAATACTGAACTGCTTGGTCAAATAAAATGAAAGCAGTTTGACACAACATTCAGGACTGCATGTAAACAGGTGAGTGAAATGCATACATATTTGTGTGATTAATGTATAGTGTATTGTTCAGCAATCACTCAGAGTCAGAGAGTTTGATAGGAGTTCTGCTTCTGTGGTCTGAGTGATTGGCCACTGCATAATAAAATAATCAGCTTTAATTTTCCAGATTTTTTTTAAAGGCACAGGTCCCTATAAACCTTCACAATTCTACACATAGCCAAAGATAATTGCTTATACAAATGCACATAATAATACAAATATTATCCCTTTACCGTGATGGAGATGAATTTAAGCCTGTTCAAACTGATGAGAGCTGATACTAGACAGACTAAAGCTGAATATCTCTGGGAGGTTTGATGCCTTAGCTCATTTTGGTAGCCTTAGCTCAGCCCTAAACTGTGCTATTTAATCTTTGATCAGGGAATTGTACACGTTGGTAAGCAAATTATTTATTCAATATGTGTCTGTCCACTCAGTTCTTCCCTAAAAAAAAGGAAATTAATCCATTACACGAGCCCAAAGAAATAGTCTAACATGCAATTACAGCTCAGGTAGCCCTATCTCATACAGTGTTTACACTGAGGCAATTAGTCTGTGTTGGCCTTGGTGCTGTGTAGGTTAAATTGCTAGTAGTACTCACCACAGCTAGTTTAAAAGTAGTTGCATCTGTCTTTATGAGACAGTCATACCTTTATTGAAGGTCCATTAAAGGTTCTTCACCATAGGTATGTCTTCGTTGCTAAATTAACTTTAATCCTAATCTAGTGGCTGCTTGGCTCCACCTTCTATCCAAGCTTGCTGGCCTGGTTGCAAACATGTTTTACAACTCACTCAGGCTGGTAATAATCCCCCACATTTACTATGAGGATGAAGGCTAAATCACTCAAGTGCTAATAATCCTCCAGTGTTTATCCATGACTCAGACCAACTATAGTATCTAGAATAACAGGGACTAACAGAGAAATTCCCACAATTCGCTGGGAAAGAGTCAAAGAATGGCTCAGCTTTCTACTGACACAAAACTGTGGGGAGAAGTGGACACGCTGGAGGGCAGGGAACAACTACGATCAGACCTGGACAGGTTGGACATATGGGCAGAAAACAAGAGAATGCAATTCAACAAGGAGAAATGCAAAGTGCTGCACCTAGGGAGGAAAAATGTCCAGCATACCTACTGCCTAGGAAATTACCTGCTTGGTGGAACGGAAGCGGAAAGGGATCTTGGAGTCCTAGTGGAGACCAAGATGAACATGAGTCGGCAGTGTGACGAAGCCATCGGAAAAGCTAATGGCACTTTATCATGCATCAGCAGATGCATGATGAACAGATCCAAGGAGGTGATACTTCCCCCCTATCGGGTGCTGGTCAGAACGCAGTTGGAATACTGCGTGCAGTTTTGGGCGCCACACTTCAAGAGGGATGTGGATAACCTGGAGAGGGTCCAGAGAAGGGCCACTCATATGATTAAGGGCTTGCAGGCCAAGCCCTATGAGGAGAGACTGGGGCATCTGGACCTCTTCAGCCTCCACAAGAGAAGGTGGAGAGGCGACCTTGTAGCTGCCTATAAGTTAATCACGGGGGCACAGAAGGGAATTGGTGAGGTTTTATTCACCAAGGCACCCCCGGGGGTTACAAGAAATAATGGCCACAAGCTAGCAGAGAGCAGATTTAGACTAGACATTAGGAAAAACTTCTTCACAGTTCGAGTGGCCAAGGTCTGGAATGGGCTCCCAAGGGAGATGGTGCTCTCCCCTACCCTGGGGGTCTTCAAGAGGAGGTTAGATAAGCATCTAGCTGGGGTCATCTGAACCCAGCACTCTTTCCTGCCTATGCAGGGGGTCAGACTCGATGATCTATTAAGGTCCCTTCTGACCCTAGCATCTATGAATCTATGAAAGACCTATGGGATATAGACAAGGTAACTCAGGGCATGGCAAGCCTCCTATAGTTTTTCAGTATAATTGTTTGTAAGTAGGCATGGCTAGTCTTGATGGCCAGACCCAGGTGCTGATCATCTGAATTAACTCTTCAGTGAAAACATAGTTGGTTCATGTACTAGGAAAATACAGAGAACGGAGTGATCTGCTGTCCTGCGGCCTTCCATGTTGGTTAGTCCAATGAAAGCCAGTAACCACATTTGCCAAATGTTGTACTACTTTGTTCTTGGAAGCCTAAAACATTACCAAGCATATTAATTTAATTGCTTGTGTTGACTGGGGTGGTGTCACCAAGCTTTTCTCACTCCCCCCAAAAAAGCACAGTCCCCACTCTGCACAAACTATGGGCATGCTTACACATTCCAACCAGCATGTGCTAACTTAAATGTTAAAGTTAGCATGTGCCATGAACAGTTGCATGTTTGGGGTTAAAACCCTCTGTAATATGTACAGCTCTGACCTGTTGCTAGAGGACCGACAAGCACGTGAGTGCCTAGGAGTTAAGTCTGCTTCATGCCTGTCCTGTTCACTGGCTCTCTAGCAGCAACCCCTCCCCCTGCTCCAGCCCCAGCATGCATACACACACTCCTTCCCACATTTGCCTTTGTTCACCAAGCAGCACATCCAGGCACAGTGGGCAGCTACAGTGGAGAGTTGGGGCATCCCTGAGGGAGTGAGGCCATGCAGAGCCCAGGAGCAGGCAGGGAACCCTCCCTGTTGCTGCTTGAGCAGTAGTGGGAGCAGGCTGTACACATGTATCAGGCTGCAGTGGCCACTGGCAGCAGCAAGGGGGGGTGCTCCCTGCCTAGTCCTAGGCTCTGTTTATCCTCATGCAGTTTGGAATGACTCCCCCACTGCTGCTACCACTGTGCTGCTCAGTAAGAAAGGCAAGTCTGGGGAGGAGTGTGTGTATGTGGGGGTGTGTGTGTACTGGAAGGCTGCTGTATGTGTATGTGTGTTCTCAGGAGCTGTGTGTGAGCATGCTGGGTGTATGGGATGGGGCTGAAGGGTGGGGGTGCCCATATGTATCCAGCCAACCCATCCCTGCAGAATGGCGGCTCCTCATCCTACTGCTTACCTCTGCCACCTTTTCACCTGCATGTCTCCATCCTCCTACTGGGGCTCTGTGGCTTGTAGCTTGCTTCCCCTGCTTCTTTCACTTACCAGCCCTACTGTGCTCTCCAGCCTGTTATTTGAGGGGGTATCAGACTCCAGGAGAACTCCTAGTCTGCTTAAGAGCTGTGCCTCCTGGATGCTGGAGGACAGCAAATAGGCTGTTTGATCTCCATAGAACATTTAGAAGTGAAGCAAAATCCAATTGCACAACACAAATAATCCTTTTTTCAAGTGGCATAACTCTAAGGCAGGGCACTTAGCACTAGTTAACGAGCTTGAACATGTGATCATTCAAGTTTTAAGTGCTCTTAACACTAATTGTAATGTGTAATCTAACCCTCTGGCTACAGTTCTGTGGATAGTAGCTTGAGGCATTTACTTGAATGCATTTTTTAATTTAATCTCCTTCATTCTTGTTCATTAAAGTATTAGTTAACAAAAATTATCCTTGAACTCCCTCCTCTTCTAAATTCTAGATGTACTCTAAATGTAGTAGGAAAAGTTCGAAGATCTAATTTCCCCCCTTAATTAGTAACTAATTTAAAAAATAGGGGTAGCTTTGTATCTAAAAATGTCATTAGATTTGTATCTAAAATTTATCTGCCTTCCCTCTCCTATTTATTTATTATGTTTTCTTAGGTTTTGCTTATACTCAGATAAACAGGAGTGGTAAAAATAATAGTTTTTCCTGTCTACATTAGAGTTTGTACTGGTGCCAGAACTGGGGAAAACCTCTAAACCTAATATACCTTCAGGCTATATTGTCTTCAGGACAGGATCTGTGATTGTGCATGTCTGTTTAACAAACTGATTCCTGTTTAAGGCTCCTTTATGGAAGCACAGTGTATATTAATAAAAATAACATATGCTATAATATTAATTAAGCAATTGGAAGTTGACAGCTAAAACATTTTTGTTTAAATGAATGGGAGATGATAGAAAACAGAACCTTTTGACAATAACAAGCTACAGAATTGAGACCAAAAGGAAGGGAATTGAATGGCCATCAAGTTTCTATTGAAATCAATAAAATTTCATAACCAATTCATTTGCACTAAATTTTATGACAATGGCAATTCATTATATGTATTCAAAAGAATGTAAGAAAAAAGGCATGAAAATCATGGAGCATGCATATCCTGTAACCACTGATTAAATGGCAATTTTAAAATATTGTTTGTTATAAATCTTCAGAAATCTTCAAAAAAGTGTTGAAAAAACACAAATCCTCTTCTCATAGTAACACTGTTATTTTTACAAGTTGGAATAAAACTTACTGTATGTGAGGGTCTGATGGAACTCAGGAAGCTATACGTTTGATTCCAGTGAAAGACAGCTAACAGTTTCCTTTTTTTAAATAGCTATCAGAAGTTTCCAGATCTCAGGCCCAGGTTCTCATGGGGGACTTCAGTCACCCTGACATCTGCTGGGAGGGCAATAGAGCAGCGCACAGGCAATCCAGATAGTTTTTGGAGAGTGTTGGGGACAACTTCCTGGTATAAGTGTTGGAGAGGCCAACTACGAGCCATGCCCTTTTTGACCTGTTGCTCACAAACAGGGAAGATTTGGTGGGGAATGTAATAGTGGATTACAATTTGGGTGGCAGAAATCACAAGATGATTGAGTTCATGATCCTGAGGAAAGGAAGGAAGGAAAGCAGCAGAGTACAGACGCTGGACTCAGAAAAGCAGTCTTTGACTCACTCTGAAGGTCAGGATCCCCTGGGAGGCCAGTCTGAGAAGGAAGGAAGTCCTGATTGTCTTTTAAAGAAACTTTACTGAGGGCACAGGAATGAACCATCCTGATGTGCAGGAAAACTAGCAAGATGAAGCAGAAAACTAGCAGAAGACAAGGTTGGCTTAGCAGGAACTCCTCAGTGAGCTAAAACACAAAAAGGAAGCTTTCAAGAAGTGGAAACTTGGACAACAAGTAGGGAGGAGTATAAGACTATTGCTCAGGCATGCAGGGATGAAATCAGGAAGGCCAAAGCGTAATTGGAGTGGCAACTAGCAAGGGACATGAAGAGTAACAAGAAGGGTTTCTATAACTATGTCAGCAACAAGAGGAATAGCGGGGAAAGTCTGGGTCCCTTACTGAATGGAGGAGGCAACCTAGTGACAGATGATGTGGAAAAGGCTGAAGTACTCAATAACTTTTTAACCTCAGAATTCACTGACAAGGCCAGTTTACAAACTTCTGCGCCTGGCAGCAAATTTTGGGGAGATGAGAAGTTGACAGTGGAAAAAGAACAGGTTAGGGACTATTTAGAAAAGATGGGCATGTACAAGTCCATGGGGCAAGATGTGATGCAACTGAGGATGCTGAGGGAGTTGGCTGATGTGATTGAAGAGCCACTGGCCATTATCTTTCAAAACTTGTGGCAATCAGAAAAGGTCCAGAATGATTGGAAAAGGGCAAATATACTGCCCATCTTCCCAAGAAAGGGAAGGAGGAGGATATGGGGAGCTACAGACCAGTCAGCCTCACCTCAGCCCCTGGAAAAATCATGAAGCAGCTGCTTAAGAACTCCATTTCTAAGCATTTGGAGAAGACAGTGATTGACCAAAGAGGAAGACATGGTAGGCAACCTGAAGGTTGGGGGTACTCTAGGCAACAGTGATCACAATCTGATCAGATTCACCATCTACCAAAAGGCTAGGAATTGTGCCAGTAGAACAGAAGTTCTAGACTTCAGAAGGGCAGACTTTGGTAAACTCTGGAGTCTAGTTAGAAAGGCCCTTTACAACCAGTGACTGGATGATCCAGGAATTCAGGAATGGTGGCACTTCCTTAAGGAGGCAATTCTCACTGCTCAGAAAGAGGCCATCTCCATATGGTCAAAAAGAGGGAAAGGGGCCAAGAGACCTGCTTGGCTCAGTAGGGACATTGAGAAGTTCCATAAAAAGAAGAAAAGAAGCATACATGTAATGGAAAAACAGCTCAACATCTAGAGAGCAGTACACTCACATGGCCAGGGTCTGTAGGTATGAGACAAAGAAAGTTTTGGAGATACATAGAGATCAAGATGGCATCTGAAATCAAAGACAACAAAAAGTCCTTCTGTAGGTACATTGGGAGCAAGAAGAAATCAAGCTCAACTGTGGAATCCCTACTGAATACATAGGGGAAGCCCACAGTTGATCCCCACAAAAAGGCTAAGCTTCCCAATACTTACTTCACATCAGTATTCTTGAAACCAGATGGGAACTCATCACCTATCCGGAGAATACAGTGATGACAGCAGTCCACATAAAATTGATCCTAAACAGGTGAAGGTACTCTTAGACCATCTGGATGTTTCTAAGTTGGCTGAGCCAGATGACTGACATCTAAGAGTCCTGAAAGAACTGACTGAACTCACATTGGTGCCTCTGGCAAGGCTGTTTGAAGAGTCATAGAACCCAGGAATGGTCCTGAATGACTGGAAGAAGGCTAACATGGTGCCCATCTTTAACAAAGGGAAGAGGGGCAACCCTGCAAACTAGAGACCAGTCAGTCTGACTTCGATCCTGGGAAAAATCTTTGAAAAAATTGTAAAGGAAGCTATCAACCACAAGCTCATAACAGATGGAGTAGTAAGAAACAACCAACATGGCTTTGCCAAGGGGAGGTCATGCCTAACAAACCTGGTGTCTTTTTATGACCAGTTAACTAACCGGCTGGGCATGGGACATGGGGTTGATGTCATATATCTAGACTTTTTCAAGGCCTTTGATACTGTATTCCACGAGATCCTCTCAATTAAGTTGGAGGGCACTGGCCTGGACCAGTCAACAGATGGGTTAGCAATTGGCTCAGAGGCCAATCCCAGCAAGTTGTAATTGATGGGATGGCCTCATCCTGGATGGCCATCACCAGTGGTGTCCCCCAGGGATCAATGCTTGGGCCTGTACTCTTTAACATCTTTATCAACGACCTGGATGAGGGAGTGGAAAGTGCAATGATTAAGTTTGTAGATGACACCAAGCAGTGGAGAAATGTGTGCACATTTGAGGACAGGGCAAGGATCCAGAATTACTTTGACAGGCTGGTCCTATGGACTGAACGAAATCAGATAAAGTTCAGTAGGGACAAGTGCCGGGTCCTTCATCTGGTTAGGAAGAACCTTTACCACACCTACACAATGGTTAGTGGTCCACTGGTTGACACCACATCTGAAAGGGACCTGGGGGTGACAATCAACCAGAAGATGAATATGAGCCAACAATGCAATGAAGTTGCCAACAGGGCAAATAGAACTCTAGTGTGCAGCAGCCAATGTGTTGCCAATAGAACCAGAGAAGTGCTCCTCCCCATCTACTCAGTGTTGGTAAAACCACAGCTGGAGTACTCTGTCCAGTTCTGGCCAATGCACTTCAAGAAGGATGTGGATGAGTTCAATTGAGTACAGAGAAGGGCCACCCACATGATCAAGGGCCTGGGGGATAGGTCCCATGAAGAGAGGCTCTGAGAACTGGGTTTGTTCAGCCTGAGTAAGAGAAGACTGAGAGGTGACCTGATAGTTACCTACAAATATATCAGGGGCGAACAACAAGATCTATGGGAGAAACTCTTCAGAAAGGCACCCCTTGGGAGGATGTGGTCCAATGGAATAGAAAGACTGGAAAAATTTAAGCTGGGCATAAGAAAAAACTTTTTTTCTGTAAGGGTATCTAGAATCTGGAACACTCTCCCAACAAAGGTGGTACAGTTACCATCCCTGGCGTTGAGCTCATTTGAGCCCAATAACCTCCTGCCAATGGCAGGGGACCAGACTTTGTGATCTTATAGGTCCATTCCGGTCCTTCTATTCTATGATTAGGAGCAGTCATCATGGATTCACCAAGGGCAAGTCATGCCTGACCAAACCAACTGCAGTCTATGATGGGGTGACTGGCTCTGGATGTGGGGAGACAAATGGATGTGCTATACATTGACTTTAGCAAGGCTTTTGATATAATCTTTCACAACAAGCAAGCTAAGGAAGTCCTGGTTGGATGAATGGACTGTAAGGTGGATAAAAACCTGGCTGGACTGTTGGACTCATAGGATAGTAATTAATAGCTTTCTGTCTAGCTGGCAGCTGTATCTAGTGGAGTGACCCAAGGGTCAGTCCTGGGGCCAGTTTTGTCAAGATCTTCATCAAGAACCTGGAAGAGAGGATGGAGTGCACCCACAGCAAGTATGCAACTAACACCAAGCTGGGGGAAGTAGTAGATATGTTGGAGGGTAGGGCAAGTATTCAGAAAGACCTTGACAAATTTGAGGATGATACCAAGAGAAATCTCATGAGGTTCAATTAAGGACAAGTGCAAAGTCCTGCACATAGGACAGAACAATCCCATGCACCAGTATAGGCTGTGGATCAACTAGCTGAGCTTTGCAGAGAAGGACCTGGGGGTTAGAGTGGACAATATGCTGAATATGAACCAAGTGTGCCCTTGGTGCCAAGAAGGGTGATGGCATACTGGGCTGCATTAGTAGGACCGTTGCCAGCAGAGTGGGGCAAGTGATTATTTCCCTCTATTTGGCACTGGTAAGGCCACATCAGGAGTGCTGTGTCCACTTTTGGGGCCCCACTACAGAAAGGAGGTGAAAAAATTGGAGAGAGTTCTGCAGAGGGCAATGGGGAAATGGCCTATGAGGAGAGGCTAAGGAATCTGGGTTTATTTAGTCTGGAGAAGACAAGACTGAGACAGGATTTAATATCAGCCTTCAACTACCTGAAGGGTGGTTCCAAAGAGGATGGAGCTAGACCACTTTCAGTGGTGGCAGATAACAGAAAAAGGAGAAATAATTTCAAGTTTCAGGAAGACGTTTAGGTTAGATATTTGGAAAACTTTCTCACAATAAGTAGTGAAGCACTGGAACAGGCTACCCAGAGAAGGGAAAACTCCATCCTTGGAGGTTTTTAAGACCTGGCTAGATAAAGCCTTGACTGAGATGATCTAGTTCGGGATGGTCCTGTTTTGTGCAGTGACTGGACTAGATGGCCTCCTGAGGTCCGTTCAAACTATAATTTTCTATGATTCTTGAAATCCAAAATTGATCCAGGAATCCACTTCTCTACTCTTTGTGTTGTGACAGCTCATCAAAAAGGTTCAGGATATATATACTGACAGCTTTTTAAAGAAGAATTATGCTAATGTCTGGGACAAAAAGTCTGAGCTGGAGTCAGTTTCATGACCCAAAATAATTTCCAGCTTGGAGAATTTTTAGCAAAAGTTCTCAGACTATGTGCAGTTTTATGTACTTTTCAGCAAGACCACTGACTAGAGCTGTCCACCTAGCAGGCCCTGGGCTACAGGTATCCCATAGAGGGATAGCATGCAGTCCATGGACTCCTATCCAGTTGCCAGTCCCCTCACTGCTTTGGATGCAGCAGTGACTGGGGGCTTTGAACTCTTCCTCCCTCCCAAGCATTTGCTTCCTGCCCCCACTCCTGGGAGGGGGCAATGCAGCAGGAGGGATCCAGGGTGCCCATGCTGTGCATGTGACGGGAGAGAGCTGGCCTACTCATACTGTGTGCACAGGCGGAAACTGGGCTGAACATGTTGTGTGTACAGTGGTGAGATGGGAGCAAGGTGGGGAGCTGGGCTGCCAATGCTGTGCACATGGTGGGAGGGAGCTTAGCTGCCTCTGCTGGACATATGTTCAGGGGAGCTTTGCTGCCGGGGTTGCAGAATATGGTTCCAGAAGAAGGTTATTGCACTCATCCATAAATGTAGTTTGTTTTCATCTATGACAGGTATTATAGATGGATAATATTCTTCAGTTTAATTAACCGTTTCAAAATGCTGTGGGTGAGAAAATTACAACAGCATGGAAATACTTATGAAAAAATGAGAGAGGAACTTGTAGTGGTTACGGTAAGTAGGGTATTTTTTTGTTTGTTTTTTCTTTCTATTTTCAATGGGGTAGGTTAGCAGCTGGTGCTGTGACCCAAAGACCACCACAGAATGCAACATATTTTGTGCATATATGTGGTATGTGGATACCATGAGAATAAGCACTGTAAAAATACATAGTTTGGATTAGAACAGAGGTGTCAACTCACCCCAGGCCCTGGGCTACATCCTGACTCTGAAGGCTCCTCTCAGGTCAGCAGCAACTGTTGTACATCTACTAATGGCCTGCTAGAAGGTATGTTTGACACCCTAGCTTTTTTTTTGGATGGAAAAAGTACAATCCTTTTGGCAAATGTTACAATCCATGCTCACATTCTGTAAATTGTAGCACTGAGGATTACAGTAATTATTATTCAGATATGAGGAAATGGGGAAAATTTTAATTAACTTTTTCTTCTCAGGTTGGTTGGAAGACACTGTTAAGCACCTGCTGTATCAGTCACAGATATTTTATTACTCATATAACAGTTATACCTATGTTATTTGTATTATTCATAGTACAAATATTTATAACACTACTTTGATATGTCCAGGTGGTGAAAATTTAAACTATCAGACTTTGCTCTCAAATGAAAATAATATATTTAGGTACTGACAAAAATGTTGCTTTCTGTTGATCACCTGGAAGCAAACAACAGTTGACCAAACTTTTTTTCCTTTTATTTCAGGAAGAAAAGGGTTCTTATGTTTATAGACTCTTGACATCAGTGGAATCCTTATCCAGCGGAATCCTTATCTAGTGAAATCCTCCTTATTTGTATTCTGGGGGAAATTTATTGAAATATCATAAACCCCCTAAAATTCAAGTTTCTTTACGTTTGAAAAGTATGATCTTTAAATAGTGGAGTGTTGAAGAGGCTGATGTAAGAAAGTGGCAAAAGCTCAAGGGCAAAACTTAGACTGGTTCATTAAGTGCCCCACTTTGGTGCCCCGCTGCCAATAAATTAGGCACTTGATCCCAGGAAAGTGATTTAAGGCATGGGATGCCAGAGGGATGGAAAGTAATCTCTTAGGCTTCCTCTCCAATATACAAAGTCTCATGACTCTTATGTTTCCACATCCAGTGTATTAGGCATTTACATCAAGGAAAGATTGATCGATACTGTAGGAATGTATTAATCATGCATGGAGAAGACAGTTAAAATAAATATTATGAAAGGATTCAAAACTGCCTAATAATTTAAAGCAAATTTATCTGAACACATTCAGCTGACTAAGATGGCAATGTCAGTCATTAATATCTGGGATACAAGAGGATTTCCTGTAATAAATATGTTTTTAGCCATCAGCATAGATCAGAGCATCCATCTCCCATCTCTCCCACTAAGACAAATCTTCCAAACTGAAGAAATGGAATTGTTTCATTTTCTAACTGTTATAAAAACTTAGCAAAGAATGAGGGGTTAAAAATAAAAAGATACTAATTTCAAAGAAGTGCATGGCATTGCACACAAGAGCAGTTCAACCCATAAAATGATTAGATGATTAACAGTTTAGTTCCTGGTAACATACACATCAGTGGTTCTCAACCTTTTTAGATTCAAGTCACCCCTCAGAAAATGCTGCAGAAAATGACAGCTCTCAGCTTTCACTTGTTCCTTGGCTATGGGAAAAAGCATAAAGAGATTCATCTCTTGCAAAGAAATCAGGTGAAAATGGTTTTGACACTACAGATTCCTATTTGAAAACTCTAGGTTTATCCTGTGAATCATGTATATGTGTTTTAAATTGAACAGCACTTAAATTTATTGTGCTACACCCTTAAAAGGATCTGGCAGCAGTCTGACTGAGAATCACTAATATACATAAACATTTTCCTTTGAAGGTATGCATGAAATGTAATTCACAAAGTACTACAACTGTAAATATTACCACTGTTAATGTAATATTAGTTTAATCAAGGTAAAACCCTAAAACCCATTTATTAGGCTCTCTGGCTAGCGTGTTAAAATAAGAGTGCTTAAGTTTAACTAAAGGTCAGTGTAGGTGTATAACCATTGGTCTATTACAATGGTTAAATTTTCCACATTCAGTGTTCTTAGTTATGAAAGTGATAGGACCTGTTATGTGTATGTACTTGTGAATATGACATACTTTAGTAGTTCATGCTGTAATAATTTAATTGCTTGCTTCTTTTTATTTCCCATTTTCTGTGGTACAGCTTGTGATTTTGGCCTACCCCCTCCCCCAGCAGGGTTTTGTTGAGTTTAGGGCACTGGTGTGACATGCACTGAAGGAGATTTGGAGGCAAAAATATAATGTTCTTTCTTTGCATACCCTGGTTTTAGGGATGCCACTGCAGCATTCTGACTTCTGTTGAAGTCAATAACAAAACTTCCAGGGACAGGTTTCAACCCTTATCCTTTAAACCAATAGTATTCAGGGCGTGGTCATCTCAGTTTTTACTGTTAATAGAGAGCAAGATGTCTAGCGGTGCTCTGCAAATGGAAGGCTGATATTAAGAGGTGACTTACTATTGATGTTGAAAGTTCAGTATTTGCTTTCTAGTAGCTAAATGAAAAATGCATGTCATGGGAGCTTAAACTCCCGAAGGTTAATTCACAATATAAATGGCATTAAGGAGTACTAATTGCTATATAACTGGATGTAATGATTCACATTTCTGTGGGTCGCTTTTTCACATTGTCTTTTTAAAAAAAAGTTTTTAGCATTTTGTTTCTTTGTCTTCCTCTATAAGCTCCATAATTGTTTAATAAGGACCAAGGTCAGTGAAAAAAAATCAAAGGCATAAATGTGTAAAAGCTGATTTTTGTCATGAAAGACAAAACACTTCTTCACTAGACCACACAGGCTGTTATTACCATATGAGAGCATGTCTAGATCACAGGATGATAAGAGTGTTGGCAAGCAATGGCTTCTAGTGACACCAATACCACTCCTGAACCGATGCTGTCAGTTCTATTTAAGCATTCTTTCCTTCCTGTATCCAAGATATAGAGTATCTATATATAGCAAAAGAGAAGAGAGAAAACAAAATACAACAGAACAAAACTTTACATTGCAACCAAAAGAAAATGATTTATGCAGGAAGAAAAGAGGTGGAATCTTCGCCAGCAAGGAAAAGATTCACATTCTCTTTGAAATTCTTCATAGAGCTATCCTTGAGGTGTAACTTGCTATATAGCTGCAGGCAAACATCTCAATATTTCATCAAAATATTTTCTATTACACAGCAATATTAAAAAAAAATACAGAATTTTGGGAAAATTTTAGGTCATCAAATTAAATGCATCAAGGATTAGAATCAGAAAAATGTTGGGATTTATGACAATATACTTATAGGGTTAAGGCACTGATATGGTGTTCATGCTTCCCAGTAAAATAATACTTCCTTGTGTAACTGTACATAATTTGGAAAGATTAACTAACATATTCATAATGACAACTTAACCCTCCAGCAGAGAGCTGCTGGTAAATTTCAAAGACATGCTATTTAGAAAAAACTTTTCTAACTTTTCAACATTGTTCTTATTTCACTTATGGTATTACCTTGTTTGCTTCAAGTTGGGCCCAAAGGGATTTTTGATTTGTTCCTGGTACCAGCACTTTATAAAATAACAGTACCTTAGAAAGAGAGTTTTCATTTGCCAAAATAAAGCTTAAAACCACCCACCCTAGATTTTCAGCTATTAAACTATGGAAACAACTAATTGCTTAGAAGCAGATTTCATTAGCTTGGTATGATTAACCAAATTTTCCTGTGTATTAGGAAGGGATCAGTGTTACAAAGAATGAAGCTTTGTGAATCTAGGTGTTTGGGTAGGTCACTGACAACTAAAAGTCTGTGTGTGCTTCAACTCTGGCTTTTGGTCCAGGCCCGTATAATACTTACATGAGCTATTGCAGTTTCAGTTAAGGATTTTAACATCTTGCATGCCATCCATTCAGAGGACTAGAATGACTATATAATGCTGTATTATAGGAGATTGCTACTTCTGCTGCTGTATTTTCATCTCAAGGTACTCTATATCTGGGGAATCCTAGAGATTTTGTAATTAGAAGAGTTGCTTCAAGCTGTAACTGGGCTAGTGCTGGGGGGTGGGGGTGATGAGATAGGTTAGTGTAACACCTACTCAAGGGATGCCCTTGTGAAAATAAAACAGTACAACTGCTTTCATTTAATAAGAAAACACCATTTTTTCCACACATTTTCCACTACCATAGGAAAGGAAAAATGAAAGAAATATATCTCAATAACTACTTAAGCTTTGTAGACACAACTACACTGCAGTATGTGATGAGATTTCTGGAAAATTAGGTGGTAACATAGAAAATCATCTAGAACAAAAGTTCTATTTACTGCATTCCTGAAAATAAGGATTTCTCAGAGAGTTTAGAGAGCAAGGAAGAGTGCAATGTTATAATGCTTGAATGAGGAGGAACTGGGGTAATAAATAATGAGTATATTTTCCCATTTCTAAACATACCTTCTGTAAAGCCACAGTACTTACTCATGGCATTTGGAAAGGCAGTATCAAAACAGCTTCCCCACCACTTCCACTGAACTCAAACATAGAGAAAATGTCCATTGATGCAGTCTCTAAGTATAGCCCATGTGTGCTAATAAGTAATTTCACGTTGGTGGAAAATGACATGAAGGAATGTGGAGTGAAGAAAGGAACTGGAACTCAAAATCTCACCTTTTCTCTTTTTAAGGATCCATTCTAAATTATTGGGCCCTATTGTGAGCCATTTATACTGTACTAGTACACACAGGTTCTGAACACGCTTAGGGACACATTGTGCTATCTGCTATACAAACACCCAACAACATGGGCTCTTTTCCTTCACCTTCATTCATTGTCATAATTCATTTCAGATGGAAAGAATATCTATAGAGGAAGTCTAGTGGAGGAGTATAAAATGGGAATTGGGTCTCCTGGATTGTATTCCTATATTTGTAACTGTCACATTGTATGACACTTACACAGAATTTTATTTCAGCTAGTGGCCAACTGAAGTGCATCTTGCAACCAACTCTGAGTTACTCAATTAAAGTGTAGGGGTGATTCTATTATCTTCTCTGGGTATTAAGAGCTCCTATTATAGGAATAGGGAGCTATCTGTGCATCTTGGAGGGTGAATCTATTTCTATAATGCAGACATCTGCACACTGAGAGGCAATAATAGAATTGGCCATTCTTTTTAGTCAGGTAACTTTGAGTTGGCTGCACACTGCACTTTGGTCATTCACTATGTGAAGCAGGATTCTGCTTTTAAGGCCTCATTTTGCACATACAATTTTCCTATTCTGAGCAGGGGTGTTGTGAGATTTAATATATCTAATTTCATTTTACCAGTTATGACCAGGCTATGCACTGTGGTGCCAGGAAATCTACTGTTATTAAAACAAACAGTTGGGACTGTAGAGGCCCCTGGAGCTGGATTACTTCTGTTTAAAAATGTAGTACACAGACTGGGCACAATGTGTCCAGCAAGGCAGCAGCACGTTTCAGCATGGTGCTGCCTGGTGCCCTGTAAACAACCCCTAAAAGACACTGTGACGCACAGTAAGTGGCTCATGTAAGTACTTCCTAGATAGCGGAGGAATTTTTTTTTCAGATGCTAGGGAAAGTACAACTAGTTAGCAAATTACTAAGTTGACTATTAGGAACAAATTCCACTGTGATTTACTGTGTGTGCATATTCGTAATGACTAATTATTCTTTTAACAGATGACAAATTAGCCAAAGCATTGTGTGTGTAAACCAGTAGGATTGAGATGCAGATTCAGTGCATTAAGAAAACCATAGTGATGAATTATCCCTGTGACAAGTTAACAAGAGTTTACAGTTCTCCTCCAAATCCTGGAAGGCACAATACCTTATTTTCCCTTATGTCAGTCTCTTGAAACTCTTTGCACTAGCACTTCTCAGAAGAAATGAGCCAGAGACATTGGACAATGTCACCCTGAAAGATCAAACTTTGGTTAAGCAGTAACCAACTTAAAATAAGGGTTTATAATGGAGTGCCTGGCTACCTTCACTATGAAGTGTTATTGGTTCCGTATATAAAACACATTGTGATTTTTAATGAAACCTATGTTTTGCATTGCAAAAAAAGTCAGCTTTCACATTTGCCGATCAACATATCTCTATCAAACAAACACTATGTTTGCAACTCTAATTCATTTTAAACAAATCACTCTGAACTCCAAGGCCGCTGAGCTCCTGCCATTGCTCCTTTTTCTTCTCCACTGAGTCAATGATATTGCTGTTGCCTTCTCTCAGCATTTCAGAGAGATGCCAACGAGGGATAACTGTCAACAAGAAATAGTAGCCCAATGGATTTAAAGCAAAAATAGGGACTTCAAATGCCAGGAAATCAGAGCTGTTCAGTTCCATATTTATGTGCTCATATTAACATGCATAACAGTAGAGACAATTTTCCTACTGACAGTTACAATGGATTGACAGTCTTTTCTCTGTAATGCAGTAAGGGAGTATAATAGCTATACATGCTGCACACTCCAGGAAGTGAAGGGATGGTAGTGGGGGTTAGCAAAAAGAACATTTTGTTTAAGTCTTTTTTCTCCCTCTTCTTTTCAGTAAATTTCCGAAGTGGAAAGCTTTAGACCCACATTCTCACATAGCTGAATAGTCTAGCTGCTTGCACAGTATAGTTATGTTGTTTACTGAAGTATTATCTGTAGGATAAAGGAAACTGTAAAGGATACTACCAGAATTACAGCATGCATTTTTCATGAATGAAAGAAGAGCTTCAAGAGCACAGATATTGTAGTGATGAGCCGGTACAAAAAATAGATAGAAAGATCTGAGAGACCTCTGGCAGTTTAAAAGCAGTATTTATCCCTGTGCTTTGCAATGTTCAAAGAACAGAGAAAGTGCATAGTTCTATAAGCTTCTGTATATAATAACTAAAACTAGCTTTATATTTTCATTGATAATCACTTGCATTTTGATAGAGGATCTACATTTTTGATAGAGAATTTCATTAGCATAAAGTAGTCCATTGTCTTCAAAAGGGATAGTACACCACATTTCCTTCTGTAAGTCTCATGCCATATCAACATCAAGAAACAAGAGATTCTTAAGAGACACAAAAGAGCACTTATCAACAGCAGAGAACCTCTCTACTGACAGTGAATCAAATAATTTATTAAAAATAGCAATGGCAGATTCTCACCTGTGACTGAGCTCTAGATAGCACAGGGTATCTGGCAAGAGAGAGTGGTGATTATGGGTCTGAGGACCAGCCTATGCCAGCCTTGGGTAAAGGTAGAGCAACTGAGCTGTTGCTCTAAGCAATGGGTGCCAAATTCATTTTGTCCCACAGACCAAACCAGAATCTACCTCTGGTAGTGGGTCAGGGAGCTGTGTAGGTTAACACCCCTGTCTCTCACCATGGTGCCACCAATACATGTCCCCAATGGGGATTTCAGGGGCAAGGCAACTGATGGCTGTAATGGTTCAGGGAGTCATGAGGGTTAATGCTGCTGCTGCTTGCTCTACTACCACCTCCAGGAGCTCCATGGACCATATGTTTGACACCCTTGCTCCAAACTATACCACTGAGACAGAATGCTAAAGAAAGAATAATCAGATGACTACAACTGTAGTCCAACATGGCTGTATCATGCTCTTCGTCCCCATGCTAGAAGCTAGCATGGCCCATACTTTGCATATAGGGGTATCTTCCAAGTCAGGGTAATACCTTGGTGGTTGTGGCTAGAATCTGGCCCATTTGCTCATCTCTCATTTTTTTTTAACATTGTTCTTTATATTCTCAACTGTTTGTCTTGGTCTTAATATAAACAGCAGAATTAAGGCACAGTTGATTCAACACAGGATATCTATTGGGGAAAAAATCTCTTGCCTATAACTCCTATTACTGTTAAAAGCAGCATAACAGTAGAACTCCATAAGCTTCAGAAAAATTATCTTGATTTCACCAGCATTAATAAAAGGAGTTAATAAAAGGAGTTAAACTATGATTTTCTTTAGAAGTGTGGCAGATAAACCATGATTTTCTTTAGCACACATTGCAAAACCATTTTCAAGATTGTAAGAAGTGCATGTATAATTATTTTTATAAATGCAGTGACTTTTTTAGCATTTCAGACTAAAACCAACACCTGCCTAACTCACAGATATCATAACTGGGCTACTGGGTGGATCCAGCTAATTTCCTACACATTATATTCTGTAGAATCCCAGTTTTCACTTAAAAAAAGAAAGAGAAATCTCTAGACATGAACTGAATGAGGATAATGTTGTCTTCCTAAGTCTGTGCACAACTCAAGACAATAAACTGGAAAGTCACAAACCTCCCTGAAACCAATAATTCATTTTGGGCGTTAATTCTAGTGCATAGTGATAACGTTCCAGCTCAAACATCTAGGGTGACCATCCATCCCAGCTGGAAATACAGGACATCCAGGACACTGCCTCCACTTCCCCTTTCCCCCTACCCCATCTTCTCTTCCTCCTTCTGTCCTGCATCAGCAGAGAGGTGAAGATGGAGCAGCATGCTGTGACAGACAGTCTGCCCTGCAGCCTTTCTGGGGGCACCATGCCACTTCCATTCACTGCTGAACTGTTCCCTGTGCCCAGGAGGTTCATTTTAATCTGCACCCAGCAGCCAGAACTGACCTCCAAAATCTGTGACTGTCCTGGGAAAAATGGGATGGATGGTCACCCTACTAACATCTACACATTTACTAACCAAAGCTACTGAACCTTATAGATTGGATAAACAGAGGGGTGGGCATAAGCCCACAAACAGTTATTTGGAAGTTGCTACAGAAAAGAAAATGCAGCCAGGAATAGGAGAGAAGACAAGACAGGTATGAAATGAATTCAAGAAAAGCTACAGAAAAAGAGAGCAATAAAAATGGTTTTCCTATGGGGCCCATATTTTCCAAAGATAGTTAGAGCTTTCATCTACCACTGGACATACCACTGGGGCTACCACTGTAGTCCTTTCTTGGGCTACATTACCTGATGCATACCTCTAGGCCAGGGGTAGGCAATGTTTTCCAGCTGCAGTTCAGAATGACACACCTTGGGTGAGAAGCAGGTGACTGGGCAAGTGGCTCCCATCAGCCATAGCCATTTTTCTCTGTGGCATTAAAGAGAGAGCATCTGTAGCCTGTGTTCATCCCTATGGCGGTATGGGAAGAGCACCTACATCCAAAGCCCCCTACTGATGAATGCTACCAAAGTCCCACATCTGCAGGCTGGACCCAGTGGTTGTGGGCTGAATCCAGCCCATGGACTGTAGGTTACCAGTGCCTGCTCTAGGTGATGCAAGACATCTTGATCTTTGTGCAATCTTCCACTGATAGTAGTGAAAGACCTGCTGTGCTTGAAGTATATCTAGCGCCAGCTGTAGAAGCTGGTCCATGGGACAGAATTACAAATGCAACTTGCTACAAGTACCCACGTTAGGAAATTAATTAAATTAAGGTCAAGGGTGTCAATCTATTATTATGATAAGGTAGCTAGTGTGCTATTTTGGATGACTGTACTGACTAAAGAGAGGAAATTCTGTCTTTGTAATTTGTAAGACAGTGCATGTGCAAACTCATTGTGTCTAATTTCAAACTCCACTGAACATTGCGAGTTTGGAAGTTAGCCCCCCCCGCCACACACACACACATACCTTTTGGTATTTCACCTCACTACCTTTGTTTCAGACAGGGTAATGTAGAGCAGTTTTTTAAGTAGCACACTCTGGAAGCAAAGATCCTCAAAGCAAATATTATAAAAGCCTGTGTAACTCATACACACTAAAGTGACCCCTTTAGCCTCAAGTCTTCCCCTCTTATTTAGGCCAACAGAAAATAATTTTTTTTCGCCACTGTTGTCCCTTACTAAATGCTTTCTTGAGAGAAACTCTCACTGAGTTTCATGGGATTTCAGTTTGAATTAGAAGTGCAATATTTGGCTATTATTGTGCAATAATGAAAAAACAAGAAAAATAAGAAACCTTGAAATAAAAAAGCTGCATGAAAAGGATATCCATCTTAAAGGTGACACAAATAAAGAAACAATACATTGTCTGATACTACTCCAGCTGTTTTTCTTCTTACTAACTTTCACATACAATCTTGGAAAATACCAGATGTTTAGCTCTTAAAGTAGATGTGAGATTTATTTGCAGCTATATGGCTGGATTTTGGCTTTGACTTTATAATTAGTCAGAACATGTTTGTCAGAGAGCCCAATTCTTATTTTTTCCATTTGTAGATTTTTTGGTGTTGCTGCCAAACAATCAAAACAACAGTAGAATATTTCCAAAACAACCAGTCCTGTCAATAAAATGTGTCCAGGTAGTCAAAAATACATATCTGTATCAATAGTTGCAAATAAATAAATAAATAAAAAGATATTGCAACAATGCAAACTACTGGAAGCTGGTGGAAGAAAAAAACTGACTTCTTATATAAATATGCTACAGCATTTGGGAATCCTGCCTACGCAGAGACTGTTAATGCACAAAATTATTTTTTTTCCTCGTGCATGGTTCCCAACACTAAAAAAAGGAATAAAAACTGCTCATGCATAATTTCCAATCTCTCATAGCTCAGCGGTGCTGTAAAGTGCTGCCGTTCATTTTAATTCAGTGAGTAGAAGTTTGTTGTGTTTAGTACTAGGGGAATTGCATGCGTTATTAGAAAGCCCCTGACAGCCGTCTGGCTGAAGCAACTCACTGCATTTCAATCCTACATAAAGGAAAAGCTTAGAAGTTTCATCTTCAGCAAAGCTGTCAGTGGCCTTACAGAGTAGGATAAAACAGAATACCTACTCCAAATACTAGCTGCATTTTTCCTGTCTCTTTCTCCCCTCAGCTTCTTCAGATTGTACTAGGCAAATTGTGTAGGTGGTATGAGAAAAATGTATCTAAATGATTGTGCTTTATACTGCCTCCCTATCACTTAACAAAAGAAGTGTCTGCAGAACAGACTGCTTTCCTCTACAAAGCATGCATTTGAATCTGTAGCATATTACATGCTGTTTTTTTGTTGCTGTAATATATCATAAATTAGAACTGAACCCTCAAGTATTTACATAGACAGCTAACTTTCATGTCAGTTCAGTGTAGTACAACAAGCCTTCTATCAAGCCATAAAAGCTTACCCTCATTTTCATGAGTGTCTGCAGACTTTAAAAGCTAAGGACCAGATCCTTTTTCACCTAAAAGGTACGTAAGTAGATTTAGCTGCTTAAGTGTAATCCTGTTCTATCCTGCTCAAGTCTCTGGAAAAAAATTAATGTAGAAGGTGGGTGGATCCCCCACCTTGGAGGATTTTTGTGGTTTAGTCTTAAAGCTAAGATAATACTAGGTCACAAAAGCAGATGAATGTTTTTTCATGGGCTCCAATAGGATGGAACAGGATCACCCATAAGCACCTAAGTCTATTTCAGGCACCTTACCCAATGGAACAGCATTTGCTCCTAATCTTTTTTTTTTTAATTAAAAAAATAGTTTTTATTAAATGTAGGAACTTGATCTTATTTTATCTATAGGGCATCTCAGTAAGATTCTATTCCATCCTTCCCAAGATCGTGAAAAAATGTTAACACTCCTACTTTTGTAACATGCCATCATCTCAGCAAGTAGGGGGATGAACCCCTTCTTTTAAATTAACCATAAAATGTCCCCAGATAAAAAGTTAACGTAAAGGTTCAATGGATAATAATTTTACACTCTGTGACGATGCCTACCAAAAAAGGTTTGATTGTAGTGTTCCAGAAGTGTTGAATAAAGTGTGTCTCACACTTGCACTGGTCATGATACAGAACAGAATTAGTCTCAGTTTGGTTCTAAGTTTTTCTTATACTTCAAGATAGAAGGAATCTGTGCGGATGCTACCAGGTGCATATTACTTTCTTTTTAACTCTAGCTTAGTTGCTGTGGCTGGTGAATTGGCTTCTCTTACACCTCCTCTTCATTTACTCGCTTCTTGGTTGGACTAGTAAAACTGGGTAGGCTCTACACCTGACAATACTGTTTCCCCAGGATGCAGTTAGCCAGCCCAGTGGAATAAAGAGACACCTTAGATCCCTTATTCCTCTTTACCATCAGCTGTTGAAAGCCATGATCTTAACTAAATAAAAGAAAATAAGGCCAGGAGGCTGGGTGCCCTTTATTATTTATTCATTAAACTCTCTCTAAACATCAGGGGTTTTATAGCATTCTCTCACTATTTGTTTTTCACTCTGCCTACTCTCTGCTCCATTTTTCATCCAATTTTCTTTTTTCTGACCCTTTTTGCACCACCTCATCTAAGTGGAATTCAAATCTGATAGGATACAAGTCAGAGCCTAACTTCCAAACTCACAATGTTCAGTGGAGTTTGAAATTAGACACAATGAGTTTGCCCATGCACTGTTTTACAAATTACAAAGACAGAATTTCCTCCCTTTAGTCATAGTCAGCAGTTCTGTCTTTCATTTTATAACTGGTTTTATTTTCTATCAATCCAGCTTAAATTTCTGTGGCATGATGAAACTCATTAGAGGCTGAAATATTTAGCTATTTTTTCTTGCTGCACAATCATTTGCTCATCATCCTATCCTCGCACTACATATATTTTTTTTTTAAATGTTGATCCTTGAGAACTAGAGTCCTTTATTTGTCTCTCGTTGGTTCTTGGTGCACCGTACTCAAAGATTTACTTGTTTATATTGATGTATAGCCCACCCTATCCACCGGGTGAGTATAACTGGAATCACAGCTTTTCTTAAGTGAGAGGTCCCTACACTTTTCCATTTTGATGCCATAGTGATGCTTTTTTCTATCCAACACACTGAAAGGAAGACATTGGCAAGTTTTAACCCCAAACCCTGAACTAGCAGTGTACTTGCCATATCTGTTATCTTTATAAGCCATTAATTCCAACAGTATTGGAATTAAGAAAGGCTGGATTTGCAGTTTATGCTCTCTGGGTGGTTATATGTTGCTAATATCTGTGCAGCCTGCAAGACCACAGTTTTCACATTTCTAATATACAGTATTTATCTCACTCTTACGTTAAACTTGTTATCATACCTTCAACCAAAACATTTTCAACATGCTTCATGTATTGTCTAATAAATTCAGCTTGGAAGTCTCTCCTTCACACAGCACCTTTATATATCTAATAAGAACAGCTCTGGGGTGGAACAGTGATTTCTTACTACAAGCCTGAAACTTTGATTAAAAAGTGAGAGGGATTCAATTGCTGCCTAATTTAAAGCTCCATTTTTTCCAAGCAGGTAAATACTGACCACAGTATTTCCTGGAGTCTTCTCAAAGCTCTGTGGATATTTGCTATTATTGTCATCTTATTCTATTTCTGATTATACACATTCTTCTTACCTATGAACAGATTCCACTCAGTATCCAAATCAGCCTGATTTGCTAGGCAGCCCTTCATTACATTGAGGCAGTAGTTGTTGCAAGGCTTCACAGTGGGGAGTCCTCTGCAGTAAGGGCAGTACAACATCTTCATTA
This sequence comes from Alligator mississippiensis, assembly GCF_030867095.1. Lineage (NCBI taxonomy): Eukaryota > Metazoa > Chordata > Crocodylia > Alligatoridae > Alligator > Alligator mississippiensis. The sequence continues at coordinate 368,918,182 of NC_081824.1, forward strand.
GCGCCCGGATGCACCCTGGGGTTGGGCTGACCTACAGAGTTTGAGGGGATAAAAATAAAAAGTAGGAAGTCAGCTTTCCATCTTAAGAGAGCCCATAAATTCAAATAGAGCACTTTATAACAAGAGCTCAACCCTTAATAATACCCCTGTGAAACTAATCAATTCCTGCCAATTATTTTAATTTAGATCAGGCATTGCTGATTTCTGGGAATGTAGAGATCTACTTTCTAATGTTGGTGGGAGTGAAATTCAACCCCATATCTGCAACGTGAGGTTTATACATATAAAAAGAAAAACAGAGGAAAAATCTAAAGAATGAGCAGGGAGGTATAGGATTATATCTAACATCAGAGTTCACAATGGGAGTTGCAGTTGTCCAAAACTGTCCAACCATTATTGACCATTATAGTTTAATCTAGTCACCTTTTACTATCTTTATTATATCAGAGTAAATGCTGCTTTTTATGCAATTATTCATATTTACACTGGTATAAATGATGTACCAGTCCTTATTCATGCAAATCCACTCTTGACTTTGAATATCATAGTCAATTTTTTCTTTGGTATCATCTCAAGCAACAAGCAGTGTTTCATAGGCAGCACAACATGCATTTGATGCAATGTAAGTAACATAATTGCTGTAACACCATACAAGTTTTCATAATGAACTTGATCCAAATCCATTGAAGCCAATGGAAAGACTCCTAGGCCACGTCCACACATGCGTGGATGTTTGGTGTCCTGGGACAACTAGCAGCTGCCCACTTTTGCTGCTTCTGGTTGTCCCTGAGGAGCACCTGTGCCACGCGCCCTCTGGCATGTGGCAGGTTATCTCAGATGGGGTAGGGGAGGCTGGGGCCAGCACTGGGCTCGCTCCAGCAGCCTTAACTGGGTTCCTGGGGGCCTCCTGGGGCTGCAGCCACAGTGACCCTGCCACATGGACTCTGGCCAGCAGCCACAGCATGGCTCTGGTTAGCCAGGCTCTGGTTTTGAGTGGTGCACACTATCCCCGTGTCAGCGTGCACTGGGGGCAGTGTGTACTGCTCAAAACCTGGCTGACCAGAGCCATGCTGCAGCTGCTGACCAGGCTCTGTGTGGCAGGGATATCCAGGGGTCACTCCCCCCCCCCCCCCCCACCTCCAGCGCTGCTCCCCTGCAGCATAGAGAACAACTGAATGCATGGTACATGGTGCCACATGCAGCCATGCTCATTTGGATGTGGCCCCACTGACTGCACTGAGCAATTGGTTAGGATCATTACCAGTAGATGTGATTGACTGAAGAAAGTAATATTTATTTTCAATACATATTATTAACTATAGTTGGCATTATATAAGTTGGCACCAACAACCCTTGTTTTAAATGAAGAGTTTGTGTCTGAACGAAATTCTTTAGGCCCCTGTTTCTAGGATAAGTTTCAGGGCTCTGAATCCCAAGTGGAATTAGATACTAAAACTACAGCGCTAGTGAGACTTAGTAAATACCCCTATCCTCGGAGTTTGTTATGGGTTAGCTCAGATAATCTCTTCAGCATATTTGCTCACATAGATTCTATACTTTGGCATTTATCTCTCCCCAGGTATTGACATTTAACTCCAGAGGCCAGGAACCAAACCTAGAAATGAGGCAGTGAGGATTGCTTTAAGGGTATTTCCCTTCTCTTCTTCCCTATCTTCCCACCTTCCCCCCCACCAAAGCATGCTGGAGACAGTCCTTAAGAATGGGGAACCCCATTTTTGAGTTTGATGTGTACAAAGTGGGAGCAGGTGAGTGGGGCATGCTCAAGATCCTACTCCATATTTCAGGCACCTAAACAATCTTCACTTCTGCTTTTCTGTGACTCTGTCTTAAGGATAAAATGACAGATTGTTATAAACAAAGATGTATTAATGTATTTTCAAATATTTGAACAGAGTTGAAAAGTATACATACATATCTACTAGGTGGAATGGATCTGGCACACACTTCAAATTGTGGGTTGTGAAGCTAAGCACCGTAACACCTTAGGCTCCTTGAAATTCTAGCCTCAGTAAAGAGCCATATTTCAACCATAAACTGCAGCTGTATTGCCTGTAATTTGTTCAAAAGTGTATGATTTGATATATTTTTCCTCGTCACAACAACTCAGGTATTCATCATGCAAAAAACCAGACCAAATAGAGTTTTGCTCAAAAGTTCTAAAATCTTAGTCAGAGACCAAGCAGAGAAAATTTCAGCCCAGAAAATGAATATTTTAGAAAGTTATAAGCATGTGAAATCTGGAGATTATTCTGAAAAGTTGCTTTGCAACCATAAATAATTTGTTTGCTACTGACAATTTCTAGATATGTATTTTCAAAGCCTACTTCTCATCCCCATCTTCAAATAAGAAAAAAGAAAAAAAAAGAGAAAAGCAGAGTATCTTACTTAGTAATGCTTTTTGCAGTCCCGTCTACAGCAATGTCATTTTTACCTTTTAAAATTACTCAAAGCTTGAATGGGCTGATAGAAGCTATCGGATTTTTTTTCCTTAATCAATCCTGCTGTAACTGATGTTGATGGAGAGGAAAAAAGAGGGATTTTTTAAATATAAGTGTTTGGGTTTTTTTTTAAATTGGCCCTAAAAAAAAAAGCATAGGAATCTTCATACTTTAAGCTTTAGAAATGTCCAGTCATTAGATAAATCAGACCTTTTTAGTCAATCAGATTGTGCAGATTTGCATAACTGAGAAATAACTGTTCACCTTGTCAGTAATTATATAATGTCCCTGTATTGACTGCCTAAGGCAATTCTATTTCTGTGTAAGTACCCTTACACTACAGCACATCAAAAAAAATTGCCCTTCTGAGGCTTGATTATGCCCAGTAGCTGCAGGACTTCTTACATTTCTACTTTTGTGAGCTTTTTTGACAATCTTAACTTCATCTAAATATAAGTTTTCATGTTAATACAGGAATATACAGCAAGATTTATAATGACCTCCTTAATGAACACTTGTTTTCCTTTCACCAATTCTAGATGGGATAGTATTTAATTCACAAGAGACACAGGATGTAATGGTGACTTTCAAACATACATAATTGAAGAGAAAATCTTCTTGGGTAAAAGCCATGAAATTGTACTCTTCTGAATACCACCACCACATTTGCAGTGTGTCTGCTTTGTTATGTACTTGACCTGCTTTTAAAAACCAAATGCTGTGGCACTGTCAACTACATAGAGCTAAATCAATCTTCTTAACAAGAAACTTAATAAACTTTGGTTAAATAACTGGCCATCCTAAGAAAACACATTCACAGACACAAATATGTACATACATTCTCAACCTCAATTGGCATTTATAGGTTTCTTATTTAGACCTTTTATCCCCAAATAAAGGTATAATGTATGCTGCCTGCTAATAATTACTGCAAAACAAGGTATGTATATCAGCATGCAGATTTTGGAGAGAACTTCAGGGGTGTACAAGGAAGGAGAAGCTGGGGTGTTCTTAAGTTCAAGTTATAGTTTCGTTATTTGAGCATTGATCACGAAGTTGAATCTCCTAAAGTAGAAGAGATAACTAAACCTGGGACTTCCAAATCCTGTTAGGTAATTAAACCTATAAAAGGTGGGCATGCCCCCCCCATGTTTGTGGGTTTGAGAAGAATAGTTCTCCCATATGTTTTATAATAGACCATATAAGTTATGGAGGTGTGAGGATGACTAGAAATTCATGGTAGAGGAACTGAGAGTGAAAGACTGGCAGACTTAAAATCAAAATAATTTAATTAAAGCAATTGTTAATTACAACACTGAGTGATCTAAATTAAGAAAACTATTTTACTACATAAAACAGATGATATCATTTTAACAAAATGATAGTAATTTCCACTGGGTCAGCAAGATTTATGCTTAAATACATTGGTGCAACTCAGATTGGATTTAGACCTATTAAAAAGTGCACATTAGATGTCAGGTGGAAATCACTTAGGTTGGCATACTGCAACATCCAAGGGTAGGGGTTTTTTGGCAACCTCACTTTATTTCAAAGACTAAACTTTAGTCAAATCATTTCACTATCAAATGCTTATTCTCAGCTTTAAATAAATACCCTTGACACATCTTGGCAGTTGCAATTGCTCTCCATTGTGGGATTTTACAAACACTAGAGAAAGCATGTGCAGCTCAGCTAGTTACAGTGATTTTCTTTCAAACTAAATTTGCTCACTGCTGGATCCAAATTATTCACTTTCTTCTTGTCTATTTTTGGTCCTATTCATGATCATGGTATTATTGCTGATTTCATTTAATAACTTACGTATGAACCAACAGTTCTTTCCAGCAAGATATATTTCATATTAGATATACAAAGTATATTCAGTCTGTATGTGAACACATACATGCATATATGTACAAATGCATGCATGTGTACCCACACAGATATAATTAGATTTTATTTATTTAATTAGAACTCCATAGAACTTGAGGAAGATGTTTTAATGTTTTATTGAAGCTTTTTTTTTTTTTCTTTTAAGTATTTGGGGGTCTGATTTTCAGTTATGATAAGGTCTACCAGTTTGACAGAGCAGTGTAAAGTGGATGTAGTAAAGGGAAATGGGGGCTTTCATTCTGGACTGGCTAGATTCTAACTAAATTGAGAATTATATTATAGAGGCTCAGTCTGAAAAGAGTTGCTTATGTTAATTCTATGCCTTACTCTGATTCTTACTGAAAAATATAGTTATATTTTAAAGAATACATAGCATTCCAGATTACCAAATCCTACAAGCCTGACTCAGCACAGTGATATGTCAATTTTATACTGATATAACCCCGTTGACTGCAGTGGAATTATACCAGTTTAAAACTACAGCGATACAGCAGTTAATCCGACCACTAGAAATTATTTTTTTTCCATCCTTCAAACTCACAGATATTAAATTCAAAACTAACAACTAGCCCTTTCCTCAAGATACACACCAGTTTAAAATCAATCTACCAACTTAAAATGTAATATGTCTAAATCCACCAGGATTTCATTCTAGACAGAATATGATGAGTAGTTCAAGTATTCATACTGTTGGCTGAGGCAACTTTTAGTCTCTAAAGAAGATTTTTCTTTTTTAGTAAATAAATGACATGAATATTCAGTGCTGTCTGTTGCTTTAGATTAAGCACCTTAGATTAAATGGTTTACAGTAAAAAGATGACCTTGCTTAAATTTTGAGATAATATTTTTTATTTTACCTCTGTTGACCTTGGACCATGAATGCTTCTTTCATAGAACTGAAGGGCACTTGAAGCCTAAGAACTTTTTTCCTTTCTCTCTCCCAACTATAATAAAGTGGTCTAATAAAATATATTACCTCACTTCAGAAATTCTGCTTCTCTTACACCCCTGAACCATTGTGGCTAGGATGACAACACTATTGCTTGTTTTAGAGGGACAGTCCCTATCCACATTTTAGAAAAAATATCCTATTTTCACCTTTCTCTTCAAAAAGCTGTATATATTCCAGCATCATGCAAATGAATCAGAAAAGAGTTTCCCAATTTTCTCATAAATGGCAACCAAGACGAGAATGGTGCCCCCCCCCCCCTTAGTTATTCATTAACTAGGATGTATTCCTCATAAGCAGGGAGCTCAATTTTCTTTGATACAATCCAAAATTTTCATATATAAAAATTAACTCAAAATCAGTATTTTACCATGATTAGAATGAAACACCGCTAAGATAGATAGATAGATGGTGTTTCTTTGTTGCTATTTATGAGGAAATCAGGAAACACCTTTCTGATTCATTTGCACTATGCTGGATTATATACAGCTTTTTGCAGAGAAAAGGAAAAATAGGATTTTCCCCCCCCAAAATGTGGATGTTTCATTTTAATTATGGAAAAATGTGGATTTTGGGTTACTTCTTTATATCTGAAAATTTGGGATTTTTTTTTTTTTTAAATCAGAGAAAACTAGAATCCCTGCTCATAAGAAAGAGAGTCTCAATACTATCTATTAGGGCTGTGCGGAATTTCACTAGCCTTTTCATTTCAACAGTGTTTTGACTAATGTTGAGGTTGAAACAGCAAAATTGGAATGAAACGAAGGCTGCCGAAATAGCCTCAAAACAAAATGAGGTTGGTCAAAATGTTTTGAAAGTCAAAACGTTTTGACCATAGGCTGGGGATGAGAAGTCAGTCCAGCTGGGCTGACTTCCCATCCCCAGTGCAAGATCCGGTAGGGGGTGGGGAGGCAGCCTAGCTGGGCTGCTTCCCCATCCCCCATGCTACATCAAGGCCCTGTGCTGCATTTGTGTCCCTTGCACTGGGCTGCCTCACTGCCTCCAGCATGATTTAGCATGGGGGACGGGGAAGCAGCCGAGCTCAGCTGCCTCCTACCCCCGGTGCGATCTAAAAAAAAGGGCCAGAGACAAATAATATGCTCAAAGTTCTGAAATAAGAAGGAAGCATAAAGGGAAGCTAAGCCAGCAGCTTGTAGGATATGAGCTAGAATTAACTGCTGAGGAATAGTGTGAAGAGATTAAGCAGGCCCTGAACTTCAGTGGCACTAGGGAGCAAGAAGGCGGTTAGGAAGCATTAAATATAAGATTAAATGGCTGATGAAAAGCAGGATATACTCAAGCAGTTGTCTGTAATAGAAAAGAACCCTGAAGAGACAGGAAAATAACTCTGGTGACAAGACCCAAGACAGGCAACCCACAGAATTATAAACTACAGCACCATATGAGCAAAGTTCTCCTCATAATTCTTCTTGAAAGGTTCAAAATGCAGGTAAAAGGAAGCTTAGCTGAGGAACAGGCCAGTTTCTATGAAGACAATGAGACAGCACAGCAAGTCATGTCCTGTGGCCATGAGCAAAGCTGCTCATGGACAAATATCAAGAAATCATCAGGAAGGTTGTTTTGTCATCTTCAAAAGGACATTTGACTTAATATGGCATGATGTGGTGTGAGCTGTTCTGAGGTTGTGTGGCATGACCAAGAAATTGCTTGCCATGCTAAAAATCATTTATGAAGAAATGAAGTTAACAGTCTTATCTGACGGTGAAATGACTGGCTAAAGATGATGATTGGTAACAGACAGGGTGCCCCAATATCTCCTCCCACCTTCCAGATTTACCTTGAAAGAATAAAGAATTCATGGCTGCCAAAAGCCTCAGGACAGAGGTAAAAGGCTAGATCAACCACCTGAATTTCACTGATACCATCAATGTAAAAGACATGTAAAAGAAGTTTTAGAAAGCCAAGCTAATATCTTCGAAAGGACTGATGGTAGGACAGCTCATATTTATACACAGCTGAAAACAGAGATAATGTACTTGACAGGATAAAGGAAGAGAACCATGAAGATGTTAAAACTGGTTGCACAAAGTGGACAACATGAACGTTTTATACCTGGAAAATCTCAGCATGTGTCATAAGCAGGGATTCTGGTTTTCTCTGATAAAAAAAAAAAATCCCCAATTTTTGGATATAAAAAAGTATTTTTCTGTGATTAAAATGAAATGTCTAGTATATAAATACCTATATCTATATATCGATATCTAGCTATATCTATCTATCTATATATTGATATCTAGCTATATCTATCTATATATTGATATCTATAGATAGATAGATATTGATATATATGTATAGGTATATAGATATATATCGATATGTAGATATAGGTATACAGATATAAAATAAAATGCCTAATATCTATCTATCTATCTACTAGCCATTTCATTATAATTACGGGAAAATGTGGATTTTGGGTACTTTTTTATATCCAAAAATTGGGGATTTTTTTTTTTTCAATCAGAGAAAACCAACCAGGATCCCTGGTCATAAGGATTGTTCCAAGTGCAAAGAGGTTGAAGCTGATAAGAAAGACAAAGGAATCTCCTTAGCAGACATAAAAATCATGCTGTTCAAGATGTGCATGTTCTTGATCCTAGTCAATGCAGTGGAGGCAGACCTTCAATAAGGCAGACACATGCAAACTGCTGGCTTTTGAAATGAAATGTTACACATGGTTACTGGTGAAACTATTAGAAAAGATGTTGATGAAGAAGAGAGAATCATTTATGCGACAATGAAGATAAATTCCAGGCATTTGGACATATCTGTTGTTTGATGGATTAACACATGCTAAAGTAGGGGTGGGCAATTATTTTAGCTGGAGGACTGCTTAATGAGTTTTCGTGAGCTGTTGAGGGCTGCAAGAGTAGCCCTGCCCCTTGACAGGAGCCCCACCCCCTGGTCACTGTCTTGGGACTGGAAGTCCCACCCTTTAACCCCTGGCCTTTGACATGGGAAGTCCCTCCCCTTGTCCTGGAAGTATTCCTTTTGGGAGGGGGGGGGGTTGCATCATGGAACTGAAAAAAAACCCCAAATGATATACTAAAAGTCAAACATCCAGAATAACATATTTTAATTTTATTTTTAAAAGATATTTTTGTCCTGATTTCTGTGCGTTTGTACCATTTACATAGAGGTGATTGCATAATAGTTCAAAATGAAGTCTTACTCTTGCATATTGCAGGAGTATGGATAGATGTGAGGGGGTATAGGTGGGTGGGTATGACATTTGTGGGGCACTGTGGGTGTGTGTGTGGATGTGTGTGTATGTGGGTTGTTGGGAAGGGCATGGGGATGTGTGTGCATGTGGGTGGGTTGGTATGGGGGCTTGTGGAGGGTGTGCTTTTGGGGATGTGTGGAGGGGGACAGTGGTTGTGGGTGTGTGGGCGGGTTCATGTTTATGGTATGGTGTGTGCAGGTAGCAATGAGTGGGGCTCCCCCCAGATGCCCATGGGTATGTGTATTGGGGGTGTGTGGGTGGGTGCAGTGTTTGTGGGATGTATGCTTGTTTGTGGGGGAAGGTGTGTTTGTGGGGTTTGCAAGGGAGAGTTTTTGGGCATAGTAGGGTGTTCATGGGAGCCCCCCAACCCGTATGTGTCCCCTTGAGCCGGTCAGCATCCGCCCGTGTCCTGCAACAGCTCAGAGCCCATGTGCCCTGCAGTGCCTCCCCACCACCTCAACATTGCGCAGTCCCAGCCCTGCCCCACACCTGCTCTGGACTGACCCCAGCAAGAGTGGATCACCCAAACTGCACCCACAGCCCCGACTTGGCCCACCCCATGCCTGCTCTGCAATGCCCAGCCACGGCATGTCCTGCTGAACCTCTGGGCATGCAGCAGGGCAGGAGCAACTCCGCATTGCCTTTCTAGGCAGCCCAGGTGGTGGCAGTTGTTGGCCCTAGCCCCATAGTACTCGTGCACAGCCCCACCCTGACCTGCACCTGCTGCAGACTTGCCTACTCATGCTGAATATCTGCAGCAGCAGCAGCACTGGTGGAGCAGAAATGTGCCCAGCATGGGGGAAAAGTGCCCCCTCCCCAACGCTGCTGCCCAGCATTTCCTGCAGCAGCTGCTCAGAGCCCATGCTGGGCTGCCTTGTGGCTTCACTGCTGTCACTGCTGCCTTTGAGCTGCCCAGCGGGGCAGCAGGGGCAGTGCGGAGGAGTTGCAGAGCAGCCCAGTGCAGGTTCTGGGTGGCTACTGCTGCTGAGCAGAAGCATGGGGGAGGGGCCACTTTTTCCCCAGGCTGAGCATACTTCTGCCCCACCAGTGCTTCTGTTGCTGCAGCTGTTCAGCATGACCAGGTGAGACTACAGCAGGCATGGCATGCAGCTGCACGTGGGTGTCCACCAGTACGGTGGGACTGGGGCCAGGGGAGGTGGCTGCTGGAAAGAGCTGCCACTGCCTGGGCTGCCTAGACAGGCACTCCAGCTACCAAGCTGCCTCGGCCCTTCTGTGAGCCCAGGGGGTAGCAGGACATGTCATGGTGGGACACTGCCTAGGCCGAGGACCTGTTGTGGGCCAGATAAAGACCCTGCATAGGCTGTATCCAGGCTGTGGGCTGTATTTTGCCCACCCCTGTGCTAAAGTCCATGCTCTTTGGCCTGGTAAAAGGCAGCAGATCAAGAGGCTGATTGTGCAGGGAAGGGCTAGACAACATAACAGAATGGCATAGCAGGAATCTAAATAAGATATATGCCATAGCTCAGGATAGAACATGATGGAAGTTTTAAGTACAACATGTGACTGATCCCTGTGTTTGCTGGACTGTGTAATGGAAGAAAGGAAGGAAGAAAGAGAAGGTAGTTTGTAGGACCGAGTGGAGTGTGTTGCTGATCCTGCTCCAGAAGCATGAAAGTCAAGGCACATTGCAGTGATTCAGAATATCTTATTAACATATCCAGAAAAAATATATATAGTCAGAGAGTGACTTTAAACAGTTTGCCATCTATTTATAAGCCTCTTAAAATGCCTGTTTAATTTTTTGCTGCACATACTTTACCTCTGTTTGGTCACCCTCTACCTCTATACTAACATTTTCTTTTTTATAGTTTTTCAAATTCATCTGTTAAACTCTTTCAAAAGCTACTTGAATATATATAGCCCACATATAAAATATTTAACAGATGCCCAAGTGCACTTTGGGATGATGACTATTTTTTGGAATGACCTGATTATGGGGTATGTACCAAAACTGCTCCTAAGCAATGCACTTAGTTGCAGTTTTTGTACTTCATAGTACAAAGAAAATATACATCTTCTTTCCCTCATTTACGGTGGGCACCTAACCTATTTTTTAGTGATCTACAACATAGCACTCCAAAGGTCCTCAGAAGAGACTGCCTCGTCCTATTTTCAAGCAATTAGAATGGTGGTATATTTGGGGAGAGGAGAATAAATGGAGAGTAGTACGACAAGGTTCTTTGGACAAATGTGATAGACCAACTAAATAAAACTGGAAAAATTGTTCTTTGCAAGCTTTCAGACACAAACACCCTTCTTCAGGGATAGTGAGTCTACTGTTGTTTTGTGAGAGTAGAACAGCATTTCTCCAAATAAAAGCATGGGGGTACTTCTCAGCTCACATGTATAGTGGGATTTGGCTGCCTTGCTCCTTTGTAGTGTTACAAATGAGTATTAAGCATTTACTTGAACATATAATTTTACTGAGAATGTTTTATATGATATGTGGATTAATACTACTACTACTAAGATATGCTTAGTGCAGTATTTCTCTCAACCTTTTTAGATTCAAGACATTTCTTACTTGACTCAAGGTTTCCTTTAAAACATTGGTTATTAGTTTTTACTTGATTTTTAACTATAGAAAAATAATAATAGAGCAATTCTTCTTTTGCAAACAGCTCAGAAAGACCATAGCAGGTCAGGATGTGTTACAGATTCCTATTTGAAACCTCTGAGTGCATCCACACATGCAGGCACATGCACTTATGGCAGCTCAAATAGCAGTGGCACAAATTTGTGCCATATCTGCAACCAGGGGGAGCTAGAGGCTGGAGCTAGCACCTGTGCTGGCCCCAGGAGTATAAAAAACTGCCCTGGTGAGCAGCGCCAGGTTACTTGCCCTCATGAGCTTCTGAGGCCCAAGCAATTGGTATCTGGGGACACTACCCCTTGTGCCAGCTGGATTGCTGAAGTAACGCTCACCTAGAGAGGTCCCTGTCCCCTCTACCTACTGCAGCAGTCTGGCAGTGGGGGCTGCTGCCTGGCTGTGACCTGCTGCCACCTGTGGCAGCATCCACCCCCTTGGACCTGCAGCCCCATGGCTGTGTACCAGACGGGACCATACAGTCACCTGGGCTGTAGTATGGCCACTGCAGCAGAGCCACCTGCACATCTGGGCCAGCTGCTAGTGAGCTGTAGCTGCACAGTTGGCCTTCATGTGGCACTGATGTCATGTCTTTACATGCCACCACTTTGCCAGCTGGGCAGCTATCACCCAGAAGATGTGCTCATTGTGGTGACCCACTTTGAATTGTTGAATCCTGTTCTTCTGGCCCCAAAGGGCCAGGAAGTCAGCCACCTTGCTTGCCCTCCAGCTGGGTCCCTGTCTGGGTCCTGCCACTTGCTTCACCAGCAGGGATCCTGGTGTTCCCTGTTTAAAAATGGCAAATTCTCTGATAAAACCCCCCAAATTATCTCATTAAAATACCCCAAATCTGTGTTCTTTCATGGATTAAAATAAAACACAGCTATATAGAGAGAGAGATCAGTTGGGCAATGTTTTATTGATATATTTACAATTTTAAAGCAATTTGGAAGCCTACCAATGCCTCTATCATAAGAAAATAAACTCTAAATATCTACACACTTTGGGATTTCCTTTTGGTTTTTTTTATCATAGAAAAAAAAGAGATGCCCCTGCCCCTTTCACTCACTAGGATGGGGTTACAGTTACAGCTGGACCCGCAGCTGCTTTGTGATGCTGAGCAGCATTGATACGTCAGTGCTCTGCCACTGCCCATGCCCTTAGCCCTTACTTTCAATCCACAGCCCCAACAGGGCCCCTCACTCCTGACCCACAGCCTCTGCCTGCCACCACTCCCTCCCTCACAGCAGCAGCTCCCTCCCAGCACCAGGACATGGGTCCAGCTGCACCTGTCCCACATGCTGCTTTGAGGCACTGAGCAGAGCCAGCCTTTGCTGTTCTGCTCCATGCACCTGTGTCCAGGTCCCAGAAATCCCCATGCCCTTCCTGGAAAGCCCTTGATTGGGACTCAGGTACTGGCCTGGGCAAGCCCCTTCCCTTCAAGGCCAGCGTCATCCTGCATGGGCTGCTCTAGGGAGCAGCAGGGCTCCAAGCCTGGCTTTGGTGGCTGCTCCTACCTGAACTGGTCCTCTACCCCTCACCCCCAAGGGTCCGCAGCTTCTGCCAGTGGCAGGGACTTTACAACGTGGGGAAGTGGGGGCAGGCAGGGGACCCACCTTCACACACAGTCCCCCAACACCCACACAGCACACAGTCCCCCCATCCCCACATCCCTGCTTACCCTGTGGGGACAGAACCTGGGTCCCAGCCAGCTCCAAGCCACTGCTGCTAGCCATGCCCCACTTCTATTTCCTCCAGCACACTAAAGCAGTGTGCTAGAACAGCAGGGGCATGTAGCATGCATAGAGATGCTCTGGCCAGGTGCTAGAGTGTCACCTTGGAGGACCCAGCTTCCAGTTGCTTTAGGGCATGCTCCAGGAGTGTTCCCTGCAGCAATTTTTTCTGGCGTGTTTTCTTTTGATGATGGGATTCCCTGGTATCAAACTTACAGTCTGTGCTGGAAATATGCAGTGTGGGGAACATTTTTTAGTTCATGGTATGCCTCCTGCAGCATCTCAAACTGCTTTGAGATGACACAACAGACATGTGCTTGCTAGTGTGGATGTGGCCTCTGGGTTTATCTTGTGAATCATGTTTGCACACCTAACAGTGCTAACATTGTATGGCACCCCACAGTGTACCTGAGGAAATAGAAGTGGGGCCTTAACACGTAGGCAGTTAACACGAAAGTGGACTGTGACAGCAAAATGGTTCTGTTAACTCCCACTGTTATGAAGTAAGAACTCAGTTATTATCATGTTTACAAAAAAAAGTACTGATAAAAACTAAAACACAATTTTAACTTAATCACTAGTTCGCAATTCCAGTGGGGCCATTTCTCCAGGTTTCAATTTGATTTAACTTATTGCTGGTTTCGGACAAAGGAAATCAGATCAAAGTTTATACTACTTAACTGACAAAAGAAATGTATTTTATTTTTTTGTTTTTACTTGTTTCTTACAACAGAATTGCAAAACAGTAACCAGGATTCTGAACTGCATAGGTTATATAACTAGATGGCACATTTGTAAAGCTTTAAATCATTTATTATCAGGATTTGGAAAGTCTTTGTGATATTCATATGTAGTGGATCAAGGAAATAGTTTAGGATTCATATTTGGCTGTCTTAACACACAGTTCAGATTAAGGACTGAATTAGAGGTAGGTGTCAGGTTGGATTAATTAGTAGCCAAATCATATGAACTATATCTGTGAGATTTTCTTCCCAGTTTTCACAAAATGAGTTATTTCTGTCAGATACCTTATGCAGTATAAATGTAAACAGTAAAGTAGGCTGTTTCTGTATTGGGTTGATCAGGAGAAATCTCTCAACAAATTCAGAAATAAGGAAGTTGATAGTGAAAATTGAACCATGAGATGGACAAGAAAAATATTGCTTGAATCTATTTCCTCTTCCTAAATAATTTCATGATACTTGTTTTGAACATTATGACTACTGACTATACTAGTTTCTTTAATGTATGATCTCCACGTTAAAAAATGAAGCATCCATGCAGAATCCTTCAGCAACATCTGCAATCTTCATTAACCTTGAACCTGAAGTATTGCTGAGACAAATATTCAATATTATAATTGGGTTTTCATTCTTTGTAGTTCTATGCCATGTTCATGTACTGAAACCTGATGTTAGAGAGATGAGGGGAAGGAATGGGAAGAACTGTGACTGGAGTTGCCAGGATTCTGGTGGTCTCTGACAATGTTTCTCTCTCTACGGGTCTGTTATGAGTCAAATTACATCAGACCAGTCTCAAAGGGAAATCAGGCTGTTAGCTGGATTGCCCCTAGCTGCACGCGTAGTTGGGGTGGAGTGTTTGCTTTGCTTCTCAGTGAGCATATCTACATATGCATTTAATGTACTGTAGGTACTGTGCATTATGTTTAGCACCTGCAATAACAGGATTTTAAAAATAAGTAAAGTCAGAATTGGCCCTAAACCGCTAAATGGCACATGATTATAAAACATGTTAACATGGGGCTCTGGAGAAAGTAACGCAGAGCACTCTGTAACAGCTACACTGCAATACATATATATTTAAGTTATTCCATTGCCGTTTATCTTTATCTTATTAACCCTATTGATTGATCATAGCATGATTTATAAAGAAACGCATACATGTTAGAATACAATTTATATTAGGCATAAAAGTATAATCTACCTAGTGGTCTGGGTTCTAGAACCACAAGGTAAACACATTCAAACCATAAAGACCCTCACAATGCCATATATTCATTTATAAAACTTGCTGAAAGCTGCCTCTGTTAGGATCTCCACTATGGATGAGCTGTCATTTTTACTACCACAAGGTTTTTCCAAAGCTTTTAAGGGTAAGACATGTCTCAATCAGTTAAAATTACAAAGGTTTATTACAAATAGGAAGAGGTCTCACCAATGCAGTAACAGCATTTACTTTCAGTGAAGAAGTCATCATGCATACCAGTATAGAAATATCAATAACAATATCATAATCTGTTTAGCATTGTGTCTTCTGTATGCTATACAGCATCAAAGATGGTGATCAATATATCTTTATGCAGAAATATATAGATTAATATTTGAAGTAAAGGGTTTGATTCTTCCATCCTCCACTCTAGCTGAATAGCACGCTACTCCATTAGCTAAAGCATGCATTGAAGTATATTCATCTAGGTTGCTAAAACTACTGATGTTTCACATACTATACTCACTAGAAAAGACATACTGATAGAGAATTACTTCTTATTGAAGGGATCACTTCGGAAGCTGTAAGAGTGTCCTATCTTGCCTACTTAACCATATGACTCTCTGAAGGAATTCCCATCAGGAGAGCCAATTGGAAACAAACATGGGTGTTATTTTATCACATGTAAATCTCTCCATCACAAAATTCAGAGATCAGGAGCTCATTACACACAAGTGAGTTACGTGCCATCCAGTCAGACCAATATTCAGTCATCATCAGGGACTTTGGTTTTCTGATAAAAAAAAAAAAAAAAAGCCCCGATTTTTGGATTAAAAAAGTACCCACAATCCACATTTTCCCATGATTAAAATGAAAGTGATGTTTCACTAATATATTTTAATAATATTATATATTATATTAATTTTATATAGATCGATAGATATATCTAAAATATATTATATATATATATATATATATATATATATATATAAAATCTAAAATATATTAGTGGTGTTTCATTTTAATCACAGGAAAATATGGATTGTGGGTTACTTTTTTCTTTTTTTAATTTAAATATTGTGGATTTTTTTTTAATTAAAGAAAACCAGGATCCCTGGTCATTATTGACCTGAACTAGCAGCCATCCATCGTGCTCCTTTATCACCAAACCGTATTTCTGCTACTGAGAAAATAGATGCAGTAACATATTCCAGTATAGGGCTTAGTATGAAGCCTTCATTACTCAGATTAAGTAGTATCCTCATCCATACATAATCATACTGAGAAACAAAACATAAGCATATGCAATATGTGACTTGCAAAACAAAATACAGGCAACCCCCGCTTAGCGCTTTTAATTGGTTCCAGAGAAACTGAGCGCTAAGCGAAACCACGCTAAGCAAAATCCATTTGTCCATAGGAATAATGTAAATATAGGTAATTGGTTACCGCTGCTTCTTGCTGCCACTTCTTGCCGCCGCCACTGCCGCCTCTCCCCATTAGCCCCCTGGCCGCTCCAGTCCCATGTCCCAGCCCAGGCTTGCACTCCTGCTGCCCTGCCCCGGGCCCCCACTGGCCCTGGGCACCAATGCAGGCCCTGCACACCAAAGCATGACCTATGCTGATGCCTGTCCCCCCACCCACTCACCTCTTCTCACTGCTGCTGCCTCTTCCCACCCACCCACCTGCCCACCCACTCGCCCACCAGCCCCACATGTCAGCCTGGGCACCACCACTCCTGCTACCCCACTTTAGGCATGGGACCCTGCTGGCCCTGGCCCCAGGCCCTGCACTCCTGCTGCCCCACCCTGGGTGCAGGCCCCCACTGGCCCAGGCCCTGGACACCAGCATGGGCCCTGCACTCCTCGCCATCTCCGCTGTTTTGGCTGGTGAACTCAGGTGGTGAAGTGTTCCACAGGAGCAGGGTGGAGGTTTGCAGGGTCCCTGCTACATGCCCGGCTGGCTGTAAACCTCACCCTGCTCCTGGCTGGCTGCAAAACTGCCCCCCCCCCCGCACCCTATGAGATGCTTCACTGCCCCACCAGTCTGTATTTATCAGCCGTGCCTGGCTTCTCCCCCACGCTCATGCCTGCCCCCCACTCACTGCCACTCATCAAACTTGCTGCTACTGCCACCACTGCTTCTCCTCGCTTTCCCGCCAGAACTCTCCGATTCCACTGACTGCTGTAGCAAAACTGGCTGAGCACTCAGTGAAACCAGGTATCAATTTTAAATGAGCGATATAGTGAAATAGTGCTAATTGAAACTGTGTTAAGTGGGGGCTGCCTGCAGGCTGAAATTCATCAAACGTTTAGTTCATGAATACTGTTCTACCACTTCCATAAATGAAATTAAAGGAGAAGGATATAACAAAAGGAAAAACAACCCAAACTTTAATCACCTACAGATCAAATACAGCAACAAACTTCAATAACTTAGGTCTTAATTCTTCCTTCATGCACAAGGCTAAGCAAATGTATGGACTTTATCTGAATTATCTTCATGGGAACTGAATGGATACAATACAATGCTCTCGACCACAGACAAACAAACAGCAGTAGAGTTGCCCTTCACTTTTCATATGATGGGGAGTTTGGCTGGTGCTTCAGCATAGCCTATATCCACTAGTCTTAAACTGAATCTCTGGCTTACTGCATTTCTGTAAATGTAGAACCCCAAACACCCACATACTCAATGGATAAGCTGTAGCAAATTCCAATGAGGTCTAAGTACATAAAGGAGAGTTTTTGGGGAAATGGTAGAACATGAACCTGCATGTTGAAAATACAAAGAGATGCAAATATTTTCATTAAAAGTAGACATCCATAAACATCCTAGAGCTATATAACTTTTTTGGATAAAATCTGTGGAAGCTCAGTGGAAGACAGTGTTGTATGTCCTCGCTCTCCACACCCTGTACCTTTTCCCCTCATCCAGTGCAGGGCTTCTCATTCCAGTCTATATATGCTCACTAGGCCTATGTGAAGCAGCAAGTATTTGATTTGGATTCATATTTGACAAATTTGGAGGTACAGTGATTCAATTTGGCGATTCGAGTTACTGTCCCAATTCGATTTGGCCAAATCGGCTTTGGAGATTCAGCGCCGATTTGGAGATTCGGACATAGACTATAATGGGGAATCACTAAAATACCTATAACTTTGCCATTTTTTTGCAGATTTATATGAAAATGGTAGCCCCTTCTAAGGGCATGAAGCCTGCCAAGTTTCAAGGAGCTAGGTACATGGGTTTCTGTGAAAGTGCACCTCAAACTTTTGAAAGCAAAACTCATATCACTTATGTGTATTAAGGGGTATAGGTTGTACCCATGTCAGTCTAAGGACATAGGCAGACAAAGTTCTTTGAGTCAATCTGATATCTTTTATTAGACCAACTGAACAGTTGGGAAAATATATCTTAGCAAGCTTTCAGGTTTAAAAACACTTCATCAGACTGAGGAAGCATCTGCAGTTGGTTTGTGTGCTTTTCCTGGATGGAAGGAATAGTAAAGAAGCCAGAGGCTGGTCTGCATGCAAGAAAGCCAGTCAGTGAAAATGTAAATTGAGGCATCAGGGTGCGAGAGAGAGGCTGGGAGGGGAAGAGTGATGTAGCAGGTAAAAGTGAAGATCATTGACAGGTGTCCACATGGCACCAGCCCGCCTACGGTTAGTTCTGAAATAGTTAAGGAGCTCCTGGAGGAGCTGGATGGGTACAAGTCAGCAGGCCCGGATGACCTCCATCCACAGCTGCTGAAAGAATTGGCCAGTGTCATAGCTGAGCTGTTCATGCACTCGTGGTGCTCTGGCCAGGTTCCTGAGGACTGGAGAAAGGCCAGCGTGGTGCCCATTTTCAAGGAAGGGAGAAGGGATGAGCCAGGTAACTTTACACCAGTCAGTTTTACCTCTGTTCCTGGGAAACTGCTAGAGAAAATAATCAAAGAACACATTTGTGCAGGCCCAGAAGGGGAAATGATGCTGAGGAGAAACCAGCATGGGTTTGTCACAGGTAGATCCTGCCTGACAAACCTTGTAGCCTTCTATGACCAGGTCACACACTACCTGGACGTGGGAGCTGAGGCTGATGTCATCTTCCTGAACTTTAGGAAGGCCTTTGACACAGTTTTGCACCCTATCCTCATTGGGAAGCTAGCAGACTGTGGAGTGGATGCCTACACAGTCAGGTGGGTGCCCAACTGGCTTAGGGACTGCACCCAGAGAGTGGTGGTGGATGGTTCCTTCTCAGCCTGGAGGGAGGTGGGCAGTGGGGTCCCGCAGGGTTTAGTCCTCGGACCGATATTATTTAATATCTTCATTAGCAATTTGGACGAAGGCGTGGAGAGCACCCTCTCCAAGTTCGCTGATGATACCAAGTTATGGGGCAAAGTTAGTACATCAGAGGGCAGGGAGCAGATTCAGGCTGACCTGGACAGGTTGGATCAATGGGCAGAGAGAAATAGGATGCAATTTAATAAAGATAAATGTAAGGTACTCCACCTGGGAAGGAGGAATCCCCAGCACACCAGTAGGTTGGGGAGTGTCCTTCTCAGCAGCTCAGAGGCAGAGAGGGATCTTGGAGTCATAGTTGACTGCAAGATGAACATGAGCTGGCAGTGTAATGAGGCCATCAACAAGGCCAATCGCACCTTATCATGCATTAGCAGGTGCAAAACTAATAGATCAAAGGAGGGGATGCTCCCCCTCTATGCGGCACTGGTCAGGCCACAGTTGGAGTACTGTGTCCAGTTTTGGGTGCTGCACTTCAAAAGGGATGCAGGGAATCTCGAGAGGGTCCAGAGGAGGGCCACTTGCATGATTAGTGGCCTTCGTGATAGACCCTATGGGGGGAGGTTGAGAGAGCTGAATCTCTTCAGCCTTCACAAGAGATGGCTGAGAGGTGATCTTGTGGCCGCCTATAAATTTATTAGGGGAGGTCAACAGGGAATAGGAGACGCGCTATTTACTAAGGCGCTCCAGGGAATGACTTTGAATAATGGGTGTAAACTAGTTGAGAGTGGATTTAGGTTAGATATTAGGAAGAAATTTTTTACCGTAAGGGTGGCCAGGATCTGGAATGGGCTCCCAAGAGAGGTGGTGCTATCACCTAGCTTGGAGGTCTTCAAGAAGAGGCTGGATAGTCACCTGGCTTGGGTCATTTGACCTCGGTCCTCTTTCTTGCCAGGGGCAGGGGGTTGGACATGATGATCCATTGTGGTCCCTTCCGACACTACAATCTATGAATCTAGGTACCTAGGGAGTCAGATATCAGGCAGGTTATATATAGTGTGTCATAAATCCAACGTCTATTTTGAGTCCATAAGTTTTTGTATCTAGGAGGCTGATGAAGTGAAGTTCATAGGCTTGTCTGTGAAAAGTGTTTTGTAAATTCAAACAAGCACCAAAACTCCCTAACCTCATTACCAGAAGCAAACTTCCTACAGTCCAAAACACGCTGAATGGATCCAGACTATGCCATGACAAGACACGCAAAACCTGACAACGTATCTCCAGTACCCCCACAATTACTAAACCCTACAACAGAACCATCACCATTCCTGGATCTTACAGATGCACTTCCAGAAACAGTATATATCTCATCAAGTGCACCAAATGCCCTGATGGAAAATACATAGACCAAACAACAACTGTGCACCGGAATGAATGCACACTGGACATCTATTAAAAGAGAAGAACACTCAATTACCAGTGGGAGCACATTTCTCACAAGAAAACCACTCTCTCTTCAATCTCTCAGTCCTGATCCTCAAAGGGAATTTACAAAGGGATCTGGTCCTGATACTCAAAGGGAATTTGTATCTATCTATCTATCTATCTATCTATCTAGATCTAGATAGATCCATCTATTTATTTAGATAGATAGATAAAAATTCCCTTTGAGTATCAGGACCAGATCCCTTTGTAAATTCCCTTTGAGGATCAGGACAGAGATTGGAGGCCTGATGTAGGTAGGTAGGTAGGTAGGTAGGTAGATAGATCATTTCAATCATGGAAAATGTGGATTTGGAGTTATGTTTTTTAAACCAAAAATTGGGGATTTTTTTTAATCAGAGAAAACCAGGATCCCTGATAATCACTTCCCTTGATATGCTGGCAATGCTCCTACTAATACAGCCCAGTATATCATTAGCCTTTTTGGCAACAAGGGCACACTGTTGGCTCATATTCAGTTTACTGTCCACTGTAAGGCCCAGGTCCTTTTCTGCAAAGCTGCTAGTTGGCCAGTTGGACCCAGCCTGTACTGGTGCATGGGATTGTTCTGCTCTAAGTGTAGCTAGTGAGGATTGAAAGGTAACAAGAAGGGTTTTTACAAGTATGTCAGCAGCAAGAGGAAGATCAGGAAAAGTGTGGGTGCCTTACTGAATGAGGGAAGTAACCTAGTGACAGATGATGCAGAAAAGACTGATGTGCTCAATGGCTTTTTTAGCTGAGTCAAGGTTAGCTTCCAGACTGCTGCACCTGGCAGCACAGTTTGGGGAGGAGGTGAGCAGCCAGAAGTGGTGAAAGAACAGGCTAGGGACTATTTAGATGATACAAGTCTCTCCCAACCACTACATGTATTACCTATCAACATTCTGTAATTGTATTCTTTTTTCAGATCTACTTGGGGAACAAATACTGTAAAAGTACCTGGATGTAGGCCAAAACAGGGAACTGAAACTGTAAGCCTTTCAGGAATTTGGCGAGTCAGGTGGAATTCAGA
This sequence comes from Alligator mississippiensis, assembly GCF_030867095.1. Classification (NCBI taxonomy): domain Eukaryota; kingdom Metazoa; phylum Chordata; order Crocodylia; family Alligatoridae; genus Alligator; species Alligator mississippiensis. The sequence goes on from NC_081824.1 coordinate 368,939,729, forward strand.
TTCAAATCTGTTACTAAGGTTTTGTTCATGGGTCTGATCCAAAACTAAAGGTGGCTTTTTTCTTGCTTTTCTTTTTTTGCCAATATTTCTTATGGACGGTTATAAAATTCTGGTGTCACTGAATTAAATAAGTTTTGATTTGTCCGTGATCACATTTATGATTATTTAACATTTGTGTTGCAGTAGTGGCCACAGATCCTAAACAGGACTGGGCATTAATTTTACTTTGTCTATTTCAATATTTGTACAGCACTTTCTCCAGTCTCTGAAAAGCCACACCTAGGCCAGATGAAAAGGTTAATTCTCATTTTACATAGCAGACAAAAAAATTAAAATTAACCAAGATCTGAATTCTGCTTACTGCTAAAATAGATTTTACAGATACTGCTCTGTGTATGTCCATTTAAGTTTAATGTTTTTTACTAAATGGCTTTGGGGTGCTTTTTCATCCATATCATAATGGCGATTTTGCCCCTTCAAACCAAACATGAACTGATAACACGAATTATTGATTGTGCAACATATTTTTACTTACATCTCTGTCAAATAAAACCTTGAGTCAGAATGAGGTGAATAAGAGATGTATAAAAAGAACACAGAATGTTTGTGAATATTGAATAGTCTAAATGAAAGTTCTCTTTATCCCTTTATCTCAATATTTGCAAGTAACCAAGCAAATTTTAAAGGCTAATAATATGCTGTTGATTTAGAAATAGTAGACTTGCTTAGATTTCCTTTATTAAATTGTCATGTTTTATATGTCATGTTAAATTGTCATGTTTTATATGTCAGTCATAGAAGATTGAGAAGTCAGGCCATATTAACTAGTAAAGACAATACTTTAAATAGAACCCAAAAATGAACAGGAGAACCTTAGTTTGATTTGTTTCAAAGAAAATTCAGGCATGAAACTCTACACAAAGATTTCAAGCCATGTTTTATACATGCCAAAATGAGTGTTTGGAACTGAAGGAGGAGAAATATCTACTTTCCTACCTTTCGTGGGAAAAATGATAGCATGTGAAATTTAACAAATGAGATTTTTCTTGTGTGCCTATTTCATTATTCAGCTTTTTCTGCAGTCTTTCTACTTACTTACGAACTCAAAAAAAAGTGAAGATGGAACCGCAGACAACAAAGACAAGAGTAGTCTATTCTGGGAACCATTTATGGTGTAAGTAAAAGTCTAATTAAATAATGACTTCATTTCGGCAGGATCCCATGATAAGAATCAATAGCCAGGCCACTGATCTTGCATTAATTTGTCCTTATGTTGTCACTATATCTTGTCACAGTCACACTTTCTTGACACCCTGAATTAACCTTGATTATAACCTTAGCTTTAAAATAGAAGCCTGGAAATTCTTTTCACCTAGCTAAAACTTTTTTTTTTTTTCTTATCCAAAGGTTTCAATGGCTGCTCTGTGAAATACATTTTATTCAGCAGAATTCATGTGTATAAGACATCTTCTTCATTTCTAAAGGACATAATAATCCTTCCCACAAAATGTTTTCCCACAACGCAATGAAGAAAATTGTATTCTTAGCTTATATTTCAGTTTCCTTTCCCTTAAAGTCATACATGCTTCCTGGAAATAAAACACACAAGAAAGTACATGGAACATGCCAAAGTTGAATAAAATGTTAAAACATATTTGTTAGCTCCAGCCTTCCATTTGTGTGTATTTTTGTGTTGGCAATATTGGGAGATCTTGCCAAGAACCCTAGAATCATAGAAAAGTAGGAAAGGACCCCCCCCCCGAGGTCATCTAGTGCAATCCCCTGCCTGAGGCAGGATCAACAGTTATGGTATGTTTTTTTATTTGTCCTAAATGTTGTTTGTTAGGTCAGCCTTTGATTCCTATTTATAAGGTCTACCTGATATTCACTTCTTAGTATAGTTTTTGGGAAAATGAATGTATGATTAAGAAAAAAGTTTTGCCCCATTCAGTTTTAAAATACTTTGAATATAAAGAGAGAAGCAGCATTGTGTCACAAGACTGCAAAGGGGGATATGTGAATTGACTATATTTTGGGTGAAGAGAGCTGCAAAAGAATGAGGATTCACATGTAGAGAGCCTTTATCATTTCTGAAATGTAAAACAGTCGTCCAAATGCTTCCAGATGCTTAAAACACACACTCACTAGGCAGTGATACTTCATTACATAGCACAGAAGATTAATAATTTTTCTGTCTGAAAAAATCAGTCCTTCTGACTAAATGAATTATTTACAGCATCTTTTACGGCAATACAGGACTGGACGGACTCTGGCCTAAAGAGTCCTATAAAAGATTAGGACAAAGGTATGGTTCTTGAATACTATAGGATATATTATATAATGATGCACCTTGTTCCCCAGCCAGATTTGGACTGAAGCAATTGGGTAATCAAACATTTACCAAAAGGGATTCATCTCTGGAACATAAGGTCAGTTTCACTTCCTGGTGTTTAACCCAACATAGAGTTAATACTTCCAGAAATTTCAGCAGCCCTCAAAGGTATTTGGATCAACAGAACTAAGAAAAGGGAGAATTTTAGTTAACTTTCTTCCTGCTACTTATGTTATTGGCATTTTTTCTGATCACATGTATATGCCACTTGAGGTATAGAAACATATCCCAGTTCAGATAATCATTACACATCATAACATCCATGACAAGAAACTCAATGAAGTATCTGACAGAAAGATTTATACCCACTACAGTTGGGTTTTTAAATGAACTTTTTGTTAATGCTTCTTTCTTCTATTTATATAATACTCTTGTTTCAAACAGGGCAGAAACTTAATTACATGTAAGAAAAAATATTTATCATACCAAAAATGTGTGTCAGGAATGCTGATCAGCAGGGATCCTGGTTTTCTCTGATTTAAAAAAATCCCCAATTTTTGTATATACACATAGTGGTATTTCATTTTAATCATGGAAAAATGTGGATTTTGGATTACATTTTTTAATCCAAAAATTGGGGATTTTTTTAAATCAGAGAAAACTAGGATCCCTGCTGATCTGGTTTGAAAATAAACAAGGAAGGAACAATTCCCTTAATTTATTTTTTGTCATTGAATAAAATACTAGTTTCAGTTTTCAATCAGTTCTTGACCAGGGTAAGCTTGAATGGCTAGCAGTTAAGGAAAAAAACATTTCCATCTTATACTTGCTGACTAGGTAAGTCAGTTCTGAAAACTTGTGAAACACAACTAGCACTATTTGCCTACTAGCATATACAGTAAAACTCTTGTTGTCCGGCATCCCTTGGGAATGAGGGATGCCAGATAACAAAATAGGCCGGTTAACTGCGGGACAGGGAAGCAGGCCCCTCACAGTCTGTTATGCCCCCGGGCCATCGGGGCTCAGCAGCACAGGCTGTTTTGCCCTGGGCTGTCAGGGCTTGGGGAAACTGGAAGTGCCACGGTGGGCACTTCCAGTTTCACTTTATCTTACAAGCCAGCATGCCGGTTAATTGAGCATGCCAGCTTGTAAGATGACAGTTAACAGAACTTTTACTGTAATACAGTTTTTACAAAGCAGCTTTTCTGGAATTCAATCACAGTTTAATGGACTTGACTTTATTGTCTTGCCTCAACTGGTGTCTTAGTTCAGTTTATATTTTCATATTAGTTAGTTCACTATAAAGTCAAACTTCCTAGAATTCTGCATAAACCAGCCAACCCTGAAGCCTTACTATTAATAACTATTATTAAATGGGATGATGCACACTATAAAGCTTTCATTTATGTAAAATACATTGCTGTAAGTCTTTGTGACTTAAAAGTGAAAATTTAATTTAATGTGCTTTCCAGTAAACACAGTTTTATCATCATCACTGATAAATGCTAGTATCTGTTCTTATCCATTGTGCTGTATATGATAACTCTGTGTAGAGCAAATGAAGTTGTAAAAACAGATGATATTGTGAAGTCTGCATAGCATCAATCTTTAATTTTCTAAAAAAGGTTAATCTCTTTTCCCAAATGAGATTTCATGTGGGTCTAAAACTTTACTAAATATATACCTCATTGTTTTCTCATTTTAAAAACTTTGAAATACAAGTATAGTGTTCAAAGATGAACAGGAGACCCACTGACTGGTATTGTTTAGTAGTGACATATACTTTATTTTATTTCTATTTCTATGAAACATTATTCTGGAACTCAGCATTATAGTGAATGCCCCACAAACAGTAATCAAACATCATAATATTTCTTTTTCCATTTAAATGATATGGAAAATGGCACAGAGAGATCCTCACTTAAGAAAAGATTTAGCACATGCTTAGGTCCATCTCTAATCAGGAAAGCAGTAGAGTGTATTCTGAACATAAACAGGGTTTATATGCCACTGATCTATGAACTTTACAAAGTAGCAATACTTTCCAGAACTGGGAAAATCATGGCAAATTCCATGGAGTTAAAATTATTATTTGTCTTCACTTGGATTTTAAAATGAGATAGCTAACATAAAAAAAAAAAAAAATATTGTTAGATCTGGCTTGGAGTTTTCCATTAAGGTGTTTTCCCAATGGAGAATGTAGTTTCTGTGGAACTGAAATTTTCTTAAAGAAAAAAAAATGTCAATTTTGCCAAAGTATTTCATATTTCCCTCCTAAACTTAACATTAAACTAGGTCCAAGTGGGCCCCCCTGGTGTATCATGGATCTTCTATGACAACTTTGCATTATGGAGGAGGTAGTTGGGTTGGAGATCCTGACCCATAAAGGTGTCTAACCAAACTGTGACTAACATTACCACCTTTTTTAATTAAGAAAAAATAAAATTCAGAAAGTTTACTTCTATCAAAAAATGTAAGGATTCAGAATAGAAATGGATGTTGAACTATTAGAAGTTCCTGAAGATCAGAACCTGCAATTTTCAATCAATCACACATTATGAAACAGGCATCTATTTGCCTCTATTGAAGACAGCCCAAATCCCCTTTTCATCTCTTCCATCTTCCTTTCCATCAAAAGAATATTGTTCACCTAGAACTGCATGGGCTCCTTTCTTAAGGTTTTGTCATTGTGGAGTTGTGTAAAATCCACTTCTGAAAAACCCTAACTAGTCATTAGGGAAGAGAAATTTTCTGTTAGATCTGCTATTGTAGGGCCAAAAGGAAAAGGTGGCTTTCATACTGCCTGGCTGTTAGGGGAGGCAAAGGGAGGGCAAACTGTCACTCTGTATAAAAAACAAAACAAAACAAAAAAAAAAACCAACAAAAAAAAAACAACAAAAAGGTGATGGGCTGGCAGTGAACTGGGATCCAGTGCTGGGGAGCTGTTACTCCAGAACAAAGAGAAGGCACTGGATGTAAGTCAGCTGGTTAATTCCCAACAAATAAACTAGGACTGAAGGTCTGGAGAGAAGTGACATTCAGGGAGAAGCTGGGAGATTGTGGTATAAGAGCAGCAGGACTTAACACTCTAAGCAGCCAGTGCAACCAAAGGCACATAAGAAAGCAATGAAAATGGAAGCAGAAATGGGTTGGGATCCTTTGACTCTTGATAGGTTCTGAAAAAAATAATCTGTGAATTTAGACATTGAGGGACTTGGCTCACTGACCTGGGAAGAGTCGCCTTCTGAAACTGTCCCTACTCAGATAAAATCCATCCAAAAGTCAATGGTCCATATGAACCTAGCAATGCACATGAACCTAGCAGTGCATTGAGCTAACATAGTTAAAGCCTGCAGTTTCTGTAGCCCATGGCACATAAAGGAATGATGTGGCTAGTATCACATCAGGCTCCCTTTGAGTCCCTAGCCTGAATGGCTGGGTAATTATCCGGGATCCTGGTTTTCTCTAAAAAAAAAAATCCCAAAGTAACCTAAAATCGACATTTTTCCATGATTAAAATGAAAAACTAGTAATATATATATAAAATATATATTTAATTTATATATTTAATGCATATTAAATATATGTATTTAAATATATATATTCGTGGTGTTTCATTTTAATCAAGAAGAAATGTATATTTTAGGTTACTTTTTTTAAACTGAAAATTGGGGATTATTTTTAATCAGAGAAAACCAGAATCCCTGGTAATCATTTATAGCAGAGTCAATTGAGGGCAATCTTCAGTAAAGAAGCAGCTTCTTAAGCCATACCTAGGTGCTTGGCCATCACTCACCTTAGATTAATGCATCAATAAAGGATAGCACTTCTTCCTAGGAATTAGTTCCTTGGTGTTTAGTTAGAGGCATATGACCTGTGATTTAAGAGTTACCCACCAAGCCTGCAATTGATACAGCTTATCAGTTTGTAATGTAAGAACAAAACAAAACAAACCAAAAAACCCCTAAAGAGTGTTTCAATTTAGATAATGCCCTTACCTGGCAGTTGTCCCTGCAACATTACTTTAACTCTGTCCCTGGAGATTTTTATCTTCAGTGCTTACATCAATAACTTGGAATGTACTTATAATTAGCATCTGTTTCTACAACAATATTCTGTTCTTCGTTACAATACCTAAACACAACCTAATGACTCTGGTTCAAATTTTCTCTTATTTTACAAATGCAATTCACTATTCTCCAGATTCAAATAATTCCTGAGGCACTACTGAGCAGTTGTTATTGCACATTTATTTAGTACTTGTATTAGCAAGTACTAAATAAATGCTCAATAACTGGAATTACCATGCAGTAGCACCAGCAAACGCCTTTTAGGTGACTCTACTGCACAGTAGACTAATAATACCACACAGTAGCATATTAGCACTGTCCATGCTGTGATGGGTTACTGCACAGTCAGCATCTTTGTAGGCACACCTAGTGGGAAGTTCTACACGTATATTTACTCCAGCCTAGATGTATTTCTGAGTAAGCTATTTCACAGTGGGAACATCTACATGTGCACATTTAATGCATGTTAGCTCAATTTAACGTGCATTAAGGGCACATGTCTACACATGCACACCCTTAATGAGCCTTAAAAATGATGATTTTAAGCTGTTCAAGCCTAAATGTGTTACCTACATAAAGCAGGTATCAAATTTATGCACTAATAGCTAAGTCGCATTAGCCAACATGTAGCACATGAAAATTAATGCAGTGTCTATCCATTGATGCATATCTCATTAATGTGCAAAGAGCACAGGGTTGTTAAGAGACAGCTGTCTCCTGGCCCTGGGGTGCTGCCTGCTGCTGGGGCAGGGACAATGTTCCCCTACTCTGGCAGCAGGGAGCTCCTAGCCTTGGAGCTGCTAGCTACCTCACTGGTGGATTGGGGCAGAGGGCTGGGATCTACCCCAACCCTGCAGCTCTTTCCAAGTCCTGTCCTCGATCACCTGATTGGGGAATGGGGCTAGGACTTGCCCTTGACTGGGACAGTTCCTGGCCAGCTCCAGGCTGTGCAAGGAAGTCTGAATGTACTGCTCAAAGCTGTCTGGGGCTGCCCAAAACAGGACAGCCCCCAGCCACCTCCAGGCTGCGCTGCTTCCCTATGCAGCATGGGACTGGCTGGAAACTATCCTGGTCAGAGGCAGATCCCAGCCAGCTCCAGGCTGGGCAGAGAACTGTCATCATGCAGGGAGCTCCCAGCCCTTGACCCGCAACTGCAATTACAATCACAGAGTGGGAACTGCGAACAAGCTCCCAGCCCCCACTCCACAACTGCAATTGGAGAGGGGGGCTGAAAGTTCTCTGTTGCTGGGGAAGGGGGACATTGTCTCCACCTGTGCACGTAGGGTGAGGTCTGGGTAGCTTGTTCCCTGCCCAGCCCTACACTTGCAATACACTGTGGTCATGAGGCTCAGGATGGGAGACCCTTATTTCCCAGCAGCAGCTCCAAAACTGTGAGGCTGCTGCTGGGAGACCCTTATCTCCCATCCTGAGCCTCATGCCTTTATCTCCCAGGAGTGGCCCCAAGGTCTTGGAACTACTGCTGGAAGATAAGGGTCTCCCAGCCTGAGCCCCACAACCATGAAGCTCAGGCTGGGAGATGAAAGTCTCCCAGCCTGACCCCATGATTGCAGAGCTCAGGCTGGGAGATAAGCATCTCCCAGCAGCGGCACCATAGTCATGGAACTGCTGCTGGGAGATAAGGATTTCTCAGCCTGAGCCCCACAACCATGGAACTCAGGTTGGGAAAAAGGGGTCTCAACCTTAGCCCCATGACTCTGGGGTTCAGGCTGGGAGATAAGGATTTCCCAGCCCCCACTCCTCAATCGCCATCTCGGTGCAGGGGGCTTGGGGCTCCCTGCTGCCTGGTCAGAACAACATAGTCCCCCCCACCCAGGCTCTTGTGGTAGAGCTTACCCAGGCAGCAGGCAGCTCCTGGGGGCAGGGAACGATCTCCCACCCCTGGTGGATGGCTGACTGGGGGCAGATTCATGGTCCCAGTCAGGCATCTACATGAGCATTATGGCACCATTACTAATACCAAGTAAATTTGCTACTTGCATTTGCTCAGTATTAGGGAGGTTTACTGTGAAGTAAGCAAGTGCACATATAGACGCATGTGCTTACTTCACAGTAAACTATGCTAATGTGAAGCCTGTCATGTAGATGCGCAGTATGTACCATAGGTATCAGAGGGTGCATCTACATGAGATGCTTACTGAATATTAGCCTAATAACACTGTGCAGTAGCATGTCACAGCAAAAACCCTGCTAATAGCCTACTGTGCAGTGTTATTAAGCTAATGTGTAGTAAGCATCACTAATAACCATGTGCTGGCACCACTAAGCAGTAACTTTAGGTACTGCGCATTTAGTTGGTACTTTATTAAGGAAGTAATAAATTAAATGCACGGTAGGGGTGTGTGAAACAGCACTGTTTAGTTTCAACTTCCGTTTCACCATTTCAAAGGGACTGTGTTTAATTTTGTTGTTTCATTTAGTTTTGAAGCATTGTTCCATTTCATTTTGTCAAAACTGTTTCAATGCATTTAGATGTTTTGCCCACAGGCTATAATGGGGAATCATGAAAATGCCTATAACTTCGTAATTTCTTTCCTGATTCAGATGAAAATTGCAGGGATAGTAGCCCCTTCTGAGGGAATGAAGCCTGCCAACCTGCCAAGATTCAAGGAGATAGGTGTAGGGGGGGTCTGTGCAACTGCACCTCAAACAATTGAAAGCAAAACTTGTATTACTTGCCAGCAGCTGCAGCCTGCTGTCATCCTGTGCACAGATCTGGGGCTTGCACCCTCTGGAGGGCTGTGGGGCTGTGCCAGACTCTTCCCAGGGGTGCAGACCCCCTGATCTGTGCGTGGGATGACAGCAGGCTGTTGCTGATGCCTTGGATTGGTGCTGGGCACAGCCTGTGCCCAGCGCTGGGAAGACAGCTGCTGCCACTGGCCCCAGGCAGCAGTGGCAACCTCCTGTCATTCCATGTGCAGATCTGGGGGTCCGTGCCCCCTGGGAGGTCCATGCTAGATGGCTGCACTGGGAGGGCAAGTGGTGGGGGGTGGGCTAGAGTGAATTTTGGTTTGGCAGCAGCCTCCCTTCCATCACTGTCGTCTGCCTTGAGCATTGGGGAGAGTTCAGTGTGGCCCCTGCTGCAGCTGCAGGATTCGCAGATGCTACCTGCCTGCAGCCACTGGGCTGCACCATGCCAGGGGGTACAGGGCATGATGCAACCCAGTGGTTGCAGGCAGGTGGCGTCCACCACTCCTGGGGCTGCAGCAAGGGTGGTACTGGGCTCTTTCTGGTGCTTGGTGGCAGTGCTGAGAAGGCAGGTTGAGCTCTGTGGGGCTGGCAGAGCTGCTCGGAGTGCAGCCCTAGCTCTCCCTGCTTCCCACTACCAGAATGCACTCCAAGCAGCTCCACCAGTCTCATGGAGCTAAGCCTCATGGTGGGAGGTGGGGGAGACTCACTGGCTAGGGCTGTGCTAGTAGCCAGGGCTGAACCTCCCACTGCCAGGCTCAGCTCCATAGGGATGCGGAGCCTCTGGCCGCCAGGCTGCACTCACCAGGGCTGCACTCCCAGTGGCTCTGCCAGCCCCATGGAGCTCAGCCTAGTGGCAGGAGGTGGTGGGAGATCCAATGGCGGAGCTGCTTGGAGCACAGCCCTGGAGAGCACAGCCCAGCAGTGGGAGGCTCTGCAGCCCCAAGGAGCTGAGCCTGGTGGCAGGAGGCAGCACAGAGTAACTGGGTAGGGCTACACTCGGAGCAAAGGCTCCACCATTGGCTCTTCACTGCCTCCCACCACTAGGCTCAGCTCTATGGGATTACAAAACCTCCTGCTGCTGGGCTGTGTTCGCCAGGGCCGTGCTCGGAGCGGCTCTGCCACTGGCTCTTCCACTGCAGGCTGAGCTTTGTGGGGCTGCTGGAGCCACTCGGAGCACAGCCCTGGCTTGCCCCTGCCTCCCGCCACTGGAGTGCACTCTGAATGGTTCTTCCAACCCCAGAGAGCTGAGCCTGGCAGTAGGAGGTGGCAGGAGGCAGAGGAGAGCCCCTGGCCGTGACTGCACTCTGAGCAGCTCTGCCACCGGTTCTCCTGACACCGGGCTGAGCTCCATAGGGGAGATCCCAGCACAGACCCCCAGCCCGCAGCCCTCCCATTGCAGCTGGTGCTGGTGGCCTCCCAGGAAGAGCTGGGGGAAGCGATCAGAGAGCTGGGGGAAAGATCGGGGAGCTAAGGAAGTCAACCAGGGAACTGGAGAATGTTCAGGGCCCTGAACATTCCCCCAGCTCCCAGTTGGATTCCCCAGGTCTCTGATTGCTTCTCCCAACTCTCTGATCACTTCCCCAGCTTTTCCCATGGGGTGCAGGCCCCTGGATCTGCACGCTGGGTTTCAGGAGGCTGCCGCTGCAGTTTCAGCAGTCCCATGCACGGATTGGGGGCCCGCGCTCCCCCAGGAAGAGCTGGGAAAATGATCAGAGAGCTTGGGGAAGCAATCAGAGTCCTGGGGAATTGAACAGGGAGCTAGATGTCAGTATCAGAGAGCAGTCCTTCCCCCCTTTCCCCCCTTCCCTCTCCTTAGTTTCTATTTAGCTGCAGCAAGCCCGGCTTCGAAAATCAAAATGTTTTGAAACTTTCAAAATGCTTCGAGTGTCCTTGTTTAGTTTCAAAGGTGTTTTGAAGCCTTTTGTTTCATTTCAATTTCACTGTTTTGAGCTCGAAATGCATGGAAACAGCTTCAAAATGAAACAGCCGTCGACATTTCGCACAGCCCTAATGCATGGTATCTAAGGTGTATTAATGAATATGCAGACGTCCCCAGAAAGTCTACATAGGAGGAAGTAGAATATATCAGCAACTTCTTCTCTACCAGGAATTCCACAAGTAAAAGTCAAATTGTATTATATACACTCAAATACATCAAGATAAATAGCAAATAACTTAACTTTTAAAAACTCAGACAGATTCACCCTCAGCTATACTTAGCACTTTCAGAATATTGCAACATACTTCACAGGTCTTTATTAGAATCAGCAGTTTAGAGAGATATGGGCAAAAAGCATATAACCAACCTTCAGTATCTAATGGACTTCTTTAATTAAAAAAACAAAAACAAAAAGCTCAGCAGTAATTGTAAAACAATTATAATATCAGGAATTTAGAACCAAAATAATCATACCATGGCAAAAATGTCAGTTACCCCCATCCCTGCTCAGATTGCAGAAGTGTTTAATTTACTATCGGAAGTAGGTGGAAATCTGTAAAGTGAAAAGTTATACCTCCATACCAAAGGTCACAGATCATCCTAGAAGGAACACAGACAGTTAAATAAAATGAAGGAAATCCAAGGCACTATCCTATTTCACCAAGTGGATGACCAAAGTGAAGCTTGAAACCAACTGGGTTACAGGGCTACAGATTGCCCTCTGGAGATGTGCAGATGTCTCCCTATTCTTCCTCCCTGGAGGGAGTAATAGAGCCACTCTTACACAATAGTCAGGGAACTCTGTTAGGCTTAAACTGCATTTTGGTTGTCCACTAGGTGAAATAGGATTCTGTCCCAAGAATGTTTTTGGCAGTGTTGCTGACAGATGCAACAGAAGCATATAAAGTCACTGAAAGTGAAATGCAATGAGAGCAGCAAACAAACTCCAAGAGGTGAGATCCTAGGTCCACTGAAATCAATAGCAGAACTGTAACAGACTTCAGGGGCCAGGATTTCACTCTGCTGCTACACAGACCACAGCAGAAGAAAGTGTTTTGAGAGTAAATAGCCATCCAGATTTTAACAGAGGGAGAAGGTAATACTCTGTTTTGTCATGGGAGTTCTTGTTGTCTATATTCCTTCTCTGTCCTAGGCATCTCTCTTTCTATTGCCCCAATTAGTTTGGTATTGCTATTTTTGGTTGTTCCTATGTCCTATTTGCATTTGATTTGGCAAAAATGCTGGGTGAAGGGGCGGTGATGGGGGGGGGGAGGGGGCGGAAGAGGGGAAAGTTTTTGAGGATCTACATGACAGTTTTACTTTTCTTTTTTAGAAATGACACTAGTCTTTCAAGATTTAGAAAAAGGATTGCAAGTTTACAGCTTTGGCTGCAGTGTTACTATATATATTTAGCTGACCTAATTAAATAGTACTGATCCCTTTGAATCCTCTCACATTATAGCAAGACTTTTTTCTAGTGTACAATGTTTAGCACAGTGGATACTATAAGAAACAGCTAACTTGTATGTTGCTCATAAAATTACAATCTCTGATGTATGTAAAAATATCAACTAGTTATTTCAAAAAGCAATGGAGACTACCAGTAAAGTTCCTGAGTAAATGGCTTGATTTAAAAAACTGCCAAGTCCCCAGCAAATCCCTTGTATGGGATGTCCTGTGTGGTCAGCAGTTCTTAGGAGGGCTTTTAAGAAGTCTAAATATGGACTTAGGACCCTTACTTTAGGGTCCTGTTTGTAAAATGTTCTCCCTTCTAGTAATAATGCAAATAAATTTTCTCCATTCAGAGACATCTTATCAAGTTTTTAATTTGGAATATACTGAACTTTAAAAAGAAAACACCCTTCCCCCCCCAGCAAAACAGCAGCCACAGTTGGGAACAATAAAAAAAAACTTCCAGAAAAACTGAAAAAATATACAAGATAAGCACTGATATAAATTTAGTGAAAGGAAGGGTATTTTAATTTAACTACTTATTTTCTATGCAGGGCTGTAAATGTATATTTCTTTCTACATTCCTCTAGCTTAGATGAGGGAAGCCTTGTGGATAACAGAGCCATCAACTTTTGGAATACTTGCCCTGCAAGGGGAGAAAGTATTGTAGCATAATATAGGTTAATACAGATATAGGATGCAAAAGGAACACACATCGGTAGTGTTGGGAGAGCCTGAGCTGTATAAATCATGAAAGGAAAGAGCCTGGAAATTATTTTTTCAAGTAAAGAAAGGAAAAGATAATGCTTACTGGGAGGTTATTTCAGGCATAAGACAATGTGGCAATGGTATGGAGTTGGAAATGATCTAAATAGACAAAGACAGCAATCTGGAGAGATTCACAGGTATGAAACTCAGTGATAGGTAGGAAAGTCTGGCATGAAAGTAATGTAGTGATATAACATATGACATGACAGTAATGTATTTAATCTTTCTATCTCCAAACTTCTCCCTACATCCTCCGATTTTAAAGGAATAATTTTGTCCTTCCCATAAACTACAACAGTCCTGAACACAAATGCGCTCCTGCTCCAAAGATCTTCATCAGGTCCAGCAACTGAACACCCAGATTTTGCAACCTGTGTCTGATAACCTCTTTCCAGGGGCCAGTTATTGTCAGCAAATCTTGTAAATTCTCAGCTAAAAGATGCCCATCACCCATCTGACATCATAACTCATTAGATTTGAAAAGAGCAACCCCATTTTTGAATATCTGACCATCCCAAAATAGGATTTAACAAAGGTAAGAAGACCTATTACAGTCAGGCAGCAGAATAGACTGGGGATAATTAGTTTTCACAACTAATATACAATATCTTGTTCAATTTGTACTCTGGGCAGAAATTCCAGGTGGTCGTTGCTGTTATTATTTCCAAAAAAGTCAGTGTGTTTAAATAGCTAAAATTCAACATCCCAATCACAGCATACTACTATCTCCATTCTATTTGGGAACAGCTCCTTTATCCCCATTACAGTCTACCTGGATTATTCTCATCTACTATGTGTGTATAACTGTATATACATACTGCCTTTTCCCTTTTTTATTCACAGTGTCTCTCAGCCTTAATTCTTCTTTCTAGTGTCTTGTCTAATTAAAGCAATTACTTGAATTCTTAATTTCAAATTATATTTTTGGAGAGGTAATTTTCTTCTCTGCTAGTGTATTTTTGATACACTGACACCTCTTCTCCATAATTCAATTTTTGAGACAGCTAATGAGCTCCCAGTGAACTCTCCTCTACTATTGACAGAAAATTGATGTTTGCATCATGAGAATGATTGCACTTTTTGAAAAGACAAAATATTTTTCTTCTTTCTTGGCTTTTGGTATTTATTCAGTTTTACTATTCTATTATTGGAAGATCAGCCGAACACTCAATTAATCCATAAACATATAGTAAGAGCTTAAAAAAAGTCTTAATACCATATAATGATTGAGATGATATTAAAAGTTGGTTAGATGCTGCCCTGTTTTCACCAATGTTAGATGATGCTATTGTCTGCCCTGTCAATTTGGGGATTAACACTTGAAAGAAATCAAAGTGTGATTACTGAGACTAATGAAAATCATGGTAACAATGAGGCCTGAACTGAAATAATTCTGACATCATCTTTTATAAGGGCTATAGTATAGATAGCATTTCATGGACAATTTCTCAAAACCAAGAGATGGTAATGTTCTCTTATATTGACTGCTTAAATGGCTAGGTTTTATTTTACTTAAAACAAAACAAAACAAAACAAAACCTGTGTAGGTAGGCCTGATGTTATGAAATTAGCAATGAAATGAGAACTGTGTCATTTTTAAATTTGCAATCTGAATCCAAAGTATATTATGGCCCCACTTTGCAAAGCAGTCTCTGCGTAAATACCTCATTGCAATATCTTACCATCAGTGTATCCCATGTAATGACTGTTTGGTTGTCTGTGAGAGATGAACTAGAAAATATCAACATGGTAAACTTACTGCCCTTGATGGTGGTAATTTCAAGCATCTAAAGCATCCTAAACTAGAAACATAATAGCATCTGTACCAAGCTTCAGGCAGGCTCATTAGCTTGGGGACAGCCCAACTGGCCCTGTCAGTCCTCATGTTAATTATCCAAATATTTCACAGACATGGCTCTATTGCTTCCAATTTAAAAGGCAGTCCACCTGGAGGGATGGAGCGTGCTGGAGGGCACACCTACTGAAGACAGTAGGTGAATTGTGTAGATAGGGCCTCAAGTGATTTCAATCCAATTGCAAAACCGGCCTTATAACCCAGATTAATTGGCATTCTTAGTGGCCAAAGACTGAGAAGCCAGATGACACAGTGCAGATCATTTATATTTACAGATCTTCAAACTCAGGGTCAAGTACAGCATGGAGAAATGTACAATGCTGGCTCTCATGGTATACCATTTCTCTGGCAAGACACAGCATTTCCCACTCCGGGGATAGTAATAAAACACTTTCCATAAATATTTAATCCCCAAAATGTTTCTTATATAAAAGTGTTGTCAAAATTGTATTGATTTTGTCAATGAGGGAAATGCATGGTTATATTACATTCTTAGAGAAGAGTCAGGCTATACTGCAAAGGAAATTTTACTGACACTAAGTAATTCAGAAGCTTTTTACCTTTTAGTCCAGGAAGACAGCCCAATGAGCTCTCTCTCACAGCAGGAATGTAAGTGTGAATTTCACTGAGTGAAATTATACCTTGCCTAAGCTTGTCAAAGAAACCACCTGAAGATGACTTACAGCTCAATTTGTCCAAAAACTAAAAAATTGCAGAGGTTTCTGCAATACTTGGATGGATGAATTTGAACTGCTTCAAACTTTGCACATATTTTTATAGTATTCATAAAAGTAAAAATAACAAACATTAGCCTGAACTGTAAGCAGAGTCTACACTAATACACAGTTGTGCTATATTACTTTGCTACATTGACCCATGGCAAAAAGTAATAGTGTATTAATAAATATAGTGGTAAATTGTATGCATGATTATTTAAAAATCCTAAAATGACATGTAAACAGATCTATTTGCATTTGTATTGCTCTTTGCTACGGCAAGATTTTTTACAGGAGTACTGCTAGGCAACAGCTTTGACCACCATGCTTGAGAGACCATTACAAGACTGGATATGAAGGCTTTCTTGATGTGCGCATCATACGTTTTCCTTTTTTCTGAATTCCATTTTTTTTACATTTTTACCCATTTTACAATCTGAAATGATTCCACATTTTCCCTGAAGTTTACACAGTTCAAATTTTTGAGGATTCTTTTTATGTTCTCCTGATGTTGCTTCCCAGCTAGCCTATCTGGAATTACTATGTGGTTATATGAACAAACTATTACATGGAAAGAAGGTAGGGCTGTACTACAGATCAGCTGTTCCACAGTAGCTGTTTATATGCATATTGGTGCTTGCTATTGTGGAAGCTAAACTGTGCTCCTTACCCCTCTTTCACTGTAGGCTGAGCACATGTGGTTTAGCTTGTATCTATTAATGGGCAAAAGTATGTACAATGTACAAGTCTGTACAATGTACAAAAGTATGTACACTGTTAACCACATGGCAGCCGATACTCAGTACATTGTTTATATTCCCATACCATTAAGTATTAAGGATACAATTTTCCAAAAACACAAAAAGCAATTTAGTTCCAAATGTCATGAAATTTCAACAGAAGTTCACAAATCAAACGTTCCAGCTATCTAATCATTTATATGGTTCTTTTTCTAAACTCCTTTCAGACTGTAAATCTTTCTCTTAATGACATGTACAAAAGTGAATTATAACCTAAATGTAGTCACAACAAAGTTCTATACAGCAGGCTTCTCTATTTCATTGACACGTCTACATAAGACGCTACTGCACAGTGGTTACTACTCATTTATTTAATACTTGTATTAGCAGGTACTAAATGTACAGTAAAGGGAGTTACTGTATGGTAGCACCAGCAAATGCTTTTAAAGTGATGTTACTGCACAGTAGCCTAATATTACTGTGCAGTAGCATCTCAGCATGGTTTTGACACATGACACTACTGCACAGTAGTATCAGCCTACTGCGCAGTCAGTGTCTCGTGTAGACATGCCCCATGAAATTAAGTTCCTGTGCATAGAATCCAAAACCATGTTACATTTTTTTTTATAATTCTAGTAAACGCATACCTATTTACCTGTCCCTTAATATCACTCTCTTAAATATTTTTAATGTGTATGTATTGTCTGATACTATTTTTCCACTTATATTAGTCTATATTTTTCTAAACTGACCTTATACACTTCATCCTCACACACAACAATTTCACTTTTAATAATCAACATTTCCTCCAGATGATGGGAACAGCTATGGACACCAAAATGGCTCCACAGTATGCCAACTTTTTATGAGCCACCTGGAAGAAGACTTCCTCAAGAACTGCACCATCAAACCCTTGCTATACTTAAGATATATTGATGACATCATCATTTGGACTGAAAACCTACAATCCCTGATTGAGTTTCATCAGCAATTCAACAATAACCATCCCTCCATCCAACTTTCTCTAGAATACTCCAGCACCAACATCTCCTTTTTAGACATGATGATCAGTATCCAGAACGATAAAATACAGACCCCGTTATATAAGAAACCCACAGACCAACATACATATCTGCACAGAACCAGCAATCACCCTAAACACACCAAAAAAGCTGTGATATACAGCCAAGCCCTCAGATACCACCGAATTTGCACTGAAGAGAACACCCGGGATTGCCACCTCACCAATCTTAAAAGGGCTTTCACCCAGCAAGGACACTCCTCTAGAGAGGTAGATTGCACGTTTGAAAGAGCCACCCAGATACCACGTGAAGAACTGCTGCGGTACAGAAGAAAAAACCCCACAAATGGCACACTGCTGGTTATGACATATCACCCCTCCCTTGAACCTGTACAGAAAATCCTCAAACAATTGCAACCCATATTAGAAAGAGACCCTATTCTTAAAAAGATCTCCCCAGAGCCACCCATCCTAGCCTTCAAACAAGCACCAAACCTCGCTAACCTCATCACCAGAAACAAACTACCTCAAGCCCAGAACACACCAAAAGGATCCGGACCGTGCCATGACAAGAAATGCAAAACCTGCCAACACATCTCCACCATCTCCATTATTACTACACCCCACAACAGAGCCATCAGCATTCCTGGATCTTACAGCTGCACCTCCAGAAATGTAATATATCTCATCTAATGCACCAAATGCCCTGATGGAAAATATGTAGGAGAGACCAAACAATAACTGTGCACCAGAATGAATGCACACCGGAAATCTATCAAAGACAGGAATACCCAATTACCTGTGGGGGGCACATTTCTCACAAGAAAACCACTCTCTCTCTAATCTCTCAGTCCTGATCCTCAAAGGAAACTTACAAAACGCCTCCCAGAGACGAGCCTATGAACTCCACTACATCAACTTCCTGGACACAAAAAATCATGGACTAAATATAAACATTGGATTTATGACACATTATAACCTGCCTGACATCTGACTCCCCAGGTATCTCTCCACTTTCATCCCTCTTCTCTCTCTCTCCCCTGCCCCGCCCCCCCCCCCCCCAGCCTGTCTCTCACCCATTGACTCCTCAATCTACATTTTCACTGACTACCTGCTTTGTATGCATACCAGCCCAGCCACTGGCTTCTTTACTTTTCATTCCATCCAGGAAGAGCACACACCAACTGCTGAAACTTCCTTAGCCTGACAAAGGGTTTTTGAGCCCGAAAGCTTGCTTAATAATTGTTATCCAACTACTTAAGTTGGTCTAATAAAAGATATCAGATTCACCCAAAGAACCTTGTCTGCTTATACCAAGAAAAGAACTTTTGTGCTCATGTTTTCAATCTTTCTGTGTCTCTTTATATTTCTTCTCCCTGTTTTGTATAATCAACATATTTCCTACAGACAAGTAGACAATGCCATGCTTTGCAGCACAGCTCATCCCCTCCACTTCTTCCATACTCCCAGGACTGGAGGGAGGGGCCACAGAGGCAGCCGCTATTGTATGAGACCCTACAGGATCCATCTCAGTTGTGGAGATTGTCCTTACCCCCTCAAGTACAGATGAGTAGGGACAGGGAGGAGAAGGAAGACTGGAAAGAGAAGTGTATGGCAGAGTTAGGTCTTGCCCCAAAGCCCTTACCTGGGACCAACTAGATCTGTGGTTCTCAACCTCAAGGCACCCCCTATATCTTTTCTAAATTTAGATTATAGCTCAGTGATTCTCAACTGAGGTATATGAAATTCAGAGAAATTATGGAGGGGTGCCTTGAGGTTAAAAAGGTTGAGAACCACTGGCTTAGGAGATATTGATGGATATGGTCAGGTCACATTACCTAAACAGTCCCTTCTAGACTTAAAACCTATTAATTTTATAAATATGACTGACTGAAGCAACTCCCTCTCTGAATTGGTCCATGATAAAACTCTGTATTAAATTAATGTTTCTCAGGATTCACTGCTAAGTTTTATTTTTTTGTGATCAAAATATGGCACACTCTTGTGTTCCTGCCTATCTCTTTTCATATTTGTAGTCTAAAATTTTAGTTTCATGTGATGACCAGTCTCATATGAAGAGTCCCAAGTGAAGCCATGTTGGCCGATTTCTTTTCTAACACACAACTTTCTGAGGATTTGTTTTCTCTTGCTCCTTAATTTGGGTGCTTTTTAGGGATTCCTGGTAAATTAGAATGACATCTTCCTTTGAGTTTTATTCAGCAGGGGTCACATTGCTCCCTTCTACAATAACGAATCCACTGATGGAGCTGTAGGGTGAGGAAAATTGTGTAAAGATGACCCTTTTCTGCATTGTTGCCAGGATGTTCCAATAGGGTGGTGTAGCGTAGAAGAAGTGACTCTCCTATCATGTCTCTGGGGATTCTCAGAAGACTAGTGCATTGGCAGGTTCAACTATCCTTAGTCCTGTACATGCAAATACATGAGTTTTGGCTAGTCACTGTTCAGGGGAAAATATATCAAATGAATCTCTAAATATGAGATTAGAATGGAATGGTCAACATCACTTTCATGTGTAAAGTAATGTGCGACTCCAAGTCACCAGTTCCATTTTCCCCTTCACAAACACCTCTAAGGGTCAGTAGAATCAAGGTATGGAAACTCACCATATTCATCCTACTGTCAGTATCAAGGCTGAGGTTCCAGCTCCAGCCACTGAGCTGAGGCCTGTCTAGCAAGAATGTTTATTTATCCAGCTGCTAACACATAGATACAGTCACTAGAGGGAAACAATTTTGTCATATTTGATGGGGCATAATGAGAAACTCAAAATCAAAGAATAAATCTAAATTTTTCTTCTGTATATTGGAAATTATTATAGTAATCTTCATCATCATCTTCCTGTTCTGCCATCAGCTATTAATATCAATAGGCCATCTGCCATATAATTAAGGCAACTCATCATATCTGCAAAAGCCCCTGTTACTGTAATCCAGCTATCCAAACTGACAGGTCATGTAAAGTTAATAAAAGATAAAATAAAACTGTCCTACACAGTCATATACGTATTATATATATGCACACACAGACTTCAAAAGAAACACATTTATCATATCCGTATCCAAGGTGAAGGAACAACAATAGCACCGCCACCAAAAAAAGTCACATCACAAATAACTGCAGAATCAAAAGTCTTGCTTAGAGGCCACTGCTAACTAAAGTAGGTGTAAATAATACATTTTTGTGGATGAGAAAAACTGAAAGCTTATTATTATCAAGTTATATAATATGCCATCTATGGCTCTCTTTCTGACATGGAAGCCAAGAGCTTTTGTTCATGTAGGCAGTGCTTTTGCAGGCTGATGCATTATCCCTGCCCCAGATTAATACTGATTCTGATAGAAACATGACCTTGTGCTCTAGCGTCTGTATCAACTGAAAGCTAAACATCCCTTCCTTCCTTTCTTTAGGATCAGCATGAATCATGTGCAAACTAAACCAGATGTAGGACATACGTATGTATTTCATTGCTCTAATAAGAGTGAACAAAATGCTAAACTGGACCTCTGGTCCATTTAGCCCACTATCCTGTATCTCTATAGCAGAGACTGGATGCTAAGGAAAACAACACTTATATGAGAGGTATCCAATCCCTTGTCCCTCTTCCATCACAGCTTACAAAATTCAGAGGCCTAGGAAGTTGTAATATGAAAGTTGTGGCCCTACTACCATGTTCAATACCCTCCACAGATGGACTTTCCTTGTAAGAATTTGTCCAGTCCTTTTTTAACCTGGTTGAATTATCTACAGTGTTCTCTGGCAATGAGTTCCACAAGGTAATTGTGCGATGTGTGGAAAAAAAAAGAATTTCCTTCTATTGTTTGAAAAACCATTTCCTAATAATCTAATTGCATGTCCCCTAGTTCTAGTATTTCAAGAAATAGTAAATCCCCATGTACTTTCTCCAGGTCAGTCATGATTTTATAGACCTCTGTCATATCTACCTCCCTACCATTATCCTTTCCTAAGCCTAAGAGTCCTAGCCTACTTAGTCTCTCCTTATTCAGAAGATTCTCCATGCCCCTGATCATCTTGTTGCCATTCTCAGTACCTTTTTTAGTTCAACTATATCTTTTGGGGTGAAGTAGGACCAGAACTTCACCCAGGCTAGTGATCAGAACCTGGCTTTTTGGAGGTAATCAACCACTCAGCTGGTAATGTCCCTGCATTCCTTCATTTGGAAACAACCTGTTGAAAAAAAGGTTCCAATGAGTGAGGCTTTGTTTTCTGATGGGGTGTCAAATGCTGATAACAGAGCTGATAAATGCTTTGTTATTAAGGGGTTGGACCCTCCCTAATCACAGTGTCCTCCCAGGGCCTGGCCACACCCCCCGTCAACTCAGCCCTCAGGAAAGGAAGGGAGGGCTGCTCTAGTGCTCCCCAGCTTTTAGCCTGAGCCACTGAAGGCATGTGCCTGCATTTCTGGGATGTCTGTCTGGTTACAAAACTGATTTAGCCTAGCCAGGTTAGACTAACCTGCAAAGATTGAATCAATTCAGGCTCAGGCTTTTTGAATCTCTATCCCTAGCCACAGTATTCAAGGTTTGGGCATACCACGGATTTAGAGAGTGGCATAATGATATTACCTGTTTTGTTTTCAGTACACACCTTAGTTCTGGTCCCAACATCATTCTATTTGCTTTTTTGACTGCTGCTGAACACTGGGCCAATGTCAGATAACTATTTACAGTAATTCTAAACTTTTTTTTTTTTTTTTAGTTTCTTTTTCAAAGCCCTGATATACTGTATCAGCTACTTTAAAGAGCCCTAGTAGTATGGTGAGGTATGGCCTGCCTTTACAAAAGCCACACTGACTCTTCTCCAACAAGTCCTGTTCACCCATGTGATAAGATACAGTTTGTATTAGGTCTCTTAAAAAAGTAAAGTTGCCACACATCTCAAAGAACCATAGGAACCTATTTATTATACTTTGACAAAATAAATGAGAGCTAGAAAAATGAGTAGCAGAACAATTGCATTTGAGGGAAGTACTATTTGGCTTCTTTATTCCAGTTCTAATCTAATTGCTAATTGAAACAAAACAATGCAAAATAATGTTTAGATGTGAATCCTGATTAATTAGTAGCAGCTCAACTCAAGAGTAATCTCTTGAAGGTAAATTTAGTGCTGCTGGTGTTTTGTCCTTCTCTGCTACTTAGAAGCTACCTGACAGTACTTCAGCCTGATAAACATCACATGCTATTTTGAGAAAATCTTGCCTGGACTGGAACTTATGCCATTTATGGTCACACAGAGAAATAGTGAAACCGTACACCATTACAGGAAGGCAGAAATCTGACCACTTAATCGCTGTAACCTAGACACCTGGTAGTGCAATCCTAAATTGTTGTCCTTCACCTTTTTCCATGCTTCTAGTCTCAGATAACTTCCATTTAGAAGCCCGTCTCCTTTTGTTTAGTCACAGATACATGTTCCAAATGGCACCCATCTATTAGAAATCTTAAATAGTATTAAACTGTACCCTCCTGAGGGCAGATGTCTATGTCTGAGCATCTAAAAGAAAAAAAAATCATAGTGGTTTGTAGCATAATTACTTTTACACAGAGCAGCTATTATTATGCTTGTTTTGTGACATTAATGGACTTGGAAAATAGAGCTTGTCTGTCAGACAGTTCAAAATCAGATCAAGAGCATTCATAAAACCATATTTCAAATTCAACCAATTGATCAAAACTGAATCATCCCACTAACTCACTCTGACAACAGAGTGCAAACTCTATCATGGAAAGAAGTAGATATAATGAATGCCTATAGTTAATGAAGTTAAAGTAACAAAGAAGATAAAAAAGGAGTTGCAATATAGGCTCCAGTCAGGAGTACAATAATCCTAAGAGAACCACCTGACAATTACATTTAATATGCTAATGCTATTGCAGCACATGAAATTTTCTATTCTGCTCATAAAGGTCTTGTTAACAGTAATTAAATGTTAAGACATTTAGCTCTGAAAAGAAAAGCGATATAGTGAAATTATAGAACCAGTAGAAGACTTTTTTTAATTAGTATTTGAATAGGAAGTGATTGAATTCTCATTGCCAAGGGAAAACAAAGCTGATCAGCCCTACATTAAATTACATGCAATCACACCTACATCATTAGAATTGGAAATATTTGTGTTTACAGCATTTTACAAGACCCTTCTGTGCCACTCCACAGAAGATGAGAGTTGTTGCAGCCCTCATCTAATGAGCTCAGACTGCAGCATTTCTAACATTGAGCCTTGGAGCTCCCTGTTCCAAACCCTGGTGTCTGTTGTAAGGGTGGCCAGAGGCATTACAGTACAACTTTGTGCCCAGGGAAGCTGTACGGCACTCAGGACAGTGCTGACTCTCGCTGTGCAGATTCCAGCATCATGATCAGTTGCCAGTGCAGGAATGTCTGCTTCTGTGCCCCCTGCAAAAAGGGGCTGCAGTCTCAATTGCTTCCCCCTCAGTTACACTACTTAGGGTGACTATCACATATATGGAAGATCATTTGGAATCTATGATGCAGGCCTCAAGTATTCATAATTAATTTATTTTGGGCAGAAGCAGTATGAAATCCACTGGTGAATGTGTGTTAGTGGTATTCCTCTGTCCTGAGCTATACAGCATATAGGAGTTGTTACAACCCATAGCTACAGAACCTTGGCTTTTTAGTTCATACTATAACACAGCTCATGCTTTTGAACTATGAAAGTCTCCTGTTCAATTCCTTTATCAGCTCAGAAGGCAGTCATCACATGTGCACAAACTAACTGTCCAGTACCTTGAAAAAAGTTTCAGATGACATTTTTCAAGGACTCTCTCTTTAAAGTGGTAAAATACCTTATACATCAACAGTAGACATTGGGCTTACACAGCATGGCTTCCAATAAAGAATAATTGAATTTATGAAATACAACTAATTTAGACTGCCAAGGTCTCTGAAGAATCATGATGCTTCTTTTTAATATTCACTTCTGATTTTAACAAAATGCCCATTAAAAAACAGATTTACTTGCATGGATAAATATATATGGTTTAATTTGAACATACATGGAAAATGAAGCACTATTCTGGACCAGACAATGTCATTTTACAGTATTATCAGTATCCTATTTGATATTCACTGAGCTTCTTATTCATAACTCATATGGCAGGAAATTATAAAATATATCAGCCTTTACTCAGTGCTTTGTACCCAGACTCTAGAGCTCAGGCAATTGTGTCCTAATTTGGAGAAGACTGGAAATATCTCCACAAGACAATTCCAAGAAGTTAAACAAGTCCTAATGGGACAGCATATAGGTATTTCAGTTACCAAATACAGAAGTTTACTAAAAATCATAGGTCCAAATTGCATGGTAGAAAGGACCCCATGAAACAACAGAAATGTTTGGCAAACTAGAATATAGTCCTGGAAGATGAGAAGAAAAGGATATAGAATGTAAACACTCAGGCCAAAAATAGCAAAAGAATCTATTCTTTATATATTTACTGTATGGATTTATAGACAAATTAAACCAGTAGATATATTGGTGTATGACCAAACAGGACTTAAAAACAGAGTGGGCACATCTACAGGTGTCCCTACGGTGCCTTTGTTACTGCACCATCATTTAGTACTTCATTTAGGATGTCTCAGTAACAGCTTGTATTGCACTGTGCACATTGCATGGTTATTTTTCGTTGCTACATTATTGTATCATCATGCTATAATGAGGGAGGTGTTGCTATGGCAACATAGCTGCTGCATCACAGTTTGTGATCGCCAAAGCTACATCGCTGTAGTGCATTGCTCAGTAAGAGCTACCAGCAGGCCACTTAGTTATCCATACTACTATAGATATGATTAGTGCTTCTAATAGAAGTACAAGTATTATTTCACGCTAGATAATTCTCCAGGTTTCATCATGAACTTTCATTTCTAAGTCTACGGTCATGTTATTCTTTGAATACATATAGTGAAGTTGTTCTTCTTATACACTCCTTGTGACTTGAATACTGTCATGATAGGGGGCTCTCCACTGGTGTTCCAGAATCTTTGGTTTGCTGTTAAATACACTTTACCTGTCGCTCCCTTGAGACTTTAACTAGATACTGATATAAATCACACTGTCCTCAGGTGTCCTGGAAAGGAAAATATACCTTAAGATAGTATGGACCCATTGCACTGAGATCTTTGTAATCTAGCACCTGAACCTTGCTCAGAGACTCATGCAGTTCAGACCTACTCACTTGACTTTATTATGCTCAGGGGACATAGTTGCACGTGATTTACTATTTCTAGTTTCTTTGCGAATTTCTTACATATGCTGTTATAGAAAGAATAGCAGTAATCTATTCTGCAGATGACAAACACACACACTTATCACTAGGGATCCTGGTTTTCTCCGATTAAAAAAAAAAAAATCCCCAATATTTATATGGAAAAAAAGTAATCCCAAATCCACAATTTTCCATAATTAAAATGCAATGCTAATATATAGATATACGTAAAGTGGTGTTTCATTTTAACACAGAAAAATGTGGATTTGGGTTTACTTTAAATCCAGAAGTTGGGGATTTTTTTTATCAGAGAAAACCAGGATCCTAACCTAAGTAATATGGCTAAAGCCAGTTCATTTGCTTTTTGCTTGAGTCATATAACCCTGTTCAGAGCTAATCAAGATCTCATGAAACAAGAATTCCAGTGAATACTAGTGCTTTACCTATTCCAGCACTCCTGCTATTTCACCCATTAAGAGAGCTGAAATGGTATTAGTAGAACATAAGAAGAATTCCCTCAAAAGTTTAATGTGGACAAAGCAGAAGGCTGACTTAAAGTACTGGAGTGTATATGATCTGAACTAGAAGTGAGGTCCTACCTATGCTTATCATTTCTAATTAACGTGGTGAGGTTTCCAATTAACATGCTTATCAGTTCCATTTAACATGGTGAACTTCCCATGCTTCAGTCTTTCCTAGAGCTCTTCATCAGCCAGGCTCGTCCCTAGCTAGAAAAAGTACAGAATGTTATATATGGATCTTTTTAAAGAGAAATCAGTTCTCAGAGTTTTTTTTAAAAATCAATAATAATGCATATATCACACATTTTGATGCTGTTTCTATTTCAGATTGGCCTGTGTTCTATGGAATAAGGAACCAATGAGGTGCAGTAGACCTAGTGATTTATAGATATCCAAGTAAGAATTATGGAGCAAACTATGAAACTTTTTTCTTACAAAGAATGAATAAAAAGTCTTTAAGGCTTGGTCTATAGTTCTTAGTACAGAAAAACAGAATGAAAATGACTGTTGAGAAAAATATCTTCTCCAATGACTTATTTCTGATCCCAGTTTTCTTGTGACACCGATCCGATTTTCAACCTTTATTTCAGCAATTCAGGACTTGCTTCCAAATATACAAAGAAATGTTATATTACATAAGTTCTACTTCTATTGAAGGTGTTGCAAGGAATTGCTGTAAGAGTCTAAGATGCAGAAACCAATGAATCAGAAGAGAAATTCACCATGATTGACCAAAAATCTCCCTCCTCTCCTTTCTCCCCAATATTTACTTTCCATCTCCTATTTTCGGCAGGTGAATCCTCACTTCTGTGAAAAAGTACAGGAAGCTATTACGTCCTACTGAGCATTGGAAAGAAAGGAGAGAAGCAGCTACGGTCCGTCTAGTAAGATTGAAGTTAGGTTGATGAAGAACTTCTTAAAATGTAAAAAATGAGAAAAAAGTTAACAGAGGGGCAACAAGTTGTGTAAGCTTGTGAACTAGTATCCCTGACACAAGGAATTGTGCTTAGTTAGTTCTACCCACAATTTGCATTGCTATTGTCAATTTCTGTACATTTAAGTGATTCAGTGAATATAATCTTGATACCAAGGCAGACAAGGTTCCTTGGGTGAATTTGATATCTTTAATTAGACCAACCCAAGTAGTTGGAGAATAGTTGTTAAGCAAGCTTTCAGGTTCAAAAACCCTTTGTCAGGCTAAGGAAGTTTCAGTAGTGTGTGCTCTTCCTGGATGGAATGAAAAGTAAAGAAGCCAGGGGCTGGTCTGGTACACATACAAGACAGGTAGTCAGTGAAAATGTAGATTGAGGAGTCAGTGGGTGAGAGACAGGCTGGGGGTGGGGGAGGATGAAAGTGGAGAGATACCTGGGGAGTCAGATGTCAGGCAGGTTATAATGTGTCATAAATCCAATGTCTATATTTAGTTCATGATTTTTAGTATCCAGGAGGTTGATGAAGCGGAGCTCATAGGCTCATCTCTGGGAAGCGTTGTATAAGTTTCCTTTGAGGATCAGGACAGATTGGAGAGAGAGAGTGGCCCTCCTGTGAGAAATGTGCCCCCCCACAGGTAACTGGGTATTCCTGTCTGATAGATTTCTAGTGTGCATTCATTCTGGTGCACAGTTGTTGTTTGGTCTCTCCTACGTATTTTCCATCAGGCATTTGGTGCATTGGATGAGATATATTACATTTCTGGAGGTGCAGCTGTAAGATGCAGGGATGCTGATGGCTCTGTTGTGGGGTGTAGTAATAGTGGGGGTGGTGGAGATGTGTTGGCAGGTTTTGCATTTCTTGTCATGGCACGGTCTGGATCCTTTTGGTGTGTTCTGGGCTTGAGGAAGTTTGCTTCTGGTGATAAGGTTAGCGAGGTTCGGTGCTTGATACCAGCATACTTAGTAGACTTTAAGGTCATATAATTTGTCATAATTAATTTCTCCTCTAAAGAATCCAATAATTGGAATTATAGTACTCCAGACAGTATCTAGATTTTTATACAAGAACTTCAAAGTACATGCATATGTTCTAGTTTCTTATTCTAGAAAGAACAAAATATGCTTACTTTTTATTTTTAAAACTTAGTTTAGAGACAGTCAAATTGTTTTGCCAGAAATGGTTTCCCTTGGCACCTTAGGTTAGATATCTGCCAACAAAACCACTTATTTTCCTGGTATTTCTGAATCAGGAAGTTTCACTATATTCCAATTCCAACACTAACAACATTCTCTTTTAAGTGAAAATGAATAGAAGCAGAAAAGACGACAGACTTTAAAAATAAATAAATAAATAAATAATGATTCCAAGTTACATATATGTTGGAAGGTCCCTGCCTTTTTACAGTACACAGGCTGACTGTGTTGCCCACCCCTCATTTTGCACTTTACAGTATACAATCCTGAGTAAAGAAAGCTAAAATTAATAGTAATGAGAATCCTGAACACAAATAAATTGTCAGAATCATCTTTAGAAATGCATCAGGTGGGTTAGGGTATCTGCTAACCCAAAACTATTCAGGCAGGATTGGTAACTGTTGGAGTGATATAGCACTGATGGCCCAGGAAGTGTGAGGAGCAAGGATTTTCATGGGCAATATCTTTAATGGGCTAACGGTATGGTTGGGGTAGACTTACACAAGCTTTTCAATATAGTCTAACCTCCAGAAGAACACATTACATTTGAAAACTTGTCTAAGTCTACTCCAACCATACAGTTGGTCCAATAAAAGATATATCACTTCCAAAAACCCTCACCTCTGGCAGGATTAATATATAAGGGCTATTTTGACCATAGTCCATGTGCAAAATAATCAAAGTGGGTTTTATGGTTCTGCTTTCCCCCTCCTCCTGCAACACAAGGGAGTAGGAGAGCAAAGGAAAACTTCAGTCAGAATGGCCAACATTTTCATGTCCTTTGAAAATCTGACTCATGTGTAAAAATGAATTAGAAAACTGAAGTTACTGTAGTCAATAACTTGAAAATTGTATGGAAGTTCTCTGAACATTTAAGAGATTGCTTAAATAGGTTTTGTTAAAAATAAATGAGGAGCTTTAAAATAAACAGCGAAATGAGAAATCTTAATACAGAAATTAGGTTAATATGAATAAATACTGTTTATTCAGACACGCAATGGGACACCTTTCCACATTTACAGCTGGCCATAAATTAATCTGTCACACATTAACCAAATATCAATAACCTTTCTAATAAACTCCAGATAAAGAGACTGTTCTAAAGCACAATGAAATTTGTGTGAATCTTTCTGTTCATTTGAATAATGCTTGGAACAGACACTTAGGGGGGGGAACTGAATAAGAGATAAGAGAGAGTTGTCTTTTTTATAGTCAACTTAGAATTAAAAACGTCACCTTAGGTAAGATAAGATTCCCCTCAAAGCAGAAAGCCATGAGTTAAGGCTCTGAGAACAGATCATTTACAACATTATAGCTGCTTCCTTAGGAAACTATCATGTTATGATTCTAAATAAATTTTAACTTTCTTAACCTAGCAGGTGTCTTAGCCTAAATTTTAATATGTAAGATTTTGCTTTCATTTAATTCCTGATATACAAATTGGCACAAAGAAAATATTAAAATGTAAATAAATATGAGCAAATCTAATAAGATATTTCCTTCAGCAAAGATCTACATCTTATGTCACCATTCTTACAATAAACATTGGTTTTCCTTTTAAAACTAATTGTCAGTAAGGTGCCAGTCTCAGAAGACACACTAATGAGTGAAAGGGAAAAGTTAAAGAATTACTCTTACATGGTTACAGGGTTCTGTTAAAAAAAAAGGTCAGACATTTTGCAGAAATAAATTTTTTCACCGTGTTGTGGTGAAGCTTTCATTGCTGTTTTATAAGCTGGCAACTCTTTTAGAACTGTGTGGTTATTTATTATCATAAGTAGAGCAGTTAGTGCTATATTTAGGTTGCTTAACTCTTGCCAGCATGACAAAAAGTTTTCAATCCTTTTTATAGAGCTCCAAAGATTACCAAAGCAGCTTGAAAAAGGGTCAAAAAAATGCCAGTGGGAAAATTTGTTAATTCTTGGCTGAGTTATAAAGTGTCAACATCACCATTTTAGACTGTGTTATCCCCAAGACAGATTACTTAAATCTAATAGCAATAAACTCTGGACATTCAGCAATAAACTCCTACCTAAATAGACCAGACCCACTGTGAGGTCAGTTATTATATAAAAAACAAGTTAAATAATTCATGTATCCTCCATTTAAGGAAAAACCTTGATATAATAATTACAGATTGCTATACTTTAAGGGAGATTAGTGAACTGTGTAGGGCTACACACACACACACACACACACACACACACACACACACAGAGTAATAAGAAATGGTGTTGAGTCTCTTGCTGAAAACAGAAACCAATGAGTTTACTCAAATGACTTTCTCCAACAACTTTGCCCAAAGTGTTTTCGGAAAGAAAGAATGGACTCAGTTCTAATGGATAAGTACTATATGATCTCTGTATTAATAGAAAATAAGTCCTTCTCCACAAACTTAATGCATGTTAAACATATTATCATTGTGAAGGGTTTTTAGTCATGAAGAGTTTTTAGACCAGTGGTTCTCAAACTTTTTTTTCCCCCCCACGGACCACTTGAAAATTGCTGAGGGTCTCAGCAGACCACTTAATAAACTTTTTTTTGTTCTATAAATCATAGAATCTAAGAATCATAGGGCTAGAATCAATGCACAGCTCATATTTTAATATCAGTAGCATTATCTTACAAGTACAGATATTCTCAAGTGTTCTGCAATCTTTCTGCAGAACACCTGAACGGACCTCGTGGACCAGCAGTGGTCCACGAACCACAGTTTGAGAACTTCTGGTCTAGACTCTGCTCAGTAATTAAAGAGGAGACCGTCTCATTTCTCTTTGAATCATTTTACCAGGTATAATTAAGAATTAGTTTTGCTAGTTCATTGATTGCACTTCCAATTTCATGAACTTTCACTTTATAAAACAAAAGCACTAAACGTATCAATAAAGACCCTCCTGTAAAATAATTGTCATGATAAACATTTTTTCCAAAACGTAAGAGAAAAGTGTACTATGGAAGGGCGCTCTTGAACATTTGGAAGTTCTGTAATTTTTAAACAATTACACAGTCAATACATTTTTGACAGTGTTCCTTCATAAGTCAGCTTCTGCTACCATGTGCTGCTCATGTGCCCTAGTCTAGAAACAGACAACTGGTTTAATGCCACCCTATTTAGGCTGTGCGATGACTTGCATCAAAGCAGTTGTAGCATGGTTGTTTACACACTAGGCTTAAATGGCAATTAAGTTGAATTAGCCATGATTGTTCTGAGGCAAAGTGTTAATTCGGATAATTCACCAGTACTTAATGTAGAACAATAGGCTTGTCAGTCTGTAAAGCCTGGGGTTTGCTGTGAAACAAAACACTGAAGTGTGAATCAATCCAGTTGGGTTTTTTAGCCTTATTTGGTGATTGTATCAATTAATTTCACTGGAATGAGTCACTATATAAAGAAGCTATTCAGTTAAACCGTAGAAGTCTGCCGTCTAAATAATTCTAAAAATCCCATGTCTGTTTTCCGTTTCATGTACTTTGACACACTACATTGTTTCTTTATATAAATATCCTCATGCAAGGTAGGGAATGAGCAGAATAACTGGGTTTTTTTGTTAGTGTAAAGTTGTCTTTTTGTTATTTCTTTCTCTCTCATAAGCATTAAAGAACATGTTGAGTGCCTCTCCAAAAGCTAGAACAAAAGAAAGAAAAATGTCTCACTATAGTTCCTGAAATAAAGATGCATTAAAAAAAAAACAAACCACTAGACATGAGTTAAGATTAAAAAAATCTGACCGGTGTGAAATGTTTAGGGAGCTTCCAAAAATCTGCTTTTATTCTGAAATCCTCAACTCTGCAGAGGAATTATTATAATGGTGTTATTACCGAAAGTAACCCCTCTGTAAATTGGCATCGAAACGTGAACCAATTAGCACTATGAGATGCTGAAAAAGTTAACAAAACTAATGGTGGCAACAGCCATCTGGGCAGACAAAAATATTCCTTTTTACCTGCAGGTCCTTGAACACAGCAATAAACATATGGCACAGAGAACTGGGCTTGTTCAATGCATAGCTAACAAAAATCTATGCGACAGATGAGCTATGATAGGAGTCACAAAGATCTAGCACAATGACCTTTCACATTAATTCCTCACTTACAATTAGAAGCGAGTAAGTCATAGCAAGGTCAGGTGACCCTCTCTAATGTATGGTATTTTTTGTGTTTACATGAAGTTTTGTGAGGCAAAAGTTTAATATGGCAAGTCCAATTAGCCTCTGATAATACAATACTACATTCAATCATTAAGCAAGCTTCCATATGTGACCTAATAGACTTTTTAGATCAGAACTACTTTTCCACTCTTCATATTTTTCTTAATGAATTTTGAATCATAAAACAAATATTTTACAACCACTTTCTGGATACATTTTTTGTGGGCTATCAGTTTCAAAACAAATATTTAAATAGTCCAAGTGCGCCCCCCCCCCCAATAGCATGCAAATATGCTTTGCCAGATAAAGTAATAGAGGATCAGATTTAGAATCTCTTACCCCAATTAGTATTTTATAGTATAAGTAGTCTTACTATTAGACATTAAGTCCAACTCGCCATGAGCATATGGGATAGAAGCAGGACTCAGAACAGACCACCACCACCACCACAACTAGGAGCATAGTCTTTTTCAGATCACAATCTTCATAAAATATTTGGAGAAAAGACAGGCTTTACCCAGGGGTGGATCCAGGATTTCCCAAAGAGGGGTATGAGAACAGCAACTCATGCTGAAGGGGTGGCCACAACCCCTGTTCCCAGGCCCCTCTGTCTCTACCAGTGTAGGCAGACTTTTTAAAAAACCCTAAAGCAGGTGTAAATCCCCTCTCCCTTCCCCTTGCTGCTCAAAAGCAGTCTCCTGCCCTCCTCCCCCTCAATTCCTCTGTTGCTGCTGCTTTCTCCACTGCTCAGGGGCTGGGATGCTCCAGAGCGTGTCAGGCTGAGCAGGTGCTGGGCTCAGCTGAGGAGGTGACAGCAGCAACAGGACAGCTGGAAAATAGTCCCCCCCACCTTGCCCAGAAAGGTGTGGGGAAGAGAAATCCCTATCCATCCCTAATGCCCTTGTTTCCATCCCCAGCTGAGTGCAACCCTGGATCAGCAGGCAGGCATGGCTCTGGTGCTTCCCCACCCTTGAGACAGTGGGAAAGACAGGGTGGGGAAAGGGGCAGGGAAGGGCTGTGCCTTTGTTTAGCAAAAGATTGGGAAGGAGGATTTTAACCTGCTTTTGGGACTTAAAGTCCCCATCCCCTATGGTACAATGCAATCCAAAGGGGGTCTGTAACTGCATCATTGTATCCCTATTGCACCCCCTTTACCATATTTCTAGATAGTTAACAATTACAAGCCCCAATAGCTAAGAATCAGAACAATTTCTGAAGCCATGAACCCTGTAACAGACTAGAAATAGATGTCGTGGAATGAAATGGGTCAACTGATCCACTTCATTGGGCAAAAAACATACATCCCTTGTCCTGCCTTTGATGATGTGTGATGTAATTCCACTACTTTCTGTATTTGGCCAAACCCATTCCGTGTGATCAGACAGAGGAGTTCCTGCAAGCACGGTGGATAGATTTGGTTGAGTGAGGAAAGCAGGGCTTTTCCTATTTCAGCTAGACCTGCTCCCCTGCAATCCCATAGTGCAAGAACTGCACTAACTAGCAATAGATTTCTGGGTCCCATTCAAGTCCTAAATTGTTTGGTTATGCGAGAGAGAGCTTCTGCCCTTTCCCATATTGCTGCAGTTGAAATCAACACTTATGTCTAAATTGGACCCCCATCAGTATAACAGTATTGCTCTGTATTGCTCAGTACTGTTTGTCTCTCCTCTAGGATCCCAAGAGGGAAGGGTAATAGCTAGCTCCAATATCACTAAATCTGCTGAAATTCCCTGATGCCAGGTGTATCTTAAGTGATCAGGCTGCAGGGAACTTCCACTCCCTGTGTTGCCTGTGAGATGTAAAAAGAGTAAAGGTTTTGAGAATCTGTTCCCTCATCCTCCTCCTCCACCCCTGATTTAGGTTGTAGATCCATGAATACATGACACCAGTTTATTTTTAAGGTGATTCTTAATAAGTCAATATTGCTTATGAATGATTGCACTGGTCTTAGCAGGTACAAGTTAAATAAAATGCTTCCAACTTCAGCACTTGTCTATTGATATATGCAGTAAGACCATATCACCTACTTTATTGCTATTCCAAAATTCCTTTGGTTAAATTCCCCTTACCTAAATATGATTTTTAGAAGAAAGAGATAGGAATTTAGTGCATCTAAGGAACAAATACATGACAGGTGTTAATTTTTAGGAGTGTGTGATGCTTCAATCACTAATTCAATTCAGAGAAGATTTGGCCCAGTTCAGAGGCCAAATAACTGAATCCAAATCTAATTAGGAGACCAAAAAAACCCCCCTCCAAACAGATTCAGAAAAGATTTGGAAAAAGATTCAGAAGGCAGTCTTTCAGGGGAACAGAAGCTGGGAAGAGGGAGGGGGAGCAGCAGGGGAAAGACTGACATCTCTAGCTGGTCAGTGACTGTGATCTTTCCCTGAGTCCCCTTCCAATCACAGTACTCTTGGTGAGGTATGTAGACATAGCATACAAGCCTCTGTGTCTCTTTTGTGAGCTGTTTCTGCCTGAGCACCAGAAAGGCCCCCTTTACAGGTTACTATCCCTGCTGTTTTCATCTTGCTGTGCCTTAACACACGCGCAAAGTCACACACATCAAGTTTTGCTTCTCAGCACCTTGAAGTGCAGCTTCCCAGAAACCCTTGCACTTCTCTCCTTGAAACTTGGCAGGCCTCATACCCTCAGAAGGGGCTACTGTTCCTGCTGTTTTAATCCAAATCTGCCAAAGATGACAAATTTATAGGTATTTCAGTGATTCCCCATTATAGTTGTCACGGCGGAGTCCTACAGGAGGGCCGTGATCTCCTTGAGGTCTCTCGCTCCGTGTCAAGGCTGGCCCAAGGGCACCCTCCAATTCTCGCCCGCCACGTCTTGTTGGAAAATGTAATAGGGAGGCTGCCTTGTGTCTTCCCTGGGCACAGCTACTTGGGACCTCTGTCCCTGTGGTTCTTCTGGACCCCCTGGGGGGTCTCCTGATATAATGAGTGCTTCTCAGACACCCTAGCCTTATGGGCTATGTGTGGCTCCTACCAACCCCTAATACCACACCCCAAGCCTCGCAGATGTTTCTGGACATTGTCTTGTCACCAATCAACTCACCCGCTCCCTCGGGCCTGCTCCGTACACTCTCTGAAGCCCCGCCTCCAGGCTACTCCTCTGTGCCCACTCCGGGCTCTAATATACTGCCCCTCTCTTGGGGCTCTCGAAGCCAGCTTTAGGCCTTCTCTTAAATATCCCCCACTATGGGGTCTCAGTGCCCCCTCTGGGCCTTCTCTAAAATTATTGTCCTGCTCCAGGACCCTTGTCCTCTCTGGGACTCTATAGTGAGCCTCCGGCCTTTCTGGCCCACCGCACTGCTCTCCCCTTCTCTCAGGGCACACCCCGCTGCTACCCCCTTTCACTGGGGGCAACCGCAGCGCTCTCCCTTGCTCCGGGGTTAGCCTAGGCAGCAGCCATTCTTTCGAGGCTCACCGCGCCTGTACTGGGCCTCCTAACAATGTTGCCCCCTCTCTGGGGCTTACTGCGCCCGTCCTGGGCTTCCCCAACATTGCCCCTCTTGGGCTCCTCAATATTGCCCCGCTCTAGGGCTCCTCAGTAATCGCCCCTCCCTGGGGCTGGGGTCTATGCACCCCGCAAGTAACGCCATTGCTGGCGCCTGCTGCGCCCATCCTGGGCTTCCTAATATGGCACTCCCCCTCTTTGGGGCTCACCATGCCCACCTTGGGCTTCTCAGTGCTGCCCCGCTCTGGAGCTGGGGTCTACGTACCCCACACACAACCCGGGGTCTCTGTTCCCCGCCTGCAACCCACTGGTAGCGCTCCTCACTGAGCTGCACCCGCACTGGTGCTGGGGTCCCCATACCACTGGGGTACCTATGAAGATAATGCGCCCTCTTGGCACTAGACTGTGCCCTCACTGGCGCTAGGGCACCCCACCCCTATGGGGTCCCTATGAGGCCTCCTCCAACCCCTACAGCCTCACCCAGGCCTCCGGTGTAACAAGCAGAGCCAAACAAACTCAAAGTACAAGCCTCTAGGCTATAACGTAATTACAAACCGCATGGCTATAACTTAGAATCATGGCTCGAGCCTCCAGGGCTATCATGAGCTATACTTGCAATCTGACTCCTTCCCCCATCCTGGCCAAAGAAGCTCCTACCTCTCTGGCTACTGATAGGGAACTGCCAGCCTGGCCTCAGCCCTGGGCTTTATAAGGGCCAGGCCCTGCCTCCTACAGGCAGCTGGCTCCCCTTAGTTGCTCCGGCAACCCGCAGCTGTGCTCGTTACCCTGGCAACCCTCAGCTGGGCTCATTATGTCAGGCCAGGGCTCGCTCGCTCTCTCCCTGGCAGTTTCTCCTCTCTAGGAGCAAGGGCACCTCGGTGCCCTGCGACAATAGTCTATGCCCGAATCATCGAATCTCTCTGAATCAGCACCAAATCTTTTGAAGCTGATCTGGCTGAGTCAATTTGGGACAGTGATCCAAATCACCAAATTGAATCACTGTCCTCTGAATCAGCTGAACCTGAATCCAAATCAAATACTTCCCTATTTGCACAGGCCTATTAATCATGACTTAACATTAATCACTGTATAATGCATTCTTGAAAGATACTTAGATACTGTGATAATGAGCGTGATATAAAAACTGAATAGAATAGAATAGAATAGAATAGAATAGAATAGAATAGAATAGAATGGTGAAGACAGACAATACATTTGAACCATTCAAAAATGTCACTGACTGGAAAGCTCCCTACATTAGTCCTAGTTCAGAGGTATCCGCGCATGAAGTTTTTAAGTAAAATGGTTACCGTATAGGCTTTACAATTCCATCAAACTATGCCAAAGGTTTGTAGGAACTGCCCAGCCCAATTACTATTTTCTGCTCCTCTTTCTCAGTAATACTGAGTTCAATTGAGACCCATTCCTTCACTTTACTGAATTTTTTTGAATGGGTGTACCTAGGCATATCTGTAGGCTGGTGGTGGGGGTTGCTTGGACTCTTGCTTCTGCATTCCGAGGGAGCTAAGGGCTCCAGTCTTGCCAAAGCTTTTATGTCTTTTAAAGAGTAATTTTCTCCAAGCCACTCATTTGACTTAAATTCCTGGAAACTGATTAAGGTTTGGTGCATCCCAAGTTGATAAGGGAGTGGAGTGGTAATCCGTTGGGATGGAAGGGAGGGTTTCTGGACCCTTGCTTTTGTGTGCCTGGGGTCTGAGGGCTCAAGCAGAAATTATCTGATACTTTTAAAGAGCTAGACAATTTCCTTCCACTGATGACACTGTTGTTTTTAGTCTCCCCAGCAGCTACTGTTTAAACTAAGTGACCATCTCCCAATTCCCAGTTCTTCCAAATGAGGAAGCTTCTCTAAATTATAACTTTTATCACTGCATTCTCATCATCCAGGAAAGTATTGATCCAAGAGGATCCCCATGCTACACTTGTAGGTGTGACTGCTGCCTACACTGAGTGAGTGTCTGTGGTACATTCAAATTAGTTTTAGACTAGGTAGCTTGGATACTGTTAAGGGTTTTGATTCAGCAGGATGGAGTTCAGCAACAGGGTCATTGCTCAGATATTTACACAGCTTCTTGAGAGGATTTTGCAAGCCATGTTGCACTCTGTTCTGCAGGGCTGCCTTGTTCACAGATCTCTGTTTAAAGTTAGCTTGGGTATGTTTACATGAGCTGCAATCACACATTAACCTCAGTAGATGTACCAGAAATACAATGGGAAGTGTTCAAGCCCTTTTCTCATGTGCAATTGCTGGCATATGAGGTCTCCTATTTGTAGTGAGAGTTCTTTGGAATAGAAATGTCTGCTTGCTGGAGAGGTATTCATTATTTTTGTCCCCCTTCTTGTTATTCTGCTGCTAGTAAACATTCCTCACATCATATGCTTTGCCTGGAAGATAGGATATGCCTGCACATCACAATGCATACCAGGTGAAGATATCCAAACTACTTCTGAAATGAATAGATCAAACTAAAACAACACTAATTTACTCTTCCGCTTATCAGGGCTAATTAACTTGACTGAAGTCCTATATAACTATAGCTATAGTGCTTTAACTACCCAAAGTTGATCTAGTGTTTGTACAGCACTGAATATGTAGACCTACTCATAAATCCAATCATGCCAAAATTTAGCTTTTTGCACTAAGAAAAGTTAACAATGAAGTCAGGAGTGCTATTCACATAAGCATATCTTTGCAACAGCAACAAATGGTGGAACTGAGATAAACTAAATTTTTTGCAGGGGTGTTCTTCCAAAGCCGAAATGCAACAAGGAGAACTCCTCCCTCAACTTTTTAGGACTTCCTGCTTGTAGCTGGGACTTTGGAAAACTTTTACATACTGAGCAGTATCTTCCTCCCCTTAAACCATTCCTATAGTCTGGTTACATTTCAACCTCCATATCAAGGGTTTATGCCAGGAGCCAGTTTACAAATGTTTAAGGGAAAGGATAATGATTCATGATCTGAACAGCAAGGTGATTAGCATAATTTGTGTGCAGTAAAAATAATAATACTAAGCCTGCTCAGCAACAGCTGGCATTTTGAGCTGAAACTGTTTCTTGTTTTAAACTCACCGTCAGAACAAGTACAAAATGTATGTTTCATACTTGCTTTTAACAGATTTCAATCTGCACTTCTTCAAAGTCTTTTGATGTGAGGTGGAATGTTACTAATCATATGGTGCTGCTAACATGGTTTCCCTGCAAATAAGTTTATCTGTCTCAAAGGATTTACCTGCACTGACTTCATAAATACAGATTAATAAAGGATTAGTAGGAGGCAGGTATGTTCACAGGCCCCAAACTCGACAAATGCATTCTTTCAATGTGGTCATTGATTTAAGGTTGCTGTTGTAACATGGATTTATGCTTTACAGGTATGCCAACAGCTAGGAAAACAACTGGACAACAGGTTTGAACTCTCAGCCCAGGTACAGACATTACATTTTTATCACTCTAAGTGATTAGTAACTGGTCTATACCCATAACAGAACACAAGTTTGGCACATATAGACTGGTTTAAAATGGTGGAACCCAGTCTAAGTTTTGCTCCCTGCCCCACCGAAGGGTGAGTATGTGTTCTGTTTGTCAGTGGTGGCTGGATGAGGAAGGTCAGTCAAAAATTTTTGAAAGATTCACCCTCCATTTCAGCACAACTCTGACCTGCTTATTTTGTTCTGAGGAATCATAGTCACTTCCAGAATAAGCCAACAAGCAAGGACTTCTAATTTCACTTAGTCAGCACCCAGGGGAGGTCAGGTCATGATGTTTGCATTTTACTCCTTCCCTG
This sequence comes from Alligator mississippiensis, assembly GCF_030867095.1. Lineage (NCBI taxonomy): Eukaryota > Metazoa > Chordata > Crocodylia > Alligatoridae > Alligator > Alligator mississippiensis. Next base: position 368,979,669 of record NC_081824.1, read on the forward strand.
CCATGCAGGGAATGAAAAATTCTAAGTGATCTCAAAACCTTGATCTCCTTTAGGAAAAAAAAAACCCCAACCTTTCCTACTAACATTGATAAAATCCAAGACACCATACTGTTTGTCCTCACTTTCTAGTTCCAAATTATATTTAGATGACAGTAATATAAGCCATCATTTAATCAATTACAATTACTAATATGCTACAAGAGAGGGTTAAAATTATGACATTTAAAGAGATCCTAATAAAAGAATGATAAATATAGACAATCACTGAGGATTTCTGTGAAAAGCATACAGGTTAATTGATTTTTGTTCACATTTCAATCTTGAAATTCAGTTTTATCCTTGTTTGTGCATTTTAAAAGTACTTTATAAATCTAATACATAAAACATAACACTCTACTGCAAATCTTGAAGGAATGCTGCTAAAAAATAAAATATTTCATTTTGCCTGAAGGAGAAACAACAGAGACTTTCCCAATATTGCATGAGCCTGGGTGTTGGTATGATTCACATATACCCTCTTTAAGAATGATTAAAGCTTTCAAATGCCACAATCCATTGTTTTGACATTGCGTCAACTACATCAGTGAATAATGAAATTTCTGATATCAAAGCCATGGATTTTGACTGTGCAAATATATGCCTTCATGCACTAAACATTCCTTGACAACATCCATTTACTGAATACAATAAAAAAAAGTTTACTTTTATATAATGACTTTCCTGCAAAGAATCACAAAACTATTTCTGTCACAAGACTAAACTGGGCCATACACATATCTGGGAATGACCCTGAAATTTATCATATTTTGTGAATTAGTCAGCAAAAAAAAAAAAAACAATAGAAAAGTCTGGTAAAATAAATGAATGTAATCTATTTAATTTGACAAATGCTTCATTTTACACTCGGAGTAAACTAGTAAATGTAGTTTAGGCTATTTTGCAAAATTAATGGTTGTAAATTTGTGATTTCAATAGAACTATGTTGAATTACATCAGCTAAGGTTCTGGACTGTGAAATCTTACTAACATCAGGCCTAATTACAGCACCTATTAAATTGCTATTACAGGCTTGACAGTGATTGTTCTGTGCATGTGTGCAAGGTGGAAGAAAAGGTAAATGAAGGAAAATGTGTGTAAGTGCCCAAAGGCTAATTCCACAAAGGCATTTAGGCACTTAGTATTTTTTTAGACCTGGTCCCAAATGACTTAGGCTTGTATACAACTAAGTTACTTAGGGACATAGAAATTTTACTTAAGAACCATCCCGCTTTTATGAACCGTCACTAGCACCAGGCACAGCAGTTCTTCCCAGTTTTGGGTTCCCTAAAAGGAAGTAGCTATTGGGAAAGCTAGCACGGGAGAATAGTGCTATAGTTTCTCATCTGTTTCCTAGAAGGATTGTTATTGCATGAGGTATGCTGCTTTGCAGAGTTTCTGTAGTAGTCAGCCTTCTACAAGTATGGTCTGAAAGGCACAGCTGAGCCTACTAAATACTTTTTTTAGGGCAAATTCTGTATTTTCAGTACATGGTAAATATGCTAAACATGTAGTTTTGGGGTGATCAAAACTATGTACAAAGTTAGGTCAAAGTCAGGGAACAGTTTCCACCCTAAACATTTCTGGAAAAGTCTAAATGTTTAGATTATTTTAATTGTTCTCACTTTTCATTTAAAAAAGCATTGTCCAAACCAACATGGGGGGTGAGGGGGAAGGGGGAGGGAAGGATCAAATGCCTCAAATATAAAATGGTTCATTTCAAGTAGAACAAAACATTTTGATAGATCATAAATGAATTCTGCCTCACTTCAGTGTTTTTGGTTTGGCTACCAAACTGAAAAATCCTTTATTTACACAGCTCCATTTTTCCAGCCCCAAGGGTATGACAGGTGTCTCATTCAACACATGAACAGGCCCACTGACCTCAATGCTAGTACTAAGAGGATGCTCTAGAGCAGTATACTTACACTGTGAGACAAACAAAAAATGCTAATAGTAAACAAAGTGAACAGCTGAGTTAAATTCAGCCAACTAAACCAGTATATTTTAAACAGAGTTTTCTGGGCAGAGAGACTGCACACACCACATCCATTTTTATTCCATGTTAATGTTTTGTGTGTAAATCTAGTATATCTAAAAGATGATATATTGGCAACTGCTAAGACTTACATTTTCTGTGTGTTTATGGAGTGATACAACATATGCCACAGCTGTGTGAGCTTTTTCACCCTGGACCTGGAGGGTCAGTCTGCTGATCTACCAAAGGTTTTTTTTTCAGCGTTCCCTTCACTATAGTATCAGAATGCTGAGCACAGGCATTAAGATTCACTTCACATTCCCCACTGAGGACTTTACTCTTTGCCTCTCTGTTAGGTTTCACAACTTTAACTACTGTTTCTCTTGTTGCTGTATTTTTTTTTTTTGCCTTCGGGTTTATGACTAGGAGGCTTGTCCAAAAAGGCAAATTTTACTACATGCTCTAAGAATCAGACTTGCTTTGTGGATTAAAAGTATAAATGCCCATTTAGCCCTTAACCTCTCTTATGAGACTGATAACAAATGTACCAATTAGTGTCATTTATGATCTTGTTGCTTGCACACTGGGACCTAGCTTGACATAAGAATACTTCACACTGTACCGATACATTTCATATATGCACTCTGCATTTTACTACTATAATAGAAACAGCAGTTTCTTCTTTAAAATGATCTGGGAAACCCAGATAAAAAAAAGAAATCATTTTAACCAGGCTCAACATTAGAATTATCATTTTTCTTACAGAAAAAAATATCACACTGATGTCTTCTATAACGCACAGTAGTTGGAGGGGGGGAAGGTTTCTCTTAACATGGATGAAAAACTCTTCCATATGTATTGACTAAGCTGCAAGGCATTGTATATGTTAAATTAATAAAAATAGACAATTAATTGAGGCAACATATTTTAGGTTCTGTAGGCTTATGTGAAAAAGTTTCACGTAAGGAAGAAAGGAGGAAGAAGGCAAAAGAAAGATATGAAAAGGATTACTGGGTAATGAGTCCATGATCTATACTATATTCTGAAGGACTAGTTGATAGTTAAGGTATCGGTACTGGCTGGCAGGGGATGATAGACTTTGTTCATAAAACTCAGTGTTCAGGTGGCATTATTGTTTTCGCATGCCTCTATGGAGATCTCCAAATAAATCTGCCTTCCCCTATATCCATTTGATAGATATTTTAATGTGTGGTATTTCTGTTATGATTCACATTATCCCAGTTTATTTAAAGTTTTGGATATGGGATATTTGCCCAGTTCTCATTCTGTTTGTCAGCTTGGACTTTTCTGTAGAAACTGTATGAATCCCTTCATGAATATGAACATTGCAGAGCCAAACACAAGTTACACTCTATCTGGCTTTTCAACAATTGCATGTTCAGATGTTGTGTGGTGGCAGTCAGGGTTAATCTATCAAGATGCTGTTACCTTTATGTCATGCTAAATCTGTGGAATGCTGGGTGGTGTTAAAGTTGGAACAGTCACTCGTTAATGGTTAACGCTGTTTTTGGCCTGCACAACTCTGACTTGCCACTAGAAGCCTGGCAAAGAGGGTTATGGCTAGGAGCTAGGTTGCTAGTGCTCTATGCTTGCTCTGGGTTTTGGGGGTGGGAGTGGGAGGGGTTGCAGAACGGAATAGGGGAAGGTGGGGAAGTGTAAGGGTATGGAGACCGTGGTTTTCCATGGGTCTCCTTGGTCTTCTTAAAATCCTTTAAGTAACATAAAGCCTTTGGAAAGTTAATGTAGTGGGAGCATGCTTTTCCTACTCCCAGAGCTCCGTGATCTGGCTAACCTGAGGAGTATGAAGACCTGGCTGTCAAGAGTGGGCTGGCAGGGCAGGAGAATACTTTTCCTCCTCCTCACTCCCCACCATTTCCTGCTTCGTGAACCCTCCTGGTGGCTGCATTGCTCCATGCTCCAGTTGTCTCAAGGTGCACAGAGCCCTGTCCTCCGGGAAGCACTGGTGCAGTGCAGAGGGGAGCACAGAGCAAGGAAAGGGAAAAGCATGCTCCTGCCACATCAACCTCTTCCCAGTGGCCAGGGTCAGCTGGAGCACAGAGAAGTGTGGCCACTGGGAGGGTTAACATGGAAGGAGTATGCTTTCCCCTTTCCCTACAGCTCTTTTTTCCAGTAACCCAAGCATGGAGTCCTGGTCACAAGGAGGGGGTTAATGAGATGGGAACATGTTTCTCCCATATCCCACAACTTCACACTTGCAGCTGAGGTGTTGGTGGCAAAGCTGCTATGTGGTGGGAGAATATGCTGCCGCCTTATAGCAGCTCCTTGCTGGTACCATTTGTGTCCCCTTTCCCCTCCCAGGACAGGAACATGGGGGCCCATGGAAAGAAGCCACAGCCCACATGCCTCCATGCTCCCAGTGCCACAACCCCTCTGCCCTGGGCCCTGCCTGCCCTCCCAGAACTCCCTATCACAGCAGAGCTTGAGGTGGTGAGTAGATTTTCCACAGAGGGGAAGTGGCAGCAGCTGAGAGCAGTGCATCCTGGCATATTGGTGGACTAGGGCCCTTGTACACATTGGCGAGTTTCTTTAGATATTCTATATTCAACTGATTATAGATATTCTTTATCTATACCTTTCTATATTCTATATCTTTACCTTCTTTAGATATTCTATATTCTACTGATAGTTGGTTTTAAATCCATGGAGCAGACCAACAATACCCCAGTGGTGTAACATTTTTAAGATCCTAAAAGAGATCCTTTAGTACCTGAACATTCCCATTTTAAGTGCCTCTAAACTGGTTTAAAGGGAATGTGTAACAGCTCTCAGAATTAAAACCAAGTGGGTGCTGGTTTGGATTCCCACCTTGGCAGTAAGTGAGAAATGGAGAAGCCCATTGTGAGTTTAAACAACAGCTGATGCTGCTGGACTACCATAAATAGATTTCCAGACATCACTGTGTTACCTCTGCTTCAGTGTGGTAGCATTATATGAAAAAGCCCATTTCAGATTAATCAACAAAATGATTTTGACTACCTTGTTCTTTCACTTTAAAGAAACTGGAAAGCATTATTTTAATATTAATAAAGTAATGTGTTTCCATTTCTCTTTAATAATATGCAATGACAACTGGAAACCTTATCTTTAGATTTAGTATGCTTTTATAGAGGAATATTTTATGATGGCAAATAAAACAGCACATATCATATAACTGTATACTTACCATATTTCATTTATTGGATGCTATAGCTGGATTATGTTCACCAAGATCATTGTTTGACATTTTCATAATGTCAAATGATATTCTATTGCTATGAGAGATGACTTTTTAATCTTGTTCTCTTTGGTCTGACTCAGACAAACACCTAAACAGATACATTTTTTTAAACTAAAGCTCAGTTACCTTTATGTTCAAATAGCTTAACCTTGTGACCTCTAATAGAAAATCCTTATGCTTATGATTTCCTTGTATCACCTCCCAGTTATGGATCAGTTTTAGCCATTGTTCCTTTGGCAATAATTATTTGTAAAGGACACCAGAGAGAATAACAGAGGGACTGAAATGCAAGGCATCAGTAAGGACAAAAAATTGATAATGTGCCATCTAGTATGATCAAGTTGTCAAGGATGACACTGATATAAATTCCCCTGTTATTGCAGATGAACCAATATAATACCAGGGGGCTGAACATGAGCCAGATTTGATTTGTCAACTTGTTGCTATTATTTTGACAACATTTCAGTGAAATTGTCACATCTGTTGAAATTCTGTTAGAAAATTAGATGTAGCAAAGAACACCAAACAATCTTATTTTCTAGTACTGAGCTGAGTGTGCTGGGATTTTCCTCCGGTGAGTCATCAGCCAGCAGCAACAATGAAGTGTCACAACAATCACAAAGATGCCATCTGTTTAAGGGAGATGATCCAAAGGAAAACACACGTCTTTCTGAACATTCAAATCAATATTAATTCAAATATACATACACGTACATGCATATATATATATATATATATATATATGTCTATAGACCCATGTAGTATCTCTGTAGTATTTTCCTAAAATGGTATTAAAACACATAGATCATGTTAAATTGAAATAATAAAAAACCCCCCAACTTTTAGCTCTTTTGTGTTTTGACCATCTGGTTGAACTATAGATGAGTTTATTTAAGCTTCGCATCTAGGGAACACCTGACATTTGAAAATGTGCAAGATATTTCCATCACATGGTGCCCCCCACCTGCTGCTTACAGAAACTAGCCTTTGGGGAGAAGACTACTTCCATTCAACTCACTGTTTTTAACAAATACAGGCTCTGAATGTAGAATAGTGCTCAATATTGACCGTAAACCATTTGGCAATAAAAAGGCAGGTCACAGAATCCAAGATTACCACAGTGTTGCATTTCTGAATGGTTGTGCCTTTTAAATCATATGCTGTGTTTAGGTAACCATCACATTTTAAGGAAATCTGGAAAGCAAAAGACTTTTCTATGCCAGTCCAGGTATCTTACTAAAAGTTTGATCGTAACTGCCTGGCTGTTTGTGTGGAGAAAAAATGCTCGTGACACATCTTCTATCAAAACAACAGGTTAAATAAAATGATTTTGCATCATGCTTTAGTGTGGTGCCCAAACTTGGTAATATAAGGCTGAGAGAAATAAAAATATTTGTTTTGCAATACATGTATATCAATGAAGCCTACAGAATGAGTAACAACGAATATAATACTATCTGGGGAGACAGATTCCCAGTAGACTTCACTTAGTCTTGATTAATACTGACAGCAGATTAATACAGTGAATGAAAGGCAATACAATCTTCTGTAAAGATGAAGGCTCCAAGATTATTGCCTTATATTCTGCTTTCAGTTATCTCATCAAGCTCTTTTAAAACAAAGTCTAATGATCCAGAGATATCAGTGTTTGCTCTTTTCTAATAAACTAAAAATGTCTTTGCATCATATATTCTATTTTATATGATGGGCTTTGTACATTATCGCAATGGCTTTCATGAAGTAATGTTTAAAGCATAGATAGGCAGTTTTTTTTGTCTACTTGACTAATGTTTTGATTACGTGTCTATTCTTTTATCCTTCTTTGGAAGGTAAAATGTATTTTAAGTGATTCCTGCAAAGATAATGCACCTGTAGAGCTAAAAAGGGTTCATCCATCAGCAAAAATCCCAAGAGTAGCTGTCTACTGACTATACAATAATAATCAATATTTTATTTAACCATTACAGCTTCCATTTAAACAAAACCTTACGTTTGTATACAACTCAGGACTGTGATGTTTCAAAGTACTGATTTGTATGATATATATGTAATTTTTCTAATTATGTTTTCTAAGAGTAGTAGAATAAATTTCCTTTTACAGAAAGGCCTACCACAGTAAAGCTTTGGTAAAGATGTGTTGCTTGCATCTAAGATACGTTGCTTTTACCCTGTGAAATAAAATCACTCTATACACATAACTGGTAGAATTAATATGAAGAAGGAGTAGTATGACCTTCCTACCATTTAGCCCAGAGGCCTCATGGTTAGGTACTTTGCCAGGGAGTGAAAGATCCATGTTCTGGCTCCTCCAACTAGCCCTCTCCAGCCTTCCTCTTAAAGATGGCCCACTGCACCTTCCATTTAATATTCAGTAGATAAACTGAATAAACAGTACTTGGAAAGTATCTTTCCCCTTAGGAGCAGGGCCCCAGGCTGGAACTCAGGGCTCCCTCTCTTTCAGCAATCATACAGCTTCTCTTTGTCCTGGTCCCACATATAGAATCACAGAATAGCAGGACTTTAAAAGATCTCAGAAGATTATCTAGTCCAACCCACTGCTCAAGGCAGGGTGATCCCTGCCTGAGCTATCCTAGACAAATACCTGTTCTGAAAGACTTTCAAGGATGAAGATTCTACAGCCTCTCTAAGTAGTTGAACCACCCTCAGAGCAATCTGACATTATTGTTCCTTGTCCTATCCACTGCAGCCAGGGGTACTTGGAGACTGTTATTAAATCTCTCATAAGTCTTCTCTTCTCTAGGCTAAATAGCCCGGTTCTTTCATGTTTTGTAGACCTCACATCATGTTTGTTGCTCTATCTTGGACTTCACTTCTAATTTGTTCATGTTGTTCTTTAAGTATGGTGCCTACACCTCCTCCCCTTGGCTGTCGTCTAGGTAGTGCCTAGCCCTTGGCCCAGCAGTTAGGGTACTTTTCTGGAAAGCAGGAGATAAAAGTTCAAATTCCTTTTGGATGGAGGAAGCCTAGAAAGTGGGTCTTATGCACTAACCATTAGGCTAAATGGTTAGGCTAAAACATGGGAGGGACCTTCTACTTCCTATTTTTATTTTTGTTTTTTCCATGACTAAAATGCTGGGATTTACCTGACTTATTGATGTGCTTGGGTGAGCCAGTTTTGAACTCAATCTTCCTAAGCATGCTTAGTAGACACATGGGCAATGTTGAATCACAAACTGTGTGCAAGTGCACAAAACTCCAGTTATGTGGCTGTGTACAGGTGCATAAAGGGAACATGATTTGGCCCCAAATGTCTTAAAATTATGCCTTATCTTTCTTTTTGAAATCTAGTGTATCTGTTGTACATGACATCTAACAACTGCCTTTGTGGGAGTGTACACTGAAACATATATATGGACTTCATCATATGTAGCAATACAAGATGAAAAATGGACTTGAAGTTCTGGGCCTATCTTGTCAGCATATATTGATTGCATCTCTTCTTCATCTCAGACTGTTATATCTTTGGATAGCTTCACTTTCAGTCTTGTGAGATGAACTGCAAACTTGCATTCAACATTCTTCTAGATTTGCCTCTTAATATTTAATAATATGATAATATGAAATAAATTATTGTTTTACAAGTCGTAAAATGACTGACATATAGGTCATTTAAAATACTAACTTTGAGAACATACTTGATGAATGCTATTGTTTAATCTGTATATTTATATTAAAAACAAAAAAAATAAACAGTAGCAGCTGTGAACATCATTCTATATATAAATTTATAAGGAAAAAGTGTCAAAATCCATATTGAAACCTGAAGTCCAAGGTATCAACCACGTGGGTGTTAGCATGGAACTTTCTGCAAAGAGAATTTGTAAGGAAAATAGATGGTTTATGGCTACAGCATATGTGAAATGGATCTCCACAATCCAGAAACAGAGTCAAGAATGAAAGGGACCAGAAGGAAAGAAAATAAAAGAGACTATGATTCTATGACCTTGTCAAGAAGTTAAAAATTGACCCTTCTTTTTTGCCTTCCCTCCCCACCAAGATGGAAAGAGTTGTTTCTGCTACCACAGCTGTTTATGCATTTTTAATAAACAGCCATGTGGGGGATGAGGGAAGGGGAATGTAGATATAGTGTCCTTTTCCTAGCAAACAGAGAAAATGGGAAAATAGGCAGAATCGCTTCCCTCTTCTGAAGCAAAAATAATAGCATGTCCATGCACAAGGGTGGAAGTTGCTCTGATGCGCTATAATTACAGTGCTTGAGAGCAGACTCAATTTCAAGTCTCTTGGAGCATGGTAATTACCGTGCTCCAGCAGCCTCCCACATCTTATGTTTCAGCAATGGCAATGGGGGTGCCTGAACTAAAGCTCATCAAATGTGCCTTAGTTCAAGTGCCTCCACTGCCATTTTCAAGCACAGGGACTCTGATACATGAAACACTGTGTTGCTTTAATTAGCACAGCTTTCAGAGTCACTCTAATTAAAATGCTGCCTCCCTTCCCCTCCCCCCTGCCAGACTCCACCTTCATATAAATGGAACACTGTACTTTTATCAGTTACTAAAGGTAGTTATTACCAACGATCATGGCTTTCTCTAAAAAAAGAAATAAATATTATAAAAAAGTAATCTAAAATCCACATTTTTCCATTGTTAAAATGAAACAAATGGTGTTTCATTTTAATCACAGAAAAATGTGGATTTTGGATTACTTTTTTATCCAAAAATTTTTGAATTTTTTAGTTAGATTTTTATCCAAAAATTGGGGATTTTTTTAAATCAGAGAAAACCAGGAGCCCTGGTTATTACTTCATATTCTCTCCTCTAGACCAGTGGCCAACTATCTAAATTTATAAGCAGGCAAGGTTCTTTGAGTAGATGTGATATCTTTTATTAGACCAATTGAGTTGTTGGAGAAAATTTCTTAGCAAGCTTTTGGATGCAATCACCCTTCTTCAGGCATAAGAAGTCGCTGCTATTCTGAGACTCCAGGAATGAGAGAAGCTATGTCTGGGTTGGGGTTGGACTTGATGATCTGCTTAGGTCCCTTCTGACCCTACCAACTATGAAACTACCCTACCTACCAACTATAAAAGTGTGACAGTATGTCCGTGAGAATGTAAATAGGTAGAATTTAGGAAAACAAAAGGTAAAGCAGGGAAGGGAAGGAAGAAAAAAGCAGAGGGAAAAGCCAAAGGTGTATAAGGGAGACTTTACAGTGGTAGTAATTCAAGGCAGAAAAGAGGCTGTCTGTAAAAAAGGAAATAGCTGGAAATTAGGCAGACAAAGGCCAGAAAAGCAGGGGAGGGGAGGGCAGGGGAGGGCAGGGGAGGGGAGGGGAAAAAGGGAATAGGGGGAAAACTGTGTGCAAGGTCAGGTCTTGCAGGTACCTAGTGAATCAGATGTTAGGAAGGTTGTAATGTGTCATAAACCCAATGTCTATACTGAGTCCATGATTTTTAGTATCCAGTAGATTTATGAAGTGAACTTCATAGGGTTGCCTGTGAAAGATGTTTTGTAAGTTCCCTTTGAGGATTAGAACTCAAAGATTTAGTATCTAAATCTATGGCATTCAGAAACTATGTCTGTACAACCTTGAATTTTAAATTATTTGCATGATGTCATACTTCTTTGCTACTGTATATTGAGACATTGCTCTTCAAAGATGTTGAACAATGAAGCTCCCATTGACATCTACAGGAACTGCTAGTGCTCAGTGTCATGGAAAGTCTGCCCAGATATATTTTTTACTATCTTGTCCATATAAGTGTAAACCTAACATAGGATAAGGAAGCAAGTCAACAAATTGCCCCAAAATATAAGTGAAAATGATCTGAACACATGTAATCAGCATTTAGGAGCCTACATTTTACATACACAATAAATAAAGCTATAAATACAGAATATGTCCCTCAAAGGAAAGATAAGAATTTGTAAAATTACAATGTAAGGAAATATTACACGGTTCAATCTCTCATCACCAGTGTTCCTGGTTTTCTCTGATTAAAAACAATTCCCAATTTTTGGGTTAAAAAAATAACCCCAAATCCAAATTTTTCTGTCATTAAAATGAAACACCACTAATACATCCATCCATCCATCCATCAATCTATCCATAGTGATGTTTCATTTTTTATCATGGAAAAATATGGATTTTGGGATACTTTTTTAACCCCAAAATTGGGGATTTTTTTAATCAGAAGAAACCAGGATCCCTAATCATCACTGTTTTTGGTTCTGATGGAGAAAGGCTAATTAATAAGGGGGGGGGGGAGGAGCCAGTTACAGGAAAAATTAAATCAATAGTTTAAAAGAAACCAAGAGAAAATCCTTATTATGTCTTTTAAAGCACTTCGGTGCTGCAGAAATTCTAATTTCACCAAGTGGTTGTCCTGTTATCTTGACAATATATCTTATTCTGTCAAAAGGTGAGAGCAAGTTATTATTGTAAAAGCCAAGATCCAATTAATTCTGGTTAAGTTTATAATCAAGTAACTAACAACTTATTGCATTGCTGTTTACTTTAAATTTACCTGAAATATGTCATTTATTACCAGTAAAATGCCCTACAAGTTACAACCCAAAATACTATCAAACCTGAAATAATGAGGAGTCTGGAATTAAGAAAGCTATTTAAATTGAAACACAAGAAAGAAAACTGATATGCTAGAGATAGCCACATGTGAGCTGACCTTCTACCACCTAGCATTACATGTTCAGACTGCATTTCCCAGCAAAAGTGAAATCAACAATTCTGTTCAGTACCTTGTTGGGACCCAGGGCAGCCGGCCAGCAGCTCTCCCTGACTCCCACCCGGGCAGTTAAGGGTCCGTCAGGTGGGTACTTGTGACGCATGGAGTGGAATTAATTAGGCGGACGCTTATTGGTTGCAAAGCAAGATTGTTTACTCACGCCATCAAGGGGGTGAAGGACGGAGGTCAAAGATATTTGGTTAGTTATAGCTTAAAGTTTGTAGGTTGTAAGTCGGTCTGCATAAGAGTTTGGTGGTCGGGCAGAGAAATGGTCGGGCTGGCAGGTCGTCGATTTATGTCTGAGAATTGGGTCGAGATGGGGGAAACTGACAAGTGATCAATTTGTCAGTTACTCTCATGCATACGTTCAGAGGTTTTTTAGGGGTGTGTGCGGAGGTCTCCCACTTCACGGAAGTGAAGATGGGTTTTATTTGTATATTAGCCAATTGCTTTTCACCACGTCATAAATTTAATTAGAATCGCCAATTGTATAGTGGTTTTCATTAGGGTGTTTGTAATAGGGACACTCCCCTGTCATTCCGACCAATTACAATGATTTATATAAAGCAAAGAAGGCAAAAGTTTTTATCTCTGTTAGTGGCGCAGCAATAAATTTCTTTTTGACATGCGCAGCAAAAAGCGGTTACTATCATTATTGTTAACCCTTAGTTAACCTAGTGCAGAAAAAAAACTGTTTTGAATGGTTTTTTACTTGCTTGTGACATGGGCACTACTTAATTGGGTTGTGACATATCTATCAAAGTAATTCTGCTAAGGAGTGACTGTTTGCCTATGGTGTTTTTACCAGGATGTCCTCTGTTGAGGAGGAATGAAGGAATGATAGATGGTCTAACATTTTCCTTCTATGACATGTAGCAAAAAACTAAGTAACTATTTAAAGGACTGCCATTTTTTTCTATTTTCTATAAGATTTAGTAAGATGTGTTTCTTTCAGAAAAGAATGTCATTGCCCTAAGAGAATTAACTGATTTCAGTAAAGAAATATTGGAGAAAAGTGTATATCAAACAAAAAATGAATCTATAAACAAAACAGGTCATAAGCAGTCGAGATTGCAAGATGTTTCTAAAAATTCATAATTCCTATGCAAATAATAATTGTCCTTTCAACCACATCAATTAATATAATAGCATATTTAAAATCTCTGTCCTTTATGTTGTTGTCACAGATTAAATTGTGATGCCAATCTAAATGCTACAAGAGTTGCAAATTGGATTAATGAAAAGAAGATATATACTTAATCAGCAACACTGTTTGATCAAGTTACAAGTACATCTAAAAGCTGGGTACTTTCATCCTACCATGAGACTAGGGAGTTTAAACCAAACGGGCTTTTATTCTGCTTGAGTTTGTGGGCAGAAAATTTCTCTCTTTTCCTTAGATGAACAGAATGACTACTTATTGGCAGACAGGCAGAATACAGCCACTGATACAGAATACAAAACTTCAATTTATTGAGACAATGGCTGTTTCATTGAGATGATGGCTGCCCCCAAGGTCTGGAATAGCCTGCTACTGAAGGTGGTTTAAGTACCAACTTTGAACGCCTTCAAGAGAAATCTGGATGTTTATCTTGCTGGGATCCTATGTCCCCAGCTGACTTCCTGCCCCTGGGGTAGGGGGCTGATCTTCCGAGGTCCCTTCCAGCCCTAATGTCTAATGTCTATGAAATTTGTTCACTAGCCCTGCTCCAGAAAACTGAAATAACCAATGGATTTTCACCCTTTGCATAGTTCATCCCATGGTGAGTGAAAGTTTGAAGGCAGATGATGGATGGCAATAGGATGCCTTAAAAAAGTATTCAGTCCTCTTTATTCAACATTACATTGTCCTTTTCTCCATTCAGTGGTAATTGTGGAATTATTAATAGGTGAGAGTACTTCAGCTAACTTACAATATCAAGAATTTTTGCCACTATGGTTGACTCTTTAGGATCGGATTAGGTATCATGGGCTAACTAAAACGGAAGTTTGTCATGTGTATTATAAGGCACTCTCAGATTCAGTATACCTGCATGTCCTTTTCAGTTTTCTAAGTTTTTAACAATTTTGTTTGTTACTGGATCCTTATGCAACTAGATGGAAAATAGAAGATAGCATGCTGATGTTATTGATGTAATATAGTTCTTAGCATTTCCTTATAAAGAAGATAGTGAAGTAGGCAATGTAAAATCTAAAACCTTATTGTATTTGATTATGCCTTTGTAGAATGTAGAAATTGTGTCTATACTGCTGACAGTCTTAAGGATTCCATCACCATATTTCTAAGGACTGCAGGGTTCTGGACACATTACAATATATATCAGTTGTTCTTGGCCTTTTTAGACTGAAGGCACCCCCATAACTTTTGTGAATCAAGCAACGCTCCCATTACTAAAACTAATTCATGTATTAGGGAGCTCCTTGCAGGGGGGCAGGCAGTAAGGACTGAGGAGAGGACAGGCAGGGAGAGCCTAAGCCAGCCCTTATCTGTTCATCTTCCTGAACCACCCTTCATAAGATTTCGTAGCATCTCAGGGTGGGACAGCACCCTGCTTGAGAATCATCAATTTAGATTATCATTTCCTGCCTCCCAAAGGTCTCCCTGGAATTTAAATGGGCTTAAATTCCATGGGAGATTATAGGAAAACATTATAAAATGGACAGTCTCTCTCAGTTTCAAACTCTGCCAGTTAATATGTTGTGAAATCAAATATTTTGGACATATTGGCCATGTCCACATGATCATGGATATTTGGTTCCCTGGGGACATCTAGCAGCGGCATACCTTGTGCCATTGCTATTTGTCCCCAGGGAATGCCTGTGCCATGCACCCTCTGGCACACAGCAGGTTACCCTGGGTGGGGTAGGAGAGGCTTGAGCCAGCACTAGGCTGGCCCCAGCAGTCTTACCTGATATTCTGGGGGACTCCTGGGGCTGCAGCAGTGGTGATCCTGCTGCTCAGAGCCTGGCCAACAGCTGGAGTGTAGCTGCAGTTTGCCAAGTTCCAGTTTTGGGCAGTGCATGCTGTTCTTGTGTGCACTGCCACACTTTCTTTGAATTTTTTTTGATCCTGGGAACTCTTGGGGTGAACCCCCACCTTCTTTCCCATGCTGTTACCTTGCAGTGTGGAGAGCACCTGAATCTGTGGTATGTGGCACCGCAGATGGGTCTGCGGCATCACATACTGTATGGCTGTGCTTGTCTGGACGCAGCAATTTTATCAAAAAAGATCCTGGAACATCTCTAGTAAGAATGATTAAACATTACTATTGTTTAGAAGTGTAGCATGCTAATAAAGCATGCAGGAGAAACCACTCTCACCCCTCCTCAAGGTGGCACACAGAGCAGCAACAAGCATCAGGTGCTGGCAGTGTGTGTCATGGAGTGGGAGGCATTCTGGGAATGGTAGTTCTCTAGAGTGGCAGTGGAGCTCACTGCTGTTGTGGGGAGTTTTAACTCTTTTTTTCTCCCAAAGCTCATGTTAGAGGGCCAAAAATATTGCTGATTTCATTGGCAAAAAGTGGAGTCAATTGTCCCTTTGGAGTCTAGCAACATTGAACTCCATGTCCACTCTACAAAATATCAATTCCCAGAACACCTTGCACTCCATGACAAAGCACACCACGGCAATTTGGTACCCAGAAGTATAAACTGAGCAGGGAATAGGAGATTAAGCCCCGCCCTCCACCACTCACCCCTTGTCATACACTTTCCCTTAGATGGCTCCTAGGGCATACACCCCACTCAACCACACCACATTATGCTACTGCTATTGTTAGTACTAGTTTGGGAAGTATTTTCTGGTCCTGCTGAAGACTGATTTTTCCCCTCTCATCCTGCAAGCATTTATTCTACTGAAGAGACAAATTAGAGGAGATATTTAAAGAATTTGGAAGTACTTCAACATGTCACAAGACCAATCCATGAACATTTTACTTACGCTTCCCTAGCTGAATGACCAATAGCATAAATCATCATCATCATGATACATGAGTCATAAATGTTTGCATAAAGCTCAAATTAAAAGAAGAGCAAGATAGAGAAACACTTGGGATTGTGATCAGAAATGGGCCTGGATTTTGCCCCTTTTTCTTGGGGGTTAATTTTAAGAACTGGAAGTTTAGATATACACTATTCTATACCAGTTGTAGTCTGCATTTTTTCACAGATCCTTTCAAGGTTTATAAAACCACTTTGAAGTAACTAAAATTAATCAAAATCTGCAAATCATGCATTACTTGATCTCATAGATAAATTTCCTAGACTCAGACAATATCCTCTGAATAGCTTCTGCCTCAGGTGTCCTTTTTTGTCCTTCCCCTGCACTGCAAAGTCTTAGTCTTGGAAATGATTGCCACATCTGACACCCCAGAGACTGGGACATGCATTTGGTATAATATGCACTACGCTTCTTTATCCAATGATGTATAAAGAGTTGATATTTTGACTACTTACACAATCATTCAGAGATCTGCAAATCTATAGGAGGATTAACCAAAACTACTGCTGTTCCTGTTAGAGAATCGCAGGCATGCCTGTCTTATAGTTTAGTACTTCTGATGTTTTGGTTCAGATGCATGTCACAATGAATATTTAAGGCTTCAAGTCACTGGAGTCTGGCCAATCGGTTGATAATA
Source organism: Alligator mississippiensis (assembly GCF_030867095.1). Classification (NCBI taxonomy): domain Eukaryota; kingdom Metazoa; phylum Chordata; order Crocodylia; family Alligatoridae; genus Alligator; species Alligator mississippiensis. The sequence continues at coordinate 368,996,306 of NC_081824.1, forward strand.
CTGTCTTTTATAACTTTATAGTTATATCCTCCATGGGATACATTCAGTCTGGAGTACTATATGTAGCCTTTAAAATTCAGATTTAATTGCCAGTTCCAACAGATTTTCTGATATTGCATAAAGGAATAAAAGACGTGCCATACGCTTTCAAGTCAGAGGTCCATTTAGCACAGTACTCTGTCTTCAGTCATGGGCAGTTGTAATATGGTGCCTAACAGCTTATCTTCTTTAAGGAGAGATGGCACAGCTGATAGAGGCAAGGCAGCAGACAAACACTGCTGCCTAGGTAGAGAGCCGCTTGTTAGAGTGAAAGGGTGCACATGCAACCAGCCATGAGAACTCTTCCTCGGGTGAGCTGACTGCAAGGGAATAAGCAGCTAAGGACAAAAGGCTATGACTGCCTATTGAAAGCTAGTTGCTCTGCAATAGGACAACAAGGAAGAGACAAGCTTAGGCAGCAAGGGACTGCTTAAGAAGCAGTCCTAAACTGCCATGGCAACCAGCTATCAGGCCCTAACAAGGAACCCGTGTGGGTACATCTGACCACAAGGGACAGAGCTTACATAGCATATAAACCCAGAGTCCAAACCAGAGGGTCAGTTGTGCCCCAAAAGCCACAGGAGGTCAGGAAGACTGCAGGAGGATGCCTGGCTGGCTTCTGAGCTGCCCTGTGGACTGGCAATAAGATACTATAGGCTTACAGAGGGATACAACCCAGGGAAAGAGGGAGTCTTGCTTCCCCGACAGTAGACTACTGTTGACATCTGCACTTAATGTGCATTTAATTTGTGTTACAGCCAGCGGGCTTGGGAGTCCTTGGTTATAGCTACTGGGCTTATTCCTTTGTTGCAGCTTAAGCCAGTGCTTTGGGTTGGGACTGTCAGGAGTTGGCAGAAGTCCAAATAGTGTCTGAGGGCATGAGAGTATTTGAGCTCTGCCAAGGGCCAGCGGTTCAAGCAGGGCCAAAGCAGGCTCAGTGCCCAAAGCAGGGCTGTGACAAGGCCACGGGGGCTAGAGGGAGCCTAAGAAGGCTTGTTGCCCAAAGCAGGGCTGATATGGGGCCAGGGGACCCAGAACCACAGTAATCAAGATGAGAGCTGGAGCTAAAAAGCCAGGTCCAACACTGTGGGCCTGGGCTAGGCCAAGCTAGTGAAAAGGGAGAGAGGGTGAGAAGTCTGAGGTCCTGACAAGGGAATAAGTGTATGGTATGGGAACAGCTGTAGGGGAGGGCAGAGGCCATGAATAGCACTAAAGGCTACAGGTACCCTGGGGTGAGCAGATGGGCTGAGAGGGCCCACTTATTTTGAGGAGAGGATTGAGACTGCCCAGTTCTGAGAGGGACCTGTCAGCTGTCAGAGGAACTGCAATTCACTCTAAGAGCCATTAGGCAGCCTCCCTTTTGATCAAATAAGTACAACAAGGTGTGGCAGGTGAGTGAGAAAGGGGAGGTTATCCTAGAGCTGGAGCAGGGCAACTATTGCATGGGCACTAGGGATGTTGCAGCTGCCCTTGGAGCATGTCCATGCTACATTAGTGTAGTGATAACCAGGGATCCTGGTTTTCTCTGATTAAAAAAACTTTCCAATTTTCAGTTTTAAAAAAGTAACCCAAAATCCACATCTTTCCATGATTTAAATGAAATGCCACTAATACATACATTTCTAATATATATATATATATATATATCTAGACAGAGAGAGAGAGAGAGAGAGAGAGAGAGAGAGGTGTTTCATTTTGGAGATTTTTTTTTATCAGAGAAAACCAGGATCCCTGGTCCTGCATTAATAGCCAAGCATGAATATATCTCTATATTAGTAATCTGGGCTCATGGTAGAGGTGATATCTTTTATTAGACCAACAAGATTTTTCCAAAAAAAATCTTTAAATTGCAAGCTTTCAGGCACAAACACCCTTCATCAGGCATTGGAGAAAAGATTTGAGTTCTCCCAGGTAGAAATGAACTTTCACTTAATTTCTACCCAGGAGAACTTTTACATCTTTTCTCCAATGCCTAGGGGTTGTGCCCGAAAGCTTGCAATTAAACTTTTTTTTTTACAGAAATTTTGTTGGTCTAATTAAAGATATCACCTCTACTATAAGCCCGGATTGTTTTTTCCTCTAGACCAATATGGCTACAACCTGAATACCTGATTCTATATATTAGTTGCGTTTCATTTAAATTATGGAAAAATTTGGATTTGGGGTTACTTTAAAAAAAATGAAAATTGGGAATTTTTTTTTTATCAGAGAAAACCAGGATCACTGATGATCACTGGGTTCAATACAGATAGTCAAGCATGAATAAAAATAATTAAATAACAACCTTTACTGTGGAGCAGTAGGTAAGCCTCTGTAGATGCTTGTGGAAGGTGACCTATATGTCTGTCCTTGTTCTACTGTCTACTCTTAATCACTGTTTCTTTTGTTTCTTCTTTCAACTCATACTGAACATTCTTTTTTAGCAGCTGGGTAACACAGATGTAGGACAACACTGACATCTCAGCTATCAAGAAGTCTGAAGTCAGTGTGGATTTACATCAGGGCAACTTGGATCAGCAGGGATCCTGGTTTTCTCTGATAAAAAATACCCAAATTTTGGAATTAAAAAAAAAGTAACCCAAAATCCACATTTTTCCATGATCAAAATGAAACATTGCTTCTATTCTATTCTATTCTATTCTATTCTATTCTATTCTATTCTTATTTTTTTTAATCCAAAATTTAGGGATTTTTTTTTTTTTTTTATCAGTAAAACCAGGATCCCGGCTGATCAGAAATTTTGGTGACCTAATAAGAACTTGGAAGATAAAATTGGTTGAAGGTGTAAAATGTTTAAATGACACATTGAAAAAGATGCAACTTCAGTGTTATTGTGGTCAATGCTTTCAGTAAAGGACTTTTGTGTCCTGTTGCTTTAGATTTCAGATTTGCTAAAGCCATGTGTTCCTTGGAAGAACACATTAATACTGTTATTTCCCTCTTCCTTCAAAGAGAAATAATTGTTACCATGAAAGGTTATGGCAAAATCTTCCTAAAATATCTAGAGAGATAATTTTAAATATTATATTCAGCAACATGAAAATGATTAATCTGTTTTGCAGAGACAACCTAGGATATTTGGGCATTAACCATTTTGAGTTAACATGACTATCCCTGTTCATACTAAATGCAAAATACTGTTCTATATTGGGTTAAGAGATTTTTGAGCACAAGGCTTTTCTACAATATAGAAAGAGGAATACATTTTCACAAAGTCTTATGAGTCTTAGATGCTTATGTTCTATTGATTGTCAATGGGATTTTAAAATATAGCAAAAAATACAAGATCAAAGGCCTGCTTAAGCCCACGCAGCTCATTGAACTAGTGTGGTTAAAGCACACCAATTTCTATATCCAGATGGAATTGGGTTCTGAAATCTCTTAGGTGCCTTTCAAAATCTTATCTAAGACTCAAAATGTATTACATTCAAAAGGAAAAAATAGAACACAACAAACACAAGATATGTTTTGAGGGGTTCACAGCAAGCTCTTCACTTTTGCTAAAGTACAGTAGGATGCTGGACAATTCGACTCTATTCAACTGCAACTCCAATAAATGGCACGTTGCCACATTTTTTTGCAGTTCCATTTTTCCCCCTTCTTTTAAAGTCTTATAAAGAAATCTTGCTCCTTTTTGACCAGGGAATCTCTTGCCATTTGAGAGAACCTGGAAAAATATGTTTCTAAATTCCTTTAGTACTTACAAAGTATTTAAAATGCAAATTTTTGCAGTGGATGGAGGTACTTTTTAACCCTTTCAAAAGGGGATAAGAGGGTTGCCTTGTTATCTCTGCATGTTCTTATAGTAATACAAATGAGCTAAACTGCTGTAAATTTACCCTTGAATGCAAGAGTAAAGTTGCTACATTTTTGTTATACTTGAATCACTGCAAACCATAATTATGTCATGAAATTGTTACAAATACTTGCATGTTTTCATAACTGAAAAGGGTTCAGCCCTAGTTAGTATGGGGTTCTGGCATTTTACTGAATTAACAGAACTGAGGTTGGACTATTGAAACTTATACTGATACTTGGCCTTTAAATGCAGGGTTGCCAAGGAAGGGCAGACAAAAGACAAGGAAAATGTGGATGGGGAAAAAAGAAAAAGGGAAGTGGAATGCATATGAGAAAGCAGGTTGTGAGAAGAGGAGGGGAAAGGCTCTTGCTTTGGTTTTACATTGTTGATTTTGCTTGTCTAAATAATTATGTGTACTCTTATCTGATTTTTTTTTCCAAAACCATTTTACAGTAGTGGAAACTAGACAGATAAATCTGCCAGCACAGCTAGCTACCACAGCAGCTATAAAATGTGTGTGTGTGTGTGTGGGGGGGGGGGGGGTTAGAGCCGAATATTACCATAAATCCTTCAATTTTAAGTTCAGTATAGGTTTATATTGAGCATATAATCTCTTCTCACACAGTCTGCAATCTCACGTCATCAGGGAGCGGGGAAGGGGGGTCAGCAGGGAATAGGGGATACTCTGTTTACCAGGGCGCCCCTGGGGGTTACTAGAAACAATGGCCATGAACTGAAGGAAGGCAGATTTAGATTGGACATCAGGAAAAAATTATTTATGATGAGGGTTGCCAAAATATGGAATGGGCTTGTAAGGGAATTGGTGCTTTCCCCTACCTTGGAGGCCTTTAAAAGGAGATTAGACAAGCACCTGGCTGGGCTTACTTAACCCCCAATGCTCTTTGCTGCCCAGAGCAGGGAGTTGGACTCGATAATCTAATAGGTCCCTCCTGACCCTAGAAATCTATGAAATCTCTCCCTCTGAAATACTGTTTCCAACTGCATTTATACATGTGGTGAACATTTCTAATTTATAATATCCCTTCATAACCTCCCAAAGCATCAGGAAACCTCTTTGCATTAGGAAAGATTTTTCTTGCCTACTTTGTTCCTTTAAAAATATTATCTTTTGCAATAAAACTACTAAAGAAGCATACAATCATATAGACAAATATAATGAATAATGAATAACAAAAGGAGGGGAGATACTGAATATGCTTTTGTGCAAAATGCAAACTATTTGCTAAAATGTATTTATTAATGAATTGTATTCTTGTGGTCTTAGTCTTTGTTTATTTCACACTTTAGTTTTATTAATGTCTACTTACTTAATCCAGCTACCGAGTATAAAGTACAGATCAACCTAGAGGGGATGCTTTAACTATACGAGGTACATATTAAAAAAAAATTGATTATTTAGAACAACAGGCTTAAATATAAGATGAATCAACTGACAAGTTTTGCCCTTTCAAGTCAAAGTAAGTATTGGGCAGTAATTTGGGTAGTTCTTTTGGATAAAAACCAAGGTTTTCCATGTGGAACTCTTCAGAAGAGCAGGTGCTTTTTGTCTGTTTTACAGCTGGTTGTTAATTTGGAATATTTCCAATGGAACAGTATTTCAGAGGAAAATGCCAATTCATGAAAGTTAAATTTTTTTGTGGGAACATCCATGCCAGTTTCAACAGGAAATTTTCTCAAATGCAGGGTGGAATTTCTGGTCAAAACCAGAGAGAGTCATTTGCCTAGTTCAAAAGAGCAAATGACTCATTGATGTATCTTTCTTTCAGTCTATTTTGTTGGAACTCTCACTTTTAAAAAAATAGTTAACTATTCAATAGGACAAAGTATGGGAGTATTTGACTCCACAGTTCAGCAACTACTGAACTCACCTGGGATGTGGGAAATGAAAATTTAACTCTGTTCTGAAGAATAGTTAATTCTTTATAAATAATGGAACAGGTCCACTAGGAGAGAGTGCTAAATGCAGGCCCCAGGTAACCAGTACATTGGTAGTTAGAGCTTAGCCACTATAGTCTTGGCTTTTCTTGGGTGGACAGATTTATCCTCTCATTTTTCATGAAAATCACTGAAAAAATTGGTTTCCCAATGCAGAACAGGAATATTTTTGAAATCTTAAAAACCTTCATGTGGGAGGCAAACCATTTGCAACCCAGCAGTGCTCTACTATCCTTAGCCAAAATACCTTCTGCACTCCCTGTTACAAAGAGTGTAGTGTTTTATGTACCCTAGGATTATTCAGGAGGAAAGGTGGGTTATGTGAATCTAAAATATTATTATTGCTACTCATAGAGTGCCAAAATATTCAAGAAATATAAAAAATATAGTCCCTGCCCTGAAACCTTTATATTTTAAAATTAGTCATATGGTTATTCTCATCATTTAACAGTTTCGCCTTTTCCTCACACTTTCCAGTGACTTCCAAAGGTTTCTAGCTTCTCATTTCCAATTCCTATTCTCTTTAATTTAAGGGATAACCAGGAATTTTAAGGGATAACCAGGAATCCTGGTTTTCTCTGATTTAAAAAAATCCCCAATTTTCAGTAAAGAAAAAAGTAACCCCAAATCCACAAATTTCCATGATTTAAATGAAACACTGCTATACAGATATTTATATATTAGTGGTGTTTCATTTTAATTATGGAAAAAAGTGGATTTGGGGTTACTTTCCTAAAACTGAAAATTGGAGATTTTTAAAATAAGAGAAAACCAAGATCCCTGGAGATAACTGGGTAAAATATAATGGTCTATGATACACAGGAGACCAGACTAGATAATTTAATGGTCCCTCCTAGCCTTAAAATAATATATGAAAAAATGAAATCCTTTGCTCCAGCACACTTCAGGAAATTATTTTATGGTATTCTCTCTCAAATGTATTATATTTCATAATGAGTAAATAAGTAGTTGGAAAACAGACAAAAGAAACTGCTTTCTTTGTGCATGGAATCTTGTTACTTTTGGACCATTGATAACTTAGGGCAAATATGAAGCTTTTGTTCCATATTCTTATCTGTAAACTAATGAAACTGATGTGAAACCCAATAGAAAACTCACATTTGATTTCAGAGGAACCACTGTTTCATCTGAGTGCTTAAAGTTCAACAGAAAGAAGTGGACACAGAAACAGGGGTGAAAATGTACCAATATAAGCTAGACCCCACCTGATGCTGGTGGCAGCAGCCAGCTGGGCCCTGGCCTGGCTGCAGGCAAGCTTACATTGGCAGCATGGCACTGCATGATGTGGGCCCTGTGCTGAATGGACCTGGCGCAGTCTTGCCTGCTAGCGCATGACTTTCCCAGTCCTGTCCAAAGCCATGCGCTAGTGGGCTGGGCCAGGATGGGTCAGGTCAGTTCAGCTTGTAGAGAGCCCACATCAGGCAGTGCCATGCCACCATGGGCTATGCTTATAACTGGGCCAGATCCCACCTGGCAGCTGCCACTAGCACAGCAGAGGGCAGGTGGGCGGGGGGGCAGATGTGTGGCAGCCCTGCTCAAGCCCTCTGCCACTCCCATACCCCGCTACATTTCTCTTCCAGTCCTCACTCCCACCCACACCTCCCACACCTGTAAAACCCCCTACTCCCACATACCTAACTTACCTGGGACAGTGCCTAGGCCCTAGTTATACTACATCCTTGCCCTGCTCTTCTGCTTGTCCCAGCATGCTAAGGGTGCATGCTCCACATGCTGGAGCATCAGAACCACTGTAGAGACACTCTGACCAGAAACCAGAGCATCTTTCTGGAGGACCAACTATCAGGTTACCTCAGGGCATGGTCCAGGACTGTGTCCTGCCCCACTTTTTTCCCATCTTTTTTTTTTTTTTGAAACCTGGGTTTCCAAGTATCAGATTTTGAGCCTGTGCTGCAAATATGCAGTGCAGGGAACATTTTTACATTTTCAGCATACCTCTTGTGGCATCTCAAACTGGTTTGAGACACTGCAAAAGGCATCTGTGTACTTGTCCATATGTCCCCATAATGTCCCCAGGTGGGGGGGGAGAGAGGGGCGGGCACTCTGAAGCAAGGATTGGGCCCCTGGGACCTCTGGGAAACTACAGGCAGTGGTAACAGGTGCCTGACCTGATTCCTACAATCACGCCAGGCACTGCTGCTGCCACCTGTAGTTTGCTGGAGCTCTGAGGGGCCTGATCCTTTCTTCTGTGGAGTTCCCCTTTCCCAGCCACATGGCACAGAACTGCAGGTGCCTGCTGCTGAAGGAGTGGGTGAGAGCTGCCTGGCTCTGGTCCTGCTCCCTGGGGCTGCACCACCTTGCGCAGGACTGAAGCCAGGTATGGCCAAGCAGAGTTGTCTCCAATGCATGTCAGCATCTGTCATGCCTGTGGCTGATGCTGCGGGAAAAGGGGTAGAGAAGAGGTGCTTGGCTGTGTCTGGCAGTCAATCAGGGATGACCAGACCCAGGGAGCCCACTGTGAGGTGTACAGGAGTGCCCCCAACTGCTGACCTCAGCCAGTACAGGCAGCCTGCATGCCTCCCCCAGCCACCGAAGGGAAATGTGTATTCTGTTCACTCCCGACCTAACCTAGGGTCAGGGCCATCCTTGGGGAGGTGGTGAATCAGGGCAACTGCCCCGGACCCTGCACTTTGGGGGGCCCTGAGGTCCAAGAGTCTCCAGCTCTGCTGCTGCCACCACCAAGTGCTGCTGGCTTTGGCTGCTTGCACTCCCCCCCCCCGCCCACCCGCACAGGCTGATATGCCCCGGACCCTGCACACCTGCCTAGGGTGCTTACAGTAAAGTGCAAAACTTAGATTGCTTCCTCCTTGGAGTTTTTGAACATCTGTACTTATCCTAAGTTAATGCTCAGGTGGATCAGAATCAGTGTCTTCCTTTCTGTTTATTGTATGGGCCCTACAAGTAAGCAATTCTGGTATAATAATGATACATACCTGATTCTCTTCCTTGCTACATTTAGTGTACAAGTTAGATTTAAGATTTTGGTTTAGAACCATCCATAAACATGATAAGTATTTCATTGCAATGTTTTAAGGTGCATACTCAAAGAGGGTCTCCTTACCAAGAGAGCGACACGCAAAAGGTGGCCCAGGATGGATAGGAAAGGCAGGAGTCCATTAGTGTTTTATGCAACATTTGGTACTATTGGACAGAGTAGAGAGGAATTATAACTCCCAAATCATTTAATGAAGTATCATAATGTATTTATTAAAATATAATGTTTTCATAAAAATAGTAGCTAGTTTAAAACCAAACCTACATAGATTCCTTTGATACCTCTTTAGAAAAAAAAGCCTTGATATGTTTGAAACTAAGATCAAATGATGAAGGAAAAATTATGACTTTTTCATTAGTACAGTTTTTCACACCTCCATTGTTTACACAGGAGTAATTGCATAGCTAGTCACATTAGCAAGTTAAATATGGCCAGCTATTGTCGTCTTTACGCACTTTGTTGTTATCCTAATTTGTTAGTACAAAAACAAATATGGGGATAAAGAGTATTATTTAGGTGCAGCCTTCTTTTGGGGTGATGCTAAACCATCTACCCCAGAAAAAGCACCAAGAAATTTTAGCTATCCAAGCTTCCTGTTCCAAAAGGCATATTCACTGTGTTAGATATTTTGGGAGGGTATGGGATACTTCCTCTATGTGGCCCTGCAGGTATGCAGGGGACATATGGGAAGCAGGCTCTGTTAATTTACATTCCTTCTTAATTTTTCCTCTCCTGCCAGATGTAGAGGAACTGTTAAAAATTAGCTCCCATGATCCCTGAGTTAAGGGACTGAAATTCAACATATCTTTATGTTGGTTGTGCAAGTATATAAGGAAGCCTTATTACCTTGTTCCCCATCACTGCACTCTTGGATAAGGCAGAACACTCCATAGTTAGTATTACATTGCTAAAAGCAATACATCAGGGATGTTCCCTGGTATTTCTATTTCTATTTATTTGCATTCTGACTGTGAATTCACAAACACAAACAATATACCACTGTCAAAACGCTTTTGCCACTGTGCGTGCTTAAAAGCTCTAGCTGTAGTAAAGCTGTACAGTTAAATATTCCACTGAAATCTACAATCCAGATGGAAATATTAATATGAACCTGTAATGTTTCTGAGGACTAATAAAAGTATTAAATGAAACAGAGCAGTAGTCCTCTGGCAAAGTCCCTGTCCTGTGTAATTTACAACAGGAAATAAATCACTGAGACAGAAAACATATGCAATGGCAAAACATGGGACCAGTCACATCAATTTAGAGTCAATCCATATCTGTCTAGTTAATGCAGAGTTCTTATATCTGCCCCCCACTCCTTCTTCACAAACTGCCCCCCCCCACACACCTGTGTAAGAATTATTATTGATTTTAAGAACCCATAAATAGCCTTGTGTTGTAAATAACAGAATTGGGAGACATCTTGTTTATCTGATAATCTGAAAATAACTTATGGTTTCCTAAACTTGTAAAGTTGCTACAAGCTTCAGGCTATAACTTACCTCTAAATTATACATGTAGCATTTTAACCATCTTGTGTTGTTTGGAGAGCCGAGATGCTATCCAATCAGCTCAGGTGGATCATTCAAGTGAGAACTTGTCTGTGATTTCTATTAAATGCAAACACTTCTCAGCAGCACTCCTTCCCTGATGACTTTTCATGATTTCCCTACTGAATTTTGTTTTTAATACATTAGGATAAGTAAATAAGCCATTTCATTTTATTTTCCCTTCCATGAAATGCTTCTCAAGTAACTTGATTAATGTTCAAAACCAATATTTGAGCAGCCACATAATGTAATTAAAATTTCATAAAATAGCTATAATCATCCTAGCACAGTAATAAGCAATCTTATTTATCAGACAAATTATTTCTTTGGGTTTTCAACAAGTACTTTATTTAGCTAACTAAATAACCTATTTTTTTTTCTGTAGGAGGCTGGCATTTTAAAACAGACACTTGAAGTTACAGTCGGTATTTCTTGCCCATGTACAGACAATATTTCATCACAGAATGCTCCAACTTTGAGCATATTGAAGTTAGGCTGATTTATCCATAAAAGTGTGCATGGTTGAGTCCCATTTAAATCTGTCTGCCTGAACTGCTTTTTAAATCTTGAAATAATACTAAATGCACTGTAAGCCAGTTCAGAGGCAAGGCATTAGGCAAAAGGTTTTTTTTTTTTCCTGTAGTAATTTACAAACTTGAGTCATTATCTTTAGTACTACAAGAACCTTTGCTCTCATTAACAATACCCATTAAATCTGTTGGCTGCTAGGGAAATTTAAAATTGAAAAGAATATCATTTAATCATTTCCCTGAGTTTTGCATAATCACTGTCCTCAAAATGCTGCCCCCACAGTCCAAGAGTACATTGCAGTGGAACAATTTACAGCACTTTACACTGCCTTCCTGTAAAAAACAAACAAACAAACACAAAACCAAACCCCCACCCAGCATGGAATTCCACATTTCCTGTGTCTCAATGATTTCCAGATACAATTTATTCGTTGTGCAGATCAAAAAGGTCATTTTATTCTACCTGAGAATCTTGCAAATTTAGCCTGAGGCTTAAAAGCCAAACTGTGTTTTTTTTCTGGCTTGTGCAATATCACCTGTAAAACATTCAGCAGGTCAAATGCTTCCTTCAGTTACAACTGTAAAAAGACAACCCCATTGTTCAAATTCTGTGTAGTTACATCTATGCAGCCTGACTGCTTTTGGGAAAGCTACACACATATATCTGGGTACAGTATATCATTTGAAGATATCTACATTGCAGAAGAGGTCCTGCAAATTAAATTTAGTTCATAATTCTGCTGATAATCTGGGGCATTTTTACACAGGCAAGAGATGCAGCGCCAGGTGCTTTCCAAAGTGCCCAGTGCTGTGACACTTACAGTTATGTCAGCACTGAGAAAATGGCGGCAGTGCACTTTTGAACTAAAACACATCAGAGGTGCTTTAGTTCAAAAGTGCACCAGCGCCATTTTCTGCACACTGATGCACATTTTGCCACTTATACAACTGCATGTGGCACAGTGTGGTTCACATCAGCTCGCATGCTGAGCGGACTCGAATAATTGAGTCTGCTCTGAAGTGGCAGATCTCTAACATGTTGCAGGACAAAAAGGTGTATGCATAAATGCCTCTGAAGTCTAGAAAAGATTCCAGTTGCAGACTCTACAACTGTACTGGAATTGCAGGAGTAAACACAAAGGAAACATGGCCATTTACTGAGCAAGAAGGGAAGCTGGATATTTCTAACACAATAGGGCTGGGTGGGATGCATTCATACATCTACAGTACTCAAGGAAATACTTATCTCTGAGTACTCATGGAGACAAGGTGAGATGCTGGACAACTGGAAAAAGACAAAGATAGAATCCATCTTTTAGGAGGAGGAGGATCCAGGGAATTACAAACCAGTTAGTCTGACCTCAACACCTGGAATATTTATTAAGGAATGTATTCATATATGCTAAAGTATCTACTACTTGCCACTGTCAGAGACAAAATACTGGACTAGATGGACAATTGGCTGAACCGTGTATGGCACTTCTTACATTCTTAGCCTGGGGACCAAGTGGCTAACCTTCAGTACTACAGAAAAGGACCTAGGGGTTATAGTGGACCATAAGGTGAATATGAGTCAACAGTTTACTTTTGCCAAAAAATGTGAATAAATAGCAAAGGCTATATTAATAGGAGCATAACTTGTATATCAAGGGACATTCCATCTGATGAAGTAGGTTGCTGCCTTGGAAAGTTAATGCCTCTCTGAGCCAGTTGTTCTCAACAGTTCCATCCTGCCTTGCTTTCTGCAAATCAAAGGAAGTGATTATTTAGCATTGCTGAGGCCTCACATAGACTAATGTGTCCAATTTTAAGCACCACACCTCAAGAAAGATGTGGACAAATTAGAAAGAACAAAAAAATACTCTCCAGTGGAGAGCAAGAGAAATAACTAGAGGGCTAGTAAACATTATTTACAAGAGAAGGTATTATTTAGTTTGGAGAAGAGAAGACTGAGGGGAGATTTGATAAGAGCTTCGGATACCAGAAGGGTGGCGATATATAGGATGGTGATAGATTACACTGGCTTCAGGACAAGGAGCACTGCTCTTTAAAATGCAGGAAGGGAAATTTTGGTTTGGTATCAGGAAGAGCTAACAATGTAACCACTATGGATAGGAACAGAAGTTACACATTAACTGGTTTAAAGTGATCAGAAACTGGTTTAAGCCTGTAACAGAACAGAAGCTCAGTGCACATAAACCAGTCTCAAAATGGCTCAAACTGATTTAAAGTAAACCTGGTTGAATGCAGTATCACACTTAAATGATTTGGGTCAAACCATCTTATGGAACTTGTGTCCTAGACCTCTTCCTGGTTTAAGTTAAATCAGTTCCTCCAGCATCCCAGCATTTTGCAGGCCTGGGCTGTGCTGTCTGCTCCAGAGAGCAGAGCTGGCCCTGTCCCTGCCCCTCTGCTCCCTGGCTGGAGCAGTGAGACCTGGCTGCCAAGGGAGGGGGGCAAGGCCAGCTGGAGATGCAGCCCAGCCTACGGGGGAAGACTGCCCCCTTCCAGGCAAACCCCAGCTGGGGTCTGGGACCAGGGAGGGGGGTTAAACACCCCTTCCACTGCTCAACATTACTACTGACTGTGACTGTGGACTACAAATCCCAGAGGCACCTGGAAGCAGGAAGAGGAAGCAATGAGCAACCCTGCAGAGTCCTGTTGTTGTAAGTCTGGAATGCAAATCTCAGAGACCTGGGGGGAGCAGGAAGAGGAAGTGAACACACAGCCAGAGAGCCATGCTCTAGCTCTCCCTGGTTTCTGGCCTGAGTCACTGCAGGCATGTGGCTGCATTTTCTGAGTAGATGTCTGGTAAATGTCTGTTCACTTCTGTTTCAAATTAATCTCTGCAGCTTAGACTAACCTGAAAAGACTGAATCAATTCAGCCTCAGGCTTTTTGACTGTCTGTACTTAGCACTGATGTGTATAACCATTTTAAAGCATTGGAACAGATTACTTAGAAAGGCTATGGAATCTTCATCCTTGGAAGTATTTTACAGCAGGTTAGATCAGGGTCAACAACACATAGCTGATGGTCCAAATTCAGCCTGTGGAGCTGGAGGCTTTACCTGTGTCTGTACTGGGGCTAAGCAGCAAAGAGCTGTGCTGGGGACAGGCAATTTACAGCTGTCCCACTGCGGCCTCCACTTTTCCTCACCCTCCCAACTGTGGTTCAATATGGGCCGGGGGGTTTTGGTGACATGTCAGCAGTGGGGACTATCCCTGTACCAATGCTGAGGCCATGACACTCCCGCAACCACTGGCTGCTGCATAGGTGAAACTTTTAGCCCATGGGGAGCTACAATGGGGCAGGGCAGCTTCCAGCTATGCCTGCAATCACAACTGGGAGTGAAAAGACACCAGTTTTCAGATACTTGACTGTGGTACAGATCTTTATTGACTGGAAGTTGCATCCATGCTGCAGCTGGGCCCGGGGGGGGGCGGGGTTGAAGGAGTAGGGGATTGGGAGAAGCAGCAGCACAGTGGGTGCAGCTCCCAACTGCCAGAGCTCAGTGTGGGTGTGGGGAAAGATCCTCGCTGCTGCCGTTCCACTAAAACCACCTGGCCTATGTTGAATCAGAGCCAGGTTGTACTTCACCATGGCTTCTGAAAGGTTGCTGGCCCCTGGGTTAGACAGAAATTTATGTAGGCTGACTTATACAGAGAAGATCCTGCTTTGAGTAAGGGCTTAGGCTAGATAATCATCTGAAGTCCATTCCAGCCTCACTTTTCTATGATTCTGTGATTTTTGTGACATTATACAGTCATTTTTCAGGAAAAAAACCAAAACAAAACAGTGTTAAATGTTTGTCCAATATACAGTTCTAGCACCCAACAACAGTCCTTATGCAAACATTTTAGCTCCTGCCACTCATTGATTTGTGGTGCTGTGTTGCATTCCCACAGGAAGCTGGATTATAACTGAAGGGTTATAATCCACCACTAATATTTTATATGACTACTTATTGAACTTTCCCCCCAATCTTCAAACTTCCAACTGGTTGCCTAGAGGATGTTTCAGTTCATTCATCATTTTAAATGTTCTCTAGCTGTGAAAAGTTAACAACCATCCATAACTGTCATTGTATGGAACTGTAATGATGTGTGTATATTTTTTTGTCTTTATATTTAATTTTTCAACCCCTTCATGAGCTAGCCTGAGTAAAAATCCTCAGTGGTTATGCTTTCTCCAAAGAGGTGAGGTATTAGTTATGAGGCAGGTAGCTCTGAATATCTTGAATAATTAGGTAACATTCAATTGATTAATCTGAGGACTATTCTTCTAACAAGACCTTTGGGCTTTAACAGATTAAAACATAATTTATGAAAGATTTTTTATGCAATTAGAAGGCAATTAGAATTATCCCTTTTAACATAGCAAGACTCATCATAATGGTTCCTTTTGACCTTAAAATTTGTGAATTGAGTAAACATTCCTTCAAAATAAAATAATCCTACTGTGGTTTGAATCTAGCAGTCAAGACTCCCAATGATATTGACAGATGTTTTGCCTAATTACAGTTTTATTGTAAATCAACCAAGATATTAAAGGAACCTGAACAGGCCTAAATATAATATCCACCTCATTGTGACTGATTTTCTTTGGGTGGTAAATCAACAAACTGAACCCTGTATATGTAGAAAATATGCTAAGTCTTATGTTTTCATAGCTATTATAACACATTATCAGCTATAGCTGAACTATGTCCTGATGATCACGTGATATAAGCTACTTCAAAGACAGATAAAGCAGCGAGCATACAATAAGCTTGCAAGCAGCCTCTTTTCTGTTCTCAACTTCCTTTTCATTATCTTCAACCTTCTGATTAGAATTCCTGGGCATAAAGTCAATAATTATTTAATAAGAATGAAGTTGACTTTGAATTTGAAATGGAAATTGAACCTGTCAACCATTCTACGTTGAAATCACTGGTTCCCAAGATATGCATCCATTAAATGGGTCCCCAGAAAGCCTAAGGCTACCCCATTTCAAAGAGCATACTGGAGAAAAAACACAGAGGCAAATTAGAAGAGCACTCACATAGTTTCAAAATGAGACAAGAATTATCTATAAACAAACACTGGCAATACCAGATGCTCTGTTTTATAAAAGCTAATCGTGGGAAGATATCCCCACTGATATTATTTCATGTTTCACATCTGAGTGATAAAAGGCGTATGGTGTGTGGGAGTGTTGGGGGTAGTGTGTGTGTGGTTGGTAAGGTAGGGAATCATTGCTTCTCTGGTGCAGAAATGGTATCTATTTTTTTTAAAGTATGTTTTCCTTTAAACAAAGAATGCGGTGAAGGAAATTCTCTGAAAGTAAATGGTTTCCTTCTGTCAGCTTTCTCAAAATGTCTACTAGCTTCTAACATGTGGGACCTGACTGCAGCAGCTGACTATATAACTTCCGTTGACAGAAGCATAATGAGTAATTTTGAGAGCCTCGGCAGGGGCAAGATGGTGATGCTGAATACTGGAGAATCCTGCCTCCCCATACACAGACTATAGCCACTGCTGTCATTTTCCCACCACCCAGTGTGGGCTACTGCTGTTGTGACATGGACTCCTGAGGACCACCACTATGGTGCCCCCTTTAAATCTGCACTCATAGATGAGCCAGTACCCAGCTGATCCAACTCTTGTTCCACTACTGGATATTGTCTTTAGAAAGGTGGATTTTGAGATTTATTGACTGAATATACTTGACAGGGCAGAATATTAGTGCAGCCAAGCTCTTTGGTAGGAAATAACTTAGAAGTCAAGAAAAAGAATACATCTTAACTTTTATAAAACTGCTAATAAGAATAAATTATCAAGCCAAAACTACAATATGGGGCAGAGCTTTATTAATAAAATCTGTTGCTCTGAATCAAAATGTAAACTCTCCAGTCCCCAATGCTAGATTTTTTGTTGGAGGCAAGAATTTCTTTGGGTGATATCTTTTATTGGGCCAACTTTGTAGCTGGGATAAAGTTAGACAAGCTTTTGAATACAACACATTCTTCATCAGATCTCTGATCACAGGAAGCTAGGCACAGCATAGTGAAACACAATAGAAGGGAGGGGGTGAGGGAAATTCTCAGAAGTAGCAGACACACAATAAGCAAAAGAAAAGAAGCGGATTTGTCTATCTGTCTTATAAATGCAGGTGTAACACACAGCAAAATGCAACTGTCCACGGCTCATGACATAGGAGTGAATGGAGTAAGATGATAAAATGGGGAGAAGGCATGGTTGATGACTTTTACCACTTTGAACTCCTGAAAACCTGGCATTGTGAAAGACAGACAATGGCTGTGTGTGTGAAGATATGAGACAACACAATCCTCACCTCAATTTGGAGGAAATAAATACATCTAAATCCCTCTGGAGCCCGATTTACTTAAGGCAGTTACACATTATTACTAATCATGACAGTTGCTGGGGAAAGAAGCTGCCATGGGGACAACTAACTCTTCATTCCCCCTGATGATTTGAGAATCTAATTATGAAGTTCTCAGAAATCAAGACGAACATGCATTATGCTATTTACATGCTGTGCTCCTTAAGTATCAGATCAGATGACAGCTAGATTTGTTTTTCATTTGTCCATTTACAAAACAAGAAATGAGACATCAGTATAAACAGGTTAGAACTGACTACTAATATACGTGAGATTTAGGTTTTGTTGAATCTGTTTAGTGATCAGTAGTTGCCCTTATCAAAAGAAGGATATATTCAGGTTTTGGCAGCACACAGGCTTGTGTGCTTTTGTGATCTCAAGTGATTTTCCATCAGCTATATCAGCACAGTTGTCAAACCCTGTTTTGGGTTTGCATGAATGATTTTGGCAAACTGTTGCCTGGCTGATGTCCTGGCACATGTGAGAGCACAATATTATTGTGCAGGCAATTGAAGGGCAGCTATATCTAGGTCCAAGTGGAGGTCAGCTGGAGATTTGGTTGCAGGCTGGCAGGTCTCATTTAATTTGGATAAACTGATGTATTGGAAAATTAATTTGAGAAAGCTTAATATCTTGATCATGAGATCAACTGAAAACACATGGAGTTGTGGAAAGGCCACAAGGGATAGGGAAGACAACAAATCTTTCTCCTCTTGGTAGAAACAAACAAGAATAAACTTAGAAACTCTGCTGATAGTAAGGGAAGTCCAAGCCCTTCTTCCCCAATGGAAGAAGAATGTGGAGAATTGGCTTGTGAAGATGTCCTTGTTGCACATCTCTGAAAGCATCAGAGGAAGGGGGTTGAAAACTAGGCCACTGAACCTCACCCCAATGAAAACAGCATCAGGTCAGCAGATCTGCTTTTGGGAGTAAAGAAGTTGTAAAGAGTAGGGGTGGAAAAAACACCTGCATATTCCCTCTCACCTTAAAAATCATTTTGCTTAGTATAACAATTCTGTAATCTTATCAGGAGCCCTAACAAACCATGCTTTTAGTTCAGACCAGATAATTTTACATTGTTCTTCTGTATCTACTCAGTGCTTTCTTCAAAATGTAATTCTGAAACATGCTTATGAAATAGAATTTCTTTCTTGCCACCTTTCACATTCTTTGAACACTTAGAAGAAACTAATTCTGCAAATCAGAAGCTTCCGAAAGAAGTTTGCCCATGTGCAATTAAGCCTAACTGCCTAAGTTTTTAATGTGGTTGCCCATCCTCCCATCATACCTGAGTGCCTTCTATTAGCAATAAACCACATAGGCTGCATTCACACGAGCATAGATGTTTGGTTCCCCATAGACAACCAGCGGTGGTGCACCTTGTGCCGCTGCTAGTTGTTCCCAGGGAATGCTTGTGCTTTGCGCACTTTGGTATGCAGCAGGTTACCCCAGGTGGGGTAGGAGAGGCTAAGGCCAGCACTGCACTGGCCCCAGCAGCCTTACCTGGGGTTCTGGGTGTCTTCTGGGGCTGCAGCAGCACCAATCATGCTGCTTGGATCCTGGCTGGCAGCTGGAGTGTGGCTCCGACCAGCCAGGCTCCTTTTTTGAGTGGCGCGCACTGCCCATGTGTGCACCACTCTGCATTTTTTTGTGTGTGAGTTTTTTTTGACCCCTGGATATCCAGGGTTCAAAAAGCCCATCTGTGCTGCTCCATTGCCGTGTAAAGAACAGCTGAATGTGCGGTATGTGGTACCACAGATAAGTCTGTGGTGCCACATAATGCTCAGCTGCGCTTGTCTGGCTGCAGGATAGTATTCAAAATTATACCATCTTTTCTAATTCTAGCTCCTGCTTCTGCCTCTGGAAAGATGAGAGAATCTTAGTATAAAACATTACTCCCAGAAACTTTTCCTGTTGTTTTAGTACTTGTTTATCCGTTATCTTTGTCACTGGACCCATCTGTTTCTGAATTGTCTTTACTCATACATGAATGACTGAAATTAACAATATTGGTGTTTTGTTTTACAACTGTTAAGGGTGCTAGGATAAAAAAATCTAAAATGCTACTGAATGGAGCAAATCCTTGCCAACTACCTTTCCCTGCTTAAATGTGAATGCAAAACAGCTTGTTTAAAATTGCCTAAGAGGCTGAAGTCTATTTTCTTTATCCCTCTTAATTGGCTTATTTATCTGATTAAAATTTCAGTAGTTTCCTTTATCAGTGCATAGAAATAGGCTGTTAACATCTATCACATTTGCTCAATAATCATAATGCAGACTGTAACACTAAAGCAAATTACATTCTAATCCTTCTCACATCCTTACAAATGTTCATCTGTTGCTTACGTTACAATTTGCACAACAGTCTCCATATAGTCCATTTTGTTCAGGTACAGTTATTTAACCCTATACTGAATGTATATTTGACAGTATGTTAAAAAAACCAAACTGCTGGGTGATCACTTAAGTTTTCTTTTGTGACAAAACTATATGGAACTCTGCTATGTCACAAGAGATAGGATCACTGGTTTGGCAGGCATTCAATTACAGAACTGTGTATTTGCATGTTTCCAGGTAACAGACATTTACCCTGGTTAAAGCAATTTGACAGTGTCTGAGTTATACATGAAATGGCTTCTGTATGAAGAAATAGGTTTAACTATTAAAAGCAAAAAAGCCTAACCAAGCTGGGGCTTTATCATTTCAGTGAATCAGATCATTAAAGCTGAGTTAGAGCCCATAACCATTTGAAAGGATGAAATTATGAAATGCTGTCTCCTTGCCAAAAAAATTAAAGCACTTTAGGTTTATTTTTAGCAGGGAAAGTCAATGTTCGTTCACTTAGCAGCCTTCCCAAATGCAATGAAAATGTAAATGGAAAGCTTTAGACAGTATTATTAAGTGATTTCCACACTCTTTGATAGACAAACATGAAGAACAAATATTTCTCAATACAAAATATGTACAGATAATGCACCTATGACGCCCTGGCAGGACAGAAAGGGAGGTAAGTAAGGAGGAATGGTCAGTTGGCTGTTCCAAGAAACTTGGTTTCTTTTTGCAATGCTGGTGTTTAAAGAGAGAGAAGGAAAAAAACCTATACATATCTGTCTTCCTTTTTTAGTTATTCAGCTCTGCTTGCATGTGGATAAAAGCATTCACATGAAATCATGTCTGCCACAGAACTTCTCAAGCCAGAGTTTCCCCTAAACCTTTGTGTATTGAGCAATCTTCAGACATACACAACCACCCAAAATAATATATTTATGCACCTGCATTTATTATTGTCAACAAAGTTTATGGCCTCCCAGCATGCACAGGAAATTCAGTATTGCTTTTGCATGTTGTGAGATGCTTCATATGAAGGACAGCAAGTGGGGAAAAAAGGAAGAACTAGAGCAGTGGTTCCTAATCCCTGGTACATGTACCACCAGTGGTATGCAGCCAACCTGTCAGTGGTATGCATTAACAGATTTATTATAATTACTTCATATGACAAAAATTTGCTGGTGGTACTTAAGGTCGTATCATTTTAAATTGGCAGCACGCAATCTGTCAGAGTTTGGAAACTGCTGAACTAGAGTTTACAGTAGTGTTTTGTGGTGTCTTCCATGTCCTCTTTAGGAAACCAGAAAGCTGCCTTCTTATTTGCTTTGCAATAAAATGTTCTCTGGCAAGAAGGAGAGTGGGAAGAGCTCTGGCTTCACAAATGTCCATGAGACACAGCAAGAAATGGCACTCTGGGAGGGAAAATGAGTGGGGAAATCAGTTTGTGGGACTCTCAAATTTCAGATGTCACTGAAAATGTTTTGTCCAGTAGGAATGGGTGTCTTAAGAATGGCAGAAGGCAGGGAAGATATTCATTTTGGGGTGGAAACAGACATTTGCTTTTCCATTTGTGACACCTTAACATTTTTTAAGGCAACTCATATGAGAAAAAATGATGCCAATACCATTTGTTGTGGCACATGACATAGTTGCAGGGCTAGGCAGGGGAGCACCCAACATTCCCCACTGTCTCTGACTGGCCCTGGGTAGGGAATGCCCAGAGTTCCCCACTGCTCCCAACTGGCTTTCCCTGCTGCTGCAGATGCAGGCTGAGCAGGGAAGTACTCTTCCCACTGCCCCAGACTCCTGGTGCAGGTCTGGGACAGCGAGGGAAGTGAGAAGATCAGGTCACCTCTTGTCCCGCCCTTGTCAGGGAGGGACCAAGAGAAATATGTGTTTCGCCCAATGAAGCCAATTAGCATAGCTGAATTGCTCCATGAGGTGACATCTTTTCTTAACCTTATAGATCAATTAGATAAGATGTATATGAATCATAAGCTTTTGTGAATTTGAGCTCACTTCATCAGAGGCTGAGCATACATACATCATAGAATATCTGATGAAGTGAACTTGAGTTCACAAAAGCTTATCTTCTCTACATATCTTACGTATTTAGGCTATAAAATACATATCTATCCTGCCTTCTGTCTTCTTCAGACTAACATGGCTAACTACAGATGTCTTAAAAATAACATAGAATAAAGAAAGCAAAGATTTGTGTAGATGATATCTTTTATTGAACCAGCTGCATGGTTGAGATCGATTTTGGCAATGGATAGGTGTTACACTTGTGTTGGGAGAAATGCATTTCACAAGGCCCCAAAAGAGTGCCAAGGGGGTTTTCATGGAAGAGAACTGGCTCTTCCACAAAAAAGATTACAGCACTTCCCACCATGATGATTTCTTCTCTCATGCCAAGTTGAACATTTCTCTCAATACTGGTATACCCTGGTTCTGTACAAGGAGTTGGGGAACGTACAAGGAGCTGGACCTATTCCCCTGTGGCTCCTGGATTCAGCAGCAGATGAAAGTCCTTATCTTACCAATTAGGAGATTGGCAGGACAGGGTGGTAAGAGCATTCTCCTGAGGCTAGAACTGTTCCACAACTCTGGGATGGGTCCAGTGGCAACGACATCTGGCTCCTGCCTTGTACACAGCTTCTCCATGACCCCAAGATACGCACAGGGTGTGTGGGTGTGGGCCAGTTCTCCAGCATCTGAACTTGTCCCAGACCAGGATAGGTCCAGCTGCACTGACACCACTTCACACACCTTACACAGACAGGGAGATGGCCTTTGTGCCAAGGGGGTGAGGGAGAAAAGCAATAGGTCTCTATCACCCTGGTTGATAGAGCTTAGCTTTGTGGTGACTGTTGCTTTCCAAGCACAGGGCTGGAACACTTGCATGCTCCTTCTCTCATCATGTTTTCCAGTGCTGCAAATTTCTCTGAAGTTTTCAGCACTGGAATTGAATACCTGTCTCTAGCTGACAAGCTTTTGAATACAGGTCAGAGGAGAAAAACGAGAATAGGGAATTTACTAATATAATTAGAGGATATATAGACTAGATCGATACCTATATATTAAATAGTAAATATACTAATGTCCTATACATGATGCATAACAAATTTAAATTAAATCACCACACACTTTTGTTAGATAGTGTTCAGTGCATGTCAGTTGTGACTGAAGATAAAAGCCATTTCACATAATGGAGTACATGAAAGATTAAAAAAACCTAAAACTATAGCCATTTTTAAATCAAATTCTGTGAATAATATAATTTTTGTTTTCTTGGCTGAACTAGAAAAAAAACATTTTTGGACTGACCAAAAAATGTATTTTCTTAATAATAATTATGTTAACAACAACAACAACAACTGAATTTTTTTTCAAGTTGAACAACTTATTTTTACAAAATAAAAAAATATTATTGTCACAATGAAAGGTATTTACTTTTTCAATGTTTTCCTTATTCTTTTTTTTTTTTTTTGGCTGAATCTATTTACCACCCAGAAATTATAAAAACTTTAGTTAGCCTGAGAAATAGGTAATTCTTAACAAGCTTTTTTCATGGTTTCAATGTATCATATGTTGAAAATGTAATTAACATGGACACCATATTCATGTGCATCATATTGTCTTAGAATAGTGCCCAGAGGCCCAGACTAGGCCCCATGAGGTGTATCTACATGTGCAATTACAGCGCGGGAATAAACTGTAGAGCTTATTGCTCCACAGTTTACTGCTCCTGGGTCTACTGCTTGGACGTGTGTCTAGGAGCAATAAACTCTGGAGCAATAAGCTCTGCAGTTTGTTCATGTGCAAGCACATTGAACTTGGGTGGGCTATAACATACTACACCTACTATACCATATAGTAATTTGATTACAAACAATATTTTTGTCATGATTTGTGTTTGCGTACTGTATATAGTAGAGCTGTGTGAAATTTTGCCTGGCGTTTTGTTTCAAAGCTGTTTCAATGTGTTTCAAGCTCAAAACAGTGAAATCAAAATGAAACAAAAGCCTTCAAAACAGTTTCAAAACGAATCAGCACTTGAAACGTTATGAAAGTTTTGAAACATTTTGAGTTTTGAAGCCAGGCTTACCTGGCTTAAGCACCAGTCCCAGCTGGCAGCAGCAGCCTCCTGTCATCCTGCAGGCAGATTGGGGCCTGCCTGCACCCCCGGGAGGGCTGTGGGGTCTGTGCTGGACTGCTCCTGGGCGTGCTGGCCCTCCATCTGCCTCCCTTGATCACAGGAGGCTGCTGCTGCTGCCTGGGGCCAGTGGGGTTGGGTTCCCGCACAAGCTGATTTGCCTTGGGCCCAGCACCCTCCTCAGGCTGGCTCTGGTAAGGGGCCCCGGGCATATCAGCTCATGTGGGGACCCGCCACCCTCCCCCCCACCCCATCCCAGGAAGGGAAACCCCAGGCACTGGAGCCAGCTGCGTGGCAGGGAAGCTATTAGCTATATATATCCACTTTATAGGTCTGAGGTCTGGGTATATTTTTTAACAATATAAATAAAAAAAAGACAATGATGTCAATAATTTTTGCTACTTATAACCTCTTGCCAAAAAACAGGTTATAATGTCCATAATAAATTAATCATCCTTGCAAATGGAAAATCTCTCTCCTTTTCCTTCTTTTGCATCTAAAATAATATTTATCTTTAAAATTCATCTGTGGATTATAAACTAGTGCTGTTCACATGCTGATAAAGGCGTGTCAGATATTGACACAAGGCGTGTTTTTTTACAACCATGACTTGTGTGTGACAGATTCAAAGCAACTACACGGAGCACATGTACTAACTCCTTAATGAATTGGGCAAAAAGATTTAGAGATTAAAAAAATGCTGTGAGGGCTAGAAAAATATTTTAACAAATCTCACATTTTGGTACTGAACAGAAATCCTATTCCCTTAACCAAAACAGAGGATTTGGTTTTGAGATGTAAGCTCTTTTTTTTCTAGCAGTTCAATGCCTTAAAATCTGAAAATTTGTCTACTATAGAACCCAGTATTCACCTCTCAAAACAGGGTAGAAAAAGGATGCAGATTTTTTTTAATTGACAGGTTTCAAAATTAGTGGCTTTCTGTTTCTTTTAAAATATCAACAAATGTCCAGGAATTTGGGTGAAGTATAACAAAATATCTCAAAAGGTTTTCAGTGACCTGTAAGAATAGGATTGTACAGTTTCAGAGTCAAAGCATTTCAAGATAACCTAAGATTCAGCAGGGGACTGTCAGAAAGGGACACGAGCCCTTATTCTAATAGAACTGTAACCTTTGCTATAATTTCACTTTAAAATCCTTTCACATTCCACGATCACCTTACACTTCGGTAGTTTAGCTGGAAGGAATGCTTTGCTTCCCTCTATTTGGGTCCCTGAGTATAAATTTTTGAAAGTCATCATAGCTGGCTTTTCATTACTTGGGAAATAGAGCAAACCTTCAGATTTGTGTGCTTAAGACTTAGATTCAAGGTCTAAATGTAAGCACCAAATAAAATACATTAATTACTAGTATGTACTTAAATATACATTTGGCTACCCAAATTTGAAAATATTAGCTGCAAGATCCCACCAACATTTTGCATATCTTAATGAAATTGTTAAAGAAAAACTATAAAAACAACTGAATTTTCTTAAAGTATTTTATTTTAAGAAATAAAACAATTATACAACTCTAGTAAGGGATCACCAAGACAAATGTGTCAAAGTTGCAGGATTTTCCAGGGGATTTTTATTCTTTATGTCTTGTTGAAAAGGAAAAGTCCCACCTAGATCCAGTGATCTGCTGCAGTACATCTGTAAGGCATGCAGGAGAGAGGAGTTGGACAAAAGCAATTGCTTACTGGGGCAAAATTGCAGTTCACAGAATGAAAACTTAATGGGAGTATGTCTCCTCTGTTCTTTTTAATTTTTTCACCCATGTCCAATTAAGACTGTAAGTTCTTAGGCGCAGATGCTTCCTTTCGCTATATATCTGTTCAGTGTCTAGGACAATGGGACTTCAATTTGGTGTCCATAACAACAGACATTATGGGAATTTTAAGGGGCTTCTGTATGTATGGTCTTAGTGAAGTTTTTTGTGTTAGTACAGGAATAACTCTAGAATACCTGATGTCAATACACAGTGTTCAGACATCGTGGTGAAGACTACAGAATACACATCTATATATACAGATTTTAACAAAAATGAAAAGGTAAGAACATACTGAGAGGAAAAGACAAAACAAGTACATTCTTAAGAGTTCAGTGTTCACTGTGTTGCTGATCTGTGGTTTAAAATTCACATGCATTTTTAATAAACCCCAGGCATAAGCCTGAGGCAGACAAACCACACAAAAATACCAAAGTCAATGTTTTGTGATTTTCTGCATCCTGTCAAGCTATTGGAAATAATTAAATCTGAAGTTTCTAAAAAACAAGCAAACTATATCAAAAGCCTGGCATCTATTTTTATATTTGCTTGGAATATTTCTCTCAACACATCTGTTTGTAAGTGAATGTAATAGGTTAACAGATTAGTAAAGAGCTGGACCATAGCCTGTTGTTCCACAACAAACACTGTAGAGCCACATAACAATTTTAGGCAACAGCTGGGAGCAGTTGCAGTTCTTGCACCCAACAGTTTGTTCCCTGCTTCTCCTTCATTGTGTACAGTAGGTGCTTTGCCACTTAATCAACTATGCAAGGAGATATTCAACATCCCACACTCAAGCTAATGGCGAAGCAGCAAGAAGTGAGTGCTCCCTCTTGCATAACCAGGAACTTGACCTTCCCGAGGAAGGTAAGTCTTGATATCATTGTATTAAACTGTAGTTCATAGGATCTTAGTTCCTGAATCAGGCTTCTTACCTGATCTTGGGCGACTCATTCCTTCTGTTCCTCATTTTCCTATGTGCAAGGCACTCAAGATGACTGAAGCTGCATAAGGAGATAGGCCTCCACTCCTCCTGAGAGTAGTGCAACTCAACATCATATTTAATGCTGGGCTACATGTGCAAGGTACAAATATTCTCAAACCATTTTGTTCTTTTTGAAGTTTCTCCCTAGCTATCTACAAGACCATTTCAAGAGCTGGACTCCAAGGGCCAAGTAGAGAGCAGACAAAACTCAACCTGGGCCGTATTCAGATCAAAATGTAATTCCCTCCACATCTCTGACAAGATATACTGCCTATGCTAATATCTCTCTGGGAATAAGTTATAACTGGGGAGATTGGAAGGATGAAAGTAAAAAGCACTGGATACTGGGAATAAGGGTGGCTATGAGAATAATGTCTTTTTGAAAATAGGCATTATTGAGGCATAAAAAGCAGAAGTAGCACCCTGAGCAGAGCAGGGGGTGGGGGAATTGACAGCTTCAAAGAGAAGGGAGGGGGCATGGTTCTGAGAATGGGCATGTGGGGCGTACATAGTTCTGAGAACGGGGGGAAGGGGTCATGTATTGGTTCCAATAGCAGGGGTGGGAGGATGCAGTTCCAGGAAGGGGGGTGGTGGTTCTGAGAGCAGGTGCATAGGTTCCAAGAGGGGGGCATGGGATAATGTTACCATATTTCCAGTTTAAAAAAAGAGGATACCTGTCTGGAAAGGGGGTGGGAATATGAGTGTGGGTGGGCAGTGATATGCCTGTGCCCTTCCCCTGTCCCTCACTCCCAAGCCATACCGCCCCCAGACCTGCTGCTGCCCCTCACTCCTGACCCATAATACTCCACCCTCCAGACCATGCTGGTGCCCCTCACTTCTAACCCACAGCTCCCTGTTCCTGCTGATACTTTTCACTACCAATCCACAGCCCCCTGGCACTGCCCCTGACCCACAGTCCCCCACAACCTTAGTGCCCCTCACTCCCAAGCCACAGCATCCCCAACCTTGCCAGTGCCCCTCACTCCCGACTTGCCGACCTGAGATCCTCCCCAGCCCTGCAGTCTCTCCCAGCTGCTCTGCTCCTGCAAACATAGGCACCACCCTCAGTGCCTCTGGCCTGGCCATGCAGCTGCCTGCTGCCCCCGAAGGGTCCCCTTGCCCCCTTTTTTCACTGGAGGGGTAGGTGCCTACCCCACCTACCCTGCTCTGCTGCAGCCCCAGTGCCCAGGCAGCTTCCCCCAGCACTGGCAGGCATCTACTCCCCTCACGCACCCAGCCCTTCTACACACCCCTGCCCCACACACACATGCAGAGCCCCCCAGGCAGTCCCCTGGTCCTGGCCCTCCAACTCCCATCCCCCATAGACTTACCTGCTTGCAGCTGCCTGGTCTGCTCCCACCACCCTGCCTGGCTGCATGCCAGCCAAGTGTGTGTGTATGTGCAGACACATGTGATGCCCCTGCCTCCAACTGTCCTCCTTCCACTCCTGCCACCCCCAAGCAGCTACTTGCTAGGCTAGGGCAAGCCAGGAACTGCTGGAAAAATCTTCGATACTGAGCAGGGCAAAATCACAGACATTAGTTAATATTTTAAAAAATGGCCCAGATCGAGAAGGGAGAACCCAAAAAGAAGACATGTCTGGAAAACATTGGACATAATGTAACACTAGCATGGGAGGGGTTGTGCAGTTCTTGGAGTCGGGAGGTACAGGGGACATGAAAGTTCTGAGAGGGGGACATTGGGGCATGTCATCACTAAAAGCACCACACAGCTTACCCATGCCAGGGTCAAAAGGTCCTTGGCTGAACAGCTGCTGCCACTGCTGTACACTCTGCCAGCCCTGGCTGTTCTTAAAGGGACTTGGGGGTCATGGTTGACCACAAGATGAACATGAACCTTCAATGTGATGCTGCGGCTAGTAAAGCAAGCAAAACGCTGGCGTTCATCCATAGATGCTTCTCAAGCAAATCCGGGGACATCATTCTCCTACTGTACTCGGCCTTGGTGAGGCTGGAGTACTGCATCCAGTTTTGGGCTCCACAATTCAAAAAGGATGTGGAGAAGCTTGAGAGGGTGCAGAGGAGAGCCATGCACATGATCAGAGGTCAGGAAAACAGACCTTATGATGAGAGGTTAAGAGCCATGGGCCTATTCAGCCTGGAAAAGCGGAGGCTCAGGGGTGATCTGATGGCCACCTAAAAGTTTATCAGGGGTGCTCATCAGGATCTGGGGGAACATCTGTTCACCAGAGCCCCCGCAAGGGATGACAAGATTGAACGGTCACAAACTCCACTGTGACCGATTCAGGCTGGACATAAGAAAGAACTTCTTCACTGTCCGAGCCCCCAAGGTCTGGAATAGACTGCCGCTGGAGGCAGTTCAAGCACCCACTTTGAACGCCTTCAAGACACATTTGGATACTTATCTTGTTGGGATCCTATGATCCCTGCTGACTTCCTGCCCCTGGGGCAGGGGGCTGGATTCGGTGATCCTCCAGGGTCCCTTCCAGCCCAAATGTCTATGAAATCTATGAAAGCAGCAGCAGCAGCCTGTTTTGGAGTTCCTTGCTGGGGTAAGCCATGGGGCTGCTTTTGCTGCTGGAGCATGGACTCCATGGGGGTGTGAGGCTTTGTCGGTGCCCCTCCTAACTTGGCACCCAGGGCAGGTGCCCCTTTCACTCACCCCCTAGTTAAGCTGCTGAACCATTATGCCCCACATGCTGTCCGATAGCCTCACATAAAATACGCAGCTAGATGGACAACAAAATTGTTTCCAGATGGATGGATGGCTGTAATTGCTGTACAGTGCTTAGAAATAGTGATGTGTCTTTGAAATATACAGTATAACCAGAATCATGAAGTCAATACAGTTTGCTGCCACAGGGCTTTTATTTTTAGTACATAGATTTAAGATTAAGCAATTATAGAACACAACTCAGAGACGCATAACTAGGCAAAGAAACCTCAGATATTGTTGTTAGGGGTTCCCTAGAAATGCTTAAGAAAGAATGCAGCTACAGCACATTGCAATAAGGAAGAGAGAGAGTTAATTTGCTGTTATGGTTTTATTTTTTCTGATCTAGCAAGTTAGACGCTGCAAAACTCAAATATAAAATATAGCTTTATGTAAATAAGGTTATATCATAAATAGAAAATGTGAAAAAGGATTATTAAAATAAGTTCTTAAAATAATTCATAGGATTTCATTTGAAGCATAATTAAATTGGGTATAATCTTTTTAGATTCTGTGAACTGTCTGTCTTCATAGCCCATTAGACTTCACAGCCTGCATCTACCAGAGTTTCTTATTCATAGACACTCACTGTAATAGAAATGAGTGAGCTCATTTGCCCACTTTCAAAGCCATTTGAATTGTTTGCGTATAAAAGTTTGACTCAAATTCAAATTGGCTTTGATGTACATTAGGAAAAGCTGTGAAAAAAGGATCTGAGAGTGGAAAAGAGAACTCTAATCAACAGATAAATGTGCCTTATATATGTTATATAGGACTCCACTTAACTTGAGCAAGTTTTTTTATATTATTTTATTTTAATTGAACAATACATAGTTTATAATCACAGGAGGAAAAGGCTGATTTTTAAATTGAAGATTTAGGAGTTTATATCCCATTTTTAGAAGTGATGTAGAAGCTGAAGTCTTACTGAAAATCTGATTGACTTAGACTGATCTGTGCCTAAGTCCCTTTATTCAATTTGGCATTTTTGAAAATTTTACACAAAGTCTGAGGTTGACAAAATCTCAAACTCCATTAACTTTCAGGGGCCCATCCTTGCTCTGGGTGGAAGAAAAATATTAGTGCTTTGGTTTTATCTATTCACTTTGTACCAAACAATTCTAAATTGATCAGTGTTTTTACCCTGGAGAAAAGAAGTATGCAATTTATAAGATCATTATGTTATGAAAGTCCCTTTATAAACACAATGCAAGAGCGATTGTATAGTTTACACTGATTTTCACATCTGAGCAATTCACTTCTTTAGAAACATATTTCTCATCTGCATGGACTATTGGTTTTATGCTTTCTTTTTTAAACTTTTGATTTAATAAGCATGGCTTCTGAGTTGTTATTGAAGGATAGAAATTCAAAAATAACACTTTTCTTGACTGAGACTCTCTTATTTGCTGGATTACATATTAACACACACAAAACTCCTGCATATTTAGGTTCAGCAGTGATAAAAAACTAACCACAAAAAAATAAAACAAAGCCATTTATCTTTCTCACCCCAAATTTCTGTGTACTGACCGCTAAGGAACTGTATAAGATCTTTTAAGTTTGGAAAGCTGATTGCACTAAATTAGGAACATGTGATCAATCTGAATTTTGCATGGCCTTCATTCATTAAGGTTTTGATGGGAACCAACATTAAGTTGACTATAAATCATTTTCTTGACCCTTAAAGTCTCAGGAGAACTTTGCTGCCCCAGACAGCTTATGAAGTAAGCCTAAGACAAAACATGTTGAACAGACACAGAGACAGGGGCATCCAGTGTTGATCAGCATGATAGGCAGCAGGTATAGCACATCAACACCATAAGCAATATATTTTTAAATATATTATCAATTTTTTTTTTGTAGAACAAAGGGTAATTTTATGGAGGAATGTTAGGAAGGCTGAGTTATACATATGTTTATGGGGAACATCTCCCAAGCCTGAAGAACAGCATGGGAAAACAGTAGTCTGAAAATCTAAAAAAATGGTTGATGGAAGTAGGAATTGATGTGTCAATGCTGAACAAGACATGGCAAGTAGGATAGGGATAAGCTGTGAAAGGCTTCAAAAGTGAAGAAAAGTAGCTTATGCTTGATGCAATAAGGAAGGGGGGCAGAGTAAGGATGTTAAGAGAGAGGTAAAAGTCACAGGCTAGGATAGGGATCTTTGCAGCAGCATTCCAAACAGGTCGGTGTCAAGATTGCACTTGTCAGTGCCAAAGAAAAGGGTATAGCAATAATTGAGATGTAAGATGGTAGGATCACAGGTGAGAGTCTAAGTCACGTAGATGGAGAGGAAAGGCTGCTTTGATAAGTTATGAAGAATAAATCTGCAAGACTGAAATACAGCCTGCATATTAAGGTCAAGAGGGAGGTCCAAGTTGAAGGTTACAGGTCTGAGTAGGGTAGTGTTTTTTCCTAAGATGTGAAAAATAAAGCATGCTTGCATAATGAAGGAAAAGAGCTAGAGGAGACTGAGAGCTTAAGGGATAGTATAAGAGTGGGCACAAGAGATATCAGGAGTTTGTGGGGAAAGTAAAACAGTGAAAATAGGGGAGACATTTGTGCATCTGTGCCAGAGAGAAGGGCAGAGCTGAACAAGGAGGATGGGTAGGTAATGTGAACCAAGGACAAAGGACCAAGGAAGATCGGATGGTACTTTTATTTTTTTTTGTTAAAAAAAATCTTATAAGAAGATAGGAGTGAAAGTAAGTAGAACCTCAGAAATGAGTCAAAGATGGAGAAGAGGCTGCTTAGACTGTGAATGTGGAAACTTATTGACTTCAGTCTGCCTCTTGTCTGAATTTGACTGAAAATGCATATCCTGCCTGCCTACCTTACAGTAGGCACTTCCATTCCCACATGTATGACCCTTAAAAGAGATATAGAGGAATAGCAGCACTGTATCAACTATCAAAGCTGAGGAACATTCAATTTTGTTCCTGCCCCCTACTCTCCAATGTTGCTTTTTTTTCTGAAATTACCAGGCAAACTCCTTCTGACAGGGAGGCAGGCTTAACCGCAGTGTCAAACTGATGGAAGATGCTTGGGTGTTGCAAAATAAGCACAAACAAACAAAAATATAATTCATAATAATATCTGAATAAAGAACATATTCTTTTCCTTCAAAATGCACACTTGCTTAGTTTGTGGAATAGTTTCAGGATAGCATATGCTATAGTACTTCAAAATTTCATATGCACTGAGTGTCTATTTCACAGCTGATTTGTCATTTTATAACGCCTGTTGTTCTTTCAGTACTTGCCAACTGCAACAATTGGCTAACACTGCACAACCCAGGCACCTCATTGTCACTGTATCAACAAAAAGTCCAGGGAGTCATCCACTGCACCCTTTTTAAGTGAAACTGCCACATCTGACCTGCCTTTATCTCTGCCCAATACCACATCAGCAGAAAAGGAATCAGAAGCCAGAATTTTGACAGAAGGAAACCAGCTAAGCTGTATTGATCCAGATGTTAAGGTCTGTTAAAAATCTCCTCTGCACTAAACATTGAGAAATTCCTGAAAGACTCATTTCGTACACATTTTTATTTCTTCATTTGCTACAGTAAAAGCTAAAGTAAATCTGTTCCTCGTATAATAGTCATACTAATAGGACTTCACGCAATCAAACTCATTATTTAATTTAGTGTATCGAGCATGTTTGCAAATCATCAGCTTTCAGATGAAAGCTCGCAACCTCTATTTGCCCTTGAATTCCTTTGCTTCCAATGAATAAGCAGCTATGCCAAAACAATCCTTCAGTTTAATACATTTTATAATTCTAGTCAAAAAATGAGTCATGCAACTTTTATCTGCAGAATTAAAGCAAGTATTAGTTTTTGTTGATGCAACTGTTCGTTATTATCAGGGATCCTGGTTTTCTCTGACCAAAAAATTCCCAACTTTCAGATTAAAAAAAGGAACCCAAAATCCACATTTTTCTGTGATTAAAATGAAACATCATTAATATATAGTTATGTATATAGTGGTGCTTCATTTTAATCACAGAAAACAATATAGATTTCTGTTTACTTTCTTTAATCCAAAAATTGGGGATTTTTTTTAATCAGAGAAAACTAGGATCCTTGGTGATAATGTGTGTGGCGGAAAGTGGTTTGCATGCCTCTGGCTAAGAAGCAAGGAGGCTTCCCAGAGGTTATAGGCTGATGCTGCGGACCATCTATCCCACCAGGAATTGTCACCTTGGCAAAAGGGTAACAAATCACCTTCTCAGTTGAAAAGAGTGAACTCTCTGAGGAGGGAGAGAAGCTCTGGGGACTGGGTGGGGAGACTAGAAGAAACTCGGCTCAGGTGAACTGCAGGGCTATCTATGACTGCAGCAGCCATCACTGAATCTGTAACACAGTTAATCCAGCAAGACCAAACAGTTTGCTTTCTATTTTGTTCATTACTCTTTTGATTGTTCCCCATTAACTGTGTATTTCTTGTTCTCTTTATATGTTAATTATTTGTTCTCTTTAATAATATAGTCCTGTTGTTTTAAAACACTAATCAGGTGTCTGATTTCTTTATTATTTATAACATCAAAACTGATTTGGCCTAGGCAGTAAGGCAATAATCTGACTAGAGAACTAGCACCCACCACGTCTCATGAAGGACAGTTTAATAGCCAGCATAATTTGCATAATTAATTGACTCATTTGCATAACCACCCATAACAGGTTAAGCAGATTGTTTTATTTGTTCCTCGTTTATGAGTGGCAGAAGGGTTAGAGTGGAGTTTTTATGCTATATTTGGACAGAGGATGACATGCTGATACATTTCACTGTGATGATCACATGATCTGTACCCCATATATAAATAAGAGCTGGAATGTCTTTTAAAAAAACATTACAAAGGCATAGATCTTATTAAGAATAAGCAAAGAGAACAAAGCATGTAGACCATAACTTTTTTCAAAAGACTACATACAGTTTTAATTTTGAAAGAAAAAAAGAGAAAAATAAAATAGAAAACTTCAAACCAAAGAAGATGCTCTTAGCTCCCAGAGTTTCTTGTCTCTACAATGTCTTGTACAATTAATCTCAAACTAAAAAAAAAATGTGTGCCTAGAAAACATTTCCATGTTTGAGGTGCAAAGTATATTTTTTTCAATGAACATGAGAGCAGGTTACCTGTCAAAAACAGGCTTGTAATAGAGAGGTTAACTATCGCATCACTACAAGTTTTCTAAGACAGCAATTATATTGGGCTCAGTTCT
Organism: Alligator mississippiensis; assembly: GCF_030867095.1. NCBI lineage: Eukaryota > Metazoa > Chordata > Crocodylia > Alligatoridae > Alligator > Alligator mississippiensis. The sequence goes on from NC_081824.1 coordinate 369,030,767, forward strand.
GAACCATACTGCTTATCCTCAGTTTCCTTTGACTTCAGTGGGGGTTGAAAGAGACTACTAGCTTGCAATGTTATACATGTTGCTTTAGCAGGCACTTGTATTGTATTAAACACAATGGAGATAAACACTTAAATGAGGTTGACAGACCAACTCAGCTCCTGTTGTACAATACCAATAGTCCCTGGCGAATATATATCTCATTGTTCTACTTCATAAACACAGAAGACAAAATAAAATAAAAAAAAAAATTCTAAGGCTAAGTACAGGCAGTCAAAAAGCTTGAGGCTGAATTGATTCATCCTTCACAGGTTGGTTTAGGCTGTATAGGCTGAATCAATGAGCAAGTAAACACACATTCACTTTTGATTCTGGAAATGCAGTCACATAACTGCCGCACCCCAGGGCAGAAGCCGGGGAGCACTGGAGCATGCTTCTTTGCTTGGCTAGAGCAGACAATTTGGGCTAAGGCTAGCCCACACACCCTGCAAGGAAGGGGTTGCAGGGAATGTGCAAAGCATCCTGGGATGCTGGGGACTATGAGTTAAGTTGAACCTGGAGGGGATCTGGGACAGAATTTCAATTAACCAATTTAACCTAAATCAGTTAAATCTGATGTAGCTCCTCACTCTAATTCATGGTGCTTCACAAAAAGCACCATGAGCTAGTGACACCTTCCCCACCCTCTCAACCCAACAGATGTTTGCTGTTGGGGCAGGGGAAGGGGATTGCACTCCACTTTGGAGTCATTCCAGGAGCAGCTGCCTGCCTGCAGCCAATCTCCTCTAGCCCCACCCCCCTCCCAGCTTCAGCGCTGTCTGGAGGATGGGAGAGGGGATAAGGGAGCTCTGAGCTGGAGTTTGCCCAGCCTGAGCTGGAAGGGGTTGGGGGGCATGGGTTGGAGTCCTTCTGAGGCAGGGAGCTGAAATCCATGCACCTCCCCTCCAACTCAGGCTTGGCAAACCCCAGCCTGGAGCTCCCTCTCCTTACCCCTCCCTTCCTGCAGACAGCAGCAGGGGCAGGGCTAGGCTACATCAGCCCAGCCCTGATTGCATATAGGGACAGACAAAAATTAATGAAGGTGCTCTCTTTTGGAAAAAACAAAACAAAACATAACCAAATGCTTGTCTAAAGACACTTCTTCTACAGTGCCCTTCATGCTGTACAGCTTTGGTTGTGACAAACATTCAGAAGGGAATGTCTTCTCTGCAGAGTTAAGTAAGTTTCTTTCCTAGATTGTAAGGCCCCTAATTCTTTCCCATAAATACACAAAACCCTCTCACATGAATGTGGAAATTCATATCCAGGCTAACCTGGCCACTGAGGGACATAGGCTAAAACTTGATTACTGCTTGTGCTTAGATTCGTGGCTAGCACAGTTTGCAGTTTGGATGCAGCATAACCCACTCAACTGCTGACAGTCTCCCAATTCATATTAAGTGTTCAGAAAGACAAGCTCTCCAGAATTCACTGGAAAATGACTCATACCCAGTGCCAATTACCTGAATTAGCTCTTCAGTGAAAATGTAATCTAAGTAAGGACCCTCATCAACCCTAGAGTTGTCCCAGGAAGTGACAGATAATATAACCCAGTTAAAGTCGACCCACATGACTGAACATAAGATGACCAGTAGTTTCTCAGCTTTTCTTTACTGGCTTTTTGTTTTCTCTGGCTATTTGATTTGCAGCTCTTCCTGTTCCTCTTTGACTTCATTTTTTAAGCTATGCTCTTTACAGCCAGCATCTCACCTGCTCCTTGTCTCTTTTTCATATGTAGTAGGTAGAATGACCTTCAGTTCTATTGATCCACAGACATGAAACATCCTGATTTTTGCTGATTTTTATCTGTTGTTTTATTTTATTTCTGTTGCCTTTTCCATTAACATTTTCCTATCAATAAAACATCCATATATTTCACCTGTCAGGTGTCAAGCACGCAGCAGGTGCCATCCTGCACCACTGCTAATGATGATTACACCAGAGGTCATTATAGAAGGCTTATTATCACACATGTCTCTGACACAATAGAAGAATCTGCTAAAAGCTTTTCATTTATACACTGTGAATTTCCTTCTAATCTCACCAGTAATTTCACTTTGCATTTGTAAAAGGGAACCAGGGATAATTCTGTTGACTACAAAGCTAATTTCTCATCAGCAGCAGGGATTTGAGTCTGTGTATTCTCTAGTGACAATGCATTTTTGCAGAATGTGATATTTCACCCCTACAATTCAGCAGGTGGCCTCATTTTCGTTCTAATCATACAGTATCAGTATCTATTCAATTTTTATCCTGTATCATATGCATTCAGGCTCTTGTCCTTATCTGACCTTGATAAACTGATTGCATTTGTGAAGCTTACGATTTTCTCCTTAGACTCTTTTTCAGATGAGTTATTGGTTGAGCAGTTGGATATAGTTGGTTAATCTTTCCTTGCCTTTGGGCAAGAAATCATCTTTGCTGAAAACTGCTGTGATGAAACTTAGAAAGTGCTCTGCTTTATTTGAGGGGGGGGGGGGGGGAGGATGGGTAGAGGGGGAATCTTTCAGTGCCATAGTATTCATTTTTATTTTGTGGCATTGTTATTTCTTCCAAACAACTTAGAGCATATTGCTGCCTTTTGAATAGCATCTTATAGAGATACCTATATGCTTTTTACAAGTTCTTTTTTTCTTTCTGTGGGAAGGAGATGCAACTTACTACTAATATTTATTCAGATGGGCGAACAAAGTTACAGATTGGGGGGGGGATAGATTTTAGTTGTGATGTTGGATGGTAATCAGGATTTTAAAATATGCTAATGCCTAACTTTAATACTTGCTACAATAACTTATAGTTTTATATATCTTTTTTAATTCAGAATTTTTTATTAAAAAACGGATGAAGACATTTTGGCCCAACCCAGGGGGAAAATAAAAGGGAAACAGCATTATACTTTGTGGCAAGTGCCACAAAACAAAATGGATGGTAGTGATAAATGAACACTAGAAAAAAAAATTCCAGACAAACTGAAGCTATTTTGTGGGAAGACTATACCTCTATCAGAAACCTGAGGGTTTTATCACCTACATGTTGGCAACACTTGTTCAGTTTTCTGTAACGATAAAGTATTGTCAAACAGAAGGTGAATCAAAATCTTTTATGTCTTTCTTCGCTCAGTTGTTAAGGTTCATAGATGTTTTTGAATGCCTCAGCAAAAGCCCTGAAATGCAGGTTAAGAGTTATGGACATATTTGAACATCACTGAGGACATGGACAATTCTCACTGCAGTGCTACAAAAGTAGGCCAGTAAATTCTTAGCTGGACTAGACATCGTGAGTTTGTCACTGTGGATTCACTATGTCTGAGGGGAGAAGGGCATGAAATAATTTGTATTCACTTGTTAAAGCACTGCAGAAAAAAAGCCTGCATCACCACCAACTAAAACAAACAAAACAAGCAAACAAACAAAAGGGAACCTGTTTAATAAGTAATCCTTTCAGCAATCTTCCTGTGCAGAATTAATGTGAAAATAGGATTTGCAAAAAAAAGTAAATCAGTTCCTCTTAACCTGTGCATCCCATCTTCATAAGGAAGAAACATATTCAGAATGTACTTATTGTTTCTAATTTAAACAAAATCATATATACAGAAAGACTTGAGTCACCAATAGTACCAATATATTTCCAACTTGTGGCACCAACGATGTGTTTACAGTGGATAAACCTTACTAGCCCCTGTCTAATTATAGACTCTATGATATCTTAGATTAGTAGCCAGCAACGTTTACAAGATTCAGGGCTGGAGGGGGATTAAGCAGCATGTCGGTGGCTGTGCTCAAGCTGGGACCAGGATACTGGGAGCTAAGCACACACTGCTGTCACTTCTCTCTGCTCCCTGGTCCCTGGCTGTGGTTCATCATAGCTTCCAGTGGGTGGACAGAGCCAGGGCTGGAAATCAGAAAGTTGATGATTCTCTCTGCCTGAGGTACAGGGGCAGTTCCCCAATCAGCTGGAAGATGTACCCATGCCCACAAGCTGGGGATGGGGACAAGCAGTGAGAGGGAAGGCACAACTTCCAGCTGCTCAACCTCAGTGAGGGTCCAGGCAAACCCCTCCAGCTGTGTGGGCTGACTGGTGGATCTGTGAGCTGGATCTGCTTGCAGGGCTTTTGTTGCTGACCTGTGTTTAGAACACATTAGAAATAAAATGTTACTCAATGTAACATTGCCAACAATAAAATATTCTTCTCTTACTTCTTTTCTTGTTGGCATCCAGATACTCTTCCCTTTGAGCTTACAAAGAAATAATCAACATGAATAGCTATCAGTAGTTTTCTTGTTACAGTTCCAGAAAGCTTCTGAGTGAAGAATAAGATATAGCAGAGAGCACTCCTAATTGATAAATCTGAAAACTGCTTGAAGATTATTCATTCCCAGATCTTACACAAGCACTTGCACATGCTCCTACGGCCATGTGTATGACCTTGCTTTTACCACATGAATATCTTTGATGAATTGATGACCAGTAGAGAGAAACAAACAAGGGTTAGTTTTCAGTTTCAACAAAACAAACCAAAACAGGACGAAGTAGAACAAAACTCTTCCCTGTCTTCCTTCTTAACTAAGTGAATACTTTATCATTTGCTTTTCTGAAAATATATTAGAAATTAGCAAAGATTTTCATATGCCCGCGTCTGCCTTTGTCAGCTTTGCTTTGCTGTGTTTTATAGGTGTCCACAATGCAGAAATGTAAAAGAGGCATGAACATGAACACAGGATGAAAAATGAAGCATTCGATCAGCCAACATTGATAACAATTAGGTAGGATGAATGTTTGGGGTTCTGCATGCTAAAATAGTGGAACCCTTAATTGTGATTCATGAAATTATTAATTCTTTTTTTAGACATGAAACCTAATGTAATAATACTTTCAAATCACTCTAGGATGATTCCTGATGTGCCTAAATAAAAAAGGGCTTAAGATGTATAAGACATAATGAATGTTTAAAAAAACATGAGCACTTCTGCAGCAAAGAGACGCTTGAAAACTAATGGTCAAAGGATGCATTTTCAGGTTGTAATAAGGCGATGCATGCAGATGAACACTCAAAGACTTAGAATGACTTTCCCAAACATAATTGATAATTCCTACTTTGACTGAAAATAAAAGGTGAGACTCTTCTCCCTTGCATCTGTTTTACACCATTTTGTTCTAGAAAGTTTCCAAGTTGTGATCCCTTCTCTACAAACTTTTAGGACAACAACAATAATAAAAAAGAGTCTTTTTTTGCCCCCCCTCCCCTTGTGATACATGGAGTATCAAGAATTGTGGCAACTATAGTAACATTTCTGTGCTGGAATCCAAAAACTTCTAAATTAGCATCATAGGCACCCTCAATTTGACTGCAGACTGAATTAGGATTGAAGTGGATTGATGGCAATTTAGAACAAAGGGGTTGCATCTACACATGCAATTCATGTGAATCAATAAACTCCGGAGCAGGAATTGGAGCGAACTACTCCCACGTGCAGCATCTACACATGCACTCGGGACAACAGCAATTTGAGCTGGCCCAGGCTAGCATGGGGCACAGGGGGTCAACTCCAGGCTCCAGGTGGTGGTGCTGGGGGGAGGAGGGTCTAGCTGAGCCATGAGGGTGCTGAAAATGAACTCCTAGGGTACACTCATGTGACTTTAAGGGTGCAGCCCCATGAGCATGCACACATGGTTTGCGACTCCTCAAAGCCATTTGAATTGCTGCAAACTGCATGTGGTACACATGCACTCATGCACCATGCTGCTAATTTGCAGTGTGGCAGTTTTCTTTGGCATTGGGATACCCTAGTATAAAAAAAACCCACCACTAAAAAAAGTGGTGCAGTGTACATTGTAGCAGTGTACATTGCCAGAAACTGGAGCCTGACTGGCCAGAGCCATGCTCTGGCTGCCAGTCAGGCTCCAAGCACTCAGCTCAGCACCACTGCTACCCCCGGAGTCTCTAAGGATCCCAGGTGCTGGCCCCAGCCTCTCCTACCCCATCCAGGTCTTGCGCCAGAGCACGTATACAGGAGCATGCGCAGGGACAAATAGTAGAGGCACAAATTTGTGCCATTGATATTTGTCCCACAGGAAACACACCCCAGAATGCAGATGCTCGTGGGGATGCACCCTCAGAGGCCAGAATTGCACTACATTACAAACATATTAGATTTACATTTAATTCTCCAAGACTATGGTCTGAAAAATCATCCTTTGCTTCCCAAAATATTAATCCCAAGCAAAATCGCATGTGAACTCCATAGATCAAATTTTATGGTGACTTGTGCTGAGTTTTAGAAAAGTGAGATTCTAGTGACAAATTTCAAACTGGGTAACTATTGGAAGGTAGCACTTTCTTGCCCAATAAGTAATTATTTCTGCCAAAACATTGGCAAAACAATATTACTATCTTAGATGAAGTCTTAGTCTTTGGGCTACAGAGACAGAGATATGTTTTGAGGGTGAAGTTACTTATTATACTTAGACCATACTAAATCTGTGGAATGTTAAGTGGTTTTAAAATCAGAACATGCTGTGAGTCATCGCATGTTAAGAGTTAATACTATTTCTTGGCTGCACAGCTCTGACATGCCACTAGAGAGCTGGTGAGCAGGGTTGTGGCTAGGAGCCAGGACACCACATCACATATCCCTGCTCTTGGGCATGGGGGAATCTAGGAGTGATTCATCTTGTGATACTGGAGGACTGCAAATTGTTCATTATCTCCATGGAGCAGACTGAAGTTACCCTAACATGGGCCAGGTAGCATGGCCTAGAGTTAATCCTTGCCTGAAGTGGGGAAACTTTGAGATATTCAGAGGGCACTTAGCATCAGTTAATACACTTTAATGTGTGGATGCTCATGTTTTAAGTGTCCTTAGTATGGTCTAAATCAGCAGTGCTCAAATTTTTGGCCCCCTGGGCCAGATTAGTCAGGCTGGTCCATGGACCAGATCAGGCCTGGAATTACACCTTTACAACCCTATGCACCAGGATTGGGTCCCAGGCCCTGGCACCCACTCTCCTACCCCTGTGCACTGGGATTAGGGCACCAGTGCCCAGGACTGCTCCCCACACCCTGGGATTTGGTCCCAGGGCCTGGCATTGCCCCCACTATCCCTGCACACTAGGATCAGACATCCAACAGAGCCCTGGGCACTCCATGGGTTTGAAAATTTGGCAGCCAGGGAGTGGTGCCTTTGCTTCCTTGCCCCAAATATCCAGATGGGCAGGCAGAGCAGCCATGTAGGGCGGGGCTGGGAGAGTGGGTGGGGAATGGGGGCTCATGACAGAGCCTCCTACGCAGCATGGAGCAGTGGGGTGCAGCGGGGATCACCCCCCCCCCTCGGCTGCCTGGCAGCAGTCGGTGAGTGTGGGGCTCTTTTTTTTAAAGAGCCGGAATGCTGGGGCCAGGTGGGGCAGCTATTGACGAGGCTGGGAGAATGGGCGGGACGCGGGGCCTGTTTGATTTGGAGATTTGGCTGATTTGGCAGTGGTTGAATCTCCGAATCAGATTCGGCCATATTGATTCAGGACAGTGATTCGAATCACAAAATTGAATCACTGTCTCCCAAATCAGCTGAATCTGAAGCAAATACTAGCCGCTTCTCACAGGCCTAGTATTTAGCACACTAGGCAGGCTTCTCAGACACAGAATGAAAGTACTGAACTACTGTATATACCTTTCTAAAACGCACCCAACTATTCAATCACAGCAAATATTGTTTAATACATAGTAAATTTCAGTCAGTTCACTCTTATATCAGGAAGTGGTGTTTTCCTTTAGAACTTTAGATTGTAGACATGACTTCATAGAAACCCCACTGGTTGACATATGGACTTTGCCTTTTGTGCATAGTTTTCAAAAGTGCAGGGCCTCCAGAGGTACTATAGATATTCATTGTAGCTGTAGATGCTTAGCACTTCTACACATCAACCCTTTCAAATGTAAGTTACAGTTGAAAAGAGATAGTACATGCAATTTATGACTGCATCAAAACTCTTTTTTACAGAAAGAATAAATGTGCAGAAAGAATAAATGCTGCAACCTGAAAATAATCACAGAGCAGCCATATGTCAGTAATCCAATTTCCAAGAGTTCCTCTAAATTAAATCTCAATTAGGTCAACGTCTCATCCTCCGTGAATAAATAACATTTTTGAACTTCTGTACTATAAGGTAACTCACATCAAACAAACTGTACCATATATATAGCCACCGACTATAAAATATTTCCCAAAGGATTTAAAAGTTACCAAGAATACAATTCTAATGTCACAAATGGAGGTTATTATTACCCAATAATGGTAATTTGTTTATTCCAAGTACAGCCTGGAAAATAGAGCCACCACTGTTTTATTATATTATTTTTTCATGAAATAAAACTTTGTAAATCTTGTTTCTCTGGCCATACTATGGTGCTCATTGAAAGCAGATTATATATGAACATGTGCAGTATCTATGGCCTGGTTTCATAAACTGTTCCTCAACCTTCTAGACAATAATGGAGATTTATTTTGGACACATAATTCTACTTCAGCCAAACATACGATGTTACCAAGCAAGGTGAAATGAAAAAAAACCCCAACATTCTTTATCAAATCTTCCATCTATGGTAGAGAACTCTTGCCCCAGAGAGTAAAACAGTGACCAAAATTGCATCTCTTGGCAAGGATTGAAAATACCATTTCCCCATGCTGTGTAGGAAACTATTCTAAATAATAGTTACCAGTTCCTTCAGACTCTGTTCTGTTGCTATAATAAATAAAATAATAAAAAAGGTTCTAGTCTTATGATTGTGAAGATAACCTTGCAAAAATAAAATGTAAACTATTTTCCAGTAGGTAGACCACTGAAGTATCTCTGTTCATATTTCTAAACTGCAATGGAGAAAAAATGACTAAACCCTTATTACATTTTACCAGATGTTGTTTAGAACCTTGTAGACAGCAGTGAAACTGCCAAGGAACAGGTAAGTTTCCCTCTAAGGCTGCTTGAGATTTGTGAACAGTAACAGATGCAGACTTTAAAACTATTCACTTCTATCACAGAAGAATCAGGGCTGAGAGGAAGAGACAATTTTTTCTTTTTTCCAGCAGCCAGAAAGATTTGGTGAAGTAGGACAGACCCCTGACAGACATTTACTAGGCAATTGATTCAGTTGATGCAATAAATAGTCATTTCAAATAGGGTAATTCCTGGATGGTATAGGAATCCTGGATTTTCCATTTTTCTTTCTTGCAGAAATGTGGGGAAAGTTATGTGCTTTCCCTATAATTTTTGGCAGCATGTTTAGTGCTCTTATCATTAGGTTTCTGGTAAAAAATGTTAAGCCTTGCAGAGGTATGGTGAGAAAGAGGTTGGAAATGAGTGCACAAATTATAAGTATGATTCTGTGATCATGGAGAAAACAGTTTTTGGATGGAGGAGGACACTGAAGGCAAATAAAACGGAAAATCTGAAACAAAGTAGAGTCTCTCTGCTGGTAGTGTGGAATAGCAAGTTCACTGCAAATGCACACCCTGCCTACCTTGGTGTATGCGAAATTCCCCATAGAGATAAGCCTTTAGCTTTTCATACCATGAGGTGTCCACACCTTCTAAATGGCTGTCATTTGGGGTGTGCAGTATCCTCGGTGTTCTTTAGTATGACTAAGTAGCTTAATGATTGGGTTAGTGTCTGAATCATTTTCTTCAACATCCCCCAGTGGATACTTGTCCGTTGGAGGCCACCTTCTTCAATCAAAGGATCAAAGTTTCCTTTACAAAGTAAAAATATCAGACAAGATAACTTACAAAAAATGAGCCCACATACTATTAGTCTTTAGCACAGGAGTAACCTACTATTTTCTTCGTGTGTCTGTATCCACAAATTAAAGCCTATAGATTTCAGAAGCCTCTTACGATAGCAGCTGGTAAAGAAATCTCTTCAGTCTGTACCCATGCAGTATTATTAGTGTTATTATTTATAGTTTGTACTGTGGTGCTGCTTATGCATGTCACATACAGCATCATACAAACATAATGTGTGAGCACACATAAAAATAAATGTTGTTGTATAAACAGATTCCTATAAATTCAATAATATTACTTGTTGACAGCAGCAGCTGTGTATGTTTCCTCTAGCTTCCTGTGAAATTTGCTTCCCACTTCCTCTCATTGGGGCTGTTCATCTTCTACTTATGCTGAAAGGCCCATCTCTAGAAATTTAGAGAGTAGAATGATTAATTTTATTATTCATTTTACACTATTTTTCTCTTGCCATTCTAAAAAGAAAAAAAAGGAAACCTTTACCAGAAAGTAGCACAGATGTTCACATATCTCCATACATCCGACTCGCAGAAAAGTTATGAAAAAAGAATGTTTATATATTTGTAAATATGTCCATGCAGCTCTCAGCAGCAGCTACCAGTGATACTCCTAGGAGTTTAAAACTCAGACTGGGCACTGGAGAAATAGCTTTTTGAGGGTCAGATTCAAACTGACTTAGTAAGCCTGTGTACTCAGGAACTGGAATGCCTAAAACTTAGGGGGTGGTGATTACCTTTAACAGGGCATATAGGATTCACATAAAGTTAATGGGAAGACAATTGATTCTGAGAAGTTCATGTTTAGATGTATAGGCATTATAAATAGACAATGAGGAGTGGTAGGTGATTTGAAAAGGCAATTCAGAAAGCCTAATGATGCCTAGAAGTAGCCAAAAGAAAGCATCACAGCACAAGGGTCTATATGAATTTCCACCTCCACCAAGATGCAAGTGCCAGACTTTGGCTGCAAATGGGACATCTCTGATCACCAGGGATCTGGGTTTTCTGTTTCCCATGGAAAAACAGAAAAAAAATGCAGATTTTCCCTTTTAAATGAGGAAAACATGGATTTCTCATTTTAACGGAGAAACATGAGGATTTTCTACTTTTGCAAAGAGCTCTCTGCAGGCTGGCAGAGTTCCAGCCTGCAAGGGGCTGGGGGGAATGGGGTGGGGACAGGCAGGCAGGGCATGCCATGTGCATGTATATGCAGCCCAGGACCAAGCATGGCTGCAGGGCCCAGACAGGGAGCAGGACAGGGCCACAGGAAGCTTGTCTGGGGAGCAGTGGAGAGGGGCCTCTGCATGCACTCCTGGGGGAGGCCAGGGGGGCACGAGCCCACCAGATCTGTGCATGGGGTTGGGGTGGATGCAGGCTGCCTGCTGCAGGCGCAGGCTCCCTGCCCTGCTGCCTTTCCCCAGGGCCTCCACAGCCTAGCAGGTGGGACCAGGCTAGGCAGGCCAGAGTGGCCCTGGGTGGGGAAGCTCCTTGCCACTTCAAGCCCTGCACCATCCTGGCAAAGCACCCCCTGCCTGCCTGGCAGCAACAGGGATGGTGATGCAGAATTGTGCCCCTCACTGCTGTTGGGTGGGCAGGGGGCACCTCACCATTGTGGCATGAAACCAGCAGTGACATGAACCTCCCTGTTCAGCCCCACTCTGCTCTACTGGATCCCACCCACTGGGTTGTAGAGGCCCTCAGGGGGAGGACAGCAGGACAGGGAGCCCAAGCCCGCAGCAGACAGCCGCACCTGCCCCCGCATGGGCTCCATTTTGGCTGTGCCACCTGCGGGGGAGGTGGAGCTGGGCTCTGCGCTCCGCTCCCCGCTCCCCACTCGGGCTTCAGCAGCTGCTGCCTCTGATGGGCAGGGGGAACTCTGATTTTCCATGATAAAAAACCTACAGTCAAATACCAAAATTTAAAGGTATTTAGAATTTATTTTACTATATTGGCTAAGGCACTGGTACGCTTCCAAACTGCTTTAACATTTTAATTATATCAATAAAACATTGTGTTCAATTGATACCTATATATATATAGCAGCACTTCATTTTAATTGTGGATTCTTGGGGTTTTATCTGAGAATTTGTCATTTTTAAACAGAGAAAACTGGGATCCCTGCTGATCACTTGTGATCCCAGGCCTTTGAAGACATTCAAATTAAGGTGCCATGGGAATTAAGCCATGTTCCCACCAATCATGCCTCCTGCCATGCCACACATGCATACCGGGAGGCATTTTTATCAGATTGGGGATCTTCTTTGGCAATCCCTCATAGTCAAGGATGATTGTCTTATCTGCAAGGATCCTGGTTTCTCTAATGAAAAAAAATCCCAATTTTTTAATTAAAAAAATTACCCAAAATCCACATCTTTCCGTGCTATTTATATACATATAAAAAATCCCCAATTTTCAGATTTATATATAATCAGAGAAAACCAGGATCCCTGCTTATCTGTTGGTCTGAAGATGGTCGACAAGACTAATCCAGGATTGACGGACACTGCTGCAACTCTGACACATCTTTCCACGTGGGGTGGGTGGCTCTGGATTTTTGATTTGGTGCACAACACATTGTTTCTGCTGCTCGCACTTTTCCATCTACTGTTGTTTTCATAAGGTTTCAAAGTACTGAAATCCTTGTAGCAGACTCTCCCTCCATTTGGGGCATTCCTGGGTGATAGTTTCCCATGGGTTGATGTTGATTTTGCATTTTTTCAAGTTGACCTTAAGGACATCCTTGAAGCTTTCTCTGCCCTCCTCTTGACTGTTCACCATAATGGAGCTGGGGGAATAAAATTTGTTTCAGGAGTCAGACATCAGGATGACAGGGCCAGCTCAGTGAAGTTGATATTGGATTATCATGGTCATGATGCTCATTATGTTTGCTTGTGAGAGGATGCTAATGTTGGTACATCTATCTTCCCACTAGATTTGAAGGATCTTCCACAGTCAGCCTTGATGGTACTTCTCCAATGACTTGAGGTGTCTCCAGTATACTGTCCACATCTCAGCCTTGTACAGTAAGCTAGGGAATCACGACTGCTTGATAAACTGTGAGCTTGATTTTAGATCTGATGTCATGATCTTTGAACAGCCATTTCCTCAGGTGTTTGAAGGCTGCACTTGCATCTTTGAAGCAATGTTAAATTTTTTCATTGATGTCAGCCTTCTGTGAGAGATGGCTTCTGAGGTAAGGGAAGTCTCTACATTCTTCAGACTCTCACCATGAATATAAATGACCAGAGTTGGAGGCTGCTCATTAAAAGCTTGTTGTTGGAGGACCTTAATCTTCTTCAAGTTAAGCATCAGTTCCATTTTCTTGTATGCCTTGGTAAAGACATTCATGATTGCTTGATGGTCTGCTTCTGAGTGAACACAGACTACAACATTATAAACATATTGAAGCTTGATGATTGAGGTCAGGGTGCTATTGGTTTTGCTTGGAGTCAGCTGAGATTAAACAGTTTACCACCAGTTTGGTAGTTTAGCTTTACTCTGACTGGAAGCTTGTTGTTGGTAAGATGTAGCAATTGGTAAATAATATTGAGAAGAGCACTAGAGCGATGACAAGGAATCCTGTTTTTTTTTCTGATAAAATATCCCTGTTTTTTTTTATTTAAAAAAAAGGTAACTCAAAATCCACATTATTCCATAGCTGCCTTTTTTAATTCAAAATTTGAGGATTTTTTTATCAGAGAAAACCAGAACCCCTGGATTGACGCAGCCTTGTTTAACTCATTTAACCTCAAAGGGATCTGTGATAGATGTGTTACGGAGAACGACTGCTCACATACCATCATGGAGCAGGCAAAGAATGGTGATGAATTTTCATGGTCATCCATACTTCAGAAAGATCCTCCACAGTACTTCTCATCTGAAAGAGTCAAAGGCTTTCATGAGGTCAAAGAAGGTCATGTAGAGACATTTATGTTGTTCCTGGCATTTTTCTTGCTGCTGGCAAGCAGTGAAGATCATGTTAGTTATGCCTCTTCCTGTCCTAAACCCACACTGAGATTCTGGGAGGAGCTCTTCAGCAAGTGGAAGCGACTATTCAGAAGGACAATCTTTCTTGAAGATTTTCACAGTCATGGCATCCCGGAGGTCATCTGGGATTTCCTCATCATTCCAGATTTTAAGATGAGGCATGGAGCTGTGATGTGAGCACCTCTCCCCCCGTGCAGTAAATGATGCGCACATGTAGATGGTGATGCTTTACTGTGCAGTAAAACATGTCATATTGGCACACCTACTGTGGTAGACTCTTCATGTATTGGATGTTAAATGTCAGCAATAATGTTCAGAGCAATAACTCCCAAGGGAATACTACAATCAGTAGACTATAGGACTGTGAACATGCTCCCTAATGCTTGCTTTCAGGAACCTTTATGCATTTTGCATCAGGTGGTCATTAATTAAAAGAAAATCAGGACAAGTCATCATCAATAGCCTATACAGACATCTCCCTCTTGCTCGCTGTCTCTGGTGAGATGACCAGAGATGCAGCTTTTCTCCGATTAAAAAAAAAAAAATCCCCAATTTTTGGATTAAAAAAAAGTAACCCAAAATCCACATTACATTAGTGGTGTTTCATTTTAATCATAGAAAAATGTGGATTTTGGGTTACTTTTTTTAAAATCTGAAATTTGGGGGAGGGGGGGAGGGGAGGGGAGGGTTATGACAGAAAAAAAAGATCCCTGGAGATGACACTCTTTACTGCCATGTAACTCAGTTACAATAGGAGGACTAGAGGGTAATTTTATCCAGGCTATGCTATAGCCTGGTTAGAGCACTCTGCTATGAAATGACTAAGGATTTAAGACTGGCTAGACTGAAGAAGGCCCAGAATCCTGGTTTTGTATTTCCTGGAAGCACAATCTATGAGGCAAAAGGTGGGAACTCTGTCACAAACATCACCTTTTGGTGAAAGTAATGCTCCTGATGTAAGCTAGAAAACATCCATTTGGATCAGACATTGTACTCAGACATGTTTTCTGATGAACTCTTCTTCAAAGCACACTGGAAAAGAATGCATTATAAAATGATAAATTACAGCAATTAAATCACGGAATATAGAAGAGTTTTCTGAATCTATAAACTGGTTAGCCCAGCTTCAATCTCTTAAGCTGAACATGATGCAATACTAACTACTGAAAACTACTTTTTTATATCAACAGTTGTGTGTTTATGTGGTCTCTTAGCTCACTGATGTATCAGAGCTCTTTTAGAGTGAAAGATAAAATAAATGGATAGAACTTGAATAATTAAAGACTTGAAACAGAAGGAGTCAGTGTTTTACAAACCACCTGGCACTAATTTTAAATAAAAGGAATGCTGATATCCCCCCCCCCCCCAAAAAAAAATAAATAAAAAAAGAACTTCTAAGGTCCTTTAAATGTTTCAAGCCAATGATTTGAACATCTGTCTATGAGAGCTCATGTTTTAACATGGGAGGATTAAGTTAAACAAACCACTCTCTGGAACATGGAGAACTATGAACAAAGTCAGCATATTACACACCTGAGCCACAGCTGCTATTAGAAAGAAAATTTCCTGAGATGTTCGTATGTTAATAGAGACACAAAAATGGAAAGCAAATACGGAAGATTAAATTTTTAATAAGGAGGAAAAGACCTCTATAGATGATCAGTTAGGTGTTAGCAAAAGCACAGTACTGCTGGAAAAGCATAATATTTACCCCTCCTTTTTGTCACCATTTGGTTCTTTTGGAAACTTCTTAACATTAATGTGTGGTACGTGGGAGGTACAGAGGACAATAATTGGTATTCTGTAAAGTATGATCACAGCTTCTGAAATTAGTGTGGAGCATGGACTGTGAGATAGATAACTTACATACTTCAAAGGAATATAGAATATACAATGATGGGAGGCATACCTCAGTTTTTATCTATCAGTTCTGGATTTACTCTATCCCCTTACCCCCTTCCTTTTGCATCCTTCCCCCACCCCATGCTGAGGTCTCCTGACAGCAGCAGCATGGAGCTGCCAGCTGCTTTGAATGGCCTGAGCTGGATGAGGGTATGGGGGAGGGCAGGGTGGAATGTAGTCCCCTTGCCTCACAATACCTCTTGCCTCCAATACCCCAGCCAGGATAGCTAGGGAGGGGCTTGGGGGGGTGTCTGCAAAGCAAAGGGGGCTCCCTTCCCCTGTGGCCTCTCCCCTCATCTCTAGCCATTTAAAGCAGCCAGCAGCTCCATGATGGCTGCTCTCCCCTGCTCCCTGTCCTGCTGACAGCCCCAAAGCTGGGGAGGGACAGGGTTGGGGAAAGGGGCAATTTAACAGCTTCTTCAGAGACTGCTAGAATGCTCCCACCTGCTGGCCAGGGCTAGTGCAGACAATTTCCAGCATCCCCCTCACCACACATATACCCCTAAACAGGCAAGTGTCTGTGGGGGTGGGGGCTCTAACTCGTGGTGCTTGATGTAAAGCACTATGAATTAGAGCGGAGCCTTAAACGTCTGTAGGCATCCAAAGTCTTTTTACGTTCAGTATTTTGCCATTAAGTCAATTTTCAGATTCATATTTTGCAATAGAATCACAATTATTCCCACCTTAAGTGTGAGCCTGTGGGGAGGCAAGCTGCTTAGGATACATGCAGACTAGGGTTAGGATGGGCTAAATGCTGATCTGTACATATGTTCAGGGATATTAGATCAGGGGAAAAATGGCCAGCCCAATCTAATTTAGCTCACCTCACCATGTGCACTAAATTAGATTAGGCATGGGTTACCTCAGTCTACCAAATGTCTGTACACGTTCTGAATGTAGCCCCAGCAAGCTTCACTTTTCCTACACCTTCATACCCTGACTGGGCTATTTTTAGCCTCCTGAACTTCCAAACCTGGGCAGAAAACCCACCTGCTGATCTACCAACCTCTCATGATAATGCCCATCCCACCCCACCCTGACTTCCTTAGATTACATTCCTGGTGTGGCTCCCCGAACCAGCAAACATGTGCACAACTGATCTAAAGTAATCTGTGTGATCAGATAGCATACTGGGAACATCTTCAGGTACCCTTAGTGACAAACTGCTAAGAAACTCTTGTTACTATGTTTGACATCTACACTATCGATGCTCTGGCACCTCAGAGACGGCCACCCAGACGGAGCCCCTGGTTCCAGGCTCCACGCTGACGGAGCCCCTGGCTCTCGGCTGCGGGGGCTGCCTGTCCCTTTTTCAGGCTCTGGGGCCTGGGAGCATGGCGACCTCCCCTTGCGGGGTCTGCTCCCTTTTGGGGTCTCTGGCATGCCAGGAGGAGCTCCAGGCCACAGTCCACAGACTGCGTGCCATCAGGGACTGCGAGCAGGAGATAGACTCCTACTGCCAGGCCCTTCTCCCCCGGGAGGCAGAGGGTAGATCACAGTCTCCCTCCAGGCCAGAGGAGGACTCTGGGACCTCCTGCTGTGTCCAGCCAGGGGCATGGACCAAGGTGGTCAAGGGCCCTAAGGCCCGCCGCACCAAGGCCCCACCCCCGCCACAACTGAGCAACAGGTATGCACCTCTTGCTGCCCCAGCAGAGCCTGTTGAGTTGCCGGCCCCCACAGGCAACATGGGCCCAACTGCAACTCCCGCCCCTGCTCTCCCCAAGACAAAACGTAAGGTGTTTGTTGTGGGAGACTCCCTCCTGAGGGGGACGGAGGGGCCAATCTGCCACCCTGACCCCTTAGCCCGGCAAGTCTGCTGCTTCCCAGGGGCCCACATCCGGGACATTGCAGAGAGGATCCCCAAGCTCCTCAAACCCACAGACCGCTATCCCATGCTCCTTATTCATGTGGGCACCAATGACACGGCTCAGAGCACTCCCAGCCAGGTCATGAGGCGCTACAGGGATTTGGGAGCGGGGCTTAAGGGTCTGGGGGCACAGGTGGTGTTCTCGTCGATCCTCCCAGTCTCAGGCTATGGGCTGAGGAGGGGGAGGAGGATCCACGTGGTCAACCAAAGACTGCGGCGCTGGTGTCGTCAGGAAGGCTTTGGCTTTCATGACCACAGCCCGCTCTTTGGCGAGAGAGGCAGCGAGCTGCTGGGAAGAGATGGTCTCCACCTCTCTCCCCTAGGGAGGAGGCTCTTCTCAGCCAGACTGGCTGACCTGCTCCACCGGGCTTTAAACTAAGCCCGCTGGGGGATGGGGGGACTACCGCCACTGCTGGCCCACTGAACAATCCTTGCAAAGCCAGCGGATCATGGCACTCAAGGGAGCCCGCCCCAGCCCTGGTAAAATCTGTGGGCAAGGAAGGAGCCCCCCAGGGGGCGCTTGCCTGCCTGTACACAAATGCCAGGAGCTTGGGGAATAAGCAGGAGGAGCTCATCCTCCTGCTCAGTGCAAACAATTACGATGTCATAGGGATCACGGAGACCTGGTGGGACTCCACCCATGACTGGACCACGGGGATAGATGGCTATACCCTGTACAGGAGGGATCGTGTAGAGAAAAGGGGCGGGGGTGTAGCTCTCTATGTTAAGGAAAGCTACGCGTCCCTGCAAGCCGATATTGGCGACCAGGGTGGACGGCTGGAGACCCTCTGGGTTAAAATCCGTGGGGAACACGGCACAGGGGACACAATGGTGGGAGTCTATTACAGACCTCCCACCCAAAGTCCTGAGCTAGACCAGGAGTTTCCCCAGGAACTGGCTGAGGCAGCTTGCTCCAGGACCATGGTTGTCATGGGTGACTTCAATTACCCAGACATCTCGTGGGAGGATCGCTCAGCAAAATCTGAGCGGTCGCAGAGCTTCCTCTTGTGCGTGGATGACCTCTACCTGACTCAAGAAGTCTATGGGCCAATGAGAGGCAAAGCGCTGCTCGACCTGGTGCTGGCTACTGGGGAGGACCTAGTCAGCGACCTAGTGATTGATGGGAAGCTGGGTGACAGCGACCACGAGCTGATCACCTTCACCATCCGCCGAAAAGCTGGCAAGTCGGTCAGCAACACGCAAGTCCTTGACTTCAGGAAAGCCGACTTTGACAAGCTCAGGAGGCTTGTCAGTGAGGCCCTAAGGGACTGTGACCGCAGGGATAGGGGAGTTCAAGAAGAGTGGTTGCTCCTCAAGGGAGCGATCCTCAATGCACAAACTAAGTCTATTCCATCTCGGAGGAAAGGCAGCAAGAGGGCACAGCAGCCCCCCTGGCTCTCCAGGGACCTAGCAGACCTCCTGAGGCTAAAAAGAAAGGCCTACAAAGGATGGAGGATGGGAGTCACCTCCAAGGAGGATTATTCTGCACTGGTCCAGTCCTGTAGGGAGCAGACCAGGAAAGCCAAGGCTGCAACTGAACTCCAGCTAGCTTTGAGCATCAAGGACAATAAAAAGTCCTTTTTCAGATATGTGGGGAGCCGGAGGAAAAGCAGGGGCAACGTTGGACCCCTGCTGAACCAGATGGGGCGACTGACAACTGACGCCCAGGAAAAAGCCAACCTATTAAATAGGTACTTTGCGTCGGTCTTTCATCAGCCCCATGGACGCCTGTGCCTGCTACAGGGCCGGGAAGTCCGGGTGAGGGTGATCCCCTGCCCTCCATTAATGCTGACTTTGTGAAGGAACATCTTGAGAAGCTGGATACCTTCAAGTCAGCCGGCCCTGACAATCTTCACCCCAGGGTACTCAAGGAGCTGGCGAGCATCATAGCCCAGCCTCTAGCGCGGATCTTTGAAAACTCTTGGCGCTCTGGTGTAGTGCCCAAAGACTGGAAGAAGGCCAACGTGGTGCCTATCTTCAAGAAAGGGAGGAAAGTGGATCCGGCTAACTATAGGCCCATCAGCCTGACTTCTATCCCGGGGAAGATCTTAGAAAAGTTTATTAAGGAGGCCATCCTTAATGGACTGGCCGACGCCAACATCTTAAGGGATAGCCAGCACGGGTTTGTTGCGGGTAGGTCTTGCTTGACCAATCTCATTTCCTTCTACGACCAGGTGACCTATCACCTGGACAAGGGAGATGAGATTGATGTCATATATCTTGACTTCAAAAAAGCCTTCGATCTGGTGTCCCATGATCGTCTCTTGGAGAAACTGGCCAATTGTCGCCTTGGGTCCCCCACAATCCACTGGCTGGAAAATTGGCTCCAGGGTCGGACCCAGAGGGTAGTAATTGATGGAAGTCACTCATCGTGGTGTCCTGTGACCAGTGGGGTCCCCCAGGGCTCTGTCCTTGGACCCATACTGTTCAACATCTTCATTAACGATGTGGACACTGGAGTCAGAAGCGGACTGGCCAAGTTCGCCGATGACACCAAACTTTGGGGCAAAGCATCCACGCCAGAAGACAGGCGGGTGATCCAGGCTGACCTGGACAGGCTCAGCAAGTGGGCGGTTGAGAATCTGATGGTGTTCAACGCCGATAAATGCAAGGTTCTCCACTTTGGGAAAAAAAACCCGCAGCATCCTTATAGGCTCGGCAGTGCTATGTTGGTTAGCACTATGGAAGAAAGAGACTTGGGGGTCATCATTGACCACAAGATGAACATGAGCCTGCAATGCGATGCTGCGGCTAGTAAAGCGACCAAAACGCTGGCTTGCATCCATAGATGCTTCTCAAGCAAATCCCGGGACGTCATTCTCCCCCTGTACTCGGCCTTAGTGAGGCCGCAGCTGGAGTACTGCGTCCAGTTTTGGGCTCCACAATTCAAAAAGGATGTGGAGAAGCTTGAGAGAGTCCAGAGAAGAGCCACGCGCATGATCAGAGGTCAGGGAAGCAGACCCTACGATGACAGGCTGAGAGCCCTGGGGCTCTTTAGCCTGGAAAAGCACAGGCTCAGGGGTGATCTGATGGCCACCTACAAGTTTATCAGGGGTGATCACCAGCATCTAGGGGAACGTTTGTTCACCAGAGCGCCCCAAGGGATGACGAGGTCGAATGGTCACAAACTACTACAAGATCGTTTCAGGCTGGACATAAGGAAGAATTTCTTTACTGTCCGAGCCCCCAAGGTCTGGAACAGCCTGCCGCCGGAGGTTGTTCAAGCGCCTCCATTGAACACCTTCAAGATGAAACTGGATGCTTATCTTGCTGGGATCCTATGACCCCAGCTGACGTCCTGCCCTTTGGGCGGGGGGCTGGACTCGATGATCTTCCGAGGTCCCTTCCAGCCCTAATGTCTATGAAATCTATGAAGTGTACTCTGTTCTCCAATAATCCTGGTAGTTATATCATCATATATACCAATGCAATTTCATTTTTTGGGCAGAGAATCCAAGACTTTGAAATGGTGTCCTTTGAAAATTTGCTGCCATAGATTCACTTGAGTTACTTTCTTTTAAAATGCAGTTTTCTGGAACTCCGATAAGAGCAGAGCAATCTCCATATCTATATTGCATAGGTTGGCTATGTCTGTAGGCTCCATATGTTAGCAATGTCTTTTGAAGTGGTCATCAATTTTATCACTAATAAAGTGTCTTGCATTGTACTACTGGCAAATTAATGACACATCACTGATATAGTGACCTTCAATGCTGATGAAGCAAGTATGTCAGAAAAACTGATGATGTCAGGACAGAAGTTTGTTTTGCAATTTTTCTGTTCTCTAAACACACCTAATGGCATCCTCACAACATATCTCCTCTTCTTTTGTTTGTCTTCTCCTGCTCACCCAGCACCATTCATTAGCCATAAAGTAATTTTTGGTGTTTTCATAATATTCAGCAACAGCTTGCTTGTTTTTCTGACTTTGTGGCAGCCTGTTCATATTTGTTAACTGAATGGTGGTGGACATCATGCTGGCAGATTTTCTGGTTTGTTTGTTTGTTTTTTTTCAATATTTTACAAGTACAGAAAAGGAATAAAGGTAGTATACATTTAAATATGCTAATATTTAGTAACTTAAGCAGTCACTTTTAGCTTAGAAATAAATGTACTAACTTAAGCAGTTACTTGTAACTTAAATTATTTACAAAGTAAAAAAGAAAAGCAAAGAAACTGCATTTGAATATGTTTAAAAGGTATATGCACAAAATTTGTTCTAAGTGGGTGGCATTAGTGTGTCAGGTAAAAAGTCAAACACAAAACTGCTCCTTATGATGTCTTACAGGATTAAAACTGCCTTTCATTGGTAGTGCGTGTGCATGCACTGTTTCTCAAAATGTTTTTCTATGGCAGCTGTTTTTTTATTCATTTATCATTCTTTCAGACTTTTTCAATATTTTTAAGTTTGTGTAAATCTATACTCTATATGTTTTCAAATTATCATAGGATTAGAGGAAAGTAGTAAGGCTGGAAGTAAGGCTGTGCGGGTGGGGCCCTAGTGACACAGACAGCAGCTGATCTGCTGGTAAGCGCTGGGGGGGGTGGGGGTTGTGGGTTGTTATTTTTTTACTGTGGGGATGCTAGGGTGGGGGGGGGAGGGATCAGGGTCCTTGGGTGTCTGGGGAGGGATGTGGCTGGGCAGACCAGGGATCAGGGGCTCCAGGGGGGCAGGTGGAGCATGGGGCCGGGCAGGAAAGGGATCAGGGGCCTTGGGCAGTTGGGGGGGGATGAGGCCCAGCAGGAAAGGGATTGGGGGCCTCAGGGAGGCAGGCAGGGGATGGGGTCAGGTAGGAGAGAGCTTGTGGGGCTGGGGGAGTGGACGGGGCCAGTAGGGTTCCCCCTCATAATCCCCTCCTCCCTCTTCTAGCCCCCCTGATCCCTAACTTACTGGCACCAGGGTGAGGACCAACCACAGAGACACTCTGGCAGCCAGAGCATCTCTGTGGAGGACCCAGCTTCTAGTTGCCCTGCTTTTTTTAACTCCATTTTTTTAGACCCCTGGATATCCAGTAGTCTAATTTTGCCCCCATTATGCAAGCTTGAACTGCAGGGTTCATTTTTTCATTCCTGCATGTGACTCTTGACCCATCTCATAGGGGCTTGAGACAGGACAAGAGGCTCGTGCATGCTCATCTGGATGTGCCCTCTGAGTACAATAATTCAGCCAGTTACATATCCTCTTTACAGTACTTTAATTTAGCCCAAGGACGGGTAAAACATGGCCTGCAGGCCAGATCTGGTCCTTCAACTGATTGGATCTGACCCATGGGCGGGCACCTGCCAATTGATTACATCTGGCCTGTGGTGCTCCACATGGGGCCAAGCCCCAACCACTCATGCCTGGGATAGCCCACACCATGCTCTTGCCATGTCAGCCTCAGCCAGTGCATACAGCTTCCTGGTGGGGATGCTCCCAGTGTGGCTGCAGCTATCAGAGTACTTCTTGGTTCCCTCTGCCTCCAGTGGCTCCTCCTCTTGCCCCTGCTGCACTGCTCCAGGCAGCAGGCAGTGTGAGGAAGCCAGGGGGACATGTGCTGGGCAGCAGATATCTAGTCAGGAAGGTGGAAAGCTGGAGCTGGGCAGCTCCTGGTCCAGCATGTGGGGCTCCAGCTCCAGGACTCAGATGTCTTCTATCCACACTATCCCACCTCCCTGGCATGATACGGAGCCACCTGCAGAGCTGGAGCCACCTGCAGAGTTAGAGCCCCTCATGCTGGGACAGCAGCCACTGGGCTGCAGCTTCCCCACATCACTGCTGGGCATCTGCTGCCCTGTGCTTGCCTGTGGTTTCCCTGCACTGCCTACTGGCCAGAATAGTGCAGCTGGGGCAGGAGGAAGGGGAGCCACTGGAGGCAGGGGGAGCCAAGCAGTACCTGGAGCAGCCCTGCCAGGAAGCTGTGCACACTGGCCAGGGCCATGGAAGGCAGGAGTGTGGTATAGGTTGCCTCAGTTGGGGGTGGACAGAGCTTGGGTCCATGCAGAGTGCTATGGGGGCCATTTCTGGCTGGATAAGGAGGGGGTCAGACTGCACCTGCACCACCCAGGCCCCCCCTCCCCACACACACAATATTCAAGAGTACTTTATTTTGATCTAGAACACAATCACCTCTATATACACTACTCAAAAAACCTAATTCAGGACAAAAATATATTTTTAAATAAAATTAAAATATGTGAAATTGATGTTTGTTTTTTAGTATATGATTTGTTTTTTTATCTATAAAATGTTAAAATGATATCTTCTGAAATATTTTATGTCTGTGACCCTTGGCCAGTCACCAAAAGTCCTTATACAGCACCTCCAGCCAAAAAAAGTTGCTCACCCCAATCTGGTCTGCATTTCCTTATCTTGTTAATGAGGATATTTTGGAAGACAGTGTCTAAAGCTAGGTATGCTACATCTGCTGGTCTCCCCTCATCCACAGACTGTTATAGAAGGAAATTTTATGTCAATATTCATAAGTACATAGGCCTTAAAAAGTTCTTAGATTATCTGCTCTTTAACATATTAGTATAAAGCTTGTTTCAGATAAACTCAATACATTTCCCTCAGTCTTTTTATTATAGATATTCCTGATTGATTTTTTTCCATTAAATTAAATTGCCACAGAGATTGTTGTGTTATGAATGAAGAACGAGTAAATAGTATGTATATAAATATGTCATAAGCCATTCAAATCAATGGTAACCTTTTCCTCTTTGTTAGATCTACAACTCTCCAAACATATTTTTTAAATGAAAAAGTGATAAGCAATGCACGACAATATGAATATCCTAATTTATTTAATGTCATTTTAATTGATTCAATTTACTTTTTCTTAAACAAGTGTCAAGTTCAATTGAAGATGATAAGTCTTGGTCATTATTATAAATATATCTTTTGTGCTCAAAATTACTTACAAAATGCTAATCAGGCTTATTTCCTGCTTCATTCTATTAGCTACCACTTCAAAGAAGAGTTCCTAAGATTTAAAGACAGTTTCTGAATAGTCAGGACCTCCCTGTGGCACTAAAAATTAAATTCACTTTTTCTTTTCCCTTTTCACAGACTGCTTATTCCATCAGGAGTAATATACTCTAATTAGGGGTTGTATGTTCTGAAACTATAACAATTTCTCCAAGACAAGTTAATTGATACTATGTAGTTGGTTGCTATGCCCCTATCAATTTCATAAGCAAAGTTTAAACTTGAATGAATTACACCTAGAAACACAGAATTTGTCACATAGGATAAGACAAGTCGTCTATCAAAGTGCCCCACCTGCCATAGCTAATGATCAAATAAGTCATGCTTTACAGCAAAGCAAAACATCCAAGACAACATTGTTCATATGGTGGAAACTCCTTCCTGACCTCTGCAGCTGATGCATTTACTCCCTGAAGCACAGGATTTATTCCTTTTTTCTAACACTTTGCTTATCTACACATTTAATGCATATCAAGTTATCCTGTTTTATTTTTGTAAACACGCACACATACACACACACACACACACACACACACTTTCACTTGAACTTCCATGGGAGTTAATGTAATGATATCTCTCTGCACTGTATGCCTGATCCTGCACCACTGGAGTCAATGGAACATTGGTTCAAGATATTAAAATATTTTTCTTTGTATTGCTCTGTATTTACTAGCCTTTGTTTTTATAAATGGCCTTCTGTGTTGATGACCATCATAAAAAATGAAACACCTACAAGGTTTTCTCTCCATAATTTTGATTACTTTTGCCATGTCCCTTGTAACTCTTTTGGGCAGACTATATATATAGGTCATACTATATATAACAACTATGTTATAATACTTAACTCTTACTGTGCATCTTTCCCTATGTGTGGCCCAGCTTACAAGTATTTTAATCTCAGAAATGGCTTCCTTTCTTAAGGCTAAGAGAGAAAATTTGAGCACAGAGCTGTAGCCAAACTGATAACACCGCTTGATTACGTATTCCATCACTGAAACTTGTTTTTTTCTGCTCCTGTTTATTGCTTAACAAGCATCCAGTTTGCTTTTATAGCTTAATTATCATACATAGCACAAACAATCTTCACTGAAAAAACCCTCCAATGTCTTTTTTTTGTTTCCCACAGAGAAGCACAACTATCAGGACCCATAATCAGGATGTATAAGTAATTTAGATTGGTTTTGCTAGTGTACATTATACTCAGCCAAAATGAATTTCACCTGTTGTCATGCTGCCCAATGATCAAGGCTTTTAAATTTATCTAGATATGCATTTTGATTTACAATCTTCTAATCAGCTTAATGAATTTAAACAATTTGCAGAGGTGTCATTAATAAACATCTGACTCATTGTCCAATTTCTCCTCCAGATCATTACCTCATATATTACACAGTACTGACCCCAATCCCCCTATTGATTTCTCTGCATTTCAAAGAGCTGTGTTCAAAATTAAATTATTCCCCCCACTTCAATTAAACAGTTTTCATTCTAAAACAAGGCTTTACATATAACTCACTGATATCTTTTTTACTGATAGGCTTACAGTTAAGTGTTAAAAGAAATCAGGAATATATTATATATGTTAGGTCACATTTATTTGTTTTTTTATAAACATTTTAAAAATACACTGAATTAAAATACTGCATAAACTTAGAATACAGAAGCTAAACTGTTTGCTACAATCAAATTAGTTTTGCATGATATCATATCCCTAACTGGAGTCTCAGTCAACTTCCCTGAAACCAGACTGGGATATCTCTCTTATACCTGGTATATTCCTTACCTATGAGTCTCCTTAAGAAGCCTGTTTTTGCAAAGCTGTTTAAGCAAAGGTCTTGGGGGAAATGTAGCAGTTTCAATACGTTGGTTCACTTCAGAATTATTTTTGGTGCTGCCCAGAAAGGTCAAGGGGTTTCATTTATTTTAAATTTTATTTTCACAAATAAGAGAGAGATTTTGAAGGTAAAAGCATCCCAACAGGAGCTGTAGTTGCTTCAAAGAAAAGAATAATTCTTAGGCCCCCTCTACACATGCTGGTAAAGGCACGATGAGATCTAACGTGCAATTTGCACAATCATGCCACATTGTGGGACGGCACATTAGATCCCATTAGAAACCACCCTATTGCTGGTTTCCTACACCATGGAGCCCTAGGGATTTCAGCAGCCATGCTCCCCATTGTCCTGGGGTTTCATTCACCCTAAGCCCAGGGTGTGTGAAACCTCTGGACCTTTGGGATTGTGGCTTCTGTGATGCCTAGGACTCTGGCATACATGAAACCCTCAGACCCTGAGGATTGCAGCTCCCATGATCCCTAGGGCTTGGGGATTTTATGGTATGCTCAAGTTCACCCCTGTGGTTGGGAGTCCTGACAGCTGAAAGGGCTCCCGGCCGCAGGGGAGACCCTGCTACAGATGCAAATTAAAACTATATAGCAACCAGCTATAAAGTTAGTGCGCATTTTCGAGGTCTAACTTTATAGGTGGGTGGAGCTTTTTATTGGGAAATCTGCGCGTCACCTTATGTCACCTTAGCAATGCACTACATAGCCTAGGGTGCGCTATGGTGATATAGTGATCACATGGGTCTACATGTGATCGACAGCTACATTGTTATAGTGGCATGCTTCCCCATTTCAGCATGCTGCTACAGCAACATAGTGGTGAAATCTAAGTGTGCACCATGCACACAGTGCAGTACAGGTGGCTGTTGTGCTATGCTTTAAAATTTCCAAAAGGAAGTATTAAAGCACAGTGCCATACTAATGTCACAATACAGCAACATGTAGACACACCCACTATGTGATAGCTGCTTTACACATGTAGCGGGTCCCCAGGTAACTGCACAATAAACCAGTTCATTGTGCAGTACATGTAATATATAGAGGTAGGGTGACCACACACCCTGGGCAAACTGTGACCATATGTCCTGGGTCTGCTCTAGTCTGCCCACCTTGCTGCTGCCCAGCAACAGTGGTGCCTACCTTTCCTCCACATCCCTGCTCCAGAACTTTTGGCCAACTGACTGGGACTGGACTATAAAAGCTGGGACTGTCCAGTTTGCCTAGGACATATGGTCACCCTATGTAGAGGGGGCCTTCGTATTATCCAAGGGGACAAGATGACAACATAAATTCCATCAGTGTGGTATGCAGGAGATAAACTGAAAAGAACACTCACATACATATAAAGGAAAAACATTACACCAGAACTCCAGGAATGATATATAGCAATCTTGGTATTCAACCATACCTTCAAGATATCCTGAGCTAGGTATAAAAAAAGCATTTGGGCACCTAAATCTCAGAGTGTTATCTGTAAACACCCTATCTAATTGCTGAAACATCTAGTAGTTTGTAGAAACCTATGGTTTTCACCAAAAAAGTTACTACTATTGTGCCTGCCCAGATATGCAGCTATCTTGGCATCTATTACACATCCAAGGCTATTGGGGATTTACAACATTGTTATAGCTATGTTCCCTGAATGCCCAATTCAGGAGAGTTGCACAGACCAAGTATAATGCAAACCAACAACTTTGAATTTAGCACAAAGCACAGCAGCCAGGTAGGAAGAGAAGAGCATGACAGGAAGAAAGGATGGTGACAACAATGAATAATACATAATGGTTAGAGCACTCAATTAGGAAGTGGACAACCTGTGTCCTCCTTGGCCTGAGTTGATTCAAACTTACATTTTCCACCTCCCAGAAGAGTCCCCAAAACCACCAGGCTATAAAACTATTATAAGAAAAGCACTCCTCATCTCTCCTGTTAAAGCTAGGACACAGTGTGGTCAAGAATTCAGGGATAAGATTGTGAATTCCAGAAGAAGTAACTGACTCATTCTGTGCTTTGGGCAAAACTTGTGCACTGAGTGGTGTGTGGTGAGGTGGATGGATCTAGAATCTTGAAAAAGGGGGTGCAACTGGTATGGCACATCATAACATACAACACAACAGATTTTTCTCCAGTTAAGGAGAAACTAGAAGCTTTACTAATATGTTAGGGGGCTAGCTCAATATCAGATCAATTTAAGATCAAAGCAAAAATATATATAAATATTGGAATGTTCACTGATTGCTAGATTATATATTAAGCTTTAAAAACACAACAAACTAGGCAAAAGTAGTCAAAATAGGCAAAAGATAGCATGTCATTAATTTTGTAGTCATCATAGTTAAATGTATGTCTTTTACTCAAACTGAGCATCTTGACGGTGCATCCAATACTTCACTATCAGTCATTTCTACATGTGAGTTAATATTACCATACCTGAGTTAGGGTTTTAAGCCAGAGTCAAAATAGTCATCCAGGCTGTGATATAAGAGTCATTACTAAGAATGATTCACAGAAAAATTGCACAAGAAAGGATAGTTTGATTAGTGGAACATCAAGACCCTTAAACAGGATAGAGAATCATTAACACATATGGAATGGAGAGAGATTAGCAGGAATTGGGGAGATGACAATGAGCCATGAAATCAATTGGCTCTCAGCATCACCTGAATGGAAATGCTACTGATCCTCCCAGGAAGTTGGTTGTAATATCTGGGTGGAGCAGGAATCAAACGGGTGAATCTGTACCCTGCCTGGATCCACCCCTGAGCTTATTTGCTTTGGGGACTCAGCCCTGCTGCTGTGTCTTTGCAACTGGCTCCTATGGCCAGGCAGTGGGTAGCTGTTCCTGTCTGGGTCCCATAGCCAGATTGTGTGGGGCTATTTCTGCCATGGCAAAAACTCAGTCGGGGAGAGGGGTGGGGCTTTTCAGTGCCTTCTATAAGTCAGCACCCAGAGCTGGTCCCTGTTTATTCCTGCCCCCACCCCACCCAGTTACACTACTGAAAAGCCCAGTCTAAAGCACTTATCTGTCCTTGTGCATTCCTTAAGGAATTTAGATTCCTAACTTGTGTTTGTGAATTCCAGTCCTGGACAGTGTCACCATACTGAAAGACTTTTACAGATCTGGGACTGTGCCCCCTGCTTCGTTTGATAAAAATACATAGACACGTAATTTACCTTCATGATACCTTTTCTTTGAACATTTTTTATGTGCATTGTTCTGTCATGCTAAACAGAAAATACAATGTGCCTATGATAATGCACTTTTTATACTTCTATCAACTTCATAAGCAAAATTTAAGTATAAATAAATAGGATAGTAACTTGGACCATCATTAGGCATGCATTTTTTTCTTGGATCTACACTTCTTATTTCTTGGATCTATACTGCATACATAAGAAGCTTGAAATAGCTGTGTGGCAGAGCACTTAAGTGCCCTGCTCCTTAGAGCAGAAACTGCTAGGGAAAGAGCCCTAACAGTGAGTGGGGAGCCCCAGCTGCTGGTAACCAGGGCAACTGGAGTGAGCTAGTGGCCCACACCTGCCAGTGGTTAGCTGACTGGAAGGGGCAGGACCTGGCTCACATATAAACCCCAGGGCTGAGGCCAGGACAGCAGTTCCCTGCCAGCAGCCAAGGGGAAAGGAGCTCTCCCAGAACAACCAAAAGGGGAGAGGTCTGACTGCAGGTACAGCCTCTGAGACTGGTGAGTGACAGAGCACCCCTGGTGCAGCTTGAATGAGGTTATAGCTGGGTGGCTGGAATTTAAGTTATAGCCCAGGAGCTTGAGTTTTGTTTGCTATATAACACAGGTGGCTTGGGTGAGGCTATTAGGGGATGGAGGAGGCCTCATAGGGGACCCACGGAAGCGTGGGGACCCTGGCTCCAGAGAGGATGCAGCATTTGGGATGCACTGACCCTGGCACCAGAGAGGGTGCACCACTTTGCAGGGTTGTGGAAAGCCCAGGCATCAGTGAAGCCACAGTGTGAGACAGGGGCTGTGGAGAGCCCGAGCACCAGTGAGGCGCAGTGCGAGACAGGACCATGGAGAGCCCGAGTGCCAGTGAAGGTGTAGTGCGAGACAGGGCTGCGGAGAGCCCAGGGAGGACCAAGGGTCACATTACAACAACGCCCAGACTGAACAATGTCAGTTCCATCTATGAGACTTGGCCTGCAGTGTAGGGCAGGAAAGGAGCTGCAGATAGTGCCCCCTGGCATCGGGGCAGGAAATGGGTAGCCTACTGCTTAATTACATCTATTAATCAATTAACAACAAGGCGTGGCAGATGAGAAGGTGGGCAGTTGGCCCATAACAGGTGAGCGGGGCCACCAGTAGACGGACCCGAAAGGGGTGCCTGTTACAGTGGAGCATTGGCCGAGAACTTTCCATACGGCAGTATGCATCATAGGATGCTGGTTCACCCATACAAGGGAAAGAACCTTTGGGTCCATGGAGAGAGAGAAACAAGAGCAGACACTAACCCTGGATCCAGGCTCACAGCAGCAAGTCTTGGATCGGCTACGCCAAACAATACAGGGCCTACAGGATCAAGCCACAAGACAACAGGCACTGTTAGCCAACATGACCGGGAGCATCCACCCATGATCAACAACCCGGGTAGGGATGTGTGGCTATGGAGCCAGAGTTGACTCTGAGGTAGGAGATGAGCCACCCGCATTGACGGTGGAAGTGACAATGGAGTGAAAAAGGGTATGGGCTATGCTGGACTCAGGCTCATTGCAGACCATGGTGCGGAGCGACGTGTTACCACCAAGAGAGAGGGAAATAGTGGACCGAGTAAGTGTGCAATGCTGGTGTGTGGATTCCATTGAAATTGACAGAGTAGGGGTCATCCTACAAGTATGCAATAGGACCTGCCAGGTGCTAGTTGGGGTCACTGAGCGCTTACCCTACCCAATAGTACTAGGCTGTGACTGGCCACAGTTGTTGAAAGAGACAGCCAGTGTGAGGCAAAAGGAGGGGACTGAGATGAGTGAAAGTTGCTGTTGGAGGCCCAGGGAGACTGGGAAGCCCAAGGTTGGATGGGAAGGTGACCCAAGGGCTGAGGGATTCTTGGGTGAAACCAAACAACTCCTTCCAAAGAAGAGGCTGAACAAGAGGTGGATGTCGCACATTTGTGGGAGGATGAACATTTCCAGTTGAAGCAGAGTCGGGAGGCAGATTTTTGGTATGCTTTGCAGGAACACCTGGCTCAACGAAACAGTGAGGTATTACGACCAGAGCTGATGAAGACAACACCAAGGTTTGAGGTAAGACATGACCTCCTGTACTGAATTGAGCAATGGAAGCCTGAATGAGGGGAGGTCATATAATTGCTGGTACCTCGGCGATATCGACGGGCTTTATTAAAGGTGGCTCATGAGCTCCCTATGGGTGGACATTTGGGCAGAGACAAAACAGAAGCCTGCATTCGGGCAAGATTATTTTGGCCAGGACTGTTGCAGAAAGTGGCAAGGTATTATGCTTCTTGTCCTGTGTGCCAGAAAGTGAATCCAAGGCATCCTCCAAAAGCTCTTTTAATTCCGATGCTCTTAGTAGAGGTTCCCTTTGAGCGGGTGGTGGTGGACATCATGGGGCCACTTCCCAGAAGTAGCACTGGAAACCAGTATATTTTAGTTTTACTGGACTATGCAACAAGGTACCCGGAAGCTGTGCCAATGCAGACAGTGTCCGCTTCAAAGGTGGCGAATGAGCTATTGAAGATATTCTCATGAGTAGGACTCCCTAAAGAACTGCTAACAGACCAGGGAATTAATTTTACATCACACGTGTTCGAGGGAGTGAGTAAAGCTTTGGGGGTTAAACACCTGAAGACGGCAGTGTATCATCCCCAAATGGACGGGCTTGTGGAGCAGACATTGAAACAGATGTTAAAGAAATTTGTGGTCGAGAGTCCTCAGAATTGGGATAAAATGATACCACCTTTTTTGTTTGCTGTAAGAGAGGCACCCCAGGTCTCAACTGGGTTTTCACCCTTTGAACTATTGTACGGCCGGCAACCAAGGGGATCTGATTAAAGAAAGTTGTGAAGAACAGCATAGTAAAGATCAGAACTTGATCCAATACATGATACAACTGTGGGAACGTCTTGAAGCAGCTCAGAGCAAGGTTTTAGGAAATCTCAGAGAGGCCCAGCAATGACAAGTGAGGCATTATAACCGAGGCGCATGGGAAGGGAAGTTTGACTTGGGGGACCACATGTTGGTTCTATTGCCTGATCATGAGAGTAAGTTACTTGCCCGGTGGCAGGGACCCTATGACATTATACGCCAAGTGGGGCCCATAGACTAGGAGGTGCATCAGACAGATAAACAAAAAAAGAAGCAAGTATACCATGTTAATATGTTGAAGAAGTGGGAAGACTGGGAGTGTATGTACCTAGCTCTTCATCCCGAGGAATTAGAATTTGGACCCTCTTTGACAGAGGGAAGTGGACCGGGTGACATAGAACTGGCCCCGCGACTATCTGAAGAGCAGAGAAGACAGGCTGCCAAGCTAGTCAGGGAATACGGAGATGTGTTCCAGGAAACTCCTGGGGAAGCTTGGGGTGTGGTATACTGGATAAAAACTCCTCTGGGCCAGGTGATCTGTAAGAACTGGAGATGGATTCCACAGTGACTTCAGAGCCAGATAAAAATGGAGATTGAAATGATGCTGGAGAAAGGCATCATATGCAAGTCCCACAGCGACTGGCGGAGCCCCATTGTAGCAGAACCTAAGCCTGATGGAAAAATTCGTCTCTCTATTGATTTCCAGAAGATAAATGCAGTAGCTAAGTTTGATGCCTATCCAATGCTGAAAGTAGATGAATTGGTGGAAAACATTGGGCAAGATCACTACATTTCCACTTTAGACCTAACAAAAGCTTACTGGCAGGTCCCTGTAGTGTCCGAAGATCAAGAAAAAACAGCATTCACCACCCCTTGTGGCCTCTTCTGGTTCCGGTGTATGCTGTTCGGATTACATGGAGCTGCGGCTACATTTCAGCATCTAATGGACAGAGTTTTGGCTCCCCATGGGGGTTATGCCGTGGCTTACATAGACGATATTATTATATACACTGAAGACTGGGCTGAACACCTCACCATGCTGAGAGCAGTAATACAAGACTTGAGAAGGGCTGGGCTGGCAGCCAATCTGAAGAAATGTATGATAGGGAAAGAAGAAACACAATACCTTGGGTTCCTAGTAGGAAGCGGGAAGGTGAGACCATTGTTAAGCAAGGTGGGGGCATTGCGAAAGTATCAAGCTTCTCATACTAAGAAACAAGTGAGGGCTTTTTTGAGGCTAGATAGTTGTTAGAAGGTTTGTACCTCACTTTGCAGACTTAGTAGTGCCTTTGATGGAGATGATAAAGGCGGGGGCTCCAAACAAGGTGAGATGGACGCTGGATGCGGAAAAGGCATTCCAAGTGGTAAAGGATGTACTATACTTGCAGCCCCTACTATATACACCAGATTTTAATAAACCTTTCCTGGTGCAGACCAATGCATCAAATGTGGCTATTGGAGTGGTGTTGGTTCAGAGAGAAGGAGAAGAAGAGCGCCCTATAGCCTACATAAATAGGAAATTACACCTACCAGAATGGAATTATGCCACGATAGAGAAAAAGTGTTTGGCGATTAAGTGGGCTGCTGAAATACTCTGATATTATCTGTTAGGGCGGCGGTTCACACTGATCACTGATCACATGTCCCAATGTTGGTTACAGAGCATGAAGATGGACAATGCTAGACTGATGAGATGGGCCCTTAGTCTGCAACCATATTGTTTTGTGGTAAAGCATCGCCCTGGAACCCAGAATGTGAGTGCCGATTTCTTCTCAAGACAATACGAGGAAGAAGAGGGGCTAGGAGAAACAGAAGGACCCCGGACAAGAAAGAAGAAGAGGTCACTTGAGGAGAAAAGGGGAAAAGGTACTCCAAGTAGTAGGAGGTGGCTCTCCCAGGAGGAGGTTTTCTCTTAATGTTGAAGGGGCTGTAGAATAGGAGAAAAGACAGGCCTAAATTATACCCTACCAAAGCTGGCTAATGTGGGGGGACTACCTGTGGTGGGGTAACTCCCAGCAAATCCCACATGGTGCGCCCTTGGGGAACAGGTGAGTAGTGGGTGCCTGAAAACCTCCGCCTCCTGTTCCTGAGTTGCCAGGTGACTGAAGAAAGGCCGAGAGAAGTCCAAGATGGATGCTATACCCAAAAATGTGAAGACCCACTCAGGTGAGTTAGGGTCTTAAGGGGAGAGGTGTGTCACAGAGCACTTAGGTGTCCTGTTCCTTAGAGCAGAAACTGCTAGGGAAAGAGCCCTAGCAGTGAGTGGGGAGCCCCAGCTGCTGGTTACCAGGGCAACCAGAGTGAGCTAGTGGCCCACACATGCCAGCTGTCAGCTGACCAGAAGGGGCAGGTCCTGCTTACATATAAACCCCAGGGCTGAAGTCAGGACAGCAGTTCCCTGCCAGCAGCCAAGTGGGAAGGAGCTGTCCCAGAACAACCAAAAGGGGAGAGGTCTGACTGCAGGTACAGCCTCTGAGACTGATGAGGGACAGAGCACCCCTGGTGCAGCTTGAATGACGTTATAGCTGGGCAGCTGGAATTTATGTTATCGCCCAGGGGCTTGTGTTTTGTTTGCTGTGTAACACCAGTGGCTTGGGTGAGGCTATTAGGGGATGGAGGAGGCCTCATAGGGGACCCACGGCAGTGTGGGGACCCCAGCACCAGAGAGGGTGCAGCATTTTGGGGTGCACTGACCCTGGCACCAGAGAGGGCATAGAACTTTGCAGCGCTGTGGAAAGCCCAGGTGCCAGTGAAGGTGCAGTGCAAGACAGGGGCTGCAGAGAGCCCAAGCACCAGTGAGGCGCAGTGCGAGACAGGGGCTGTGGAGAGCCTGAGCATCAGTGAAGGCGTAGTGTGAGACAGGGCTGCAGAGAGCCCGAGCACCAGTGAAGGTGCAGTGTGAGACAGGGCTGCGGAGAGCCCAGGGAGGACCAGGGGCCACATTACAACAAGGCCCAGACCAAACAACATCAGTTCCATCTGTGAGGCTTGGGCTGCGGTGTAGGGGAGGAAAGGAGCCGCAGATAGTGTCCCCTGGCATCGGGGCAGGAAATGGGCAGCCTCCCACTTAATTACATCTATTAATGAATTAACAACAAGGTGTGGCAGACGAGAAGGTGGGCGGTTGGCCCACAACAGGTGGGCGGGGCCACCAGTAGAGGGATCCCAAAGAGGTGCCTGTTACAAGCTGTTAGCAGGTTTGCCCTAGCATTTTATGGGTCCTGTCCTATAAGTAAGTACACACATGAATAACTTCATGTTATGCATATGGAAACTTCTCCAGTAAAATCTCTGTTATCCAGCATTCCCAGGGTAAAGAGGATTGCCGGTTATGTAAAAATTCCAGTGATCTGAAACCCCCCAGCAGGGATTTTCAGATAATGTGAAGTGGGGGAGGGAGGGTGTGGCAGTGGCCGCCCAAGGAGCGATGGCAGGGCAGATTGGTGGGTGGCAGCAGTGGCTGCTGCATGTAAGCACACACACACATACAGACACACAGAGAAACCAACTAACAGGGCCATAAGCATGCAATTGTAAGCTTAACTACATATATGGCCTGGGGAAAAGAATTATACATAAACCAATATAAGTGATCAGCAGGGATCCTGGTTTTCTCTGATTTAAAAAAAGCCCAATTTCTGGTTTAAAAAAAATAATCCTAAATCCAATTTGTTTCATGATTTAAATGAAGCATCACTAATATATATATAGATATATATATAGATATATATATAGATATATATATAGATATAGATATGGTGTTTCATTTAAAAATAAAACCCATATATGGTGTTTCATAAATATAAACATGTGGAGATATATATTAGTGGTCTCTCATTTAAATCATGGAAAGATGTGGATTAGGGGTTACTTTTTTTAACAAGAAATTGGGGATTTTTTAAAATCAGAGAAGACCAAGATCCCTGGTGATCAGAAACCAGTTCAAATCTGTAATGCAAGAGAAGTTCACTGCACATAAACTACTTTCAAAATGGCTGAAATTGGTTTAAGATAAACATGGATAGATGTAATATCAGACTTAACAGATTTAGGTTATACCGGTTTATTGAACTTCTGTCCCAGATCACCTCCAGACTCAAGTTAACTCACTGTCCCCCAGCATCCTAGAAGGCTTTATACAATCCCTGCAAACCCCCTCACAGGGTGGGCAGGCTAGCCTTAGCCCAGGCTGTTTGTTCCAGCTGACCAGGGAGGCATGCTCTAGCACCACTCCCTGCCGGCTTCTGGCCTACGCCACTGCAGGCATGTGGCTGCATTTCCAGAATTAAAAGCGAATGTCTGTTCACTTGCTTTTTGGTTCAATCTAAGCATCTTAGACTAACCTGTGAAGATAGAATCAGTTCAGCTTCAGGGTTTTTGATTGTCAGTGGAAAAATGGGTACAGATCTTTCATTCTAAAAGCACAGATCTCACCTACATTATTTAAATCAGAATCCCTATGAGCTATCAAGTAGTAGGGGGACTTTATACTTCCTCGACTATCACCAGCCACTATTTGGGAAAAATTACGGAACTATTTTGTTCTGTGCCTCCTATTTGAACCTAAGAAATCAGTCAGGATGCTATACATAAACAGCACTACACAAAATCATTGCAACTATCGGAACCTTGATGATGAGTTCAGGAAGCAATTAAAATATAGCACTCTGTACAGTGCTGCCCTAGATCTAGTTTGCATATCTTAATATACAGCAAAGCTAGGGTAGCGTATTATGTTAGAGGGAAACTAGTTCAGAAGCATGAGCTTTCAAAGGCAACAGCATTCAACAATTTTTCCTGTGGGTCAGATTAGACCCTGCATGCCAGGATTGAGCCCCAGGACCCTGCAGTACCCCCAGCCACTGGGACTGTACTACCCCTGCCCAGTCCCATGTGCTAGGATCAGGTTATGGGTCATGGCACTACCTCTGCCTAGTTCCATGTTCTGGGATCAGGCCCAGAGGCCACATGCCGCCTCTGTATTCTGGGATCAGCCTCTGGGGCCTGTGCATTCTGCCTAGCCTAGCAAGCTAGGACTGGGTCCTGCATCACCCAGATATGAATGATCTGGATTCAACTGTAAATATTTATATATATTACAGAAAAATTAAATTGTCCAGTATCCTAATCTGAAAAATGCAAATACTAAAAAATAAACATAATGGGATAGATAGGGATTATATATATTATATATATTTTTATTTTTTATTTTTTAATTTTTTTATTTATTTATATATATATATAAAATCCCTATCTATCCCATTATGTTTATTTTTTAGTATTTGCATTTTTCAGATTAGGATACTGGACAATTTAATTTTTCTTAATCCAGAAAAGTCTTTGTTATTTTTTACCATGAAAACTATTCTACAGGAATGTTTCACCTCTATATTATACTGTTTAGCAATAATTACTGGAGATCTCAGACATCCGTCATAAGAAAAAAATGCAGGATTAAACTCAGACAACTTTCCTCCTCTCCTCAGTGACTTGCCATAATACTACTAAATATCTCCCTTACCTAAAAGCAGCAATTACTTCACAAACTATGAACAAAACTACTTATTACAGTATATTTATTTTATAGCAGTGTTGCACAATAAAACAATAGGAGTATCATTCACAGAGCCAGTATTAGAAATATTTGAAGAACAGCAAATAACTTTTAAATTAAACCTTGGAATTTTCAAAATCCAAATTAAATCACATGAATGAAAAAATACCCACTGAGGCAGAATTAAGGATGTTTAGGTTTCACTCTGGTGATCATACTTAATTACTATTGGTTTGCTTGGTGCAGAGATGATCTGCTTTAGGGCTCAATATTATAAGGTGCTTAGTACTCTAGCACCAATTCAGGCACAGCAATTAAGCCCATTGTGACTGATTTGGAGCTGCTCTGAAAAACCTTATGAATATTATATGTTATGTCTGTTTGACTGTTTTCAGGGGGATTACTGTCTGAATACAAGAGATTAAATCAAGCAGAGGCTGGCTGCATGGTTTGTAGGAAAGAAGACTGTAACTTGAAATAGCCATTGATTTGCCCACACTTGAGGAACAACAGACAGATTTACTCTCCTGTCCATCCCTAACTCCTACTGAGAACAGTATGTCCAGAGAGGGGAAGCTTCTGCAGAAGAACTACAAAAGTCTGGAAAACTAAGAAAAAAGGTTGCTGAAGACAGATAAGTAACATGCTTGGGAGAATGGTGGTTGGGAATTAGTGGCTTTCACAGGCAGAGGTCCTGGAAACCAGGAATCTGAAGTAATTGAAAACCTACCTAGAGTTTATTAAGGGACAGCAATCCCCTAAAAATGCTAAGCAAGATACAGGCTTGCTCTGTTCGTACTATTAAAATTAAACAATACTTTATGCAAGGTATCTCATCAGCGTATTTGCCATGGGTCATGGCTCCCAAAGGGAAGACTTGTAGGGGCCAAATATAGGAAGGCCAGCTGAATACTCATGGTTAGGGTACAGGCTACTGCAGTCCAGGATCTGGCCTAAGCCTGGGAAGACGACAGGATTCAATTCCAGAAAGTATAATGGCATGTGGCTTTCCACCTGATGGAACAGTTACCTTCAGATACAGCATGTAAAACTTCAAGCTTCTGAGTAGTGCCTCATGCTTAGAGTTAAGAACCTAATTAAATTATGGGTTTGTTAGGGATCCAATAGCTCAGCACCTTGCAAGGTCAAATTTCTAGTGCACAAAGTTGGGCATGCATATAAAACAGTAGCATAACTTGGCGGGTAAAACAGGGGACCAGCCCCACACACCAACTTCATAGAAATGTTAACAGGTATCCTCCTCCAAGAAGTCCACAGCCCATGCAGTTGTTGCAGCAGCATCTGGGAGCATGGATATCATACCATGGCTGCAGTGGAGAACTTTATGTGGGGATAAATCTCTCAGTCCCCTTCTTTTAGTACCCCCTCATCTCTGGTGCTCAGTGGCACCTCTTTGGTGCCCGCCTCCCTCTCCCATCCTGGCTCTCCAGCAGCATTTGTCCAGAGCACAAACCAGGTAAGGCTCAGAAATGCTCAGATGTAAAAGGAAGGTGATGCAGGCTATGGTTGCATTGTGGATTACTTTGTTTAGGCAGTTTCAATATTTTCCTAACACCTTGTAATAAACCCCTCAACCCCCAGAACTAAAAGCCGCCAAAAGGAAGGTTCCCAATTTTATACAAAAAATGCTGAGGATTAGGGTCACACACCAATGGGCTAGGCAGAAATAAACAAATGCAAGTAGGTAAACATTAACGTTAAAGTACATACACTTAGAAGCTGAATAACAGATAACAAGCAGTAACACTGTGGTGTATTCACTCAAGAACCAGTAATTAAAAAACAGGGGTCTTGGTTTTCTCTGATAAAAAAAAAAATCCCCACTTCTCAATTTAAAAAAAGTAACCCCAAATCCACGTTGTTCCATGATTAAAATGAAACATTTCATCATGGAAAAATGTGGATTTGGAGTTACTTTTTTTAACCAAACATTGGGGATTTTTTTTTTTTTATAAGAGAAAACCAGGATCCCTGAGAATAAAATGCATTAGTACCAAGGTATAGACACTCAAAGAACCTTGTAGCCTCCTACACCTCAAGGGGTGTCCCAAACCAGCCTCTAGTCCTGAGAGTGCTCAACTGCAGTTCATATGTCCATGTCCTGCTATTACAGTTCAACAGGTCTGTTCCATCACTCCTCTGGAGTCTTTGGCCACCCCATATCTGGAGTCTGTGTTTCCCCTCTGTTGCTGCATCTGTACTCAACTGCTGCTTCCCACATTCTCCTCCTGCTTCCTCTGTCTTTTGTCTCCCAGCCCCCAGGGCTCTGGGCGTTGTACTTATATGCAGTTAGCACAGTTTGGTAGGTCACATTCACTAGCAGCACTGCTCCCCCTATTGTCATACAGCTACATTACAGTGCATTACATTTATCTTACACGGTCCATTACAACCTTTCATATATTCATGATTGTTGTATATTTAACTAAACTATACAAGCTTATATTAACAGATAGACCAAGTGAAAGTATACATAATTTGTCTTGTTCCACATGCAATTTATCATCTTTTCTGGATAAATGACCTTCAGGGGCAGATGTATGGGGAATTAGTGGTGCAGTTGCACCCCGCTTTGATCCCTGGTCCACCTAAGGTTTAAAACCAACTAATGGAACAGCAACACCACTTCGATTGAAGCATCAGCGAGAGAGTCAATTGACTTCATGGCTCTCATAAGCTACCTGAATCCTTCTAAACACTTCTTTCTACAGGTGTTAACAATTCTCTCTCATTTTTAATGGTCTTGATGTTCCACTAATCAAGCTATCATTTCTTCTCCAATTCTGCCATCTGATAGCTGCTCCTGGTAATGTAGCATCAATTTAGCAGTGTTTAACAATAAAAAAAAGTGCAGACTGTTTTTAACTCTAGCTAAAAACAATAACTGAGGTAACCATTAACTCAGGATTGGAAATAACTTTTAATGAAGCATTGAATACCCTGCCAAGATGCTCAGGAAGGCTAGATTATGTTTTGTGAATCTGAAAGAGATATACATTTAACTCTAATGACTACAGGGCTAAAGAAACAGAATCTTTTGATTATTTTTTGCCTAATTTGTCATTTTCATATGTAATGGCAAATTAATGCACATTCTAATAAAGTTACATTTGTTTTTGCTTTGATTTTAAATGGAATCATATAGCCCTAGGCCCAAGCATATTAGCAAAGCATCTCATTTCTTTTTAACTGGAGAAAATTATGTGTTGTATTATATGACATTAAAACCAACTAATGCCATCTACACCTCTTTTCAAAATTCTAGATCTGCCTATAAGGGGCTTTATATTAACTTATAATCAAATAGTGAACTAAATATTATGACTTAGATCAGAGATAAATATATGTATCCATTGATACACAAACATATTTTGTAGTAGTTGTATAATATAATCTGGGAAACAAACAAAAGTGCATTAAACTATTTTTACACAATATTTTTATAATATTTTAAATGACAGAGTCTCTTAGTAGATTAGTTTTCTCCCCAGTACAGTGATTTCTAAAATTACCTAATTTAATAATTTTCCTTTAGTGTTTAACTTATTTTTCTTCCTTACAATTTCAAGCATCATTGATTTCTCTGGTTTGTCCTTTCCTGAACTATACAGAGTATCATTATCCTCTCCTAGTTACAATTCCCTCTTTAGCTTCCTGTATCACCTTCAAAACTTTATTTTAGAACTTGGTTAATTACCCTTTGATCCACTAATTGGCTATTACCTGCAGGTTCCTTTGTTCCTCATTACATATAAGATTTTGTTTCTTTTATCTTGGGAACATAGGAATTGTCATACTGAGACCAAACAATGGACCATCTAGCCTGGTGCACTCTCTCTTACTGGGCAATGCTGAGATCTTTCAAAAGAAGGCATTTAATACCCTGAGCTGGCTGCTTTCTTTTATATGTAAAGGGTTCAATGAGATAAAAGGCAGTTTTACCTTCAAATATTTTTTTCTTTGACTGCAGCTGCACATGGAACAGATGTCTTCATTGAACTGTCCACTGTGACACTTAAATATTTCTCCTGAGAGACTACAGTTAATTCAGAACTCAACTACATGTATGAATAATGTAACTATTCCTACCAAACAGATTTTATGTGCTTATTTGGGTACTGTGCCTCTTTAGTGGTTGCAAATCACAAACAAGGTACATAGAGATACAGTATGCTTCAGAGAGAACCATTAAGTCTATTCACAAAGGCATCAGAAAGTACATTTTCACTAGAATTGAATGTTACAGACCCTAATTTTATATTCCTAAACCTCTTTATTTTAAAGATGGAGCATTAGATGCCTCACCTATACTTGATTCCACTG
Source organism: Alligator mississippiensis (assembly GCF_030867095.1). Lineage (NCBI taxonomy): Eukaryota > Metazoa > Chordata > Crocodylia > Alligatoridae > Alligator > Alligator mississippiensis. The sequence continues at coordinate 369,073,127 of NC_081824.1, forward strand.
CTGGGACTGGGCATCTAACTTCTATGCATGGGAACACTCAACATAGCCGTTTCAAAATTCTTCTGTGTTATTTGCCAGGCATTCCAAACTCTTCTTTAGTTAAGAAGTTTCCAAACTTCAGGTTTTGTGTCTGCATTGCTACCATCAACAAAGATTTAGCTAAATAACAACATTATTTATCTCACTTATCAGAGAAGAACTTCTATGAAATATTGTAATGGTAGGCCTGCACTCTGGCTCCAAAGCCATACTTTCCCAATGTTTGGATGTTTGAATCCTGCTATTGCCAACCTAACCCAATTTATAAATCATGAATCAAGCTCAAAAACACTGTAATGCTTATGTAGAAATCATGAGGGGTTTAAAAATAATAAAATTTGGGGAGTTTTGTTTACTTTTTCATTTCTGAACCTTAAAAAAACCTTCTGATTTTCAAGCTTCTTAATTCATCAGGCAGGAAACTTAAAAAAGAAAGAAAGAAATGTTATTATTTTACAATCTTCTTTTGGAATAAAAATTAAACTGCAGAAGAACAGGCACAGAGGAAGTGTGTTTTTAGAGAGAGTCTGTAGAAAGACCAAGAGGGAAAGATTTTCTTATATGACCCTGATGGAAATAAACCTTCTGATGGCATGGTTGAGGTTGTTACAGGTATATGCCTCATTTACCTTTCCTATCCCTTTTCTTCACTTCTTGACATTCGCACTTTTTACAGTCTACACTTCCTTACCCAATTTTTCTTTCTCTGAAAATTCTTCCCCTCAGTATTTCAACTGTTACGTTATAATCTAAATACAACCTTAGTTATGTTTAATTTAAATGCAACCTTAGAAACTTAGTCAAATGTCTCATTCCTTCTGAACTGAAAGGCCAGATTGCGGACATGATTTCTGGACCAGACAAACCAAAACCACAACCAGTATCTCTTTGGTAGCCCAAGAGATGGAACGGAAGATTTAAAAATAGTCAAAAATGTTTATGTAGAAAACAAAAAACCAAACAAACACCTAGGGCTGTCTTGTTGGAACCATGATGCCTTGTTATATTAATATTCCAGAGCCATTGCAGCAGTCACAGATGCCCACCAATTACATTACCTTTCACAATATCCTTAGATGCAACTTCCTACAAACCTTACTTCAAATGTCAGGTCTTTCTATATACTACACATTTTTCTTAGCCCGTATTTGGGAGCCATAACAACTCCTATTATGTTTTACTAGGCATATGACTAACAAAAATACAGACAAGTGGCCTTTCCTATCATGAAAAACTACTATTACATAATCAAGATTTCCATATTCTGTGAGATACTGTGAATAAATGCCATGGTGATTTTTGTTACTTTATTCTTTTAACTTCTACAAACTTTATTATTTTAACTATAAATCCCTTTAAAAACTTTCACAGCCATTTTTCCATTCCTGAGAGAAAGCTATAATTTTACACCTTCTTTCCCAAGTGATCTCCATAGTAACATATGCTATAATAATTCTCACCATGATGAGAGTTATTTACAATTCACTAAACTGTAGTCCTTAAAGGAGTAATTTGGTTAAAATATACAACTTAATACAAATGGAATATTTAAACCGAGCTGAACTTCAACATTATTTTGCCCTTTCAAGTGGAAACAGAAAACATCTGAGATGGATCTGATATTTTCAGAAATTTGTTCTGTGTGTTTTGGTACAGTGTGTTTTATATAAATTGCCTCTGAAACAGAATTGAGAGCTGCATGGTGTCATACCAGGGGGCAAAAGAGGAAGATGGAAGATTAGATTAAGATGAATGATAGTTGTTTCATACTGAAAGCTAACCAGCCATAAATATTTTACTCCTTAAAATCTCACAATGGCATTAGTGTGCTACATATGGTTTCTAACGTTTTTCATAACTAATAAAGTACTTCATGATTTGTATGGCAATCACAAATAGTCATATGCCATACTTACCTGAATCCAAGATGACTTTGAATTTAAGACAAATTTAAGATTTAATTTGTTATAATATTTCATGTATAGAATCTAATTAGTAGAAGGTCATCTTAAATTAGTAGAAGGTCATCTTAAATCCCCATTGCTGTGATGGAGAAAGGGGTGGGGGGCAAGGGGCTGGATCCCAACCCTTGTGACCCCCCATATCTGTGCTTATTCCCTCTGCTCCTACTTGTATCCTGCATAACCCACCTCCAGCTCGCCCCTCCACCCTCTGCCCCACATATTCCCTGTACCTATCCTGTGCACTCACTGCCCATCCCTGAGTTCCCAGAAAGGCCAGGTGGCTAGAGGGACTGAAGCCACAGCAGAAGGGAGAGTGGAAAGCGGGGAGGGAAACAGGGGGCTGGGTGCACACACAGACATGGGGAGAGGAGGGAAGACTTCAGGTTTCTACTCACCCTGCGGTCTCCCACCCCAACTGCTCCCTACCGCATGCTCCCTCCCTCTGCCAAGTGAACCATTCCAGCCTAAGGCAGGTGGGGGCTCAGCTCAGTCACAAGCCCATGGCCAGAGCTGAGCTGCTGCCTGTTCCAGGCCAGTACTTGAATGTAAGATGAAGCTTTTTCCCTATGCCTATGATGCTTAGGGGGGACAACCCTATCTTGGATATGGGTAAATATGGTAATAAGACTAGAGAATACAGGAATCAGTACCAATAATTATTTGTCCAAAATACTATACCCCTAATTCTATTTCCATTGTGCATTTTAGAATTAAACATAAAGACCAAAAGATAATCAAATGTAAATTACTTTCTATTCCTTGAATAAAATTGAAGCTTTTACTTCACACAACAATGGAGCATCAAAATCCTAAAAGTGTGTATGCTAAAAGAGGGCTGGAGGTGAGGATAATGAAAAATACAAGTATCCACCCTGAACAAAGGCTGGAGAGCCGTTGACAAAACAATTAGAAACATGCTACGAGTCACATGTATAAGTGAAAGCTTTTTCTCCTGGCAGAAGTAATCCAAGGTCTCCATAACCTTGCTAGTCTTTTAGAGAAAGTCTTTATGGAACTCAGTCATTATTTTGTGACTATACTTTTATTTCTAAAACCAATTGCTTAAAAACTGTCAGAAAAAATGTTTCCATCGGGCACTATTCACATATTCACCCACCAGTTTTCTAAGGCAATATGATGAATAAATCTCTGAGAACAATATCTGAAGTAAAGGAACCACGCAACCAGATCCATTTTCCTTCAGCACTCCTTCACAATGCTAGGGACTGGCAATCGCATGGGATTATGGCAATAAATACTTGTTGTTTCTCCCTTCCATTTAGGATTTTTTTCCCTTCTTAGTGTGCTCATTTTCTTGTGGTTCAGATTCACTCAATCCAAAAGCCTTTTTTTTTTAAGAAATAAAAGCAAAACATTTTATTTTTCACAAGCTTATTCTTTTTGGAAGAAGTTGTTTCCTTCTCTGTCACCCTGTATTCCTTCCCCTCCTGTCCCCCTACCCCCAATTGGACTGGTGTTATTTATAAATAAGGTGAAAACAAATCTCAGAGTATTGTGTTGAAGCTAATTTGTATGCAGAATGCATTGTACCAAATAAGGTGCAGAAAATATTACTCAGTGTAAAAATATGCTATGGGAATTATAGTGTCATCTTCAAAAACTGACAAATTGCCCAGTGCCTGAAATGTTTAGACAGTGGTGGTTTACTTGGGATGTGCATGAGTGGCAATAAAATCACAGGAACAACATGAAAAAGTATGAATTCTGATGTGACTGCAATGCAATTTTGGCAGAACCTTTTTCAAGCTGCATTTGGATTTCTTTAGACAGAATCTGGCATCAGAACAAAAATAACACTTTCCCATCTATTTCATTCTATATTATTGGGCTTTTCTGCCATTACATTAATGATAGCTTTTTTATTTTTTCCCCACCTTCATAAATGTTCATTTCAGCAGTGACACCTGTGAAAGGTGACAAACTGACAGCCACACAGACTCAAGTACAGAGAGAGGGATCCCTGCAAAGCTGGGTTGTAATGTAAGGATGTTTTATATTCCTCCTAACTTGACACATTTCGATTTAGATTTAGATTACAAAACAAACCACTCAGTTGTCATATTTTTATGATGTCTTCCTAAATTTTAAGATAAAATGAATTTGACACTGACCATCTAAACATCAAAACACAAAAATAGACCCAGGCCCTTTTGCCCTGCTTCCTCAACAGAGACACATTCATTAATGCATTTTAGGTAATTTAGTACCTCCAGGCACCTATACACAAGCGCAGAGGCTGCTTTGACACACTGGAATTCCAGCACGTAGGAGCATGGCAATTACTGAATTCCAGCAGCCTCCTGTGTCTCATGTATCAGCATCCCCATGCTTAAAAATGAGCTTTAGTTCAAATACCATCAATTGAGCTATAAGTGACACCACCTCTGGCGCCTTAATCAGAGCGGCTCTCAAAGCCACCCTAATTAAAGTACCGCTCCCCCACTTCTGGAGCACATGTGAAAGTGCCCTCTATTCTGAAGTACTAGAAAAATGCACACTAGCCTATTTTAATGAGCATTAACTTTTTGTCATGCTTTAATGTATGTTAAAATAGGCTATAGCACATTAAAACGTATCTGTAGATACAGCCTATCCTCTAATAATCCTTAAGATATCTGCCAAGGATGGAATGTGGGGAAAAAAGTAAAATAACCCTTACCCATTTCCTGCATTCTTTTTACATATTGCTTGTATCATTTTAAATTAATTTAAAAAATAAGTAAAATTGAAAGATTTAAAATGGAAGTTTCAGTCATCTAATCACATAGTAGCAATATCACTATGTATTTTAAGTAACCAGGTGTAAGATGCATAGAATGGTGAATTGTATCTAGTCAGATTTTAGGTTAAGATATATTCACAAAATATTCACTGAACAATTATAAAAATATTTGTAATAAAGTATTTTCACAGAAAAGAGACAAAACGAATCGAACTGGAAAATAAAACATGGTGGTACTTTCCAAACTCCCCCCACAAACCAAGTCCTGTCCATTTGAGATACCAAAATGTTCAGATGTTCAATATAGGGCCGAGGAGGGAGAGGAGGATCCACGTGGTCAACCAAAGACTGCGGCACTGGTGTTGTCGGGAAGGCTTTGGCTTTCGTGACCACAGCCCGCTCTTTGGCGAGAGAGGCAGCGAGCTGCTGGGAAGAGATGGCCTCCACCTCTCTCCCCTAGGGAGGAGGCTCTTCTCAGCCAGACTGGCTGACCTGCTCCACCGGGCTTTAAACTAAGCCCGCTGGGGGACGGGGGCACTACTGCCACTGCTGGCCTGCTGAGCAATCCTTGCAAAGCCAGCAGGTCCAGGCACTTAAGGGAGCCCACCCCTGCCCCAGCCCTGGCAAAATCTGTGGGTAAGGAAGGAGCCCCCCAGGGGGCACTTGCCTGCCTGTACACAAATGCCAGGAGCTTGGGGAATAAGCAGGAGGAACTCATCCTCCTGCTCAATGCAAATAATTATGATGTCATAGGGATAACGGAGACCTGGTGGGACTCCACCCATGACTGGACCATGGGTATAGATGGCTGTACCTTGTACAGGAGGGATCGTGTAGATAAAAGGGGCGGGGGTGTAGCTCTCTATGTTAAGGAAAGCTACACGTCCCTGCAAGCCGATATTGGTGACCAGGGTGGATGGCTGGAGACCCTCTGGGTTAAAATCCGTGGGGAACACGGCACAGGGGACACAATGGTGGGAGTCTACTACAGACCTCCCACCCAAAGTCCTGAGCTTGACCAGGAGTTTGCCCGGGAACTGGCTGAGGCCGCATGCTCCAGCACCATGGTTGTCATGGGTGACTTCAATTACCCGGACATCTCGTGGGAGGATCGCTCAGCAAAATCTGAGTGGTTGCAAAGCTTCCTCTTGTGCGTGGATGACCTCTACCTGACTCAAGAGGTCTATGGGCCAACGAGAGGCAAAGCGCTGCTCGACCTGGTGCTGGCTACTGGGGAGGACCTAGGCGGCAACCTAGTGATCGATGGGAAGCTGGGTGACAGCGACCACGAGCTGATCACCTTCACCATCCGCCGAAAAGCTGGTCAGTCAGCAACACAGAAGTCCTTGACTTCAGGAAAGCCGACTTTGACAAACTCAGGAGGCTTGTCAGTGAGGCCCTAAGGGACCATGACCACAGGGAGAGGGGAGTTCAAGAAGAGTGGTTGCTCCTCAAGGGAGCCATCCTCAATGCACAAACTAAGTCTATTCCATCTCGGAGGAAAGGCAGCAAGAGGGCACAGCAGCCCCCCTGGCTCTCCAGGGACCTAGCAGACCTCCTGAGGCTAAAAAGAAAGGCCTACAAAGGATGGAGGATGGGAGTCACCTCCAAGCAGGATTATTCTGCACTGGTCCAGTCCTGTAGGGAGCAGACCAGGAAAGCCAAGGCTGCAACAGAACTCCAACTAGCTTTGAGCATCAAGGACAATAAAAAGTCCTTTTTCAGATATGTGGGGAGCCAGAGGAAAAACAGGGGCAACGTTGGACCCCTGCTGAACCAGATGGGGCGACTGACAACTGACGCCCAGGAAAAAGCCAACCTATTAAATAGGTACTTTGCGTCAGTCTTTCATCAGTCCCATGGGACACCCATGCCCACTACGGGACAGGGAAGTCCGGATGAGGGTGATCCCCTGCCCTCCATTGATGCTGACTTCGTGAAGGAACATCTTGAGAAGCTGGATACCTTCAAGTCAGCCGGCCCTTACAATCTTCACCCCAGGGTACTCAAGGAGCTAGCGAGCATCATAGCCCAGCCTCTAGCACGGATCTTTGAAAACTCTTGGCGCTCTGGTGTAGTGCCTGAAGACTGGATGAAGGTCAATGTGGTGCCTATCTTCAAGAAAGGGAGGAAAGTGGATCTGGCTAACTATAAGCCCATCAGCCTGACTTCTATCCCGGGGAAGATCTTAGAAAAGTTTATCAAAGAGGCCATCCTTAATGGACTGGCCGACACCAACATCGTAAGGGATAGCCAGCACGGGTTTGTTGCGGGTAGGTCTTGCTTGACCAATCTCATTTCCTTCTACGACCAGGTGACCTATCACCTGGACAAGGGAGAAGAGATTGATGTCATATATCTTGACTTCAAAAAAGCCTTTGACCTGGTTTCCCATAATCACCTCTTAGAGAAACTGGCCAATTGTCGCCTTGGGTCCTCCATGATCCACTGGCTGGAAAACTGGCTCCGGGGTCGGACCCAGAGGGTAGTAATTGATGGAAGTCACTCATCGTGGTGTCCTGTGACCAGTGGGGTCCCCCAAGGCTCTGTCCTTGGACCCATACTGTTCAACATCTTCATTAATGATGTGGACACTGGAGTCAGAAATGGACTGGTCAAGTTCGCTGATGACACCAAACTTTGGGGAAAAGCATCCACACCAGAAGACAGGCGGGTGATCCAGGCTGACCTGGACAGGCTCAGCAAGTGGGCGGACGAGAATCTGATGGTGTTCAACGCCGATAAATGCAAGATTCTCCACCTTGGGAAGAAAAACCCGCAGCATCCTTATAGGCTCGGCAGTGCTATGTTGGCCAACACTATGCAAGAAAGAGACTTGGGGGTCATCATTGACCACAGGATGAACATGAGCCTGCAGTGCGATGCTGCGGCTAGTAAAGTGACCAAAACGCTGGCTTGCATCCATAGATGCTTCTCAAGCAAATCCTGGGACGTCATTCTCCCCTTGTACTCGGCCTTAGTGAGGCCACAGCTGGAGTACTGCGTCCAGTTTTGGGCTCCACAATTCAAAAAGGATGTGGAGAAGCTTGAGAGAGTCCAGAGAAGAGCCACACACATGATCAGAGGTCAGGGAAGCAGACCCTACGATGACAGGCTGAGAGCCCTGGGGCTCTTTAGCCTGGAAAAGCGCAGGCTCAGGGGTGATCTGATGGCCACCTACAAGTTTATCAGGGGTGACCACCAGTATCTGGGGGAACATTTGTTCACCAGAGCGCCCCAAGGGATGACGACTAGGTCGAATGGTCATAAACTACTACAAGACCGTTTCAGGCTGGACGTAAGGAAGAATTTCTTTACTGTCCGAGCCCCCAAGGTCTGGAACAGCCTGCCACCTGAGGTGGTTCAAGCGCCCACATTGAACACTTTCAAGAGCAAACTGGATGCTCATCTTTCTGGGATCCTATGAACCCAGCTGACTTCCTGCCCTTTGGGCAGGGGGCTGGACTCGATGATCTTCCGAGGTCCCTTCCAGCCCTAATGTCTATGAAATCTATGAGATCTATGAAATGTCATGAAGAATGCTCTGCTAGGATCCATTGGGATCCATGGGCTGGAAAGTAGATATTTCCAAGGTAAAAGTTTGGAGATGTGCTTAGTAGTCTTTATGAACACCAAACACTACCAGTGCAATTTGAGTGCCCAATATGAATGGCCACATTTAGGGAAGATGATTTGCTCAAAACATTTCAAATACATTTATGCAAACTCTAATTGATGGAGTTCAGTGCATTTCAGGTAGTATAAGTTTAGCAAGATCTTTTAGGAAGCATATGTTCCACTTGGTATGGAGTCATAGATTCATAGAGAAGTAGATCTGGAAAGGGACCTTGAGAGATCACCTAGAGCAGGGACAGGCAAAATATGGCTGTGGCTTGGATATGGCTTGCCAAGCAATTTTATCCAGCCTGTGGGCAATGACCAACTAACTGTATGCCACCCTCACTCCCACCCTTTTGCACGCAAAGGCCTGACCCAGCCAGCATATAGCTTCTGGGCAGGACCATTGCGGCCACTGCTGCAGCCACTGGGGGACCTGCTTGGCCAGCCAAGTATCCAGCAGCTCCTTCTCATCTTCTTGCTGCAGCATTCACTCTGGGCAGCAAGTAGGGAAGTGGCGGGAGTGGGAGGGAGCGGGAGCAGCAGCTGGGTTGGAGGGAAGAGCACAGAACCCATCCCCAAGAGGGTGGTGGGAGCATAGAGCTTGGGTGGGCAGGGTTTGGGGACTCCCCGCCACACTCCCCACATGGTGCACAGCCCCCACTGCCAGTGACAGTAGCAGTAGCAGGCAGCAAGTGGGCACCCAGAGGACTTATGGCTTGCACAGGTGCTGCTGCCTGGTGGCACACAACTCTGGCCAGCACTGCACATGGTGGCAAGGAGCGCAGCCAGGCTGGCTTGCCCCGATCGTGCATGGCTCCCCACAGTGCACATGGTGCTCCCAGCATTCACGTGTCTCTGGGGGAAGCCTCATGTGACAGAGCCAGCTGCTTTCCCCACCCCCTGCCATGCAGGTCCCAGGACTCCACTGGGAATCGGGGGGCATGGCTTCCCTCCACTTCTGGCAGAGTTCCAAGATCTGCATGTCAGGGGGTGGAGAAGGCAGCTGGCTCCATCATGGGGGGCTTCTCTCAGTGGTGCATGAGTGCCTGTGTGATAGAGGTGGGCTGGCCTGTCTGCACTCCTTGCCACCATGAGCAGTGTTGGCTGGAGCTGTGTGCCACCAGGCAGCAGTGCCTGAGCAAGCCAGGAGCACCCCAAGTGCCCACCCACTGCCTGCTGCTGCTGCCTTGAGGGGAGTGTGTGGCAAGGTCCCCACACCTCCTCACCATCCTTTACAGCCCACAAACACATGCCCTGCCTCCGCAACCCTCCCCCCACATATAAAAGCATCCCTACAACATACCCTATCCCCCACCACAGCCACTCCCCCTCGCAACCACCCCACACCCTTCCACACCCTACCATATACACATACACACACTCCAACCACATCCCAGACCCTCCCCGCACACACAATATACAAGAGTCAGCCTTTATTTTTGAGTTTTTATGCAATCGTCTCTATATAGAGTATGCAAATATATTTCATTTAGAAATATTTTTTGTAATAAAATTAAAATATGTTATAGAAGGTGTTTGGCTTTTAGTATATGATTTTTTTTTCCTGGTTCCAAGATGGCAACCCTCCCATCCCAAAAGGAGTACTTCCAGGGGCAAGGGGAGGGATTTAAAGTTCAGGGTAGGGGGCAGAACTTCTGGTCCCAAGATGGTGATCAGGGCCACGGCACCTGTCAAGGGGTGGGGCTACCCTTGCAGCCCTGGACCAAAGCTCATTAAGTGGCCCTTCAGCTGAAATAATTGCCTGCTCCTGATCTAGAGCAACCCCTTCCCTGAGGCAAAATCATCCCTATCCAAACCATCCTATTCAAATCCATTGCCTGCCTTCTTAGCAAAACTACTTAGTCAACCATGACACAATGCAGGGCATAATACCCTAACCTGCCACAGGCTGAGGGACCAGCAAATGTTCTACTTCTATATAGGTTGTTAATATATGTTCAAGAAATCACAGGAAGAAGGCCATGCCCCACACTATAGAGGGAAATGAAAACACCCACAGTCCATGGCCAATCTGACCGTGGGAGGGTGTAGGTGTGGGGTTATGATGGGGTGGGAGTGTGCGTGGGAGGGTGTGGGTGTGTTTGGGGGTACAGTGGAGTGCAGGAGTGTGTGTGTGGGGGATGTGGGAGGGTGTGGATGTGTTTTGGGGTATGGTGTGTGTGTGGGGGGGGGGAAGGGGGGGCCTTGGAGTCCCTTGCATGTTCCAGTCCTTGGAGCTGCATATGGTGGCAGCAAGCAGGGCCAGCCCAGCCCAACCCCATAGCACTCCCACCCCAGTCCCTGGCTGTACATGGTGGCAGCATGTGGGGCCAGCCTGACCCAGCCCAATAGCACATGACTCCCTGCCCTTCTGCCCCTTTCCACCAGCGGGAGCCCCTGGCCATGGCCCAGTGGGGCCCATACCCAAATTCCCACTCTCATCTTGAGTCTAGCCCACCCCGCCTGTCTTGGGGCTTGGGGTGGGTGTGGGGGAGTGGTTGCTTAGCAACCAGAGCCATGCAGGGACACATTGGCTTGCAGAGGGGCAGCCTGGGGCCAAGGCTAATACAAGTTTTATGGAGGGGCCTCATGAGCCAGATAGAATTTCTTGGTGGGCCAGATGTGGCCCACAGGCCATATTTTGCCCACCCCAGGCCTAGATCATCCCTGACTAGTAGCTGCCCAACTTCTTGAACACTTCCAGTGACAGAGAATCCATAGTTTCCCTAGGGAATCTATTCCACTGCCTCACTGTTTTAAAGGAGAAGTTTTTCCTGATATCCAATATAAATCTACTTTGCTGCAACTTCAGCAGAGGGGGGGGGGGAATACACTTTTTGGTAATCATTTAATGAGTTTAGAATTAAAACTATTTACAGTGGAGGGATTGTACCTTTTTGTTGAATCCGTCTACCAATCTGCAAAAAGCAGACATTTGAGATACACCTGAAACTGGGTGTAGATTTACAAATAAATTCATAATCACACAGTTATGATTTTTAGATTCTTTCTTTGAAAAAATTCCAAGAAAGCCAACAAGAAAATTGTTATTGATGCTGCCTAGGGAGATTGATAATAGAACACAGCGGCTTTTAAATACGGACAACTGGTTCAACAGTGTCAACTGTATCCAAAATTAGTTTAGGTGCATATGGACACAAGTTGACATTCAATAAGTTAGTCAGGTTTGCTTAAGGAAAAACTTTCACTTGCACAATTTTGTGGGTAATCTTTTTTGAATAAACAATGATATCGCCAAAAATAACTTGCTTCAGTGATTGAAAGGTCATTGAGACTAAAAACTTCTCATACCTAGGACTGTTCTCCCCATCTTAAAACCAAATAAAACCAAAGGCCTTGCCACATGAGTCACTTAGTATGTGTTTCATTTAGATCATAGTAAGCATTACCACACTGTATTAAAGTTAGAACATGTTCTGAGTAGTTGCATGGTACTGTTTACGATGGTGTCTAACATGATCTCTCTATGTGGCACTGGTCAAGCCACAGCTGGAGTACTGCATCTAATTCTGGGTACTGCAATTCAAGAAGGATGTGAACAACCTTGAGAGGGTCCAAAGGAGAGTCACTCATATGGTTAGAGGCCTGTAGGGAAGGCCCTATGAGGAAAGGCTAAGGGACCTCTACCTTTTCAGCCACAACAAAAGAAGGCTGAGGGGGATCTTGTGGCAGTATACAGATGCACTGTGGGTCGGGGGGCAGGGGGGTGCAGCAGGGAATAGGAGATACTCTATTTACTAGGGCACAATCAGGGACAATGGCCACAAGCTGATAGAGAGTAGATTTAGGTTAGACATGAGAAAGAACTTCATAGTTAGGGTTGCCAGAATCTGGAATGGGCTTCCAAGGGAAGTGGTGTTCTCCCCTATCTTGGGGGCTTTCAAGAACAGCCTGGACAAGCACATGGCTGGGGTCACATGACCCTTGCACTTTTTCCTGCCATGGGCTGGGGGTCAGACTCGATGATCCATTGAGGTCCCTTTTGACTATAGCATTTATGAATCTATGAATCTATGCACAATGCACTGCACAATAGTCTTGAACTGGCTCCAGGATTGGACCAACAATGGAAGCTTGGTACAGCAGAGGCATCCCTGGCTGATGTCAGGGCTTGGTGAGGACTGCACATTGCTTGTATTATGTCTGTGGAGCAATCCAACAATAGCTGAACATGTGTTACTTAATACTATTTGGAGGTACTGCTCACTGAAAAACTCCTAACTTTGCTACAATATGATTACACTTAGCATATGTTGCATGGGGAAAATGTCACTGCAATTAAGTGTTGTTAATCCTTTCTAATTAAATCAAAAGACTTTTTTCACACAGTGCTAGTGGTCCACTAAACTTGTGACAAGCCCAGATTGAGCAGATTGAGAAGGCGATAAAATAATTAATTTATGACAAACAGCTGGGTGGGGGTCCTATTAACAAAAGTGTATTAAATAACACAGTAATCAACCATACTTAAAGCATAATTGTACACAATTACCAATAAAACCCTATTAACACTATCCCCAGTTACCCTAAGCAGGTGGCATTAGACAACAATTATGGACTCTCTTGCTGCAGCAGCAGCAGCAGCTGCAGGCATCACCACTTACACAAACACCAAAGGAGCTATTGGTCCCTTGGACCCTCACTCCACATGCAATCAACAGCACACAATAGAGATGAGGTATTGAACAACACACAGGTCCTCACCCACTCTCAAAGTGCAGGGAACAGCTATTGGCTTCCCAGACCCTCTAGCTCACACCTACAACAGCATGAACACAATACAGACATTCCTCAGTCAGACCTATATGCTCCTCCAGGCATACAGAGCAGTCAGGTGTGGCCTGATTCAATACCCACTCAAATACCACTCAAGCCTCATTCAAATCCAGACAGACCCACTCGAACCTCAGTTGCGCACTGGGCACTGGACTTTCGGATCTTTTATATCACAATATCACGCCACTTCTGTCAATCATCATGAAGGCTAATCATACCTTCTGGCCTTCCATCAATTACTCTTTGATCCAATCAAATCCACACAAGTGTCTATCAAAGTATCAATTACCTCAGAAAGCAGGTTGTAGCACTTCTGTGCCAAAATGCTTTGTTCTCTGGAATGCTTTGTAGTTATGTTGGTTTAAGGACATAGGCAGGCAAAGTTCTTTGAGTAAATCTGATCTCTTTCATTAAACCAACTAAATAGTTGGGAAAAAAAATTTCTTAGCAAGCTTTCAGGTTTAAAAATCCTTCACCAGGCTGAGGAAGCATCTGCAGTTGGTGTGTGCTCTTCCTGGATGGAATGAATAGTTAAGAAGCCAGAGGCTGGGCTGGTATGCATGCAAGAAAGCCAGTAAGTGGGTGAGAGAAAGGCTGGGGGAGGGCAGAGGAGGGATGAATGTAGCAGGTAAATGGTGGAGAGGTACCTGGGGAGTCAGATGCCAGGCACGTTATAATGTGTCATAAATCCAACGTCTGTATTTAGTCCATGACTTTTTGTATCCAGGAGGCTGATGAACTGCAGTTCATAGGCTCATCTGTGAAAAGTGTTTTGTAAATTCCCTTTGAGGATTAGAACTGAGAGATTGGAGAGAGAGTAGTTTTCTTGTGAGAAATGTGCCCCTACTGGTAATTGGGTGTTTTTGTCTTTAATAGATTTCCAGTGTGCATTCATTCTGGTGCGCAGTTGTTGTTTGATCTCTCCTACGCATTTTGCATCAGGGCATTTGGTGCGTTGGATGAAATATATTACATTTCTGGAGGTGCAGCTGTAAGATCCAGGAATGCTGATGGCTGTCTTGTGGTTCTGTGTATATAAAGTGGCATTTCATTTTAATTATGGAAAAATGTGGATTTGGGGTTTCTTTTTATTAACTGAAAAATTTTTTTTGTTTTTTTTTTAATCAAAGAAAACCAGGATTGCTGGTAATGACCTATTTAAAGTGGTCGAGCATGCCCAGTGTGTCCAGAGAACAAGACAAGGTTCTTTGGGTAAATCTGATATCTTCTTTAGACCAACTAAATTGTTGGAAATTTTTGCTCTTAGCAAGCTTTTGGGTTTAAAAGCCCTTCATCAGTCTAAGGAAGCATCTGCAATTGGTGTGTGCTCTTTCTGGTTAGAATGAATAGTAAAGAAGCCAGAGGCTGGTATGCAGGCAAGACAGGCAGTCAGTGAAGATGAAAGTTGAGGAGTCAGTGGGTGAGAGATAGGCTGGGGAATGGGGGGAGAAGGAGAATAAATGTAGCAGGTAAGTAGTTTAGAGGTACCTGGGGAGTCAGATGCCAGGCAGGTTATAATGTGTCATAAATCCAATGTCTACATTTAGTCCATGATTTTTTGTATCTCTATCTATCTATCGATAGATATATAGATCTCTCTCTCTCCAGAGATCTATATATATCTATATTATATACAGAGATCTATAGATTAAAATTAAATATTATCTATAGATAGATCTAGATATATCTGTAGATCTATATATAGATATAGTGGTGTTTCATTTTAATCATGGAAAAATATGGATTTGGGGTTACTTTTTTATATCTGAAAATTGTGGATTTTTTATCATGGAAAAACCAGGATCCCTGGTCATGACATCATACAAGGTGAGACAGTCAGTAAGTTCAGAATGTTCGGGCCTTCCACCTCCTTGAGCGTGCTCTGACCCACTCAAACAGTATAAGTTACACAATTTCCTCACAGAAATTAATTCAACAGGCCAGGGGAAACTATGGTTTCTCAGCCAACACATATGTTATACTGATTGAACATGTGGATTCTGGCATTTTAAATACAGTTAACATGTCCTAAGTGTAACATGTGACAAGGCCCAGAAACTTGTGTATCCTTGGTAAGGGAGAAATTCTAATAACCCTGACTTTGCTGCCTTTGTTTGTGGATATACAAATGACTTCAAATTTTAATATTGTCCATCTCACACTGTTCAAAAGCATTATAAAGTGACTGAATTTGTAATAATAAACAAAGCATTTCAGTTTTGCTGAGCAAATCATTATTCTTGAATAATTACACAATGGATTTTTTAAAAATTGTGCCCAGATTGCAATCCTTGCTAACACTATGACCATCCTGAAGTTGTGCTGCACGTAAATACTCATGATAATTCAAGTGTGCAGTCCAGTGAGTTATCAATCAGCAAAATAAATGTGTACGTTTTTCACAGTGCCTGAGTGAGAATGAAAATAAATATGTTTTTCAATACTAGACTTCCTAAATTATAGCAGTATTGGACATGTTTTAGCTATTCTCAAGAGAACAAGAGTCCCACCTGTTTTATATGAGTTCTTTCACAGACTACTAAGCACATATTTCTTGGCACCTACCCCATGTGGCATTGTCAAATGGAGCCTTGTTATGTTATGTACAGCATGTAACCAGATTGCACAGTATATCATAACAATGTACTTTGTTTCTTAAGAAATATAAGATTTCTCATGGCTGTAATACAATCTCCAGAGAGGTCGTATTTCACCCACAGTATCATGTCCTAAGTTTAGTATTACTTAAAGTAATAATATTCTCTCTCTATCACTGGCAAATGTGCAAGGCTTAATCTTTACAAGGATGTGCAGTGTAGTTAATTAAGAATTGCAACTGTGTTATGATGGGTATTACGATGAGAGTAATGCCAACTATTTTGTTATGATTCTCTTCCCAAACCATTAGTGCTTTACGTTAATGATTTGCTGAAGTTCATATTGCTGATAAAATCTGATCTCAGCTGCTACAGTGATGAGTGCTATAGAAACGCCTATAAGTAGGTTAGCTAATTAAGTATTAAAATATCCACTTATCCCTGGCAATATGCTTCATCATGATCTGATGCTGTTCTTACAAAATATTCATTCTGGAATTCTTTATTTGCATAGTTTACTCATGGGCTCACCCACAGAATGAAATGAATTAACACTTAAGCAGCAGTAGTCCCCGTGGAGTATTTTCATGATCTACCTCCCCTGCTACTTGGGGGAAAGCTGACAAGACACTAACCCCACTGAAGGCATCTTGTTGTCTGTGTGGAGATGCAGCAACATATATATTTTTAGTATTACATTTTACATGTGTTGCCTTCTGGTTTCTTACCATGTATAGTTCATTTGGGCCACTTGAGAGTTAGAACCTTTGTCTTTAAATTGAAAGCTAAGATTCTCACACAATCACAGGACTCCAGAAGTTGTAGCTTAACAAAAAAACCCTCAAAAACTTTTTAATAAAATCTGGAATGTAGTCAAGTAGACTGGGAAGATAGGCTGGCCAAGAAGAAAAGCCAGTAGGGAAAGCTTAAGGTTTTACATGGGAAAGGAAAGTTCTAAGTCTAGGCACAGGGAAAGGAGATGGGAAGGGTTGGTTTATAACATATGCTGCACAGAGAAGCTGTTAGTGGCCTGTGGTTTGACTGTACCAACACCTCAAGGACATGACCTGTTATAAATAAGACCTCTGGGTCAAATATTTCCCCCAGCTTTCAACTTGCCGCAAGGTATTAAATATATATTATATATATATATAAAAGCAAATGGAGTTATAATGATTTACATGAGGATCTATGCTGAGATCTAATAAAAATACTGAGCACACGTTTTATAAAATGAACGTCAGGATTCTGTCCAATGAGCAAGTGGAAAATAGGTTGAAAGTGAGCATAGCATGGTGCCAGGTACAATATTGTACCTTTTCATGTGCCAGTAGTAGAGAATCAGAGAAAGAGGTGATTTTTTTTTGTTTGAAAATAAACATTGTTTGACTACAGATAAACAAAATCACCCTGTCTTTCTCTCACTCTTTTTTTCATGGACCATATGCCTGGAAACTTCCAGAGCTCCCTGCTGCTGGACGTCTCACTACAGCTTTAAAGAAACGACACGTTGGCAAACAAGAGCAAAGGGAAACAAAGCAACGATAATTTATCTGGCTTTCTATCAGGGGAGCAACAGCCTATTTTTATATGGTTCTGGCAGTAGATGGAGAAGATATCTGAGAAGATGTACATGACTTTACAAGCCCACAGAAGGAGTAGAGGTGTAACTAACTATTTCAGTGCCCTGAGCAGAGGGGAGGCGGGTGTTGTGCGGAGGTTGCTGGTGGGGAGGAGGTGTTCTTAGCAAGCCTTACCTCACTCATACACTCAAAGACCCCCCTTCAGCTGCTGAATCACAGGGTCCCTGAATCCTGGCTGTACTAGCTGATCCACCAGGGGCTCAGACCTCCAATTGCTGTGGTGGACTTAGGCTCTTACTGCTGCTCCCCATACAATGGCTTCAGCCACCTCTGTAGTATGAGATCTTTGGGGACTATATTTTAGCACCCTTCTAAGTCTGTGCCTGGAGTCCCCCTCTCACCCACCACTGATAATGCTACTGCTTTGAATCTGTAGGTAGGAAGGACTCCATCTGTTTTCCAAATGAGGAAAATTTAATTGAGTGAGCCAGCTGCTCAGCTTTGTCCTGGTAAAAGTTGACCTGCCAAAGAATTGTTTTATATAGGTATTTTCCCTCTGGAATATTTCTGAAAATGTGGCTTGAGGATGCAAAACACAGAAAGGACTTGATGTCAAAGGAGCTTCCATGATTAACACTATCACCAGCATAACTTTTTCTATTTGCACATTTGTTGAAAACTAAATAATATATATGGGAAACAAAGTAATACAGAATGGCACAGAAACTGGGGAATAATACATGTTAAAAATCTTGTTTTGTTAGTAAGGGGCATCCTGTCTTATTGAATGTCATTCTGAGCAGCTGGATGGAAGAATAAAAGGCACCTACTTCAATGTTAATACATTCAGAGAAATAAAGGACAATCCTACAATACAATAAATTATACAATTGCCATTTCTCTATCTAGAGAATCTTTGACAGTAAGTTTGCCTAGCCACAGTTCTCCCTGGAAAGCAACTCAAATCACCAAGTTCAGCGAAATGTGACCTTTGTAGATCACACATAAAAAAAAACTGTCGAGACAAATACACTAGGAGAATTTTTAAAAAGTATTAGATATTTATGAACAGTATTTATGTGAAGTTTGTATGTGATTCTAAGATGGTCAAAAAGTTCTAAAAAGAATTAGAAGCCATTCAAGATTCAAAACATAAGTTGAACTGGACAGGACCATTATATTCAGAGGAGAAGCAAGAGAGTGAATGTGTTAGAGAGTCACCTAAGGAAGGATTTTCTTCCTCTTATGAGGTGGCCAAGAACAGGTAGAATTTTTTAGGAGGTGGATAATCATCAGGGATCCTGGTTTTCTCTGATAAAAAGAATCCCCAAATCTTTATATATATATATATATATATATATATTAAAAGAAGTAACCCAAAATCCACATTTCATTTTAATCATAGGAAATTGTGGACTTTGGGTTACTTCTTTTAATCTGAAAACTGGGGAATTTTTTTTTTTTTATCAGAGAAAACCAGGATCCTTGATAATCATATACACATAAGAGAGGATCAGGTGTTTTGACCTTTTTGGGATGTATCAGGTTTGCTTTCCTGTAAGGACAGAGTGTAGGCAAGCTGGAAACCCTAGTCAAATAAAAGATTCACAGGGCACATGTACACGAGATGCTTTATTTGAGATTAGAGATAATTACTGCATAGTGGGTGTCACTGTCTATGTGGAGAGGCTTACTGTGCAGTCATTTGCTCTAATCACAAGTAAATTTGCAAATTCTGTAAATATAAGTAGCAAATTTACTCTCAATTATTTACTGTGCAGTTTTGCATGTGTAGACACCTGATGAGGACTAAATGTGCTCCCAGTCAGCTGACCACCAGGAGGAGAGAGAATGCTCCTTGTCCCTAGGAGCTGCCTGCTGTCAGGGTTAGCTGCACCACCAGAGCTTGGGTGGGAACTATGTCCCCCTGCCCTAGCAAGCAGGGAACTTCCAGCTCCTCTTTGCAACTGGGGAGCAGGGTCTGGGAGATCCGTATTTCTCAGCTTGAGCTCTGCAGTCACAGGGCCCAGCCTGGGAGATCCTTTTCTCCTAGCCTAGGCCCCCTGACCATGGAAAACAGGCTGGGAGACAAGGACCTCCCAGCCCTAGCTCCATGATTGCAGAGTGGGGGCTGAGAGCAGGCAGCTTCTGGGGGCAGGGAGCAATGTCCTAGACAGCTGTCTTCTGGTCTTGTGCTCCCTGTCAGCCACTGGGATAGCACCCAGGGGGAGCATAGAGATTCTCTTGGCTGCTGCAGGGGCCTAGTGCAGGGCCATAGGGAGCAGAGGCAGTTTTCTGCTAGGAGCAGCAAATCTGCTCCCACATCTCTGCACATGTAGACACATGTCCAGGAGAGTTTACTTTAGAGTACTTTAGTCTAGAGTAAACTCTTCCTAGATTATTTGCATATGTAGATGTGCCCACAGACTGGAGGCAGAGCTATCAACTCCATTAATCAGAAACAGTAAGGATTTCAGGGATAGGAGTCATGAACAGGTATTGCAGACACAGCATGCTGAAAAATTAGAGAGAGCTATGCAGGACAGACTGAAGAACAGAGAATATGCTTGCAAGATGTGACCTCCAGAAGAAGGATTTCAGAATATACCAGACACAAATAGGTCCTATGGGGTGTGGTGATAAACAGGGATCCTGTTTTTTTCTGATAAAAAAATCACCAATTTTTGGATTTACAAAAGTAACCCAAAATCCACATTTTTCCGTGATCAAAATGAAACACTGCTAATATATAGATAATATAGTGATGTTTCATTTTGATCATGGAAAAATGTGGATACTGGGTTACTTTTTTTAATCTGAAAGTTGGGGATTTTTTTTTTTTTTAATCAGAGAAAACGGATCCTTGGTGATAAAAAAGCCACAGCCAATATGGATGAAGACTGGAGAAGGAATTTAACTCTGAAGTAAACATGAGAAACTATAACAGGGCTGAAAAAGACAGAAAAGGAGAAAAAGAAAGGCATTATCAGTAGACAAATGAAAGAGAATGGGGACATCTTTTATTGGAACAACTAAGTGCAGGGGATTATTACCAGCTATCCTGATTTTCTCTGATTAAAAAACAATCCCCAATTTCCAAGTTAAAAAAGTAACCCAAAACACACATTTTTCCATGAACAAAATGAAACACTACTATACACACACAGACACACACACACATATGCATATGCATGTGCGTGTGTGTGCGTATGTGCGCATATCTATATGTACGCATATGTATGTATATGTGTCTATATATATGTATGCATATATGTACAAGTAGTATGTGCATATATACATATACATGTATATATGTGTATTAGTGATGTTTCATTTAAATCACAGAAAAATGTGGATTTGGGGTTACTTTTTTTAACCAAAAATCAGGGATTTTTTTAAATTGGAGAAAACCAGGATCATTGATAATAATTAATAAACAGAACCGTTATGAATACAAGAAAGGAAGTTCTGTACTTAAGAACATGTGTACATGTGCATTTAAGTGAGTCTAAATTTAATGTGCATTAGTTTAATGTGCATTAAGTGGGTTCAGGCAGGCATCTATGGCTATGTGTAGACGAAACGAGAGGCGTGTGTGCACGACACTTTAAAGCACGCGAAATGCTTTTGCACCATTTTAATGGTGTTGGTATTTGCACGTCTCAGTGGCATATTGCACATTAATTCCAGCTGCTGTAGGAAATTTGGTGATGTAATGCACCTTGAACGATTTGGGCCACAGAAAATTAAAACTCCTTCAAGGAGTTTTAGTTTGCTGCCCCTTCAGCCGCAGAGCGAAACACCAGGCTCCATGCAGCTTCATGGCTCTGCAGGAAGCCCTGCAGGCAGCTTGACAGCAGCCTGGGAAAGCAGGCTCTGCCAAAGAAAAGCAGCGAGCCTAATCTCCCACCCTGGAGAGGCAGTTAAGTCAGTGGGGTGTGTGCACGACACAGGGGTTTAATAAGCCCTAAATTGAAGTGGTGTTTTTTAAAACCCACCGCTTCAATTTAGGGCTCCTATTTCATCTACACATGCCCTATACGTGCAGGCATTAAAGCACATTTACACTGTGTGTAGACTGACTTGAGAATAAAGTTAGTCCCAAGTCAGTTGACACACATAGCATTAATTAATGAATCTACATGTTTGTTAATGCATTTGCAGGTATTAAATTTAGGCACAAATAGCCAAAATTCACCATTTTTAATTCACATTAAGGGTGTCAATGTGTAGATGCGTGCCCTTAACATGCATTACCTTAGGCTAATACTCATTAAAGCATGACATGTAGATGCACCAAGAGGTCTGTAATATGTCCTTTGAGTTTTTTGTTTAGTGAGAAAATGACATGCACCCTGGACTCTTTGAAGGTGTCCATATTGCAAGACAGCTCAATCATCCCATTTATATTTAGCTTTTGCATTCAGAGGTCCTTACTTTCCCCACTCAGTGTTCCTAATTTCTCCAGTTAAAGGTGTTTTATACATTAATAACGGAATCAATCTCCAAACTTCTGTATAAGCACAGAACAGTATAAAGAAATACTGAATAAAGCATCCTTTACAATCTCTGTCAGATGGATAAGAAAGAGAGCCTGGTACTCTCCTCCATTCCATTAATTTTATTTTTAATTGCATTTCATTGACTTACAGTTTTTAGATCAGAGTGGCAATATGGCTCATAATCTGTTGATTTAACAATCCAGCAAGAGTATGTGTTAGAAAAGGGTAAACGTTTACAAAGAGTTCAGGATTTAAAAGGCTAAAAGTTATTGTACAGAAAATGTTTACTGAAAGAAAAATCTGACCCAGACATCCTACTACCAGCCAATATCTATCAACACATGGCATATACAGATGTTTCCCTCTGCTTTGTTACTTCAAGCTAAATTTGTATTATTTGGGCCATTAAAAGTCCAGTGTGGATATGATTTCTAATAACAAGACACAGGTGTTCTCCTTAAATCCCTATCCCACTATTTGCTTGACAACACATTTTACTTCAGCTGTTGGGTATAATTGCTGTAGGCAGCCTACTGCTATGAAGTAAACATAACAATGATTTCCCTATAAATTATATTTTGGAATCACTACAGTAAACAGATTTGTAAAATGCATGATTTAAACAACAAATAAATAAAATGTGTACTTCCTGTTTTTTCTTCCTTTTGTATTTCATAAATATATTGCCTGAGCATCACATAAATTCCTATATATTTTGGAGCTATTTTGACTGCTGCATTATAAGTAAAACAATATAATTTTATTTGATTAGTGTAGCAAACAAAACAACAGAGAGCAAACTCACCCCCATTACCAGAGAGCCTGTCATCTGGAGATGTCATGTATTTTTTATCTCCATTATTTAAAAAAAAATAAGAAAAAATAATTAAGTCCAAGAGGACAAGCACCCCTAGACTCTCTCAAAAAGGAAAATAAAGCATACACGAAATGGCTTTTGCAAACAGACAGCATTGGCTCTCTCCCCTGCACAGATTAACAAAGGTTTTTCTGCTGACAACATAATTATTTATCATGTGGTCCCATTACAGCCACCATTTTCTTCAATAGACTCCTGCTCATCCCCCACCTCACTCACTGACTTTATGACTATTCCTCCCTCAACATATCTAATCTTCCTGAACAAATTGCTTGCAACTAATTGGTTGACAAACTTCAAGCACAGCATTTACAAGGAAAGAGACAATATTTCATTATTCAAGGAAACCTTTGTTTTGGCTAAAACAGTACAAAAACTCAATAGAATAGTCAAACTTGATTTATTCTCTTTTCCAACTTACAGGGTATGTCTACACATGCCCCCATGGTGCACTTACTGTACCATCATTTAGTACTTCCTTTAGTAGTTACTGTGCCATCCCAATGTGGCTAACAATTATTTTTAGCCACTACATTGCTGTAGCAACACACTATAGTGAGGGAGCTTGTCACTAGGGCAACGTAGTGGCAGCATCATGGTTTGTGCCCACTGATGCTACATTGCCGAAGCGTGTTACTATGGCAATGTAGTGTCTTGTGTAAATGCACCCACAGTGTCTAAATAAGGTTAGAGAGGGTTACAAGTTTCTCTATAAAAAGGCAAAATAAAATTAAATAAAATAGTGGATGAACATCAACATAAAAAATGTTTCTGAAGAGTGAGAAATTCACAGTTAAAGCTTCCACTTCTCAGAGGACCACACTGGTTTTGTTGTATGGCTTCACAGCAGAGGCAAATTGCATGCTTTCAAGGGAAAATAAACTCTGGTCTACTTCCTTCTCAGAGTCACTTGCATCTTTGATAATATTTTTCAGTCATTATGCAAACCACAGCTACGCACAAGCAGAATGCTTCATTTATAAAAAACTATCCTCATTTGCAGCTCCTAAGACTCCATTTGCATGTCCTACAAAACAAAGATCATCCAGTGACACAGGACTACTGAATAGGGCAGCAAGCATAGGGGTTTGAGTAGGAGTTTGAGTTGGGCGTATTCTGGGGTGTTTAATCAGACACCTTCTTTCTTCACTGTAAGCTTGCTGAGTAGAAGCAAGTTAAGGAAGAAGAGGGAATTTTCCAGGGGTACCAGCAGAAGACGAAGAAATACCTCCTGCTTGGTTCTCTTAGAAATCAGGTAAAGAATCAGTTAGATACCTGAAATGTGTATATACTAACACAACAAGGATGAAGAATGAACAGGAAGAACTGGAGAACCTAGTACAATCATGGAATTATGATGTAATTATGATTATAGAGATATTGTGGGAATGTTCACATGATGGTAGTATGATCATGAATGGGTATAGCTTGCTTAGGAAAGATAAGCAGGGGAAGAAAGGAGGTGATGCTGCTTTTTATATAAAGGCAATGCACACATGTTCTGAGCTGCAGTCCAAGTCAGAAGCAATGCATGTTGAAAGCCTCTGGATAAAGGTAAGAGGGGAGAGCAGCAAAAGGGATATCATGGTGGGTGTCTGCTACAGGATTCCAAACCAGAAAAAGGTGGACGATGCCTTCTTTAAACAACCGATTGAAGCTTTCAAATCTCAGGACCTGATTCTCAAGGGAGATTTTAATGATCAGGACATCTGCTAAGAGAGAAACACAGCAGTTGAGAGGAGTTCTTGGATTGTGCTGGGGATAACTTTTGGTACATATAATAGACAGGCAAAATAAGGGGGGGGGGGGGCTTCTCAATTTGCTGTTCACAAATAGGGAGAAATTGGTTGAGAATATGAAGATGTAAGGTAACTTGGGTGAGAGTGACCATAAAATGATAGAGTTTAAGATCCTAATGGGAGAAAGGAAGAAAAGCAGCAAAATTAAGATCTCAGAAAAGCAGACCTTAGCAAACTCAGGGAATAGGTAGGATCCCTTGGAAGCAAGTTTGAGTGGTAAACAAGTCCAGAAGAGATGGATTTATTTAAGGAGACTGTATTAAGGGCAAAGAGGCAAGCTATTCTGATGCAATAGAAGAATGGGAAGTACAACAGACCAGTCTGGCTAGACAACAATCTTTTCAATGAGCTGAAAAGTCATAAAGGAATCCTATAAAAAGTGTAAAAGTGAAGGGGAACACAGGGAGAAAATTAGAAAAACCAAGGAATGATTTTAGATGCACTTGACAAGGAACATAAAAAAAAGAAAAAGGGATTCAGAAGAAAAAAATATGTTAGAAGAAAGAGGAAGACCAAAGAAACCATAGGTCCCGTACAAAATGCAGACGGCAATAGCTCAATGTCTACTTGGGAATAGGTATCAAGTGGGGTTTCCCAGGGGGCTATTCTGGGTCTTGTATTGTTTAATATCTTTATTATGATTTATGATTTGGAGGATGGGATTGAGTACACACTTAGCAAATTTGTGGATGACACCAAGTTGGATGGAGTTGCAGACATTCTGAATAACAGAGACTTGATGGGATAGCTTGCATGACTGGAGCACTGTCATGAATGGGTATAAACTGGAGATAGGCCTGTTGAGAGTCTCTGGGTTAGGGTCAGAGGGGAGAGCAACAAGGGTGATGTGGTGGGGGTCTGCTATAGAGCACCAGACCAGGAAGAAGTGGTGGATGAGTCTTTCTTTAAACAGCCAGTGGAAGTTTCCCAATCACAGGCCCTGGTTCTCATGGGAGACTTCAATCACTTTGACATCTGATGGGAGGGCAATAGAGCAGTGCACAGGCAGTTCAGCAAGTTTTTGGAGAATGTTGGGGACAACTTCCTGGTGCAAGTGCTAACTAGGGGCCATGCTCTTCTTGACCTGCTGCTCAGAAACAGGGAAGAATTGGTGGAGAAAGTAGTAGTGGATGACAACTTGGGCAGCAGTGAGCATGAAATGATAGAGTTCAGGTTCCTGAGGAAAGGAAGGATGGAGAGCAGCAGAGAAAGGACCCTGGGGTTCAGAAAAGCAGACTTTGAGTCACTCAGGGAACTCATGGTCAGGATCCCCTGGGAAGCCAGTCTGAGGGGGAGAGGAATCCAGGACAGCTGGCTCTACGTTAAAGAAGACTTACTGAGAGTGCAGGAACAAACCATCCCAATACACAGGAAGACTAGCAAGTATGGCAGAAGATCAGCTTAGCAGGGTACTCTTCAGTAAACTAAATCACAAAAAGGAAGCTTATCAGACGTGGATATAAGAGCATTGCTCGGGCATGCAGAGATGAAGTCAGGAAGGCCAAAGTGTCATTGGAGTTGCAGCTAGCAAGGGACATGAAGGGTAACAAGAAGGGTTTCTACAAGTATGTTGGTAGCACGAGGAGGATGAGGAAAAGTGTGGGTCCCTTACTGAATGAGGGAGGCAACCTTGTGACAGAGGATACAGAAAGGGCAGCTCCCAGACTACTGCACCAAGCAGCACAGTTTGGGGAGGAGGTAAGCAGCCCTCAGTGATGGAAAAACAAGTTAAGGACTATTCAGAAAAGCTGGAGATGTACAAATCCATGGGGCCAAATCAAATTCTAAGCACTTGGAGGACAAAAAGGTGATTAGCAAGAATGCTGGTTTTCTCTGATTTAAAAAAAAGCCCCAACTTTTGGTTAAAAAAGTAACCCCAAATTCACATTTTTCCATGATTTAAATGAAACACCACTAATGTATAGATATATATAGTGGTGTTTCATTTAAATCATGGAAAAATATAGATTTGGGGTTATTTTTTTAAGCAAAAATTGGGGATTTTTTTTAAATCAGAGAAAACCAAGATCCCTGGTAATTAGGAAAAGTCAGCATGGATTCACCAAGGGCAAGGTCATGCCTGACCAACCTGATTACCTTCTATGATGATATGACTGGCTTTGTGGATGCAGGGACACTGGTGGATAAGGTTTACTTTGATTTGAGCAAGGCTTTTGATATGTCTCCCACAACATTCTCGCAGGCAAGTTAAGGGATTATGGACTGGATATATGGACTGTAAGGTTGAAAGAAAATTGGCTGAAGCATCAGGCTGAGAGAGTAGTAATCAATGGCTTTATGTTTAGTTGGCAGACAGTATCAAGTGGAGTGCCCCAGGGGTCGGTCTTGGGGCCTGTTTTCTTCAATGCCTTCATCAACGACCTGAAAGATGGGATGGAGTGCAACCTCAGCAAATTTGCTGATGACACCAAGCTGGGGGGAGTAGTAGATACATTGGAGGGTAGGGCTAGGATTCAGAGTGACCTAGACAAATTGGAGGATTGGGCCAAAAGGAATCTTAGGAGATTCAACAAAGTCAAATGCAAGGTCCTACACTTAGGAAGGAACAATCCCATGTACCAGTACAGGCTGGGTGACTGGCTGGGCAGCAGCTTTGCAGAAAATGACCTGGGATTTACAGTGGACAATAAGCTGAATATGCGCCGGCAGTGTGTCCTTGCTGCCAAGAAGGCTAATGACATTCTGGGCTGCACTGGTAGGTGTGTTGCCAGTAGGCCAAGGGAAGTGATTATTCCTCACTATTCAGCACTGATGAGGCTGCATCTGGAGTACTGGGTTCAGTTTTGGGCCTCCTACTACAGAAAGGATGTGGACAAATTGGAGTGAGTCCAGCAGAGAGCAACAAAATAGTAAGGGGGCTGGGGCACATGACTTCTGAGGAGAGGGTAAGGAAACTAGGCTTATTTAGTCTGGAGAAGAGCAGACTGAGGGGAGATGTAATAGCAGCTTTCAACTTCCTGAAGTGGGGTTCAAAAGAGGATGGAGCTAGACTGTTCTCAGTGGTGGCAGATGACAGAACAAGGAGCAATGGCCTCAAGTTGCAGCAAGGGAAGTTTAGCTTAGAGATTGGGAAGAATTTTATCACTAGGAGGGTAGTAAAACACTGGAACAGGTTACCCAGAGAAGTACTAGACTCTTCATCCTTGGAGGTTTTTAAGACCCGGCTAGATAAAGCTTTGTCTAGGATGATGTAGCTGGGGATGGTCCTGCTTTGAGCAGGAGGTTGGACTAGATAACATCCTCAGGTCCCTTCCAACCCTAATTTTCTATGATGCTATGAAATACCTGAAGGTTAATTATACAGAAGATAGACACGGGTTGATTATACAGAAGATAGATAATGTTAACTGCCGCCTACAGTTTTCTCTGTGGCCACAGGAAACATGGCTCAAGCTGCAGCAGAGGATATTTACATTGGAGATTAGGAGGAACTTTCTGACAGTGAGGGTGGTCAAGGTACTAGGGTGCTTAGAGAAAGTGTGAAATGTCCATTCTTGGAAATTTTCAAGAGCAGGTACTTGGCTCAGATGGCTTAGTCAGAGACAATCCTGAGTTGACCAGTGGGGGCTAGACTAAATGATCCCATGAGAACTCTTCCACCTCTACTTTTCTATGATCCATGTGCAGCAGTTTCCCAAGATTGATATCAATTCATCATTATGGCAGAAAAGCAAATATCCATTCCATCACATAATGCAGGTTTGGAGGAATTATAAAACTGTGAAAGGCTTGGCTGTAGCTGCGAAACAGTAGTAAACAAACCTTATCCTTAAATTATAATCAGACTATTTTTGTTTGTGGTGCTTTCGCATTTTGAAAAATGCAAACAAAATATTATTCTTCAAAGTTTAAAGTTATTAACTAAAGGATTACAATATATAGTAAAGAGAACATAAGCTTTCAGCTATACACATTTTCTGGAATGAGGTCTCAAATGTCCATTAAATACTTTATATGAAACTGTTTCCTGGCAATGAAGTGAATGTCCCTATTATGTAGCAGTGACTGTACAATGATCATCATTAAAGGGAAATTAGATTTGAATTTGACAGTCAATTTCACAAAATGAGTTAAAAGTAGTTGCAAGGTCCACACCTGTCCCCGAATTCCCTTGCCAACAAGCCTGGTTCAGTAAAACACTTAAGGAGGTGGGCGGGGGGTTAAGCATGTAACTAATCTCACCATCTTTAATCAAGTGGTTCACATGCTTAAGTTTAAATGCATGCTTAAGAAAATGGTTTGATTGGAAACAATTTTCATTAAAAGTTTTTAAACCAACAATTTCTTTTTTTAAACATTGTTTTCCTCTCTTTGGTTGTGTGCAAATCAGCATAGACAAGAGGTGTTGCTGATTAGTAGGTAACTGATTATAGAGGAGAAGCAGTAAAACTGAGCATATGTGAAGCTTTGTCAAATACTACATAAATGGAGCGATGGATAAAACTCTAGTCCCCTCAATTGAAGTAATTTGAAGTGTGCCTTGAAAGAGTGTTTTCAGACACAAGTAAGATTTTTACATTGATCATGACCTTAAAAAGAATATTCATTACTGTACCACACAGTTGTCAGAGGTGATGCCAATAGAACAGACAATAACTATCCCATTGTTTCTAAATGTTTCTATAGACAGCTTCATAATGGAAGCCACTGCATGTTTTAAAGAATATAGAACAAAGCTTTATTATGCATGGATATTATGTATGATACTGAATAAAAATGAAGTGTTGTGTGCTGCTACTCTGATGGTACAACAGATCATTAAAATGCAGCTTAAGTGATCAACTAGAAATTCCTTTAGTATAGAAGAGAATCCCAGGTGACAGTTTCATGAACTAGGGATAACTACTTAAGAGCACCTAGAACAGAGAAGATGTAAGGTACATATGTAGAAAGGAAGGAGAGGAACTGGAAAATGTTGCCAGCTGCCACAACAATAAGTATGGGATTAGTGCTGGCAGCCGTAATTTATTGATGCTGGGAGGCCAAAATGGCCTTTAAAACCCCAAGGGATTGAAGGGCAATGATGAAGTGACCAGCTGTACCTCTCCTCCACACCAAATGTATCTCTGATGATAAGAAGGGATGTGGATTTTCAATCATAAATAGCTCTTGGGCACCTAAACCCCACTTGCTTTCACTAAATTATGCTCAAATGGCACTGAGAGTCTCAACTCTGAGAGTCTCCACAAAGGACTATCTTTTCTTGAAGGATGACCTTTTCCAAAATCTTGTTTTAGTTAGAGTACTTTCCTTAACTTTTGTGATACGTGGATTCAGTTGTGCAATCTTTGGTGACCTAGAGTGAATTTGCTTTACTTTCATTATTCCATGAAATGTGAAGAATCTGTTGATTTCCAGTCAATGATGCTGCTGCCAGGGTACATTTTTATTTTCATTAAAACTGAGGATCAGTCACTGGCTGTAGGGATATTGGAAAGTATATCTAGAATTAACGCTGCAAACTTCTGCAGCAAAAGTATATTAGATATGTGCTATTCTATCTGTTCAATGGCAATCACAATCTAACTGCAACTACCATGTCTGCTTTTTTTCATCATCTCCCAGCATTCTGTGTTAAAAATTCCCTTTTAAGTTTGTTTCATGGGTCTGATGCTTCCACTACACTAACTGCACTTTTTTGTGTTTAAAGTTTGTGCATCTGAAATTAGTAATGTTTTATTCCAGTTGTTCAGGCAAAGATTTATAGTAGTGTTGTATGGATTTGACATACCATCTTTCTTTGTTTTATCTGTTCAGGATAGGCAAGACTCTTAGTTGGTGTAAATCATTATAACTCTTTTCAAGTCAATAAAGATATGATGATTTACCTTACCTGTGGCTATGGATCTGATTTTTTTTACTATAAAATGGATCTGAGGGGGTTGTAAATGTATAAAATGTAAAACTTGAACATTATGACTGCTTACAGATGTGAAAAACCTCCCAAAATACTACTTTACTTTCAGCTTGGTACACCCCAGGCAGAGTGCAGCGCATGCCCAGAAGAGGCATCACATTAGTTTGACCCAGCTCACTCAACGTCCATATAGATCACCCACTTCAGTGGGGCTTTTTATGTGCTTTTATCTAATACCTGATTAAATCAGCTTTGGATAAAAGCGCCAAAAAGCTCTGCTGAAGTGCCTGATCTATACAGACTCTGGGGAGCCAGGTCAAACTACCATACTTCCTCTTCTGGTAAAGTTCTGGGTTTTTTGCTATTTTTTCCCACGGCAGCCTGTCAGTTCCAAATACAGATTGTTTTTCATTCCAACGCATTTTAGCACAAAATCCTGTCAGCCAACATATTGTAATTATAATTCATGTACAATCTGCATAAAATAACTTTCGATTATTTTTTCAGATTAAAATAGCTTGTATTAAGCAGTGAATAATAACACTGAGTGAGAAAAAATTTTTCAAGAGCATTTGTTCAGTGACTTTCACTGGTCAGTGCAGGGCTTAATATCTCCCTGTGAACTGGAAATTCATGGAATCTGTAATATTATAACAGGGCTTTAACATTTAATCTCCAAATAAGAGGAGTATAACATACACATAGATGAGTAAGACTGGACAGTTATGGAAAGTCCTTAATAAGATATTAATGGAGGCCATTCTAGTAATTGCCATATATCCTGCTGCATGTTTTTAAAAACAAGGTATACAAAGTCAGCGATGTACAAGTATATTTATACATGTAAATAAACATATCCCCATTTTCCGAAATGTTGTGTATGCTCAGCTGCTATTAACATCAATGGAAGTGGTAAGTGTTCAGTACCTCTGAAAACCAGGCCATTCTTATCACCTGGCATCCTGGTTTTCTCCAATTAAAACAACCCCCTCCCATTCCCCCCCATTTTTGGTTTTAAAAAAGTAACCCAAAATCCTCATCTTTCCATGATTAAAAGTGACTAAAAGTGGTGTTTCATTTTAATCATGGAAAAATGTGGATTTTGGATTACTTTTTTAGAACCAAAAATCAGGGCTTTTTCTTTTATTGGAGAAAATAAGGATCCCAGCTTACCACTTCTGTAAATATGCACATTGGTATCTACATTTAGGCAATTGAAGTTAGAAATTGTGGGTCTTACATATAGAATCACTATACTGTTTTTTCCTCTTAACCTTATTTTACAACTATTTTTAAAATGAAGAACAACTTGTTGAGACAAAAAATGACATTAAAACAAATTTCTTTTGGTAAGAGAACCAAGAAGAAACTTGCATTAGTGCAACACATGCAGAGTAAAAATAAAATAGAAATAAAACCAAAATGAAATAGCATTGATTGAAACAACCATGCACTTTGAATGCTGAAATGGATTTATTGAAAGATATAGATATATTATGTTAGTATACAATGTGTAAATAAATTATGTGGATGTGGTAGCTAGTATAAGAGCAGTGGAGACAGTTCTAATACACATGACACTAGTTGTACCTCCCTGTACATGCTCAAATCAAGTTACACAATACTGACTTTCAAAACTCAAAACTGCATTCTCAGTCCAAGGGAGTAAAATCACTCTACAATTTCTTTGTATTTTCAGTGGATGCAATATTTGTTCTCCTATTTAAGAAATGCTGATGTTTTTAAAGTTAGCTAAAATTCAGCTTGCTAATTCCAAGCAAGTTGGGAAATGGTCCTCAGGTATTAATACCTTCTCCTTTTGAGGCTTCTACTCCCATATTTCAGAAACTTCCAATTTTATAAACTCCAGGCTATAATTTATGTATTATCATTGACTGCTGTACCTAGTTGGACAGAGTTATAGTAACCAAAATGTATTGGGCGTTCTGATTATTAATTCCTATTCAAGATATTTACTCTCAAGCACCACAGTTTTTATTTTACAGTTAGGGCTGCCAGGCTCTGGAATGGGCTCCCAAGTGAGGTAGTACTCTCTCCTACCTTGGGGGTCTTCAAGAGGAGGCTGGACAGATATTTGGCTGGGGTGATATGATCCCAACACCCGTTTCTGCCTGGGGCAGAGGGTCGGACCTGATGATCTGTTTAGGTCCCTTCTGACCCTAAATACTATGATACTATGATTGCTACTCAGTACTATTTATTTGAATCAAGTTTTTGTTACACATTGTACTTTGAGCTGACCAAATGTTGATTGGTGTTAGAGCTAGCTCAAGTTTACAGCAGACACTCAATAAAGCTAAAAACATTCTCTGATTGTCCCCCATCTTCATAACTGTGACTTGCTACTACAGGGCTAGTGAGTAGAGGTCTGACTAGGAGCTGCGGCTGTGAGTTATTATGATATGGCTGATTAGCCAGGACAGGCTTCTAACCCTTCCCCAGGTGGGGAGACACATGACATGAAGCTGGGAGATGGAGAGTTAATGGGATAGGGGTGGGTAATGAAATGGGAAGTGAAAAAAAAATGGGGTGGGGGGAGGTGGTGAAATGAAGGTAGTCAGCCACTGAAGGATTAAATAAAAAGAAGTAAAAAAAAAAAAAAATAGTAAGGACAGAGTATAAGAAGTTCTCATGTTTTAATAAATTGGGATTTGGGTGTGGGGGTGCTGGTCATGCTTCCTGGGGGGGAGGGGGGGGCTGGGAGGTGGGAGTGGTGAAGAAAGGCACTTTTGGGGGAACTACTGCTCTGCTCCTGCCCCTGCCCCAGTTTATGGGAACTGATTCAGCCTCCCTTGTTTCCCCCTCAGTGACCCTAGACCCCACTCCTAGGCCTATCCATGCCCTGTGACCTGGCTAGCTCGAATGCACTCTGTAGGCTGTTTGCACAGGATTGCATCCATGTGGATGGGAAGGTCACACTCCCTGGAGTGGAAGAAGGAGTTGCTTGGTGCCAGAATTGCCCCCCAAGCA
Source organism: Alligator mississippiensis (assembly GCF_030867095.1). NCBI lineage: Eukaryota > Metazoa > Chordata > Crocodylia > Alligatoridae > Alligator > Alligator mississippiensis. The sequence goes on from NC_081824.1 coordinate 369,106,518, forward strand.
GTAGAATTCAGGGAGTGGAAAGTATGTCCACACAGAACAGAAGTCTAGGGGAGCAGATACTGAATCCTGAGATGCTGGAGGACTGCAACTTGGACAGCTCACCTGTGGGAAGTGGCCACCTCTAACAGAGTACAAGCTGGGTAACACAGATCAGAGATAAACTTGCCCTGGAGTAGCGTAACTTTAAGCTGCCTATAGTGTCCTTAAAATTACGTGTTAATGTGTGGACAATCCAGGGGTTAAGAGCTCCAGGAACTGCCTAAAATTAATACACAGCAGGGTCCTAAGAATTGTAGAATTTGGCCCTAAATCAGATACCATTCTTCATCTTAAAAAAGAAAAAAAGTTGGACAGATTCAATAATTTTTATTCTGTTTCTTTTTGAGAGAGGGGATTCTGAACTGTGCACATTTAGTGGACAAAGACATCATCTAAAAGTCAGGCAGTTCCATTGACCTTCAAAGGGTGAAATGAAAGCTTATTATAACTACAAATGCAACCCACTCACTAGCAAAATGGAGACAGAGTATATATACACAATGGCTACCCCAGGATACATGATTTCCTCCTACTACTCTAATCTAGATGAAGTGTGACAAACAATGTTAACTGCCGCCTACAGTAGAAAAGCATTTTGTAGAAAGAAAGAATCACAGGGATGGTAATACTACTTTACTAGCCTTTTCTTCTCACAAAGACAGACAGAAAATGATAAAGTGAGACCAACAACACAAACTGGTTGACTTTGCTACTATAAAAATAGTTTTATCTTAAAGTTAAAAGAAAATTACCTTCCTTATTCCTTTAATCAAAAGATACTGCTATTTTTTGCTAACATTCTGGTTAGGCAAAGTAGTAGGGACAGACCTGAAAATTCTTTGGTGGTTGTCAATGAAAGAAAATTACTGGCAAAACCTATTAGACTATTAACTCCCTATTAATAAAGTTGTGGTAAGGTTTTTTTATAACTATGGGGGGGAAAAGAAGATGACAGATATTATCTGTGTGACTTCAGGCAAAAGATGGCACCTTAGGGTTCCTATATATAAGCTAAGGGGCTGTTTTGATGGGCTGTAACTATAGTGCATGGGAGCAGACTTGATTAATTGAGTCTGCTGGAGCGTGGTAATTACCACGCTCCAGGCAGCCTCCATGTCTTATGCATCAGCATCTCCGTGCTTCAAAATAGCGGCGGGGGCACTTTAACTAAAGCTCATTCAACAAGCTTTAGATAAAGCGCCCCCACAGTCACTTTGAAGTGCAGGGACGCTGATACATGAGACACTCTGGGTGCTTTAATTAGAACAGTTCTGGAAGCCGCTCTAATTAAAGGCGTGGACAGAAGTGACAATTTGCTTTATCTGGCCACAGAAAGCTGTCTATAGCCATGACCAAACACAAGTGCATGGCTGCAGACAACTTAAAAAATGTCCAATTGGGTAAGAAGCTGACTCCCTCATTGCATGAGGTATCAGATAAAGATGTTTCAAAATGTAGCATCTTCTGTAACTTGTGTCTGAAGAGTTCCCAGCCTGTTGCTGTTTTCAGAATGGGAGGGGGGAAGGGAGCAGAGGGAGTTCAGTCTGGGGTTTTTTTAGCCCCCGTAGAAGTCGGGAGGGTGTAGTGGAGCCCCTCTCCCCCAAAGTGGGGATGCTCCAGTTCATCCACCCCACTCTTCAGCACCAGCTGGGGAGCTCCAAGAATAAGCTTCCTCTGCTGCCTTTTCCCCGCCCATTTTGAAAACAGCGAGTGCTGGCAGAGACCCCTGGCCACTGCGATAGGAACCTGGCTGCAGGCTCCCAGCCCCCAGGGAGATTCCCTTCTCACCTGGAACCAACAGTGAACTTCGATCTGGTCTTGGGTAACCTTGTAACTCAGAACGCTTTGCAGAAAATCTTTGGAGTTACAGCTAGGAGTGGCACTTCTGTCTGCACTCTAAAGTGCTCCTTCCTGCCACTCCCAGAGCATGTGTTAAAATGCCCTTAGAGATGAACTAATGTGGAGACATGACCTTTCATAGGAAACTTCTTTGTCAGATGCCCATAAATTAAGTAGCCCCTGATGAAGTAGGTAGACTACTTAAACAGAGTAAGTTGCCACCTGGACCAACTTTCTGCCTGGTTTTAGACTAACACAGCTAACCACCTCCTTGTATGATTGAGATGAAAAGGTTGTTATGATTTAATTGCTGTTATGTTACAGTAGAAGAATAAAACAATTTTGAATGTCCAGGAAAAGTCTGTGAGTAAAGGATCAACAGGATACAAAGGGATGTTTGTCAGGAGTCTGGGAAAGAGGGACTAGATGTCAAAGCGTAGAAGCCATCATTACGAGGTTTTTGATGACACTTTTTGTTCCCACAGTGGACACTGAGATGGGGTATTCATGTGTGAATGTTTTCTGTATTCTGAGTTGCTAGCTTGTGCTTGTGAGGATCCATAACTTGGGACAGTTGAAATGATATAGAGGGCAAGAGGACAAGGCAAGCAGCTGTAGGTCAGGATAGGATTCTCCACATTGAATCAAATGCAGGTTGGGGAAATCAGACAGCACCTCTCTTTACTTTGATTGCACTAAATCTATCAGCCTGTCATAACTAACCTTCAGAAAGCAGAAAAAAATAAAAGGAAAAAAACGAATCTGTTAAATTATTGTTTCCAGTCACTTCAGTATTAATACTGACTTGACTTCTTAATGTGTTGCTTCTTGTACCTCTCAAGAAAGACCCTGTGAAGAATAGCTGCATTCTGTTTTTGCTAAAATCTCCTGACATCCCAACCAAAAGCCTTCTAAATGCATGAAGCATCTGTGAATCTGTGAAGCCAGCTACACATGCTCAGCAGTTTCACCTTTTTATTCCCCATTTCAATGCACAGACAACAGAAAATGCTGTTTTGCACTGCATCTACAATGGTCACAAACATCTTAAATCCTGATTTAGTTCCAATAATGTTGATGTCTGCAGAACCCCACAGAGTCTTGTCTCTGTCTCACTCTTGCTTTCAATATTAAAAAAAAATCCTGCTGTTTCTCAGTAAACATCCCAAATGTGTACACAAGTGATTGCAATATATTTTTGTACTATTAAGGATAAGCATAGACTAAATAAGAGTTTTGAACATCTGTCACATAGAAGTGAACTCAACAAGATGCTCAGTTTGGCAGACTAGGCTATATTGTGCAAGGGTGTCTATTGAAGTAGCATATTTGATTAGATATATTTACAAATGGCAGTTTAAATAAACTAAATGAATATTTTAAAAACTAAATGCCTAGTTTTAGGTTTATCTCCTTGCATAATGCCTCAGTAAAGAAAAGCTTGGTTTTTAAAAATGCTGATCATGATGATACTTAAGCGATACTAAGGATTTATGAGCATAATTTATAAGCTTAATTTTTTAAAAATCCCAGGCAGGATATTAAAACCATTTTTGTAAGATGGCATTCACAAATGAAAATATCTTACTGCTATTCAAATCTCTAGACTTGCATGCTCCTTAAATTATAGCATATGTAAATTTAAGACATACTGAAATGAATTTCTTCTGTACATATTCTAATGCCACTTATTCCTTAGCTCTTTATTGTTTTCAAGCCCAGTACCAATTCATGTGCCCAGCGCTGCAAGGCCTGCTTCACTAAACATGAGAAAGTGACATCCCATTAGATAGCTCAATAGCTTGCAACTACCAAAGTGATTTTCCACAAGCCGTTTATTAGTTGGTCTCTTGGGATTGCAATTTGAATAAAGTCTTACATTTGAAATTACAAACATAAAAAGACTGAGGAAAACATAGACAATAGACTTATTTTTTTAGCTTCCAATTGGAGGCCATGTTTCATAACTGAACTGAAAAGAACATATGGGCATGGCCACCGCTTTACATATATTTCTTTATTTTTATGCATTAGTAGAAAGAATGCAAAGAAAAATCTTGCATGCTTGTTACTATAGGTATAACATATTCCTAAAGCCTACTCCCTCTGTTAAACTCTTTAAAAAAAACAGCAATCCTTTGGCATTAAATCAGTTAAAACTAGACTGACAGAGCTTCCAGGTATCTAGTATATTATAGAATTAAAAATAACAGATGGACGACACTTAAATTGGCACTGTATAAGCCAGTGTAGCTATAAGCAGTGTAGTTTCAGGGATGGGAGCTGTACCACGGAGCATCAGGGATGCAGGAATTTGGGGTGTTCTGGGTCTTGGCAGCCCATATACTGCATTTTGTTTGGTATAGGGAAGTTCTGCATTTTGTGTTGTGGAGCATCTAGCAATGCAGGATTCTAGCTCTTATATGCTGAAACAATAATTTAATTAATAAACAGTAGCAGGAGCAGCCTAGGCAAGGTACATAACTTAGAGCAGCTTGCACCCTGCCTAAATATGGTGGAGGTTGTTTCAACTCCTAGAGACCTTAGAATCAAGAGTATAGAAATAATTTGAAACAGCATGTCCAGGGCCCCCACCAGACATTACACCCAAAGTGTGATTAACCAGTTAATCACATCTTAACTAGTAATGTGACCACATGTTCATGTAATTAATGGTGCAATAAAACAGAATAAGCCACTAAATATGTGTAATAACTTTTTGGCTAGGTCCCATCTCACTTTAAATTGAATGGGTGGCCAATTTAAATCAGCTTATCAGTGCTCAAACACTCAGGAGCTCACTGGAGTCTTGAAGGGCTCCTGTGATCTCCTGGGACTGGGAGCTCCTGTCAGTTGACTGATGCTCCTAGCCTTGGGAGCATACCAAAGCCCTCCAAGACTCCAGTGAGCTTCACAGGGTGTGAGCACTCATCAGTTGTCTAGCACTTTCAGCCTCAAAAGCACACCAGAGTGAAGGGATGTGATGTGCTCTTTAGGTTGGAAACACTGGGTGCATCTATATATGTATGCTTTAATACACAGTAGCCTATTCTACTGTGCGTTAAAGCAGCATGTCAAAAACTATGCTAATACCCTAATGCAGAGTAGAATAAGGTACTCCACATTGAGTCATCTAAAAAGCTTGTGCTTGCGCTACTGTGTATTAGCTCAGCCTAATGCACATCTATTTAGTACCTTATATTGGAGGGCACCTGTACACAAGCATGGAGGCTGCTCCAATGAACTGAAATTCTAGCGTGCTGGAGCAGAGTCGATTAATCAATTAAACTCAATTGCCATGCTCCAGCAGCCTCCTGTGTCTTGTGTATTAGTGTCCCTGTGCTTAAAAATGGCAGTGGGGGTGCTTGAACCAAAGCTTGTCAAACAAGCTTTAGTTCAAGTGCTCCCAGGGCCACTTTCAAGCATGGGGATGCTGATACAGGAGACACAGTAGCCCTTTAATCAGAGCAGCTCTCGGAGCTGTTCTAATCAATGCATCCCCCCACAGAGCACATGTAAATTGTCTGGAGATACTAAATATAATGCGCATTAGAAAAAGCACATTAATGCACATATAGATGCACCCATTGATCTGCTGACTAATGTTCCCAGCCTTGGGAGGGCACCACAGTCTTGCACAGCTCTAGGGCACTCCCCAGATGGGAATGCCAATCAGCTGACTGGTGCTCTGTGCCAGATGCACGCACCAGCCACCTAGTTTGCTACTGGGCTTCCTCTGTACCAGAACAAGGGTGTGACTGGGATCTTATCCTTGATCCCACAATTGTGCTACCTGCCATACACATGTACCATGGGAGGAGGCATAATTGTTCAGGCCGCAGATCAGATTCCATCCCACCTTTAACTGAATGTTTGAATGTTTGTAGTTGAACTACAGCCATTATTTCAGGAAAATACCCATTTTGTTTTTACAAATTTCTAGTCATTTACAATCACCACATCTTTGGTAAATTTTTCCAGTGGTTGATTACCTGCTTTGTTAAAAGTCTTTACTTTATTTCTAGTCTGAATTTGCTTAATTTCAACTTCAAGCCAGTAGGTCCTGTTATATCCTTGTTTTCCAGATAAAAAAACCCCAAAAAACAAAAAAACCACAAATGCTTGATTATTATATTTCTGTTCCCCATGTAGGTACTGCTAGGCTGTGATCAAATCATCCCTTAGCTTTTTAAAAATAAACTAAATATATTAAATCCTTTGAGTTTTTCTTTATAAAGAATGATTTCTAATCTTTTAATTATTGTTGTAGCTTTTCTCTGAACTATCTCCAATACCTTTTCAACAATTTTCTTGAAATGTGGACACCAGAATAAATGGACATGGTATTCCTGTAGCAGTTCCACCTGGACCATGTAAAATGCAATATGCTCCTCTTACTTGATATTCCTCCATTTATATATTCCAAGATTTCAATAATGGCTTTACCCCCAGAATCCCCTTGGGAGCTCATGTTGCACTCAATATTTTCAGTAACCCAAACCTTCTTTAGAGTCACTGCTTCCTAGAACAAGTCAGACCTTTTTTCTTGATGTGTAATTTTACATTTGGGTCAACTGAAATGTATATTTTGTGTTTTGCCCTATCTGCCAAATGATCTGGATTGTACTTTATAAGGGACCTATCCACTTATTACTGCCTATTATTTTTTGTATCATCTACCTATTCCTCAGTAATAATACATTATAACTAGCTCCAGGTCATGGGTAAAAATATTAACTATTGTGAAGCCAAAACCAATCCCTGCAGAATCCCAGTAGACTCTCACACAACAATGATTTTAAGTTTATAATTACCTTTTGAGGTCTATCACTGAGGTGGTTGTTGATCTATTTAATGTGTGTCTTATATATTTTGTGTTGTCACACTTTCTTAATCAACATGTCACATGATACTGAGTCAAATGCCTTACAGAATTTAAATTTATTAAATCAAAAACCATTACCTTGCAATCAAACCCATGACTGCACCAAGAATTGATATTGAATTAATTTTGACAAGATCCATTTTCCATAAAGGCACATTTACTGCAAATAATTATATTATCCTCTTCTAATTCTTTATTAGTTTAATCATATTAACAACTTTTTCTTTTATTTTTTTCTCTAATTACAGTGTTGGGCCGATAGGTCTAATTATGTACATCTTTCCATGCACAATTTTTAAATATTAACTTAATTCATTCATTCATTCTGTGGACCTTCCCCAGTTTTCCAAACCTTATTTTAACCAGCATGAAAAGTTCAGCCTCCCAAGTGTAAATTGTCCAGATCTGCAAACTTTTATAGCTGCTTCTACCTTACTATTGTCATCACCATCTGATACAAAAATATTATCAATCTTCTCCACAAAGAGTGATCTGAAATATTTATTTAACAACCCAGCTTCTTCTGCACTATTTTTGACAATCCTTCCATATATATGTAATGATGGATCAATACCACTTTTAGAGATTTTGTTGTATTTTCAAAATTCATTTCACTGTTCTGTGCTGGCCATCTATTTTCATTTCATCAGTTTTCTACAACTTTCATTCCCTAATTTATATACATTGCTATGAACATCCTGTTTTCCATAAGTAATTTTTTTTTTGTATTTTTTGTTGTTGTTGTTGCTTTGCTCCCCTCTAAGAAGTAGTGTAACTAGAGCAGGGCAAGTGGGGCACCAGCCTTGGGCACCAGAACAGAGATCTCTGGGGAATCTGCCTGCATGATGCTTCCCACAACCCCTCATGGCTCTCTGCCTGAGGTGCTGAAATATTTATCTAGTTATTGTAGGAGTTTCAGTCATACTATGCCTTAGGTATGCCAAACTTTAGCTAAACTAAGGCACCACAAAGGATCTTGGGAGTAGTAGGTTTCACTGACTGCTGGGTGACCTGATTAAAGATGTAGTGAGTCAAAATGCTGGAGATGCCTGAACTTAGCAGGGGAAGCTGAAGTTGACAAGGATTGAGCTATAGGTGTCTGGACTTGGCAAAGAGCCAAGTAAAAAAGGAGTATTACAACAGAGAGATAAGAATTGGCACAGGGTGGGGGCATTTTGGCTATAAGTACAGGGATTGCAAGACTTGCCTTTTTGTAGTGACTTATCAGTGCACACAAAGCAATGGTTATCATTGTCTGGATAGTTTCAGTGAGCTGGGCTGATTGCTACACAGACCTACTAGCACACTGTCCTAAGAGACAATAAATCTATTTGAGCTTATGCTAACAAACATGAATTTGAGTTGCTCTTTCTGTACCACACCTGAGCTTCAGGTGATGCTGTGGCAATGCTAGAGCGTTCCAATTAAAACATGGAAAAGACTCAGTGAATCAAGTCTGCTCTGACACGTTCTAATTAGAATGCGTCAGAGCATGTGTACAGGCACCCAATGATCTTAAAGAATTATCAATAGTCATTTTTATTTCTCTGTTAAAATTCTCTCTCCCAGCTGACTTGGCTCATAACTGTTTTCAGATTATCTGCATTAATTATTAAATAATCAAAGTATAGTTATTACTGGTTGAAACTCTATTCAGTGGGCACATATACATGTGCTATTAATGTGATATAGGCTTACTGTGCAGTGAAATACTGTACAGTAAGCCTTCCCCAGCAACAAATCTACATCTGCACTCTGTTAGGGAAAAAAGAATCTGCTCCCAATGGGAGTAGTCCAGGACAAGGCTATTCCTGCCCTCTCTGCCCCCCTGGAGTAAACAGGGGGAGCTCCAGCCTGTTCTGGGGTGCTAACCAGGGGCTTGGCAGGGGACACAGGGCACATTTCCGATGCACACAGGGCCAGGAGAGCTCTGCCAGCTACAATAGCTGTCTCCTGGCTCTGTGCACATTGGGAGGGATCCTGATGTGCATGGGGCAGGGAGACAGCTGCCGTTGCAGCTGGCAGAGCTTTCCCAGCCCCATGCACATCCAGACACACAACTGCCAGCAAGTTCCTGGCTGGGCAGGGATTCCCCAGGAGGCTGGCTGGGAGCTGTCCTGCTTGTAGATTAGTCTATTGTGCAGTGAAACATCTTGTGTAGATGCACCCAGTTTGTATAAAACATACCATCCAAACCCAATCACCTAAGCAACCACTGATTTTGAAATCTGTGATCAGTTACCTGTCAACAATACTCTGGATACAATTTTCCTTTATTGGATGCAATGCTTTTGAGCTAGGAAATACCAATGTCTTACCTCCTGCAGCACAAACTCACCAGGAGATGGATACTCCCACCACGGGGAGCAGGGATGGTGTCTTTTTGTCAGCCTCACTCTATCCTCCAAAGAAAAGCTGCTACTGCAACACCTACCATTGCAAAAGTTAACCCCATTGCAGCTGCCAGTGACTTCTGTATGAAATATGACTTTAAAAGTCTTAATTTGGTAGTAGCTGTGAGACGGTTAACATAGTGGCTTCTGTCTGCACAAAAGGGGAAGGGGTTGTTAAGGGGACTAGGCGACTGATGAGAGGACTTCTGCCTCCCATCTGTGTGGCTTGAACGTACAGGCTCTGGGTGAACCTGTGCTAAGCACAGCCCCATGATGCCATTCTGACAACCCCTGCCTACATTCCAGTGCTCTCCCATAGTAAGTGCCTGGAGCTCATACCCTAGTCACCCTGCCTCCAGTTATGTTATTGGGAAATCTTGTCTGTCTCAAGCAACTAATTTAACATAATTTGTGAGACAAACATACACTCTGATAAACATTTAGGCCAAGATTTTCAAAGTAACTATTATTCTGGGATGTCCAAACTCTGACACCTTAAAGGGTTCAGAAATTGCTGAACAAGTACCCTGTGCAAATCAAGCCTCTATTAAGGTGTCTCAAGCCAAGGTCACTTGATAACATTTAAAATTCTTATCTTTAAAGAAAGGCATGTAGTACACAAAACACAATTTTCATCTTACTGATTGCAGTAGAAATATAACTACTCACACTAGAGAGAGTTACTGAAAATAAAATATTGAGGCAAAACCTACAAACTTTACTTGCAGAAAATGCACGTTATTCACACAAAACTAACTTCAATGCCAGTTTTGTGTAAGGGGAGAAAGATTTCACCTATTGTGCCTCGTAATCTATTCTTTGCCTCCTTTTTACATAGGCAAAATGAAGCAAATTCTCCCTGTGCCTCATTTACCACTACCAGATCCACCATCAGGATCAGTTCTCTCAGACCACTATTTATGATGAGGTGAATTCTCATGATAATGTCATCTTGAATTGGTGGATTGTTTATTGAATTGTTCTGTAAAATAATGCCTAATGTTACAGAAACACAGCAGGTCAAGGTCTGCTGGTCAACAGTGTTCTCCTACAGTGATGGCCAGAACACTGCCATCAGAAAGAAAGAAAGAAAACCTGGTCACTTAAAAAAAAAAAAAAAAAAAAAAAGGAAAACATTTATGTATCAATATACTTATTAAACGTTATTTGTGGAATTTATAACCCTATGTTAGCTAGGTACTTAAGCAAACAGTTCAACTTACACACATGCTCATATTTTTATGCCTCAAGCTTAAACTGAACTGGGGCTTAAATGCACAGTTACCATACCTAGATCATATTATGAGCTGTAGTCAAGTAGTGGGTACTGAACATGAAGGCTAGGGACAGAAATTACAAATAAACCAGTATAAATGATCAGAAACTAGTTCAAATCTGTAACACAACAGAAGTTCATTGCATACAAACCACTTTCAAAAGGGCCAAAATGAGTTTAAGATAATGTATTAGTATCAGAATAAACTGATTTAGGTTAAATTGGTTTATTGAAATTATGTCCCAGATCCCCTCCAAATCAGGGCTGCCCAGAGTGGGGGGGGGGCAACCTGGGCAATTTGCCCCAGGCCTCTGCAAAGCAAGGGCCCCCTGCCTCAGCTCCTGTGTGTACCCTTGGCCCCTGCCCTGTGACATTGCTCACCAGAATTCTTAGTATTTTGTTTTCATAAAAAAGAGGAAATTGGTGTATTAGAGTTTAAAATGACACTGAATCCTTCTCAGCATGTAATTGTGACCCATCCCTGACCATGAAGTAACTATTATGCATAGTTGTGTGTGAAACAGATGCTAATTTGAGGCTTAAGTGATTGTTGCATTGATGTCCAAGGGGGAGTTTAAACCAATTATGGTAAGGTAACATCTTTCTTTATCTCTGGGTAGCAGTAGAGACAAGATTGATCAGGCAGGCTTCTGATTGGCCCAGCCTAGGGCCTAGGCCAAGTAGCCCTGGTTACAGAGTCTGTTGCGAGCAAAGAAGGAACAGTGAAGTTTTAAGGAGGGATCGGTGGCAGAGCAGGCCTGTTGTCACAGAAAGACCTCCAGGGGAAAGAGGTCAAGTTGTGAGTGAATGTCAGCTCTGGGGGTTCTTAAGGGCCAAAGTCAGAAATGAATTTGCAAGAACATAATAATTAAAATTATATATATTGGTTTTTTTTATATTTGCCAAGGAAAATAACAACATTAGACATAACACATATTTGGGTTCACATATTTCCCCACTTCAAAAAGAACTTAAATTCAAAGTGCCTATATAACTCTTTGGGGACAAAATATTTAAATCCTTCTTGATTGTGCAAGCCTGTGCTCCCAACTAAAAATCTTGCTTTCGGTATTGCAGACATGACTTGCTGCCTTCTTGTCCTTCAAATAGCAGCAGTTGCTTACTAAGGCCCATAAGAATACGAACAGTCTCACAATGCCCTTAATCAAGGGGTTAAATATACAAGTTTATTCTCCAGCAACAGTACAAAGACAATCCTCCTTCCTCTGTCTACTCTCTCTGCAGTTACTTTCTTTTTCCTTAAACAGGGGCAGGGCCTGCTTAGCCTCTGCCACACCCACAAGCCTGAACCAAGCACAACCCAGCTTATGGGGGTTACATGAGCACCAGCTAAGATTTCTAGGCAAGGTCCCACTGGAGAGTAATTTTCTGTGGCAGTTACCACAGGGAATAGGCCTAGGAGTGGTGTAAGGCCGGGCCTTAAAGGAGGAATCCTTCCTTCCTGAGCAGTGGAGGAGGCTGGCCAGCAGACCACAACCAGAAGACCTGTGAGACTGAGCCAGGTCCCAGGAAACTGGTAGGAGAGAGCAGCTCTGCCAGAAGGGGGTTGGAATTTGGAGGTGCTCAGGAGAAGTACAACCCTATTCCTATCCCCTTATCCCTGTGTAAGAAAAAATGAAGTGCACGTATCAATCTGGGGCATCAAAAAGAAAGGAGACAAAGGAGGAAAAAGCTCAGGATGAAAATGGGAGGCAGAAACTGGATCAGTTTGGATGGTTGGGGAAAGGAAATAAGGAAGTTGGAAGTGGAACAGGTGATGCAGGTAGCACCTCACTTGCAGGGGATGAAGAATATTCTGATCATGAAAACATCACAAAGGAAGCAAGCAGTGATGTAGCAGGAGAATGTGAAAATGAGTCAGGTTTGGTTGTGTAAGCTGAAGGAGACAGCATCAAATGAGAAAATGAGACAATTGATCTGGTTTCCAGATCTATGCCTGAGTTTCACCAGGAAATGTTTTCTAATGACCCAGCCACCTGGGGGCATTTCAATAGGTTGTAAAGGGATCTAATTGTGTCTGAGGGCCCACCACCCAAACCTGCAAGCTTCCCATATGATTCCTCGAAACGGTTGTTCCCTACATCTGTTTTTTGCAAGACTCTGTCCAATGGTGAGAGTGTGAAAAGGGACTGGCTCATTTAAAGCCACAAGGAAGCAGGCCTGTTCTGCTTTCCATGTTGTCTCTTCTGAGATCAGAACAAAAATCAAGCCCTGTACCATTCCAGATTCTGCCATGGGGGTGTGAACAACAACTAGAGAAAACTGTATGACAAAGTGAAGAGTCATGAGGCCAATTCTGGTCATCTTGAACATTATTTATAGTGGAAAGATCTTGCAAATGCTCGTAGTGGAAAAGGAGCCATTGATAATGCTTTTGAAAAGAGTATACATTCAGAGAAGGAAAGGTGGCGTAAAGAGTTGTGAGGTCTGGTTGATGTTACCCTGTTTCTGGCAGAGCAAACTTTGCCATTCTGAGGGTCACATTCTACCCTAGAGTATGACGGCTGCGGGTTATTCCTTTCTATTGTACAGTTCATCAGTAAATACAGTCACGATCTGAACTGCCACCTTGAAACTGTTACGGAGCATTGAATGGCTGGGGAGAAAATGCAAGCACACTACATGTCTTGAATGAGTATTTGGAGTTGTGTGCCAAGAAAGTACTAAATACAAATACAATTCTTGAGGAGGTGAGAAATGCTCGCTACTATGGAATCATCATAGATGGGACTCCTGATGTCTCACATACTGAGCAGTTGGTATTTATCATGAGATATGTATATGAAAAAGATGGAAAATGGGATGTGTAGAAATGATTTCTGAAAATGGTGGACTGCAATAAAAAGAAAGGAGTAGACATTGTGGAGCAGATAAAGAAAGTACTGGTGGAGTGTAAGGTAGAGTTGCAGAACTGTAGAGGTCAAGGGTATGACAATGCTTCAAATATTTCTGGGAAATACCAGGGTGTGAATACTAGGATACAGGATGAAAATCCTCAGGCATTGTTTTCACCCTGCAGTGCACACTCTCTGAACCTATGTGGTATCCATGCCATGGAGAAGAGCCCTGAAATGAAAACGTATTTTGGAAATGTACAGAAGCTATACACTATATTTTCATGCAGTCCTGCAAGATGGAAAATTCTTCAGGAAACTGCAGGACTCTCTCTTCACTCGATGTCAACAACTAGATGGAGCTTGAGAATCAATGCTGTTTGTCCCCTCATGAAAAATCCTAAAAGGATGCTGGATTCTCTCTTCAAAATTGAGGATGAATTGGATTTAACAGCAGAAACCCAGGCTGATGTTTCAGATCTCATTGAGTGGATGCAATCCTTTGAGTTCATCCTTCTGACTACAGTATGGTACAAGATATTTCAGTCCATCAATAACCGAAGCAAGCTTGTCCAAGGGTTCAAACTCACCATGGAAGAAGGGGTGCAACATGTCAAGAGCCTCCTGGAAGAAATTCAAGTGCTGAATGATTCCTGGCCAAGTTTTCTCACAGAAGCTAAGGTCATTGCTGAGGGGCTAGGTATCACCACCAAATTCAAGAGAACACACAGAAGAATCTGAAGGATGAAGCATTTCCACAATGAGCCAGCCAATACAGAACACACAATCTCTTCCCCTGAAAATAAATTCAGGGTTGAAGTGCTCATCACAACCATGGATATGATCCTTTCAGAGCTCCGAAGCCAAGCTGAGACCATAGGGAAACTCTCAAGTTTGTTCTCACCCATACTTGACCCACCAGCTGCTATTGCAGAGGATGAAGAAATTACAAAGTTTGTGAAGTTCCTGTCCACCACATACCCACAAGATGTGAACAAGGACGAGTTGCAAGAAGAACTTTGCCTGTTTTACAAAATCAGGAAAGACTCAAATTTGTGCACTTCTGGAGGATCCGTGGGCACTGCACTTGAGCTTTGCAATCAGATTTATGGCAAAGGTGTAGAATCTGTTTTCTCTCAGATATGCATTTGCTTGAGAATGCTCCTTGCCTTGCTAGTCTTTGTTGCATCCAGGGAACACACTTTTAGCAAGCTTAAGACTATTAAGAACTACCTGCGATCAGAGATTGGGGAGGACAGGCCGAACCATTTGATCATGCTCTCAGTGGAGAACACACAAAGCAAATAAATTATGATGATGTAAATTGATAACTTTGCATCCATGAAAGTAAGAAAGCAATACTTTACTTAAAGTTTCCTCTTCTCATTTTGTTATGAAATTCCTAACTTTGTACCATGAATTTAATAAATGTTTCACTTGCAAACTGTTAATGTCATTTTGCTTTAGTAACCTGTTTTCAAAGTAAATTCTCTCTGCCTATCCCTCCTTGCCGCAGGTACAAGTGGGGATAGGCCATTTGTTCCCACTTCCCAGGGCAAGGGAAGGAGGAGCCACATGTGAGAATTCTCACATGGGATGCATGCATGCAAGAATTCTCACACATGGTCCCCCAGCTTTGTACACACATGCATGGGTCCTTGTAGGGGGTAGTGGTAGGGCTCCCAACATCACACCTGCCCCTAACCCCATAAACCCTCTGGGCAGCCTTGCTCCAGATTCAAGTTAACTCACAGTCCCCCAGCATCTTTTCACCTCCCTGCAAACCCGTCCCCACCTTGCAGGGCAGGCAGGCAAGCTTTGGCCCAAGCTGTCTGCTCCAGCTGAGCAGGGATGTGCTCTAGTGCCCCCTAGCTTCTGGCTTGGGCCACTTCAGGCATGTGGCTACATTTCCAGAATCAAAAGTGAATGTCTGTTCACTTGCTTATCGGTTCAATCTGTGCATCTTAGACTAACCTGTGAAGACTGAATCAATTCAGCCTCAGGCTTTTTGATTGTCATAATTTATTTGAGCCTTCATTTCCTCCTCCTTAAACTGGCCTGCCTGCCTATAATGATGGTGCAGTTTGCACCAAGGCTTATAATCAGTTACCAGCATGAGCTTAACCTTCATCATTTAAAACTCTTGGCTCAAGGAGTTTCTCTCTAGACATTTTCATGAAGCACTAGATAGCAATATTGTATAGACACATATTCCTCTCTATGGGCTCTATGTAATGCGCAGCATGCTGTCAGCTTCACCACCTCATTTGGACAGCAGTTACTACACATGGCCATTCTGCTGCTAACTATAAAGGAACAACCAATAATAATAATAATAATAATAAAATTAAAACTTTTTTTTTTGGTAAAACTACCAAGCACACAGGCTCTGGAAATAGTATCCCATGCTTCAGGAACATGTTTGCCCCTTTCTTATGAAAATGCTCATGAAAACTTTGTTGTTTGTTCACATAGGCTGCTTGCACATGTTTAAAAAACAACAACAAGAAAAAAGCTTTACCTAAAATAGCAGCACATTACTTCAACCCTGATCTGCAGCACCTGTAAAGATCAGGTTCTTCAATAGGGCTTTTTGGCACCGTTAACTAAAGCTGATTCAATTAGCTATTAGATAAAAACACCAAAAAAGCCCTACTAACACACCTGAAATTTACAGATATTGGGCAAGCCAGGCTGAAATATCGTACTGCCTGTTCTGAGTATGACCAGGGCTTGGTGTGGGAACATGCCGAGTTTAAAATAAAGCACCATCTTTGTTTTTTTTAAACATCTGCAAGCATCCATAATTACCACCTGGGCAAAAGCATGAAGGAAAAATAGGACAGGGAAAGAAAGAAGCATTTTGGGAAGCATAATGAGAGTTGACAGTTTTATGGGGATGCAACGGCTGTGGTGGGAGAAAGTTTCACAGGCCTGGTGAACAATGCTAAGCTTGACCCTAATATCATAATGCATCTTAATGCATGACATCAATAATTCAAAACTGACCTACAGTTTCAAAGTCTAACACCCACAGTGTTACACATTGCTACAAGGAAACCAGTCTTCCTCAACTGCCCAAGGGAGAATCAATTGCCTAGCAGAAATGGTATTTAAAAAAGGTCAACCAAAATTGTGCTAAAAACCTTGAGGGAACTTTGAGTGCATCTTTAATCTGAAAACAGGCCATGTAAAATGTCATTGTATTATTCAACATTTCAGCTCCCTGTATGCATTCATTGCTATAATCTCCTAAATGATAAAAATACACATTCATTACTTTTCACGCTTAGCACTGCAGAACCACCAGATCCCTGGCAGAGTGAACTGGATGTCTGTACGTCTTCACTCCCATTTCAATTACACTGTCAAATCCTGCTTTGTTACAGCTGTATTGCCCCGTTGAGAAAAAGGTAGAGTTTAGGAGACAACCTGACCTGATAGTCTTTATATACTGTTTTCTGCACATTTATACTGTTATACATCTGTTGAACTGAGCTTCAGCCCACAAAAGCTTGTGCTCTCTCTCTATATTTTATTTAGTTAATCTATAAAGGTGCATATCTACCCTGTCTTCTGAATGACTTCAGACTAATATGACAGCCTCTGTCTGATGAGCAGGGATCCTCTCTGATAAAAAAATCCCCAATTTTTCAATTTAAAAAAAGTAACCCCAAATCCACATTTTTTCATGATTAAAATGAAATGCCACTAATATATATCAATTTATTAATATATAGATCTAGATATATATAGTGGTGTTTCATTTTAATCACAGAAAAATGTAGATTTGGGGTTGCTTTTTTTAATCCGAAACTTGGGGATTTTTTTTTTTTCAGAGAAAACCAGTATCCCTGCTGATGAGCCTTGCCAGCATCCAGAAGGAATCCAGCTTCACATGCAGATGCCAAGTTATTCATTCACTATCAGCTGGGGGGAGGGGGAGAGAATTCTTGTTAAATGAAGGCAATGTGAAAGAGAAGAGAGTCAGTGAGAGAAAATAAATGACACCCTACCGGAACTTTCTATATCTCATTCAGGATAAGAAAAAAAACAAACAAACCAAAAAAACACTTTCAAGTAGTTCCTAAAATTATCATTGGATTATGCTTATTAGTTCTGGTTTTCTGAATAGGATAATTTGGGAGCCTTACGAATGACCAGCATTTTTAGAGTGTTTCTTTTTCCTGTTTTTGTCTTTATGGTAATACAATTTAAAAAAAATATAAACTGTACAAACCAGTGGTGTTCAATTTTTCTGGTACGCAGGTTGGACACAGGAGGCACAGCCAGTCTGCAGGAAGGTTTTAGTGCACAGAGCCAGGTCCGTGGGCTGGATCCTCTGCACAAACTGACCCCATTCACAAGATCTGGGGCCATACTCCAGCTCCAGCCATGGAGCAGCCCTATACACCAGTTCTGGGGCTGGTAGTCAACCCTGTGTACTGCGTCTGGAACCCCATGTGCCAGCTCAGTCTGGAATGTAGGACCTGTGGGTCCAAAAATTTAGTAGTGGGGGAGACATGAGATTTTTAATTGCCCTGGAGTCCCAGAGCAATTAACACGGTCAATATCCCCCTGCCACTAAACATCCAGACCAATAAGGGGTCCTATGGACTGGATGAATCAGCTCTACAAACCACATCTGGCCCCTGGGTCATACTTTGAGCATAACTATATACATTGTAGAACTGTTATTCACACATTTATACAAACGTATGAATGGAGAAATAGACAACATCATTGAAAAAGGCACTGAAATACCCCATAGAGACCTAATACAGTGGAAAAAAAGAAACACCAGCACCAACCAAACACCTGTTACGTGCCATTCATTATACATGGCAACCTGTTAGAAGGATCATCAAACAATTGCAGCCTATACATGAAGAGGACCACACCTTGAGAGAAATATTATCAACCAAACCTTACTCCTGGGTTTCTAACCCAACTTTCTTATCCAACTCAGCTTAGGAAGCAAACTCCCTGCCAATCAACAAACATCAAAAAGAATACAACCCTCCCTAAACTGCCTAAACCTGTCAACATACCAATTATAACGATAATCAGAGCACCATATAATGCAACTGTCGGAATTTATGGATCCTACACGTTTACCATAGAATGTGACAGATTTTGCCCAGTGCACAGAATGCCATCATGTGGGTAAAACTAATCAAGTGCTCTGCTCCAGAGTGAACTCTTACGGAAAACTGACAAAGGACAGGAACAGCTAATCACCAGTGGAAGAGCTCTTATTACAACCCCCCCCCCTCCCCCCAACTCTTATACCCATAGCAGGGGTGTCAAAGATGTGTCCCACAGGCCCGATCTGGCCCATGGAGCCTTATCAGCTGCCTGCAGTGTTGCATGCAAGTCCCATATTTGATCCATGCACCATATGTGGCGTGTACCAGGACAGCACCATATGCTGCAGGGAGAGTTTGGGGCAGGTCTGGTACCCATTGGAAATAGCACACAGGGCCACTCCAAGGTGCATTTTGCCAGCTTCACTCAGAGCTGGCCAGGGGTCCATGCTGCTGCTACAATTGGGGCTGGTCCCAGACACACACTGCCATCTGAACTCAGGGATGATCGAGGGTGTGATGCACTCTGGGCTGGTCTTGGTCCACAATGATAGCTGCAATAGGGGCTTGTCTGGGGACACAAGCTGCCTGTGCACAATGAGCCAGTCTGACCGCCACTCGGGTTTGGTTTGGGGGACATGCTACCTGCAGTGCCCATGCCACTGACCCCATGTACTGGATCCAACATGCCTGAGGACCAGACGATCAGCACTCCTACAGAATACCATAAAAGATGTGTTTAGGAACAAAAGTTCTTATCTTACTGGATACTAAAAAATTTTTTATAAAAAGCCTACACACACACAAAATGGTTTATGGCAATTTATCTTCTTCCTTCTCTGTGTATTATATAAATAAGTTATCTATTTCACCTCTCCTTTAGTTATTTTGTAGGGACTTCTGATAACTGCTTATTGCTCCAGAAGTTTAATGCCCTTTTCTCCTTCTTTAAGTGACTGCTTTCATTTACAGAGTAAAGTTCAACAAAAGTAATTGTTTTATCTGGTATTTATTGCATTTGCTTCTTTCCCAGGCCTGAGGAAAGGCATTCTGTGCCTTAAATTTTGAGTATGTTTTTTCCCAATGATGGTATAGAGGTGGCTTAGTAAAAGATACTATTCAGCAAAACTCAAATTGCTATTGACACTAATATTATTATTGACAATGCACTTTAATAGGCTATAGAAAACTTAACTGTACATTTTAGTACTGCAACAAATTCTTAGGGTCTGATTCAGTGCCTGCTGTAGCTTATAGAAGTCATCCAGAGATTTCAAGGGTCATTGAATTAGTACCCTGGGGCCAGCTCCACAAAAGGAATTTCAATTTATTTCGATGGGAGTTTGTAGAAATAAAATTTGAAGTTCTGCTTGTTCCAATACATAACCATTGTTGAATGTAGGTATGTGTGTGTCACAGCAGCACAGCTGTTTCAGCTATTCTGAAATGGTGAAGCACAAACAGATGGCTAAAAATAAAAGCAGTTATGCCCTTTCACTTGTGATTAAAAATAATGGTCCAAATGACATCCTGGAACATAGTTAGAAACCATTGTCAAAACTCAAGGAAATAGCCATCTGTTACTAAACTTTTCCAGTAGTTGTCACTACTTTTGAGTAGTTGATATATTGTCTATTAAAATCAGTTAATAAAAACTATGGTCAAAATTCCCATTTTGAGAGATTTCAGAATATACTGCATAAATTGCACCAAAACCAAGGTTGTTGTGCAATATAAACCTTGTTTCAATCTGTTTTTTTATCATAATTCTTGTATGTCCGCATCATATTAGGATTAAATATTCTTCATTAACAAATGAGGTGTAGCTGGTTAACACCTCTCATGAGGTCATCCCTCTGGATTCCTTCCGTCCTATCAGACACCCTTCCATAACTATATTAGATGGATGCTCGATTTAATGTAGAGATGTTGCATGGTGAGAAGTCTTTTTACACTTTTATCCAAGCACGTGGTGGATGTTCTACCTGTTTCATCAGTAGTCATATAACAGCTCTGCATGGGCTCAACCCTACGTGTACAAATTCTAGGTGCAGAAATTTTAGTGAAGTCCTATGGAGACAGGTTGCAGAATCTAACTTTATATTTGTGGCAGGATTAACAAATTTCAGAAAAGAAATAAAAGCAAGGATAGCCATCACCATTAGACAACTGACAAAGCTGAAGAAAATCTGGACTAGTAGAAACATCACAATGAAAATGAAACTCCACCTACTATATTCTGTTGTCATTTCAACAGCTCTATGTGGCTGCAAGACCTAGACACTCACTAGAGCACTGGAAAAGCGAATTGAGACCTTTGAAATGCAGTGCTTCAGAAGATTTCTATGCATACCCTACACTGTACACAGAACAAATTAATCTGTGGAGGTTCAAATGAGACAAGAAGTTGGCAAATACGAACCCTTACTCAAAATTATAAGAAGAAAGATGCAATGGTTTGGACATGTGACAAGGCCTGGCACCCTTACTGATACCATCCTACAGGGTGCAATGGATGGGAGGAAGACTTAGAACAAGCTGCACCAACATCAAAGACTTGACAAGATTAAAATTGACTGATTGCACAAGGATTGCAAAAGACCAGGAAGAATGGAGAAAAGTTATTGCTACATCAAAGGTACCCCAATGGTCAGTGTGGCCTCAGGACTGACTAACTAACAAATCTCAAAATAAATGACAATCTGATTTTTCTTCTCAAAATAATCTGGAACACTGATTTAGGTATCCCTGTGTATTTCTTTACCATATTCCCTCAAGTACAAGCCCCCTTGATTTTAAGCTGTACCAACATTTTTGCTCTGAGTTTAACAAAAATAAGTAAAACATTACATTTACAACCTCTATAGTTCACATGAGAGGTTTTTGTTTTGGTTTCTTTGTTTTTTACTATTATTCTCCTCAAATGTAAGCTACAGGCAATCTTTAGAGACAGATTTGGTTTTTAAAAAGCATATAAAGGAATACAGAATTATTCCCCAGATTCCCAAATCAAGATAGACTGCTTTTTCCACAACATGGAGAAGGTTATGGTTTATGTTAAACATTGAAGTCAACATATTTAGGCATATCTCTGATTTTTCAAGAGCAATGTATTTTAGAGACTTAAAACTGTACATTGCATTATTCACAAAACAGCACAATAGCCATTCGATATTGTACATAACTGCATTTTTTTAACTATATGTTTAACTTAGAGTGAGCTACGTGCAGTAGAGGTTTCTGCATTAAGCAATAAAAAGAATACAGACTTCATTATAATATTTTTAACTAATCTCAAAGGCTTAAAATAAGTTCTTGAATACTAACAGCTGATATTCATTTGTGATCACTTTACTGCTGAGGTTGTTGCTTGTTCTGCTGGTGGCATTGTGCCCTCTAACAAGGTGTTATGCCAATTTTTCCAGGAACAGCTGCCAGTCAGAGCTGGGGTTAGGTGGGCAGATTGTATAGCACTGCTAGTGCCATCTCATCTGCACAAAGGCTGGCGTTTATGTGAGCAATATCATGTTAATGCCAAATGCTTGATGTGCCAATCTGAGATACATGAATAACAGAAGAAAAGATGACATTGTGGTTGCAGGCACTCTACCAAAGACAGGTTGAAATGCTGTAGATACCAAGGAAGCCCATTAAGAACACGTATGTCCAAGCATACATAGCCAAAAGTACAGCTTACAAGCAGTCTAAGAGAATGTATAAATCAAAGTAACAGAGCTCAAACATTCAGAGTTTCATATTCACCTTGAGACACTAGATTCAGTCAAAGACACCTATTGAAACTCTGACTGGTTTCTTATTTGATGTTTGATGATCATTTATGAAGGGCAAAGTTAAAAGATGTTAGTCCTTCAGTAAACTCTGCTAGTCAATACTGGGCATATATTTTCTTATACTTACATTTTTATTCTAAACTATATTATGTACAGGGATCCTGGTTTTCTCTGATAAAAAAATCCCCAATTATCAGATTTAAAAAAAAAAATATATATATAGTGGTGTTTCATTTTAATCATGGAGAAATTTGGATTTGGGGGTACTTTTTTAAATCTGAAAATTGGGGATTTTTTTTTTTTATCAGAGAAAACCAGGATTCCTGGTTATGTAACCTCAAGTATTCATACATTTATAAAGCCTCCCCTGTACTTATAATAAATATTCCCAGGATGCTTTATACTTACCCTAATCTCTGTTCTGAAAATTTACTTGTACTTGACTTGTTCAGACTCCTTTATCAAGCACAGGCAGTATCTCAAACAAACCAAAGATGTATAGATGTTTTGAGAGTCTGTTTCCATTTAGGCTATGAACAAAAATAGATTAAGGTAATCAGCAAGAGGTTCTGAATTATCTAAATAACTGGGATGTAGATACTGATGTATAGACTTGTACGTCAAACTTGTTTTTTCTATCATCTGGCGGCACCCAAAGAAAACTGACCAATGTGCCTATCAGGAGAAGCAAAACTATGGATCATCTCCTGAGATGCCCTGCAGCACCCCACAAGATTTGGCAACACCAAAACCAGAAGCAGTGGCCTGTGCAGAATATTGGAAGCAGAACATATAGAGAGGTTGGACTGGAGATACAACGATGAAGAAGCCAAAGGAAAAATTACTTTGCAGATTTTAACTGTTAGAATTATATAGACAGTATATGTTGTGACACTAATCACTATAGCTGTTTGATTTTCCAGTTTTTCTGTGATAAACAGGGAATTCTGCCAACTTATCCAAAAATATTTGGAGAGTAGATCAAATGAACAGTTTTCACCCTGTGGTGTATTCACAGTTTGTGCATTTCAAGTATATGCTATATGTCTGTTTGCCCACCTTTAGGTTACCTTAATGGACAATAAAACTTTGGAATAAGAGAGCAACAAACAGATTGTTCCTGCACATTGGAATAGGGTTCTACTGAAAAACTGTCATTTCAAGAATCATTTCCACCTGCAGGCTTAAACTAGAGTACTCTGAGGGACTAAATAATAAATGGTTAATAAAAAGGTAGCTAAGGATCAGTAGCATAATAAAAAAGGGAGGATGACTCAGGAAACAGCCCTGAGGACTGACTTATGGGAGCAAGAAGGGGATGCAGAAATAGCAGCTACTGCTGTCAGGAGCTGGGAGACACCGCAGCCCTGTGAACCACTGTTGTTCAGGGTGCAGAACTGCCATGTTATGCCTCTGATAAATATAAGAATCTCTGGTAAAATGCCAAATCAATAGGCATCCTGTCACTGACACTAAGTCCCGGATTTCACTGTTATGGGCTATGTTCAAGGAAAAAGGAATTTTAAAAGTTCTGAAACTAGAATAGCCAAGTCACTGAAACTACAGCTGTCATCTTCAGAACAACGTCATTCTGAATGTATCCCTAAACAAATAAATATGCCTATAAAGGTCATCTTTCCTCTTCAGCTTTTCAGTGGGTAACACATCTGGTGCTATTTTGCCCTGCTGAGAAATAGGCACTAATACTCCTGTGACAGATGCATAAGAAAAACAAGGAATTAATTCTTTTCTTTTCTTTTATGGAATCAAAGAATTAATAAATATTTTTAATTTGCTTAATACATCTCCAGTTCAGGAGGTAAATTCTGCCACAAAATTACAGCGACTTGAGATCAAGTAGAGCAGTTCCTCTATAGTGGAGCTGAAATTCAGGAGGCTCCCCCCAGGCTGCAGGAAGCATGAAAAAGAGTACTGCTGGGCATAAATCCATCAGTAGAAGAGTAAGGATGAGGAGTAGGGGGGGCATGGACGAGATGGTCAGATAGGTCTTTTTGCTTTCAGATACCTATGGTTGTGTAGTATGACTAGTGAAATTAGAGATTCTTAAATAAAAATATACACTCCTGTGAGTTTTGGGCAGTTTGTGGCTGTCTCCTATATCTCTAGTTTTCAGAAATAGAAGATTTTTTCTCTCTCTAACTAAATCGGGCTTTATTTTC
This sequence comes from Alligator mississippiensis, assembly GCF_030867095.1. NCBI lineage: Eukaryota > Metazoa > Chordata > Crocodylia > Alligatoridae > Alligator > Alligator mississippiensis. The sequence goes on from NC_081824.1 coordinate 369,130,863, forward strand.
TGACTAGAGCAGAATATAATTTATGAAACAATCCTGAAGTCAATTCTCTCATTAACTGAACCACATGCTTAGAGACAAGACTCATTAGAATGCCAGGGCACATCCTGAAAATGGCTGTTCCTATTTACTGAGGCAGTAACTGCTTTGCCAGGTTCATTTCATGCTCTATATCAAAAAGTGAAAAGCAGCAATCTATCATGACTTTGAGGTGGGGAGGGGGAGGAAAAAAAAAAAGAGGAAGTTATAGTCCCTGAGTAATGGGTAAAAAAAAAATAATAAAAATTAATAGGACTCAAAGGTAAATTTACCTTACAAAGAGGAAATGAACCACTTCCATTTGCTGCAAAACATCAAAGCAGCAAGTTGATTGATATTCAAGTACCATCATTTGGATCTGCAGAAATCATTTGGATATTTTTTTTTTTTTCCATGAGGGATATTTGCTTTCAATAATTTGACATTGGAAAAGAAACCTTCTACAAATAGTTCAGCTTCATTCTTGTCTGAAATCAAGCCTGTTTTCACATTCTGCAAAATCCTGATGTATGAACATAGACACAAGCAGCTTTTGGCTGCCCTGTGGTTGGTACCTGCCAATGCCCATTCCTGATCCATGCATGGCATACACAGTAAAAAGATGGAAAACAAAGAGTTGTAGATTTTTTCCTCCACACTGCTCTCCGACCAACATTTCAGTTGAAGCAACTGTTTCAAAATACTCAACATTCCCTAAAAATTCAGTTAATGTCCCTGTACCATTGATGGCAGCAATCATACTAAAATTGGTTGCAGAGTGCTGGGGGATTCCAGCATGGGAAATTAGAAAGTCAATAATATTAATGCTAACTGAAATTTAAACCTGAAGGCTGAAATTTATATAATCAGGTATCACTTGCTCTCCATAGTTGTAACCAACTGGAAATTTCTTATCTACTTTCATTCCTAATGATGCTTTATTGCAACTTCCTTTTAGGTAGCTTTCACTAAAGACTGCTAAGCAAATCAAATGGAAAGGCTGCTATAAAAATGCACCATAATTGAACTTTATACAAATATTGGTTTCTTTTCCTATTTCAGTGGTACAGATTTTTTTTTAGTAGTTCTCTAATTTACCAGAATTTTTCATTCTTATAATAAATAATCTGTATAACCCTACAGCACCTCATTAGAGAGAAAATCTTTCACTTTATATTTAAAAATGCATGTGCAGAACACACCTTAACAGCAATCCCAGGTTTTTATAGTGAAAATTATTGACTTCGGGAGAGTAAATCATTAAACAACATATTTTGCACACATTTTAAGGAATTTAAGAAAGTTTCCCTCTTATTTAAATCTCTAGCTTTTATTTTGAAAACTAGTATATTATACTTAAGATTTTGTATGGCAGGACTTTGAATGAGAAAGTACAATTATCAGCAGCTCCTTTAATTTATCAGCATAACTGGTAAAATAATCTGCTACCTCAGACCCTAAACTGTCCTGGTTTGTTTCCAGATACATTATTCTTGTCTCTCCCCAGTTTTAAATGGACATAAGTCTAATGTCTGTACTTAAGCCCTATTTGCTCCAGTATAAATCAGAGCAGAGCTGATTCTGTGGGCCCTGATTACCATATTTCTAAGATATAATAACATTTTTATTTAAACCAGATTTAAACCACCATGCAGGGGGGTGGTCTGCCAGTAGTGGGCTATGAGCGCTCCAATGGCAGCTTCTGCTGCTGTGGGAGGGTGATACACCATGTGGGGGGGACCCACCACTCCGAAGCAGTTGCTCCCACCCACACAGTCCCCCCACACCCCCAAACCACCCACCCACATTCTCAGCCACAAACCCCAAACCTCCACACAAGTCCCATACCCCCCATAAACCTCACCCCCACAAACCCTACACCCATCCCAACCACCCCACCACAAACTCCATACCCACCCCTCACACTCTTTCCCCCCCAACCCCATATGTCCCACACAAATCTAACACCCTGAGTGCCCAGCCACCAAATGGGATGGGACAGGACCTGATGGAAGGAGCCATGGTTCCAGGAGCAGTTGCAGGTCTGCAGCCCTGTCCAATGCCATACCAGTGCTGAGACACGTGGCCCCAGCCTGGGGGAGCTCCTGGTCCCAGGAACCACTTGGGTGTATGATGAGCTGGGGGGAGGGGTGGAGGTGGCAGCAGAGGTGTGTGTGTGTGTGTGTGTGTGTGTGTGTGTGTGTGTGTGAGAGATGGGGGTCAGGGGTGGGGGAGTGCTCTGGGTATGAGAGGCCGCCAGAGCCAGGCTTAGAGGTCCCCTGCCCCTCTAGAGCAGGGGTATGGCTAGCCTGGAAGGGAAGGGTCTTGCTCAGCCCAGTACCTGAGCCCCAGTCAAGGGCTTCCCAGGAAGGGCACAGGGATTGCTGGGGCCTGGGCACAGGCACCAGGAACAGAATAGCAAGAGCTGGCATTGCTCACATCCACAAAGCAGAAGGTAGAACAGCTTTAGCTGGACTCAGGTATCAGCCCCCACTTGCCAGACTGCTGCAGTGGGTAGCGGGTGCCACTCTAGGTTAGTGAGGACACACCCAACAAACCATCAACTAGATGGATGCTAGAAGATACACCATTAATGTACCATAATACCAAAAGCTCCAAAAGTTAACTGGGAACAATAGTGTCAGTGGAGCTTTTAAATAACCCAATGGGGTATAGTATTCAGCTCTAAACTGGCTCTTCAGGAAACTAGTGGACCTCCTGCATCTAAAAAGAAAGACCTACAAAGGATGGAGGACTGGATCCACCTCCAAGGAGGAATATTCTGCACTGGTCCAGACCTGCAGGGAGCGAAACAGGAAAACCAAGGCTGTGACTGAACTCCAACTAATTACAAGTATCAAGGACAATAAAAAGTCCTTTTTCAGATATGTGGGGAGCTGGAGGAAAAGCAAGGGCAACATTGGACCCCTGCTAAACCAGATGGGACAACTGACAACCGATGCCCAGGAAAAAACCAACTTGCTAAATGGGTACTTTGCACTGGTGGCCACCTATAAGTTTATCAGGGGTGCTCACCAGGATCTGGGGGAACGTCTGTTCACTAGAGCACCTCAGGGGAAGACAAGGTCAAATGGTCACAAACTCTTTCAGGACCATTTCAGGATGGACATAAGGAAGAACTTTACAGTCCGAGTCTTCAAGGTCTGGAATAGACTGTCACTGGAGGTGGTTCAAGCACCTACTTTAAACATCTTCAAGATAAATTTGGATGTGTATCTTGCTGGGATCCTATGACCCCTGCTAACTTTCTGCCCCTGGGGCAGGGGGCTGGACTTGATGATCTTCCAAGGTCCCTTCCAGCCCTAATGTCTATGAAATCTATGAAATTACATATAGATATTTTTTTGAGGCCCAGGCCTCTCATAACTAACTTGTTGCAATAAACGGAGGAAACATTAACATAGATACCACATTTTATTCCCTTTATGCTAATCCCCCTCCACCTGCCTCCCCAACCCCCCCCCCAAAAAACACACACACACAAAAAAGAAAAAGAATACAACCAGCAACTAAAAACTACTATCAGGCTTTGGGCTGTTCTAATTATAAGCAGAGGTCCTGGTTTTCTCTGATAAAAAATAAAATCCCCAATTTTCATATAAAAAGTAACCCCAAATCCACATTTTTCTGTGATTAAAATGAAACGCCACCCATATATATATATATATGGGTGGCGTTTCATTTTAATCTTGGAAAAATGTAGATTTTGGGTAACTTTTTTAAACCTGAAAACGGGATTTTTTTTAATCGGAGAAAACCAGGATCCCCTGATTATAAGCAATACCTTAACTTATCTCTTTCCCAAAACATTTTTAGAATCATCCCCCCCCCCCTCAAAATTTTAAAAACAATCTGATTTCTTTCCATTCCCCTTTCTTCACAGTTTATTTATAACATGCTTATTGGATAGCACTCAATGTAGCTATACCTCCCCTCAACTGTATTTTCAGCATCATATAAAAAAAACCTTTTTTTTCCCCACTTTCACTGATTTAACTTATATAACACCTACCTTCTCTTGCTAATAAAACAAATGATCTGAGCTGACTAATTTTACCATTATCTGATATTCTCCACTCTTGACCCTGCCAACATAACATTTAGGCTAAGTACTATATTGTATTTGACTAATCATATGCAATTTGTAAGTAGTTTTCCTTATTTTGAAATTTGGATAAAGCATAATGCTAATATTCCACTGTACTGTGTTTCTGTCATTCAGCTAGGTAAAGATTGATATCAGCTAGGTAAGATTGATATTCAAAGACTATTCATAATCTGTTCAAATGGCAGTTTTTCTGTCCTTTTTTTCCTGTTGGCTTTTAATGGTTGTTTAGAAGGTTTCAGCTTGACTGTACATCAGAGTAAAGTTTTTTGCATATTAGCAGAAGTATAGCATCAGCTCTGATGGCACAAACTCATCCCTAACAATTATTCATAGATTCATAGACATTAGGGCTGGAAGGGACCTTGAAGATCAAGTCCAGCCCCCTGCCTCAGGGGCAGGAAGTTAGCTAGGGTCAAAGGATCCCAGCAATAGGGTCAAAGGATCCCAGCAATTATACTCCCTCACTGATGTTTCATTCCTGAACTGGGAGAGCCATGCCTTGAGGAAAGTGACAGGGTGATTCTTCTTATATGTAAAAGCCCTGACCTCTCTAATGAGACTGCCTGAAAGGATGCCAGTTATGAGTGAGGTTCTTGTAATTTAAGCAGCAGTTACAAGCTTTCATATAGATCATAACATAACATCAGGTAGTACCAACATTCAATTATTACCAGCCTGGCTGCCCAAAATGTCCATATTCCATTTCCTTTGCAAGTACACTAGACAATGTGTACATATGTGTGGGGAAGGCGGACCGGGGGAGGTGGTGGTAGAAGGGGAAGAGAGGAAGAGGACAAAAAATCTCTCTCTCTCTCTCTCTCTCTCTCTCTCTCTCTCTCTCTCTCTCTCTCTCTCACACACACACACACACACACACACACACACACACACAGCAATCTTGATCCTGAAGATAAAAATGAAAAAGCTCAATGCATATTATTAATGAATTTTTCCACAGCAGCTTTTGAATGAGTGAGAGTTTGTTCCGTGCCATATCTTAGCCAACAATAAGAATATGTTAGTGCTTCACACACCCCACTGCGTAAGTCCTACCTAACTACATCAGCACTATTAATGCAATATATCTGTCAAGCTTTATTAAAATTCTTTTTGATGTGTATCTTGGCTCATAAACCTCCACACTATATTGATATTGCCTAAGGGAACGTCCTTGTAGCACTGAATCTCTGCAGATGGGATGATGAAAGAGAAATGTTCAAAACTTTATTCAAGATCAGTCTACAGTATAGCATTCTGCTTTCTCCTCTGGCAACACCTCTTTTGAACAGTGTTTCGCTCCATAGCAATTGTTCAAGCACTGGCTTATAGAACATTCCAATACACAGTGGAATGAACACTCCTAGGGATAAATAATTGAGTAAAAAAAGGTGAATAATGCATGTCAATTCATTTTCATATCTATTTTCTCTTTGGTGCCTCTATACCTATTGTACCTCCTAAACCAGCGAACAGACCTTGGTTAGCCAGCTTGATTACAGAGATATTCAGAGTAAGTAAGAATATTTCAAGTTGGTTGCAGCTGAAGGTTTTGTTTGCTTTCTTTATTTTGCTTTTTGTAATCTCTGCAGCTGAGGGTTTTGTTTGCAATCAAATATTGCGGGACATAGGAACAATCACAAGGACCAGCCCTTTTTTGCTCTTTCAAGCTTGGATCCTGTCTCTGGCAGAAGTTACTGCTGAATGCTTTAGAAAAGATAAAATCAGATCAAAAGGTAAAAGTAAACAAAGAAGATTTTTTTTTTAATCCGACCGGTGCTCATTTTCTGCCCTAAAGCACAGATATCGATAACCTTTATTAATTTTGCCTATTGTAACTGCTAGTATTATTTGTATGGATCTAAAGGCTGAATCTTTATTTGAAAGAAATTGTTACTTTGCTTCAAATTCTTTCAGCAATATATTCTTCCAATGAGAACTTTGGGTTCACTGTAAAGTCTATTTCTTTAATAAACTTTGTCTTGCATATACTTTTATGGGTCGAATCCAATTCCCGCTGAAGTTAACAACTGGGAATTTTTTCCATTTGGTGTTTTAAAACATTACCAGTTTAATAAGGGCAAAGATAAATATGAAAGATCTTACTCAGCTTTTCCTTATGGATATTCTCTGTGAAGTCAGAGAGAGATTTGCCCAAATAAGGACTTCAGCATTTGGGACCATATGGAAAATTACAGTTTCCTCATTAAATCTGCAAGGTAAAACATTTGTATTTTTTAATATAATTGACTGCATCAAACAAATTGTTTTTTAAAATATTTTTCAGCTAAAATGCCAAAGAAAATCCAAAGCAAAACAAAACAAAAGAAGCCCTAAAAAAATAGGAAAAGGCCTGTAATGTTAGCATCAAAACTAAGATATTGTGACAAATATATAGCACTGGGAGACTATAACAGCCATTTCCATTAGTTTAGGGGTCATAAATTGTAGGTGGATAAATTAAGCCATAAGTATTTTCCACCTAACAGTTTTCATTCTCTGCTTGAGAGATCTGTTTCTAGTCAGTGAATTCCATTTTAGTATTAGATACTGAAAGCTTAGGTGGAATGAATTGTACAATAGTAAAATGTTCATTCTGTGAATTAAAAATGCTTCTTAGCCTAGTACTTTGGGCAAGGAAGTAGCCTGAGGATTCCCAGAAGAACTTCAATCACAAGGATCTCAGTGGAAGTCTCTGACAGTAGCTCATCTTGTGGCCCAGCTTCAACGTCTTTTACTTTAAAAAACAGACGTGAACTGCAAGAAAAGATGATGAGATATCAGCAACTGCTTATCTCCCCTAGAAAAGTATGACATGCATGATGGATAGGTTGCCAGGAGCTTTCCAAACATCCTTGAGCCCTCTATTCCCTACATTTTATGTACTGGTAGGTCTCTCCCTTGAAGTGTATGTAAGATCTCTAGGACAAAAGACAATAATATCCTTGAACTTTCTTTCTTCCATATGGGGTGAAGAGCAGCCTGTTTAAATTTGCAGACAACACCAAGATTAAGGGTGAGATGCTAGAAGGGAAGGGCAGATTACAGCAGGACCTGGACAGGTTACAGGAGTGGGCAAATGAAAATAGGATGGGATTCAATACTGACAAGTGCAGGGTGCTGCACTTGGGCAGTAGGAACCAGCAGCATACCTATAGGCTGGGGAACTCTCTTCTCAAAAGCACAGTAGCAGAAAGAGATCTTGGAGTTATTATTGACTCCAAAATGAACATCGGCCGACAATGCGAGAACACAGTCAGTAGGGCTAACCATACCTTGTCATGCATCCACAGATGCATCTCAAGCAGGGCTAAGGAGGTGATCCTTCCCCTCTATGCAACACTGGTCAGGCTGCAGCTGGAGTACTGCATCCAATTCTGGGCGCTGCACTTCAGAAGGGATGTGGACAGCATTGAGAAGGTCCAAAGGAGGGCCACTCGCATGAGCCCAGTTTTCCCTCCTGCCCATGGCAGGGGGTCAGACTAGAAGATCTACAAGGTCCTTTCTGACCCTATATCTATGAATCCAGGCAAATGTTAAACTGACCAGTCATCAGGCAAAGAAAATATAATGAATACAACCATATTTTCTCATACAACACATCCTCAGATAAGACATAAATCTTCTTTTGGGAAGGCAGAATTACTTAAAAAGAAAGATTTTTTCAGTGTCCTGGTTGAATCCTGACCACAAGAGATCCTGTTCACATGGCTTAAACCCAACTGTCATAGCTCAGCCAAAATGTAGGATTTATCCCCCTCATATCTACAGTCAGTTCTATTGGCTGTGACACTGGAGGTCTGACCCTGAACGGTGAACTTCCCCTTCTTGCTTGAGGCTGGCAGGGGAAGTACAGTAGCTATTCTACATTATCTCCATGTTTCTATTCCATTTAGCATAAAAAGTCAGCATTCCTGCTTAAAGGCATGCATCCCAATTTTGAAGGGCTGAATTTTGGGGAAAGGGTGTATGTGATATGCAAGGATCCTGGCTTGCTTTGATTAAAAAAAATCCCAATTCTCAGTACAAAAAAAGTAACCCTAAATCCACATTTTTCCATTATTAAAATGAACCACCACAAATATATATATCTATATTCCTACTGTACAATAAACATACGTGTGTGTATATACACACACACACACACACACGTACATACATACATACAAACATATTAGTGGTGTTTTTTTAATCATGGAAAAAATTGGATTTGGATATATGAATATATAGATAGATATACAGAAAAAGCTTTGTTATCTGGCACCCATGGGGAATGTGGGGTGCTGGATAACAAAATATGCCAGTTAACTGAGCAGACCTGTGCTTGTTCGGGCCGCCATCTCTCCCACCACATCCGGGGCATTGTTGCCCCTCCCATCACATCGCCACCCCTCCCATGGGCCCTGCAGGACAGGGAGGGGGTCCCATGCAAGCTGCTATGCCCCAGGTCATGGGAGCTCAGCAAAACCAGAAGTGCCACAGTGGGCACTTCCGGTTTTGCTTTTCCCTTATAAGCCAGCATGCCAGTTAATAGTGCATGCTAGTTTGTAAGATGCCAGATAGTGCAGCTTTTCCTATATATATTAGTGGTGTTTCATTTTAATCATGGAAAAACGTAGATTTGGTGTTACATTTATTAACCGAAAATTGGGGATTTTTTTTTAAATCAGAGAAAATTAGGATACCTGGGGTGTGACATAAAATACAATGTTAGTTTGGATTGGAAATTCTACATGAAGAATGCATTGAGTAAAAAACCATGTTATGAGACATTTTTTGGTTAGGCTACTCTCCACACAAACAGCTGAGCCATATAATACTTTGGTAGCCAGTATTCCCTCTAAGCTGTGTGGCATGCACAGCCATGCTCATGCTGCACTGCCAGGTGCCTGTGCAGCCGTGCATGCTACACAGCTTAAAGAGAACACTGTAGCAACAGAAAATTCATATTAATTTGACATAGAATATTTTAACTAATCAAAGCAAATAAGGTAGATCCTTCACCTGCCCAGTATCAATATTCACAGACTAAAATGAAGGTAGAATAACCAAAACACAGCACAAGGCAATGTGAATGAATAGGAACCTAAAGCAATCATCCACTAGTGATTATTAAAGAGACCTTAATTCAAATAAAAATACTCTTCCACCAGCCTTGTAAATAGACAGAAACAGCATTTCTAGTGCCCAAGCGCCACCGCCAATGGACATACAGTTAAATGACAGAATTTTGAGAAAAGAAACCCTAAATTTGACAAAAATTAAACAAACTGTATTATCCTCTCTACCTTTTTAATTTGGACTATACAATGGAGATTTTCAAAGGCACATAATGGGTATATGTGTTCAATTCATGCTGCAAGTCAATAAAACCAATGGGAGTTCAATTATTAATTCCTCCTTGTGCCTTTGAAACCCCCTTTCCAGTTATTTGCTTGGCTGTACTTTCTTCAAGGCAAGTGCTGAAAATGCCTACCTGTGTAACTGGTGGAAAAATTCATGTCAGTGATGAGCAAAGGTGCTACCCAATTGTTCCTTTGTAAATTTTAATCTTACAGCCAAAAAGGAGACCATTTTCAGGCCCAACCTTTCCACCTTGAGCTAAACTTACACTTCAAACCAGTCTCAGTCTACTAAAGGCATCTCTGTTGTTAAATGTGTTCTTTATATCTCAAAAACTCAGTTTGCTAATCTATCTGGATTGTCTAAATTGCCCATTGTAGTTGTTGCTGGATAAACGTATTAAGCAATACGCTAAGTTCATATTGGCTTTCTCTGACCTTCTTTCAGTATTTTTCCTACAGCTGATATTTAATAGAGTGCTCAAGTGAAGATAGGAGTCTCCTCCTTTGCAATAGTGCACAAAGTGATATTACAAGATGGTTTCACCCTGTGAATACTGGTATGTAACAGGGAGCCAGAGGCTCCCTTTATGGAACAGGGAAAAACTCATCAGGATGGTTGCTGTGTAGGCAAACAAGCAGTCAAGATAAGGACTGCAGACAAGACTAGCAGCCAAGATAAGGACTTAGGCAGCCATGGGGAGGGCGAAGAGGACCATTAACTCATAAGGACAAATACCTGGGGACCCAGGTATACTAAGGGATGATGCTAGATAAGAGCATGCTCTGAGGCAGAGGAGACTGGGGGAGCAGAGCTCTGCAAGGGAAGCAGTAGCTTGAGAAAGCTCAGCAATGAGCCAGGTCCCTCCCATCCAGAAAAGGAAAAGGGACCTCCACATAACCCATGCAGGGACCCTGACTCTCAGCAGCATGGTGTGAGAGACTGGCTTTAAGGACTGCCTGGAGGGAAATGATTATTTTCTCAGAGTGGGGAAAACTCTGTTTGTTTAAAGATACAGCTCAGTCTTTTTTTCCTTTGCTATTTACAGGGTTGCCAGAGTGAAGCTGCCTGTGTTAAAGGGATAGCAGGGCTTTTTCTTTATAATGTTGACTTACCTAGTGTGGGGAGGGTTTAGTTATGGCACTAGCCTGTCTTTATGTTGTACTTTATGATTGGTTTGCGCTGGGACTTCCAGAGGTGGAGGAGATCAGAGTAATGCCCAAGCAGGGTGGAAATAATGCCAGGGAGCACAGTGCCGAAACTGAGCAGACACAGGGCCAGGAGGCCCAGTACCTGAAAGCGGTAGATGATGGATGCAAGGACCCAGAGTCATGGTAGGTGAGGCAGGGGCCCAGAGCACATAAGATGCAGTCTGGTGAAGTAGTCCTAGGCTGAGAAATGCCCAGCTGGAGAATAGGGGCTAAGGCCATCAATTCTGACCCCCTGACAAGGGTGTAGAGGCTAGAAGAGGCTTGAGATGATAACTGGTAATACCTGTGAGGCATGGGCATAGCTGAAGGGGTGGTCAGAAGCCATGCACACAGCCTTTAAGGCACCTGGTATCAAAACATACTGAGAGATTGAGAGAGACTGGACTGCTGGGAGACGCAGACAGTTCTGCTGGGAGACGCAGACAGCAAGGTCCCATCGCTCACGCAGGTTTCTAACCTGTGTACAGGACCTCCACCTGACACAGGAGGTGCATGGTCCCACTAGGGGGAATGCCATACTGGATCTGGTATTGGCAACAGGGGATGACATGATAGGGGACCTCCAGATTGGTAGCCATTTGGGAGACAGTGATCACCTAATAATAGAATTCAACATAAGACGTCGAGTGGGTAAGGTAACTAGTAGGGTGAAAGTGCTAGACTTTAGGAAAGCTGATCTCAATGCACTCAGGCGATTAGTCAGGGACGCACTGCAGAGTAGGAGTTTTGAAGGGATGGGAGCCCAAGAAGGGTGGCTGTGCCTTAAGGAAACGATCCTTCGGGCACAAAGCAAGATGATCCCCGAGTGAGGCAAAAAAGGGAAAGGGGCCAGGAGGCTTCTATGGCTGACCAGAGAAATCCAGGGCAGCCTAAGGGCCAAAAGGGGAGCACATAAAAAGTGGAAACAGGGTGAGATCACTAAAGATGAATATACCTCCTCTGCTCGTGCTTGTAGGGAGGCAGTTATACAGGCCAAAGCTACCATGGAGCTGAGGATGGCAACCCAAGTAAAAGACAACAAGAAATTGTTTTTTAGATATATTGGGAGTAAAAGGAAGGCCCAGGGAGGAATAGGACCTCTGCTAAATGGGCAGAAACAATTGGTGACAGATAGGGGGGACAAGGCTGAACTCCTCAACGAGTTCTTTGCCTCAGTGTTCCTAAGCAAGGGGCACAACAAGTCTCTCACTGGGGTTGTAGAGAGGCAGCAGCAAGGCGCCAGACTTCCATACGTAGATCCTGAGGTGGTGCAGAGTCACTTGGAAGAACTGGATGCCTTTAAGTCGGCAGGCCCGGATGAGCTCCATCCGAGGGTGCTGAAGGCACTGGCCGACATCATTGCAGAGTCACTGGCGGGAATATTCGAACGCTTGTGGTGCACGGGCCAAGTCCCAGAGGATTGGAAAAGGGCTAACGTGGTCCCCATTTTCAAGAAGGGGAGGAAGGAGGACCCGGGCAACTATAGGCCAGTCAGTCTCACCTCCATCCTTGGTAAAGTCTTTGAAAAAATTATCAAGGCTCACATTTGTGAGAGCCCGGCAGGGCAAATTATGCTGAGGGGAAACCAGCACGGGTTTGTGGCGGGCAGATCGTGCCTGACCAATCTAGTCTCCTTCTATGACCAGGTTACGAAACGCCTGGACACAGGAGGAGGGGTGGATGTCGTATACTTAGACTTCAGGAAGGCCTTCGATACAGTATCCCACCCCATACTGGTGAACAAGTTAAGAGGCTGTGATGTGGATGACTACACAGTCCGGTGGGTGGCGAATTGGCTAGAGGGTCGCACCCAAAGAGTCATGGTGGATGGGTCGGTCTCGACCTGGAAGGGTGTGGGCAGTGGGGTCCCGCAGGGCTCGGTCCTTGGACCGATACTCTTTAATGTCTTCATCAGCCACTTGGACGAGGGAGTGAAATGTACTCTGTCCAGGTTTGCAGATGACACAAAGCTATGGGGAGAAGTGGACACGCCGGAGGGCAGGGAACAGCTGCAGGCAGACCTGGATAGGTTGGACAAGTGGGCAGAAAACAACAGGATGCAGTTCAACAAGGAGAAATGCAAAGTGCTGCACCTAGGGAGGAAAAATGTCCAGCACACCTACAGCCTAGGAAATGACCTGCTGGGTGGCACAGAGGTGGAAAGGGATCTTGGAGTCCTAGTGGACTCCAAGATGAACATGAGCCGTCAGTGTGAGGAAGCCATCAGAAAAGCCAATGGCACTTTATCGTGCATCAGCAGATGCATGACGAATAGGTCCAGGGAGGTGATACTTCCCCTCTATAGGGCGCTGGTCAGACCGCAGTTGGAGTACTGCGTGCAATTCTGGGCGCCACACTTCAAGAAGGATGCCGATAACCTGGAGAGGGTCCAGAGAAGGGCAACTCGTATGGTCAAGGGCCTGCAGACCAAGCCCTACGAGGAGAGACTAGAGAAACTGGACCTTTTCAGCCTCCGCAAGAGAAGGTTGAGAGGCGACCTTGTGGCTGTCTTTAAGTTCATCACGGGGGCACAGAAGGGAATTGGTGAGTATTTATTCACCAAGGCACCCCTGCGGGTCACAAGAAACAATGGCCACAAGCTAGCAGAGAGCAGATTTAGATTGGACATTAGGAAGAACTTCTTCATAGTTCGAGTGGCCAAGGTCTGGAACGGGCTCCCAAGGGAGGTGGTGCTCTCCCCTACCCTGGGGGTCTTCAAGAGGAGGTTAGATGAGTATCTAGCTGGGATCATCTAGACCCAGCACTCTTTCCTGCTTATGCAGGGGGTCGGACTCGATGATCTATTGAGGTCCCTTCCGACCCTAACATCTGTGAATCTATGAATATGAAATGATTCCCTGAGGACCTTGGGCAGCCTCCTAATCTCTTAGGGTGCCTATACACATGCATTGAGGCTGCTCCTATGCACTGTAATTATAGCATGTCAGAGTAGACTCGATTTAATTGAGTCTGCTGGAGCGCAGTAATTACTGGGGATCCTGGTTTTCTCTGATTAAAGAAAATTCCCAATTTTCAGATTAAAAAAAGTTACCCAAAATCCATGTTTTTGTGATTAAAATGAAACACCACTGTATATAGCATTTTATGCATCAGCATCCCCACTCCAGCATCTTGTGTATCAGCATCCCTGCATTAAATAATGGTGGCGGTGCTTTAACTAAAGCTCATTCAAGGAGCTCTAGGTAAAATGCCTCACAGTCATGCTGATACATGAGATGCTCCAGAGCCACTCCAGTTAAAGCACTCCTCCCTGAGCACATGTATAAATGCTCTTACTTTTAAATTAACATCAAAAGGCATAAGAGGTGAGGGAGACAGAAGGGCCTAGAAGCTGGAGTCGGAAGAAGGCTGGTGGTCACCAGAGGGAGATACTGTGCCACTTGACCTCACCCTGCTACATGGCATTTACAATTGTTGTCAACAATGGTAGGGATGCACCTGTGAGGCATAGCAGGTATATAAAATGTAGGTGTAAAAGGTGATTCAAAGAACTCAGTGTTCTTGGAAAGGGAGGTCAGTAATTCAGGGCCATTCTCTGTGAAGGTTCTGAGCTCTGTGATATCTGAGCTCAGGATATCCCTTTGACTGACATTGTGGAACAGGGGTGGGCAATTATTTTGGCTGGAGGGCCACTTAATGAGTTTTGGTGTCCTCTCATGAGCTGGATCCCATGAGCTGATGGCTGCCTGCCCATGGGCCAAATACAATCAGTTGGCAGGCCAGATCCATCCCATAGGTTGTATTTTTCCCAACCCTGTTTTAGAGTGTTATTGAATGTTAAAAGAAGATGGAATCTCCAAGGGACCTGGAACCCTGGTTATTGTGGATGCAGAACAAGACATTAAAGGAATCCATATCACATCATCAGTGTGACACACTTGCACCTTTTACTTCTACTCAAGAGATAAACTGCAATTTTGATATGCCCTTCTGAATCAACTCTATCCATAAAGAATCCTAATAAGCCAAAACTAAGGTGCAAAGATGTGGGTCACTGTGAAGATGTTTATGCAATCTAGCACATTACCTGCACTGAAATACTAATACCTTGGGAAGCATGCACAATTCCTATTTGAAAACACTCAGAAGTTCCATCCCTATTCTCAATCTCTCTTTTTAATTATAGGTGGCATGTTTAGTGATAGTAAGACAGGAATTGAGCCTCTCTGTAATAATTTATGAATGCCGAATGCTGACTTGTTTATTAGGATATTTGCTGTATGCCTATTGGTTTCTTTTAATAATGGACTGTAAGAAAAAAAATAGCTTCACAGAAAAAGAATGATTCAAGTTAGGCTAGATCTCCACAAACACTTAAAGGTAATTAAAAGGGCAATGCCAGCACAGGAGATTTTTTTAAAAAGTAAAAAAGAAAAACATTCTGGCAGGTTTAAAAAGAAATTTTCTCTCAAGAGAGGTGGGGGGAGGCTAAGACTGGTGCCTGCTGAGTTGTCTCAATAAGTTAAGCCTGTCTAGGTCACCCAAAGGATGGCAAATCCTTTAGAAAATTAAACAGCACTGTGGTTTGTTCCTACTGTACAATAACCAACATTTTTAGTCTTTAATATTGCTGCTTGATGCCTAACTTCACTGCTGGTTGCACGCTTCTGAAAAGAAGAACTCAGCTAGATCTTCAGTTGATAGATAAGATACTGCAATGTGGACTAGTCCAGAAATGCCTGGATTGCAAAATGCTAATCCAGACTAGGTAAAAGCACAAAGTGTGGCACCTAAGAGTTTACCTACCCCACTGTTGAGGTGAGCCCCAGCACTGAAGGGCTTAAGTGTGCTCCATCCATCTATTCTAACCAAACCTCTTCTGGGCTTGTTTCCAGCAGCAACCCTGAAGTACACTGAAAATCAAGGTTCAAGAGCAAACAGATTCATGAGCCTAAAGTAAGAACATTGATTTTTTTTGAGGTTGGATAATACCTGAGGATTCAGGTATGTGAATTGTGGGCAGAAAATGCTTGGGAACCTCATTTCTGGGAACCTCATTTCAGAGTAAAGAAGCAGTCTGGTTTCTGTCAGACAGGAAACAGAGCTCCTAATTATAACGAGCTGTGACAGATATCTAGCACTAATGCTGTATGTACATATTGAAATAATCTGGGAGACTTTTCCTGGGTTTTTTTCTCCCGATAGAAAAAACCTATGCCTGATTAGAAGTTCTAATGCTGAGCCCATGAAGAACAAAGAACTTGCAGTGCTGATGCTGCACATCTATGGGGCCCTATGCACACATCCCAGATACTCTACAGACTCCCTTAGTCTGCCCAAAGACAGAATGGAAGCAGCACACAGGGCAGCCCTGATTGGCTGACCCAGACTACCTGCAACTCCCTGAAAGACAATGTAGGGATTGTGAAGGGGCGGGGGGGGGGGGGTGTCTTATTTTGTTCCCTGCTTGATTGGAGCAGCAGTCCAGAAAGTGACACACTGGCTACATATCCATATACAAATAATTTTCTGTGTAGAAAATTCAGGCACATTAAGGTACATGTCTGTATGCGTGCTCACGTCAAGAGCAAACTGAGCCAGACAGAAGCAGCCTAGTCCAAGATTGCTGCTTCCCTACCCTACCCCACTGGAGCAGGCAGGGGGAGCTGAAGGTGTGCAGGTCAGGCCTGGGCTCCAGCGGGTGGGGGGAGCTGTCCCAGCTTTGGGGGTAGCTCCTTTCCAGCCATAGAGATCAGGGCTAGTCCTAACTCCCAGGGGGTGGAGAGAATTGTCCTGGTTCTAGGAGCAGCTCTCTCCCAGAGACCCCTCCCTAGACTTCATGCAGCTGGAAGGGAGTGGCCCCCAGAGTCAGAACAGCTCCCCCTGCCCACCAGGGCTCAGGGCTTAGCTAGGCAGTGATTTTGGTCCTCTACTGCCTGGGCTCACTGGGAACAATTTGCTCCTGGCCAGTGACTGTACATGCATGTCAGCACAGTAGCTTAAAGCACTGTTTCTAGTATCTGTATCTGTGGGTGCTTTAAACAGTGCTTTAAATTAATCTACTGTGTAATAACCGCTGTGCATGCATATATGGTGATGATTTACTGAACATTAGATTAGCCTTACTGTACAGTAAAGCATTTTATTGCACAGTAAAGCATCTTGTATAGATGTGCCCACTGTCTTCCTGAGGTAGAAAGGGAGCAAAGCACCCTGGGATACTGTAGGACTGTGCTGAGACTTCTCTCAGAAGGGAATGTGTCCCAGGAGAAACTTTCCTTGGTGTAATTTAATTCAGGTTGTTACTGTGTTATTTTTCTTCTGAAGTGGCCATTTTTGCTTTGGGAGATATATCCTAAGCATCTGTAAACTCACAGTTTTTCCTGGGAGAGTAGCAACTCTCCCAGGAAAACCTGAATATCCATACTTAGCCTATGATTGCACAAATTCTTTTTTTATAAATCTTTTCTATTACTTAAAAGAAGATACAGCTGACCAACTAGTAAACCTATGATCTTCTGTAAGGGACAGTGTGCAAAAAATGAAGTTTTTTGTTAAGTAAAGATGCATAGAAAAACAAAAGCACAGAAACATTGTGCAATAAAAGTTTATTGTAATTTATATACATAGGGAAATGAGCTAAAATTGTGCAGATAACCTTAGCTTGATCATTTTCTGACTCCTGAGGCCTGTTTCACAAACCTATTGATATTTTAGTAGAGCTTCTCTTTTGTATGACATATACTTTTATACAGGAAACCATGGGCCAGAGTCCAATCTCATTTCAGGACAATGCAGCTAATTCTGTATTGACATCTGCATAACTGAGATTTGAATTTGTCCCAATATGTATGAATCAGGATGGATCATTTAAACATATCCTAGGAAATCTGAAATCTTTAAGTACAGCTGGTGACTTTACACACTAAAATACCTTTAATAGAAATCTATTTTGAGTCTAATTAATATTCCCTACAAGCAGTTTTAGACAAATCAGATAGTTCCTTGAAAAATGTTTTTTGTACAGACCTGAAGGGAGAAGATTATGTTATTCTTCATGCTTCTGACCCACATAAGAAACATAATGAATCACTGTTATCAAATCATGCTCAGAAAACACTGCTTTTAATGGCCACCCTCTAAAATAATTTAAAGACAATCTATAACTAGAATATCTCTAGACAGTCAACATGCCTCAAAATAATATAGATCTTTGAGCACCTTCAAACTTTTAATCTCCTTCCTATTTTCTATGTGATTCTTGTGCATTTTTACTTCCCTTTGCTAAAACAGCAAAATTGCAAAGCTGCTGTAAGATTAATCACAGCTAAGCTCAACTATGTTCAAAACTGGCAATGTCAGCAGGAGAGATACTAGTGAGCGCTAGGTGATCATCAGCTCATCAGTGCCAATTTTATCACATTCTTCACTCCACAAATTTATCTGTAAAATCCCTGCCCCTCCCCTTTAACTTAGTCTTGGAAATACCAAACTATGTCACAGAAGTGTAACACACTTGTGAAAGCTGTGGAAGATTCAGTCTAATGTGCATTTCTCAGAAATGCTAAACAAGTTTCTGAATAATTTTGCTTTTGGGTAGTGACTATTTCTGTAATGCTTCATGATCAGCCTAATTTTTAATTTTTTTTTATATATATTTAGATATGTTTTACATAATGAGGATATGCAGAATGTATTGTGTTATGAAGGTGAAAAAAGGAACAGAAAGAGTAATGTCAAAAGGAAGTACAGAAATAATCAGGCTCAGAAGCTGAAGAACCTTTATTTGCTTACTTATCAAGCAAAGATTTCTCAGGTATAATGATTCAAGATTCCAAGACTCAAATAATATAGATGCTGACCCCTGTTATATTGTGTAAACTGACTTCAATGGATCTACTCCAGATTTACACTGAGATGAGACTATCCACTGAAATTGTATAGCAACAGAGAAGAATTAGTTTTATATAAATGTTGAAAGTGTTTTCTTTTGAAAAATCACACTTGCATCCATTTGTGTTGTAAGTGGAAGCAAAAAAAGTAGCTAATTTATAGTCTTTCAAAGATCAGGCTTTCAGGTAAAATACCTTATTTTTAAAATTATTTACATATATATTTAATTTCCAATCTTTTACAACAATTTACATTTTAGTTCAGAGTTAAGTAATCTTGCAAAAAAACCTGCATTTAGTAAAAAGAGATATGTGTGTATTACCTGAAAAACCTTAGAAGAAATTAATTATATAGTGGAAATAAAAAACACGAAAAAAATGTGACCATGGGATACTAAGAGAGCCTGGCTTTTTAGTCAGCAAAACAAAACATGAGAGTACACATTCATCAGAGATTAAACACCAGCAAAAGAAATGAGGTTTTCAAGTTGAACGACACTGTTGGCTTAAGAACAAATGGTATAAACTAGCCCTAAATAAATTCAGGTGGAAAGTTTAAGATAGAATTCTGTACTTTTTTTAAACGGATTATACCACATGGTTGGCTGTGATAGCAGGGGAAAGGACTTGATGGCCTGTACCTTGCAGCCCTATGAAGAAAAGACAGTAAAAGTATGCTTAAGGAGGGATGTTTGTGCCTGAAAGCTTGCAAAGAACTTTTCCCAAAACTATTTAGTTGGCCTAATAAAAGATATCACAGCTACCCAAAGAACCTTGCCTGTTTATTTCATTAATATTCTTGAAAATACAAGTTTAGAGATATGGAACATATAATGGAAATGAAAAGCAGGGAGACCATCACCTAATCCAACCCGCGAATAGTGTAACTATGGTGGGTAGGCCAGGGCATCAGCCCCCAAAATCAACTTGAGGGAAGTGAAGGAAGACCAGCTGCCATGATGGTGGCCCAGACACCAGCGCCAGCAGCCCAGTTACAGGTGCAGTTGCCACCCCCCTCATTGCTAATCCCCAACATGCAGATCTTCTTAGTTATGCCCCTGCGAACATGCTACTTAAGAAAGGATCATATCTATCTAAACCATGTGAGAAAATATTTGCCTGACTATTTAAAAATTTCTATCGATGCAAATGTTACGATCTCTTGGAATTTGTTCCAGTGATTAACCATCCTCACAGTCAGAAAGTAGTTCCTAATGCCTTATCTAAATCTCCTTTGTCACAATTTAAGCCTATTACTTTTTATCCTGTCCTCTTTAGACACAAAGAACACAGCATCCCCTGTATAATAACCCTTTTAGTATTTGAAGGCTGCTATCAAATCCTGCTTCAGTCATTCCTTTCATAAACTCAAAAAAAAAATTTTCTATTCCACCAATCTCATTTTTTTTCTAGACTTCTAATAATTTTGTTTCCTTTCTCTTGAAGTCTAACACCCAAAAAGGGGGACAGAACTCCTCACCAAATTAGAAATATAGCTATAACAGCAAGGTTAAATTAAATGACCAGTATAACAAGTGACCATGTAGTGTACTCCAAGGGAAGGGGGAGGATTCTCCATGTCTTGATGCCTCTACCAAGAGGTTGAGGCCTCCCTTTTCTATCAGATATGCTTGAAATCAAATACAAGCTGTGTTTTTGTCAAACACAAATCAAACATAAGTTGTTCAGTTGCATACAGGGATACATGCATGACATTTAGGGCCCTGCTACACATTTAAATTAAAGCTGGATAGAAACCAGCTAGGGCTGTTAAACATTTTCAAGCACTAACTTTATAACCGGTTGGCTCCTTTTGTAGCTGGATAGTAATTGTAATGGTGAGATTATTACTTTGCACATGTGGCTGGTCTAAATTTATTATGCAATTACCCAGATAATTGTGTAATAATTACTTTGCACTTGTGGCTGGTCTATAGCTATTGCATGAGTAACCAGTTAATTGTGTACTGTATGTAATGTGAAGCAGGGGCTTTAAGGGACTGCAATGTACTGAGTTCAGACTAAGTGATCTAATGGTCCTTTAAATCTCTATGAATTCTGATTGACAGCAAGGGCTTTAGTTGGATAAGTTCTTGCCCTTTTTCACTATTTGAGTAACACAAAAGGACTGTTAAAGGGATATTTATGTAAAGGTAGTGTCTTAATGTTTGGGAAGAAAAACAGCAATGACTGTGAAGTAAAAAATACTAAACAAAATACGCACAAGCAAATAAAGCTGTTATTACTTGGACAGCAGATCCCAAATTAAAAACTAGAACAATGCATTAAGGTCTAGTGGAAATCTCATGCTAGTCCTATTTGCTATTGTTTTTTCCTTCCACCTCTTTCAGTCAAGGCCGCTAAAATATACATCATGTGTAGTACTTTATCTATCACTCATGGTAAATCACATTTTCCAGAATTAAAGTACTATTTGTTTTGGGTCCTAATTACCTGACTTAACAGTATGTCATATTTGTGCTCCCCACCCCCCAGTAATTATGTTCTGAATCAGTGTGACATTCAATATTGACCTTTATTTATAGATCTCACAAACAGGCAAATGTTTATTTATAAACCATGAAAAGCAGAGTTCACGCAAATATTGATTCAATATATAAAGAGCAGTGGCCTGGCACTCTGTAAGTAGAAGTAATCACTGACAATTACTGGAGACTATTTTTCACTACTAATCCTGGACTTAACCTT
Organism: Alligator mississippiensis; assembly: GCF_030867095.1. Taxonomy (NCBI): domain Eukaryota; kingdom Metazoa; phylum Chordata; order Crocodylia; family Alligatoridae; genus Alligator; species Alligator mississippiensis. Next base: position 369,152,099 of record NC_081824.1, read on the forward strand.
ATAATTGTATTACTACATTTGTTCACTCTGCCCATACATCACCATGTTCTTAGTAAGAAAACTGCTATCAATATAATTTAATAATGTACAGGAGAAAAATGATTTTAATCAGTTTAAAAATAATGAAGAGCTATAATTGACCTCAGGTGCTTGGAAAAGTTTTCAAATAACCATTTTTATATTAGATGCTAATTTATTATTTAAATGTATTACTGGGGGAAGGGGGTGGAATGCTAGTTGCTGAATTATACTCCTCTGATGTTTACATCTATAATCATATTCCTGAGTGCTCATAAGAGTCTCCCTCTGGGCTAATCTCAGCAGTGATTTAACTGCTGGTATAAATTCTAAATTGGGTGCGAGGTGGGTGAAACCGATTTTATGCAGAGACAAACCACAAGGCTGTATAAAATGCACTGAGTGGGCCTGATTCTTCTTATGTGTATCCCAGTATAAATCAGGATTGATGCCAGTGAAATCAAAAAAAGCTTACACAGTAAAACTAGGGATGGATATTTAAGGGCTTTGTCACAGGTTACATTCAAAGCAGCATAAGGGAACTGAAAATGACAATATTCACCCATTACATGGTGTTTAACTGTCATAAGCGCCCTCTAAACATTTTAACGATAAGCCACTCAAAAGGAGGTTTTTCTAGGAAACATTTAACCCATGCCATTCCAGGGTATTATTTGAATGGTCAGGAGAGGAAAAATGCTTTATTTCCAGTCCTTCAGCATCCCGAGATGCACAGCTCCCAGCTTTTCTACCCATTCCCATCCTCCAAGACTGTAGTGGTCTCCTCTGCCCCAACCTTCCTGCTGAGAGAAACTGCTCTGAGTGCCATAAGCTGGGAAAGCCTGTGTCTTCTGGCTTCACGGTCTCACTGCCAGGAGACTCAATTTCAGTGAGACCAGAGAGTCCCAGGGAAGCCACTGTGTAAGTTTCAGTGAAAGCAGAAATCCAGGATCCCTGCTGCATGGAGCCTCTGCCTCAATTTCAGCAACACCACAGAGTACCCAGGAAGCAGCTTCCCCAAGGTCCCTGCTCTCATGCCCTAGGGATAGAAGTTACACATAAACAGTTTAAGTGATCAGAAACTGGTTTAAACCTGTAACATAACAGAAGTTCAGTGCATATAAACCAATTTCAAAATAGCTGAAACTGGTTTAAGATAAATCTGGTTGTATTTAGTATCAGGCTTAACTCATTTGGGTTAAACCGGTTTATGGAATTTTCATTCCATTCTATTCCCATACTTATATGGATATATGTTTTTTATATATGTAGATATATATAAGTGGTGTTTCACTTGAATCATAAAAAATATGGTTTGTGGGCTACTTTTTTAATCCAGAAATTGGGGATTTTTTTTTTTAATCAGAGAAAACCAAGATCACTGGTGATGAGCAACCCTGTAGAGTTCTGCTGCTGTGAGTCTGGACTGCAAATCCAAGAGAACTTGGGGGCAGCAAGAAGAGGAAGCAAACACACAGCCCATGCTGGATACATGCCAGAGAGCTGTGCCCTTGTGTCCTCAGCTTCTGGCCTGAGCCACTGCAGGTATGTGGCTACATTTTGTGAATCAAAGAGAATGGCTGTCCAGTTGTTTCTCAGTTTAATCTCTGCAGCTTAGACTAACCTGCAAAGACTGAATTGATTCAGCCTCAGACTTTTTGACTGTGTACTTAGCCGTGGAGCTGTGGTGGCTCAGCACTGAGAACAGAACCCTATTCAATTCAGTGAGACCAGGGAGCCCCAGTGAAGCTGCTTCCAAGCTTCAAACCTCTCTCCATCCTACCTGGCTACTGTCTCCATGCCCCTGCTCACTCAGCAAGTCCCAATTAGGCAGGTCTGAAATGACATGAAGACTTCATCTGTGACTGCTCTAAAACTACCCTAAATTTATGACATTATAACATTGCACAGACTTTTGGAGTTATACCGGTAACCTGTGACAAAGCCCTAAAGTGCCTAAGGGTATGCAAACAAATATAAATTGCACCAATTTAGTGCAGAAGAGAGGCAAATTTAGTACTGAAGTCAATACATGATCAACAGTCTCTTCCATTTGCTACATGTTAGGTAGGCACAAATGCTAACCAGAATACTTCCCAGGAAATTAAGATAAGAGCTCTTGAGAAGTCAAAAGGACTTCTCCAAAAATTATGCTTAAAGTCTGCTTGGGCTCTTTTTTGGTTCTCAACTTTTTTCACCAGAAAAAGAACAGGATACTGGAAATATTTTGTCAAAAGAAGGCGCAAATAGTCCATCATTATTTATCCACAAAACAGGAGAAAAATGGAAGGATAGTGACATATATGTCATTGTTTACAACATGATTGGGAATAAACTGGATGAGAACTGGAGGTTGTGGTGGGAAGCCGTGGTTTGGAGCAGCAGAGGATAGGTCCAAGTTACAAGCCATCAGAAACCAGATGTCAGCACCTGAGCACCAAGCTAAGGGAGTAACCAGGATCAGGGTTCAGGAAGCAAGCCATGGTCAAGCCAAAATTCAAACACTGAGACAGGGGGTTTTATTGGAATCAGTAGTCAAGAAGCAAGCTGAGATCAAACTGGAGTCTGTTGTCCAAGAGGCTGGGTACATGGTGCAGTATGCCAGGGCAGGAACCAGGGAAGTCACAGAGCCAGGAACTACTCAAGGACTGAAGCCAGTACTTTCCCAGCAAGGCTCAGGTGCTGTAGGAGTTCCTTAAATCCAGCCCCAGAAGCAATCAGGGACTCACCTGGCTTTGCTTAGTGGGTTGAGTGAGGCTGCCCTAGTTACACAGGCTGCAGTACAGAAACTTTATAAGTTCAACCTTTTAACATCTTGTATTTATTTGGAACTTATCCACCCGCTATATTTTTCCATTTCCCAAAGGAGAGGGAAAACAAAAACAAAAATTTGTTGGCATTTGCATTTGCTAAAAACAGAATACTGGAATATTTGTAACAAAACAGAAGGTCCATATATTGGCAATTAAAGCCTGCCTTTTCTAGTAAATCAAACTTCTCAATAATTTTTTTTATAAAATAAAAGCAACCAAAACAATTATTTCCAAAGCGCTGAATGGATGAGTAAATATATTTCTTCTGTTCTTATGAAAAAAATATTCTCAATGCCTAAAACAGCAGATTACAAACTTCTGCAGATACAGAATTCATACAAATGGAACTTTATATCTGATCTGGGTTCTAATGAAATCAGTAGAAATATCATTTTCAGTGAAAACAACTGCCATAACAGCCATAGCAGAAGCACTCGCATTGCAGACCTGTCAGATTCTAACGAATCTGCAAATTCAGCTAAATACCTGTCATCAGCAATCTCAGACAGGACATGAGAAGAAGAAGAAGTGAAAACAACCAGGAACTATTATTATTAAGCAGCACTTACTCTAATACATTTTCAACAAAGTAATTTAAAAACAATTATAATACAAAATAGCTATCAATCTTTGAAAAAGTCAGCTAGAGTAAGAGTTGATGCATATTTTCATAAACTAAAAACTGCATCCTTTAGAAGGATGCAACAGTGCAGACTTAAACAAAAAAATCAGAGATATAAATCAAAATAAATTAAAATGGGAATACTTTTATCAGAAATCGATTGTTTCCCCTCTTTCTAACACTAGCAGGCACCTCTCATTACAAGATTTCACAAGGCATCACATGAAGAATTAAACTAAGTATAGGAGAAATATATTAAATAGTCACAGAACAAATAATTTCATTGTCTGTAAACATAAAAAATAAACTATTGTCATGTGTAGGACACCTCTGAGTCTAAAAGCTAGCTATTTGGGGAGTTAACACTTAAAAGAAGAAGTTGAAACTGAAAAAGGTGAAATGAGCCCTTTCAGAGGTTCACTAACTTTTCCTCAGATTTGCAGGCAACAAGACCATGCTTTTCTGGAAGAGACCTCCTTAGAAAAGTATCCCTGTGGCATCAGATAAAGCACATCACCAGAGCCTGACAACATGACTCACTGGGGGTGTCTACACATGATACTATGTTGCCATAATGCACTGCTATGGTGACGTAGTGTCACGTATAGACATGCCCAGTGACTCATGCTATCAGATGTAGCATTGGCAGGCACAAACCATGATGCCACAACTACGTCACTGTAGCAATGCGCTCCCTTGGCATAGTGCTTTGCTACAGTGACATAGCAGCTAAAAATAACCTTGCACTGCTGGCACAGCACAGTACTGTTACTGTGTTGTCATTTAGTACTTCCAAAAGGAATTACTACATGACGGTGCAGTAACAATGGTGCTGTAGAGTCACATGTAAACATGTCTACCGATTCCCTTTTGCTGATGGGACTAAAAGAACCTGAGAAAGTAAGATAAAGACCCTGAGAAAAAAAAAGTTGATACTAATTTCTTTAATAATAATGTATTTTGTATCATGTTTGAGAAGGAGAACTTTGTTGTACACTAGTAGCCCGGGGCACCTAGAAGGATAGGGCAGTGCATGGGCAACTGGTTCCACCTTAGTTGTGGGGGCACGTGCCCACTCAGCAACCAGTCAGTGGCCAGGAGAAGGGGTCCCCCTGCAGCCGATCTTGCTGACTGGGGGTGGGCGGGGACAGATCTTGCTGACTGCCCGCCCCCTCCCCTCCCCTGTGGCCAAGCTCACTGACTGGGAAGCGATGGCAATGCTCCCAGAAGTCGTGGCATTTCTGGAAGTGGCTGCAGCAGTTCATCTGGTGCTCCCACTCCCTGGCTGGCACTCTCAGGGGGAGCACCAGCACTCCCACCTGCCCCCCTCCCCACCCATCACCTAAGTGGGGAGCACAGCCTGTCAGAGGGTGCACCAGTGCTCTCAGGGGGTGCATGTGCACCACCGTGTACCCCTTACGCATCACCACTGGAGCAGTGGTTTTCAAACTGTGTTCCATGAAACCATGCAGTTCTGTGATAAGTCATCAGTAGTTTAGCAAAGATATTGGGCTAATAGCAGAGCCACCGGGAGGCCTGATTACCTGACACCACTTCAATCTTTATGATGGGGTAGTGGTTCCATGCCAGAAAAAGTGATATGAAAGGATTCAATGACTTTAGGAATTTTTAAAACCGCTGGGATAGAGGATCTCGTATTAAAAAAGAGCATTCAAAAGGAAATCAAAAAAAAAATAAATAAATACAATTAGTCCTGCTTTTGATACTGCCTCAAAACTCTGCCTTTTCTCAGCCTATGTACACAATGGAGAAACATTTTTATAAAGGCATCCCATCACTTCCTTTTCTCATTTATTTTGGGTTAAACAGATGTGACTTTTCTATCACTGCATCTTGTGATGTTACAGTACAGTGAAAATGAAATCCATGCCCAAATGCAGATAACTTTCAAAATAACAACAAACATATATTTATCTGTCTTTTCTTTTTAGTGGCAAAGATATGTGCTAACTTTGAGGAATGGTTGTTGGAAGTTCTGAGCAATATACAAAGAGAAACACTTGCTATGTTCTACAGTTGCTACACCAACATAAAAACATGTAATTCTGATACCACCAGAAAAATCAAAAGTTAAAAAGAGCAGTTTCCCTAGGAAGTAATATTAATTTTGCAGTTCGTGGGTCATCAGATTTTTTTCTATATCTGTCCACTATCTTGCACAATGCAAAAGATAGTCATAATTGCTTGGATAAACAAAATGATAACCCTCTCACTCTTTCCTTTTATGTATCTGAATGCATCAAACCACATTTTCATACTACACTCAGCCATTTTAGGAGCACAACGTATGTTTATGAAAAATATTAATTTCTTTCATAGTTTAATAGGGTCCACTGAAATTTTCAAATGTGCCTAAAGAGCACACAATTATTCTTTAATATAAATTATTTATAATCAGTTTTAATTTCATGTTAGAATGGACTTTATAAAGAACAGAACAAAAATATCTAGAAATGGAAAAGCACTGCACTCTGCAATATACAGATTTATTCAAACACTTTATTTCATTATTCTTATTTAATTATCATCACTGTCATCCTGAGGTCAAATAACTTTATTAGAGGGGGAAAAACTCATGTTGCCCAGAGCCTGAAAAATAATAGGAAAATATGTCCAGAACTTCCATTTCAAAAATATATATATATTTCTAAGTTCTGAAAGTATTTCATTTGCTCATATAAAGAGACATATATAATTTATATAATATAAAGTGCATGTATACACATTTGTATACATATATGTGCTTTTGTGTGTAAGTATACAACACATTGTTAAATATTACTGTGGGCACACACATATAGAAAATAGTTGTTAATGTCTGAAAGCTTGCAAAGAACAATTTTTCCAACTATTTAGTCGGTCTAGTAAAAGATATCACATCTACCCAAAGAACCTTGTATGCCTATGTCCTTAGACCAACATAGCTACAACCAACAACTTTAACACATAAAGAAATGTACTTTTTATATCTATTTCACATACAAAAAAAGTTGTAAAGTCAAGCAGTGAGTGCAAGAATAAGAGTCACCTATTCAATCCCTTGTGTGTATGTATTATGATAAAATCTCTAAATAAGTGATCATGTACCATATACTGTCAAGGCTCTTGAGTAAAGGGTATTGTTGTCTGCAGCACCCTGCTTCATTTGATGTGAAACAAAAGCAAGTAGTGAGGCAGGGAATTACAGAAGTTAAAATGAGTGTCTCATAGTTTAGGTAGCTGAGTGCTATCCTGGAATACAAATAGTGGGGTAAAAAAAAAAGGTAAAGGTGTAGGCTACAAGCGGCAACAGTGTGTTTCAGATAGAGGTGGTCTACCAGTGTCAGAAAAGTCACATTGCTAATCTGGGAAGTCATGTGTGTACTAGGGATCCTGGTTTTCTCTGATTTAAAAAAATCCCCAATTTTTGGTTAAAAAACATAATCCCATATCCACATTTTTCATTGCTTAAATGAAACACTGCTATATATATAGTTATATCTTAGTGGTGTTTCATTTTAATCATGGAAAAATGTGGATTTGGGGTTACTTCTTAAAACCAAAAATTGGGTTTTTTTTTTTAAATCAGAGAAAACCAGGATCCCTGGTAGTCACCATATTGGATTCCAAGATGGCTGCTGCAAAATTATAGTTTCATTCATTATTAGACCCCCAAAAGGTCTGCAAAATTGCTACATCAACTCTCTTTTGTTTCAGATTACCTCGACCTGAAAACCTCGAATGGAGATTGTCGACAAGAGACCTTAAGCAAATGTTACAATGGAGCCGATAGCATCACTGAGTCCAGTGAAGCACAGGAGGTATGACTAGGAATCTACAAGATACATCCTGTCTTGAAGGAGATTTGCAGTCAAGAATTAGTCAAAATACATCTGCTGGAATTGAGTGAATAAATGAGGCACTCATTCAATGTAGGACAGTTGCTGTATTCACCACCTGTTATGGCAGTACTCTTGACTAGTTATCACATTGTGTTGCTCCTGTGCTGCAAGATTTCAAAAGCCTCAATTGACAACAGTTCTTTTATACGCAAAGCACTTCCTGCCTTGGTCAACTGATGAATGAACATGTATTCTGTTATTAATGGTCCAATCTATGCAGATTAGAGAAAGCTGTGGAAATTGAATTGATTGCACATCTGGCTTTTTAACTGTCTGTATGTACACCTAAGGTTATGAACAGGGGTCCTGGTTTTCTCTGATAACCCCCCCCACCCCCTCCCTCAGTATAGAATTTAAAAAAGTAACCCAAAAGTCAGCATTTTTTCGTGATTAAAATGAAACACCATGAGATAGAGATAGAGATTGAGAAAATCCATATTTTTCTAAGATTCAAATAAAGCACCACTAATATATACATTTCTATATTTCTATATTAGTGGTGTTATATCTTAATCATAGGAAAAATATAGATTTTGGGATACTTTTTAAAATCCAAAAATTGGGAATTTGTTTTTAAATCAGGGAAAACCAGGGAAAACCAGGATCCTTGTTTATAAGTAAACAACATAATTTTTAGCCACTTTAAAAGGAGAGGGGAAGCTACCACAAAAAGTAAGAATCACCTGTTACATTGAAATGATTACATTTAAATACTCCTTAGTAATGCAAGTGAGCTAAATTACTGTAACTTTAACCCTAAACAGTGTTAAAGTTGCAATGGTTTTGCTATATGATTGAATTGTGACAGCAGCATGGAGATATAACACTGTGAGAGCATATATTGGTACTGGTGGATGTTGATACAGCTGTTACATCTGCTTGTAGTTTACATCTACAGAAACATAATCTATGACTCCTCCCTCACATCTAGCCTCTGAGAAGTCATAGACAAATAATTTTTTTCTGATTAAGTTCCCTAGGAGCCTAGAGTGTTGTTACTTCTCATTCCTAAAACTGCAACTCTTTCCCCCCACCACTCTGCTTAGATCACTATTTCAAAAAGCATCACTCTTCTAATAGTTAGAAATCTTCTTCAAACTTCCAATCTAAATGTATCCATAACCAGTTTGTAGCTATTTGATTTTTTGTCAACATTGCTTTTCAGTCTAAAAAGCTCTTCCCCTTCTTTAGCATGGGTGTTTAAGAATTTCACACTGGAAAGCAACCACCTAGAAGTTGTGGCGACACTAAGAGCTAAATCCTATTTCCCTTTATGCACCTAAATGGCATGTACAACAATTTGCAACTGCAACTTTGGGCACTTGCTGACAGTTTCCAATTACCTCTGTTGGCTCATGGCCTCGCGGCAAGCAGCTGTACAATGAAAGAGTGCTCAACTATGTTCTTCCCATGTACCGAAGGACAGGTTAGGCCTAAATACAGAATATAGTTAGGATTTAGAAACACTACAAACTGACCAGGCCAATGAACAACTGACTTCTTCAGCTGGTTGCAACTATTATTAAATAAGTTGTTTTAGTTCTATTCCAAGTACCATGTAAAAACATCTATTCAAGCAAGTCTCTGGCACCTGACTACAAGTGTAGGGGTTATCTGACTAAGCAAGAGATTTTATTTTTTGTGTCTATCTTTCATTATGTGATTTTATGCAAGTCCCTCAGAAGCTATGATCATAAATATGTGCATAAATAAATAATTAATATAAATACATGACATTCAAACTATCCTCTGGGATAGATCAAACTCCACAGACATCATTGATGGACTGTTTCCTTGTCAGAATATAACCAGTCTACCTTGACAGAATATTACAGAAGATGCCAATGTTCCACCAAAAATCTGTCACCCACTTGCAGTCCTGATGAAGACTGTCACTCTCTCAATTCCCAGAGGGTTGCACTGCCCTAACAAAGACCTGTATTACATGTGTCTGTCCTGCTTAAACGCCTGATCAGAATTGTCACCTATTGTAGACATACAGGCTTTTGTACTACTAATGATAACTGCTACCATTCTACAGCACTGATAGATATTGACACTATATGGTCAATATCAATAAAGCAACGGGCAACTTCTTCCAGTAGTACCACCATCAGAATATACTCCAAAGAAGGAAAAAAGATGACAATTACCTCCACCAAAAAAATTTACTTAGGAGTAATCAAGGCACAGATGAAGTACACAAATACAAGCCCAACCAATCAACCAAACAACTGCAACAACTGAGCATATTGTCCAGTAGAGCAACTACAAACAAATCCAAAATGAAAAACCTCATTTTTGCTTACCTTTGATACTCTGTTTGCAACCTCTCTGCCTACGGTCAACCCCTGAACAAAGGTCCGTGCAGCAATGAAAGCTCTAGTAACTTGAACCTTTAGTTTCCTGGGTACATCTCCAAATGGCTTCAGCTGGTCTGTGTATTTGCTCACACACTCAAGGTAGTCCTCAGTGAAATGGTACTGGGGGTTTATGAGCTGGAACATCCGCTCCAATAACCGAGCCCAGAAGTCATTCAGCATCTCCTCCAAGTTCACATTGCCTCCTGTATAGTATCGTTTCAGTTCTGTGAAGAGATCCTGGAACACTTCGGAATTCTGCATGTACAACATCCCATATGTACGTACAAACATATCATTTAAGGATCTTTCTGCGTTCTCCAGAAGCTCTCGGAAAAATTCTGCCGAGAAAATAAAGAAATATGTGTGGAAAAAAATTAATAAGGTGCCAGTGTCATGCCTGTCGCCTGCATTAAACTGTTACCTTCAGCAAAATACATTCAAATAAATTTGTTAGCACTGCATTTTTAGGAGTAGAATTCAATTATTTGAATTGGAAATAGTTTCACTTAAAAATAAAGAAAAATAGGCAGTATGTTTGATTCCCCATGGAGGCAAAATGACTTAAAATCTGTAAGTTTAACTGTTAAATATTAAATATGCATTACAGAGAGTTTTAATGACAACTCTTCTACCCCGTATTCCATTATTATTTAAATACACCATTCTTATTACTTACAAAACTCTCATTAACTAACTTCCCAAATCTTGTGTATTAAATGTAATGCCATTAACATAATATGACTGACACTACACAGGGATAGCTAAGTAATACCATATTTTATTCTACTTAAGTTCTTACAATAATATGGTGGTCAGACACCACAGACACAACTAAGTTTCTTATATCTTTCTTTACCTTCTAAAAAAATCAAGACCTTTTTGGGACTGGTCCTGCAAGCTATCCTATACATAGAACTCCCATTTAAATAGTACTACAACTTGAGTTAGTCACAAAATATGTTAGCAGTGTCAATAATTTAATGTTATTCTGGAGCACTGTGCTGGCATTTGGCCCTGGAACTCTACTAGCAGTGTTTTTCAAGCACCCTGCTGACTGTTACTTTTTGCAAGCTACAATTTCTGACACACTGTGCCAACAGTTGGCTTATTTATACAGCCTTTCTTTGAGAGGATATTAGAGTTTACTATTCCTGTGTTTATTATTTATGCCTGAGCCATAACCAATTTTAAAGTTTTAGATTCCAGATTTTGTGCTTATTGGAAAATGGACCAACAGAATCTCATATCAGTAAGAGCAATCTCTGGAATCTCTCTCACACATGAAGTTAAGAAGGTAAAGGAAGGAAACCAGCAAGGGAATTCAGTTTCTTTGTCAGTGCTTTTGCACTTAATATCACCATCTGAATATTTATTATACCTTAAGCTAATCAGTTTTTTCCCTTAAAATTTATTTTATGGAATTCAACGCAGCTCCATTTATATCTGATATGAACCCATCCACCGTCCTTTGCATTTATGATTAGCATTGTCACCTCAACCTCACTATTTCAGAAAGAAGACATTTTATGTTGTACTGAGAGAAAGGAACTTTTCTCCTGTGGCATACCACTGACAGACTCAAGTGGACCAGCAAATAATAACTCAAAAATGGGCATGTATTCGTCACCAGTAAGCAGTTACAGGACAGTTACTGAGATACTGTATTCTGAATATGTGGACATAACAGACACTCATGTATGAGGCTAACTGTTAGGAAATGCTGCCTTTTTAAAAACGAGAGTCCCCTTGAAGAATAGGGTCTTTTGTGGTTGCACAGACATTGCCATCATGAGGTCATGACTTGAATTAAGAATACAGAAAAAAAAAGATGCTGCACTGAATTTGAGAGGCTACTTAACTGTGAACAATGGAAAGAACAGGGTATTAAACACACCCATGAGACAGATTACACTTAACCCAAAGTCCGAGCCTTTCCTTTTCTGTAGGACTGTGCAGAAGTGAAGCATAATTCCTGCCTTTGCACTCTTGACCAGTTGGGTCTATTCCCAAAGGCATTAGATCTGAATCATATCCAGGCTTCCAGTACCACCACAAATATACTGGAGGCTGTCATTTAGATATCCCACAGGCATACTGCAACTACTGATCATGAAACTAGATTCATAGATTCATAGATGTTAGGGTCGGAAGGGACCTCAATAGATCATCGAGTCCGACCCCCTGCATAAGCAGGAAAGAGTGCTGGGTCTAGATGATCCCAGCTAGATACTCATCTAACCTCCTCTTGAAGACCCCCAGGGTAGGGGAGAGCACCACCTCCCTTGGGAGCCCGTTCCAGACCTTGGCCACTCGAACTGTGAAGAAGTTCTTCCTAATGTCCAATCTAAATCTGCTCTTTGCTAGCTTGTGGCCATTGTTTCTTGTGACCCCCAGGGGCGCCTTGGTGAATAAATACTCACCAATTCCCTTCTGTGCCCCCGTGCTGAACTTATAGGCAGCCACAAGGTCGCCTCTCAACCTTCTCTTGCGGAGGCTGAAAAGGTCCAGTTTCTCTAGTCTCTCCTCATAGGGCTTGGTCTGCAGGCCCTTGACCATACGAGTGGCCCTTCTCTGGACCCTCTCCAGGTTATCCGCATCCTTCTTGAAGTGAGGCACCCAGAATTGCACGCAGTATTCCAACTGCGGTCTGACCAGCGCCCTATAGAGGGGAAGTATCACCTCCCTGGACCTATTCGTCATGCATCTGCTGATGCACGATAAAGTGCCATTGGCTTTTCTGATGGCTTCGTCACACTGCTGGCTCATGTTCATCTTGGAGTCCACTAGGACTCCAAGATCCCTCTCTACCTCTGAGCCACCCAGCAGGTCATTCCCTAGGCTGTAGGTGTGCTGGACATTTTTCCTCCCTAGGTGCAGCACTTTGCATTTCTCCTTGTTGAACTGCATCCTGTTGTTTTCTGCCCACTTGTCCAACCTATCCAGGTCTGCCTGCAGCTGTTCCCTGCCCTCCGGCGTGTCCACTTCTCCCCATAGCTTTGTGTCATCTGCAAACTTGGACAGAGTACATTTGACTCCCTCATCCAAGTGGCTGATGAAGACATTAAAGAGTATCGGTCCAAGGACCGAGCCCTGCGGGACCCCACTGCCCACACCCTTCCAGGTCGAGACCGACCCATCCACCACGACTCTCTGGGTGCGACCCTCTAGCCAATTCGCCACCCACTGGACTGTGTAGTCATCCACATCACAGCCTCTTAACTTGTTCACCAGTATGGGGTGGGATACCGTATCGAAGGCCTTCCTGAATTCTAAGTATACGACATCCACCCCTCCTCCTGTGTCCAGGCGTTTCGTAACCTGGTCATAGAAGGAGACTAGATTGGTCAGGCACGATCTGCCTGCCACAAACCCGTGCTGGTTTCCCCTCAGCATAATTTGCCCTGCCGGGCTCTCACAAATGTGAGCCTTGATAATTTTTTCAAAGACTTTACCAAGGATGGAGGTGAGACTGACTGGCCTATAGTTGCCCAGGTCCTCCTTCCTCCCCTTCTTGAAAATGGGGACCACGTTAGCCCTTTTCCAATCCTCTGGGACTTGGCCCGTGCGCCACGAGCGTTCGAATATTCCCGCCAGTGGCTCTGCAATGATGTCAGCCAGTGCCTTCAGCACCCTCGGATGGAGCTCATCCGGGCCTGCCGACTTAAAGGCATCCAGTTCTTCCAAGTGACTCTGCACCACCTCAGGATCTACGTATGGAAGTCTGGCGCCTTGCTGCTGCCTCTCTACAACCCCAGTGAGAGACTTGTTGTGCCCCTCACTTAGGAACACTGAGGCAAAGAACTCGTTGAGGAGTTCAGCCTTGTCCCCCCTGTCTGTCACCAATTATTTCTGCCCATTTAGCAGAGGTCCTATTCCTCCCTGGGCCTTCCTTTTACTCCCAATATATCTAAAAAACAATTTCTTGTTGTCTTTTACTTGGGTTGCCATCCTCAGCTCCATGGTAGCTTTGGCCCGCCTAACTGCCTCCCTACAAGCACGAGCAGAGGAGGTATATTCATCTTTAGTGATCTCACCCTGTTTCCACTTTTTATGTGCTCCCCTTTTGGCCCTTAGGCTGCCCTGGATTTCTCTGGTCAGCCATGGAAGCCTCCTGGCCCCTTTCCCTTTTTTGCCTCGCTCGGGGATCATCTTGCTTTGTGCCCGAAGGATCGTTTCCTTAAGGCACAGCCACCCTTCTTGGGCTCCCATCCCTTCAAAACTCCTACTCTGCAGTGCGTCCTTGACTAATCGCCTGAGTGCATTGAGATCAGCTTTCCTAAAGTCTAGCACTTTCACCCTACTAGTTACCTTACCCACTCGATGTCTTATGTTGAATTCTATTATTAGGTGATCACTGACTCCCAAATGGCTACCGATCTGGAGGTCCCCTATCATGTCATCCCCTGTTGCCAATACCAGATCCAGTATGGCATTCCCCCTAGTGGGACCATGCACCTCCTGTGTCAGGTGGATAGATGTTAATAGGATGAATTCGGTACTGAAGATTTTGGTTCAGAAATATGATTCACTTCAACTCAGGTTCTGGATATAGGAAGATGGATGGATAATATTTTCTCTTAGTGGTCTGGGATATATCTACTGAGGAATGAATCTGGCTCATTACACCCTACCTATCCAGGAAAAATTGTACAGAATGCCTGACTGGTAATTTTAATACATAGCATTCTATATGATTTATTACAGATGTACTTTTATTGAATTGTCTCCAATGGGACTCTCCCATTTGTATGATAATGAAAACAATCAGTGGAGCAAGTAAGACTTTATACAAAATACAGCATGTTTGTTAAACCAAATAATTAGTTAGAAAGGAAGATAGGTTTTCATAAAAGCATCAAACTGTCAATATGCCTGTGGCAGTGCACTGTGTGTGCCTGCCACTTGCAACCAGTGGGTTGCGTAGCCCCGGTGTGAGGGGGCGGTAGAGTGAGAGGCCCCAGTGTGAAGGGGGCCGGCGACAGGGAGCCCGGGAGGGGCCGTGCATCGGGCCCGGTAGAAGGCCAGCACAACAATAGGCCTCGAGGGGGCAGGGTCCTGCGGTGGTCAGCCCGAAGGGGAGAGTACCCTCGACTGGCCCAAGCTGGGGCCAGGACCAGGATGGTCAAAAGGGCCAGGGGCCCACCGCGAGGGTTGCCCAAGAGCCAGGGGCCTGGGGTCCCGACTGGCCTTGAGGTGGGCCAGGGCAAGAGGCCAAAGGTTCCGGGGGAACCACACCCGAGAGGGGAAGTAGCTTCGGGAGAAGGAACAGCAGGACGGTGAGCCCAATAGAGAGGATAGCAGTGCGTGGGGCCTAGAAGACCGGAGGCTCAAGAACATGGGGGGCCCCAGCAAGGGGGCGGTGATGAGAGGCCCCAGCGAGGGGGCGGTGATGAGTGAGCCCCAGGAGGGGGCGGTGATGATTTAAGGAGGGGAGGTGTGTGGCAGAGCACAGGGTGTCTCTGCCACTTTAAGGGCCTGGAGCTGGCAGCCTCCAGGTGCCTGATTAGGGCAGCCATTTTGGAAGCCTAGACTGCCTTTATAAGCAGGGCAGTTTGGCTGCTGGAGCCCAGACAGCAACATTGCCTGGCTGTAGGGCTGCTGTGAATGACCCGGAGGTAAGGGGGAGCTGTAAGGGGTTGGCAGGAGGCTCCTGGTCCTGGTCCTGGTCCTGGTCCTGGTCCTGGTCCTGGTCCTGGTCCTGGTCCTGGTCCTGGTCCTGGGCATGACCTGAAACTGCACCCTGCTGGGAGTGGGTGGTCTGGTGGGGCTCTCAGTGGCGCAAGAGCCCCCAGGAAATGCCAGGCCAGTTATCACCCTGGTGAAAGGCGGGTCGGGGCGCCTTGACCCCTAGCTCCCACCAGCACCGGGTGGGTAACCCTGCATATGTTGGAGGGCCTAGAGGGTCAGTGTTGTGAGGGGCCCAGAAAGGGTGGACCCTGAGAGTGGGAGTGATGTGGGCGTGGTGCTGCGGTTGCCCCCGAGAGGACGGGGAGTAGTGGCACGGTGAGGCCCAGTGACAGTGAGCGGCTAGAGAGACCCAGCCCGAAGGGGATAGTACCCTTGACTGGCACACGCTGGTGCCAGGACCAGGGAGGGTCAAAAGGGCCGGGGGCCCACCGCTAGGGACGCCCAAGAGCCGGGGGCCTGTGGTCCCAACTGGCCTTGAGGTGGGCCAGGGCTAGATAGCCGAAGGTTCCGGGGGAACCACACCCGAGAGGGGAAAGTAGCTTCGGGGGGGCTAAGTAGCCCGGATGATGGCGGAGTGGCCGCCTGATCGGAAGGATCATAGAGGGGTCCTGTTAGGACGATTCTGGGGCCCAGTGTGGGGCCGGTGACAGTGTTAACACCGTGATGCCATCTGCGAAGCTTGGGTTGCGGTATTAGGGGAGGTCGGAGCCGCAGAGCGCCCCCTGGCATCGGGGCAATACAATGGGCAGCCTCCTGCTTAATTGACATCAATATACAAATCAATTATCATCAAAGGCGTGGCGGGTGAGATAAGTGGGCGGTTGCCCAGAGACAGGCGGGCGGGCCACGAAGAGCTCGGCCCTGAGTAGGCCCCCTGTCACGGTGACAGGCTGGCGGGCCACAGAGTTCAGCCCCAGGAGGCCCCCTGTCACAATGCCGAAACTAATATTACAGCTAGAAGAAAGACTAGAGCTCCCCAGATGAGAACTTGTATTTTGAAAAGGGTTTTAGATTTCAAGGCTTTTATTTCAACATAAAAAAACCTCACATTTTGGTTTAAAAAGACTTTACATGGGATTCAGTTCTATTAGGCAGCCAAGTGGATTTAGGTACTTAAGCATAATTCTATTCCACACTTCTCAAGTCCCTGAGAACCAGTTAATGCAAAACATCTTTCTCCTCCTAACTTCTTTTCTGTGATGTGTGTGCATGCGTGTGTGTATGTGTACACACACACACACACACACACACACACACACACATAGATTCATAGATGTTAGGGTCAGAAGGGACCTCAATAGATCATCGAGTCCGACCCCCTGCATAAGCAGGAAAGAGTGCTGGGTCTAGATGACCCCAGCTAGATACTCATCTAACCTCCTCTTGAAGACCCCCAAGGTAGGGGAGAGCACCACCTCCCTTGGGAGCCCATTCCAGACCTTGGCCACTCGAACTGTGAAGAAGTTCTTCCTAATGTCCAATCTAAATCTGCTTTCTGCTAGCTTGTGGCCATTGTTTCTTGTAACCCCCAGGGGCGCCTTGGTGAATAAATACTCACCAATTCCCTTCTGTGCCCCCGTGATGAACTTATAGGCAGCCACAAGGTCGCCTCTCAACCTTCTCTTGCGGAGGCTGAAAAGGTCCAGTTTCTCTAGTCTCTCCTCGTAGGGCTTGGTCTGCAGGCCCTTGACCATACGAGTTGCCCTTCTCTGGACCCTCTCCAGGTTATCCGCATCCTTCTTGAAGTGTGGCGCCCAGAATTGCACGCAGTACTCCAACTGCAGTCTGACCAGTGCCCGATAGAGGGGAAGTATCACCTCCCTGGACCTATTCGTCATGCATCTGCTGATGTACGATAAAGTGCCATTGGCTTTTCTGATGGCTTCGTCACACTGCTGGCTCATGTTCATCTTGGAGTCCACTAGGACTCCAAGATCCCTCTCCACCTCTGTGCCACCCAGCAGGTCATTCCCTAGGCTGTAGGTGTGCTGGACATTTTTCCTCCCTAGGTGCAGCACTTTGCATTTCCCCTTGTTGAACTGCATCCTGTTGTTTTCTGCCCACTTGTCCAACCTATCCAGGTCTGCCTGCAGCTGTTCCCTGCCCTCCGGCGTGTCCACTTCTCCCCATAGCTTTGTGTCATCTGCAAACTTGGACAGAGTACATTTGACTCCCTCGTCCAAGTGGCTGATGAAGACATTAAAGAGTATCGGTCCAAGGACCGAGCCCTGCGGGACCCCACTGCCCACACCCTTCCAGGTCGAGACTGGCCCATCCACCACGACTCTTTGGGTGTGACCCTCTAGCCAATTCGCCACCCACCGGACTGTGCAGTCATCCACATCACAGCCTCTTAGCTTGTTCACCAGTATGGGGTGGGATACTGTATCAAAGGCCTTCCTGAAGTCTATACACATATATATAATTATATAATATACATATTAGGGGTGTGTGAAGTGGGCCCTATTCAATTTGGATTTGGCCTGAATCGGGGACAGTGATTCAATTTGTTGATTCAGATCACTGTCCCTGATTTGATGCGGCCAAATTCGAATTTGAAGATTTGATGCTGATTCGGAGAACCAGCAATTTGGACACAGGCACAACTTTAAAAGGCTTTTTCTACATACCTTGAGGTACCAGCACAGCTTGAGAATGCTGCAATGCTGGGGCAGATGGAGCATCTCTCAGGAGTGAGGTGGGGGGAGGGCCCTCCACATGCTTTGTGGTGAACCTGGAAGTGGACTGGATGCACTTCCACCAGGGAACTCTCTTGGGACCCCCCCCAACAACACCCAGGCTCAGCTATCAGCCACAGAGGGACCCCAGGTGCCCCCCAGCCCCAGGAGGCACCAGTTACCAAGCCAAAGAGGAATGGGGGGGCCCAGTGTGCTCCTTGGCAGGCCCAGAAGTGGACCAGAAGTGCTTCTGGTCCACTTTCAGGTCTGCTGCTGAGTGTACAGGTCTCCATGTACCCCAGCATCGCAGCATTCACGAGTGATCTGCTACCTGGAGGTATATAGAAAAAACATTTAAAGCTGTATCTATGTCTGAATTGCCAAATCTTTCCAAATCTCTCCAAATTGATTTGGAGGGTTCCAATTCTATTGAGAGAGATTGAAAGGTCCTCTGATTTTATTTGGATTTGGAGATTCAGCCACCGAATCAGTCCAAATCTCCACCGAATCGAATCAGGGACCAAAGCTTCGCACAGCCCTAATATAAAATGTTTAAAACTTTGGAGAAATTGAAATGAAACATTTCTTGTTGCGGTAAACAAAATATTCAATTTGAATAGAAACAAGTTCTTGTTCTATTTTTGTTTCCTAAGATTTTTGAGAGAAAATATTTTAATTTGCCCTGATAATTTTTTCACAGCACTGTGAGTAAACAAAAACATCTGTTTCTGCTTTTTGAATAACAGCAACACCAAAAATAAATGAAATATCATTATACAGCATGAAGTGGAAGCAATTTGTTTATAAATATGTTGACAGGGAAAAGTTCAACAATAGGATTTTTTTTTTCAGTTTTTCTCCTCAGTGAAATGTTGGCAACAGTTGACATGATTTCATAAATTACTTTGATTTTGAAGAAATTGCTTTTTCCAATGGAAATGGAATAAATCAATATACTTATGAGCACTTTTAATTAAAGTGCAGAACATACAAAAATTTAGCATAAGCCCACGTGAAGAAGAAATGAGGTTTATATAGCTCATACTTAAACTGAGGGTAATTATAAAAAGGATGGAAATAGACTGTACTTTGAGGCCATAGAGAAGAGGACTAGGACAGTGGCCTCACACTACATTAGAGGAAATTTAGATTGGCAATCAGAAAGGACTTCGTTACTATAATGTTGGGCCAGCATTGGAAAAGGCTACCTAATGAGGTTGTGGAATCTTCAGACAGAAATATTTTTAAGAGCAGGTTAGACAAGACTGGTTTAGTCAGGGATGATCTGTAGTGCCCTACTTTTCCTTTGATCCTCTGATCATATGAACTGAAGACTACTCTCATCACTTTGTTTAACAGGATGCAACATAGTATGGTATTGTGTATTGAATGAATAATTAAGCCATTTTCCAAACAATGTATTGATCTAGATAAAACCATCATCTCTACGTTAAAAAAAAAAAAAGAAATACAAGGATGATGTTGTCATGATCTGCTTGGGCAGACAGACACTGAGCATCACATGATTAAATTCTAACTTAGTAGGCAAATTGAGACAGTCTCTATTTTTATAGAACTTACCCCCAAGCAAGATCTTCAGGTATATATTTTAAATACTTTGCAGTATAAACTTAGAAGGTATATTTTTCAGAAGGGCCTAAGTGTCCTAGGACCCTAAGACAAAGATTTCTTCAGATGATATCTTTTATTGAATGAACTGCATAATTGGGATAGAGTTAGACAAGCTTTTGAATGCAAGTCATTCCTCTTCAGGTCATTTGAAGGATCCTAACTAAGAAAGTTTAGTTTATACTCTACAGTGTGGAGTGAAACTTTGGCTACTCTCTAGAGAAACAAGTAAAAATTTTACCTGTAATTTTACAACATTTCTCCATAATCATTCTGCAATCTGCAGATTTTAGATATATATGTAGCAGGCTCACCTCTCAGAGCTTGGGTTGAGTCCCAGGCTTGAGATCCTGCTGTTTTGATTAGTAGAGGCCATCCACCAGTCAGGAGGCATCAAGAGAAATAAAGTCATGCCACTTTCCTGAGGGGAGGGGGAGAAAACCTCCCCCAGACCTGACTGAAGACTGCAACACTGTCAGGTCTGGAAGACTTCAGGGCGGAGTTCTGGAGTGCATAAAAAGACCTGTGTGCCCAGCACAAGGGGCAGATGCGGTGAGGGACTCAAGAAGAATGGAGCCAAGGAAAGCCGGGGAGTTCTCTCCCAGCAGGCAATAGGCCCAATGCTCCTGAAGCTGCCACTGGAGGAGCAGCCTTGGGAGTGGTGTGAGAACGCTCGGGCTGCTGACAGCACCCAGGGACAGTGCAGGGAGACCTGGCCCTGGGAGCAGCGTGAGACTGTTTGGGCCCATCACGGTGCATGGTTCAATGCATGGAGCCCAGGCTTTGGGAGCCACAAGGGCGGCTCAAGCCTGCAACCCTGGCAGGGCCAGCAGGCCACATGGTGTATGAAGCAGTTCAAGAGGCAAGGACCTTGGGGGCTTCAGTGAGGTGGCTCAGGCCTCATCTCCCAGCAAGCACCAAGGTCCCATGGTGCACAGGGTGGTGCACAGGCCCGAGCCTTGGGAGCCAGGGAGCAGCAGAGGCTGCTTGGGTTAGCCACCCGGCATGAGGACAGAAGGATGGAGCCTAAAGGGGCAAGCCTCTGCTAAAAGAGCCCTTGGTGCTGAATCCAGGGCATGGGGAAATTAGTAGTGCTGCAGTGTGAGGCCCAGCACCCAGAAGCCAGCAGTGGTGGTGCAGCAGCTGAGAGGAGCTGAGTCCTCAGTGCTCAGAGTGGGGCATGGGGTAGGGAGGAGCCCAGTGGTGCAGGAGAGGGCTGGAGAGGCACTCCAGCAGAGGGGACCCCATCTAGCTGTGCCCTGACCACTGCCACCTGAGGGAGCATGAGTCATTGGGCCCTTGGGTCCCACAGGGGAAAGACATTTGGGGTGCACAAACCCAGAAAAGGGGCTGGGTGAACAGCCCCCCACCTAGTCAAGGCCCTACAGGGAGGGTCCCCTGGTGTTTCCTGGACACCCCCGAAGGGACCCCATTGGAAGGAGGACTATCTCTTGCAATGGGTCAGGGACTATATTAAAGAATAAGTGTTAATAAGATTGTTCCTGTTTGCGCCATATATTTTGTAATTGAAATGTTGTATTGTGATGTTGTATTATGTTGATGCTGCTGAAATTGTTTCATTGTGATGGGTAAATAATGTTATTTAGGGTTTGACCTTGGTTGTTGGTTAATGTTCACTGTGTAAATATATGTATATAATATTTAATTTATTATTATGTATATTATAACTCAGTACATTATATATGGTTAAGAACTTTGGGCCTGGGCTTTCTCTGTAGAGGAAAGAGGGATCTGCTCGAAATTCTGGCATCCCTCTCACAGTACTCCCTCCTGCCTCCCCATCCCATCCAATTGAGAATAGGGCACACCCTTGGGTGTACCTGGGTTTTTTACACACACACACACACACACACACACACACACACACACACACACACACACACACACACTTGCTGAAAACAATCAGACTTGGGGTCAAACAACATATTGTTGTATGCATTATGTGCACAGATGCTGTTTTTCTCTGATGAAGAAAAAAAACCAATTTTTGGGGTTTAAAAAAAAGTAACCCAAAATCCACATTTTCCCATGATTAAAGTAAAAAGCCACTAATATATCAATATACATATAGTGGTTCATTTTAATAATGGAAAAATGCTGCTTCTGGTCCCCCAGGGAAACAAATGTCCATGCTTATGTAGATGTGGCCCCTATGATTAGTGACAGTGAAACAGTCATAAGGCTAGTGGACCTAGGGATCTCAAAATGCCCTTATATATAGTCTTAAACACTACTGGGCTGCTGTAGCAATTTGTATGTCAGCCCTCTCAACCCACAAGAATCCCAATATTATTTACTTTAAAGGTTTTGCTATCATAAAATCCAATCACAGTGGAAGGACAGGTAACATTGTTTGCTGACAACTCCTCAGTTCCTTAGGTTGTTAAGCTATTGCTTTTCATTTTGGGGTATTACCTAGCAATCTGTTAGTCACAGGTTGTTGGAATTCAACCAAACTCCTTTGGTTAAGAACAGTTATTTATTATGTGCCTGTACATCATCTCAAACTGTAGGACCTAGGTAATTTGTGGCTTTTAGAGACTATCACAATATAAAGGTTAAAAAAACAAACAACTATGGGCTTCTATAGACATGCTCTGGGGTGGGGACGGGGGGGGGGGGGGGCAGACACTTTAATTAAAGTGGTTTTGAGCTGCTCTAATTAAAGCACTTGTGGCATTGTGTGTATTCAGCATCCCACACTTCAAAATGGCTGTGGAGGTGCTTTAACTAAAGCTCATTTAACAAGCTTTAGTTAATGTGCCCCCGCTGCCATTTTGAGATGTGGGGGCACTGAATATATGTGATGTGGAAGCTGCTGGAACAGCAGACTCAATTAATCACAGCAGACTTGACTAATCTAATTCGCATGCATTAGAACAGAGGTCCATCATGTGTATGGGTGCTCTAGATGCTTACATTTCATATTAAACCAAATGTGGAACCAGATTTATAAGCAGGGATACTGGTTTTCTCCAATTAAAAAAAAAAAATCCCCAATTTTCAGTTTAAAAAAAAGGTAATCCTAAATGCACATTTTTCTATGATTTAAATGAAACATATATATATATATATATATATTAGTGTTTCATTTAAATCATGGAAAAATGTGCATTTAGGATTACCTTCTTTTTAACTGAAAATTGGGGATTTTTTTAAACTAGAGAAAACCAGGATCCCTGCTTATAACGTGTGTTAGGAAAACGAATTAACATAATTCAAAACAGTACTAAACTTTTCTTCTTTGGTCTTCTGCACTTTAGGTTCCTGTACTTTGAAGGTGATTGTTTAGAATAAAGTTGTTATGCCATTCATCTGGCATAATGATAGTTGGATAATTTTTAACTTAGCACTTTGATTAAAAAAAACAAAACCATTTAGGGTG
Source organism: Alligator mississippiensis (assembly GCF_030867095.1). NCBI lineage: Eukaryota > Metazoa > Chordata > Crocodylia > Alligatoridae > Alligator > Alligator mississippiensis. The sequence goes on from NC_081824.1 coordinate 369,175,218, forward strand.
CGTCTACATGTACTATTAATACACCTGAATAAACTCTGGCACAGTTTACATTGGAGTCAGCTGCTTCCAAGATGTAGCTTCTTCACATGCACCCAGGACTGCAGCAATTCAAGCCAGGGTGGAGCAATCCCAGGCTGGCAGTGGTCCCTGGAGTCAGCCCCAGGCTCCAGGTGGCAGTATCAGTCTGACTGGGACATGAGGGTACTATAGTAGTGGGCTAGGCAGCTGGCAGCCTCCACATTGTTGCACCCTTGTGCCCCAGGCAGCCCCAGTCACAGTCTACACATGTGTTTGAGTGCACATAAATACTGTAGGATAGTACTTATCCCAGGCAGTACTGTCCTACAGTGGAATTAACTACCTTGCTGTGCCCTAATAGGGGCACACATGTAGAAAGTGACACTTTATGCAGAGCTAATTACTCAACTCCACAGTAGGGTGCACAGGTAGATGCACTCTTACAGTTGCAATCTGCCCCTGTGACCCAACTCACTGTGAAACTAAGGAAGTGATACCAAACTTAAAATTACAGCTGAGTCTAATTTATAAATAGATATAGCACCTTTCCAGTTTAGGAAAAACTCATTTTGGGTTAACTTCATAGTCTATAAAAATCTTAACCTAAAACAACATCATTCACTACTGAATGCTATGTGACTGCTTTCTTTTTCACATGAGAAAGATCTTTCATGTGATTTCTTTGAACTACTCATGGACACAAAACCCAGTCATGGAACAACTTCAAGAGAAATTGTACTGCTTACACAAAGGCTGAATGCTGTCTTCAACATTCATAGCAATTTTGTTGTTGTTAATGTCAGAGATAAAGAACTGACCCTGCAAGGCATTTGTTAAATACTGTAATATTGCACTTCCAAGGAAAAGAACTAAACTTATGACATGCCTTCATTATGTTGCTTAATGCACTGCTGCAAGATACTCGAATACTAAGCTGGGCCTTAAGAAACAATATATAAGAGAACAGAAATTGTTGGGGCCATGTTCTATGAATGTATATCTTGTGCCTTCTGTGTGTTGCCAGTATATTGTTATGTGCAAAGTTAAGTAGCAATAAAGCTGGAAATACCTTTATGCTTCATTTCTATGAAAGAAAACGCCTATGTTTTGTGATGTACAGACACCTTTACGCAGTTTTCATTTGTGAGACATAGGGTCAGCAGCGAGCAAAGCTTAGTTTAAGCAGAATTTCACTTAAACAAAAGAGAACATCTAAGTAAGCGTGAATACTTCGGTTTAGTAATGTATGTAACTGAGGGAAGAAGACCAGGACCAAGAGATATAAACTCCTGGAAGGCTGGTTTAGGCTTAATACCAGGAAACACTCCTTCACTGTTAGAGTGTCCAGACTGTGGGATAAACTCCCTCCAGACGTGGTGCAGTCACCTACCCTGGAGGTTTTCAAGAGGAGACTGGACAGTCACCTTGCTGGGATCACTTGACCCTAGTTGTCTCCCTGCCTAGAGCTGGGCGGGCTGGACCCGATCATCTGCAAGGTCCTGTCCAGCCCCTAACAATCTATGAATAATAATAAGAAGAATTGAATGCCTGTGTCTCAATACATTTTTAAATGGAGAGGTTTTTTTTTTCTGTTACCAGACACTAGATGGTTTTCATTTTTTAAAATGTGATTATTTATGAAATCAGAATCCAAGATTCATAAAAGGCATCTTTGTACATGAGGTCTGCATTGCTATTAAACATGTTCAGTGTGATAAGACATGATATTTAAAAAGGGAGAAATATGCTGCGCTCATTAGAGAGAGGTTATTGATGGGCAGGCCTGGCTCAATAATCAAATATGGGCCCTTGTTAACTTTCTCATTGTCTTGTCAGCCAAGTGTTGATTTTCTTGCTGTATTTTAACATACATAATCTAGACTCATAATTTCATTCAATTTCAGGAGCTAACAGAGCTAACCTAATTCCAAAGTGACTGGCTAGTCATCACCAGATGTCAGTGGATAGGTCTTAATATAATTCTCATTTTTTCTCATCTTGGGGAATATATTACTGCATGAACCTAAAGCAGACATCATCTGCAACTTATTATCAACTAAATAAAATTAGTTATTGGAGAATTGACATTCTATGATCTCTTCTAGCTTCTACAGTTCTCTCTGTTTTCCTTTCTAACAGTAATTTAAGGATGAACAAATCTGACTGTAGGAAAAGATACAAAGTTGAAAACATTCTTATGTTCCATTCTTTAAAACAAATGGAAACATTGAAGCTTTAGGACAGAAAGGACTAAAGGTCCATCCAGTCCATTTGCTACCTTTTCAGAGGCACTTTTTATATTCAAGTTTCATTTCAGCAGAATTGGGGATGAGAACATTGTTTACTGGGTGTAGCCAGCTCACACTATATGCAACAAAACCACTGCCTGAGAAAATACAGCATGACGGCACATAAACACATCTCTTCACAGTTCCTGGACAGAAAGATATGGGTGCCTTTTTATTAGCTTTTGTAGAAAATACTACTCAGAGTGGTGTACTGATTTTACCCTTCACTGACTAGCACTGCTTAGGACTTGTATAAATAACTTTGCCACAAAAACCTTGATTCAATGTTTCCTTGTTGATCTTGCCTAGAATTGTCAAAGGAGCTTAGGGAGTTAGGCATACAACTTCTACTAAAATCCCACTTACAGTGAGCATGCCCATGCTTATCATAAGCAGAATTTCAGTAGCAGTTAGCTGCTTAACTTCTTTAGACTTGGAAATTTTAGCCATTAGCATTATACTAATCATTTAACCATGCTTGTTAACAGAATCAAGTTATCAGGCCCAGTTACTCTTGTAGCATGCAAAACAATAAACCTCTACTTAAAAATACATACAAAGGAACTTTGATCTATTAAATCCCTAAATAGACTTCAGCACCTAAGTGTAATTGTGTAATTCTATGCCATGCTGTTGGAGTGCCTACAATTGAAAAAATAATGCATCTATTTTGTAAAATCTCAGCTTTAAAACTAACTCTCAAAAAGCAACAGGGAAAAGGAGGATCTACCTACCTTTTTATATTGCCATATTTTCAGCATCCCACTAAAGCACTTCACCAGTGGCATCATATCTAGAACTCAGTATATATATTTATTCATGAAAGAACATAGAAAATGGGCTAAATGGACCAAAATTCTCATTTTTCTGAACTCATCTCTTACAATTTAAAGGCATTTATCCTGTCCTGACATTGACACCCCCCGCCCCATGTGCAGGTAAAGGTGTGATGGTATCTTATGCACAATCCACACAGGTGTATCTCCTGCCATGCCACATGTGCCTGACAGGAAGTGTGATTGTAGGATCACACATCAGATCTCATTACACCCTATTGCTGATGCAAGGGGACCTTCTGTGATCCCCCAGCCTTAGGGGGTTCATGTACCCCTAAGTCTGGGAGACTGTGGCAGCTGTGATCCCTCTGCTCTAAGATGCACACACCCTGAGCTTGGGAGATCAAGGTAGTCACAAGCCACAATCCCCCAGTTTCAGAGGTTTCGCGCACCTCCAGGTCACTTGCCCCACCTGGCTGCCAGGACCCAGGTGGGTCCCAGGACCCAGTGTCTAATTTTGCTGCTGGGATCCAGAGTCAGCAACTGCTGGGGCTGAGGGTCCCTTCCTGGCTGGCCATGGTGCACCCCTCAGACCAGGAGCACCACTAGCTGATGGGGCCCCCAGCTGCAGGGGAGACTTTGCTACATGTGCAAACCAAAGCTCAGTAGCAACAAGCTATAAAGTTAGTACACATTTTTGAGGTCTAACTTTATAGCTAGTTGGAACCTTTTTTAGTCATGTAGCTGGTCTTAAGGTAATTGCACAATCAATGGCGTGATACCTGTAACAGCATGTTGTGTCAGTCAGTATGCTACAGTTGGTCTGGTAGAAGCTAGACCAAATCAATGATCTTATCCATTTTTAAGTATTTTCTGCATTTTACATTTTGAAAATGGAAACTTTAACAAGCATATAGTATTAAAAACATGGTTCTCAAGTTTAAAATATCAGCATAAATTTTGCTGTGAAGTGTGGTGATGTTTGCATTTGTTAATTTCCAAAAAAACTGCATAAATGAAGTTACACCTCCATTTGAATAATGGACTTAAACAGCAGAGGTGTATTAATTTCAGAATAAAGTGAGTACTTGACCCAAATCTCCATTTTAAGATCCACTTCTGCCAAAATCACATATGTAATCTAGCCAACTAAGACATTTATCCATTTTATTAAAGACTTAAAATTAAGAGACCAGCATGCTATGCACTAGTCTTTGTTGAGTAAGGTCCTGATCTGACAAAGAATTTAAGCTTGTGTTTAACTTGAATCATGTAAGTAATCAGGCTGAATGATATAATCACCTGGTCTAGTTATGGCTTGTCCTTATATGCATCAAAGTCAAAAAGCTTGATCACTGGAATCAATGAGAATTTTATCACTAATGAGTGCAAGGTGGGCTTTGTTGCATAATCCTATTGATAGGAACATGTCTTTTCTTCCTCAGTCCTACATGTTATTTTACTACCACTATCACTGCATATGGGTAATGTTCAAAATTAAGATAGTCCTTGATCCTGTAACACAGGTTACCTCTCTTCAAGCTCCTTTGATGCACACTACTGAGTGACTCAACTCTTACATTTGTATTTTGGAATCTAACAGCATTCACTAATTTTTTTTATTATCTTGACTCATGCCTTTTAACTATTATGTGAGGCATGTCTTACACAAATGGTCATTATGAGTTTAAGTCAACAATGGTGCATTTTAACTGTGTAGTAAATCTGAAGTCTAAAATTCTCATAAAACACTTAAATAAACCCATTTGGATAAGGTTACAGGTCAAGAAATAAAATGCTAGGGTTAAAACCAAAATAAGACAGAATATATAAATTGTATCAAACACTAATAACTAATATTAATAGGTCATGCTCATTATGCAGTGAAAAATACATGAGTCTAGTGCTCTTAAAATATAAATTAAGCATTGCATGGCATCAAAATGCCACATTATACAATCCATCACTGTTTGGTCATCTATATCAGGGCACATACCGTATCAGGGATATACATGAATTTCCCACCCCCCTGTCTGGGAGCGGGGAGGCTGCAAACCCCCTTGCTCCCAACTGGCTGCAAACCTCTGCTCTTGGCCAGCTGCAAACCCTACCCCCAACTCATGTGCCGCTCCACCAGTCTGAGTTCACCAGCTGGGCCTGCCCTCCATACTGATAAATATCCTTGTTGCCCTTCTCTGGACCTTCTCTAGTTCTTGTATATCCTTTTTGAGGTATGCAGACCAGAAATGGGCATGGTATACAAGCTATAGATGCAATATGGATTTATTAAGTGGCATGATGATACTTTCAGTTTTGTTTACAACTTCTTTTTTAATAATCCCTAGCATTTTGTTTGCTTTTTTGATGGCTGCAGCTGATCTAATGTTTTTAGTGAACTGTCAACAATGACTCCTCGATCTCTTTCCTGTGTGGTAACAGCTAATGTAGAGCCCATGACAGTGTAGCATAGTTTGGGCTTTTTGCCCACATGCCTCACTTCAGCTACATTGAACGTCATCTACCATTTAGTTCATATTCACTCAGTCATGCCAGATTCTTCTGTAGTTCCTCCTAGTATGTCTTGTAGAAGTGGGCTTTCTTTTAATAATTTAATAAATGGATAGTATTCAAGTGCCAGGTTTCCCAAGCTGCTGAAAAACAGTTTACTTTATACATTGTTTCTGGAAATGAAGTAATTTTTAAAATATGCAATAAAAAGAGAGGCTTTATGACACACTGCATTTTAATATTCTGCAAATAAACTCATTTACTAGTATATTAGCAGAGAACAATTCAAAAAGGAGAACAAACAGAATAGAGCCATGTTATATACATGGATACCTGGCACTAATTAAACTGTTACACAGATAAAATTCATTTCAGACAGGCTAAACAGCATCTGGCACAATCAACTTTAAAAAGAAAAAAAAATCAATTACATCACACTGGAAGGCAAATCTCAGGGCATCTTTACATGTGCTCTGGAGTAGTGGGTAGTGGGGGTGGAGGCAGTTTAATTAGCTTGGTTCTAAGGAGCCATTCTAATTAAAGCACCTGCAGGTCTCATGTAGTTCAAAGTGGTGTTGGGGGCACTTTAACTAAAGCTCTTTTGATGATCTTTAGTTAAAAGCGGTGTGCGGACTCTGAATACACATGACACCGAGTTCTGCTGGAGAATGCTAATTAGATTAATCAAGTCTGCTCTGACGTGTTCTAATTTGAATGTGTTGGAGCAGGTGTCAGGCACATGTATAGGTGTCCTCAGTGAACACATAAAGCTATTTAGGAAGGAAAAATCGACTAATAAAATTGTATTTATGTCAATGAAATGAGAATATTTTTTTACAGCTGGGTTAAATGAACAGTATAATTTGATGCTGAACCCTGATATTAGAAGCAATATTTCCTGATAATGGGAACACATTTTTAATTACATAGTTTATACTTGTAGTAGCATAAAAGTATAAGGGCATCTAGGCTACTTAAAAATTACAATGAACTAATGATGCTACTTATTATACAGAGAGAACAATGTAATTAATTCCATTTCACATGTGACATGCCTTAATTTTATATTTTTCAGAGATCACTGGTTAACGTGCATTAAAATTACTTTAAAAATTCTCTTGGTTTCTATTCAGAAAACCAATCTGTCTCAAATTAAAATCCATGCTGTTTTAGCACTCTTTCTTCTGTCCTTTTGAAGTCCTTTTCTGTAGTGCTTTTTAGCTGTAGTGAGATCCCCGCCCCCCACTTTTGACAGTGCATAGTTACATAACTCCCCCAAATGAATTGGCCTATAAAGTGTGAAAATGCCAATAATGACACAAATTATAAATTACTTTTTTAGATAAATATTTACATTTAATTTTTATAGCATTCATCATCATAGTCTCAGAGTTCCTCATAAAAAAAACATGCTGAGTTATGACTCATGAGGGAGGAAAACATTATAATCTCCATTCTCCAGAGGACAGAATAAGACGTATTACTCTTAAGCATTTGCAGCTTCTTGGCACTACCCTAATACCATCAGCATCTGCTCTCTTTTGCTAGATGCTATACAAGCACCACCTGTGCCCTGAAAATCTCAGTCTAATTTAATAGCTGATCTGCAAAGTGAACATAATATATATTAGAAAAAAACAGTGAATGATCTGGCATTTCGGCCGATAATTTAGGACTTGGAGAAAAGTGTTGAGTTCCCGGCTTTTTCACATATTCTGGCATGACTTTGGGTAAGTCACTTTTTTTTGTGAGTCCTGATTCTGGGACACAAATGTAATATTACAAATGAGGATAGAGTACTTCTCAGCTCAAAGCAATATTAGAGATTATTCAGTACCTCAATACAAATATGATATCAAGGGTAAGGGTAACATCGGTGCAAACACATGGCTACAGTGGCGATGGGTAGGGTGTGCACAGGGGTGAACATGCACCCCCTGAGAGCACTGGTGCACCCCCTGCCAGCCAGCACTCCCTGCTTAGGTGATGAGCGGCGGGGGGCAGGCAGGAGCACTGGTACCTGCCTGTGAGCACTGGCCAGGGAGTGGGGGCACTAGGAGAAGCACCGCTAGCACTTCCGGGTGCACTGCTGGCACTTTTGGGTGCCCCACTTGCCCCACTTCTGGGTTAGTGAGATTTGCTGTGGGGGGACCCCCCCCTGCAGTTGCTGACTGGCTGCTGGGGGGGCTCCCCGCCCACTCAGGAGGCACCAGTTGCCCATGTATGGCTATTTATACATTATATATTACATATATACATATTAGTAGTTATCCTGATTTTCTTCCTTGTCCTTATCAGTTGGTGTTTTCTTGTATGTATCAAAACACCTTTATGTAAAACAAGCTTAAGTTTAGGTTGACAAGAAAGTGAACATTTCATGGTTTACTTTCCTGGAAGGCTAAACATAGACAATCTAGGGCTGCAGATAGAAGCAACAATTTTTGCCCAGTCTGGCCACAGAAAACAGTCTATAACTATGAATAAACACAAATGCACAGCTTCAGAGAGCTTCGAAAGTGGCCAATTGGGTTAAAATCTGTCCCCTCATTGCATAAGGTATGTTTCAAAATGTAGCATTTTCTGTAACATGTGTCTGTGGAGCTCCCAGCCTGTTACTATTCTCAAAATGGGAGGGGGGAAAGGGAGAGCAGGGAATTCAGTCTTGGAGGTTTTCAGCCCCTCCAGAGGGTGGTCCAGGTGTACTGGAGCCCCCCCCCCCCCCCCCAGGTGGGGGAGTTCCAATTCAATCACCCCACCCTTCAGCACCAGCTGGGGAGCCCCCAAAACAAGTTCCCTCCACTGCCTTTCCCCCTCCCATTTTTGAAAACAGCCAGAACTGGCAGAAAGCCTGGTCATTGGGAACCTGGCTGCAGACTCCCAACCCTCAGCTAGATTCCCTGCCAACCCCCCCACCCGCAATCAACAGTGAAATTCTGTTTGGTCCAGGGTAACATTGCAACTCAGGATGCTTTGTAGAAAACGAGTTACAGATGGGAGCTGCATTTCTATTTGTACCCTATATGGTTTAGTTTGGGGCTTTATTATCCCAGGCTCTAACTCGCATCAAAATAGGCACAGGACACAAGCAGCTTGAATGGCAATTACCACAATTAGCCTCAGATGTCCCTGGGAAAAAGTGTTATCTTAGTACTTCAGAGGTTCTTCACTGGTATTTAGAGTGGGACAATAGGCTTGTACATTTGTAGGCTCCCAGAATCAAAAGCTTTGTCTCTGAGGAAATCAGTCTTCTGTTTTCCCAGAGTGTTTACAGGGATTCACTTTGGTACAAGTGAGAGACTGTACTCAGGAGGGCTCCAGCAGATTGGAATTCCTTGCTTCTCTATTTTCTTCTCATTATTTCCTTCCTGATCATTTCTCCCTTTATCCTCCAGTCCTCCCTCCCTGTCCCACCACTATATTTTTCCTTTCTAGTTTTCACTTCTTAGTTTACCCAAATTACCAATGTGAGACTTGATCTCGTCATTATATATTTTTTGTCCTTTGTTTCCCTCTTTTGGAATGCTTCCCCTCCAGTTAGGTACAAGGAGATGAGCATATGTCAATGTAGGCACAGTCAAAACTCTTGGACACTGGAAGCACTCTGCTTCCAGAAATTATTTCCCCCCCGCAGAATTTACACCACACAGAGCAAGCATGCCAACTGCAATAAGTATTGGGACATAACCATCTTCTTTTTGTGTACTATCATCCTGGTCTATTTCATTTTATGCCCTCTAAGCTATGACCAGATATCTAAAAAGCCGGAGCCTTAATTGATTCAATCTTTGCAGGTTAGTCTAACTTGCAAAGGTTGAACTGATTTGCAAGTGAATAGACATTCACTTTTGATTTCAGAAATGCAAGCACATGCCTGCAGTGGCTCAGGCTAGAAGTTGCGGGGGTGCTAGAGCAGCCCTCCCTTCCCTTTGGCAGTAGCCACTTCCCACTCCCCACCCCCCCTCCAGCTCAGGCAGTGTGGGGTCTGGCCAGATCTAGTGGGCATGGCTCTGCTATCCTCCCAGGGCTGGGGGTGCAGCTGTGGCTTCCTGTGTCCAAACTGGGCAGGGCTGTCATGGAGCCATAGCTGGCTGGAAGGGGCCCTTCCTAGAGACTTTGGCTCTCTGACAGCCCAGCTGGGCAGCACGAGTGGGGACTGCCTGGGTAACAGACTGCCCATGCAGGTTGTAGGTGCTGGTGAGCCGCAAACCCAGCAGCCACCCACTGCAGCTGCTGCCATGCTTCCTGCCCCATGCGGCACCTGGCGGCTGCAGCCTCATCACAATCTGTGCACTAGCTGGGACTGGGAGGGCTGTTCTGTGCCCCTCATCTCCAGCTGCCATTGCTATGGCCACTGCTGCTGCTACGCCTGCCCCTGCCATGCCACACCATGCCACTCTGGGTGGGCAGGCGGGCGGGCAGGCAGAAAGCTTCAGCCTGGTGGGTTCTGCCCAGGACATGGAGCTCTGGCTCCAGCCCTGGCTGCCTTTTACCCACTGTGCCTGCTTGCAGGGGCTGCTTATTGTGCTGCGTGGGTGCAGGGGGTGGAAGGCAGTTTCAGCTGTAGCCAGAGCTCCATGAACTGGGCAGAATCTGCAGGTCTAAAGCTCCCTCCAGTCTGATGGGTGCTGCATGGGGCGGCAGGAGCAGGAGTCACAGCTGGAGGTGAGGGGAGTAGAGCAGCCTTGCTGGGCCAAGCCACCTCCAGCAGCTCCAGCTCTCAGCTGCCTTCCACCCACTCTGCCTGCCTGGCACAATAAGCAACCCTTGTGGGCAGGTGGAAGGCAGGTGGAACTCCATGTGCTGGGCTGAAGCCACTGGGCAGGAGCAGCATAGCAGGGGCAGGAGTGGGAGGGCAACTAGCTGCTGGAGCTGAGGAGAGCTGGCTGGGCCTGGCATGGATCTTTTGCCCCCCTCACCTCCAACTGTGGCTTCTACTTCTGCCACCCCACACAGGACCACTTGGGGTGGGGGGAGCTTCAGCCCCACAGATTCCACCCAGCACATGGAGCTCTGGCTCCAGCTCCAACTGCCTTCCATGCCATCCACCCTCCCAGCACAATGAGCAGCACCTGTGGGTGGGTGCAGTGGGTGGAAGGCAGCCAGAGCTGGAGCTGCTGCTCCATGCCCTGGGCAGAAGCTGCCAGGATAAAGCTTCCTGCCCACTCATCTGCCTACTCATGCAGCAGTGGCTGTGCTGAGTGGCTGCTAGGCTCAGGGCCCACTGGCACCTCTGAGCCACCTGGCCATCCTGTTACCTGGCCAGCCCCCACCCCTGTTGCCAGGTCAGGCTGTCATAGAGCCCTTCCCAGCTGGCTGCAACTCCATGACAGCCCCATCCAGCCTAGGCGTGGGGAGCTGGGAGCAATCTGGCCATGCAGCTCCTGTGGCCCCAGCCCAAGCCACAACCTAATAGGATGGGCCCAGCCCCCATGGCCAAGCCCAGGCTGCCCCCTCCGCATCTACTCAGCGGTGCCCACAGGCAGGCCTCGCTTATCCCCACAGGCCTAGTCCCCCTGTTGGCTAGGCAAGCAGATGGAAGAGCCATACCAGATGGTTCTGGCCATGCTCCCTCCCTTGCCACTGGAGTGGGGAAGCGGGGAATGGCTGACAGGGTCTGGTCTGCCCTGGCCAGGTAGACCCAGGATGTTGATAGAAAAGAGGATGGAGGGGGAGATTAAATCCCCTTCCCTCTCCCTGTTTGCTTCAGACTGTGGATGGGAGGCCTGACAAGGGCTGCTACATGCAAGCCAGGCAGCCCCTGGCTGTGGTCGCCCAGTAGAAGAGGGGAGAGAAGGGGAGAATAAGCACCCTCCCTGTTCCTTTTGCCTCACAGGCAGTACCTACTGGTACTGAGTAGTAGGTTGGCTAAGCACGTTGGAAACTTGAGGCTGGACCACTACCCTTTAGACCTGTCATATGTCCACCTGCTTTCCAGAAGCCTGTCAGTGAATTATGATGTTACATTCTTTCCATGCCAATGCTGGTGCATGAGATGGAAACTATAATCTTATTTCCTTTCTCCTATTTGCTCCTGCTTCCATCTGCTCTATGGCGGCAAGGCCAATAGCTTTGTCCTCTCTTCTAAAAGTTCTTCTTTAACATTCTCTCTCTCTCACACTGCCAAACAGAAACCAACCATCGTGAGAGAGTTGTCATCCACAATGCACAACCTAACTGCATTCAGAATTTCCTACGAATTCTGACGTAGATGAGCTACTAGCTCCGAATGTTTAGCAGGTCCCTTTTTAGTGACAAAATCTTTCCATCCAATGCTTAGAGTCTTTTGTGAGTGCCAGTTAGGGTAATAGAATTTTGCCAGCAATCTTTTCATGAGTATCTGGGTGTTTTTGATACTTACACTTGTACTCTGGACATGTAAGTCTGCCTACAGAGACTGAGCATGTGCAATTGGCAACATGCTTGCCAGACCTCCACCTAACTACATACATGCATGCCTGAGTGTAAAAAAAAAAGTGGGGGGAGGACCCTTTTACATGGTATTCCTAACAACTGAGTGGTTTTGGCACATACCCAGGAAGTAGGATCCCCTCTACACATTACAGATATTGTGCAATTAACTGGTTAATTATGTAATTACCTGGAGACCAGACACACATGCAAAATAGGTATTACACAATAAAAAGCTCCAACCAGCTATAAAGTTAGACCTCCAAAATATGTCCTAACTTTATAGGTGGTTGCTTTCAAGCTTTCATTTGTACCTGTAGCAGGGTCTTCCCTGTGGCTGGGAGCCCCATCAGCTGATAGTGCTCCCAACCACAGAGGTGCACCATGCCCAGTGTAAAACCTGTGGATCCTATTGTTTGAAGCAGCTGCGATCCATAGGGGTCTAGGGTGTGTGAAATCCTCAGGGCCTGGGGATCACAGCTACCTTTATCCCTAGGGCTCAGGGGTGTATGAAACCCCTGGACCCAGGGACAGCAATTGACATGATTCCTAAGACGTGGGGGTGCACGAAACCCCCACAGGTGGAGGATCACTGCAGGGTAATTACCCCTGCCCTGGGGGTATGGGAAACCCCTGGGGCTGGAGGATCACCCTTGCAGTAATCCTCCAGCTTTGGGGGTTTCCTGCACCCCAAGGGTGGGGGATTACCTTTGTGGAATCAGGATTCCCCTGCACCAGCAATAAGCTGGATCTAATGTGAGATACCATAATTAGCCTCCTGCCATGTACGTGTGACTTGATAGGAGGCACAGCTGTGAATCGCACTTTAGATCCCGTTGTACCTTTACCTGCATGTAAAGGAGCTAGGAGACCTAGGATCTAGATCAGGTGTGGGCAAAGCAGCCCAGAAGGGGTTTGAATCTGCAATTCTGACTTTTTGGCACAGCTCTGGAACCACTATACCACAGGTAAGGAATTTTCTAATACTGTCCCAAACATTTCTATTGACACAACTGCCTGAGTATTTAATAGTCATTGCATAAAATGGAATGAAAACACAGCAGAAAGGAAGTTTCTGCCTCATTTCAAGTAAGGTCCAGGCTAGAAACTAGGGCCTACTCAGCTGTTTGGGCTAAAACATAGTAGGCTTGCCCTTCTCTTTCCTCCCTTTGTCTTGCACCATCAGTCATGGGTTCTTGGCTAGTTAATTTTTTGTTGACTTTACAGGCTTTCAGCATCAAGTTGTGTTCCTCCCTGCATTTGAAAAAGGATTGTATAAATTAAAAACCTTACAGGGTTGTATGCATGCTATATGACATTTCTTGTTTTCTAATAAAAACTAGCTATTAATGTATCTGTCTGAAGCATATTATCTTTGTTATTTTTGTTCTCTTTCAGTAATACAGTGATTTTTGCCTTTATTTCTACCCACCATGCAAATGATCTCTCTCCACTGTTAATGTCTGCTGAATAGAGATTTTATTTAGATTGGAATTCATCTATAAAACACCCTACTAGCTTGATTTTATACAAATAAAATAAATTTAAAGTAGGAGAGCCATAGGAAAAACACAACAATCTTTTTGCCCAGATTTGTCAACCTCTGGGAATTATTTTACAAAAAATAATATGGATTATGGACATATTGACATGTTCACAATAAAACACAGTAGCAGAAATGGTTGTAAAATTATTTTTTAACCAAACAGTTGTTTTGGTTAAAAATTGAGTTTGAAGTGGGCGTTTTGAAAATATAGGTTGGAGATGTTGGAAATGATTCAGATATGATAACAGAAGGAACCTTCCAACATATTCAAAGTCTACTGCCAAGCTAGAAAAGAACTAGCCAGTCTGATTACAAAAGACAAACTATATGGGCTCCATTTGGAGCCTTCTGGCAACAAGCAAGTTGAGAAAGAAATCAAAATTATTGTTCTTTTGTATGGAGGACCCCCTTAGGGGTTCACTGAAAACATTTCTGTCTTCATGCCAAACATACTCAGCAGCCTGCCAGAAGAACACAGCAGTACAGCATTAAAGCATAAAGCTCTTTGGTATCACTACATGCCAAATACCCACTAAAATGGAAATATCATTTGTAGCACAGCAGCTGACAAATGAGAACAGTAAGAAAACTCCCCAAACATTTGTACTGGGAGTTTTGGGGCCACTCCTATACAGTCTGTACAAAAGGAAAGTAGGCTATATGGTTTTAAATCTACTGTCGCCTTATATGTATGTTAATCTTGCTTGATCATTTTTCAGCACATTGGACTATATACTTTCAACTAGAGATTTCAAAATTTACACTGGGCTAGTTAGCAGAGTGATATCTGACAGTATCCTTGGTCAGATAAAAAACTGTCAGATAGCAACCTGACCTAGGAAAGAGAAAAATGAAGATTTGCATTGACTCATAATTTTTTTGTTTTCTCTACCCTTAGCCTTGCAATTGTATCCATGGAGAAGGATTACCGGGTACAACAAAATGCTATACAGGCAGAGGTGCATCTACATAGATCTGATTGCAGGATCTAGAGCTAACTGTGAAAAAAGAATAAATGTTTTCTTCAGAATCGACATCTATTTTGTTTGTTTACAGCTTGCTGGAATGTAACAGTTTATTAAGTTTTGCTTTCTGAAGTAGTTTTATTGTCCCCAAAGTTTATTCTACTTTATTTTACCCGTTGCCACCTCTTAAGATATTCTGCATACCTTTGACTTCTTAGGAAGTGTTCCTCTTGAATTCAGATTGGAACATGTCTGGTTCTGCTTTGTGCTGTCAAGCTTTTCTTATTTCTTTTCAGTAATTTCCTGTGTTCTTATTGTTCTAGCTGTTGTGTACCTGAATGTGTTGATTTGATAGTCATAGTGTAATTGAATTGGTATATTCAACAGTTATAAGCAGAAAACTAAGTAAATAGCCTTTCAAGACTGTATCTGTAAGAAGATTCTTTCTTCTGCTACTTAAAGTAAAACAACAGTAGGTTGAAAAGATTATAAGTAAGAGGTTAGGAAGCTGCACATGGAGGCATGGAGTCGCACATCATCAAATCAGGAGGGCTCCTGCTTGCCTCCACATGCGGCTTCCCACTGGAGTGCTGGAAGCTGCACCTGGAGACAAGGAACCAGCCAGCCTGGCCTAATGGCACATGGCCTATACCCACCCACAAGCCCTACACCCACCACCACCCCATCCTGCAGGCAGGAGCTCCTCTCCTCACTTACCAAGCTGTTTATTAGTAACTGGGGGACCTTTTGGAACAGGGATAGAAGGAATGTCTGCACAGGAGGAATGGTCTCCACCTGAGCCAAAAGGGTACTAAACTACCAGCACAAAATATTATAAAGGTGGTAGAGTAGTTTAAAAACTAAAAATGGGGGGAAGCCCACAGGTACGAAATAGCATGTGGTTCAGATTGACACACCCTATAGGGGTGAATCTATAAAAAATGGGGATAGAAATAGGGAGAAGACTAGCACAAGCAAATATCTTTAATGATTAATCACACACAAGAATCCATCCTGGCAACAATAAAAAGTATATGTGCTTTTTATGCTAATGCTAAAAATTTAAGATCAAAGGAAGGGGAATTTGAATGCTTAGCAGTAAATAATAATATTGGCATAGTAGGTATCTAAGACACATGATGGGATGAGAAAAAAAAATGAATGGGATGCTGTAATCCAAGATACAAATTATACAGGAATAGGTCATACTACTGGGGGAGTGGCACTCTACAACAGAGACTCCATTGAATCAAATTGGATAGAATTTTCAATTGATTCAAGAGGTGCCATAGAATCTCTGTGGATAGAAATTCTGGTTGCAACTGAAAAAAAAAAAGTACATCTGGGGATAAACTGTTAAATCCCAGACAAGGACAGCAACAGAGAACTAGAATGCTAAGGGAGATGAGACAGCAGAAAACACAGTAATAAAGGGTGACTTAAACTATCCACAAATAGACTGGGTCAGTCTGTAATTAGGCTGGAATGCAGAGACCACATTTCTTGAAGTTATAAAAGACTGTTTCACAGTGCAGTTAGTCCTACAGGAGGAAACATCATTCTTGACCTAGTCATAAGTAGTGCACAGTATTTAGTGCAAAGGGCAAGTGTTACTGAGACACTTTGCAATTGTGACCACAATGCAATCAGGTTTGACATCCATGTAAGAAGGAAGACAAAGAAGAAAATCTACCACAGTAGTCTTTAACTCTTTTAAAAAGGGAGACTACACCAAAATGAGGAAACTAGTTAGACGAAAGTTGAAAGGGCCCCTAAGGAGGTGAAGAACATGCAAACAGCATAGGAACTGCTTAAGAGCACCATATTGGGGACACAAAGCAAGTGCAAACTACAAATCAAAAAACATGGAAATCAAACTGAAAGAAAGCCAGCATGTTTTAATGGCAGAGTTGCAAAGGCAATAAGCAGAAAAAGGCTTCTTTCAAAAAGTGGAAGTCAAATCTGTCATATTGAATGAAATAGTTTGAATGTTTGTAAAGGTTGCCCATTAGCCAATTTCAGGAAGAAGATAAGATTTATTTCCTTATCTAGTTCTTTGTTTTGGGGACTACGTGCAAAAGATCCTGACTTTGCTTAAAGTCTTAATTTAGACTTAATTTTCATCTTTTAGAAATCTTTTACAAAGAGAGCAAATATCCTGAATTCCAAGAGATCAAACCCTGAGGCCTTTTGACCAGGTTGGTAAGAAAAGGGCATTTGCAGTGATATGGAAGTTTCCCAAAGGTAATTTAAAATGCTCAACAAAGGTAAAAGAATCTGTTGAGTAAGATCCGAGCCCAAATTTGGGAGCAGTGATATATTGAGTAGGAGGAGCCCACTGACGGCAGCTCGCTCAATAAAAACCGTAACTTACTGTCCCAATTTGGAGGTGACTATACTTGTAGAACAACGAAGGAAAAATCGCAAGTATAGCCCGGGTCCAGACTGATCACCTGAACCACCCTCTCCGTGAACACGAATCTCTTAGTTCATGCTGAAGCCGCAGAGCACCTGAAAGGGACTGAAGGAAGGGGACTTAGTCCTATCACTGCTGAAGCCAGCCTATTGAATTGTATTGCCGAGCCCATTTCATTGAACCGTACTACTGAGGCCAACCCATTAAATCGTACTACTGAGGAATGAAACCATATTTTGGTATTTGGCTTCTTGGAATTCTAGGATTGTAAGTATAATATGAAAAATAATAGTATTGATTCAAATTTAACTTTTAGTTGTAATTGTAGTTGTTTTTGTAACACTAATTCTTATAGTATTGTTTGGGAAGGAAGTGCATTCGGAGCATTGTTTCTGATATATGTAATTATTGTGTTTTTAATGTTTGTGGTGTTTCTTAAAGCTAAGCAGTGTTATATACGTAGCAAAGAGTTTTAAAATAAAATTGTGTTGTATAAATTAAGTGTGTAATCATTGTGAAATCGTGCAATCAGTTAACTACTCCCCCAGCCAGTGCATCAAAATGAATCAGTAAATTGTGTGGGATTTTCTCTATTCCATAAGCCACTAGAGACAAAATCCTAATGAGGAAAATAAAAAAGAGAATAAACTCTGGCAAATTAAATGTGAAACTGTAATAAGACAAGCTTGGAAAGAATTTGAGGAGAAACTTGCTAGAGACACAAAAGGTAATAATAAAACTTTCTTTAAATATATTAGAAACCAAAGACATGATAGGGAATCAGTTGGGCCTTTGGATAACCAGGGTGACAGGGCCATTGCCAAGAAACTAAATGAAGTCTTTGTATATGTCTTTGCTGTGGAAGATGTTAAGGAGTTTTCTTCTCTAGATCTACTCCTCTTCCTTGACCCCAACTGAGGTTTCAATAGATGAGGTCATAGAGAAAATTGATAAACCAAATAGTAGCAAATCACCAGGACATGATGACATCCACCATATGGTTCCAAGAAGCTCAGAATGGAAATTGTCAAACTCTTAACTATAGTATACAAACTATCACTAAAATCAGCCTCAGTGCCAGAGGACTAGAGGGTGGTCAATGTGACTCCAATATTTTAAAATGGCTCTAGATGTGACTCAGGGAACTACAGGCCAGTGAGCCTAACTTCTGTTCCTGGAATATTGGTAGAAACAATAATTAGAATTGTTTAGCACATGCATGAACATGACTTGCTGGGGAGGAACCAAATCAATATGGCTTTATGAAAATGAAATCATGAGCTTGTTGAGGGTGTGAACAGCTAGGTGGATCAGTGTGATCCAGTTGACATAGTAAATTTGGACTCCCAGAAAGCCTTTCACAAGGTACCCCATTAGAAGCTTTTAACTAAATTAGGAAGTCATGTGATTATAGGAAATGTTCACTTGTGGATTAAAAATTGACTTAAAGATAAAAAGCAAAGAGTGAGTATAAATGGTTAGTTTTCAGAAAAAAACAAACAAACAGTGTGGTCTCCCAGAAGTCTGTGTTAGGACTACTGCTGTTTAACATACTTATAAATGATCTGGAAAAGTGGGAGAATAGTGAGGTGGCCAAATTTGTGGATATCACCAAATTATTTGAAGTAGTAAAGACCAAGGTGGACTATGAGTAACTACAGAAGAATCTGGCATGACTGACTGAATGTGCACCTAAATGGCAGATGACATTCAATAGAGATAAAGTGAGGCACATCGGCAAAAAGAAGCCCAAACTATGCTACACTGTCATGGGCTCTCCATTAGCTGTTACTACACAGGAAAGAAATCTGTGAGTCATTGTGGACAGTTCACGAAAAACATCAGATCAACAGGTGTCAAAAAGGCAACAAAAAAAAAATGCTAGGGATTATTAAGGAGAGCTGTAAACAAAACTGAAAATATCATCAGGCTGCTTAATAAATCCATGGCACATCCATAGCTTGAATATCATGCCTATTTCTGGTCTCCATACCTCAGAAAGGATATACAAGAACTATAGAAGGTCCAGAGAAGGGCAACTAGGATGATTAGCAGTATGGAGAGGCTTCCACATGAAGAAAGACTAAAGAGGATAGGCCTATTCAATTTAAAAAGCAGGTACTTGAGCGGGGGCATGAATAGGTTCACAAAATACTAAATGGTAAAGAGAATGTAAATAGGGATTTATTTTTTACTATCTCTCACAAAACAACAACTAGGGATCACAAAATGAAACTAGCAGGTAGTAAGCTTAAACTAGCAAAAGGAAGTTCTTTTTCACACCATGTTTAATTAAATGTGGAACTTGTTGCCACCAGATGTTGTGGAAGCTGACAGTTTAGCCCGAATCAAAATGGGATTGAAAAATTATTTGCGGAAAGGCACATCAGTAGCTATTGAGCACAGAACTTAGGGATATAGCCTTTGAATGAGAACTTCCTAGACCTGTGTGAGACATCGGGCAAGATGGACCCATAGTGTGATCCAGGAGAAAGCAATTCTTATGTTCTAAGGTTCTTATAATGGTGAAGCAAATATTAAAAAGTAACTTAACATATCCAGTTATGATATCTTTCCTGAGTTTGCAAAGAACCAGAAGCCAAGAGATCTAAGAGGAGCTCTTGTATTTTGAAAATATGAAGAATCTATTATGATGGATATTATTCTGGCATCTCAGATCATTTGAGTTTGCAAACAAACTACCGTTTTCTCTTCCCCCTGTTCAGACTTCACATTGTAATGCTTAAATAAGAGGTGCGACAGCAGAAGATTTTAGACATAAGTGACATGTTCATCACTTTGATAGAAGAACTTTTCAACCATAAGGAGTTGATCTGATGAAGACCAGGGAACCCATTAAGGAGGGAAGCCATGTTATTTCTAAATTCATATTACTTTCCTAGTTAAAAGTTAAACTAGTGCAAAACATGCCTGCTTTACATGCAGCCATTTCTCCTTTTAGAGGTCATCTACCCCTCTCTGAGAAGTGTAATATATAAACAATTTCAGGCGATATATTTTAAATTCTTTCTCCGTTACTTTAGATTATTTGATATCAAATAGAGACTTCAATCTCTGGTCAGTTTACACTGGCTGATGGAGACTAGCATTGACACTGACTCCAAAAGGTTACTTGTTGCCTTTCAAAGACATATGTAAGCCTTGAAATACATAGTTCACTTTGAAATAGTGGAAACGCAAGAGGTATGACTCTAGACCCATAAGAAGTCAATGGATAAGAAAAACATAGTAGTAGTTTTTTAGTCCTTTGGATTAACCTCATATTTTTAAGGTAGTATATGAGGCTACAGCAAGTAGGCAATAAGCTAATGACAGTAGGTAATGAACAAATTAATCTCAGAGTATTTATGACAATCAGATATATAACTTGGAGCACTGTATACAATTTAGAACGTTCAGACAAACAAGTACATTAAAGAAAAATGCTTGTCCACACCACCATTAATCAGAAGATCATTTTGGCTTTCTATTGATAAGTATATGAAAAATGATTACCACCTAGGATAGGAAAAAAGAACTTGCAAATTAAAAGCAATGTTCTATTTGTTATTAACACCATAAAATATGCATCCTGCACTTAGTACTGATAGTATTATAGTGACTCCCATATTTATCTATCTGACAGTACTGGACAGGCATTTTGTTCCCTCCTGATTCTTGTTTTATTATTCACTTATTTGTTCTTTTATTCTTATTATCCTAATCTAGAAGTCTATTAGTATGTCAACCTGGTAGGTAGCAGTACTTTTGGACTGGTAATCTGCAACAAGAAAAAGATGGGAAAAAAGATATCATTGCCTTACTTAGACTGTTGTTAAAAGGCTTAAATCTTCAGTGACACTTTGATCCTTTGATTTCTGCTGTCCTGACCTGGGAATATATGCGGTCTATATTGTGAACTTGTTTCCCCAAGTGCCTGTTTACCCAATCTTTCTTTGAACTGCTGATGGTAATGAATCTCCTTCTTCCAGCCCCAACTGCTGCATTCAGTTATCATCAAGCACAGACATCAACGAGTGCTCTAATCTTGCTCTGATGGATGGAATACTAACCTTTCATGAGATTAGAGACACAAGGTGCTCTGGAGATAATAAAATTCAAATAGGTTTATTTCAAAGGGCAACTCAATCTCGATTTTGTTCACGGGTCACTTGACAGATCATTTGCCAATGTAGTTTTTTGTGTCCTTCTGAGCCTGGCTTCTGTGCAGTTCTCCAACTATTTCAAATTAAGTGGGCCCCAACAGGCAGAGTTCGACAGGAGTCTAGCATTGGTAAAAAAAATAAATAGTAGGAAACTTGTTCAGGAGCTGCCAAGTTTGCTAAAAGTGTCCCTTTTTTCTAAGGCAGAAGGATCCATGTTGTTATCACTATTTGCACAATGTTATGGTGATAACAATAATTTTCTGAAACATTATTATTTTGCTTTCATGATTTGACAGAATACTAAAATATCTACCTGACATCAAAGCAAATCATGTGTTCAGTGATTTTAAATGTTAAAAGCATTTTTATTTTTTGTAGTACATCTATTCAGTGTGATCTTCCAGCAACACTATGAAACTATACTCTACAACCCCCTGCCTCCCCCCCACCAAAACCCCAACACAACAACCCTCCATGGGCAAGGAATTTGTATGTACTGGTATCTACCTTCAAGGGCTGAAAGAATATTTTTCTCAACTGCATTGTTCTGAAATCATTGTCATACAAATCTCTGTATTTTACCCAGATATTATTCCTTCTGCAACTTCTAAGGCTTCAGTTGGCTTCCAGTCAGAAAGGACACTGCGATTGTATATCACTGGCTACATATTTCTAAAACTAAAATATATAATAACATAACAACACTATTATGGTAGTAGTTGGTGAAACCTCATTGACCTTGATTGGTATAGCAGCCATTCTTCATTCATTCATGATAAATGTTAATAAGTAATAACTTCCTTTGTGAAACAGTTGCAGGAGTACCCACTCAAAACACAGGCCAGATGCTAGCCCTGGAATCTGAGGTTTTGAGAAAGAGAGAGAAACTGCCAGAAACATTTCAGATAGCCAAACAAGCATTTATGTCACCACCAATGAAATCTAAGCATATGTGGGTTTTATGGTACAAAATAGCTGGGGGAAAAAAAGGGGTTGTAAGCAAAGAAACTGCCTCCTGTTTTTGATTCCCTCCTGTATTCAGGGACGCAAGGCTGTCAGTAAAGAGCACTGTAAAGAAATACCTACATCCATCAGTGATTTCTTCTTTTAATCGAAAAACCTTGCTAGAATCTGACTGTTAGCCAATGCTCAAGTCAAAAGGGAGTAACAGTACTTAGTTCTGAGTTAGTGCTTTTTTATTTAAAGCTGTCAAAGCATTTCACAAGCATGGAAGATATCATTATCTCAGATTTGCAGAAGAGGAAACAAAGATGGAGAGTGATAAAATGACTTGCCCCAAATCACACAGCAGCTTAGTGATGAACTTGAACAGAACCCAAATCATTTAACTTCCCAAAAGAGGTTGAAATTCACTTGAAACACACTTGAAAATGGAATAGTTTTGCACAACAAATATGCATAGAAAAATCATCCACAGGGTGTGCCAGTAGTTCCTCCAGAATGATCACAAATTCGCATAAGAGAATGAAGCCCTAACAACTGACTCCTACTCTACATGGACCACTTGCATAAAATAATCATTGATCACCTTTTGGATTATTCTCAGGAATGCTCTCAGGATCTCTGGGTGTTGCTACTGAGATGGGTACTGGACATGCCTAATAGGGGCAGATCTGAAGAGGGCCAGGAGGTAGGGGGGAGTGCACTGGTGGAGTTGCATCCCAACTCCTTTGATTTTTGCTCCACCCACACTTTAACACCAACTGCATAGCAGCAAAAGCAGCATTTCTATTCAGATAGCAGTAAGGGACTCAATTGATTTCATCCTTTCATCAACTGATTTCATATCCTTACAGACTGTTTTTAACTCTAGCTAAAAACCTCCTTCACTCAGGTGTGTTAATATTAATTCAAATGTAGAAATGACTGAGACTGAAGTATTAAAGGCACTGTTAAGACACTCAAAGAAGGCTATATTTTGTTTTACAAAGCTGAATAAGAGATGTTTATTTAACCATAACAATTACAGAACTAATGAAACAATATTTTTAAACTTTTTTTTGCGTAGTTTATTGTGATACATACATACATACTAAATGTATTATTCTCTCTCTCTCTCTCTCTCTCTCTGTATATATATATATATAAAATGTACTAAATTTAATTTTTGCTTTAATCTTAAACAGAATAATACAGTGCTAAACCCAGCCTAGCATATTAGTAAAACTTCTAATTATGTTTAACTGGAGAAAACTGGAAAAAACTGTGTGTTGTTATAAGTGATGATGTCTCACAGCATCTGTGCCCCCCTTTTTAAAAATCCTAGATCCAACCATGATGCTTAGTACTGTTTTAAAAACAAAAAAATCACGTGGTTGCTGTTAACTGCAGCATAAGCTGAGTGGGACAGAACAGGAAGAGTTTATTTCTCAGTAGGATTGCAGTGAAGGAGGTACAGATAAACTCACAGATTGAACAGATAAACCCACAGATTAAATGAAGCAGGAGATGCTGAAGATAAAAACCATTATTTTTCCCCCACACAGTCCTGTGAAAACCTGCTCTTTTATATGATATTCAGAACATATTCTATAGCAGATAAAATGGTGCTCTCTAGGAACACAAAGATCTAAACCAAATCCCTTGTACTTTAGGACCACGTCCACATGAACATGGACATTTGATTCCCTGGGGACAAGAAGCAGTGACACATTTGGTGCCACTGCTGCTGGTCCCCTGGGAACACCTGTGCCACATGCCTGTACCACAAGTAGCAGGTTACCTGCATGGGGTAGGGTAGGCTGGGGCCAGCACTGGACTGACTGGCCACAGCAGCCTTACCTGGGGGCCTCCTGGGGCTGCAGCAGTGGCAATCCTGCTGCTCAGAGCCTGACCAGTAGCTGGAGCATGGCTCTGGCTGGCCAGGCTCCAGTTTTGGGTGACGTGCTGCCTCTGCATGTGCCACTCCACTTATTTTTGCACGGGGTTTTTTGACCCCAGGATCTCCTGGAGTTAACTCTCCCTTCCCTCTCACCTCCCCTCTGCTGCTACCTTGTAGAGCAGATAACAACTAAACGTGAGATATGTGGTGCTGCAGACATGTCCGCTGCATACTACACAGCCACGCTCATCTGGAAATGACCTCAGAGTTCGTACAATAACTCAGGCGCAATGGTCTGCTCCAGTACCTGGAATATATATTGCACTGAGTATGAAAACTTAGAAACTTGGTTTTAGCTCAGGTTTAAAAGAGTAAAATTATTTACAATCTTTTGAGTGTTGAAAGTATATGAAAAATATGTTCCCACTTCAGAACCTTTTAAACTGCTGGCATCTCATAATGATTTTGGCTTTAAAATTGCAATCCATTAGTCCATAATATCTCTCAGGTCCTTTTGGTTTTTTTCCTGTTTCATAATCAGATGAGTTATTAATAATTTCAAAACCTGTTACTGTTTTTATAAAGTTTTTAAGACACACTTTAGAGGAGTCATTATTGTCTTATATACTATCAGCACTTGAAACTGAATTCATTACAAGTGTTTTTAAATTGGCCAAAAAGACACAATAATGTGCCCTTGAGGAGTCACTGTATGTATAAACTACAAATATGTACACAAAAAATATGCAACTGTGTGTCTTTTGTTTTAATGCTTTACCTTTGCAAAATAAATTGTTATTTTTTTTAAAGGAATGTTTAGAACGTGTAGTGAATGTAACCTCAGTTCATACAAACTGAGTGGTTGAAATTAATTTTTGATCTAAAACAAGGATTTTCAACCAGAAAATTATTTTTCATCACTCCACTGTCCTCTACATTTAATATAGCTAATTTTTATGTTTGGACACATATTTTCCTACTAATAGGCCATGAAATTACAACACTAGCCTATATAGACAGGGAATGGGAAACTGATCTCTGTGTTATCCAGTTGGCACCAGGCATTTCTTTTGGGGTCCTGCCCCGCCGTGGAAGCACATTATTTTTTAGCATCAAAGCACTCATGACCGACTGGTGCCACCTTAGTCAGGGGGGCCACATGCCCCCTGCAGCGACCAGTCAGTGACCGGGGGGAGGACCCGCAGCAAAACTCCCCAACTGGGAAGCAGCTTTGGTGCTCCCGCTCCCCAGCCAGCACTCACAGGGGGATACCAGAGCTTCCCCCACTGCTCACTGCCTAAGTGGGGAGTGCAACCAGTCAGAGGGTGCACCAGTGCTCTCGGGGTGCACGTACACCCTGGTGCACCCCCTAAATATCACTACTGAAGGCACTTAAGGCTAATTGCTGTGCTCTTTGGTACTGGGGAGGTGCCTAGGTCCATCACTAAAGGGCCACAAGCATGCCAAACATTGTTTTATTTTAACTATAGCCCTGTCAAATAATAGTGGTAGTGGTGTCTACTTTTTTTAATGAAAAGCATATCTTAATCCTCAGTCAGTTCTAGGTCTTTCCCAGCCTGAGGATATTTAAAACATATCTCCATCTCCCAGGGGAGAGACCTAAGTACCAGGCTAAGAAAGGGTACTTTCTATCCCTCCTGCTCTCAGGTCCCTGGGCATCCAAGGACACAATAGCTAGAATGGGAGCAAGAAGCTTCTTGAGTCAAAGCCTAAGGCCCAGAGTAAGTGGGACATAATCCTCCGTATAGAGTTTTTGTAATGGCTACACCAGGTTTTCTGATTCTTAGAAACAGTTCCTAGATGATTATATTTAGTCAACTTGTATAGCTCTTCAGAAGTACCCCCATGTTGCTATTGGATGTATGAGAATCCTCAGTGCTTGTACCTCATCAAATTGGATCACTCAGGCAAGGTAGGGACAACTGCATGAAGGTTCTTTCACGACCAAACTGAATTGTGTCCTAAGTGATTTGCCTATCTACAACATAATCTAGACTAGAATAGGAACTGAAACTCAGGGGAACCTCATTTCTAGAAATTCACTCCTCAGCTACACCTTGCTACATCTTTTTTTTCAGATTGCATGTATAGTGAAACATCTTTTCTGTAGAGATAAACATACTACAGAGGTGTATTAATACTATAGATTCTGGAAGGCCAACAGTAGTATACTCCCTGATAGGAGAACTATATGGAAACTCATTCTAAAGCTTAAAGACAGAATGAGGCATCTTGAATGGAGAAAAAGCATTAAATGTAGCCCAAATAATAACTTCCTATTGGATTCTTAACCTTGTCTTTCTTACATTCAGAGCTGGATCTGTAAGCGCAACTAGAAAAAAATAAAAGAGCATAGTCTCATGTAAATGCAGCTGTTTTAACTGTAGACAAAGATTCAACACACCAGTCAAACTAAGGTTTTTTCCTTCCAAAGAGAAGCACTTGGCCAATACATAACACCAAGCACTTCATTGGCATATTTGAATATCCTTACTTTTGTGGGATTAAGTCAGACCCTTAACATTACTTTAATGTATTTTTTGTGGTTTAATTACAAGGTTCTCTCTAGAGTGTAACGCCATAACAATTAATCAGCTAGTTTTTAGCTCCCAGAAAAGGAGCTGTCATCTGTTATTATATGCATTACTAAACCCACCATAATGTCAGCAGCACTAAAACAAACAATTAAACCACAAAAAGGCTACATTCAAATAATGTTTGCAATTTAAAATGCATGGAAGCAAGAAAGCTTTCACTTAATGCCGAAACTCTATCACTAACTGATCCTCTTGTATACAGGTAGCGTACTATGAAAAATACGTAAATGAAGAGCCCCATCTGGATACCCTAGTGACACATACACAGAGTGAGGTAAATGTAGGGTGGAATTTCAGCCAAACTTCAAAAGAAAAGCCAAACAAATGTCTGGGTCCATATTACTATGGGTTTTACTCCCAACTTTGGTAACATCTGAAGGCAAGTTGCTTAGTTTATTTTCATGCTGGGTTTGTTCATAGAGCAGTACTTGAACATATGTGGAAGAGAAACACTCAGAGAGCTAGATGGTAGTTGACAGGATGGATTATCAAAATGATGTAAAGTAGACACTGAACAAAATAAATGTAGTAAGGCAACATGTTAAAGTAGAACAGTTAAAGTAAGAATAAAAACTCTCAGGGCATTCAACATTTAAGATAGTTTCCATCTAGCATTTTTGCAGTATATTTCCATTAAAAAAGAATACTGTTAGCATTTAAATAATCCTGACCAGAGCACTTACCTAATGGAAAGTAGAGATGGGGAAGAAAGGAGTATTTGCAACTGACTGAGCTGAACAAGATGGGAGGGGGTGGAAGACTGCTGCTTCTGCCCCTCCCTCACACTGAATGAGTTTCATTTAGCTTGCAGTCTTAAAGTGTGTCTATGCACACACGGGATTTTCTTAGTTGACAGAATTTTTTCTTTCTGTCTATTCAGAGATATATCTGTTCAGTGACAAAATATTTTTTAGTACCCTTTATTCCCCTTAGCTCTGAAGTGATAACAACCCAAAGAAAGAGAGAAGCATGTTCTGTTATTTTTTGCACATCATAAACTGCTTCCCAGAAAATGTCACCTGTTGTGTATAGACCATTTGTGGAGAACAATAAAAGGTTTTTGGTAGCCATTTCATACCCTTAAGCACCTATGTTGGTACTAGGTGGCACCTAACATATCCACAAAAGCATTTTTAATTGACATTTTTAGAAAGATTACATGATTATCATGAAAGCTTCAGAGTATAGATCATACATTCCTATATCCTTTACCAATGATGCCAGTCCCAGCCATTAAAACTGCTCAAATCTTTTAAGAGAAGCAAGGGCTTTTTCTGAAATCTTTTATTGGACCAACTCTTTTCTGTGGGAGATGTCGGACAAGTTTTGGGTACAAAGTTAACTTCTTTTGATGACCTATCCTACATTTTGTGGACTGTTATGGCTAAGACAGCACTCCAGTGCTACTACATATCTTTTAATTCAGTTAAGTTTAATGAGGCATGGCTTTGCCATGTTTGATAAGCCATAATAACTATTGTAACAGTCTTTTGAACAATCATTGAAACAACAGAGATCAACAGTATTTCTTTACAAAAATAAATTCTTAATTGCTTATGGTAAAAGGATATAACAAAGTTGATATGAATCCAATTCTGATTTTCTGAATAGTCCAACAAATGTTGGAGTTTAAATACCAAACTCTTCAACATACTAAAATATAAATCCCATCATCCAACAATAAAAATTACTGTTTTTCATTAGTACAAAACACCTATAGCAGCAGGATCCACTTGCACTCTACTTGTTTCTAAATACCTCTAAATTGTTTGTCATTAAAAAGAAACTGCAACAGTTTGATAGCAGAAAAATAATATAGCATGAAAACTGGAGTCCATTTTCAATGTTTAATTGCCATACAAAGCTAACAAATGATTAAAAAGATAAATCAAAAGTTTTCAGTAAGACTGAGGCTCCTTGTCAGGTTTATAGTTTCATTTGAGCTATAAAGATGTTATTATACACTCATTTACAAAACAATGAGCTCTTACTGTTTATGAAAGTTTAATCTCTCAGTTTATTGCTTTAATATATCTAACATTGGTAAGGTTTACTTTTAAATGAAATCTCTGACTGTATTATGTGGATGTTATTTTACACAGAGCATACAGACAGAATGAGTAACATCATAATTGTATTCATCTATGAAACAATTGAAGTGGGGGTAATTGCTTCGAGTTCCTTCATATCTGCATACAAAGTAAAGAAATTAATATTTTATCATTTGGCACTGCTCCCTGTTAGCAGAATATTTTAACTTCACATTTTTTGTTTGGCCCTAGGCATTTAAGCAAATGTTAGAAAAAGTTTGGCTGAATTGAAAACTGCATCAAATGTAAAGTTATATTTAGGGCTCTGTATAGCCTTAGGTTCAACATCACACTAGGAATTTGAAACTTTAAAAAAAGTAAACACAATTCTCAGAATTGTTTAATTACCCAAAACTGGTAGCCTCAGAAAAATATGGATTTACTAACAGAAGTCACCAAAATGATATATCTACCTCAGAATAATAAAAAAATTATACAAAATAATTATAGTGATTATTGTTGGGGAAGAAAGTTTTAACACCATTTTAATAGGTTTAATGTAGACAGACTTCTGAGCCATGTTTTTTCCTACTAAAGACTGTCACAATTTTCTCTGTTTATTCACTAGAGAATTAAAATAAAACAAATTATAATCTCACTGAATGTCTAGCTTTACAAGGCTTTTAATTTTTTTGACTTGATATAGACATTCAAGTTCACTTTTATCTATATCTTTTATTTTATGTTTTTATTTAGGTTTGTTTGTTTTTTTAATTCACAATAAAATATCCTTTTATTTTAGAAAAAAATGAAGATGTTAGTTGAAACAGTCTGAAAGAAACCAAGAAAATAAACTAAGTTAACATTGCCCTGCCACCACATTTCCATGCCTCACAGGCCAGATGATGTGGTCCTGCACAGGGACCAGGGCCAAGGGTATGATCTGGTGTGGGGCCCAATCTGGTGTGTGGCGCCCTGGCCTACATGCCAAATCAGTTCCCATGCTGGGCTGGTCCTGACCACCAGAGTAGACCCTGGCCCCATACTAGGCTGGCTCCATGCTAGGCTAGCCCCATGCACGAGATCAGGCCCCAGTCCTGCCCTGACCCCATCCACCAGATCTAGTGCTGGCCCCATGTGCTGCATCAGGATCTGGCCCAGGCCTCTGCCCCAGCCTCACCCTCACACACCAGAACTGATGCTGGTATCATGCACTGGATCTGGCCCATGGACCAGATCCAGCCTGCAGATTGATCCTAGATTGCTTTGGCCTGCAGGACCAAAAGGTTGGTAACTACTCTGTTAGGGTATTGGGCAAAAGTTGTCCCACCACCACCATGTTCAAAAGTGAACATGGAGTGCCTTACATCTAATTGACTGCTGTCAGTTAGGCACTTTTTCAGGTACATGACATTCTTCTGGGTGCTCTGGATCCCAAGGTGACATATTCAGCTACTGGGCAGGTCAGATGTCTAAGCTATGAGGACAGGGAGTTCATGCTCACTCCCTATACCTCAGATTTCCTTTTTGCCTGCTACAGGTACTTCCAAGCTCAGCATGTATTCAGTAGATAGAGTCCTAGGTTCTTAAACTTGCCAATTGCACAGTAATTGTACTGTAAGGTGCTTATATTTTAATCACTGTAACACCTCAGTAGTGGTACCTCCCAGGCCATTTTGGATAATTTTGGGTCCTGCTGACATTTAAAAACTTTTGACCTGACTGTGATATTGCTTTACACACAAACTACTTGTCCCATCCAACATAGTGTAAAGCCAACGGACTGTTTACACTCCTATTAGTGACCTGTAGACTGACTTGCTTAAATGCTGACAGTCCCCTTATACTTCCTCACAATTAAACCAGTGTACTTAAAAGAACAGACAATTTCTCCCATAATTTGCTAAGAATTATAAAACAACTCAGGCTTTATATCCAGGTATCAAAAAAAAACACCCCAAAACAAAAAACACCCAAGGAAAAAAAGGCAGGGCAGGGCATGACCCTGGACCATGACCTGAGGCAACTAGAGGCTTGGGTCCTCCATAGAGATGCTCTGGTAGTTGGCCAGAACGTCTCTATGGCTACCCCATACCCCAGTGCTGAAGCACACTGCTTCCACATGCAAGGCAACCTGGACCGGTGCAGGCTGCATGGACCCCAGCTCCATGGGATGTAAGTAAGGGACTGGGGGTGGGGGGCTGCTCAGGAGGAGTGGGTCCCCTGCCTGCCCCCTGCATGGCCCACAGCCCCACCTCGCTCCCTGCAGCAGCCCATTGGAGTGCTTGGGGCCCTCCTGGCACAGCCCCAGCCACCTGGCACTGCCTGTGTTAAATTGCATGGGTCTGTGCACCTTCAGGCAGCTCCAGGCCACTTGGGCTGTCACCTGGGGCCCCCCCACTGCTCATGCAGATTGCCTGTCATGCCAGGCTGGGTCCTGCATGCACAGGCCTGGCACAATTCATATATGAATGAGAAAGAGAGACAGAGACAGAGAGACAGAGTAAGATCTTTTGTTTTAATTGTGAAAGAACATGGATTCTGGGGTATTTTAAAGTGTGAATTTGGGCTTTTTATTAGAGATTTTGCAGTTTTTTTAAATAGGGAACACTAGAATTCCTACTAGCAAGGCAAGTGGCAGGACCCAGGCAGAGGAGACTGCTCAGGGCTGGTACCCAGGACCCAGCCGGAGGGCAAAAGAGGTGGTGGACCTCATGGCCCAGTAGCCAGGAGGACATGGTTTGACAGTTCAAAGTAGGCCACCACACAGAGAACATCTTCCAGGAGATAGCTGCCTAGATGGCAGGGGAGTGGCACACATGGCAGTAGTGCTGCACAAAGGCCAGCTGTGCAGCCAAGGCCCACTGGCAGCTAGCCCAGAGGTGCAGATGCCTCTGCTGTGGCTGTGCAGTCCCCATCCAGGCCCTTGGGGCCACATGCTGTCACCGGTGGCAGCAAGTAATAGCCAGGCAGCAGCCCCACTGCTAGACTGCTGTGGTGGGTAGGGGGTGCAGGGGACACTCTAGGTTAGGGCCACTTCAGCAGTCCTGCTTGCAGGTTTTTATACTGCTGGGGACAGCACAGGTCCTGGCCCCAGCCTCTAGCTTCCCGGCTGCAGATGTAGGAGAAGCTGGGCAGGGATATTTTGTCCCAAGTGGCACAACTTGCCCCACACCAAAGTGCATGTCTGGGCATGTGTGCTGAGGCAAAAATCCCTGGCTCAAATTTGTACTGCTCCTATTTGAGCTATGCGTGCTTGCATGTATGGATGTGCCCATGGCGTTTGAATGGGCATGCAAGTATTGCCGTCACGATCACTTGCGTAAATGAGCTCAAAACTGGCCTTCCGTGAATGTTGGGTTCTTTCTCTTTGACTCTTCCCATTTTCCATTTACTACTTAACACAAATTTCCATAGTTTTTTAAATTTATGTTTCTTTTGTCTGTGCATAACCTACACGTAGGAAGTTCACCTGCGTTTACACAGCTCTTGTCATACATTATGAAAGGATGGACATCTAAAACATAAGCTTACCTAGTAAGTGTCTAAAATTAATGGAAATATTGTTATAAAGAGGAGAAATAATAAAGCAAACTTTAAGCCAAGTTCAAACTAAAATTAAATTAACCTTTTTTTGCAGTGAAAGGCAACAGCTGTTACAGGGTTTTGAATCAACAGTCTATCTAGTGAATCAAACAAAACAAGCCAATTAATTCATTTCTTTTTCTAAAGGACTTCTGCCATATCACATGCTCCATTAAATGAGACAGGAGATTATAGTAAAGTTTTCACCTTCTCAGGGAAATGAATAGTGAATTACCATGTGTCTGCAAAATACACTCAATGTTAATTTTCATATATTGACTACCTTTAAAAATCTAGACTCATACATGCACTATTAGACACTAAACCTCTTATAAGGTATGAGAAAAATACAAAAATTAATATCAACCCACCAACTTTCCTGGCTTCTTTGCTAATAAGCAAGGATTCTTGTTGTCTCTGATTAAAAATAAATCCCCAATTTTCAGATTAAAAAAGTAACCGAAAATCCACATTTTTCCATGATAAAAATGAAATACCATGAATATATAGCAAGGATCCTCTCTCTCTCTCTCTCTCGCTCTCGGATCCCTGCTAATAAGACTAAAAGTAAAATTACTAGCAATAAATACTGATTCACTGTCCTGTTTTACTTTATAGTTGAAGGTTTTCAATGCCATTTTGTACATACCTCACTGAAAGTGATTCTAAAAATCTGAACTGAGCCATTTGTTGCTTTTAAACTTATTGTGTAGTTTACTTCAGGCAGTACAATCTTTTCTTTGTTATACACACTGAATTTAAAAAAATGCACAGTATATCAGAAAATACTTGGGTTTTGTTTGTAAGAGTCCTGAGATGTTATGATAGATCGATGATTTTATTTTATAGGCCATTCTTTTTCATTCATCATAATCCATGGTACCTTTAAATATTTATAGTCTGTTGATTGAATATTACATTTTATTGAGTTCTTAACCTCTTACCATTCTTTCTTCCTTTCTTTTTCTAAATGTTTATTTCCTCTACT
This sequence comes from Alligator mississippiensis, assembly GCF_030867095.1. Taxonomy (NCBI): domain Eukaryota; kingdom Metazoa; phylum Chordata; order Crocodylia; family Alligatoridae; genus Alligator; species Alligator mississippiensis. Next base: position 369,208,372 of record NC_081824.1, read on the forward strand.
ACAGCACTGCTAAGTTGTCCCAAGAGATGCACCTAATGAGTTTGATGAGGAATAGCACTTTGCTAAGCTGTTTTAAGTTATATTTATGAAGCTTTCATGTTACATTGATCATGTTGTAAACTGATCATATTCTTTCTTTTGATCTCTTTTTCTTTAATAGTGAAATTCACCTGTGGTTGGGAGGACTAGGGCAAGTTTGACATACGGGCTGAAAAGAAACAGATGGGCCTGTTAATTGCCAAGATGCAGTGTAACTAGTCACTGTGCGAGTCCTATATATCCATATAGACCATAATAAATAGAGCCTGTAATGTGGTCCCAGATTAATGCAAGAAAGATGTTACTGTTATTTTAATCCACAGCATGGGATAGTTGCCACAAACAGTGCCAAACCCATTGAATGCATGTACATTCTTAAACCTCTCTTCCTACTCTAATCTCAGTCTCAGTCATGAAGGTCTGAAAATTTTAGAGGGTTCTATAAACATGGGCATTTTTTCAGTATAGTGTGATCCTGCATCCCCTCATCATTAAGCATGTGACAGGAAGTCCCTGTATGAGCTTTTTTAAAATCTTAACCCAAACATTCATGCCACTCAGTTTAGGGAAGTCGTTGGACTTCAAGAGGTAATTGTACAATACACTGTGACCAGCCCTGTATCTTAATATATATGGATTTGGAAGTAAGAGGTGGAAAAATAGTCTTGGGTTGGTTATCAAGTTAATGTGTCTGCCAATACATTTTAATTTAATTTACTGTATTAGTGCTTTATCATTTATAAAATATTTTGTTCACACATTCCAAAGGTTTTTTTTTTTTTCACTGCCTCCCATATCTCCATGTGTACTATTTTAAATCTTTAAACTATGGCATTTTATGTGCATACATACAGGCTGAAGAAAACTAATACTTTGCACATATTCTGTGTGGCACATATTCCAACACTAACAAAAGTATCTAGGTACATGAACCCCAGACCCAAACCATTTAAAGGGGGCGGGATAGGGACCCTCTGAAAATATTATCAAAGATAGTAAAAAGATAACAGGTTTAATATGCATGAATTTTGTCCCAGTGTAAATCCATATACTGTATTCTGTTGTATCATTTGGGGATTGTTTTCTGTGCTAAGAATTATTATCAAATGATGTATGCATCCATGTGTAGAAGGGGGAGAAATTACAAAGGAAATTATCCTGGAAAAGTGGGTCTCCCTGAGCTAACAGGAAGGTGGGTAGAAGGGGCTTTGACTGGGAAGTGAGTCAATTTCAACAAAAAGAGACACCCTGTCTGAGTGAGCAGGGACTCTGGGCACCATGGTTTGCTTTGGATTACTTTGTAAAGGATTTAGAGTCTATGAGTATGGACATGCACACATTTTCACTGCTTTGAAAAGGGAGGGGGACCTGGTTCTTAAGAGTGTGCAGCAGCTGTTATGATCTAAATGCTAGGTCTGCATGAGCCTGTAGCAATGCAAGTTAGTATATCACCCTTATTTTAAAATTCGTTCAGGGTCACAGTGCTGCTACACTTGCATCACTACAGAATCATGAAGACTTAACAATAAACTGTCAGTTTCTATCAGTATCCTTTGATAGCAATGCAATTGTTACATATGTTTATTCCCTATGTGAAACAGGACTTGGCATAATTGATCTGGTGGAACTGACTCTTTTTGTGGAAACAGATGAGAAAGCAGCTAAATTGCTGCAGCACACTTCATGGATCTGGATCAGGCAGAAGTCAGTCTGGAGCTGAATTTATTAAACCCAACCTGGCAGCCACAGATCAGAGAGAAAACTAATAACCCCAAGACTATAACTGACTAGATGAAGAGTTCTCTTTTATGGTGCCCACTTGACCATCATGGTAATGTAGTTTGATAGCAAATATGATGAGGAGTTTTAGGCTTCCAACATCCTGATTTTGAGATGACTTGGAGAAGCTCTGTGGCAGAAGGGGATTTCATATATTTACTGGTTGTCTTCTACTATAAACACATTTAGACAAGAAAGATGCCAATTGAGGACTGCATTAAGGGATGCTAGTATATTATTATTAATAATAGTAGTAGTTATAGTGTTTTGTTGTTGTTGTTGCTGCAAGAAAGGTGAAAGGGAAGGCAAGAAGGGGACCGGTAAGATTGTCAAAGAAATAGGCTGTGGCTAAATACAGACATTCAAAAAGTCTGAGGCAAAATTGATGTGATCCACACGGGTTTCTCTGAACTGCATAGATTGGATTAGGAGCGGATGGAACTCATGTTAGCCTTTCGGTGGGGAAGATCATGCAGAAGCCTGAAGCAGCCAAATCCAGAAGGTGTGGGGTACTCTTGCATGCCTCCCAGCATGCCAGAGATTGCCGAGGACAGCTGAGTGCAGCTGAATGTCTGTAACGTTCCTGACTGGCTGTCACACACATGCCTCCATCTGTCAGACAGTGGTCAGCTGCAACCAGCAAGCAGAGGAAAGCGTGTTCACCCAGGCTTGGGGCATCATGGGGGTCCCTGGGTTTTGTCTTACATGGGGAGACATGTCCACCCCAGGCACGACAGAGGTGGGGGGAGTGGGGCTTACAAGCTGTTGTGGGCAGACAGTGACAGTGATCCACCCTACATTCCCAGGTTAGCAGAGCACAGAGTGTTCCTCCCCTGTCCTGGTTGCATCTGAACCCCAGGACCACGCACTGGAGTGCAAAGGTGACTTATGGGGGGAAAGGGGAGACGTGCCCCCCCCCCGCCCCCCGGCATGGCCATCCTCCACTGCTGGCAGCTTCTGTGGGTACTCGCCAGCCTCATCCCCATCACTGATACTGCTGGCAGCTTTTGTGGGTGCTCAACAGCCCCGTCCCTGCCGGTGACTTTTGCAGGAACTCGCCAGCCACGTCCCCACTGCTGACACTGGCAGTGGCTTCTGCAGATGTCCCTCCACACTCAGGAGGCACCAGGCACCCATGCTGGAGTGATTCCAGAAAGGGCTCACAGGATTCTTTGCCCACTCCCCCCTTCCCACACCCCCACCCAACACCAAGTTTGGGGCTGAAGCAGCTTCCCATGCAGCTGCAAGGGCATGGCTGCCAGCCCCTCCCCAGGGACCATAGCCCCGCAACTACACAGGAAGCAGCTTCAGCTCCAAACTTGGCACTGGCTCCAAGGAGTAGGGAGGGGAGGGGAAGAACAATGTGAGCCTTTCCTGGAGCTGCTCTAGTGCACTGTTATAAGTGTCCTTCCCCTGTCCCAGTTCTGTCCAAGTCCTGGGACCTTGCACTGGAGTGGCTCCAGGAAGTGTTCATAGGATTTTCCCCACTGGAGCCAAATTCAGCACTGAGTTTGGGGCTGAAGGTACTTCCAGTGCAGCTGAAAGGGCACAGCTGCCCCTCCCCCAGAGACTGCAGCCCCACACCTGCTTGGGTAGCAGCTTTAGCTCCAAACTCCAAGGTGGCTCTGGGGGGGGAATCCTGTAAGCCCTTTCCAGAGGTGGTCCAACACACATCCCAGATTGAACCAGGACAGGGGAGGGACACTGTCTGCCCCACTGACCTAGGCTGGGAATGTGGGGTGAACCACTAGCACTTCCTTCCCCCAGGGGCTCATGAATCCTGCTCCCCACACCCTCATTTGTGAGTGGACCTGCTACTGAACTTCAATTCACCAGTGTAACTTAGGTTGAGTAAGTCTGATATTACATTGATCTAGGTCTATCTTAAATTGGGATCCGCCATTTTTAAAGCAGTCTACGTGCCCTGAACTTTTGTTCTGTTACGGGTATAAACTGGTTTCTGATACTTAACCAGTATCAGAAAGTGCATAATAAAAGTCCTTGGAATATTTAAATCAGCAAAAATAAAGGCTGGGTCAAGAAAGAATATGATTACTCTTTATAAATGCATTGGAGACAGAGCAGGGAGGAGGATAAACTAAAAGCTAATGGACAATGTTGGCACGAGAACAAGTAGGAATAAACTGGCCATGAATAAACTTAGCCTGGAAATTGGAAGGTTTCTAATCATCAGAGGAATGACAATTTTAGCAGCCTTCCAATATGAGTAATTGGGAACAAAAAACCTAAATGGTTTTAGACCAAGCTTGATTATATTTATGAGATAATTACCTGAAGGCTGACTGCTTGCCCGCTGAAGAAACATAGTGCACATTTTGGTTTATTAATTAGTGAGAGGCATTGCCAGTGGAGTCAGCATCTTCCCTTTTGCATTCCAATCATTATTTGTATTGATAAGAACAATTCAATAAAAATTTAAAAAATTAAAAACTCATTGATTGCAATAAAAAAGAAACATGAGATATGGCTGAGTTCAATTTTCTAGCTCAATGTTCCTGAAGATAACAAAATTCATATGTGCCCTGTGAATTCAGTTTTCCTCATTTTTAAACTATATTTCACATACTTTGTTTACAGATAAAATAACTGACAAAAATGTAATCTCTTCTTATAGGCCATAGGAATATAAGCAATTCCAGTGAACCAAAACCATGGATTGTGAAATAATAAACTTTCTAAAACACACTATTTTATTCTCAATTACTGTTCCAATGAGGCTGCATCATTGCCTTATTCTTTTTAATCTCTTTTATAAATGATTCCCCATTTCTCCCCCCTCTGCAGTAACCATTTGAACTAGTTTACCAACAACCCACAACATAGAACTGAGTACACATTCATACAGCACCCGAGTGACCTATCTACCTCATCGATATCCATTATGGCACTGGAAGATCTCACTGACCTTCCTACTCAGCCATGACCGCAAAATCTTCACTATCTGTAAAATATTAGCAGGGTGCACAGAAAGGCAATTTGTGTTCTATCTACAGATACTAATCTTAACACTTCAAACTCATGGAAAAATGAATTAGCCCACAAGCTGTTGAGGGGACAAACTCTATCCTGTGTATTCTTGCAAAATGGGCCCTAAACTGACTAAAGCTTCACACTTCTGTAGAAATACATAGATTATTTAATGGTAATAATGATCATATTTTGACAGTCTCTGCTCTGCAGTGCATTTACCACTTGTAAACCAGCAGGCAGTTAGTAATGACAAGCTCATTTATGCATGCCGGAAGGAATTTTAGCTTTTAGTTCTAGCCTCTTTATTCATCGTGCACAAATATCTAGTGATCTTATTCTAAACAACTATTTGCTATGCTCTTTAAAATAAATGTTCTCTCACTGTTTTGTATAATAACCTAGTGGGAGCCTCAGGCTGAAAGCTCTTGCCTTACTGACTTTGTTTTCCCCTTTCACATGTGCACATGACTTGGCTACTGCAGTTACTTGTAAGTGACAGAGGGCCCTTGTCACTGTAAAGACTTCACTTCCTCAATCCTAACACTACAAAAAATGCACAAATGCTTCAGTGCCATGTTTTCTACTAACCCTTTTACTCCTCCTCACATAGAAAATAATATCTGTTATAAAGAAAAGAGAATTTTAAACCTGGAAAATGTCTTTTTTTAAAATAGTCACATACTTAACTGCAAAAATTATATTCCTGAGAACAAAAAACAAAAAACTGATTCACACAGATACTTGATAGAACAAATGCCAAGGGGTACACTTGGAACATCTTCTGTGTAGAGATGAAAGAGGATTGATGTAGTCAGTTCAAGTGAAGCAGTAGCCTTTTAAATTTTTATGGTGTGCAACTAAACTTTGGATTTTTTTTTTAAGTTTTTGGCTGGAAGTTTCTACACTATCAGAAAAGAACAAGCATACAAAAAATAGAGAAAGAAAACCATCACAAAGCTTCAGGAACTGTAAAAAAAAAATTAAAAAAAATAAAACCCACATGTAATTATTATCTTACACTGTGACACCCCAAGAGAAAATCAGCAGTAATTGTGAGACAACATCTGGCTTTTCCACATTCATATATACAAAAACAAAAGTTGCTAAGGTCTTAAAATGTAGGCAAAATACCAAAACTGAAGAGAGAACAGAGACAGGATTAACTCAGTGATATTTGGATTACAGTCTATTTTAACAACAAAACCTGTCCAAAAATATATATATTTTCTTTCATTTGTAATACTTCTTAAACTAAAAGTGCTTATGTTTCAGATACCTATTCATTACTATATGATTTAGGTGGCATACTATCCAAAGAAGCCAAAAGCTGGGAACTCTGACTTTACTTGGTTAAAATAAGAAACACTTAGGTAACTGTAAGCAAAATTGCTTAAAGTTTTCACAATAGCAATAAATAGTGAAATAGTAAATAAAAGCAGTGATGGGGCCCCTTCCCTGCCCCCCAGCAGAGCCCACCTGCTTCTTCCACAGTCTGGGGGCAAGCTGCTAGCAGGGCTTGAACTGTGGGGATCCCAGTCCTTCCCTCTATGGTGGCAGCACACCCCTTATGGCACCCACTCCCTAGCAGCCTGCCTAGGTGGCCCTGGAGGGTGCTGCTACTATGGAGGGAAGGACCGGGGCTCAGGGGCTGCGTGACCTGGACACAGCTGACACAGGCAGGCTCCACTGAGAAAAATAAATGTAGCAAGGGTCCCAATCCTTTGCTCTTTTTCTTCCTAATGGAGCTGGCCCACATCTCCTGCATCCAGGGGGTGAGCTGCCAGTGGACCAAGCAGCCCCTGAGCTTCAGGGGGCCCAGGTGTTTCCCTTCATAGTGGTGGCACCCTCTAGGACTTCCCAGGAGATGTGCTAGTGGGTGGGTGCTGCCCGGAGGGGTGCTGCTACTGTGAAGGGAAGGACTTGAGGCCCCCACAGCTCAAGGCCCATGGGAAGCTCACCCCTGGCCATATGAGGCATGGGAAGGCTCTACAGAAAAAAAAAAAAGAGCAGGCCCCTCACCACTTTTTTCCCCCCCACTTGGGGGAGCCCACCCACATGAGCTGCCACCAGCTCATGCAGTCCCTGTGCTGCACAGGGACCCAGTCCTTCCCTCTGCGGTGGCAGCACTGCTTGGGTGGGATGCTAGCTGTTGTCTTCCCATCACCTGGGAGCACCTGGGAGTGGGCTGGCTTGCCCCTGGGGCAGTGCAGGAAGGTGGCTGGAGGGCAGCTGGGTGTGCTGGTGGCTGGAGAAGGCAGCAGGGATTGTGCATGGGGCACTGGAAGCCCACCAAGCCCGAGCTTCCCCAAGCATGCCTGACCTTCCAGCACCCTGTGCACCATCCCCGCCACCTTCTCTGGATGTGTTGCTGCAATTTGTTACGTAGCAAACTAAAACACACCAGATGTGTTTTACTTTGCTATGTAACAGAGTAATTTAAAGCAAAATACACTGCCTCGTATACAGCATGACAAAATTAAAACATTTTATGCCACCCCAGGTGTAAATGGTGATCCCATTAAAATGGTTAAAAAGGGCAACTGAACTACTTAAAAGGTCAATTTTGTCACATGCACAAGCAATCCTAGAGGATGAACAGAAGAAAAGCCTGATGTTAAATCACTGTACCAGAATTTAGCATTGTTGATTTTAACGTGTGTTTGCAAAAGGGAATATGCCTAGAATTGGTGTGACCAAGCAATTTAAACCCTGGAGAAGAACTGGAGTTCAGATTTGAAAATGCCTACATGCTTCTTGGAATTAATTAAACAAATAGAATTGACTTGACCATGATAACTTGCTCTTTAATTTTGGTCTTAGAAGGAGTTGGTTGAGTGACTTGACCTTGTGGGATTAAAATTCAGTCTTATCTTGTACTTGATATTCTAAACATTATAGCTACGAAAAGGAGAAAGTGGATAAAATCTGCCTCAAAGTCTCAAATTTCAGGTTTGAAGAATTACTTCTTGTCATGTTCTTGGGGAACTTTACAGATAACTTTGTGAAAGAATTCATGCTGTTAGCACATTTCAAAAGTGAGAATTGAGCAAAGCTTCTCTCCTTGAAACTATTAAACAAGTTTAAACTGTGCATCAAATAGTAATGGGTGAGCTGTAGAAACTTGCAGCTGGTTTCAATTTAGGTAAGTGTGAAAAAGATGCAATACTTCTCTGAAGTGCAAAGGGAGAATTGTCAGCAGTCTTAGATTATTTTTTGGATTCCATTTTCTTCCTAGCCAGAAACAACAAACTTAATAGTTGTTACCCTTTTCACTTGAGACAGAGAGGTCAGAGGTCTTGAACACTGTTTCCACAAGTAGGAGAAATGGTTGACAGACTTCAGTATTTCTTTGAGACAGTCTTTTGTGCAAAGTATACAAAGCCCCATTTCCCTAAACCAGTGGTGCCCAACGTTTTAAGCCCACAAACCAGATGTGTGGTACCCAGGTCCATCCATGGCCTCAGATCTGGTCTGTGGGCCAGCTGCACAGAAACAGCCTGGCCAGGGCAACTGCATTGGGTCAAGTCTGATACAGCCACATGGGGCTTAACCAGGGCCCAATGCAGACACATGGGAACAGCTCTGTTGGGGCCTGATCCTGGCTGGGTCATTGCTGATTAGCCAGAGTGGACTCTAGCTTGATCCAGCCATGTGGAAATGGGGTTCAATCCCTCTGAGTAAAACAACTATGTGGGCCTTGGAAATTAGATAGCGAGAGAGAAGTGGCAGTGTTAACACAGGCTGGATCTGATCTGCTGACTAGAGGTTCAGCACCTCTGTCCTAAATGTAGTAGGAATCAAGCTGAAGAAACTATGAGTATGACCAATTTTAAACTTTTGCTCAGGTAGTGTACTACACCAAAATTACACTTTCAGCATTCACTCTAGGTTAACCTATAAACTGGCAGGTGCTCTCTCCCTTTCTGCTCTGCCAAAAAAAAAAAAAAATACCCAACTCTCTGCACTTACATTAAAAACATAACACAAAGCCTCCCAGCCCACATAACTCAGGTTTGCATGTGGCCTTTCATTTTGGCTCTGGCTCTCCACGTTTCTGTCATCTTCCTATGAAAGCTGCTTACATATATCTTCAATCAAAAGGGATTCATCAATATCAACAAGGTTTCACCCAGGCACCAGAATGATAAGACAATTGCTTTTCTTTGTATTCTGTGATAGACATGGGTGCAGTGTTCTCCTGAACTCTGCCATCAACTTTCGTATACATTTCATATACATATACACATATACACACACACACAGAGCATATATAGCAAAAATTCTTCATATGTATTTTTTTGTACATGCAGCATACAGGCATGTATCAAGTTTTTATTAATATAGTCTCACACTGTCCTTTATAGGGCTGGCATGGAAGTCTTACTGAAGATATGTTTACAGATGCCTACAAACTGTACTAAACCTCTGTTTAGCACAGGTTTTACCACCTGAAACTAGGCTACCATGGCATATCCCATAACTCTTTGACATTGCTTTGACACTTCCTTGCTGGAGAGTAATGTAAACACTGAAAAGCCTAAATATAAGTATCAAGGAACAATTACCCAGGGGTAACTGCAGCACCCACTCCTTACCCCAGCAGATAGGCATGATGGAGAAAGAGAGGGTAAGCTTCTCATTTGGACGTTACATGATAAAACTCTCCTATTTCCCTTCCCATTCGGATATTTGTCTTTTCCTAGAATTTTAACTCCATTGGTAATTAGATGCTTAGAAACAATTTAGATAGAGAGAGAAAAAGCAAAGGCAGCAAATAGAGGAGTTGGATATAATTTAGGGAAAGATAGATAGAAGGGAGGGGATGGAGAGAGAAAGAAAAAGATGAAAAGGCTATTGGGCAAACCACAAGGAAAACGTGATACATTAAAAAGAAAGATCAAAAGGGAACAAAGTCTAAAATATAGAGGGAAAACAGAGGATCAGAGGAGGATGCAAAGTTCATTTTACAATATTTGATAAGAAAAAGCTGAGTGTTACAGTAACTTACAGCATTTGCAAGCATTCTTGTTCTTGAAACTGAAGTGGTCACCGCCTGATAATGTATGGTGTTGCAGTTACTTTTTATTCTGATTTTTAGGCATCTCCAGTTAAACTTTTTGAGGCCTAAAAGTGGCTTTTATTATCTCTATCTTTTGTATAACATTCATGGACTACAACATTCATAGATTAATATCAACATTTGATAAACATTCAAATGCTTCAGGGGTAGCATCATGAGTTGTTTTTAGATCACCATTAAATGATCTAATTGGGCAATTGTTCACAATATGTTGCACTGTCTCAAAAATTGCATCATAATTGCAACCCAGACTCTTTCTGATTTTCCATTTATGGAGTAAGTGTCCACATTTTCCATGAAGTGTCTGGATGTAATTCAGGGAGGACCAAATCTTTACTGGTAGGTCAAATCCTGAGTGGGGGACTGTAGGGTCTCTGACTATATATGTCTGCTGCAGGTTGGTATTTGCCCAGACTTACTTCCATTGTTCTTTGATGCTCTTGTTATCATCATAGAGCTTCCTGGCATATTTCCAGAAGTGTTTTCTAGATTTCAGTCTATCTGGTGGTGGCATGGTGATGTCCTTGTTGATTGGAAGGTTGGGGATACCAATGTGTGGCAATGTGGAGCTCCCTGCCTAGCCACAGTGCTGGGCTTCCCACTTGACTATAGGCACGCCACCTACCTGACTCTCCTGCCCCGCCTTGTTTATAATTAATATGATGTTAATTAAGTGGCTGGCTGCCCATTTCTGCCCCAATGCCAAGGCGTGCTATATGTGGCTATGTACCTCCACTACACTGCAGCCCATGCCTCTCAGATGGCATCCAGCTGTTACAGTGCTCCCAGCATACCACCAGAGTAAGCTTAGGTCATGCCATCAGGCCTCAGTTACATGCACATTCATACTGCTCGCCTCTCATTCGGGCCTCACACATTCCACCCTCTCTCACAGGGTCTCTTTTATGCATCACCAACTTATGCTGCCTTGCTCTCTCTTGGAGCAGATACCTTAGGCTTAGCTAGTCCATTCCTTGGGTGGCAGACGTACCATGTTAGGCCTGTCCCACGACCCTCACTGGGGTAGTGGCCAGCCAATTACCTGACCGAGTCTAAGCTTACTTTGGCCCCTTCCGGGGCCAACACTATGTGTATATAAATGTACTGGGCCCTCAGCCTTCTGGTTCTTCTCCCCCTTCACTGGGGCTCCCCAGCTCCACCCCCTCTCTGGGGTTCCATACTGCCCCCTTCATTTGAGGCTCCACACTGCCCCTTTCAATCAGGGCTGCTCATCTCTGCCCCCTTCACTTGGGGCTCCAAACTGCCCCCTCACTCGGGGCTCCACTGGGGCTCTCATTTCTGCCACCTTCACTTGAGGCACCTCACCCAGGGCTCCACACCGCCCCCTCACTCAGGGCCATGGGACTTCCCTCCCTGGTTGGATCAGATGGCCGTAGTCATGCCTGGCCCCCACTACCTTTCCTTGGGGTCTTGCGCCCCACACAGGGTGCAGGTGGCTGCAGCCATGTCTGGCCCCCTTGGGGTCTCTCCCTCCTTGGGGTCTTGCACCCCATGGGATTCAGGTGGCTGCAGCCGTGCCTGGCTCCCACTATCCCCAATGTTACATAAACCCACCCAAAGGTGAGGGCTAGAGTTAAGGTGCCCCTACTCACCTTTCACCAGGGTGATAACTGGCCTGGCATTTCCTGGGTGCTCCCACATCACTGAGAGCCCTGCCAGGTCACCCACTCATGGCAGAGTACAGTTTTAGGTCATGCCCAGGACCAGGAGCCTCCTAACCGTCCCCTACAGCTCCTCCCTTATCTCCAGGATGCTATAGAGCCTTGCAGTCAGACAATGTTACTGCCTGGCATGCCAGCACGGCACTGATCTGTTTATATGGGTGGCCAGAGATCTAAAATGGCCACTGCAATCAAGCACCTGCTGGCTGCTTGGCTCTGGTCTTAAAGTGGCAGACACCCACACTGCCCTGCCACACATCTTCCCCCTTTAAATGATACAAGGGGAAGGTTTCCCCTGCTTCTTCTCCAAAACAGGCTCCCCTTGGAGCCTGTGAAAGCCCTCAAGTGGCGAGTACCCACAAAAGTGCTCTGCCACACACCTCCCCCCATAAAATGAGATCTGGGGGGCTTCACTTGGCTGTCTTCCCTGCTGGGCTATGCCCCAGCCTACTTCAGCCCCTGCCACATGGCGAGCACCCCAAAGGTGCTCTGCCACATGATGGCTTTATGGTATTCCCTCATGCATGTGGCATCACAGTGGAGCTGTTGGGGAGCAATGTTCACTAGGACTGGAAGCCATGGCATTGGTGTACTTTTTAGCATTCCTGATATAATCTGCATAACTGCATTTAACTGTGTATCAACAATCTTTGTTTGCATGCTTTTGTTCCAGACTAGGGAGCAATATTCTGCTGTAGAGAAAACAAATGCTAGAGCAGCCATTTTCTCACAATATCATTCATTCTGTGATAGTGTTGTCAAGCAACTGACTGTTTTTGTCCTTTGCTGGAGAGAAAATCTTTAAGGAGGGTAACTGGCTTCACTTTTCAAGCAACAGGGAACAAATCTCCCTAACACACATGCTTAATTTCTTAGCACTTGAGCAACAGCTGAACTTCTGCATTAAGAGATGAAATATCACAGAGCCTCATGCTACTTAAACTAAAAGTATGGATCTGCATTGAGATAGGGGGTAGGTAGGAGGAGAAGACTTCTCTGACTGACTAAGTCTCAGGCAAATGCTACTGGTGTACTGAAGATCAAAATATTTTTTAATATTATGCAAATGTCTTAGTTCTTTTTAAGATAGTGACTCTACGGGCATGTCTACATATACTTTTACATGTGCCTAAATTTAATGCTCATTTGCCTAATGGTGATTTGAGCATGTGCCTGTAGGTGCACATGCAAAGGTGCATTAACGGGGTATGCGAACTGACTTACACAGTGTTAATGTGCCTCACATGTGTATTAAGGCACTTAAGCTATTCCTGGCTAAATTTGATACCTGCTAAAGGTATTTAGATAGACTTAACAATGGCAATTTTAGGCTCATTAAGGGTGAGCACATGTAGATAACTTAATGCACCTTAAAAATGGCTAATACACCTTAAATTGGCATGTTTAGACATACCCTATAGGATGCTGTTAGATGTACAAGGAAAAGGTTAACATCACTGGATTTATATTATTAAAGTGAGGCTAGAAAAGGTTATATCTTTCCAGTGGGAAAAATTACAAGTTTGTCAGTCTGTTTTGATATTTCTGCTGTACCCTTCAAGGAATAGAGGACTGCTGGTAGCATAGCAGTTCTGCATAACTCCCTCCAAGTTATGTTCCTTGCACACAGAATGTTGTTTTACAAAGACCTAATCAAGATTTATTTCTAAATGTGGAAGTGTCACAGGGGACATATTACTGACAAAATAGCTAAGCCTGTTTAACCACTTTGTTTCAAAAGCAGTCACTTTAGCTAGACTAGCCACATAGCATATTATGCATTAAAAGGAATAGGCAATTTAAAAATATACAGAAAGCAGCATGTAATATATTTAGTAAATGACATAACAGTTCACCAATATTAAAAAGTCTGCTTTTGGGCTCCTGTGGATTTATGGTTAAGAATGCTTCTGAGCTCCTACATTATGTTAGTCAAAAAACAGAGGCCCAATTAAAGAAAAAGATGCAGTGTTCTACTTTTTATTGTTTTGTTTTTTAAAATCATTTAGTGGACAATCAGGGTAATTTACATGATGACTCTCCTCTCAAGTTCCCGAAAGGTAACCTTTTCTTTAAAATATTTCAATTTATATGTAAATTACAACACATACTCAATAGGGCATTAAGTATTGCTCCATCTACAGCTTTTCATCATATTTCAGATTTTCAATGCACCTGAACCCACTCACCATGGAATGTTTTGATAATTCCCAATTTCACCCTCCTCCACAGTGTTTCAAGAATTCTGATGAAGAAAATCAGCTGAATGTGCAAGACGGGTGGTGGTCTCTTCAGTATTATTTCCTGATAATAAGTAAGAACTAAGAAGGGGGGAAAATAGGTTCCTAAGAGCTTCCACCCTCTCTCTAGTTATGCTCCTAGGATGGAATGGTAGATTCCTATGGAAAATAGGCAACCAAAGAGAACTGATACACATTTATATATTACAAAGCTGATGGCTTACTACTTTCAGAACAACATATTTTGTGTTTTGCTTCTGAAGGCTACATTAATGAAGTATGGCAACAAAAAATAGTTCACAGTGCCCCTTTGCAATTGCTTAGTCTTCTCTGTGTTGAAAATATTTTAAGGGGTTGGGACAGAAGAAATGAATGTCAAGTAGCCTACTTGAAGAAAGGAAGTCACAAGATTTACCTGGAAAATCTTCCTTGCACAGGTTCCTTTTTAAGTTTTTGGTTTTTTTTTAAATCTCAGAATTTACAAAAGTTTTCAATTCAGAAGCTAGTTTGATCTACAGCCAAAGTAATACTGTGAAAACTGTACTCAGAAAGTCTAAGAAATCCACAGAATGCTTCCAAGTCAGATATTTTCATTTTCAGTCCCAGTAAAGAAATGGATTTTAATGCTATGTTTTCATGTCTTAATAAATATATTATGTAAAAACACAACAGCATAAAATCCTAGTCCTAAAGAGAAGTATCACACACCAAGAACATTTTGCTCTCTGTGTATTTATCATACTCAAGCATTTTTGAAAAATTAGAAATAGTGTTGAGTATTGCCTCTGATCATGGTCAGATTCCTCTTGATCTAAAGTGAATTTGTTTCCCATGCCCTTAACCCAAAAAAGGATGACAGTTTGTCAAGGGGCAACTCCTGGAGCCGGGTCCCATGCCAGCCTGCCCACCTGTCTCTCTGGGGCAGTCCACCCAGTCTCACCAGCCACAACTTTGCTGTTCCCATAAACAGGTAGCATAATGCGGGAAACTTCACATTCCCAGCCCCGTTGTGCTATCACCCCTAACTTTCTGGCTGAGCCACCTACTCAGCCTCTGGCCCAAACTATGGCCTCTGACGTCCACAACCATGCCTTGGCCTCTTTTCCACACATGGGGTTCCTACTACACCCCCTCTAGGTTCTCTGAACCATGCTCCACCCTAAGGCCTTCTCATTTTCATGATCAACTACACAGGGGCTGGCCCTTGTGCTGCCCTTCAGGCTTACTCCCAGTTTGGCCCAACTCAATGCACCCCTAGGACTGCCCTTCAGGCCTACTCCCATTCAACCCTACTCAGCCCCCCTCACACGCAGCCCTTCAGGCCTACTCCTGTTTAGCCGTACTCTGTTTAGGGCCACACAACTACATTCCCCACTCTACCCACTTTGGGGTCTCTGACATCTCACATCCCTGATGGGCTCAGGTGCCTACACATGAGCATACCTGGTCCCCACTACTCCCACAACTCTACACTACCCACTCCGGAGTCTCTGGGATCTCGCATCCCTGCTGGGCTCATGTGGCACGCTGCTTGCCATGCCTGGCCCTACTACTCTCACAACTGCCTCCAAAGCCCACCTGAAGATGGGGGCTGGGTTTAAGGTGATATTTCTGCCTGGGCTACAGCAGCAAACTTCAGCCTTTATATCCCTTGTTCTTAAAATGGCTGCTGCCATCAGGCATCTGGTAGCTGCCTGACTCTGCCCTTAGTTGATATGTGACAGCTATTATCTTGGATGAGCCTGGGTCTGAAATGAGAGGGCTAGTTCACGTACAGGATTTGGATGCTCAAGATTTGGGTGCTGTAACCCCAAAGAGAGCTGGTCCCACAGTGGAATCCAGAACCCTTGCTAGGTGGTCTCATAGAAAGGGATCAAAATCTGACAGCATGCTAACCAGTGAGCCACTCAAAGTTAGCATATAGAGATGGCTAATAGAAGCACCAAGGATGGGGCCATCACTAAAAATCTATTCCTCCCTGAATTTTAGGGAACTTGTTCAGGGCTTTAGCAAGCTATCTCCATTCATAGCCATGCACTTTCTCCTACAATAGATCCTTATGCCCTTTTTTAAGAGAAGAGAATGGGGCCCATTCTTTCCTCTTAAAATACAGCAAGGGAACAAGGTGATGAGGTTGTTGTTGGTCTTTCCATTGTGCAATAATCCAGTGGTAAAAGAATTCAGATAGGAAGTGGATGTGCACTTGATTAATAAATATTGAAAATACATAGAACATGTACTGGGAGTATGAACCAGAAGACAGTGTCCCATCATAAGCAAATATCCTATTCATTAGGCTACAGATTAAGGTTCCCTCTTGTCCTGTTTCTGCCCAAGAACTCCTGAATAATATTCTGCACTGTGGCACAGGTTCAGCAGGCGGCATGGCCTATAGCCTAGGTGTTCGAATACACTCTTTGGAAGAAGGAAATATGGTTCTGACCCCCATTCAGCTGAGGAGAAATTAAACCTGGGTTTCCACTTCCAATGCAGGTATCTAATCATCAGTATTATGTATTGATTTATAGAAAATAGGGGGAACTACTTCCTTTTAAAAGAAAGCAGTGGGCATTATATTTTTGTGCAAGTGTGTTAGACTGGAGAGCATGTGTTAGGCATTCTGAGAATGCCTCTTAAGTAAAACACCCAGGAGCCTTTAATGGAAGTACACCTAGTTCCTGAATCTTAGTTCAACTTTAAACTAAGGCCTGGGCACATACAAAGGGAATATCCAAGAACATGAGGAACTTAAAGGTCACATAGTAAGGGTCCTAAAGAGATCAGTCTTCCCAAAGGATTACTTCAATGCTGGCAAAGTGATAGCGGGGCTGTTAGGATCATAGGTTTGGATTTAGTCACTTAATTTATGCCTAAGTCTCACTTTAGATACTTAAGTCCTTTAAGAATGTAGCTCTGAAACCATAAGAAGTAGGAACTTGAGCTAAGGAGCCAAGGCTTGGCAGCTAGCACTGTAGCTGCTCATATCATCTGTGCATGAACTGGTACCCCACTGGTGAGCATAAGTAGTATATAGGGTATACCTCTTGTCAAACTGACAAGCTCCGCCCACTGACAGGTGCCCCACCCCTTTGAACCCCCTGGCCCCACCCTAACTCCACCCCTAGACCCATCCCCCTGCCCTTCATCTTGCGGTTAGAAGTCCCGCCCCTAACCCCTGACCTTTGCCACCAGAAACTCTAACCCCGAACTCCCTGGCAGCCATGTTGGTGGCCATCTTGCCCACCATGTTGCATCCCAGAACACCTTGTCCCCATCACATGGCCTGTGACCTCATCAGGCCCAGCCCCCTGGCATCCCAGAACACCCTGTTCCCATCACATGGCCTGTGACCCCCACCACCCCCAACCCCCCTGGCAGCCATGTTGGTGGCCATCTTGGCCATCATGTTGCACCCCAGAACACCTTGTCCCCATCACATGGCCTGTGACCTCATCAGGCCCAGCCCCCTGGCAGCCATGTTGGTGGCCATCTTGGCCACCATGTTACATATCAGAACACCCTGTTACCATCACATGGTCTGTGACCTCATCACGCCCAACCCCTCCAGGCCCAACCCCCCCAGGCAGCCATGGTGGTGGCCATCTTGGCTGCCATGTTGCATCCCAGAACATCCTTTTCCCATCACATGGCCTATGACATCAGAATGGTCTCTCCTTAACCAGGAAACTCCTCCACCCGAGAACACCGCTGAGCCAATAGGGGGCCAAGTATAGGGGTGGGGGGTGGGACCTAGGCTGGGAGTCCCTGGCCTGCCTCTTGTCAAAACCCTGTTGGGAAAACCCTCAAAACCAGCCCGTGTGTTTTCTGAGACCACGCTAATACAGGCAGGAACAAATATGGATTCTTATGCTTTGGAAGCCTCAGGCACTGTTTGGACCTCTCTCAGCAGCACTATGGGTGAGATCTCAGTGGTTGAGACAGATTCCCGGACTCCCAAAACAGATCTGGGGATTGTGGCAGACCCCCAACAGACCACAGCAGAGCCACAGGCAGAGAGTCTGGGAGTGGCAGACAACCTAAACCCCAAAGACTCTGCTGAGGTAACTAGCCTAGAATTATTTTGGAGGGGGCGGCTTTCTACGGTAACAGGGTGGGCCTGTGTTAACTCTTTTATCTCTCTGCAGGGGGCAAGTATGGATTCTTACACCACACCACTAAGGCCCTTTGTTCCTGCCTTACCACAAAGACCGGATAGATGTCTGCCAAGAAAACACTACCATAGTGACAGTTCTGAAGAGGGGGAGATTAAGGAAAGTAGCCCCCTAACCCAAATGTTTCCTGAGATGTTTGGTGGCCAAGGGCCCAGAGCAGATGCTGATGATTCTGGAGAAGAGGGGTGCATCATTTTGGATGCTAAGGGAGAAGAAGTCATCCCTGGGGGGGGGGGGGGGGGCAGAGACACTGGTGAGTATTTTGAACTTGGAGAGGAGCTGGTGTGTGCGTGTGTGTGGGGTGGGGATCTTTAGGGTGGTATTGGTGGCAGGAAGGGGGGCAGGAATTGACTATTGACTCCTGAAATGGAGTGTAACTGGAGTTTCTCCTTTAAAATTCCTCTGCAGGTTAATGAAGCCTTTCTCATGACACCAGAAAGACAATGCAGCAGCAGCTCTATAATCTTGGTACTAGGAAAGAGAAGCTGCTTTTGTGGCAATCAGGGTCCTGGTGCTTCAGAAGAAGAGGGTGCTGTGGCCTTTAGAAGACAACTAGGAATTGAACAAACTGGACCTGTCTCACTGCGGAGTCATAGAAGGCTCATGAAATCTCTTGTACGTGTTTGTTGTTATGGCATATTGAAATATTGTTTGAGAGAGAGACTTTTTGAAGCCTGCAGGGGTTGCCTCCTAAATGCACCAGGTCAAGGAAGCCACGAATGTATGGACAGGACAGGTGAGGACATAAAGCAGACAATTCGGGAACTTTGTATTGAACTGTGTATGGAGAGTATTCTAAATGCTGTAATGGCATTAGGATACTCTATGGATTGTCTATGCCTCACTGAGAAACATTTAGCTCAGGACGTGGCAATTATAAACCATATTCATCTGGCTGTAGACCCACATGCTGCTTTACATGGTGTTATTTATGAGGCGGATAAACCTCTGGTACCCTACATGGAACATTTAATTGGAACAAGAAATTATAAATTCCTGCTCCAGAGAAACAATGTAGCCAGGATACAGTATAAAACTAGCAAAACGTGTACATTTTGTACAGAGGCTGATGAAAATAAAACTTATTAGAAATACATTCTTACAGATGTCATTCTTTAAGGGAGGGTATAGAGGGTTGTTGGTTATAACGGTCACAGCTAAGGACATGCTGGACATGCTAAAGAAAAATCTATGGAGACATACAGGAGAGCTGTAACTTGATGGCTGCAACAAGGTGTTGTCTTCACACCTAAGAACCTTACAAAAAAGACTGGCTGGGTGTGTGCATCCAAAATTCAAGGGTTTTGATTCTATCAGTTGCTGCTTTCACACCTAAGAATCTTACAATGGGGACTGACAGGGTGTGTACCACCCATAATTGAATAGGTGTTGGATCCATCACAATGGGCATACAGGAACGAATCAAAGGGCAGGATGCAAAAACCAGGGCCATCCTCCACCACAAGGGGTGTCTACAGGGATGAATTAAAGACCAGTATACAATATCTTGGGCAGTCCTTGATGATGACTTGTCAATCCATGAGAGAAGCCTCATACATATTAAAATTAGAAGTCATCAGGATATAACCTTGAGAAGGGCAGAAAACACCCCTTTTCTCAGGATTCTGGAACTGTTCCCAGACAAAATCTAGGTATGTACTCATATGTTTTATATATCTTTTTTGTTAATGCTTGATTTACTTCTTTCTGTATAGATACATTCTCTGTTTCATTATAGTATCTTTTAGTTACTGTTTCTTGGGGGGGTCTTCATTATAGCAGAAACAGCCCAAATTTACACCAGAAAAACTTCAGAGGGGGCAGAACAAGACAGGGGTGGTATGTACATAACCATTTTTAACTCTCTATACATAGAGATATTTGGGGGGTGTTAATATGAGGCTTATGTCAGAACATCATTTTGTAACTGTTTACCCCAAGCAGAAAACTCTCCTTGAAGAATGGAAAACCAGAGCAAGCATATCCCATCATGTCTTTATCCTGTAGTGAAAAGTACATTTTTTCTGAAATCAAGCTTTTGAAACTCTTTAAGTGTTTTTGGGGTGGTGGGGTTAATTTTTCTATGGGCCTTTTAAAGCATGGAAGTTTCAGCCTTGTAGCTTTTAAAACTATGCATTTCAGGGTAGGGTTGGGGGGGTGTGGGTGAGTTAGGGCTAACTGTGTTATTGGGAGGTGATGGGGTTAATTTTACTATGGGTCTTTTAAAACATGGGTGTTCAGCCTTGTAGCTTTTAAAACTGTGTGCATTTCAGGGTAGGGCTGAGGGTTAGCATGTGTGCGTTTTAGGGTTAGGAGATAGGTTAAGGGTTAGGGACAGAGTGTGTGTTCATCTTGGAAGTGGATTGTCGATGCTGACATGTGAATGTTATATTTCCCAAGTGATCTCATGCAAGACTGCCCAAGAGAGAGACAATGTTCCAGAAACACCAGAGGAACACGTGCCAGTTCA
The DNA here is from genome assembly GCF_030867095.1 of Alligator mississippiensis. Taxonomy (NCBI): domain Eukaryota; kingdom Metazoa; phylum Chordata; order Crocodylia; family Alligatoridae; genus Alligator; species Alligator mississippiensis. The sequence goes on from NC_081824.1 coordinate 369,228,825, forward strand.
AAGGCCTCTAGTAGCACTCATTGAAAACCACAGAAACACCCACCCTGAGGATCAGAAACCTCATGGACCAGACCCCACCCAAACCAGAGCAGAAGGACACGGTACAAAAAAGGAAAGACTGCATAGTTCCTCAGAGGTAAATGTACCAACAAACCCTGAGAGAGCCATGTGTGAAAACACAAACATTCACAGTTCCAAAGCTGCTGTTTTGGGGTCTGTGAATAAGAAACACAAGACTGATTACTCACACACTTTAGAGAAACCTGAGGAGGTTCTCCCCATGTGTTTGAAAGACCATGATTATTTTTAAAGTGAAAAGAGGAGACTTTTGGGGTCTGTTGATATACATGAAGCCTTGAAGAATCATGTATCTCTCTGAAAAAGAAAATATTCAAATTCAGCATACCTTACACGGTGGGGAATTTCAGGTGGGAGGCTATTTTTTAGATGGCTATGCCATCATTGATGGGAAACCCACAACCTTTGAATTTAATGGTTGCTTTTTCCATGGCTGTGTCACCTGCTACAAAGAAAATTAGTGGAACCCTTTGACAGGGACAACTTATGGGTTTCTGAGTTATCAGACACAGCACAAGGCCGATTACCTTAGGAGAGTGGGGTTTACTGTCAGGACCATTTCGGAGCACGAGTGGAGGATTTTGTTACAATCGGATGGGGAGCTCTCTGATTTCTTAAGCAGAGCCCAGTTGCCTTCTCCTCTGACACCTAGGGATGCTCTCTTTAGGGGGAGGACTAATGCCATCTGGTTATATTACAAAGCTAACCCGGGTGAGCAAATTTACTATTACGATTTTACTAGTCTCTACTCCTCCATCAACAAAACAAAGGAATGCCTTATTCGGCACCCCAAAATCATTCACAACAATTTTGGACCTCTGTCAAGCTATTTTGGGTTGGTCAAGGTGAAATTGTACCCGCCACGCGGGCTCTTTTTCCCAGTGTTACCTGTCAGGGTAAATGGGAAACTCCTGTTCCCACTGTGCTGCACCTGCACAGAAACAAACCAGCCAAAATGTACTCACACGGATGAGGAAAGGGCCTTCCTGGGCACTTGGTGCACACCTGAATTGAAAAAAGGTATCACAAAGGAATACAATGTAGCTAAAATCTATGAGGTCTGGCCTTTTCTGGAGTAACACACTTTTTGAAAAATATATAGCCTTCCACCTCTGACAGAAACAGGAAGCCTTGGGGTATCGCACCTGGTGTACCCACAAAGAAAAACAAGAACAATACATGACCTCACAAGCGAGAGCCTGCCAGATGAGCATATCACAGAGTTTGTGTCAGCAGGCTCCAAAACCTATGGGTAAAAGCTGTCGGGAGGAAAGGTCTGCTTAAAAGTCAAGGGGATTACCCTGAATGTGGTCAACTGTGAAAAAGTCAATTTTGAGAGCTTGGAAGACCTGGTTCTTGATTAGGGGGCAAACCCTGCCAGGGACATCCCTAAAACCATTGCACTAAAACTGAACTCAATTGCCAGGAATAAACAACACTGGATGATCAAAACCAAGGCTATTAAGAAAACACAGAAAGTCATTTATGATAAAAGGGTCCTCACAGAAAACTTCAAGTCCCTCCCCCATGGTTTTTGAATAAGGATATGCATTGGAAGCATCCCTTTTCTGTGATTCTTGCGGGGCCCAGCAACTGTGGCAAAAGTTACTTTATAAAAAACCTGCTAGATAATGCTGATAGTTTGTTGTCTCCTATGCCTGAGAATATCATGTGGTGTTATAGCTGTTGGCAACCTTTGTATAAAGAATTACTTTGTAAATACCCTTTTATCAAATTTGTGGAGGGGGTGCTGCAGAGTCTTAATGACGACTGCGTGTTTCCCCTGAATAAAGTTAATATAGTTGTGGTGGATGACTTGATAGACTCTGCTTGTGAGAGTGGTGAAATAGAGAAAGCCTTTACCAAGTATGTATATCACAGAAACCTGAACATCATGTATATAGTTCAGAATGTTTTCTGCCAAGGGAAAAGGAGCTGCACCATCACCCTCAGCACAAAATACATAGTTCTGTTTAAAAACCCCAGGGATAAGCTGCAGGTGGTATCTCTGGCAAGACAGATGTACCCGGGCAAGACCCAATTCTTTCTAGAAGATTTTGGGGATGCCACTAAAAAACCTTATGGGTATCTGGTGATAGACTTAAACACCTCTACCACCGAGGCTTTTAGATTAAGAACCGGGCTTTACCCTCCTGACCACCCGGTGGTTTACACTTTGAAAAAAGTGGTGGGTGGAAATAAAAAGAGATGATGTAGCAGCGGGGTCTTTTTTACCTCCTGAGCCTGCAGAAGGGAACATGTCTAACTGCATGAAGAGAAATTTGGCTGCCTTAAAACTGCTTGTTCAATCCTCCCCCCAGCAGAGGAAAGTTATACTCTGCTCGGCCTCTGAGGATTTAGTAGCCGCCATTTCAGAAATTGCTCTGAACACCCTAAAAGGAAACATCCCTTTGACACCCCACCAAATCCATGTACTGAAAAAGAGACACAGAATCATAAAAAACCTAAGTAACAAATGACTTTCTCTCAAAAACAAGAAACAGCTGGTGAAACAGTCTGGGGGATTTATTGGCCCCCTGTTAAGTTTTGCCATCCCTCTGATCATGGGACTTTTGACTAATCGGTGATGGAGTACACGGAAAAAATGTACCTGGTGCCCAGCCACCAGCTGAAGCAATTAAGGACCAACCTGTTTATTGGATGCTGAAATGAGGGACATTCTCCAAAGGCTGGGTTTAACAGAATATGATAAAGCTAAACTGTATGCTGCTGTGCTTCAAAAATACCTGGTGCACATGAAGCAAGGTGATCTGGATAAAGGGAAATTAACCCTGTTTGTGCCAGAAGAGAACCCCTTAGAAATGGCAAGACCCCTGGATACACCAACAAATCCTGACCCCACTGTTCAGGAAGTGTTGGATAACATGCCTATCTGATACAGGAAAAATGCTAAAGTGTTGCTCAGCAAACTGAGTCAGCACAAACATATTTCTTCTTGGGATGATCAAGGGGGTTTTGTATACAAAGGAACACTCATCAGGGGTTCTAACATGTTTGACTTAATCTGGGGGGCCCTCCAGACTCAGGCCGATTCTAGTAAACAGCCACCTATAGGCTGGGACATCTTTATGAAAGCCCTGGCAGAGCTGAACCTACCATCTTCTCTTGTGGGCAATACTGCAAATCAGGCTCATTTGGAACACCTGAAAACCTCTGCTGCAGGCCAAGAAACACCATTACCAAAGAAGCAAAAGGTTGTCTCTAAAAGTAAGTGGATTAGCATGTAAAGTTTTACACTTGCAATAAACTATTCTACATTGCTTCCAAATTTTGTCTACAATGTGTTTTTTAATGTGATATGGTGTAAAAGAAAAGTACATACACATTTTTTCTTTTTTTCTTAAAAAACCCACCCGGGGTGGGGGGGGGGGGGGAGTTCTTTATTTAAATAACATTTTTGTGGAAGTCACTGCAAGAGATGCATGTCTGGGCATGTTGAAACAGGTTTTGGGCAGGTCCAGACACATGGAAAGACTTGTGTTTACTATTTACAAACTGCATCACCATGCAGTCATTTTGTACTAAATCATCAGAATACAATTTTAAAATGCGTTCAAATGACAACCCCTTGTTCCGGTGGTGTAGGAAAAACACACAGTGATATCCACAGGCAAAAGAGGTGGGGTCTTGTAATTGTTTAATCTGAAAAGCATTGCTGGCAGCATTTTTATTTAAAAAGAACATAATACTTTGAGGAAACAGAGCACTGCTTGGGAGGTGACCATACGAATCAAAAAACTCTCCATGGTTCCTATCCACCAGGTAAACAGCCAGTCAGTGTTCTCCAGGTTGGTTATGTGGGTGCGTATTGACCACCAGGCTCAGGGGTCTTTGAGACAGCTGAGCCTTAGGGAGCCAGTCACAGGGGAACACATCTAAAAAAGTCTTTTTGGTGTAAGGGTCCGCAAATAAAACTCTGGAAAGCTGTTCACTGTCCATCTTCATATGTAGACAAACAGCACGTTTCTCCTCTGGTTTATCTCTATAACATTGTCAAAGACCCCATACACAATCATGTTGACAGTGATGGGCAAAGCCCCTGCAAAGTGTATTTCTGCTCTCAGGTTCCCGGTTTTAATCAAGGAATAATGGTCAGCACATTACTGGTCAGGAGACAGGTCAAAAGCAAACAAGGTGTACCCCAGGCAAACTCCGCACGGTTGATCAATAGGGAATGGTCTTTCGTATGCTTACCAGTAGTCTGTACCAGCTGCGTATATTCTCTCACACAGTTACCATTCTCAAAATCAGGTTGTAGCAGTTTTGCTGGGATTTGTTCTCCATCAACATACAGGGCAACAAAATTAATATTGTAATGTTTAAAGTTGAAGGGGTTCTTAGAATAGTTCCCACTAAAGGCATCGTTATCCACAAACCCAATAACAACGAGCTTGGGCAACTGTCCCAGAAACAGATTCTCCTGATTACCAACCAGACTGCCAGCAGGGATGCTAAACACTTTCAGACCTGCGCGGTCTATGGGGTATTTAGCTTTGGCTGTAAGCAAGGCCTCTGCATGATCCAACTGGACACCCAGAGCCACCTTCACTTTCTTCACAAAAAGTGAGTCATACGTAATTTGTAGTTTACACTGTCCAACCACCGGGGCACCCATCAAACAGAAGGCGTCTTTACTGTGAGTCAGTTTAATTTTTACATCCATGTCATTCAACAAAAGTTTTTCTTGAAAAAACAAATCACTGTGGAGGTGACCTAGCAGCTCTACCTTTCTGCTCCCAGCAGTCAGGCTTGCCCATCTCCTAAACCTGTGGTTAACACCATCCAGGGCGACCACTTCATGTTGTCCAGGGTATCTTTGTAAAACAGACCAGCCGAAAACAGAATGGTGAGTGTGTCATCACTGTAGTTGAGCACCGATTCAATGAAGGCTCTGTAAGGGTAACAGTTGTTGCTCTGGCTTATGAGACAATCTCTTACTTCAAAACACTAAAGTCCTTCGGGGATGCAGGTGGAGCTTAACGATCACCTTGCCAAAACAAAATGAGACGTGTCTATTCTGATCCATCTTTATTTCAATGCTGATTGTGTCAATGTGGTGCTGACTCATGGGGACATAATGCGGCTTGTCATATGTGATAGTGACAAACTTGTTTTTTCCACGGGTAGGTACGCAGCATAGCAAGGGAACCGAAAAGTCCCCAACAAGCTGATGTTCAACAATGTCCTTGTAGGGATACAATGAATTGAATTATCTGGTAATATCAGCTGTAAAGGGTTTTTTTTAACAGTGGACCCAGGTAGAAACCCCCAAATATAGGCTAGTTCACCACCAGTAGCAAAAGCATAAAAGTTATCGCTGGCTTTCAGTCTAATTTTTCTGCTTACCTGATCATAGAACATAACTAATTCAGGTGGGGTAGGGTGACTGGCAATGATATAATTCATAATATCCAACAACTCTGTGATGGATGAATAATATCCCCAGTGCAGGACATATCCCCTTTTTTAGCTTCAGAAAAGATTTCAAAAGGCGTGTCTTTGTTGATGTTGCTCCAGCTGTGCGGGTATTGTATTTCTGCTAACCCTACCTCCCACTTCCCCAAAAGATCCAGAGGTTTAAGCAGCTGTATGGTAAAGTGCGAGCTGGTGTTCTGCGGGAAAACCTTGGTGCAGGCATTACTGGGTAAAGTGATGTAAAAACCACTGTCACTCATCTTGCTCTTTCAGCAGCAGTAATGCCTTGTCTTTCATTATAAATGTTACAGGTTTGGGAGGCTTCTACCCAGCTATTAAATTTAGCTGGCCACCCTAACCATTTCACAAGTAACTGTTTCTTTCTCCCCTTTCCTTTCTCTGCTAGGACTTTGTCAATCCTGTAAACTTTGTCCTGTTTTGGGTTCACTTTCTGTAATTCTTTAGGATAAAAAGAACCCTCAATTGGCTTGTCTTTGTAATCTTTTAGGCAGTAGAGGGGTGTCTGCACTCGCTTAATGACTTCATCCACTATGAAAATTTCATCGGTGAATGTTTGTTCATAACCTTTTTCAAATCTCCCTTTTGTTCTAGATACACTCATGTGGTCCACTTTTCTGAACAGGGGTGATGCTGTTTTTGTTTTAAAGTAGTCTCCGTACACTCTTTTCCACATGCAGGGAGAGTTTGAGGAGTTCACATGAACAGGCCTAGCCTGGATAGTTCTGTGAAAGCTGTGGTTATAGCTCTTTAGAAACTCTGGTAACATATCAATGTAGCGAAAGGTGTTGTGGGCTGTAAAATGCCTCCACATCTTTGATTTTAATGGTCTATTAAACCTTTCTACAACTGCTGCTTTCACTTCGTTATTTGTAACAAAATGGTGGACATTATACTCTTTTAGCAGGTTGCTTAAATGCTTGTTTAAAAATTCTTTGCCCTAGTCAGTCTGTAGTTTTCCAGGCATGTGACCCATTGAGAAAATGCTTTTAAAGGCCTTGGAAATTTCACCCGCAGATTTATCTTTTAAACTCAAGGCCCAGGCATGCTTGGATAATATGTCTATCACTGTTAGGATGTACTTAAAACCACTGTTGTGTTTGGAGAACCATTGCATATCCACCAGATCTGCCTGCCATTGTGCATCGACATCTGAAACAACAGTCTTGTTTCTTTTAAAATGTCTTCTTGCTGGTTTGTGTAGGGTGTAAGCATCCTGATCTGAAAGCCAGGCAGTTACCTGGCTTCTATTCATATTCTTATTCTGACTTTTGGCTGCTTCAAAAAGCAAGTTCACCCCACCAAAACTACCCGCTGCCCCAGGAGTGTAATACATTTCCTTTAACAAAGACCCCCCTTTAGACATGACTGATAACCATAGTACCCACCTCACCAACACACTTATGGAGGATTTAAAGGCCAGACAACAAATTTAAATAGTGGCAAAACAAGATTTATTAGTGAAAAGCAGCACATACAGGGTTATTCAGCCATGTCTTGAACTACTCTCTTTTAGATGCACAGAAAACCCTTCTCTGAACAGATGGGATGCTCTGTAACCTCCATAGGTTCATACCCCTGCTCCACTGGGCTCTGGGGACTTAGACAAAACTGATAGATGCATCTTCAGTCTTGTCTAAAAGAGAGGGGTTCAACACATGAACAAAACCAGTTCACACATGAGACCTTTATTCTCATAGGTCCACCAATGTGTATGTTTTGAAAGTTCTCCATCAAGATATCACCTACCTGTGAAGAGTTAACAAAAGCCCACCCTGTTACCGTAGAAAGCTGCCCCCTCCAAAATAATTCTAGGCTAGTTACCTCAGCAGAGTCTTTAGGGTTTATGTTGTCTGCCACTCCCAGACTCTCCACCTGTGGCTCTGATGCACTCTGTTGGGGGTCTGCCATGGTCCCCAGATCTGTTTTGGGAGTCTGGGAATCTGTCTCAACCACTGAGATCTCACCCGTAGTGCTGCTGAGAGAAGTCCGAACAGTGCCTGAGGCTTCCAAAGCATAAGAATCTATATTTGCTTCTGCCTGTATTAGCATGGTCTCAGAAAACATGCAGGCTGGTTTGGAGGGTTTTCCCAACAGGATTTTGACAAGAGGCAGGCCAGGGACTGCCAGCCTAGGTCTCACCCCCCACCCCTATACTTGCCCCACTATTGGCTCAGCAGCATTCTCAGGTGGAGGAGTTTCCCAGTTAAGGAGTGACCGCTCTGATGTCACAGGCCATGTGATGGGAAAAGGGTGTTCTGGGATACAACATGGCGGCCAAGATGGCCACCACCATGGCTGCCTGGGGGGGGTTTGGGCCTGATGAGGTCACAGACCATGTAATGGGAACAGGGTGTTCTGATATGTAACATGGCGGCCAAGATGGCCACCAATCTGGCTGCCAGGGGGCTGGGCCTGATGAGGTCATAGGCCATGTGATGGGAATAGGGTGTTCTGGGGTGCAACATGGCGGCCAAGATGGCCACCAAAATGGCTGCCAGGGGGGTTGGGGGTGGTGAGGTCACAGGCAATGTGATGGGAACAGGGTGTTCTGGGATGCAATATGGTGGGCAAGATGGCCACCAACATGGCTGCCAGGGAGTTCAGGGGTAGAGTTTCCGGTGGCAAAGGTCAGGGGTTAGGGGCGGGACTTCCAACCGCAAGATGGCGGCCAAGATGGTGTGTGTGTGTGTGTCTAGGGGGTGGGGCACCTGCCAGTGGGCGGGGCTTGTCAGTTTGACAAGAGGTGTACCCTCTATACATTACTAGCATACATTGTATTAACTCTATAAAACGTATCTTTGGTTTGTAGTACTCTCCTAATTCCATGCGTCTCCAGTTGCTTTAACTGGTACATTATTAAACAGTATAAAATATGCTCAACAAGACATTTTTCTATGCAAGTTTTCTATATAAATTTAGAACCATTTGTATCGAAGCCTGTGGAACCTATGTCATTGAGCTCATGTTGACTCTTAGTACTGTCAATAGAAATTTTATCACAGGGATTATTATCATCAGTTCATATTTCAATGGTCTGCTGCAAAACGACATCATTTTTTCTTCACTATAAACTTAATAGACATGTGCTAAGTGCTCATCTGTATTCTTGGAATATTATATTCATCATAATGGAAGAGGAAATTTTTCATGCAAAATTAAAAACTAGTGACTTCTGCATATGATATTACAATCTCTAGGAATTATGTTGTGCTAATGGGGTTGTACAACTGCTTGTGTTCAGCACCCTTTTCTAATAGAGTTCTTAATATAAAACAGAAAGAATACTGTAATTCTAGAAGATCTGTTGATGTTTACAGATTTGAAAGCAACTGTTGATACATCCTTAAGATGTAGGAAGCTGTAGGGACAGAAGGAAGCGGATTTGCAAAAATGAAAATATTTTACCTGGCCCTTGTCCAAATGGCTCAGAGGCATGCAGAGCCTGAGGAAATACAAACTTCAGAAATTAAACAGGACATAAATGATCCTGTGCTTCCGCACACGTGGGAAATTTTCCAATTCTGTCCACTAAAAGCAATATAATTATGGTTCCCTTCAGTGTAGGCCCTGATTTTTCTTAACTCTTTTGGAATAATTACCACATTTACTCAAATGTAAGAAGAGGTTTTTTTCCCCAATCAGCCTGGGGAAAAAAAGCTGCTCTTTTATATTTACATACAAGGAAACCTCATTAAATACAATGTATACCATGAAACTGCTGCCAAAAGCAGCATGTGCTCAGTAACAGAAACAAACTATGAAGTTGATTAAATACAGCCAACACTAAGCATCACTATAAAACACATGGTCCATATTGGGCAGACTGATATGGGAATATACTACAAGGATAGGTTATGGCAGCCTATCTGAATAAGATGGTAGTGCCCATTGCACTCAGTCCCCCTCAGCACTAATTCTTTTTCAAGTCATGATGAGCTGCTACACTGAATACATTTCAACTTTCTCTTCACTCTCACAGCTGAGCTATGTCTTCCTTTCCCATTTCCAATTATTTCTGTTTCTTTACCAGCCTTAAATGTCTGGCAAACATCAGCAAATGGGACCCTAAGCTGTTCACCTAGATTCCTTCTCAGCCTGTTAAATACGCTTTATGAGCCCCCGCCCTGAAGTCTGAGGGGGTTGAAAACAAGGACTTTGTGGGTAGCCTTGATGTGAAGAATTCACTCTTTAAGCAGAGCAGAAAATCAATAGAGACCATAATTTACTGCTCAAGGCTTTTAGTCATTTAACTGTTTTGTGTTGATATTGGAGATTCAATAAATCTTTACTCACTGTGTATAAAGCATTCCTGTAAATTGATGCCAAGCAAATGTATTCTTTCAATGGGTCTATTTCTTCATCACCAGCTCATGTGGGAGCAATCTTTGCCAACACGTTGTTGAAGCACAGTCATACATAAGCAGCATTACAATGATACCTTTGACTTCTCCATAGAATTCATATATTCCTACCAAGGCTTAAGGGCTACAGTCTGAGAGGTTTTGAAGAACTGCTTACTGCACTTATGGGATCAGGCTCTTAAGTAATTTGAGGGCTCTATTAGGAAACCAGATTTGACATATTGTATTATTGTTGCCGACATATGACGTGGCAGAAAATATTTTCCAGAAGGAAAAATCTCATCCAGCTCGCAAAAACATTCTCATGTTCTGTCATGTGCCCATGAATCTCAAGGGATAATTAAAAACCAAAACACGCAAACCTAATACTGCCTTTTCTTTATGAACATGGAACTTGGTTTTGTCTGATAAAAAAAAATAAGCCTCAATTTTTGGATTTAAAAAAAGTAACCCAAAATCCACATTTTTCCATGATTAAAATGAAACATCACTATATAGATATATATTAGTGACATTTCATTTTAATCATGTGGATTTTGGGTTACTTTTTTAAAAAATCAGAAAATTGGGGATTTCCTTTTTCCAGAGAAAACCAGGACTCCTACTTATGAATTCATATGACAAAGCACTTTCAGCATTTCTGAATTGCCTATATATAAAGTCTAATGTTGGAAAGAGTCAACAGGTTTGTGGTTTAGCCATACATCCCCTACTCTCTTATCAAGTCACATACTCATTTTTCTGAAGATGAACAGCCCCTTTTCATTCCGAACTTCGCATTTTCATGCTGAGAAGAGCATATGACCTTCTGGCATAATTCATAAAGAATCTCTTTAGCGCCTTTAGAAGAAGGAGGATTCCTCCTTTTCTACTGAATATTTCAGGAGAGAGTAGAGAGTTCTTCTGCACCAGAAGGAGGTAGCACAGGTATAGAGCTGTTTTTTCAAAAACAGCATCTGGTAACCACATGTGTATATTCAATTAATCACGAAGTCAGAGCCAATATCTAACAAGATGAAAGAGTATTCAAAGGAATGCAAAAAATGTTTCCATTAAGAGTAAAATTATTTAGTTTTTTCCCTTGTCAAGTCATCTTAAATTTGACTATTTATTTGTTCCAAAAAAATATTCAGCTAAAAACCCCTCAAATATTTTGATTGAAAAAGCCTGCTCTTCTGCCCATATTTTGCCATCTTTGGAGTTTTATATTCCTAATTTATTTTGGAAAAGAAAAAAATAACTTGTATGCAAAATGTATCTATTTTGGCTAATTCCCTGGTATCCGAGAACTTCAGAACACCCCAGTGAGATAGAGCCATAGCATTGCCACTTTCTTGATTGGGAACCAAGGGAAACATAGATTAAATGAGTTGCTCGAGGACACACGAGAATTTTGTGGTAGAGTTAATAACTGAACATTAGGCTTAAGGGGTACCTATACACGTGTTCTCACATGTTTTATTTAGAACGGGTCAGAGCAGACTTGATTAATCAAGTCTGGTGGAGAATTCTAATTAAAAAACTCCAGCATGCTGCAGTGTCACATGTACTCAGCATCCATCATTTCAAAATGTCAGCGGGGGCACTTTAGCTAAAACTCATTGAATGAGCTTTAGTTAAAGCACCCCCACAACTACTTTGAAATATGAGATGCTGAATACATGTGACACTGGTGTTTTAATTAAAATAGCTGTCTGGGAGCCACTCTAATTAACCCCCCCCGCCCCCCAACCATGTGTATAGACATCCAAGAATCCCAGGGTAATGCCTTAAAAGTTAAGCAAGCTTTCTAAAATGAAAGAAGCCAAATATATGAAATACACTAAATTAAGACAAGCAGCTTGTCCATTTCCTTGTTTTCTCTCCATATTCCTACAGCTTTCACCTAAAAATTCTGTGATTGTCCATCATCTGCATTGTCCATATGAAAAGGACTATAGTCAGGGTCTGAATTACATTCTGACTCTTGGGGGGTGGGGAGGGGGTCTGTGGCAATGGCAGCCAGAAGCTGGAAGGAGTTGCTGATGCTTCCTAAGGCACAGGGTGGGCCGGGGGTGGGCTTTAGTCTCTTAAGAGAGAAAAGCTCCCCTATATGGGGGGACACAGCCTCCCTGAACTCCCCTGTAATTCAAACTCTGTCTACAGTTTTACACCATCAGCATTACTAATGTCACATAATCATCCACCTATATCTAATCTATTTTTTCTGTTATAAACTTTTCTGCCAGCAGTACTCCTTAGGTGTCCTTTGATCAGGCAATGAGTCACCAATAATGTCACCTGGCTTGCTGCTGTGCCACTATAACTTTCTACTGTTTATTTAAGAAAGTAAATCAAGGACAAAGCATAGACCTATGATTTTCTTGTGTGGAACAGCAATTTACTGCCTTGGGGATATTCAGCCACAGGCACAGAAAATCCAAGGATTTAAGTTCTATCTAATAATCTGGCTATATTTTTCTGAACCCATACTCCTATTTAAAAAAAGAACCCAAATAGCTAAGTTTTTAGCTTTTCTGCTGTAAAGGTGGCCAGTGTAGTATAAATCAATGCTCTGCTGTTCTTTGGAGACTGCAGCTGGACAAATTTTGTTACACAAACATAGAAGTAGGTTCTCCCCATTTATCTTCATACTAACGCATAAAAAGTACAACCCCCCAACCCCCCCGCAAAAAAAACAAAAAACAAAAAACCCAAACAGTGTGGCTTTTGCTCTCATCTTTCCTGATAGCAAGGCTACAATTTTACTTCAAATATATAGATGGGAAATAAGAAGAATTAAAATTCTTCTTTATCCTGTAACAATGGAGTTAATGAAAACACTTCAATGATCCCTCCATTTTACTTATTAACTAGTTAAGAAAAAAAATTCTTTTTAGCTGAAAAATTCTTTCAGAGTCACTAAATAATGTAGAAAGGGAAGATGAAGGACTTTGAGGAAAACCTGACAATCCACTTTTTTGTTATTTGTGAAATCCATATTTCTGTTACAGAGACTGCATGAAATCTTTTGCTAACACAAACTATAAAGAAAAAAAAACAAATCTAACATAAAGCTAATTGTTATTGAGAAATACTAAGATACTCAATCACATTTCCTTTTATGACATGGTGACAGGCTGTGGGGGGTGGGAGCAAAAGAAAAGGGACAGCGGTGCATGTGATATATCTTGATTTAAGCAAGGGTTTTGACATTGGTTCTATGCATGACATTCACATTAGAAGCTAATGACATATAGTCTAGATTAAAGTTCTATAAAGTAGATAGCTGTTTGGTAGGGGTGTGCGAAGCTTCAGTTGTTGATTCGATTCAGAGAAAATTTGGCCCAATTCAGTGGCTGAATCAAATCAGGAGACCCATAAAAAGGTCCAAATTGATTTGAAGCATCTGAACCAATTTGGAAAAGATTCAGAAAAAGATTTGGCAATTTGGAAAAGGTAGTCTTGTGGGGAAACAGAAACTGAGAAGAGGGGGAGCAGGAGGGGAAAGACTGCTCTGATATTGACATCTGTAGCTGGGCAGTGACTGTGATCTTTCCCTGAGTTCCCTTCCAATCAGAGTGGTCTGGAGGAGGAACATAGAAACAGCATATAGGGCTCCATGTGAAGCCTTTCTGTCCCTGTTGTGAGCTGTTTGTCTGGAAGCAACAGCATGTGAAAGGTGCTGGCTGCAGCAGCGGGCTTCCTAGTCAGCCTCTTCACTCTTTTGCTAGTCTCTCTATATAGTCACTTCTATCTAGTAAGCAGATAGAAGAAAATAGAGTAAACACACAGAAGATATATGACACACACACAAAACACATACAAGATATATTACACACACGCACAGATTTTGCAGCACAGCAAACATTATGAAGCGTGCTGGAAAGGCAGGTGCCAGTCCTTCTGGCAGAGAAGCAAGAGGGGCTAGATGAGTTAAGGGGAGAGCTGCAAGTTCCCCCCTGCCCAAACTCAGATGTGCCATCTTCTCTAGCAACCATGAGGCTTCTGCTGCTAGTGGAAGCAAGGAGGTGGGAGCAGTACCTATCCCTGCACCTGCACCACCTCCACTAACACCAGAAATAACCACCAGTACCAGCTTGACAGTCTGCTCCACTCCAATTTCAGCTCCCAGTGTGAGCCTCCCAGTACCAGAGGAGGAGCAGGATCTGGGAGTTCAGTGCCATAGCCAGGGAAATCCCAGGGAAGGAGGGGGAATCTGAGTTTGTGCTCCACACCCCTCAAAGTTGCCTTATGGGTGGGTGTCTTCTGGAAGGCACTTTGGAGGAAGCTGTGTGGGCAGGTGGCTCAGCTCCCCCTGATATGCCTCTGCCTGCTGAGAAGGGAGATAAGGCAGGATCCCCACCCTCAACCCAGAAGCTGGGGGGGGGGGGGAAGGATGGTAGTGCAGTGTTGGATCATTTTGAATTGGCAGCTGCTACCTGCCAGCAATGCCAAAGGCAGATCAGCTTGGGTAAGGAGGTGGAACACTTCACCACCTCAGTGATGCTGTTGCATCTCAGGAGGCAGCACCCCCTTGCCCTTGCTCCTCCTCAGCCTGGCACCAGTGGAAGCATGCCCAAAGGGAAGTCTCTCTCTTGATCCAAAGCCCATATGAAGCAAAGGCAGACCTCCCTGGACTGGTGGGGGAAAGCTACAGGCAAAGTGAGGTGCATTGCAAGGGCAAGCAAGGTCCCCCAGAGCACTGGGGAGATGCTTGCTTTGGATGGCCAGCCCTTCTTCTTAGTTGAATGCCCAGGGTTCAGGTGGCTCATGGCCCCATTCTACCAAGTGCCCGCATGCACCATCTTTTGCAGGACAGTGGTGCCCTCCCTGGCTGAGGCATGCAGGGAGTTCTTAAGGGGGAGCTGCAGAAGGCAGGTCCACAGGTAGCCTTGCACTTCACCTTGGATATGTGGAGCAGCCAAAGTGGAGATTATGTCTACCTCTCCATCACAGGGCACTGGTGTGATCCTTCAGGGTGTCAGTGGGCTCTCCTTCGAGCCGAGGTGATGGATGAGTCTTACATGGAAACAGAGATCATGGGGGCCATCAACTACATGGTGCAGGGGTAGCTTATTGGGCAGGGCAAGCTCACCTGTGGGTTCATGGTCACCGACAATGGGGCAAATATGGTCAAAGCAGTGCACGATACCAATTTTGTTGGGATCCACTGTGTGGCACACAAGTTCCACCTCATAGTCAGGGACAACTTGGAGGGGGACAAGGCTGCCAGTGACAGCACCATTGCTGCCACAACTGGCCAGCTCATTTCAAGATGCAGGAAGGTGGCGAGATACTTCCACCACAGCATCAAGGGGGGCAAGATGCAAACAGGCAGAGCTGAGCATCCCACAGCACAGAATCATACAGGATGTGGAGACTCAGTGGAACTGCACATGCCTGAAGCTGAAAAAGCTGGTTGAGCAACAGAAATCCATCCATGAGATGACCTTGCTTGGAGAGATTGGGATCAGTGGCCCCCTTAAGAAAACAGTGTGAGATACCATCTCCCACATCTTGGTGGTCCTCAAACCATTCCTTGAGGCCACTGAGACCCTCAGCACTGGTGATGCCTTCCTTAGCCAGGTGATTCCCATAATGAGGGACCTTGAGAACCAAATGGAGAAGTTCCAGGGGGAATCAATATTCCTGGCTAGGGTAAGCCACTGTCACCAGAGGTGTAGGCACTGGTGAAGCAAATGAAGGAGGGCATCAAAAAATGGCTGGATCCGTTGTGGTCCAGTATGGTCCACATGCTGGTGGCCATGTACAACCTGAGGGTGAAAGGTAGCATGAGCACCAGCAAGACCCTCAATCCCTGCATGGAGGTGCTGGTGAACAGAGTCATGGAGGCAGAAGGGCAGAGGCTGGGAGGTGTGGAAGAGAGGGATCCACTTTCCTGTGCCAGCACTCCCTGCACCAGCCAGTCTCCTCCATGACAGCAGCAGCCAATGTGGGTAAAGGGCATAGCCTCAATGGTGGGGTCCAGAGGCACCAGACCCCAGGCTTGGGCAGGAAGCATGGAGGCTTCAGTGGCTAGCTATCTTGCCGAGGACATGGAGCCACTGGACTGTGACCCCTTGGCCTATTGGGCAACCCACAGCCAGTTGTGGCAGGATCTGGGCACAGTTGCCTGGCAATACCTGTCCTTTCTACTGACCAGTGTTCCAAGTGAGAGGATGTTGAGCACTGCTGGGGATGCTGTGACACCCCAGTGCACCTCCTTGGATTCTGGTTTACTGAACCAGCTGGTGTTCTTGAAGGTGAACCTCCCACTGCTGAGGGTCCCCAAGCTCCACATGCAGGCAGAGCGAGTGCCACCCTCCTCACTCTGGCTGCATCCATTTCTTTTAATTTTTTAAAAACCATTTAATGCCCCACTCCCAGAGCTGGAGGCAGCACTCACTGTATCACCAGCCAGCAAGACCATCTCCCTGCTGAGCTCCCGTGCCAGGATGAATTTGGAGGCATGGGCTGGGGCTGTGGAGAAGAAGGCCCCAGGTCCTGGGCATGACCTAACACTGCACTCTGCCAGGATTGAGAGGTCTGGAGGGTCTGCCGGTGGCATGGCAGCTCCCAAGAAATGCCAGGACCTCTAACTTCCCTGGTGAAAGACAGGTAAGAGGTGCCTTATAGCCTCCATCCACCACATGCATGCACAGTCCTAGCTAGGGAAAGCCCAGACCTGTAAGATCTTTGAGAGGCCTGAGGTTTGGTGGTTACAGTAGAGTTGTGAGGCTTAAGGTGAGCTTAGCTGCCTGGGATGCCATCTGTGAGGTGTGGGCTGCAGTGTTAAAGGAGTTATGGAGCTGCAGAATGGATGCATACCACCCATAGACATCTAGGGCCTAAGTGGGCAGCCTCCCACCTGGGAAACATCCAAATCAGTTTTCCATCAAGGCATGGCAGGTTAAAGAGGGGTAGGCACTTGGCCCAGAAACAGATGGGCAGGCTGAGATCTCACCCACACTAGAAAGGCCCCCTGCTCTTCTTGGATAGAATGAATGGTAAAGAAGCCAGAGGCTGGCACACAATGCAGGCAAGAAAGCCAGTCAATGAAAATGTAAATTGAGGTGTCAGGGGGTGAGGGACAGGCTGGCAGGGGAGCTTCACACACACACACACACACACACACACACACACACACACCCCATGAGTTTTGCTTTGAACAGTTTGAAGTACAGTTTTGAAGTACAGTACACAGAAACCCCTGCACCTATCTCCTTGAAACTTGGCAGGATTCATGCCCTCAGAAGGGGCTACCATCTCTGGTGTTTTAATCCAAATCTGCCCTAACACACACATGAAACAAGTTTTGCTTTCAGCAATTTGAGGTTGCAGTTTTCCAGAAATCCCTAGATCTAATTCTTTGAAACTTGGCAGACTTCACACCCTCAGAAGGGGCTACCACATAGGCTATTTTCATTCCAATCTAACAATAAATGACAAAGTTATAGGTATTTCAGGGATTCCCCATTATAGTCTATGGTCAAATCACTGAATCCCTACAAATCAGTCCCAAATCTCTTGAAGCCGATCTGGCCAAATCTATTTGGGACAGTGACCTGAATTTCCAAATTGAATCACTGTGCTCTGAATTTGCTGAATCTGAATCAAATACTTCCCTATTCACACAGGCCTACTGTTTGGATCATTATACTGAAAGAGTAATCATCAAAGGCTCATTATCCAGTGGGAAGAAGTATCAAAAGGGGTTTTCCAGAGATCTATCCAGTGTGGTTTAATATTTTCATTAGTGATTTGGAAAATTGGATTGGAGTGCACTCTTAAATTCGCAGATGACTCCAAATTGAGTGAAGTTTTAGGCATCCAGGAGAGGAGTATTAGAATTCACAATGCTCTTGATAAATTGGAGAAATTGTAAAAAACAAAACAAAAAAACTCCCTCAAGAACCAGTCAAAAGAAATTCAATAAAGACCAGTGCAAAGTCCTGCACTTGGGATGAAGTAGTCATTTCCACACATACTGGGAAATGACTGGATAGCCTGCAGTACTACAGAAAATGACCTGGGTGTTGCAGTGGCCCATAAGATGAACATTAGTGAACAGTATGCAAAAATGTCAATAATATGCTTGACTGCATTAATATGAGGATCACTTGCAAGTCCAGGGAAGTGACTCTGATGTATTCATCACAAATGGAATACAGTGTCCAGCTTCGACTCCTCACTTTGATAAATATATGGACAAACTAGAAAGTGCCTAGTATTGATCAATGAAAACAATTAGAGGTCTGGGAATGTAACCTGTGGAGAAAGGCTGCAAGGACGGGGATTACTTAGCCTGGAGAAGAGAAGACTGAAAGGTATTTGATAGGAGTCTTCAAATATCTGAAGTATGGTTATGTGGATGGTAGTAATAAACTATTCTCTGTAACCCCAAAGGACAGGACAAGAAACAATAGTCTTACAGTTCAGTATGGAAAATTAAGAACGCCTTCAAGAGGGTGCTTAAGCATTGGGGAAGGGTTGTGGATTCTTCATCTTTAGAAATTTTTAGGACAGCTTAGAAAAACACTTGACTAGGTTGGTTAGACAGGGATTATCCTGCCTTGAGCAGTGGATTAAACTAGATTACTTCTTGAAGTTCCTTGTAGCCCTAGTTTTGCATGATTCACATTTTTTTTGGATGTCTGAATATCTATGTCTAATTTTCCATTAAAAATTATTTAAGCAATAGTTTTCCTAGAAATGACCAGCACTAAATTTGTAAAGATGTTAGCAGCTGTAACAGGGAGGGACGGCAGGGTCGCCATGCTAGCCCTTGCTGCCTCCTCTACTATGCCAAGCTTCGGACTTGCACCCTCCTATTCTCGCCCGCCACGACTTTGATGATATGTGTTTTTATAGGGAGGCTACCTCTCCTCCACTTGGCCACAGTTCTCCTGCTCCGGGTGTCCTGTGTATCTAAGCCTTGCGGGCCTTCTCTGTACGCCACCCTTCTCACTAGGGCCTTCTCTGTACTGCTGCCCTTCTCACTGGGGCTTCTCTGTAATGCTGCCCCTCTCCTGGGACTCTCTGCACCCACATTGGGGCCTTCTCTGTAGTGCTGCCCTCTCACGGGCTCTTCCCTCTGCCAGGTTGCCCTCTCTCACGGGCTCTGCTTTGGAGCAGGGGTCTGTACCCCCGAACTCCATGCCCTCACTGGGGCTGGGGTCCTCACTCTACCATTAGTCCCCTATGAGGCCTCCTCCATCCCCTTATAGCCTCACCCAAACCACCAGTGTTAAACAAACTGCAACATAAACTCAAGCCTCTTGGCTACAACTTAAACCTAAGCCACCTGGCTATAATGACATTGCTTGGACATCTTGCAGCTGCTACCCTTTACTCTGCTAGCGGTACCTGCAGTCAGGCTTCTCCTTGAATCACTGCTCCAGGAGCTTCTCTCTCTCTGACTGCTGGCAGGGAGCTCCTTCTGTCTTGGATGCCAGTAGGGAAAAACTGCCTCTGGCCTCAGCTCCCCCCTCCATAAGAGCCAGGCCTTGCCCCTTATAGCCAGCTGACCGCTGGCAGGTATGGGTCGTTTGCTGCCTCCCGTTGCCCTGGCAACCAGCACCTGAGGAGCCTTCCAGGCTCTCTCAGTAGCAGGCACCTTAGTGTCCTGCTACACACCTCCCCGCTTAAGATTTCAGGCTCACCGAGGCGGATCTTCATAAGTGTTGCGTCCCTCTGTTGTTTTTTCTTGGCCTTTCTTCAGGCGCCTCCTCCTCGCCTTTTACCCAGTGCGCACCATGTGGGATTTCTCGGGAGTTACCGTGCCACAGGTAGTCCCCCCACATTAGCCATCCCTGGTAGGGTGTGATTCAGGCCTACCTTCTTTTCTTCCACAGCCCCTTCAACATGATGAGACAGCCTCCGCTCTCTTCCTGGGAGAGCTGCCTCCTACTACTTGGGGTGTCTTGTCCCTTTTCATGTGTCCCAGACCTCCTCTTCTTTGTGTCCTTTGTAACAAATCCCTCCTCTCTTTGGTTTCCTGCCAGTCCATGAGCTTACCCCAAAGCTCCCACTGCACCCCGAGTGCTCACTGGGCATCTTCCACTCTCCAAAATCCTATCTTCCCCTGGCCAGTAGATCTTCCGCCAGGCCCTGTGTACACTTTTACAAATGCTACTCCCCCAACTCTAGCTTCAACTATTTTTCTCAGGGTCCACCATCTGACTTGCCCTGGGAGGTTATTAACATACACGCATGGCCGTCTTCCTCCCCTCTGTTCTTTCTCCCACCGAATTACCTTTGTTGTCGATGGGCCATCTGCCTCTTTAGTTTGGCCTGCAGTCTGGGTTTGGCACGGTCTCTGCTTCTGTGTAGGGCTGGGTTTCTCATCCTTTGGGTAGAGCTTGAGATGTACTTCTCCTCCCCCCTTAGTTTCCCTGGGGTTTCGGCTCCTCCGGTCCATCTCAGGCCTTTGGACTTCTCTTTTACTTAGAGGTTCTGCCTCTCTCTCTCTTCTGGAAGCCGTACCTGTTCTACCAGATATCCATGACTGTGCCCTCCTCGATCTCTGGCCTTCTTGTTCTAGCTATCCTTCCTTTTGAGTGTGATCAGGACAGCTTAGGTCACCGTTCTGGTTTCTCCCACTGACTGGCTCACTCTTTTGTACCGCTACCACATTTCCCTTGTCTACTTCCTTCTGTTGCACCTGTTCTGGTACTGTCTATGCTCCAATGTCATACCTGCTGGTAAGCTTCCCTAGTTTCTTCCCCAGGCAGTTCATTTCTACTGTATACTGGCTCACCCACTGCCCCCATCTCTGATCCAGGCACTCCCTGACTGTGGAGAGGATCTCTTCCCGCATCCTTGTGGGGTCTATCTCTGCGAGTGCCTTCATCCTGGTATTCTTTTCCTGCTGCCCCGTTTCCTCTTCTCGAGGATTTTCCAATTTTACCATACTGGGTTGTTCCTGACTTCTCAGGATCTTTAAGAGCATAAGCCGTGCAGTCCCTATCAATTTTTCCGTGCCTATTAACCCCTCTTTCAAGTCTTTCAGCTCCTGAAGATACTCCTTGAATCCTGCCTTAGCCATTGACGCATGTTTTTCCAACTGCTTACTTATTGCAGTCAGTCTTTCACTCTGTGTTTGAGCAGCCTGTACTGGTTGCTGCTCGATCTCTTGTTGTAAAGCTGCCTCTCTGGCTGTGATCTCTTTTAATAGGGCCTTCAGGGACTGTATCTCTTCCCCCAGTTGGTCCTTCTCCTTTTCTACCCTTTGCCTTTGGGCCTGCAACTCTGCACACTCCTCCATTCTGGACTTTACCTCCATTTCCCGGGACCGCTTCTGATCTTGTAATGCCTCATGCATTGCTTCCACACACTCCCCCGTTTGAGCCTTTAGTCCTGCTTCCGTCTGGGTTCCTGTACTTATTAACTCTGGCCCCTCTGACTCCTCAGGGTCTTGGCCTTTTGACGCTCTGTGACTACTAGCTGCCCGTAGGGTCTCATTTTCTGCCTCCACCCTCTGCAACTGGGCCCGTAACCTCTCGGTCTCTTTTGTCCCAGCCTTCACCTCACCTTCAAGGGACAAGCTTTGATTGTACAGGTCCTCGTAATTTGCCAGGTTAGCTTTTATTTTCTCCATTTCCTGTGCAAAAGCCTTGCCCGTTTCTTTTGCTTGGTCATGGCTTTTAAGCAGCTCATCCCACAGCTCTTGTGCTTGATGTTCTGCAGGAAAGCACTTCTGTTGCCACTCCTCCAGCTCGTCATGCAGTTCCTGTATATGATCTGCCTGGCTGCGGACTTCTTCCTGAAGAACCTCCATCACCCCTTTGGCGACTTACAACTTTTGTAATATCTCTTTCTGTTCCCTTGCCTGGGTTGTGCCAGTTGTAGACTTTTCTCTCCACGCTGCCATCTCTCTCTGCATCCTCTGCAGCTTTTCTTCCCTCTCCCGGCTCTTTTGGGCTCCATTTGTAATAAGGTGCTGTAATACGCGAGCCCTCTCTGCTTCTGCCGCTATCCTGCGCCTGGTCTCTCTTGAGCCTCCTTCCCTTTTTCCTGCCTGGGCCAGCTGTTCTAACCCCGTAGCCTTTGCCTCAGCTTGCTCTCTTTGAATTTGGGCCACCTCTAGCTCCCACTCCAATTGTTCAACTCTCTTCTAACTCATCTATCCGTAAGCGTCCGGCAAAATTCTCCTGTTTCAGGCCCTCTATATCCTCTGCCATCGCCATCCTGGCCTCACGCCTTCACTGGTCGGGCCCTCCGGCTTCCCAGTACTGTCCCAGGGCAGAGCCTTCCTGCTTTGCCCTCTTTTTGGTTTGTTGCCGCTGTCTTCTTACAGCCCTCACTCTCTATCCTAGTTTTAGCCCTTGGGTTTGTCTTTTCGTGCACGGCCTTACAGTTCCCAGCCAATGCACCACTGTAACAGGAGGGACAACAGGGTCACCGTGCTAGCCCTTGCCTCCTCCTCTACTGTGCCAAGCTTCAGACTTGCACCCTCCTATTCCCGCCCACCACAACTTTGATGATATGTGCTTTTATAGGAAGGCTACCTCTCCTCCATTTGGCCACAGTTCTCCTGCTCCGGGTGTCCTGCGTATCTAAGCCTTGCGAGCCTTCTCTGTATGCCACCCTTCTCACTAGGGCCTTCTCTGTACTGCTGCCCTTCTCACTGGGGCCTCTCCATAATGCTGCCCCTCTCCTGGGGCTCTCCGCGCCCACACTGGGGCCTTCTCTGTAGTGCTACCCTCTCATGGGTTCTTCCCTCTGCCAGGTTGCCCTCTCTCACGGGCTCTGCTTTGGAGCAGGGGTCTGTACCCCCGAACTCCATGCCCTCACTGGGGCTGGGGTCCTCACTCTACCGTTAGTCCCCTATGAGGCCTCCTCCATCCCCTTATAGCCTCACCCAAACCACCAGTGTTAAACAAACTGCAACATAAACTCAAGCCTCTTGGCTACAACTTAAACCTAAGCCACCTGGCTGTAACAACATTGCTCGGACATCTTGGAGCTGCTACCCTTTACTCTGCTAGTGGTACCTGCATTCAAGCTTCTCCTCGCATCACTGCTCCAGGAGCTTCTCTCTCTGGCTGCTGGCAGGGAGCTCCTTCTGTCTTGTATGCCAGTAGGGAAAAACTGCCTCTAACCTCAACTCCCCCCTCCATAAGAGCCAGGCCTTGCCCCTTATAGCCAGCTGACCACTGGCAGGTATGGGTCGTTTGCTGCCTCCCATTGCCCTGGCAACCAGCACCTGAGGAGCCTTCCGGGCTCTCTCAGTAGCAGGCACCTTAGTGTCCTGCTAGAGCAGCTATTCACCTGTTGTGATGCCTCCATCAGAAAATGAAGATGAGAGGGAAGACATATTCAGAGGAAAAAAGAATAAGTAGGAGTAGTACTTGATGGTTAAAGATAGAATATATTATTAGTATATGACCAGTGGAAGAATTATTATGGAAGCTTTAAGTATTTTCTGATTTATTAGATGCATCTACACATGAAATTAATGTGACACAATAAACTCTGGTTCATATCATGCTGCAGTTTGTTGCTCCTAGGCACCACTTCTTCACATGTGCCCAGGACCATAGCACATTAAGCCCAGCTGTCAGGAGGCCTGTGAGGAGGAGAAGAGGGGAGGCAGCCAGCCAGCATGGGGCTGCTTCAACCTGGTTCAACATAATGCAAAAGGGCTGGATGGGGCATGAAGGTACTCCAGTGCAGGGCTAGACAGCAGGCAGCCCCTGCACTGAAGTTCTGTCATGCCACAGCCAGCCCCATCAGCATCTACATGTGTATTGCTGTGCACTAAGTAAGGCTACCATAGAATAATACTTGTGTTTCCAAGTACTAACCTATGGCATAGTTAATTAGTTTCTTGCAGTCTAATAGGGTTTCCTTGTGTAGATGATGAGACTTAGGAGAGGTGTAGGAGCTAATTAGACAGCTCCACAGTAAACATCTCATGTATATACACCCATTGTAACTAAATTCTCTGTCCTAGCTTTGCCATGGTGTCCACTTTGCGCTTACCATACATGAGGAATATTTATTTTATATGTATACATAGTTCATTGTTGTAATACTGACTTAAGTTGGCAGCTTGGGGATCATCACAGGCATGATAATTATTACTTAATATTAATGTCTGAACAGAAATGCATCTCTTGAGGTAGGGAAAAAAGAATCAACAAATATGTAGTGTAGCTGTAGGCTGTATTTGTTTTCCTTATTTTTTTATTTTTTTATTATGCAGCTCCGGTTGATTTATAGCATTACATTTAAATAAGTCAGTGATGTCAGTCTTTGTTACAAAGTAAATGGACCAAATTAACCATCTCGTGTACTACAATTTGGGACAGCAAAGTACCAAATAGTACATGTGTGGGTTCAATACTTTTAACGTGTTTTGTATATAACTTAGTGCCTACTCCCAACAGTTGATTGATTAGACTACAGTTATCATATAAAAAGATCAGCCCCATTATAAGAAGAAAAAAAAGAAAGCAGCAATCAAGTACTCTGGACCTCTATTAATATCACCTGAGAAATGCTCAGTATAAATGAGAACCAGAAATCAGGGACAAAGGTGAACTTTTTCAATGCTGGTAATTAATTCTAGTTTTTCATAGGCTAATTGAGGTCAGTCATAGAATATTCTGTGTCATTTCATTACTGCACCGTCAAATGGACTTCACTATCATTCCCTGCCAAATCCATTAACCCATGCCTCCCTTACTCATTGGAACCATGTTGAAGATAGAGAGTTCCTTAGCCCTTTTGCCCTTTGTTTTCTTTTTTTTTTTTTTTTTTTTTTTTTTAGATGTCGACATTTTTCTTGGCCAAAATTATGTTTTCAGATCACCTTAAGAAATGTTTTCACATTTTTAAGATAAAAAAGAACAGGAACAACAGAGAACAAAAAACATACCAGCAAAAACATTAAAAGTAGCCTAATATTACAATGGGACTATCCAGAGGTAAATCCAGGGGGTGTTCAGGAGTGCAGTCATACCCCCATTTGATTCTTGCTTGACCCAAACTTTAAAGACAATACCCTGGGAGGAGCAGTCACATTTCTATTCAGGCGGTCCTGAGAAAGTCAATTGACTAAAGGGCTAATTGCTAACTCCCTGATTCCTATTAATCTCTCCCCACTCCTCAGGTGTTAATGACCTGTTAACTTTGTAATGGTTTTGATCTTCCACAATTCAAGCTATCCTTTCTTCTGCACTTTTGCTGTCTGTTAGCAATTCCTGGTAACATCTCTCTTCTATTTCACAGCCCTGAAGACTTTTTAGCTCTAGCTAATAACCTTAACCCAGGTGTGCTAATATTAACTCAGGTATAGAAAGGAATGACAGTGAAATACTGGAGGCACTGGAAAATGCTCAAGAAGGCTAAATTTTGTTTTATGAATTTGAGTAAGAGATGTACATTTAACGGTAATGACTACCACCTGTACACACCATGGGTTTTAATCCTCATTAAATTAAATAGGTTTAAAAAGTTTAAACTTGTTTATTTTGGAGTGTTGCATCTGTGTTTACATGCACTAGGTTTTCAAATGAATTAAGCCAGGTCCCTGGATGGCATTGCAGGAGAGCAGGATGGTCCAGTGCTGCCCCCTTGGTCTGGGGCCCCTCTCCCACCCTGTGCCTGTGCCCTGCTATGCAGCTGTGGAATCAGGGAGCTGGCAAACCACACAAGAAAAAAAAAAGCAGAAACTATTCAAAAGTGAAAGCAATTCAAAGGGGTGAACTACAAAAAATTTGCAGCACCATCTGGTGGACAAAGAGGCTCATTACACATCTTTGAGTGCCTTTGTGTTTGCACACAATGAATCCATGGACACGATGCTTTAATTCCCGGCAAGGCAACCTAAACTACATCCAAGCAGTTTTAGGTTAATGCACAAAAAAGACTTTTGAAGCATTGGGAAATCCTGCTCATGCAAACAGACACACAGTTGCAGTGCATGAAAGGGCAAAACTTGTGGCATGTACATGAGCCCTGCAGGACTAATGAAACAATATCTTTTGATTATTTTAACTATTTTTGTCTAGTTTGTTATGAGTTTTTAAAAAGTATATATAATCTAGCAAATTAGTTCACATTTCAATAGTTATATTTGTATAGCCCCCTGGTTTATTAGTAAAACATCTAGTTTCTCTATAGCTGGAGAACAATGTGTTGTGTCATACGTGATGATGTAGTGCACCATCTGCACTCCGCTTTTCAAAATCCGTAAATAGATCCACTGATGGGACTATCTGCCTAGGCTTTTGTGATCTTGTTATTCTATCATATCCCTTAGCTTTCCTACCCTATACCTCTGCAATCTACCTAGTCTAACTATTTACCATACAGGAGTACATAGCAAAAAGAGAAAAAGGTAAACCATCTGTTTGAAAGAACTTTGAAGCAACATAAAGGTAGTCTACTAAATACAAAATAGCATCAGCGTCTTCAGATTGTCACAAGCTTCTTACTTTGTGTGCCTTTGGTTCATGTTCCTTGTTAAGTGTTCACAGTGTCTTTAAGTCATCAAGAAAATAGGTAATTATGTGATCCTCCCTCCCATGAAGACAAGAACTTAAGTGTTTATCAGGAAGGACATTTGGTAAGCAATTCATTGGATAATCTGGGAGGAAAATTTATATTTTATCCACCTCATCATAGGTCAGAGGGTCAATTTAGTTGGGACAGAATTATTTAGCAAGATCCTGGTAAATACTCCTTCTGTTTTCAGAAGAGTAGTCCAGTTGGCTTATTGGACTTAATGGAAGATGGTAGATATAAAAGACATTTATTTCACTTTGAGTTAAAACCATTTGTAGTACTAGCTCCTCAATCAAATTCTGTGTTTCCTGCAAATAAAATAAAGTGTAACAGACAGCAGTTGAAAAGCACAGTTAATTTGTGGTTTGAAAAATGTAACACTAGGCAGGCATCATTGGTAAAAAGAGGACAGTATTATATTCTTCACCAGGAACTGTCATGATTCATGACTTATTATTTGATTTGGTTCTGAGATTTACATTTTTGTCAAAAAAGTTAAGTTGTAATAGGTGTTTACTGTCAGATCCTCATGTAATTTTATTTGAATAATAGACTGATGCAAGTGAAAAATAGAAAGCCAGAGCTGAACGAAACAAAACAAAAAAAAGTATAACCATCCCAACCCCAGGTTTCATAGATTATAAGGGGCTGGAAGGGACCTCTCAAGATAATCGGATCCAGCCCCCATGCACTAGGCAGGAAAGACAACTGGGGTCAGGTGACCGTCCACTCTCCTCTTGAAGATTTCCAAGGAAGGCGATTGCACCACCTCTTGAGGGAGTTTATTTCACAGTCTGGACACCCTGACTGTGAAGAAGTTTTTCCCTAGAGTTGAGCCTGAAATGGTCTTCCAGGAGTTTGTGGCCATTATTCCTGGTTTCCCCCAAGGGTGCCCTGGTGACCAGTTGTTCACCAAGCCCTGGATGTATTCCCTGATGTAGAGGTAATCTGCTACCAAGTCCCCTCTCAGCCTTCTCTTTTTTAGGCTGAACAGACCTAAGTCCCTAATATATTAGTGGCATTTCATTTTAATCACAGAAAAAGGTGACTATATTTCTGGTGTTTCATTTTAATCACAGAAAAATGTGGATTTGGGGTTACTTTTTTTAATCCAAAGAATTCAGGATTTTTTTTTATCAGACAAAACCAGGATCCCTGATGATGGATTGTTCTAAATTGTTCTAAAAAAAATCACCATTTTTAAGGTGTGCCAGGGGTTGACAATGGGGAGCCATGAGGTGGCCTGATCCTTGTTGTGACAGTGCTTCTCTGGCCCCTACCCCACCAAGATCCCTGAAGCATGTCTGCAGCTGCTGCCAGCAGTGAGCTGGGCCAGGGCTCCAGACCCCAGTGCAGCCACTTGCAGCCTTGCTACTAGCAGCCTGGGCTCTGGACAAGCCCCTGCCTTCTTCCATGGGGTCCAAGCTGCTTGCAACACACAGCCATGAGCCTGCAAACAGCTGCACTGGGGTCTGGAGTGCCTGCCTGACTCATTGCCAGCAGTGGCTACATGTGCACCTTGGAGAGCATGGCAGGGAAGGAGTCTGGCTGTGCTGCCCTGGCCCCTTCCCCACCATGTTCCCCAAGGTGTGCATGCAGCTGCCACTGCCACAGAACCCAGGCTGCTAGCAGCAGGCAGCACACAACTTCACTGGGGTCTGAAGCCCCAGTCCAGCTCTGTGGCACTGGCAGCTGCACGCGTGTCTCAGGGCACATGGCAGGGAAGGGTCTGTAGCATCACAGCCTTGGACCTTTCCCTGCTGTGCACCAAGGCACATGTGCAGCTGCCACTGCCACAGAGCCCAGGCTGCTCACAGCAGATGGCGGGCAGGCTGTAAACAGCTGCACTGAGGTCTGAAGCCACAACCTGCTGGTCCTCTGGCTGATGGTGGCTACACATACACCTCAGGGTGCACTGCAAGCAGCCCAGGCTCCGTGGCTGGCTGCAGCTGGCCAGAGCCCAGGTTGGCTGTGGTGTGCTGAGCAAAATAACCTCAGATGCCATGCTGTGGCATGCATGCTGGGGGTTGCCAACCCCTGTGCTATGTCATTGTAGATTAAATATAAATTCACAATCTATTAAGAAGCAAATTATTAGTTTGATGTGTGGTTATGTTTTATGATACAGCAAAAATTATCATTTTGATCCTTTGAAGTTTGGGTTTGTCAAAACTGAGAATGAGTTCCTTAGATATGGAAGTTCTGCATGTGGTATACCTGGGTAGGATTTGGCTCTGTGCATTTTTCCCAAACCTGGTATGAGATAAGGTCAAGTCTGCCTCTGCTACAATTTACAGAACCCAAATGGCTGGTTACACAGGCTGACTGCTCTTTACTTTTAGAGTGGGACAAGATAGTGATTCAGATGCAAGGACTTGACCCAAAGTGTCTTAATGCATTTTTATTATTGTAGTGTTTGCAAGTTGACAAAGAGGAGAAAGGCCAACTAATAAATATGAGAACTAGTCAAAAAGTATGATTACTTTTTTAAAGAATTTACATGGAAGTAAAACTCCCCACCTCTCAAATGCTTATGTTAAAAAAAAAGTATTAAATAAGCTGTACTGAACCACTTGCTGTATTGCTGTTCTCATACATTTTGTGGTTGCTTAAAATTCAGAATACTGATTACATGGTTATCTAATGAAATTTAGTAAACCAAAGTACTGCTTGTTCATTAGTGCTCCACAAACATGACCACAACTTTAGCAATAACCTATTGTATGCAAGTCAAAATAAGTTTAGACTGCAAACTAATAGTAGAAGGTGGCAAGAACCATTTTCCATTGCTTTACTGAAACAAGGGAATTAGCCAATTTAGCAATTAAAAAAACAACAAAAAGAGGTGACTCTCCCCTTTTAATATCATCAGCATAAAATTTGTTGGATCCTGATTAAAGAGATGTATATTTGTCACTGATATTTTTATACTTTAATTTCATATGAACACAAAGTTATACAAAAGAAACTGAGTAACCAAGTAATTTTTTTTAGTAAATTCCCAAGAAAGTAATCCTCTTTCATAATCACTGGCACATTATACAGTTCAATTATGTTAATATACAGTTTTTGATGGTGCTTACAGACAACCAGCCTAGTTTTTGATGGTGTCATGAAAAATGAAGCTATTACCTATCTTTACCACTTTCAGTAAGCTCTCCAAATGAGTCTGGAACAATACAAAACTCAATCAAATCTAAGCTGCTTTTGTATGAAGCCTATATCCTCAGTGTCCTTATGCATAGCAGTGAGACATGGTCAACATATGCACATAAAGAAAAAAAGCTGAATAGCTTCCACCTCTACTGTTTATGGCACATCCTTGACATCAACTGGCAAGACAGAATCACCAACACAGAGGTCATCACCAAAGCCAACCTGCCAACAATCACTGCACTATTCAAACCATGGTGCCTGCACTGGCTTGGGCATCTCTGCAGAATGGAAGACGGGTACATCCTGAAGGACATCCTGTATGGGAAGATTGCTGATGGGAAGGAGAAGAGTAGGACACCCAAAATTTCACTTCAAAGACATCTGCATGCAGGATATGAAAGCTTTTGGAATTGACCCAAACCTTTGGGTGGCCTTAGCAGGAGACAGAACAAAGTGGCTCTCCCTTCTCAATCATGGAGACCAACATCATGATGAGAAATGGGTACTGAAATTACAACAGGAACATGACTGAAGGAAACAGTCTGTCAGTACAGTAGCCCCTAACACCATGTACCCTGTGACCATTGTCACAGGACCTGCAAGTCTAACCTTGGTGTCGCTGGTAGGTGCTGTATGGCTTCGGCCCCTTCTTGGTTGGTGCCTTTCTCCCTAGTGACATCAGGGTAAGACCACACTCTAGGGCCACCTAGATGGTTCTGAGCGCTGCCTCTACTCTCCTGCCATGACTTTGATGTTGATAGGTGGGGGAGGCAGTTTCCTGTTGGTGGTCCCAGCAGGGTCACAACCCTGGGTCCTTCTTTGTGGGGCTCCAAACCTCCTCTTTACCCCACCCTTACCACATCCATGGCCAGGGAGAACTCAGCCTCCTTGTACCTTTCCTTGGGGTGATCCTTACTCACCCACAAGGCCCGCACTGAGGGGGGGTGGTGTGGGGTGTCTGGCTGTCAAATCACCACAGGACTGATTCTTAATCTTCAGGACAGCCCACAGACAAATTAAACATGCCCCAACCTGGGATAACAATAACTCAAAAGGCCCTTCGCTCCCTGAGAAGGCATCAGTCATCTACTGACTAGGGAGGAAAAATGTCCAGCACACCTACAGCCTAGGAAATGACCTGCTGGGTGGCACAGAAGTGGAAAGGGATCTTAGAGTCCTAGTGGACTCCAAGATGAACATGAGTCGGCAGTGTGACGAAGCCATCAAAAAAGCCAATGGCACTTTATCGTGCATCAGCAGATGCATGACGAATAGGTCCAAGGAGGTGATACTTCCCCTCTATCGGGCGCTGGTCAGACCGCAGTTGGAGTACTGCGTGCAATTCTGGGCGCCACACTTCAAGAAGGATGCGGATAACCTGGAGAGGGTCCAGAGAAGGGCCACTCGTATGGTTAAGGGCCTCCAGACCAAGCCCTATGAGGAGAGACTAGAGAAACTGGACCTTTTCAGCCTCCACAAGAGAAGGTTGAGAGGCGACCTTGTGGCTGCCTATAAGTTCAACACGGGGGCACAGAAGGGAATTGATGAGTATTTATTCACCAAGGCGCCCCCGGGGGTTACAAGAAATAATGGCCACAAGCTAGCAGAGAGCAGATTTAGATTGGACATTAAGAAGAACTTCTTCACAGTTCGAGTGGCCAAGGTCTGGAACGGGCTCCCAAGGGAGGTGGTGCTCTCCCCTACCCTGGGGGTCTTCAAGAGGAGGTTAGATGAGTATCTAGCTGGGGTCATCTAGACCCAGCACTCTTTCCTGCTTATGCAGGGGGTCGGACTCAATGATCTATTGAGGTCCCTTCCGATCCTAACATCTATGAATCTATGACAGAGTACAGGGACTCTGGCTCCCAGACCCTTCTGACTCCCTGGTGCGAGAAAGAGACTCAACGTTGATCCCTCCTCTTACTCTTTAGCGGGGGGAAGGGGGGGGAGCCCACAGGTTGGGAGCCAATTACTTCTCTTCTCACCAAAGGGTGGGAGTTGCCCCTTCCCTGCCGGGTTCTGGGCCAGTTGCAGTGTGCTCCTCTTTCTTCACCCAGCTGCCCAACAAGTCTTGGTGTTGCTCGCCACCCTTCCCCACTGGGGTGCCTGGCCGCTCCCACAGAGCCTGCTCTTTGCCCACCACTGTGGGGACCACCTTCCTCTCCCTGCCATGCCTCTCTGGCCCACTCATGCTCCTTGAGCTCCACCCCAGGGTTTTTCCTACTGGGCTGTCCTGTCAGCCTCTGGGGCTCCTTGCCCTGAACTCTGCTCTGCCACTTCTACCCAGCTCCGTCACCTGCAGCTCCTCACTGGCATTCTGCTTCTCCCTGCTGGCATCCTGCTCCTTTCTGCCTGGCTCTGCCATCCAGGGCTCCACGTCAGCATCCTGATTAGGCTCGCTGGCATCCTGCTGCTCCTCATATGGTTTCCCTGCTTGCCTCACACCAGCAGCCCCCATCTCTCCTCCCAGCAGCTGGGTGTCTCTCCAGCTGCCTTTTGAGCAGCCCATGCTGCTCCCAGGCTCCACCCTCTGGGATCCCCGATCCACAGGCTGAGGCAGCTGTGGAACCACTGAGCCTGTTTTGGTGTCTTCCCCCAGCTACTGCTCATTCCAGCCTGTAACAGGGAACCCTAGCCCTGTCACCAGAAGAAAGGTCCGACCTTTAAGGCCAGAACTTTCTGGGAATGGAGTGCTGGTAAGGAAAGGGTTAAATGTGGAGCCTGGCCAGCTAGTCAGCTGACTGGAAGGGGCAGGCCAGGACTATAAAAACCCTAGGCAGAGCAGCAGTGAGAGGCCAGCAGTCAAAGGGGGAAAGAGTGCATCCTAGAGCTCTATAGAGAGGCTTGGTGAGTAGTTCAACAGCGGGAAGAAGGGAACTATAGAAGCCCCAGAGAGATGGCAGTCGCACTACAGCAAGGACTGTAGCTGATGGTGGGGAGCTGAAGCATGAACCCTGCAAATGTAAGCTGACATGCTGTTTTCTTTAATCATATTTTTTTAGTGGCAGTT
Organism: Alligator mississippiensis; assembly: GCF_030867095.1. NCBI lineage: Eukaryota > Metazoa > Chordata > Crocodylia > Alligatoridae > Alligator > Alligator mississippiensis. The sequence continues at coordinate 369,261,384 of NC_081824.1, forward strand.
ATTACCCACGGATAGGACTGGTTTTTTTTTTTGGTTTTTTTTTTTCTTTTGGTTATGGAATAACACCAGTGGTTTGGTTGAGGCTATTAGGGGAAGGAGGAGGCCTCATTTTGGGGCCCAATATGGAGTGGGGACCCCAGCGCCAGTGAGGGCAGCGGCTTTTGGGGCACAGACCCTGGCGCCAATGCCTGAAGGTGCGATCTTAAAAGGCTGGGGAGGTCTGGTGCACCTGAGGTACAATTTTTTGTTTTTTTCTTTGGAGTGGGAGACGGAGAGTTCAAGGCTGTTCCCTGGCTTTGAACTTGTGAGTCCTTGGCTGTGGGACTGGTGGCTGGGCTACTGGGTCAGGGAGGCCTGGCTCCAGACTGGAGCAGGAAAGGGGGCCATTAGCCTCAAGACACCAGAAAAGGCTAGAGCCTTGGAGTCAAACCCTGTTTGGTGGTTTTAGATGGGGAGGCCTAGCTAGAGAAAGACAGGGGTAAGGCCCCAACATACAAAATACAATAGGCAGTCTCCCACTCGCAAGAACATCAGCATAATAATTTCCATCAAGATGTGGCAGGACATAAGAACTTCAAAGAAGACTCCAAGTGTGCCCACATAAGGCGTGGATTACCAGGGAAGATGGAGCTGGGGAGGGTGACCTGCTACATGGCCCCTGCGGTAAGTATTGGGGCTCATTGGTTGGGATCCCAGGACCTGCTGGGAGGGGAGCTTCTGTCTCCCCTCCCACAATTGGTCTCTATAGCCACAAGAGAAATGCACCAGCAGTCAGGTTATATGACATCCATTCATCAGTGAGTGTTCTTCTATCTCTAAGTACAAGAAGTTAATGCTGACTTGCTGAAGTTTTCTTGGTATGCTTTATAGTCACAAATTTAATCTCTGGACATGTTACATACTTTTGAACTGTTTATCTTTGGGAGTACCAGGGAGTGGGAAAAGTGTTCCAAGGGCCTAGATTTCCCTACAATATGTATGTAGCTCGGGTACACCCAGGGGGATGTGCCCTGTCCTCCAATGACAGTGGTGGGGGTCAGGCAGGGTGCTGATGAAGGGGCCGGCTACTAGAACATTTCCCTCTCCTCTCTACAGAGCCAGGCCAAGACCCAGTGCTTAACTATATACAATTTTTTTTTACTATAATAAAATACATATTCTTAAGATAAAACATGAGATTTACAATAAAGCTTAGCATATGATACTATATATAATATCCAATAATCCACATATATATGCTGTAAATTATATGGTTTAACACCTTAAACAAGATAGTTAAGGTTACAACACAAAAAACACATAAGGGGAATCAACTTATATAACCCTCATATATTAATAATAATATTCCCTAGACCTACCACATAACAATACAAATATACATATAAATACATTAAGAACACATGAACCATATAAACTCCCTTAAAGAACAGCTATATAGACCATGACACATCAACAAATCACCCAAAATAGGGAGTGCACTCAGCACCTCCCTGAGGGGTTTCCTTGGAGCCCTGGGATGTAAAAATGGCTCTCCCGCAATGGAGGGTGGAGGTGGCAGACCCTCCTGTCTCATGCCCACCTCCCCTGTGGGGCTTGCTTCCCCAGCAACTCATGCTTCCTCTCTGAAGCAGCCAAGGCTCATCCCCTGGAGGCCAATCCCATGAGGCCCTCTCTCCAGTGGTGCCTTCAGCTTTCCTCGATGGCCTGGTGCCCTGCACTGGGTAGCCCAGGGCGCGCGCGCTCTCTCTCATGGGAGCCAAACCCTTTCAGGCTCTGGCTTCCCAGTCTCACATCAGGGGCCCTCCCTTTCCTGGGCCCTGCTCTGGGCACCGGGGCTCTATTAGGTAAAGGTGGAGCCGCACTGTGGGCCTCTGGTCATTCAGCCTAGGGCCAGAGCTAACTTGAGCAGCTGAGAGCTGTTCCCAGAATGAATTATCTGTGGGCTGATCTGCACACCATGTGGGGCCCAAGCCACCTTGACCTGCTTCCAGGGCCATCTCTCTCCATGTGCCAATCTGCACCGACTGCCCAGCCACTTGCTGGGTTCACAGGCACAAGCCGCCTCGAGCACTCCTAGAGTCTAATCCCCATGCACTGATTCACGCACCGCTGAAGATCAAGCTGGGCCCTGAGGATGGACATCTCTGGAGCTCCTCTCTCCTCACTGTCCCTTTTCATCTCTCCCCAGTGTGCTGAGCATGCTCCCCTTTTATACTCTTCAGGGGCTCCACCCCCAAAGTTCTCTGGACCTGGCTGATGGCTCCAATTCAGGTCTAGCTGCTCCTTGCCCCCCTCTCTCTTTGTTTTTTCCAAGTCAGTGCCCTGTGTATTTAGAGACCTGGTTGAGGAACTCCCAAGGGAGCAAAGCCAGCCTGCAAGGCAGCAGGCACGCAAATTGCTTACAGACATCCAGTCTACAAGGTCCAACAAATGTACAGTACCTGCCTAGCTTCTAACTGCATGGATCTCCCACAATGCTTTTAAACATTGATTCTGGGTCCATACAGAACTTTACACAATGGGTCCTCAGCCCTGATTGGACTTTTGGCTATTGCTATAATACAGATAATAATGGCTTTTAATGCATCATCATATTTAGTATTCTGCCCCACTGTAAGTTATGAAAAGAATCAATACTAAAGTAAAGCTGTCTAAGTTGTCTAGTACTATCACAAGAATCACTGTAAAATAATCACCAAGTATTGATTATCCTCTTACTAAAGCAGGAACTTAGGGAAATAACTGACTAGTTCACTTCCTTACCAGTTACTGAGAAATGAAAGTGTAACACATACCTACTAAACAGGCCATGATATAAATCCTTTTCAAGGGCCAGCACATTACTCACAGCTTGTCAACCCCACCTCAGCTGAAGAATTTAAAGTGTCAGCTTGCACAGGCAATGAACCGTAAGTACCTAGATTTAGAGTTGCTCTAAAAATAACACACATAGTGGACAACATTTATAATTCATAATTAGTGCAATCTATTCATAGAAGCAGTGCACTGAGTTCTTCTATGCCAAAGTAGCAAAACAAAACAAAAAAATAAAATTATTTAATTACACATTTCATTGGGGGAGAGAAATCCATCATAATTCTAATGATACCAGTCTTTAAAATGGAAGTATTAATCAAATTACTTTCTTTGGTGTTTGTCTGCTATTCTTGACTGCCATTTTAAAAATTCCATTTGTATTTCTTGCCATCTTCCTCTTGTATGCATTTCTTCCTGATAGAAACTGTTTATTTAAGTGCTTTTCTGTCTTAATCTGCAATATTTCTACAAGTAGTCCACTATATTAATTGAATGTGAAAAAACTGATACTTAAAACCAAAGACAACCATTATAGCCACCAGCCTAGTACAATTTTTTGCATAATAGAGTCTATAGAACTTCACCAATAATCCCTGCATCAGGCCCCCAAAATTCTATTTGAGCTAAAACACATTTAAGAAAGAAATACAGCCCTTAATTAATCTACTGTGGGTGAGTTTATGGCTTTTAAGAGCAAGGCTATTTCTATGTGTTTTCAACTTTATTTTCTTCCCAGGAACATTCTTGCAAATGAAAATTCACTCATCCAAATATTCATGTATAAATGAATAAAACAAGATCATGAATACATAAGTCAATGTGCTGGATTTATTATTGGAGTGGGTTGAAAAATGTCTTATAGCACCTCCCCCCTTCACCCCCCCCAACACCCTGCTCCAAATGCCAAATTGTCTAAAGAGACTTTTTCTAGATGATTAGATGCTTTTTCATGTAGAAGGACAACACATTTTGATGATGTAAAAAACATTGCTTCAATGAATTTGGACAGAGGTTTTTAGTTTACTCTTTGATCTGTCTTCACATTTCAAAACTCAGACTAAAAAATAATTGTCAAGCATCAAGATTAGAACAAAGTGCTTTGATTTTTTTGGAGACGTTTTGACTGACCTGAAATTCTTTATTTTTTACAACCCAAATTCTTTATGATGTTCTGTAAAAGAGAGAATTTGTGAAATTTCCCACAAAGCAGAAAATCCAGTTCTGCCCCATTCTGTTGAGAACATTTGAAAATAATTCAAATGTATTTCTCAAGCCCTTTGCTAATTCTGCCAATATTTAGTTATCCCACTGTAAGGATCTCTGACATCTGCATAATTCTCAGTTCTAGTTCTTTAACTGCAAACTTTGAATTTTATTCAAGGATTATCATGAGATTTTAGATACCCTACAATAAAGCTAGCATACCACACTTCTTCCCTTATTAAAAAAAAAAAAAAAGTGTAGAGCTCAAAACATTTAGTAGTTCTTTTCCCTTGCCAAAAATACTGGGAAAAAATGATGGCAGATTAAAATGCTATATTGTAATTGTTTATGTCCTACATCTTTCTCTCTCTAAAATTTGCATTATATTTGGGTTTTTTTTTTTTTTTATAATCTTCCACTAGCTTTGATTCTATACCACATAACATAGTATCAGGGAGCTAATAATTTTATTATCAAATGGAAGAATATAGCAAGTGTTGTAGTATCCTGTCTCTTGCCCCAAACACTTAAAGTGTCTCTAATCATACTACTTGGCAAAAGAAGATGTAACCCCATTTAGTGCCATGGTGAATTTAAGTAAATCAACACAACTGGTTCTTAACTTCCATTTCCATCCACAAGGAGTAGTTCCACAATCTTATAATTGGAGTCCGTACTTCCTGGACCATAATGCTGACTCCTGTGCCTCTCTGACACCATTCTCTTTGGCATCATCTATAGCCAAGTACCTAATGTCGCTCATTAGCAGGGATCCTGGTTTCCTCTTAAAAAATCCCCAATTTTCCGGTTTAAAAAGAAGAAAAAAATCTAGCTTTTCCATGATTAAAATGAAATACCAGTAATGTGTGGGCAGGCACACACACATACTGGTGTTTCATTTTAATCATGGAAAAATTTGGATTTTGGGTTACACTTTTTAATCCAAATATTGTTTTGATTTGTTTGTTTTTTTGTTTTTTAAATCCAAGAAAACCAGGATCTCTGCTCATTAGTAAAAGCTTTTAAATATTAACGTAATCATGAGAGCAACTTAAATATGAAACACTCTCTCAGGAAATCTCTCTGATGGAAAGTAAATATCTCCAGTAATGTGATTTTCATTAAACATGAACCTTGGTGCTCTCCAGTTTATGAGATGGTGCATCCATCAACTGTTGCTGGATTGTGCTATGTCCATTTATTAGATTATGCAAGTCAACATCAATTTACTTCCCAAAAAAAGAATCTGGTAGAAGGTACCTAATAGTACATGTAGTATAGAAGGGAAAAATATCTTATTTAAATAATGTTAAAATATACTTTCATACAAGTATGTGTACAAATAGTAGGGCTGGCATTGGGGCTAATCAAAAATGGTTGTTTCTACTTTTTAAAAAATGAAATTAAACAAATTTCATTTCAGTTGAGGCATCCAAATAAAAAATTTTGGCTAGAACTAAAATTTAACTTTGATTCAATTTTAACATGTTCACCTTTTAAGTTTTACCCAGCTCCATACCCACATTCCTTCTTTCTACTTCTGACTGTAGGAGAAAAAAATAGGAAGAGAAAGCTAGAGTAAGTAAAAAGATAACAGTAGGTCAGAAAGAAGGGTCGGGGGGAGGAGCAGAGGGAAAGAATTAAAATAATGTTTTAAGTCCATGTTTCAGATTAAATGAACCCCCTCACAAAACTGTATCATTTGAAAGGGTAACTATTTTTATCCAAAAGTTACTAAATAAAATTGTTTGGGTCTGCTCTACTACTTTTATCTATACTTAAAAGTGCTGCCTTCAGTGTCTTGAAATGTCAAAATGAATTTTATATTGTTTCAGGTAGCACACAGCAAGGCCTTACTTACCCATTGCATTTAGGACCTTGTTACACCTTGCTTTTTGAGATGCTCAAATGTTGATCAGTGTTAATGCTAGCTCAAGTTGGGACCAGTCGCCCATTAATCCTAAAAGATTTCTCTGACTGTCCTCCACCTACACAGCTGCCAATTATCAGTAGAGGGCTGGCAAGCAGGGGCCTTGGGAGCAACAGCTGTGAGTTTCCATTACAGGGCTGGTGAGCTAAGATGGGCTTTTATGCTTGCTTTAGGTTGGGGGGGGGTGTGAGAAATGGGTTGGCTGGAGCAAGAATATGAAGATGGGAGGTGGAGAATTAGTGGATAGGAGTGGGTAATTAAATGGGAGGTAGAAATGAAATGGGGTGGGAGAAGGGTGGTGAAATGAAGCAAGTTAACCACTAAAGGACAAAATAAAGAGAAGTGTGTGTGGGGGGGGGGAACAACCTAAAATAAATAAAGAGGAAGTAAATTAAAGGAAGTCCCATGTTTTAATAAATTGGGATCTGGGACTGGGGTGTGGTGGGTGCTGGCCATGCTTTCTGGGATGGGAGTGGTGAGGGAAGGCACTTTTGGGGGACCTATTGCCCCTGCCCTGGGAAGGAAGTCCCAGCTAATGGGGACCCAATCCAGTCCTCTGTCTTGCTCCCCATCCAACACCCTGGATGGGAGTCCAGGAAGGGTGGTCGTTTCTAAAGGAAGCGATCCTTCAGGCACAGAGGAAGACTATCCTAGTACAATGGAAAAGGGGGAAAGAAGCCAAGTAACTTCCTTGGCTAGAAATGGAAATCCAGGGAGCCTAAAGGCAAAAAAGAAGGCATACAGGTGGTGGAAGCAGGGGGAAGCTACCAAGGAGGAGTGTACCTACTTGGCCCACACTTACAAGGAGGCAGTTAGAAATGCCAAAGCAGCTACAGAGCTGAGGCTGGAAACACAAATTAAAGACAACAAAAAGTCCTTTGTACATAGCTAAAAAAAAAAAAAAGAGTAAAAGGAAGGCACAGGCAGCATAGGATCCCTACTAAACAAGGAGGAGCAATTAGTGACAGAGGGGAGACGAGGCTGAGCTATTCAATGAGTTTTTTTTTTTTTGCCTCGTGTTCCTGAACAGGGCTCAAGATAAGTCTTACTGGGTTTTTAGACGGGCATCAGAGGGACGCCAGCCTACCAACTGTCGACATTGACTTGGTGCAGAGTCACTTGGATGGACTGGATGTGTTCAAGCCAGCAGGCCTGGATGAGCTGCATCTGAGGGTACTGACTGAATTGGCCGGTGTCATAGCAGAGCCAGTGCTGTTTGAGCACTCGTGACACTTGGGTCAGGTCCCCGAGGACTAGAAATGGGCCAATGTGATCCCTATTTTCAAGAAGGGGAGGAAGGAGGATCCAAGTAATTCTAGGCCAGTCAGTCTCACCTCCATCCTTGGAAAGGTGTTTGAAAAGATTATGAAGGATCATATTTGTGGGAGTCCAGTGGGGAAAAATAATGTAGCAGGGAAACCGGCATAGACTTGTCACAGGTAGATCATGCTTGACCAATGTGGTTTTGTTTTATGACAGGGTCACAAAATGCTTAGACGCAGGAGTAGAGGTGGATGTCATTTCTTGAACTTTTAGCAAGGCCTTCAATACGGTATCTCATCCCATTCTCATAAATAAATTAAGAGGCTGTGACAGATGTTTACACAGTCCAGTGGGTGGCAAACTGGCTTACTGGTCACACCCAGAGAGTGGTAGTACATGGGTCGGTATCAACCTGGAAGGATGTGGGTAGTGGGGTCCCGCAGGGTTCGGTCCTTGAACCTGTACTCTTCATTGTCTTCATCAGTGACTTGGATGTGGGTGTGAAATATACTCTGTCCAAGTTTGCTGATAATACTAAATTGTGGGGTGAAGTGTACACTCTGTAGGGTAGGGAATGATTGCAGGCAGACCTAGACAGGTTAGAAAAGTGGGCAGTACACAATAGGATGCAGTACAACAAGGACAAGTGCAGTGCTACACCTAGGGCACAAAGATATCTGGCACACCTACTGCCTGGGAGGTGACCCTCTCAGCAGCACAGAAGCAGAAAGGGATTTCGGAGTCATAGTGGACTCCAGGATGAACACGAGTTGTCAGTGTGATGAAATCATCAATAAAGCTAATAGTACTTTATCATGCAGCAGCAGATGTATGACAAATAGATCCAAGGAGGTGATACTTCCCCTCTATGCAGCATTGGTCAGACTACAGTTGGAGTACTTCATCCAGTTTTAGGCACTGTACTTCAAGGAGGATGCTGATAGACTCAAGAGGGTCCAGAGGAGAGCCACTCATATGGTCAGGGACTTACAGGACAAGCCCTATGAGGAGAGACTGAGGGACCTGGACCTCTTTAGCCTCTGCAAGAGAAGGCTGAGAGTTGATTTTGTGGCCATTTACAAATTCATGAGGGGGACACAGCAAGGGATCAGAGATGCTCTGTTCACCGGGGCACCTCTTGAGGTAACAAGGAAAAATGGTCACAACCTGACAGAGAGCAGATTTAGGCTGGACAGGAAAAAACTTCTTCATGGTAAGGGTGGCCAAAATTTGGAATGGGCTTGCAAGGGAGGTAGTGCTCTCCTCTGCCTTGGGGGTCTTTAAGAGAAGGCTGAATAGGCATCTGGTTGGGGTCATCTGACCCCAGCACTCTTTCCTGCCTAGGCAGGGGGCCAAACTTGATGATCTGTTGAGGTCCCTTCTGACCCTAACATCTATGAATCTATGAGCTGGGTAACATGGATCAGGAATAAACCTTCCCTGGAGTGGTATAAGTTTAAGCTGCCTAAAGTGTGCCTAAAACTAGTTTTAGGTGTTACTGTGTGGACAATCCAGGGGTACAGATTTCCAGGAGCTACCTAAAATTAATGTGTAACAAGGCCTTTAAATTTTTTCCCATAGCATTCCTTTTGCTGAGAAACTATTTTACAAATCTGTACTGTCACCATCTTGGACACTGAGGTTCTTTGGGAATTCTCCCTTCTAGATGCTGACAAGACTGCCTGACCTTAACTTGTTTAAAATGATGAGCCTGGGAACTCAGGCTAGAAAATTAAAAGATTATTTTATGATGGAGATTTAATTTTCAATATGGCTACAGGCAGATCATATTTCTAATTTTCACATCTATGCATTGTTTATATTAATAACATGAAACTATATACCTGACCCTTTTGAAAAGCCAAGGGGATAAATGAAATTGCAATTGAAATGAGTTCATTGAAATTTAATGTTTTGATCTATATTTAATTTGTACAAAGCATATTCAAAATATCTGGACTTCAAGCCTCACTTACACAGAGAAGCAATAAACCTTGGCCAGCATGAATAAGCAAATTAGGAATATAACAAAAGCTGAAGGGGAAGCTGGCCAGGGAATCGCAACACACAGACCTTACAACTTCAAAGCAGCTGATACAGTCCCACTTATTCTTTTCATTTGAATCCCAGGGATTATTACAAAATAATACCATGTCTTTTATCCATGTGCAAAAAAAATGAGAATGAGAGCCATACTGACAGTAATGACAAGATCCATGAAAACTTGGTTTAGAAAATATCAGAGCTTATTCCAAAACATCTCTCCTTTCCACCCTTCCCCAAAACCTGACTTAGAAGGAGAAAGAAATTTCAATATCTTCTGCAGAATATTTAAATTAATGACTAATATTTAAATTTTTCTTCTTGGTAATAGGAAACTGTCAAACACTGAGCCCCTTACCGTGGAATGTTATGTAATATTTGTCCAGCTGAGAATCCTGGTCCATGGAAAAGAAAGAGGACACAATGGTATTCTACAAGCCAGAATGAAGATCCAGAAAAAATATTTTGATATAATGGGTTAGGTGAGGGGGAGAAAGAGAGATGGAGAAATGGAATTCTTCAATAGTAGAAGTATTTGCAGGGCAGGGGGCAGTTAAATCTAAGCTTTTCAGTGAAAACCATCAACTTTGAGATCAGCTTCAGATTCCAGGAAGAGCCTCAGATTCTAGGAAGACACAAATGTCACACATGGAACCAAATCAGTTGCTCAGAAATTAAGGGCTGCTTATGGACAAAAAAAAAAAAAAAAAAGAAACCCAGTGTTTTACTTTAAATTTAGCACACCCCCACGCCGAGCCCACCGCATGCCCAGAAGAGGCATTATATTATTTGGACCTAGCTCACCCAATGTCTGCATAGATCGGGTGCTTTAATGGGGCTTTTTTGGAACCTTTATCTAATAGCTGATTTAATCAGGTTTAGCTAATGCCTAAAAGCCCTGCTGAAGTGCCTGAGCTATACAGATACTGCAGAGTCGGGTCAAACTAATATGCTGCTTCTTCCAGTAAAGCACACTTTTCCCCCAAATCTGTCAGCAGCCAAGAATTATCATTCTACATTCTGGTGGTGAATTCTGACACACTGATCTACTTGCTGTGGGTACAAGTTGGGTTGATTTAAGTGAGGACTGTGCCAAAGTTTCTGGAAGGTTAGATTGGTCTAAAAATGGCTGATCTGATTTAAGTTAACTCTATCTCTGAGGCAGCCTAACTTAGGTCAGAATGACCATTTTTAGACTCATCTAACTTCTCCACACTTCTGTACAGTTCCCAGTGCAGCCCTAGGGTGGGGAAAGCTCAGCCACTGCCCCCTGCCCCAGGACTGTGGTTTTCTTACCTGCACCCCCTAGAACAGGGCTATTTTTAGCTTACTGACCTCTCACCCCTCTCCCAAATGGACAACTGCCCACCAGGGGCCACCCAGCCCTGACCCCCAACCCACCAACCCCCCCATGCTGCAAGCTACTCCTGGTGCCTGTTTTATCAGTGTTCACTGGAAGTAAGTCCAGGTGGAAGGAAAGGACAGAAGGGATTGTAGGGTACATTTGTAAGGGTTTGGGGGGGGGGCTAAAAATAGTCCCTGGTCCCAGGGGGTGGGGGAGAGTTCCCCATCCCCCCCACAGCCCCTTTCAAACTGCCACCTGCCCCTCTGACTCCCCCTGCAGATCCCACTTACTACCAAATCTCCCCATGGACCTCACCTGTCCCCTGATCTCTCCAATGGATCCCACCTGCCTCCAACCCCTGATCTCTCTTACTGACCTCACTAGCCACCCCAATCCTCCTCACAGATGCCACCTGTTTCCACACCCCCCATGGATGCCACTTGCCCCTTCAATCCCCCTGTGGGCCCTACCTGCCCCACAATCCCTGTGAAGATGTCACCTTCCTGCTGATTCTCCCAATCCTTCTGCAGGCCCTGCTAGCCCTCTTTCACCCCTGTAGGTGCCTCTTGCCCCGCTAACCCCCTACAGCTGCCACCTGCCCCCCCAATTCCTCCCACATATCCTGCTCATGCCCCAATCCTCCCCATGGATCCTGCCTGTCAGTCCCCTGACCCTCCCCCCCACCGAGCCTACTTGTCTTTCAACCCCCACCCACCAATGTCCCCTGCTAACCCCCATCCTGATTTACCTGGCCATTTTTAACTTGATCTAACCTTCCCAAATGTCTGCACCCAGGTTGTGTGTAGCAAAGGCCTCATCCCTCATGGGATTCTACAGACAGCTTTTTAGATACGTAGTGCAGTTTCTGAAAAAGAGGCAGATTTAATAATGTATCTACAACGCATGTAAATGCTTGTGGAGGAACATTTGGAGGAACAGAAAACATTTCTTGCTAAGCAGAACACTAGCAATGTTCCCTGGCTTGGACTTGAAAGAACAATAGATATGTCAAATTCTCTGTGGGAATTGTTATCCCTATAGCCTCCCAATGAGCATGAAATAACTCCTACAATCATTCTGACAGTGGAACATAAGCAGCAAACAGAGTAAAATTCATAGGTCATAGAGATACTCCCAGAGAACCACTGAACCTACTATTTTTGGCAGAACTGTCTGAATTATCTGTGTTTACTGTAGTACTGAAAATTATATAGAGACTTTAGACATCCTCATTCATTCACATAACATTTTTCAGGCCTGAATTCCATTTAGAAGACTGAACAGAATTTAAATGCAGGGACAAGAACATTTATATTAGTTTCAAGTTTTCAATATGACTACCTTGTAAATTTAAAAAAAAAAGTCATACAGGAAGCTATTTTAGGTACCTATTCTGAAGTGCTAATTTCAACTTTCAAAACTCTTTTTGAAGCAGAAAAAAAAAAAAGAATTCCTATTTAATGCTACACCTAGGTTTTCTAAATAGGGCAAAGCAGTACTACCTTCCCATCTGCAGTCTGTTTTGTCCAAGAATCTTAAAGCATCTTGTATTTATCATAATGCTAGCTAATCTCCTTGAGTCAAAAGGAAGTTTAGGAACACCTTCCATGTATGAAGAGAGTACTTTATCTTCCCAGGTGGTTGTACAATCCATTCAACAGATTTCTGAGTGGGGACAAAAATTAATTATTTCCATTGTATCCAACTACTCCTCTAAATGTAAGAGATATTTTATAAGCAAAAGCTATCAAAGGGCAGTCACTGCCAGTGCCCACCACCACCTCTACCATATGCAAAGGCAAACATCTTACTACTTCAGATATATTTATAGATCCAGTGTGCTAGTATTGTTTAACTTTCCAAAAATTAATGTACAATTTTGCTAAACTGCATGAATCATTTTGCAAACAGCCTCTGACATACGTAGTATCCTAGTCAATGGTAGTACTAGGCAGAAGAATAATACATGATTCTTACAGGATTCTGACACACGAGACAAACAGAAATTGCAGAGTACCTGAAGCTAGAAACAGACATAGCTGAATGAAGTGGATCAGCTGTGTTGGGATGAAGACACATTGCCTGTTGTCTCATTCATTGATGCTGTAGGACAACAGACAATGTATTCCGCTAGGGCTTGAAGGGCCCAGGAATTCCTGTGCAGGATCAGGCCCCTCTAGCCCTGTGAGTGCCTTCCCAGCCTTCCCTGCTTACCAAGACATGTCCCCCGGGATCTCCGGAGAAAGCCAGGGAGATGCTTTTATGGCTTGAAGGGCCTAATCCTGCAGAGGAATACTGGGGTGCACAGAATCAAGCCCCTCAAGCAACCAGAGGGCCTGCCTGGGGTGTCTGGATAGTACAGACAACTCCAGGATACTGATATTCTTGTGCCATAAAGTAAACAGACATGCACCACTAAACAGTGGCACAAATGGATACCACCCTCATTGCTGCCACAAAGGGATAGACATCTATTTACTTGGCCTTTGAGCTGCCATAAAAATGTTTGACAGCACAAAGGTAAAGGGCAATGTCTGTTTCTGCCCTAAGGTAGTTTCTAATACCCTAACAGTTAACAGTTAGGATAGCTTTCAATCCCCCTAAACTCCTTCAACCCAACACATGAAACCTCTATACTCACCAGCAGTTCATTCTAATCCTAGAAATGCTTTTGAGTCTGTGGTTATTAGCTGAACCTGCTCCACTTTCTTCAGACCCATCCTATTTGTAGTGCTTGAAACTTACCCACGTGTCAAACTTACTCACAGGAAAGCAACCGGTAGTAATCCCGTAACTCCCTGTTCTTGGTTTATAGCCCTTCTTTATTGGACTTCTCTCTTTGGAGAGCTTAGAAGAGAGAAGTAGTCTGTGGAGTGTCATAGAAGAATTCCAGTTTGTAAATAACAAGTGCAATGTGAACACCTTTAGGCTTATTTAAATGGGTAAGGGCTGCTCACATGGCTTGTGCTGGTTGAGGATAACCTCATAGTCAAGCCTAAATGAGATACTGAAGGGGAAAAAAAAAAACATTGTAATTGCCCATGACTGCTATTTTGACACCTTATCCACAGCCAGCATTAATGGAAGGAACTTAATGACAATCCTATAATCACCCTGTTAAAATCACTTGATTGATTAACCAGCTGCCAGATGTGCTTTCAGAAGAATCAAACTGCTCAGACTCCTTTTCCTGTTTGATTAGAGTTAAATACACAGGATCAGGATCTGGTGCTGAGAGAAGCACAATGGAAGAAGAAAATATGCCTTGGAAGAAGAGTCACGAAATTTTCAAAAACAAGGGAACCTGCGCATGTAACCAGAAGTTAATGATGTGCCCAGGGAAGCTGCTACAGGGGCAGTGGCAACTCCCACTTGCTACCGCTACTGCCACTGTGATTGTGCAGAGACAATGGAGGCTATTTTTGTGTCCCCTCCCTCCCACCACATCTAAATTAGTGCCTGGTGAGATTGCCCTAGTCATCCCATTGCATGTGATTGGTTTGAAGAGAGCAGAGACAGACAGGAAATACATTGAAGACAGGTGGTAGGCCCTTAGCTATTCAGGTAGCAAGATTTAGCAGACAAGATACAGGACTGAGGGCATCCCAAATGAGATACCATATTCTGATCCTGGCTCTTATACAGGTTTCTTCAACCTACAACCTCTCTGCCTTTGTTTCTTCTTTTGTGAAAGGGGATTATATGACTTCATTCCTTTATCTGGTATAGGAACAACTCAGCATTTAATGTTTCTAATGCCCTAGGAAAGTGATACAAGTGAGAGAAACACAGGCAAGATTTTCCAGTGTCTAAAGGCATCTGTGCCTTCTGCTTAGTTAAGCAGATGTCCCTTGTCAAAATATCAACCAATAGACTCAGAACATTTTTCATGCAGGAAGGACCAAGCCAGGACATTTCTCCTGACATAACTTTATACAAATTATTCAATATTAGTTGAACCAGAAAGACTCCTTCTACAGCACAGTAACCAGGATACTCATCTGGGGCGTAGGGAGACTCAAGTTTACATCCCTAATGTACTGAATAATTCCTGATACAAAAAAGAACAGCTCCAAATATGAAGGTTTGAAGCTGAGCTTCTTGAACTACAACTCCACAATTTTTAACCCTTAGGTTAAGGAACTTAGTTGAGGCATGAAAGCAAGGCAAATCCTTTTTATAGCCATTTCAAACCAAACACATAAACCTTGCTCTCCTAAATCTCAGCTGAGTACCATGATCCAGGTGCTATTTGCTATTCTTGTGTGGTTTTGACCAGAAGCAAGAAATCCTCTTCAGGAAGCTAGCTTGCTTGCTTGCTTGCTCTCTTTCTTTCTCTCTCTTACTTCGGGAGGGGAGGCAGGGGGAGAAGCAGGGAACTGACACATTTGCATGAAATTTGTTGCAATAAATTGGTGTGTCATAACTATATTTCTTCAGAAAGATTCTGCCCAGCTCTAATATTCAAAAGAAAATTCAGCTTTTCTTCTACCTTTTAGGCCAGTTTAAAGAAAATGTTGTACAATCCACTGATTTAATCTGATCACAAATCTCAACAGTTGGTATGATAGCTATAGTATGTAAAGACCCAGTCATACTTCAACACTTGTCCAGTAGTTTTCTAACTAAAAACCCATGGCCTAGTCCATATCTGTCATGACAATCACTGAGGATGAAAAGAACTTGCAGGTCCACATGTCCTCTAGGAATGAAAGGTGAGAATATCTAGAATCTCTTGCCAAACTGATGGGGGCTGTTTCAAGGCATCAGACCTAAGAATGGAGAACTGCTAAGCTTCAGCTTTTTAACAAGGCATGTCCATCCATTTTCACTCCACCTAACCGATATTCTGTAAGGGTTTTTCTACAGATGAGCAAGAATATAATATATGCCAGAGGACAGCACCACATGCAAGTTGTTAAAATGCAAAAGTATTTAGTAGACTTTTTTAATGTCAAAGACATCGTACAGTTAGAGCCTGTCTCGTACATGGGTAGTGCAAAGTATGTTAAACATGAAATCTGTGACCTCTCAGCCTTGCCTTGTTTAAAGTGTGCCCAGATGAAATTTTTAATATAGTATGTCTAATAGAACATACAGTGTGTTTATAGTACTATAGATGAACATTAGTAAAGTCTGCATACTTTTCAAAATACCATAGAATCATAGGGCTAGAAGGGACCCCACTAGGTCATCTAGTCCAAACCCCTGCCTGGGACAGGATCAATCCTTTCCAAACCATCCTATAGAAACCATTGCCTTGGCTCTTAGCAAAAATCCTTTCTGACCCCAAATATAGAGAGACGTTTGACCCTGAGTAGAGGCACAAGGACCCCTAGCCAACAACTTCTGGGTTTAAGTCCCAGCAGGAGCATTATAATACACCTCAGTCAAAATCCCCAGTCTTGGCTGCAACCAACACCCAATGTCTCTGAGGAAGGCATAAAAGAACCCAAATACAGAGTAATGTGGAAATTCCATCCCAGCACCATGCAGCAACTAGCAAAGCCCAAATGTATGGGAAATACCCATAGCTATGCCTAGATCATCCCCAACCAGATCACCACTGAACACCTTCAGAGATGGAGAGACCATAACTTCCCACAACAATCTATTCCACAGTTCTAACAGTGAAGGAGTTTTTTCCTGATAGCCAATCTAAAATTTCTTTGCAGCAAAGAAAAGCCATTGCTTCAGCTTGCTGCATCCTCTCTTCTTTATGGCAGCTCGTCAAGCATTTGAAGACTGCTATCACACTTAAGCTCCTTTTCTACAAGCTGAACATGCCCAGCTCATTCAGCCTTTCCTCATATAACTTGCCATCCAAAGCCCTTTATCATTTTTGACACCTGCCTCTGAAATCTCTAACTTATACGTGGCCATTTTAAAACGTGGAGCCCTAAACTGCACACAATAGTCTACATGACATCTAATCAATGCTGAATAGAGACACTATCACCTCCTGTGATAGCAGTCTTACACCTACTGCCTCTATTGGTTTATTCAAAAATGTCATTTGCCTCTTGTGTAGCTACGTTACACTGCATACTCATATGGGGTCTGTGCCCTACCAAGACTCCCAAATATATCTCCACAGTATTGCATTCCAGCCAGGCAAAACACTTCTGAATTCGTATTTTTGATTATTCTTCCTAAGGTATTGCACCATGCATTTCTCAACATTTAACTCCATCCTGTTAGCTAAAGCCCAGCTTTCCAATTTGCTGAGATTCTTCTGAATTGTGCTCCTGTCCTCCAATCTGTTCACAATCCTTCCTAGTTTTGTGTTGTCTACAAATTTCTTCAAGAAGATTTCTGTCCCAACACTGAAGTCTTTAATAAACAAGTTGAACAGCACTGGGCTCCAGACAGACCCCTGTAAGACTCTACTCAAAGGCTTCTGTCATTTTGACATGGATCCACTTGTAATTGCCCTTTGGTTGCGGTTATTGAGACAGTGATCTATCCACCTTGTAATGGTTTTATCCAGCCCGTAGTTCTCCAATTTATGGGAAGGCCATGTGGAGCCTTGTCAAAAGCCTTGATGAAGTCCAGATTCACTATTCCCAATATTCACTGCATTGTCTTCATATACCCACCGAGTTACTTTGTCAAAGAAGGAAATCAAGTTTCTTTGACACCATTTAGTTTTAGTAAATCCATGCTGGGTGCTTGTAATTAGCCTTTCCTCCTCCACATGCTTGCAAATGGACTTCCTTAGGAGGAATTCTATGCTACAGTAACTTCCTGGGCACTGAGACGAGGCTAACCCAGGACTGAAGAATGGTTTTGGTTGGAGTGCCACTTAATGAGTTTTGGTGAGCTGTTGAGGGTAGTCCTGCCCCTTGAGAGGTGTCCCGCCCCCTGGTTGCTATCTTAGGACTGGAATTCCAGCCCCTAACCCCTGACCTTTGGGTGTGTGTGGGCAGGTGTGGGTGTGTGTTTGGGTATGGCTTGGGGTAGGGGGTGTGGAAGTGTGTGCGGGGGCTGTAGGAGGGTGTAGTTGTATTTCAGGGGGTATGGTGGGGAGTGGGGGGTTGTGTGTTAGGGGGTCCTTGGAGTCCCTGGAATGTGAGAGTCCCTGGAGCTGCACATGGTGGCAGTGAGAGGGACCAGCCCTGCCTGACCCCATAGCGTGCAGATACCCACACTCCCACCTCAATCCCTGGATGCAGGTGGCAGCAGCATGCAGGGCCAGCCCCACCCAGCCTTGTAACATAAAGCTTCTGCCCAAGTCCCTGGCTGCACATGGCGACAGCATGTGGGGCCAGTCCCATTCAGCCCAAAAGCATTCCTGCCTGAGTCCCCAATTGCACGTGGTGGCAGGGTGCAGGGTCAGCCCCACTGGCCCCATAATATGCAGCTCCCCACACTCCCTACAAGTCCCTGTCTTCATGTGGTGGCAGGGTGTGGGGCCAGCCCCATCTGGCCCTATAGTACACAGATCCCATGCTCCCACTTCAGGCCCTGGCCACACATGAGGACAGTGAGCAGGACAAGCTGATCCAGCCTCATAGCACATGTCTCCTTCACTCCCATCCAAGTCTCCAGCTGCATGTAGTGGCACCATGTGGGGCTAGCCCCACCCAGCCTCATAGTGTGTAGCTCCGGCACTCCTGCAGTGTGTGGGCCAACCTAGCCTGGCCCCATAGCACATGGCTCCCCGCACTCCTGGCCTCCTTTCCCCCAACAGGCATCCCTGACCCGCATCCCAGTGGTGCCCTTACCTAAATTTCCATTCTCCTGGGAGAGAGATGGCTTGAAAAAAGCCACAGGGTCACCAGTGAAAGCCTGTGCCAGGCAGAGACTTCTCTTGTCTAGCACCTCTTACCTTGGGGCTGGGGGCAGGTCAGGCTAGGCTGGGATGCAGGCTGGTTGGTTAGCAACTGGAGTCGCACTTCCTGCATGGAGGTGCCAGCTTTCAGAGGGGCAGCAAGGGCCAGGGTTTATAGAGAGGTTCTGCGAGCTGAATGGAACTGCCTAGTGGGCCAGATCCAGACCGCAGGCCATATTTTTCTACCCCTGGGCTAACTGGTCTGTAGTTCCCTGGGTCCTCCTTTTTGTCTTTTTTTAAAGAGGCCCCTTTTCCAGTCCTATATTAACTTGCCCATTTCCCATGATTCCAGGAAGATCATTGCCAAGGGCTCTGAGATCTCTTTTGCCAATTCGCAGTATCCTGGGATGAAATTCATCAGGTTCTGCTGATATGAATTCATACAGACCCTTCAATATCTCTCCCATTGTCCCCTTCCTTATATAAATAAACCTTATTAGGTGTCTGACTGCAGCTTTTTTTTTTCTTTTTTTTTTTAATGAAAACTGAGGCAAAATAGCTGGTGAATAGCTCCATCTTCTCTTGCATTTTCTGTTAAGCATTCCCCTTAGCTAGCTGTGGACCCACAGCTTCTTTGGTTTTTGTTTTCTGGCTGACATACTTATAGAACCTCTTCTTGTTGTCATTAACATCCCTCACCAGGTGCAGCTCATTCTTAATTGTTGGCTTCCTGATTTTGTCCCTGCAGTTTCTTGCTGTTTCCTGGTAAACTTCCTTGGTAACCTGCCAATTTTTCTGCTGCTTGTATGCTTTTCTTTTACATTTGAAGCATCCTATAAGCTCCTTTTGCAGCTGTGTTGGGCTCTTGCCATTCTTTTTGTGTTTCTATTGTGTCAAAACAGTTTCTTGTTGGGCTTCCAATACCATGCCTTGCAGAAGCTCCCAGCTCTCCTGGGTCCATTTATCTTCCAGTCTGTCTTCCCCTTGGCATGATGCTCATGAATTCCTTATGGTGGGTGAAATCCACCTTTTTGAAATGTAGTGTCCTGTTCCTTCTGATATTATGCTTTCCCTGTCTCAGGATCTGGAATTCTATTATATCATGATCACTTTCTCCCAAGTTGCCCATCACCTAACTCCTAAAGTTCATCAAGGAGTCTATCTGCTTGTGGACTTTACTCCAAGACAGTCAGCTGGGTGAGAAACTGTCTGCAGGACAGGAACCACAGAGTCATAGTGAATGGATCTGTGTCATCCTGGAGAGAAGTGGGCAGTGGTGTTCCACAGGGGTCGATGCTCAGTCCAGTACTTTTCAACATCTTTATTAATTATTTGGATGTGGGGGTGAAGAACTCACTGGCCACGTTGGTGGATGACACCAAGTTATGAGGGATCGTGGTCATGTTTGAAGATAGGTTACAGATACAGGTGGACCTAGACAGGCTAGCAAGTTGGGCGGATCAGAACCTGATGAAGTTCATTGTTGAGAATTATAAAGTGCTCCACCTTGGGATGAGCAACCCCCAACACACCTACAGGCTTGGCGGCACCAAACTGACTAGCTCCATGAAAGAAAGGGGGTAATAATAAAACACAGTATGAATACGAGGCAGCAGTGCAATGCTGTAGCCAGTAGGGGAAATGCATCAATTTGGCATGAATCAATTGATGCATCTGCAGCAAAGCCAAGGAGGTAATTCTTCTGCTCTACTCAGCACTGGTGAGGCCACAGCTGGAGTACTGTGTCCAGTTCTGGGCATCACACTTTGACAAGGATGTAGAGAAGCTTGAGAGAGTCCAAAGAAAAGCCATCCATATGATCAGATTCTTAAAAGGCAAGCCATACAAAGAAAGGCTGAGGGATCTGGGACTCTTCAGCCTGACAAAAAGTAGGCTGAGAGGGGACCTGGCAGCAGCTTACCACTATACTAGGGGAGTACATCAAGGGCTTGGTGAGCAACTGTTCACCAGGGCAACTGTTCACCAAGGGGAAAGCCAAGAGTAATGGCAACAAACTCCTAGAAGATTAATTCAGGATCAACTTTAGGAAAAACTTCTTCACAGTCAGGGTGTCCAGAGTGTGGAATAAGCTCCCTCCAGAGGTGGTGCAATTGCCTACCCTGAAAATCTTCAAGAGAAAACTAGATAGTCATCCTGCTGGGGTCATCTGACCCCCAGTTATCTTTCCTGCTTGGTGCAGAGGGCTGGACCTGATGATCTTCTGAGGTCCCTTCTGGCCTTACAATCTATGAATCTGTGAATCTTTAAGCCTTCAAATCCTCCACCAATTTTTCCCTATTGTTCAGGACAAGATGCAAGATAGATGATCTCGAAATTAGTTGTATCCTTCACTTTTTGGAACAGAAAGTTGTCCCCCACACAAGTTAGGAATTGGCTGTATTTTTCTTCCAGTGGATGTCCGGAAGATTGATGTCTCCCATCATTCCACAACTTTTGGATAGATTTCTCACCTCTCTGAAGAGAGTCCCATCCACCTCCTCTTCCTGATTTGGTGGCTTATAATAAATCCTGACCGTTGTATCGGTGCTATATCTTTCATCTTTATGCAAATGCATTCTAATCTGATTTTTTCTTCCTTCTGAAGCAGGGAAGAAGTGTATGCATCTTCACATACCATTCTTGACTTGCTACTCAGAAACCAGGGAAGAACTGGTGGGGAACACAGAAGTATACAGCAACTTGGGCAACAATGACCATGAGATGACTGAGTTCAGAATCCCAGGGAAAGAAAGGAAGGGGAGCAGCAGAGTAAGGACTTTGGATTTCAGAAAAGGATATTTAAATTTACTCAGGAAACTTATAGGTAGGATCCCCTGGGAAGCCAGTCTGAGTGGGGAAGGAGTCCAGGAGAGCTGGTCATATTTTAAAGAAACCACACTGAGTGCACAGAAATAAACCATCCTGATGTTCAAGAAAACTAGCAACTAGATTAGCTTGGCTTAGCAGGGAACTCTTCAGTGAGCTAAAACACAAAAAAATAAGCTTACAAGAAGTGGAAACTTGGACAAATGACAAGGGAGGAGTATAAGAGTATTGCTTGGGCATGCAGGGATGAAATCAGGAAGGTCAAAGCACAACCAAAGTTGCAGCTAGCAAGGGACATGAAGGGTAACAAGAAGGGTTTCTACAAGTATATGGGAAATAAGAAGATCAGAGAAAGTGTGGTTCCCTGACTGAACTAGGGAGTCAATCTAGTGACAGACAATGCAGAAAAGACTGAAGTACTCAATGCCTGTTTTACCTCAGTCTTCACAGGCAAGGTCAGCTCCAAGACTAATGCAACTTGAAGCACAGTTTGGAGAGGAGGTGATCAGCCAACAGTACTGAAAGAACAGGTTAGGGACAATATAGAAAAACTGGGTTCATACAAGTCCATAGGGCCAGATGCAATGCACATGAGGGCGTTGTTTGAAGAAAGCCTCATCCACTTCATACTCCTGGTCTGGTGGTCTATAGCAGACATCCACTATGACATCACCCTTGTTGCTCTCCCCTCTGACCCAAACCCAGAGACTTTAAACTATCTTCAGTTTCATACTGGAGCTCTGAGCAATCATATGGTTTTTACAAAAGTGCAACTCCTCCTCCTCTTCTTTCTTGCCTGTCCTTCCTATACAGTTTATACCCATCCATGACAATACTCCAGTTATACGAGATAACCCACCAAGTCTCTATTATTCCAATCATGTCACAGTTCCATGACTATACAAGGACTTCTAATTCTTCCTGCTTGCTTCCCATGCTTTGTGCATTCATGAGATGGCCTCTCCTGTTGCCCCCTCCAGCTTGCACTGATGTTGTAACAGAGCCACTGTGATAGCAGAGCCACTGGCCATTATCTTTTAAAACTCACAATGATTGGGATACACTTAAGAGAGTGAAATAGGAAGATCCAAGGAATTATAAACCAGTCAGCCTCAGCTTAGCCCCTGGAAAAATCACAGAGCAGGTTCTCAAGGAATCCATTTCTAAGCACTTGGAGGAGAAGAAGGTGATTATAAAGTCAGGATGGATTCACATAGGGCAAGTCATGCCTGACCAACCTACTTGCCTTCTATGATGAGATGATTGTGTTTGTGGATGTGGGGAGAATGGTGAACATTATGCACCTTGACTTTAGCAAGTCTTTTGATATGGTCTCCCACAACATTCCCACAAGCAAGTTAAGGAAGTGCAGGTTGAATGAATGGACTGTTGGGTGGATAGAAAACTGGCTGGATCATCAGGCTCAAAGGATAGTAGTCAATAGATCCATGTCTAGTTGGCAGACAGTCTAAGGGACCCAGGGGTTGGGTTCTTGGGCTGGTTTTATTCAATATCTTCATCAATGACTTGGAAGATGGGATGTAGTGAACCCTCAACTAGTTTGTGGATGAAACCAAGCTGGGAAGGGTAGAGAGGGTGGGGGGTAGGGATAGGATTCAACAAATTGGAGGATTGGACCAAAAGAAATCTAAAGATTCAGTAAGGACAAGTGCAACGTCCTGCATTTAGGATGGAACAATCCCATGCACTAGTACAGCCTGGGGACTGACTGGCTGGGCAGCACCTCTTCAAAAGTTGTAGGAGGTACAGTGGACAATAAGCTGGATATGAGCCAACAGTGTGTCCTTGTTGTGAAGAAGGCTAACAGCATACAGGACTGCATTAGTAGGAGCATTGCCAGCAGATCAAGGGAAGTGTTTATTCCTCTCCCTTTGACACTGATAAGGCCACATCTGGAGTATTGTGTCCAGTTTTAGGGCCCCCACTACAGAAAGGATGTGGACATATTGGAGAGAGTCCAGCAGAGATCAATGAAAATGTCTGGGGCACATGACTTCTGAGGAGAGGCTGATGGAACTGGGTGTATTTAGACTGGAGAAGAGAAGACTGAGGGGGGATTTAATAGCAACCTTCAACTACCTGAAAGGGGGTTCCACAGAGACTGGTGCTAGACTGTTTTCAGTGGTGACAGATGACAAAACAAGGAGCAATGTCTTTAAATTGCGGCAAGGTTAAATAGGTTAGATATTAGGAAAAACTTTCTCTCTAGGAGAGTAGTAAAGCACTGGAACAGGTTTCCCAGAGAGGTTGTAGAATCTACATCGTTGGTGCTTTTTAAGACTAAACAAAGCTTTGGCTGGAATGATCTAGTTGGGGATGGTCCTACTTTGAGCAGGGGGGTTGGACTAGATGACCTCCTGAGGTCTCTTTCAACCCTAATTTTCTATGATTTTATAATTCTATGAATTCTGGTGTTAGAAGCACATATGCATGGATTAGAGGGCCAGCAACTGATTAATATTAACTACTATACAGAGCTTATCCATTATGAAGTTGACAGTACTTGGTTACTATACATTGTAATAATGGGATCCAGACCTTTTGTCAATGTTTATAATATATTTTACAACATCTACCATGTCATTAAATCCATGAATAAGACCATAGTATTATGTTTGATTCTGTGGAGGTTCTAGGGTTAGAGCCTATTAGACAGGCTGAAGTGAGTCACCTTAACAGTGACCACTGAAACAGTGTTCTTTTGTTCTGTTCATTGACACAGTCTTTACATAAGCATTACATAGGAAAATATTTTACCTAAAAGAATGTTTAAATAGAGAATTTTTTAACCAAGTTAACAAGTAGCTTTTAGAAGGTAGAAATAAAATACCAAAAATTGTGTTTTTTTCCATGATTACCTGTGTATACATAGAACTTGGCATGACTTTATCCTTACTTATTGGCTACAAATACTATATTTTCTTGCATAAACCACATACCTTGTTCCAAAAACTAGATGCTGGAAATTGAAATGTACAGTATAGGCAAGGAAATATGGTTACACTTGCTTAAGCTACAACTGGGTGAAAGTAAAAGTAAAATCAATTAAATTAAAATCCATCCTATTTTAATTAATGAATGAAACCATGAACTTTCCAAAATTGATTGTGAAAAAATAAAAATACAGTTTCCTTTTTATAGCATGTTTTTACATCTGTGCCAACACAGGTAAATATAATAAACTAGATTCCCATCTCAGCTATTATGAATCAACCTAGCTCTACCAAAGTCAAGACCCAGCCACAAGTACACCTACACAACCAAATACATTTATCTATCTTAATCATGAACACTGATATAAACATATGGGTTTATGTGTAGTAATTTTGATTGTATGCATGACTAATATTTATTTTGAAGCCTTTTTGTATAGATAGAATATTCTCAATCAAAATTATATGTATAATGTTTTAGTCTTAACTTCATATAATGATTCTTGAAATGTGGTTCTAATTTAAACCAAAAAGAAAAACCATACACTACAGCATAACAAGAATTTAGATACCAGTTATAAGTAATCATGTTAATGATTAAAGTGATTTTGAAGGTAAACACTTACAATAAAAATACAATTCCCTTTTCTAGAGCATAGGTTTTACTTCTGCACCAACACAGATAAATGCTGTTTCAAGAAAACAAAGAGAAGCATTCCAATAATTGTAAAACAACTTGTCTACTAAGGTCTATAACAAATTTGAGCAAGAAAAGCAAAAAACCTATATTTTGGACATCTTTATTAAAAATGTAGCTGATGACAGGATATAGGTCATGAATTATGATTACCATAATGATGTAAACAACAACTGCTTAATGAGTGAAACAGAAATCATCATAACAAAGGAAAGAAAAGACTTATCGGGAATTACACAGATATACAGCACATATTAATACTATTGCACAAAATGTGCATGATACCAGGGTTCAGTCAGTCAAACTATTGAAAATACTCTGAGACAGATAAGATGGTTTTTAAGATGACAGAACACACACAGTGTAAACTTCAGCTCATGTCAATCTGTACATTGAATGAATTGCTTCATTATAATTCCGAGTGGTAACTACACACAGGAGGCATTGTTTTAGAGGCCTGGTGGTTAGTTCTGATCAGAACTGGCACTAAAGCAGAGTGTGCATGCTCCATTAATGAGCAAGGAAAAAAAAACCATCCCTGAGCTGAACGGTTAATTAAATATACTGTATGTACCAGCGAAAGTAAAATGGGCAGGTTACTGCCGAAATAGAAGCAATAAACTCTCTTTTTTCCTTGAATCTGATTCAAGTGTATTTACTGAGGCAATAATACTTGTAGTGATGTGCGGATTCAATTATTTCATTCAGCTCTCAGTTAATGCAAAGCTTAGGATTATTTTCTTTTAATTCAAGCTGTATCTTATTGACCTGATGCATCACGGCTTTTGCCTCCTCAGCTTCTCTCTCTAAGACTTCTCAAAGGAGTTATTTTTTTCTAACAGCAATTCCCCCCCCCCCCTCAGATATGTGCACCATAAGCCATTATATTTCCTCCTTTTCATTATTTAAAAAAATTATATTTTCTTATGCCTTTGCAACCAAGGACCTTTCTACTTAGATTTCAGCTGCCACATATTGGAAAGAAGAGATACCTCAGGGGCCTGGGACTGCAAATCTATATTAAGTGGAGTATCAAGGTGCTAGAAGTATGGAAGAAGGCAATAGGTGTACTCTCATTAGCACACATGGAAAAGCCTGCATATTCCAACATCCTCTGCCTAGTTTTCACAAGGATGTTTATTATAAATAGGAACAAGAGAGGAGATCACTATGTTTTTCTTGAGCCAGAAGTCTAAGTCTAAGCATTGGTCAATTGAGACCTTGAGAAAGGAAGGTCAGTCTGGGGAAACAGGAGAATGCAGTCAGAAAAAAAATCCATGTGAGAAGGATCTATAGGTTAAGCACTGTAGGATGCTGTCCTTATTCTTAAAAATAAGAATTACATTTATGAGATGGCCTGATCTGAAAAGGTACTAGGTAACTGCTGCCTATTGCTTAAAGCATTAAAGAACAAAGGAAGCAAAAATTAAGAGCGCAAAATACAAATAAATATTAAGATTATTTCTACTTATTGTCATCCACTGAGGTCGCATCTTGATTATGTTGTGAGGCTGTCTCAGGCTCCTCTTCCACACTACCTTTTTGCATTCCCTGACTGGTAGCAGATTCCTGCAGCCAGCACTCTGGCCAACTCTCCAAAACTTTCCCCACTTCCTAAGGTAGCAACCAATAGTCACTCTGGATGAGTGGTGTCCCAAGTATGGCCCACAGAACTGAGTCATTCATCCCATAGTGCTCCCCACAAGTCCAGAAATTTGGTGGCAGGGAAGCAGTGACAGTATTAATTGCCATGGCTCTGGGAGCCCCATGGCAATTAACATTGCCACTGCTCCCACATTCGTCAATATCCAGACACACGTGGAGCCCCATGGGCAAGATGACATGGTCCCTTGTGCTGAACTGGGTCAGCATGGGGCCAGGCCACAGCCAGACCTAGCACATTGTGTTGGACCTGACATGTAGAGTCAGGCATGATACGTGGCCCTGAATCCAGTGTGTGGTCCCAGACCCGCATGGGGGTTTGGTTCATGGCCCTGATCCTGAAGCATAGGGCCAGTCTATGTCTTGACGTGGCAGGCAGGGTCAGTTCCCAGGCTGGGCATGGCTTGCAGACTCAGTTCTCAGGCTGGATCCAGTGTGAGGGGTCAGTTTTCTAGTCAGATCCAGTGTGTAGAGGCAGTCCATGGGCTGGATGTGGCCTGCAGAACTGGTCCCATGTACTGCATTCAAGCCATAGTCTGGCTACACCCTACTCCTGCCCCATGCACCAGAAAAGGTTGAGTAGTAGTGCTCGAGAATTTAGTATCCCACCTGTTGGTGAGGGAACCTAGGCACACTTGGTCTCTGAGTTGCAGCCTATACAAAACCAGCCCTTTTTGCTTTCCTGTGGAGCTTCATACCCAGCTTCTTCTTGAAGGCACGTTTCTAACTCATTACTGGAGCCAGCCTGAACTTAGCCTTCAATTGGACAGTGTCCATCAGTGTCCCCTGTATTCCATCTAGTGCAACAATACAGACCAGATCAGCTCTCAACTAAAGGACTTCTGGCAAAATGTAGCCTGCCACCAGTTCTTACTCTGCTAGGCTTCTTGCTTCCCACAGAGGCTGCATGTCTATCCACCTGACTACCCAGCCTTCTACTTCTGGGCCTTCTCCTCTTAAATCCATTCTCTCTCTTGCAGGGTAGGTGAAGCTAATTGAAAAGGTTTGGCCAACCCTATGTCTCCTGGCTCTTAAGCAGGTAGGTCACCCTGATAAACAATGGTCTCATTATCCTGATGGCTTATGTTGACTAACATGCTAAATTTAGAACTATTCTTTGCTCAGGATTTTCTTCTGGCTTTGTCACCCTTCTCCAATAGCACAGAGCATCTCAACAGTCACTCCAGGGCTTCCTTTTCAGAGGTTGTTTTTCCAGTCAAGCTACAAAGGAAACTCTCTCTGTTCCTTCCACGCTAAAAAAGACACATTACAGAAAGAGACAGAATGGAGGACACCAGAAAGTGGAATCCTGTTACAAGGCCTTTTCCCCCAGGTTTTTTAAAATGACAGGGGTCAATTTAACCAGTTACTTACTATTTTTTTTTTAGAAAAAGAGTTAAAGATACAAACACTGAATTGGTCAAAACCAAACTGCCTCCTGAACTGCATTAAGATAATGTTTGGAACACAAACAGAACATAGGGCTAGATATTGGCCCAAATTGGTGTGTCAGAAGTTTAGTCTAATTGGTGGAAATCATGGTTGCCAGTCTCATTACCTCTTGGACATGTGTAGTAGAGATCTGTCTTCCTGCTCACAACCCATCCCACACTTTTCTTTTCCCTATCTGTTTTCAGTTTCTAAAACAACCAAACAGGATTTTATTATATTTTTAAAATTTCTACTAGAAACAGTATAGCTGAAGGAAAAGAAAGACAGGTTTTTAAAATAAAAACCTTTGCTTTTCCTTTCACATACTTTAAATGTTTTTTCCTTTCTTTTTATATCTTTATACATGAAAAGTTTTTTGTTGATGATTTTTTTTTAAGATATAATAGTGATTCCAGGTTGAGATTCTCTTTGCTCAAAAACACTCAAAGCACTCTCAGCTGTTTCAGGTTGTATAAAGTCAGGATCATATTGATACCTTAGACTTCCTTGGCCCACTTCATCAAAACTAATGCAACAGCCTCTTCATCTTAACTTTCCTATAACTGAGATTTCTTTTTCCCTACATAAATGTTAAGCACATTGGTTCTGCTGCCTCTGAGGTTTCTACAATATATCTCAGCACAATTTAGGCCTCATCCAAATCTCAATGAAGTCAATTAAATCATACCTTTCCTTCTTCATGAGTATGGTAGCATTAGCTGATCCACAGATTGCTTCTGATTTGAGTTTAAATAACAGTGTTTCTGATTATACCAATTTAAAATTTTTAAAAGATGCCAAGTGAAGTAATTTTTCTATTCAGGAAATATTAAAATGCTGGTTGCCTCATATATAGTGTTGGATAGAAACAAACAGGTGAAAATAAATAAATAGTATATGTCAAGGTAAAAATATTGTATAGTTCTAGGATTAATCTCTACTGCCCTGGGATTCCTCAAAGTATAAAATGTTAGGTGTCCAAAAATCTAAACTCCACCAACAATCTACTTACATCAGAAGTGACAGATAATGAAACATGGAAGTGGCCAAGGAAGATGCAACCTTAGCTATCACAATTTATGTTTCTCTCTGAAGCTTTAAATTAGAGATCAGTTCAAACTAAAGAAGTCTTTTTCTAGCATAACGTACCGAAATCTTGATTTTTCTTTTCAGTATATTAATCTTTTAAGGGGTAGCAACCTGTGGCCTGAAGGCCAGATTTGGCCTGCAGGGCCATTTTATCCAACCCATGGAGCTGGAGGGGATCTGAGGCATTTTGGTGGCAGGAGGCTCCAGCAGCATTTCTGTGGCACAGCATGGGATTTTGCCTGTATATCAGGGAGACACAGCAGGGGCACTGCAGTGGGGAGACCAGCTGTGTCTCTAGTGATGGCAGCACAAGCCAAGTTGTAAGAAGACAGTGCTCATAGGTAAACTCAGTTCATGTGTCCCCTCACTGCCTTGCTGACCCCTCTTTTAGAGGATGATTAAGATATTACATTTCTATTCAATATTTTTGCATATGTAGAGGGTTTTGTCATTTTAATAAATAGTTCAAGGGAACGCTAGGAAGAATTTTAAAGAAGTAGCACATTTGGGCTGTAGTTAATTACACGACTGGATATTTAAGAAGTGTCATCTTCATTTTTAGATTATGCCTTTGATGAATCTGGCCTTATGTCCATACTTGCAGTTCAAGGTTTTGATCTTTTATTCTTTAAAATTTTTTTTTTGGTGAATTTGTCAAATTAAGAGGTGGTATGGTCTCCTCATTTAGTATTCTCATCATTTGCACTGCTGGCTTATTCACTTATTCAAAAAACAAACAAAATAATACCACCCCTAAATTTCAGTCTGTGTCAAATCCATAAATTAAAATCTGCTGCTGCTCATTTTTCTGTCTAGAATGAAGAAATAGGATCAGATTACTTTTATCTCCAGGAATCTGTAAGAACAGTACATTTTTAATATTGTCTTTGGTACAACATTGCAATGTAGCATTTGACCCTTTATCTCGTTACTTCCTTGCTTATCTTTCTGATCTTGTAATACAGTACTTTACAACATGACTGACTTGCTGAAGTCCCAATTATTTATTTATGTTTTCACCACTCTTTTCTTGCCATTTGTCCAGCTATTACTATACCATGCTTATGGAAAATCCAGCCCCTACAATTATTAATCAATTTTTACAGCATTGCCAAAGGGCCAGCAAAAGAATGAGGCTCTTTCATTCTATGCACTGTATAAGTCTGGCTGGGAGAAATCATATTACCTATGCTGAAATAAATGCCATTTGTGGTACAGTACAATCTCATTGTAACATACAAACACCCGCTTTTAAACATATGATCTTAGTAGCAGGAACTGATTTTATTCATTATTATGATACAGCAAATTGACTAACCCTATTATAGTTAACACCCTCTGTTAATTAACTTTTCTCCCAATCCCCTGGGAGTACATTATAATGAGGTTGTACTGTATTTAACTTTTGTGTTATTACTGTAACATGGCTTCTTTTGTAAGCAGTATTATACTTTCTATAATTTGGAAGACTTCAGCAAAATAGTATGTTGTATGAATCCAAAGCATATTGTATTAGGAAATCTATGTTACGGGTATATAACTAATACACACACACATACAAAAAAATCCTTCAGAATGATTGTCATATACACTACCTATAGACGTGCTGCATATTACTGAAGAGGCAAGAGTTACATTTATTTTAATTTAGTTGATTGTAAGCATCTCAGGGCAGAGCCACCATTGTACTAATAAGACAACTAACATACTTCCTGTTCCCTAGAAACATCTTACAGGTCAGAGTACTTGACCAAACACTCTTTTATTTGGGGTTCAGTTTATAAAGTACTTAATAAAATATATCCCTGCAACAGTACATTAGGCTCAAGTTTTCTTTCTCAGACCATTGTACAACTTCAACAGGCTCTTTTGCTGCCCTCTCTTGGGTGTATGTCCATGCCAAGTATAATATGTCTAGTCCTTTGGCCTCCATTTATCTGGCTTCCAGAAAAAGTAACCCCCAATTATATTTCTGCCTTTCATTTTATCTGTAATCCTAACAGTACTTGTGTCCTGATTGGGTCATTGCCGATCCCTTGATTAACCATCTCTTTGCCCAGCCCTCAGTAAAACCCATAAACCCTCTAACCTATTTCTTCCTGAAGTCTTTCTGGACTTCAGGAAGGCCTTCGACATGGTCTCTCACCCCATTCTCAGTAAGAAACTAGGAGACAGTGGTGTTGATGCCTACATGGTCAGATGGGTCACTAACTGGCTGGTGGGCCACACCCAGAAGGTGGTGGTGGATGGGTCTTATTCAACCTGGAGGGATGTGGGCAGTGGGGTTCCCCAGGGCTCAGTCCTCGGGCCTGCACTATTCAACATCTTCATCAGTGACTTGGGCGAGGGAGTAGAAAGCAACCTGTTCAAATTCACAGATGACACTAAGATGTGGGGTGAAGTGGGTACACTAGTAGGAAGGAACAGGCTGCAAGCAGCTCTAGACAGGTTACAGTGGTGGGCTGATGAGAACAGGATGGGGTTCAACACTGATAAGGATCTTGGAGTCATCATTGATGCCACAATGAACATGGACTGACAAAGCGGACACACGGTCAGGAAGGCCAACCATACCTTGCTGTGCATCTACAGATGCATCTCAAGCAGGTCCAAGGAGGAGGATCCTCCCCCTCTATGCGACACTGGTCAGGCCGCAGCTGGAGTACTGCGTCCAGTTCTGGGCGCCACACTTCAGGAGGGATGTGGCCAATATGGAGAGGGTCCAAAAGAGGGCCACCCGCATGATCAGGGGTCAGCAGGGCAGGCCCTACGATGAGAGGCTGAGGGACATAAACCTGTTCAGCCTCCAAAAGAGAAGGCTGAGAGGGGATCTAGTGGCAGTCTACGAACTAGTCAAGGGCAGCAGGCATTGGGAGAGTCCCTGTTCCCCCAAGCACTCCTGGGAGTTACAAGAAACAACAGACTCAAGCTAGCGGAGGGTAGTTTCAGGCTAGACATTAGGAGATGCTTTTTCACTGTCAGGGCGGCTAGGACCTGGAACCAACTTCCAAAAGAAGTGGTACTGGCTCCTACCCTGGGGGGGTCTTTAAAAAAAGGCTGAATGTACATCTGGCAGGGTCATTTGACCCCAGTACTCTTTCCTGCCATAGCAGGGGGTCAGACTAGATGATCTTCTCAGGTCCTTTCTGACCCTACCAACTATGAAACTATTATACAAATTATTATACAATTACACGAGAATAAATATGGCTAAAATGCTATCTATGGCTACAGCTATTCTTTTAAAAAAGAAAAAAATTTTGTAAAGAACTTAGTTAGATGGACCATGAGTTTATTCAGGATTGGCTGTCAATATTTACAACATGTGCTGTTACCAAAAAAATAAAAAAAATAAAAAGAGAGAATCTAAAAAGTAAAAAGAAATCAGCTACCAGCTTGCCTGTTGCTTAACGTCAGCCTGAGCAATGGTACTCTTTGGGCCTGTCTGCATGTGCTGTTACTGCACATGAACTGCTTATTGCTCTGCAGTTTATTGCTCCTGTCCACGCTGTTTGAATGTGTGCCTGGAGCAATTAACTCCAAAGCAGTGAGCTCCACAGTTTATTCATGCACAGCACATGGAGCCAAGTCAAAGCAGCCCCAGCTGACAGGGAACAGTGGGGTCAGCTTGTCAGCCTGTGGCTGTTCCAGCTCAGCATGCTGCAGAGGGGCTGGTTGGGGCATGAGGGAACTTCAGCACCAGGCTAGCCAGTAGGCAGAACCTGCACTGAAACACCCTTGTGCCCTAGCCAGCCACATGTGCTGCTGAGGAGTTTTTTACAAGTACTATCCTGCTACAGAGTAAATTAGTTTACTCCAGCCTAATAGCAGCACACATGTAAATGCTGAAATGTTTACTGCACAGCTAATCAGTCAGCTGCGCAGAAGATATCTCATATAGCTGCACCCTCTGAGACCCTGCTTTAGAGAAGCATTATTGTTTGGGAACACACCTTTGGGATATGACAAAAGTATTTAACTGCTTAACTGAATGAAGACAGGCATGTAGTGTAAATAGCTTTCCTGAACTGGGACCTGATTAAGTACTTCCAGAAATAGAGTGAAAAGCATTTCAGTGCACTCTAACATCCAACATACCCTACCACAAAAGTTACCAATTGTTTTGGGGGTTTTTTTCCCTTCAGTTTTACCACTCTCTTTATAGAGTGTTCTGAAGATTGATACGACAGATTGTTCTGCAGGCCTGGCTTTATTACAGACTGACCACAAAACGGAATGGGTCACAATGGGTCAAGAAACTTTCCTATACTGCTGATTGAGGATCAGATATAAACAACAAATTACAAACAGTATATGTCACAATGTATCATGGTTTGTTGAGTGCTGCTTCAGGCAACTTCATGAAGATTGTTTATATCCCTAGGATCATAGAAACTACTCTAAATTATGCTACAATGGAGCAAATATATCTGAAACATCCTTTTCTAACTGATCATGAATTTTTCAGATGGTATACAAAAAAAAGGTCCTGACTATTTATAGTAATAAAAATAGCATAGCAGTTCCTACAAAAGTAGCTGTGCCAGTCTGGATATAAATTCCGGTTAGACTCTAATTTGAGTATTTACATATTACCTTTTTATTTTACATTTATTTTCCCATGCAGTTTCACTTATATATAAAATATATACTTTCTGTCCTAATTTGTTCTTTAGTGTTGATCTGTTGATTGAAACAGTTGCTGGGATTTATCTGCTTTGGTTCATATAAATACCTGGGTAAGACCAAATCTTAATAGCATCTAAGTTACGCTAAGTTAAAGTAGAAACATTACAATCTCCAACTTATCTTTCCCATCATGCAGAAGAAATAGCTTGAAAAGTTTACAAATTTCTATTTGTTTTCTTGCCCCCCAGCTTGATCCCTGGGGATGCAGGGCTATCCAAGGCTGGTCTTGTTTAAGACCTGAGGCTGTCTGAGGATAGTAGTTTTGACAATCAGGCGATTGTCTGCTTTGGCCCAGACAGCCTTGGGTCTGATTTGAGACCTGGGGCTGTCAGGGGCCAGTCCCATCATAGATTCATAGAAAATTAGGGTTGGAAGGGACCTCAGGAGTGTTGGTCTAGAAAGAGCAGTATACCAAAATTACAGTAGGATAGACCTGTTCTAGATATATGTATAGAATCAGAGAATCATAGAAAATTAGGGTTGGAAGGGACCTGAGGGCCAGGGACAGACATTACAATTTACCAGTTTAAGTGATCAGAAGCTGGTTTAAACCTATAACAGAACAGACATTCAGTGCACATAAACCATAAGCAATGGCTGAAACTGATTTGAAATAAGCCTAGTTGAATGTAGTATCAGATTTAACTGATTTGGCTCAAACCAGTTTATGTATTTTCTGTCTCAGACCCTTTGCTAGTTAAAGATAAACCAGACACCAGCAGCATACCAGCATGCTCTTGGGCTGGGCAGGATATCTGCTCCAGCCCAGCCAGACTGTCACCAACCCTCTGCTTCCCAGCTCAGGCAGGGACAGGCAGGGCTGGAGGTCTGGCCAGAGAGGGGTTTAATTCCCCCCTCCCTGTGCCACCAGCAGGGACCTGAGCTGGGTCTGGACGGCACTCTCCCCTTACTGCCGAAGCAGGTGGGCACCATGGCCCCTGAGGCAGAAGGGGGCAGGGAGGAGAGTTAGTTTTACTTATACTCCACTGGCAGCTGGGTCTGCCCACCGTGGCCCTGACTGGCCACGCCCCCTCCACACTGCTGCAGTGGGAGGGGACAGGGCCTTTATTTGTGGCAGCAGCCCCTGTTACACTGTGGGGGAGTACAAGCCCCGTCCCGGTTAGCGGCTGTGCTATGGAGCTGGCAGAGCTGCACCCAGCTGCTGGGGTCCCAAGTGGGCCAGAGCCCTGCAAGCCCCTGCCCCCCCCCCTCCACCCTACAGTACCATCACACTGCACAGCAGTTCTGCCAGTCCCACAGTACAGCCCCAGCTGGGAAGAGCTGTTACTCACTGCTGCACTGCTCCACCTGCTGGGCAGGGCTGGGCCTGCTCCCACCACTCGTTCTGTGCCAGGGTAATCCCCATCCTGACAAGAGAGGGTTTATTCAGCCACTGGCACTGTGGTGAAGTTTGCCTGGCTGGGCAGCAGCCACCACTAGGCCTCTGCTCAGGGCCAGAGGCAGAATAAGCCCCTGCCTGCCAGGAGGGAGCTGATCCAAGCACAGAGCAGTGGTGGCCAGGCTGGCCAGACTCTGCTGCCATGTGAGTGGCGGCTGTGTTTGGGGCCAGCTCCCTTCTGGCAGGTGGGGGCTTATTCCACTGCTGGTCCTGAACAGAGGCCAAGCAGTGGCTGCAGCCCAGCCAAGCAGACCCCCACAGTGCCAGCAGCTAAATAAGCCCTCTCTTTCTGAGAGGGGGATTGCCCTGGCACAGAACAAGAGTTGAGGGCTGGCCTGACCCTACCCAGCAGCTGAAGCGGCGAGTGACAGTCCCTTCCTGGAAGAGGCCATGCTGGGGGACTGGCAGAACTGCTGTACAGTGCGTGGAGGGGACAGTGCAGAGGGGGACTTGCAGGGCTCAGGCCCACTCGGGACCCCAGCACCACACGTAACCAGCCAAAGCTCTGCCGGGCCCAAAGTGCAGTCCCTCATCAGGAAGGGACTCACACTCCCCCACAGTGTGACAGGGGTTGCTGTCCCCAATAAGGACCCTGCCCCCTCTTGCTGCAGCAGTGGGGAGGGGGCATGACCATCAGGGCACAGGGGCCAGGGCAGGGACAGTGGTTATTCCTCCTCTCTCTGGGTCTGTGATGGAGGGGACAGCTGGGGGCATATTCCAGGCAGGAAGTGAGTGCCCCAGCCCCAGCGTCCCACAGACCCAGCTGCCAGTGGGATACAGGGTAAACTAATTCTCCTCCCTGCTCCCTTCTGCCTCAGGGGCCATGGTGCCCCCTGCTGCAGCAGCGACGGGGGAATGCCAGGCTGACCCAGCTCAGGTCCCTGCTGGTGGCACAGGGAGGGGGGAATTAAACCCCTCTCTGGCCAGTTCAGCTTGCATTGGCCATGCCCCCCCCCCCCCCGCCCCAGCACAGCTTCCCTGCAGGTGAGGGCTAGCTCTAGTGCTCCCTGTGCCTGGCCTGAGCAACTGCAGACATGTGCCCACTTTGCCTCAGTCCAGACAGCATGTTTGTCCAGTTACAAACCATTTCACCCTAGGCAGGTTAGACTAACCTGCAAAGATTGAATCAGTTCAAGCTTTGGCTTTTTTGAATGTCTGTCCCTAGCCCAGGAGGTCATCTAGTCCAACCCCCTATTCAAAGCAGGACCATCCCCAACTAGATCAACCTATCCAAGGGTTTGTCTAGCTGGATTTTAAAAGGCTCCCAGGATGTAGGTTCCACTACATCTTTGGGTAACATGTTTCAGTGCTTTACTACCCTCCTAGTGAGAAAGTTCTTCCTAATATCTAACCTAAACTTCCTTTCCTGCAATTTGAAACCATTACTCCTTCTGTTATCTGCCACACTTGAGAAGAGTCTAACTCTATCCTCTTTGGAACCATCCTTCAGGTAGTTGAAAGTTACAATTAAATCCCCGCTCAGTCTTCTCTTCTCCAGACTAAATATGCCCAGTTCCCTCAGCTTCTCCACATAAGTTGTGTGCCCCTAATCATTTTGATTGCCGTCCACTGGACTCTCTCCAATCTTTCCACATCCTTTTTGTAGTGGAGGGCCCAAAACTGTATATAATACTCCAGATGTGGCCTCACCAGTGCTGAATAGAAGGGAATAATCACTTCCCTCGATCTGCTCCTCACACACTAATGCAGCCCAGTATGTCATTATCCTTCTTGGCAACAAGGGCATAAAACAAAATTAAGTTGCGTTTGTGATACTATTCACCTCCAGAATGCATAGCTGATCTTTTCTAGGACTTAGCCTAAGGCAATCTCATTCCAAACATAAGTAGAGTATACTACTCTTATTAAATTACAAGTTTTGGTATATGATAACATTATAAATTCAGTGCCATAGCAAAAATATAGTATTCCATAAAAATATGACTACATTAAAAGACTGACTTGAGATTGCAAAGTCAACCACTAAAAAGTTAAGAAATTCTAGAATTTAGACTGCCTATGGCAAATACACATTATACACATATAACGATCACAGGAACTTTTCTTTACAGTATTTGTTGTAAAAGGAAAAGTAAATAAATAAAATAATTGATTTGAATTAAAGGACGGATTTTTTTTTTCTCCAAGCCACACAGTGAAATCTTAGAGATTACTAAAGCCCCAATCCCACTTCCCCATTAGGTGCGTTAGTAGTGTTTCTGCATTTTGTGAACCAATCATTATATGAAATATGTAGAACTGGGGTTCGAGGTTAATGACATTAAAACAAAACACATCCCTTCTAGAGCAGGAAGCCAAGAGACAGGTTTCCTTTGATTTGTCATCTCTCCGGTTGGTCAACTCCAACAGGAATAGTGGTGGACCGTCTGCTTAGCCCAGAACCCAGACATCGACTTGGGAATTAGGAGATGAAGGTTCAACATCCCTTCTTACTAAGGGTGCCTATACATGAGCCCAGAGGCTGCTCTGACATGGTAAATACCATGCTCCAGCCAGCCTCCATGTCTCATGTATCAGCATCCCCACACTTCAAAATGATGGTGGGAGGCACTTTATCTAAAACTTGTTTGATGAGTTTTAGATAAAGCACCCCCACTGCCATTTTGAAGCATGGGGACACTGATGCATGAGATGCTTCAGGTGCTTTAATTAAAGTGGCTCTCTGAGCTGCTGTAAGTAAGGCACCTCCCCCCAACACTTCTGGTGTGTGCAGCAAAATTCCCTAAGTGTCCTAACCACTATGCTATTAATTAGAACAGGGCGAGTGATTATTTCAGGTGGAGAGCTCCTTACTGAGTTTTGGCAAGCCATCGAGGGCCACATGACAGGCAGCTGGGGCAGATAAATATTAATTTTCTAAATTTTTTAGGGGCCCCGCGGGCCAGATAGAATGGACTGGCAGGCTGCATCTGGCCCATGGGCTGCATTTTGCCCACCCCTGTGTTAGAAGAACCCTCCCTCTGGCCCAATATGAACTTAGACCACTCTTCCCTTCCACTGATATCATCTGAAATCTTCAGGGAGCATCAAGGGACATCCAAAGGAAAATAAGAATAGTGAAATGGACAAGTAGCATTCAGTTACAAACACTTTGCCACACTGCTTTTACTTTATAAGCCTCCTTCTTATTGTAGCAATGCTTTAAAAATGCAGCAGGTGGAATTGGACAGATACACAAAAAACTCCACTAAAAAACTACAATAATGTATGAGTGCAGACTGTTGTCCATAAGGTTGTTAGTAACAGACAATTAAAAGTAAAGAATATTCTAAAAATCATCAAAAATCACAGCGACTCATATTTTCTTGGACATTCATATCCTTAGTGATATTATCCTATTCCTGATAATGAGGCAGCTTTTCCCCTTATAGGGATTCTGTTATATGCATTTCAAAGATCTGTTAAATCTTTTCCTCATGAAGATTTTTGCAGAACTAGCCAGTGGTAGACTTCAAACTAAATGAATGCAGAGCCAATACAATGACACAAAAGTCTTTCTATGTACAAGAGTGCTTATGAGACTACAGAATCCAGCCTTGCCAATATTACCCCTTCCTATTCCTGGATCACAACTTTCTACTGGTGAATTCAAGATTTCAGGCCTAGCACAAACCTACTGTCCTTCCTTTCATTTCCTAAGGCCCCTCTTTGAACTTGGCAGGGATTATGAGCGCTGAAGCCATGAAAAGGGCACAAGTTTTCAGAAACATGTTACAACTCTGAGCAGATACAAATTAAAACATAAAAAGAAGTAACTTTTCAAATACTTATAATTTCTATAGTCCCCAAATTCAGTCAAAACATTCATTGTCCATGCTAAGTTTTATACTTGAAATTTGAGTCTTTTTTATCATGGGGAAAAAATGTATGTTTGCTTTCAAACACTTTAATAAAAAAGGGCTGAAAATAGCCCTTATTATTATTTAAATGGATAAAAATGACCATACAATATTCTAGGCAATACAAACTAAAATTCAATATAGCTAATATTGGCTATTAAAGCTTACAACAAGAGAGACTAATTAAGTATGCTGGAACTGATTAGAACACTGCCATGTCAGGAAGGTTAGAACTTTAATTAGATAGCACACACAAAATAACTCCCTATTTTTTACACTGATAATTTTCTAAACTTTTCACTTGGGGGCAGAAAGAGATTTCTGCCCAAAAGTGAAAGGTTTAGAAAATTATCAGTGTAAAAAATAGGGAGTTATTTTGTGTGTGCTATCTAATTAAAGTTCTAACCTTCCTGACATGGCAGTGTTCTAATCAGTTCCAGCATTCTTAATTAGTCTCTCTTGCTATAAGCTTAATGGCTAATATTAGCAATATTGGATTTGAGTTTGCATTGCCTAGAATATTGTATAGTCATTTTTATCCATGCAAATCATCATGATTTGAACATATTGTGTTTGGCATTAGAATAAAAGCTGGGTTGGACAGTTTTCTCATTCTATGAAGATTTTTGAGTTTTCAAACATTTTCCCATTCAAACCGGACAATCCAAGATATTTTAAGGATTTGCATGGGGGAAGAAAACCCACCTCGAAACAGCACTAGTGTTCAGGAAGCCAATGGTCAGGTCCCTCCTCCCCTGAGTAAGATCGGAGTCTTAAACTTCAATCTTCTGTAACAAGCATGTGTACTTTAATCACTACCCTTTTGGTTATTCTAGAATAGGTAAGGTAGTCTCTCAACTGAAAATGTCACTCTTACCAAGAGCACTATGTAGGTGACTGTGAAAAGTTGTGATTTTAAGAGGTTTGATTTCTTTTTGATATTTACTAAAAAAAGAAAGTGTAAAAACCACATTAATCTTAGTCCTGACATTGTCTGTGGAATTTATTTGATGAGCATTAGAAAAGAGAGGGAGCAGAAAGAAAAGGAAGACAACAGACATATCCAGTACAAAGTAGGCCAGCAGCAGGATCAATGAAAGGCTTCACAAGAATCCCAAAGTCTGATTTCTGTTATTTTATGAAAAGAAGTTGTCTTTTGTAAAATCATACTTGTTATAATGCACAAAGTTCTCTTTAATGAGGACTTTCTTTCCCAAAGTGCAAGGTATTCTCCTTCCGTGAGGATGTTCTTGTCCTCAAAAGAATTGTGCATTAGAACAGGTTTACTGGAGGAGGAAGTTTAATGGAGGTGAAAGACAATGGGATATATATATATTGTATATATAATATATATATATATATAGTTATATATATATATATAACTATATATATATTGTAATTATATAAAATGAACATGCAAATATCATGCAAACAGCAAATATCTTCTTGCTAAAATTAAATCATATTTTGTTTTGGAACAAAGATGCCAAACCCTGTTGGAACCACTGAATATAGATCTCAGGAATCTACAAGGTACAGCCACAAGGTTAAAAAAGCTGGAGGCAGAATCAATCTAAGTTAGGAGATTTTCCCTAAACAGCATAGTTTAGATTGGTATGCATGTGGAAATTCCTGGATCAGAGAATGTCTAAGCTGAGATAATACACTCAAAGGGCGCATACAGATGAGTGTACACATGTGCTTTGTGGCACCTCAAAGGCTTTTGAGGCACTGGAAAATGTACATGGCACCCATGAAAAGGTTCTCTGTGATGCAGATTTGCAGTAATCCCAGTATCCAAAGAAAAGGTCCAAAAATGAACCACAGCAGTACACATGGCTGCAGCATGAGCCACCAGAAACTGGAGCCTCATCAACTAGAGTCATGCTTCAGCTGCTGGCCAGGTTCTGCATGCCCAGATTGCCACTGCTGGGGTTATCGGGGGCCCCCAGAACCCAGGTAAGGCTACTGAGGCAGCCCAGATGCTGGCCCCAACCTACCCTACCCCACCCCACCTGGGGCAATTTGCCACACAGCAGAGCACATGTGCGGGGGTGTTCTCCAGGGACAAGTAGCAGCAGTACAACTACGTTCTCCTGCTATTTGTCCCCAGGGAAATGCATGTCTGGATGTGCCCAAAGTGACCAGAAGAGGGGTCGGAACTGCACCAGCCCTTTACCAGGACAAGCAGTTAATGCTCCCAGAAGCATTCCCATATTGTGATTTTATTTTAGTTTCTTCAGTCCCGATAATTTTGGAAATCAATATGACTTTTCTTTTATATGTGTAAATTTGCTGCCAAGGAGGAAAAAATATTCCATCTCTATCAAATAGCTATATATTAAAATAGCTTTTAATTAATGACAAAACTAATGACAGAGATTAAGAAGGGTTTGGATTTTTTTTGTGTGTCTGTGACCTAAATGCCAATATATTTGCACAAAACACAATAAGGAGTAAACAGTCAAAAGATAAATGATACCAAAAGATAGAGTTGTTTGTTTATTACAGAAGCTTTCTAATTTTTTCTCATACTTTTACAGCCTACCTTCTAGTGCAGTGGTTCCCAAACTCTGACAGATTGTGTACCACCAATTTAAAATGATACAAACTTAAATACCACCAGCAAACACATAGGTAACAGACTATGTATTAAAAGAACATAAAAACCCCTTAGTAATCATAAATCATTGTTTTATCAGTTATGGTAGCCATATAAAACAATTGTAAATTGGAAAAAAAGTGTGTGGGGGGGTATGTGTGTATGATAGGGTATGTGGGGGTTTGTGAGGGGGTGTGGCTGTGTGGGGGGGGAGCATAGGGTATATTGGAGGTTTGTGTATAAGTGGGGGGTTGTGGGGCCAGGGTGTGAGTGTGAGGGGTTTGTGGGATGTGAGGGAGGGTGGTGGTATGTGGGTACCCCTGCACTCCCCCCATGGTGCAACAGCAGGCAGGGGTGCTCAAGATTTTCAGGGCGCAGGCACCCAGCGGGGTGTAGCTTTGGCAATGCTACACACTGCAGCAGAGGGCGCATCCTGCACTGGGCAGTCTGTATTGCTGGCACTCCCTGCACTCACCAGGCACAGGAAGAAACCCCCACAGGCTGCAGCCAGCTGCCTACTCACCCCCCAGGGGAAGGTACCTGCGGCTTCCCTCCTGCACCACACAGCCCTGGTAGGGTAGACAGCCAGCTCTAGCATGTGGAGCTTCCCTCCCATGCCTGGTGAGTGCGAGAGCTGCATGTGTGTGTGGGGAGCAGTAGCAATGCAGACAGCCTGGCAGAGGCTGCTTGCCTTGTTGCAATGTGCAGCACTGGCCAGAGCCCCACACCACTGAGCATTAGTGCCCTGAGCACCCATGCCTGCTGCAGCTGCACACCATGGGGAGTGTGTGTGTGTGCGTGTGGGGGGGGGGGAGTTCCCTCACCCCCACCCTCCCTCACTCCATCATACTGCCCAGCCAAGCTTTACACTGCCACTTCCCCCCCCCCCCCCGGAGGGGCTCCCCGCTGCCTCCAGCACCAGCCCCACACTCTGTGGTCCTGCTCATCTGCAGCCCCACCCCCTGTCTCTTCCCTACCTGCTGCCCAGAGCCAGCAAGGGACTGGGGAAGTGCAGCAGGTCCCCATGGGCTGCAGCAGTAGCAGCCCTGCCCAGAAGCTGTGTGCTGGTGGGGTCTTTCTGCCTACAAGGGTGGTAGCGAGGTGCCATAGGGTATGTTTGGGGGGGGTGTACACATGGGTGCCTCACTTCCACCCTTGTGGGTGGAAGGTCTGGGCACAGCACAATTTGTTGGTGGGCACCATGGGCCAGTTGTCTGCATACCACTGACAGGTTGTCTGCGTATCACTGGTGGT
Organism: Alligator mississippiensis; assembly: GCF_030867095.1. Lineage (NCBI taxonomy): Eukaryota > Metazoa > Chordata > Crocodylia > Alligatoridae > Alligator > Alligator mississippiensis. The sequence continues at coordinate 369,304,222 of NC_081824.1, forward strand.
ATGTGTATCACAGATTGGGAACCGCTGGTCTAGTGTATACATGTGCACATTAAGAAGTACCTTGTTTTCAGTCTACTAAAATTATAACTAGTTTAATTGCCTCAGCATTAGGGAATCTAATGACTAAAAAAGTGTGTTAGCAATATAGAAACATCTTTTTAAATTATATGTCAATTATCATAAGAAGTTTCTTGTTTCAGGTACCCCAAGGGTCCCTTTTGCTTGTCTTTTTTTACTTGAGATAAACAGAATCATTGGTTATATATTCACCTCAGATATTTTTATCCTGTTACTATTTTAATAGGCTGCTGTTGTGGATAGGCTGTCAGATGCAGACAGTGTAATAGAGACTCTTATTCCATCACTGAACTGTAGCATCAGTTCCTAAGCTTGGAGAGTACAGCTAGTACTTCTCCTGACCTCAATTTGCAACAGCATGCTGCTGTGCTACTTAAATAAAAAGTTCTGAAGCATGTTAAAGTACCATATTCTACTTTGATCTTTGATGTTGAAAGATGATAATGAAATAAATAATAGTAAAGTCATTAAGACAAAAATTCAATGTGCACTTTCTTTTGGTAACTGCCTATCTGTTCACAAAATGCACTTCTGTTTAAGTGTGGGGATTTGTCTTGCTTTGTTTTGAGATAAAAGTCTTTAAGGCAATCAGAGATTTATATAATCCAGCATCATCATGAACAATTTAACAACAAAAAAAGACTGTATGTATTTAGGTGCAGTATTATGAAGCAGATTATTGCTTCCAACCTCTATGGGGTAATTATAAATTTAATCTAAAAACAATGTTAATTTAATACAAGACAAGACAGTTAATGCAAAAGTAAAGGGCCTGGATTTTTTTGGTTGCACTGGATCAACATTTGTTATGTATGGGTGAGGAATAGGAAGTGATGTCACAATGCTTTACAGTTGCCCAACCTGTGCTCTTACATCTTCAGGTCATTTAGTCCAACCCGTGCTCAAGGCAGAAACACTCTTAATTAAACCACCCCACCCAACTGTGTGCCTAAGATGGTGTTAAAAACTTGTAAGGACAGAGATTCCATAACCAGGATGGATTGCCTGTTCCAATGCTCAACCCCTCACATAGTGAGAACATGCCCCCTAACATCCAACCTAAATTTCTCTTGCTGCAGATTGAGACCAGTGCTCCTTGTCCTATCCCTTGTGGCCACATAATATATGGTCTATTGCCATTCTCCATATAACCACCCTTTAGGTAGTTGAAGTCTGCTGTGAATCTCCCCCCTGGCCCTCCCCCATCTTTCTCTTCTTCAGGAAAAATAATCACACTTCTCTCAGCCTATTCTTGAAAATCAGGGCTGGGAAAAATATAGGCATGGAAAAAAGTGGATTTTGGGTTACTTTTTAAATCTGAAAATTGGGGGTTTTATCAGAGAAAACCAGGATCCCTGCTTATGAGCCAGATCCAGCCCACCAACTGATTGAATCCAACCTGCGGGTGGGAAGCCACAAAGTCATGGGATCTGACATGCAGTAAGCCAGTGGCTCAGTCTATCAGGTCATGTCAGGTATGTCTCAGTCCCTTCCACAGTTATATAAGTGCCTGCCCTGTTGGCAGAACCAGCACTAGGCAGGGATAGGGGCTTCTGCTCTGGTCCACAGCAGATGCTACTGCATCAGCACATTAGCAATGGGCGCAGTCACTCTGGTCCCCACTGGGAACTGGCCAACAATGTCCACAGCTGATAACAGTGCCTGCCCAGTGCTGTTTTCGGTGCTCAGGGTAGGCTCTGTTGTAAACTGTGGAAGGGGAAGGGACATTGTGGATCAGGACATGCTATAGCTGTGGGGACAGTTCAGGCAGGGAGGGGGGGGAGAGAGAGAGAGAGAGAGAGATCAGGGCATGCTGTAGGTGTGGGGATAGTTCGGGCTGGGGTTTAGAGCCCAGGGAAGAGCTGTGATGCACTTCTCGCATGCCTCTGCATGTCTTTGCATGCAAAATTGTCACCTGCACAGGGGCATGTGGGAAGTAGATCATGGCTCTGCTCCATGCTTGGCCAGGATGGGGCCGGGGTTGGAATCCAGGGAAGCAGTACCTAGGAGCAAGACAGGTGGGCAGGCAGGGCCAGGGTTAGGAATGCAGGGTGGTGACAGTGTGGGGCTGCGTCCCTGAAATTCCAGCCCCCCCCCCATCCTGATCCTGGATGCCACTCCCCTGGATTGCTGCCCCAGCCCCATCCTAGCCAAGTGTGGAGCAGAGCCAGGATCCACTGCCTGCACATCCCTGCCAGCAGAGCCATGTGGGGAGTGGATCATAGCTTTCCCCCAGCCCCATGCCATCACTGCCCTGAAATCCTAGGGATTCCATGGAGGCTGGTTGGGACCTGCCTGGGCAGGGTATGGGACCAGGCAGACAGAATGGGGCTGTTTATGTAGTTTTGGTGAACTGCTGCATGGGGGGAAGAGTGGTCCTGACCTAGCCCACGACAGTTCACCAAAACTCCTAATGTGGCTGGTGGGCCCAAATAATTGCCCACCCCTGTTGTAAGTAGTGCTTCCCATGCCTTTTTTCATTTTTACTGCTCTTTGCTAAACTTTTTAATTTGTCCACATTTTTTCTTGAAGAGCGGTACACAAAACTGGAAACACTACTCTAGGTGAGGCCTCTCCATTCTTGAGTAGAGTAGAAAGATGACTTCCTCTGATTTGCAAGTATAACTCCATTTAATGCAGCCCAGTATGCTACTGACCTTTTTCTCAACAAAAGGACATTCTTGGCTCATATTCAGTTTATGGGCCACTGTTATCTCCAGTTCCTTTTCTGAAATACTGCAGCCTAGCCAGTCATATTCCAGTCTGTATCTGTGCATAAAATTATTCCATGTCAAGTGCAGGACTTTGCATTTGTTCTTGTTGAATTCCATTTGATTCATTTTGAACCATTTTTCCACCTTATCAACATCATTCTGGCTCCTAATCCTATTCTCCAGAGCAACTCCACTCAGCTTGGTGTCATCTGCAAACTTGCTAAACATGAAGAAATACCATCTTCTAAAGTATTAATGTAGTTAATAAACAAAACCAAGCTCAGAACAGGGCCCTGAGCATATGCGTCTGAAAATATCTACATGACTATTCATGACTATTCCAATCTTTTAACTAAAATTCTAATACTTTAAATTTTGCATATAAATGGGAAAACAAAGTACTGAAAAGGCTACTCTGTTTTTTTAGATGTTAGCCCTTAAAATTCCTGCAGCTATCTGATATGAACATGGATTGAAAATTTCTAGTTTCTGGAGGGGGAAGGGAGGAAATATCATACTCTACAGCTAAAATTCTTCATGGTTTTCACATCCCACCTGCCCCCACCATCCCCTGATCATTCCCTATGATCCACCTGTCCCCCTGACCCCACCATGAATCCTGCTTAATTCCTGCAATATCTCCACAAACCCCTGAACCTCCCCAGCCTCCTTGATCCCCCTTTCCCCCCCATCTCCCCAACTCCCACAGCTGATCTCCCTTTCCCAACTTACTTTAGATCAGGTGGTCATTTTAAATGCAATCTAACCTCTTAACTGCTGAAGCTAAGTACAAACAGTCAAAATGTCCAAGGCTGGATCAATTCAATCTTTGCAGATTAGTCTAAGCTACATAGATTGAACTGATAAGCAAGTGAACATTCTCTTTTGATTCTGGAAATGCAGTCACATGCCCATAGAGGCCCAGGCCAGAAGCCAGGGGGTGCAAGACTGTGCCTCCCTGTTTAGCTGATGCAGACAGCTTGGGCCAAGGCTAGCCCACCCACCCTGTGAGGAAGAGTTTGTTGGGGAGGTGCAAGGCATCCTGGGATGCTGGAGGCCTGTGAGTTAACTTGAAGCTGGAGGGGATCTGGGATAGAAGTTCAATAAACTGGTATAACCAAATCAGTTAAGTCTACTACAACCATCCAAGTTTATCTTAAACTAGTTTCAGCCACTTTGAAAGTGTTTCATGTGCACTGAACTTCTGTCATGTTACAGGTTTGAATTGGTTTCCAATAATTTATACTAGTTTATATGCAGTTTCCAACCCCAGCCTGAATGTCTGCACTTAGCCCCTGTGAGCATCTAAAATATCATAGTGGCAGTTTATGATGACTCAGCACCTGCCTATGTGCCTCCCAGTACTGCTAGTATTGGTGGAACCAACCTATTCGATATATTCCTGGGAAGCTTGTGCTGAATTTCTCTACTGTATATATGACTTGATATAAAAACATGCAAATTTAAGGAATTGCTTTAATAAATGGCGCTGTATTTTCAAGATGTTCATAGATGTATTTATATGCAACTTTATTATTTTTAAGACTTTTTGTTTTCAAAGCATATGTTAACCTGAAATACTAATCAATTATTTTTTCCAGGCCTTTTGAAGTCTTTGAGCCTAGAATGTTCAGCCTCAAAAGGAAGCCTGCGAATGAGGTATGAGTGGGAAGGCAGGGTTATGACTGAAACCATTCTGTTTCATCAGCTACTTTATTTAAAAACAAGCAAAGACATAAATAAAAGGAAAAAAAAATGTAAAGTTGTTCAGATCTTTATTTCTTCTGCTTTCCACAGAGGAACACTACAATAGCTTTACCTCAAAACAACAACTCACAAGCTTATATTACAGAAAAAATGTTCATGATTCAAAAAAATTAAGATATACACTCTGTAGCCAATTGGAATAGACAGTGTCAGTGCAAAATTGCAGATAGGCTGTGGTACTCTTGTGGATTGTCATCTTTTCACTTATGCTGTTTTATTATTTCCAAATAGGCAGACCCTCATGAAAAAATGAAAAAATATTCTGCCTTTTTGTCTCATACAAAGCTAAGGATAAACATTGGCCCTAACATATGCTGACCATCAGTGTTCCATGGAGTATATGAAGAATTATTTTCCCATTTCCTTCAGAAATTGGATTTTTCTATAAGAATTTTCTTGTCCCAAGCACAATCTATTTACAATTTCTACCAAGCAAGTTAAACCTCCAACTCTGAACATTACAGAAGTTCATAGCATGTATCTCCACTAATATTTTTGCTTCTGTAACTTTTCTTTTATTCTGACTTTCTGGCTTGCATTCTCTTTGCACTTAACTTTGTAGAAATCTTTACTAGCAGAAGTTTCTCACCAGATTGACAGGCTGTAGTTTTCACACTATGAACTGCATATTTAAATTGGGGCATTAGATCTATTTCTTTATTTTCATACCTCTGAAAAGACCTTGCAAAGGCAGCTTGGATCCAGTTACTCACCCCCAGACAATCCAGTTTTAAAGTAAATAATATGGATTGCCTACAGGGAGGCAGGAGATGTAATCTTTCAGATACAAAGGGTAGCACCCTAGTCTGCCAAGATACCACAGAGTTTCACTACAGCTTCTTCTCAGTTCCTGGTCTATTGATACAATGCAAGTGAGGCTGACACACAGAGATCACAACCTTTACTGCTTTTATCTGCCTTTTAAACTATTAAACTGGAATGGCTTTTAAGAATATAATGAAGAATTAACTTAAAGTGTGCCAGGAAAATTAAGCAGAATTTTTTTTAGTAGCTCTTTGTTATATTTTAATGTACCATTTCACCCAGAGACCATCAGGCACTTCATTAAAAAGCAGGCACATTGTGCCAATTAATAAATTAATTTACAAAGAGAGGATGGTATTTAGACTCTTGGGTATGTGTCCAGGCTTCTAAGGTTTGGACAATGCAAGTTAATGATAAATGAACAACCCCCCCAGCATGAACTCCTCTTGATTCTTGTATAAGTTACCCATTTTTTGTTTCCTTTAAGATTTAACATTTAAGGGGGGGGGGGGGGGGGAGAGGAGAAACAACATAAGAGTCTCTGTTAGAATTTCCACATTTTATCAATTTAAAGTCAATTGCTCCTAAAAAGAGAGATTTTCAAAGACATCTTGACCACTTACCATTCTCTGGTTTCATCTTTCATGAATATTATCAATTTAAATACCATTTTGAATATTATACATATAAATATTGCAATTTGAAAACCATTTTAATGATAATCATTTCACTTATTTATAAAATACACAGAAGTTTCTGCAAGGCAACAAAGACCTGATTGTTTTAATGATAAGAAGTTACCATGATATAGTATTTTGCTACAATAATTAGAACATTTTTTATGCAAATCATATTTTGAAGTTTTGATACCTTCACATAGCTTACATATGATTGTCATAGGTGTCTCTAGCAGGAAGGGGTGCAGACTGATTATATACTGGGTTTAAGATTGAATTTGACTATGAAGATAATGACCAATATTCAATACAATTTAAGAAGAATTAAAGCATAAAGGTTTTATAGTTTTGACTATCGTATTACTTTACAGAGTAGCCATTTGGCACTCTCTCTGTGGCGAGTCTGGGAATGCCTGGGAAATGCACCCCCCTCACTCATATCAATCCAGCATCTACAAAAGCTTACAAATTAAGCAGTGTAGCTGGTTTTCTGTAGCCTGCAGCTGCTGGAACCACAGCCAGGACAGAGAAATCAATGGCACCTCTGACTATCTTCTCAGGGCTGCTGTATATCAATTTGAGGCCTCTGGGTGCATCTACATGCGCACATTTACTGTCCAGTAACCAAAATTACTGCACAGTATGGCCATGTGTCTATATGTGCACACCCATACTGCACAGTAAATATAGTGACTTACATTGACTTGAGCATAAATTTGATACCTGCACCATGCAGGTATGAAATTTATGCCCGATTAGTTACTGCACAGTAATGCACATTTAGATGTCTTACTGCACAGTAACACTGTGTGTGTAGACTAACTTGAGACTAACTTTAGTCCCAAATCAGTCCACACACAGTGTTAATGCACTTTAATGCTTACACATGTAGACACCAGCCTATTCCTACTTACTGCGCAGTAAATTTTACCTGCCTAAATGCACATGTAGACACAAGATCTCCTCCTTCCTCTGGCTTCTGATTCCTGGCCCTGCCCCAAGGTAGGGAAGCATGGGCAGGCAGAACCCAGGAGATCAATGTAACTCACACAGTGGGCATGGAGGGGGAGGGACTGCATATGTGTATGTGCTTGTGCAGCCCATGTGGCATGGGAGCCACAGCGTATTGCCCTCAGCCACTCAGAAGTCAGACTGCCCCGAGTAAACATTTCCACCAAGGAATTTTGCTAGTGCTACCTTGGCACTGGTCCATTCCACCCAATTGAATTATGACGTGTTTATGAATGCAGAGCACCACCCTTTAGATTTAGATAAATAGATTTATGGTGTTAGCAAACAATAAGTACATGTATTGGTACCTGCTCATCAGTGGGGCAGAAGTTATTCTACTTTTTCCTATTTTACCCAATGACCATTAAACACAAAATGAAGAATCACAACTAGCAGCTTTCAATACACCGAGCCACACTACTGTTTATATGCCCCTTCTAGGTGGGTGCCTGGGGCTGGAGACTTAGTCACATATTCCTCATTACATTAATAGTATAATATAAAAAAAATATACAAATATATACTATATTTGTTATACTGAGTATATAATACTAACATTAGGGATTCAGTTGCAAAAATATACATAGAGGTAGAGAAAACCTATTGGGTAGGAACTCTGTGACCACAGAAGCCTGGACCTGAGGATGTAGAAAAGTCTTTGGCATGTTGGGTGATCTTTCCTCCAAACATGCATGCATTAATGCACCATTGCTACTGTGCATTAAGCTTAGTATCTCTAATATGAGGTACTACATGAATATACAGTAGCCAACGCTAATGCGCAACAGCAACAGTGCATGGTCTTTTCCTGATACTTAAAGTGCAGTAGACATTCTACTGTGCATTAGCATGGCTTTTGCCATGATTCACTAATGTACAGTAGAATTAAACTACTACTCATTTAACATCTTGTGTAGACACACCCAAGGTAGCTTTCTCTATTAGTTTACTGCACAGTACAGAAAATCATAGTTCATTACTAATATGAAGGACCCTACAAGAGTATTATGGAATTATGTACTTTGTAAATGTAATGTGCAGAAACATTATTTTTAAAGTTTTACTATTAATATTCATTAATGATAAATCTATTGAAACATCTATTTGAACAGCAAAGAACACACTGAATAAATTGATTAGAAAGAAAGAGTGTTTTTGGATGCAAGTTAACGGTTAAATTTGTGTAAAATTACATTAAAATAACATAAAACTATTTAATACCATTCCAATTAACATTTAACAAGGATAATTATTACTTAATTAATATTCACATATCTAATAAAAAACTATATCATGGAACTAAATTTTCCTGCAGAAAAAAGAAGTGAACGAGTATACCTAGGCTGTTATACCTCTGAACAGAAAATACTGTCATCATTACACTTAGGTATGTGAACTGGGAGGAAATGAGGCTTCAGAGATCATGCCCATGAACCAATCAGCTTAATCATCACCAGCTGTTAAACTGATAAAGGCAAAATTTGACCTACTAACAAAGACAACAATGTTAAGCTGTTATTGAATTACTTGATTATTATAGGCTCCACTTCATGAACCAGTGAAGATTTTTTTCCATGTAGTGATAATTAATCATAATTAATAGTAAGGATCAAGTGACTGCTTGCAGTTCATATTTTTTAACTGGTTACTATGGCATGAGGACTACCTCTTTATTCCAAAATGGGTTACTTGACGAAGTAAAGGCTAATAGATTAAGCTAGAAAGAGCTGAAGCCTGTTAGGTTGTCTGTAACTTGTTTATGGAAGAAAGATCAACTTCTTGGGTGCTGGAGTTGGGAGAGAGATTTCTGTATATCCTTTGAAAATATTTTATCTTGGCCAACAAACTGTCTAAAGAGATATTTTAGCTTGTTCTTTCTGGTCCAGGACAGGGGGTCAGCAGCCTACAGCTGGTGCCCTGAAACCTGCCCATGGAGCTTTTAAATTCAGGCCACAGAGCCACAGAGCCATTGCTCTGGCAGCATTCAGAAGTTGTTTTATGCTTCACTGTGCATTACAGGTACTAGATTTAATATGCAGTAACTATGGCACATTAATGCATGTGTAGACACGCCCTGAATAACCATCAATTCAAAAACCAGGTTGGCTTTCCTCTTCCTCTCTGCTTTTTTGTGACTCAGTTTTCATGCTAAGATGACAACATGTTATAAAAAATGATATGTTAATGGATTTTCAGAGACTCAAACAGGGTGGGATAGGATTGCATTTAGGTCCCTAAATCCACAAAGGCAACAAATAGGTGGCGTAGGGTATGGCCCACAAGACTTAGTCCTTATTATCATCCTTCGTTTACTTAGGATCATATGGTGTGCAAAAAAATTAGCCAGATGATGCACCTTGCTTTGTTCCTTGCTTTGCAATACAGGAACCTCAACAAAGATTTTACTTCTTAGATAAAATGAAAGGAATTAATTCTCCTGGTCCTCTCAATGCTTGTGTGGGCTCTTTATAAATTAATGATGCTTTACATAATGTTAGGCAGGAAACAGTGTTCCTATCTCATCCAAAGTTTCTAGTTATTGAAAAAAAATCGCATATACCAAGTTTTCCCATTTCTGTAAACATCAGTTCTAGTCAGTTAGAACACTTAGTTTTGATATTCTTAAAATACTTTGTTTTGATTTTGACCACTTCTGACTTTATAAAACCAAGTGAATTTATTGAAATTCCAAAAGGAAAAGAATTTATCCAAAAGCCAAAACTTTCTTATCCAAGATAAGAAAGGCAAAGACTGCGTGCTGGTTCCTGAGATTCTTCTACTAATGCACTATATGGGATTCATTTAAAAGGCAGGCCACAAACCACTTTCGTTTCCAGGTAGAAAATATAACTATATTTTTTGGAAGGAAAAAAGTTTCAAATTTGTCAGAATTGGATAAAGTTCCAACATTTTTTGTTCAGAAAGTTTTGGTTTTTTTGGATCAAATTTTCCTTTTGGAATTTCAGTAAATTCACATTGTCTTACAAATTTGAGAGCTCAAAATCAAAACAAAACATTTTAAAAATATCAAAACTAACTGTGTTAACTGACCAGAACTGATGCCTATTATAAATGGGAAAACTATGCTCTGCCCCTCATCTACAGACACCTTCTCCCCTGCCATTCAGGTTCACTCTCACCTGCTCTACCCCCTGCAAGAGAAAGCAAGGAGAAATCCCCCACCCCACATACACAATACCCAAGTGTTTTAGGCTTTAGGAAAAGGGTTGCCAACCATCTGTAAATTTTATGGACTCTGAAACAAATTATGGACTTTATGGACAGTGTTTTTAAACATTTTTTAAAGACATTCCATAAATTTACAGCCACTTGGCAACACCCTCCATACCTTTTGTGAATTGACTAGTACACAATTTCAAAAACTACTTTATATATTACAGTATTTATCTCCTTGCAGATGGGCTGGGCAATAGGGGTAGGGGATCAACCAGGCACAGGCAAGCCTGAGACTGCACTCATCTGCTTAACTTACCTTCCTATCCCCTCAAACATTGTGGCACCCTTCAAAGGACTTAGTGGCAACCCAGAGTGCCCTTGCATCTTGCTTGACAATCACTAAACATAGAAAGTGTTATGTTAAATACGCTTACAATACTATTTGCATATTGTGTCTCATTGAGTCACAATATAACCATTGAGTCACAAGTAACCATGTGCAGAATCAGGCACTAAAAGATCACTGCATATATTCTGTTCAATTACCACGTTTGATATCTTTACTAGGAATAAAGAGAAAGATAACACTAAAATTTTGGCTCTACATTTTTAAATATTGCTTAGTTAAAGGGCAGGATAGAATGGTGAAGGCATAGAAATCAGTATTTTTCTAGTGAATTTTATGATTTGTATTCCTGTATTAACAAAGAAACTGTTATATATCAAGAAAACCATTACAGATAAGTCACTCATTTGGGAAGAATACTTGTGTCTCTGCATTAATAAGTTAATGAATGAAAAAAACTATAATGAAGAGTTCAGAACCTAACTTTTAAAGGAATTGCTGGGGAATAAGGATGAATTTAACATGAATGTACTTTAGCTCTGTCACAACAAATGTGTAATAAACTTTCATTGCTCCTTTGTTAAAAAAAAATATGAAAGAATCCCTCCTGATATTAGATTAAAAAATGAAAACTAATGTACTGTGAAAAAGGACTTCTGTGCAGTATTATAGAAAAGAACATTTTTCTCTGCAGTCTTCATTTTAAAGGGCATTTATACTTGGTTAAATGAAAACTGACCTCAGGAAAAAATATTCCCTAAATTAAATTATGATGGATGTAACATACTATGCAATTCCATTCCTGTTCTCTAAAGTTATCATGGAATTGGACCTACAGAATCAAATTTTCCCATGGGAAGTTACAAGGGAGTATATTTCATGTTCTTCTAAAAGTATTTAAAGAAATTGAAAATAAAAACATTTTCTCAAAATAAATATCTTGTGCGAAACAAAGACTGATAAGCTAATGACTGCTTAGTTGACTGAATGGACTATGTATCTTTCAGGAGATCCTGAAATCATCACTAACTTTGCTGTGACAAAGAGGATGGAACACCATCAGAAGCAAAGGATCAATGCTACTATTGCTCTCTTTACCCTTGAACTTTCTCTTAGCTATGGTTCACCAAAGCACTGGAGTGTCTTAAGACTTGGTCCAAAGCACATTAAAGCCAATGAAAAGCCTCTCATTGACATGAATGGGCATTGGGTCTGGTACCCAAGCAATTCCATAAAGCCATACACTACTCATGTAGTTAACTTTATGCATAGGCTTAACAACTTGGTTGAACTGAGGCCCTAATAAAGGTAAGAATCTGCTTTGTGCATTCAGATCAGGTTTCATACAAGGAAGATTAGAGAATATCAATTAATGGCAGTATATACTTCTTTCTTAAGCAGCAGTATATCCAGGTGGTGATGAAAGACAGCCTGTCAACCATTATCAGCCAGCACTTGGCCATCTGTGCAAAGCTATGGTTTACTTTAGTTCATTTTCTGCTCATTACTTACAATGATAGATGGAAAGAATTAGGTTTTCTGAAATTCTGTAATTTATGGATAAAATTAAAGAACAATAACAGATAACTGAGGTAGGTATGGACTAAGTAGCAACCATATGGATGAGAGGACTTAGCACATGGCAAGAAAAAAAAATCAGTAGAGTGGAAAGTATTTTGATGTCTATTCTAGCTTGTAACAATGTATATTTTTGGCATTTTGTAGTTTCCAAAGTAGGATTAAGAAACTTAAATGGAATTCATTCAGCATAAGGGCTGATCTCCAACTGCTAGGCTCTGTGGGGTACATTTGGGCCTAAATTACTTTCTAATTACTTTTCATCATTTCTAGGGTTTTATTTTTAACTTGCCACCCATGGTTTGTAAGTAACTTAATGAGGTTTCTGTAAATGCTATAGTGAACCTGATACGTAACTTTAGGGTAATGACACGTACTGTGGATTCAGTCCCTGTCTGGTTGCTGAAGGATTGTTTACCTGTGATGCTACAAACCATTCAAAGAGTAACGAATTTCACTGTGATATGTGGTACTATTCTAGCTCATCTAAAAGTAGTTTTGACAAATTCCATGCTGAAGAAACTGGCAAGAGCTGATAGTGCCAATTTTTTTTATGTTTTCTAATATAACCTCATTTAAATAACTAAAACATCATTTTAATCGCATGTAAGTTCTTTTTGTTTATTCTAATGCATATCAATTTCAAATTAGCCTTGAGAAATCATCCCAGTAGAAAATTTGCTATGGAACAGGTTTATATTGAGTTATTATTGATGTTTTCACGTGATAGTCAGACATGGTTCTTTCTCATCCTTCTTTCTGGAGACTAATGTACAGCAAATATTATTAAATTATGTCATAATATTACATTTCCATGAAACAGATTTCTGTAGTTTCCACATGGTTGTTGTGAAGTTATAAATTGTCAGGAGATGACAGTGAGTGATCCAGAATACAATCTTTTTTTAGAAGGAGGATTGCTTTAGAGAAATAATATATATATATATATATATATATATATATATATATATATATATATATGTACGGAAAATCCTCAAAAAATTGCAACCCATATTAGAAAAAGACCCTATTCTTAAAAAGATCTTCCCAGAGCCACCCATCCTAGTCTTCAGACAAGCACCGAACCTTGCCAACCTCATCACCAGAAGCAAACTTCCTCAAACCCAGAACACACCAAAAGGATCCAGATCGTGCCATGACAAGAGATGCAAAACCTGCCCCCACATCTCCACCACCCCCACTATTACTACACCCCACAACAGAGCCATCAGCATCCCAGGATCTTACAGCTGCACCTCCAGGAATGTGATATACCTCATCCAATGCACCAAATGCCCTGATGGAAGATATGCAGGAGAGACCAGACAACAACTGCGCACCAGAATGAATGCACACCGGAAATCCATCAAAGACAGAAACACCCAATTACCGGTGGGGGCACATTTCTCACAAGAAAACCACTCTCTCTCCAATCTCTCAGTCCTGATCCTCAAGGGAAACTTACACAACGCATCCCAGAGACGAGCCTATGAGCTCCATTTCATCAACCTGCTGGATACTAGAGATCAGGAACTAAACACAGACATTGGATTTTTGATATATTACAATCTGCCTGGCAACTGACTCCCCAGCCCAGCCCAGCCCCTGGCTTGTTTACTTTTCATTCCATCCAGGAAGAGCACACACCAGCTGCTGCAGCTTCCTTAGCCTGACGAAGGGTTTTTGAACCCGAAAGCTTGCTTAATAACTATTCTCCAACCATTTAGGTTGGTCTAATAAAAGATATCAAATTCACCCAAGGAACCTTGTCTGCCTATATATACATATATATATATATATACTCTCATCTGGGGTTCTGAAGCCATGCATTGTGAACCCAAGCCCCATACATTGCCTGGCTGGGCAGCATCCCCACTCCCAGCCCCTCCCATCTTCCCTACGGGGGCCTCAATGTCCCCCCACTGCTCCCAGTCAGACCTACCTGCTTCAGGAGCTGCTCTCCAGACTTCCTGGCAAGCATATATATTATTTGAAAATCCTGACTTTACTGTATACTATCAATCTGAGTTAACCCTTTCTACAGTGATTCTTATCCTGGAGTGCTGTGAAATCCTTTTAAGTAGTCCTGTACAATATTAACATTATTAGGTGTGCAAACACCTACACACAATTCAGAAGAAAAAAATCCAGAGTTAAAATAGAAACCTAGATATTTCATAGCATTCTGATGTGTTGTCGTCTCTCTGAGGTCTCTGCAATACAATAATTTCTCTATTTTTTACTGTAGTAAACAAAGCAAATGAAAGCTAAGAGCTGCCATTTTCTGGGGGGTGTCTTGAGAATAAAAATGTTTCAGAATCACTGTCTTCATATTTAAGCAGCCAGAATGTTTTGACTGAAAGTGCAGTAGAACAAAATTCTAGTAGCTGGACTCTTTCTGATCTTTCAGTGACAGACAACTTTATGTGAAATAATACAGCATTCTTCTGGCATGGTTAAAGTCAGTTATTGGGCTACCAGATGCAGTTTTATCTGTACCTGTTTTATCTGTACCATAACACCTAGTCTAATATTTTTACTGTAGCCCTATATATAAAGTACATAGCTGAAGAAGACTGTTGAATTCAGAAACCATGGCCCAATATTTTTGTTTCTGGTCCACGTCGCATTTTTTTTTAAATTCTGAATCTTTATTCAACATGACTGTGGAAGATGTCATTAATTGCCATTTGTAGCACTCAATTTGTTACAGATTTTAAAACTATATTAAGGAAATAGTTATATAGCATATTTTATATATAATAAAATTGTAGGATCTTAAACAAGTGTACTTTATGATACAACTACGAGAATCCATTAAAAAGATACAAGTATAACTCAGATAGCAGAAGAATGACATAAATGAACAATCTGTAAGCCAAAGGAAACAGTCTAAGCGAAAAGCTACAGTTTAGTTCAAGTATTGTTTTACATCACGCCTAAACTTCTTTTGTTACCAAAGATCACCCACAAATTACACCAAATGGGGAAATATTTAGCATTATGCAATGCTAATCTAATCTTTCCAGTTGCTGTTTAAATGAAAATGTAGACATTTAGACCAAGTATTCAGAATAAGTATTTCTGATCTATAGAAACCATGGCTACCTTAAGTTAGCGACCTTAAGATTTATTAACATTAAAAAAAGAGAGATCTATGTGCTTTTGAATAGGAATTACATTAACCAAGGGCATTGCTTACTATTTGCACTGTTAAGTAGTAAGTCAGAAAATTTATTAGTTTAGCTGATGCTGCCCATGTGCAAAAGGTATAGACTAGACAATGTTTGAGATATATTCAAAACCAATATATTGCCAGGGGGAGGATGATCTGTATAGTGACTCACAAACAAAGAGGTACACTTAGTAATTCCTTTCAGTAAGCTTTTTGCTTGGAGAACAGTCTGCTTTCTAGTTGTGGAGATACAATATTTTCTCTATTTCTTTTTAACTTCTGGTTGGGCTGTGTTTGCCATATGGTGGAAACAGGATTAAGCAGGATGGAAAAGTTCACCTTGCTATTTTGATGTAATGATTAATATTATTGGACCCAGGGGGAAAGCATGTACATAAATAATACTAAGTCATTTAAACTGATTATCTTGTCTGGGTACAACAGGGACTAAAAAGATTATGCAATAATTTAGCTGAAAAATATAACAGTAAATAAAAACTGTATTAACAGTATTTTTGTGATTAGAAAAATAAGCAGGTGTCTTTTCTTGGAGTAGAATTGTCTTAGCAAACACATGGCCTGAATTTCATCATAATACTTCCAGCCACCTAAAGCCCATCTGTTCATCTGTTTAAATTGTAATTTAAACTATTGACTAATTTATTTTACTAATCTCTTCTACAACTTGTTTATGCTTCATTTTTATTTGCATGAGATTTTCTTTTTAAGAGAATAAATATTTTGCCTTATCCCCCCTTAATAAAGTCTCGCTTGTGAGATTTTATAAGCAATTGGCAATTAGTATAACACCTTCACTTCCTGCAACAGCCCTCCCCATCCCTGCTGGTGCCCCTTGCCTCCCACACACAGCCCCCTGTCCCACCCCCCGCCAGCTGCCAGGGCTATGGGGTCAAGGAGCTGGGTCCACAGCTCCCATGCCCCCTGAAGTAGCACTTGAGCCCCAGCTCCCTTCCCCCATGGGTGGCACCATCAGAGCAGAACCAGTGGAGGGGTGGGGGCAGTCTGGCTGGTGTGGGCTCAGGCTGGCAGGAACTGGGGCTTCCCAGTGCTCTGCGCTCTCTTGCAGGGACGAGGGGGACATGTCCCCCCAGATCTGTGCACTGGGTGTGGATGGGATGCCTGCTGTGGGCTCAGGTTCCCCACCCTTTTGCCCTGGGGGGTCTCCATAGCCTGTCAGGTGGGACATGGTGGCGAGGCCAGGCAAGCAAGCTGTTGCAGCCTCTGTGAGCTCCAAGCTGCTCTGTGATGAACCCCCTGCCCACCTTAGAGCAGTGGGGGTGGTGACACAAGGTTATTGCTGCTGCTTGGTGGGTAGGGGAGCATCACCATGGCCTGGGCCAATGTAGGGCCTGGGGGAGACCAGCAGGGTGGGGAGCCTGAGCCTGCAGTGGACAGCCTACATCTACTCTATGCACAGGTCTGGGGGACATGTGCCTCCCTTGCCCCCTCGGGAGGACATGCAGCAATGGGGAGGCAGCCCCATTCCCTGAATGAGCTATCTGCAGCACTGTACCACTCTCAGCTGCGGTCCTGAAGCCATGCATTGTGGCCGCAGGCCGCAAGCCCCATGCATTGCCTGGATGGGCAGCAGCCCCAGACCCAGCCCCTCCCATACTCCTGATGGAGGCCTCAATTTCCCCCCACTGTTCCCCATTAGACTTACGTGCTGCAGGAGCTGATCTCCAGACTGCCTGGCAAGTATGTGCATGTGCATGCATATGGTGCCCCTGCCTGACTGCCTTCTTTCTGCTCCCTCCAGCCCCTAGCAGGCTGGAACTTTGCCAGCCTGCAGAGAGCTCTTTGCAAAAAAGCAAAATCCATATGTTTCTCTATTAAAATGAAAAATCTGCATTTTTCTTAGGGAAAAGGGAAAATCCATGGTGGTTCCCCCCCCCCCCCATTTTTCTGTGGGAAATGGTCATCAGGGATCCAGGTTTTCTCTGATTTAAAACAATCTCCAATTTTTGGTTTAAAAAAGTAACCCCAAGTCCACATTTTTCTGTGATTAAAATGAAACATCACTGTATATATCTATGTATCTATATATTAGTAGTGTTTCATTTTAATCATGGAAAAATATGGATTTGGGGTTATTTTTGGGGGGAGGGGGTAGATTTTTCCGTGATTAAAATGAAACACCACTAATACATACATACATACATACAAACATACATATCTATATCTATATCTATCTATATATATATATATATATATGGCCATAGATTTATGAAAAACAATATATAGATATGAAACTAATATATAAATATATCCCCAATTTTCAGTTTAAAAAAAGTAATTCCAATATCTATATACTAGTGGTGTTTCATTTTATTAATGGAAAAAATGTGGATTTGGGATTACTTTTTTAAACCGAAAATTGGGGATTTTTTAAAATCAGAAAAAAACAGGATCCCTGTTGATCATCATGCTCAATAAGAAATCAATGGCTCAGTATCTAATTGGGAGGAGGTTTTAAGTATCTGGGACGTCCCAGAAGTCTGTCTTGTGGTGCTTTGGTTTAATATGTCCAATATTAATGTTTTGGAAGATTACTGAGTGAACACTTAGCAAATTTGCAGATGACACCAAACTGAGTGGAGTTGCAAACACTCTGGAGGGTAGAGTGAAGATTCATAATGACCTTAAGAAACTGGAGAAAAGGTCCAGAATCAATCTAACTGTAAAGAACTAGGGCTGCAAGGGACCTCCATAGGTCATCCCATCTAACCCTCTACCCAAGGCAGGATCATCCTCATCCACAACGTCAAAAACAAACTGTAATTTGAACTCTACATAAGACTACCATCAACCCTGACACAACACAGACTTAACATCCTAACCTGTTATAGGTAAAAGAGGAGAACCATGGCAGCCAATTTCCTGCTTCTGTGTAATCTTGTCAATATATACTCAAGAGATCCCAGGCAGCGGACCATGCTCACCACTACAAATGAAGGCAAAAAATCCCACAGTTTTTTTGTCAATCTGACAATGGGGTGGCATTCCTTCCTGACCCAAATACAGTGATTGGTCTGACCCTGAGCAGAGGGGAAAGACTTTTTAGCCAGGAGCTTCTAGCTTTGGTTCCACAAGAAGCATTGGCACACCCCAATCAAAGTTCCCAGCTTTGGCTCTAGCCAACAGCCAGTGCCTCTGAGAAAGGCTTAAAAACACCCTGACATGTAGCAGAAAGGGGGAGGGAGCAATAAGCAAAGCCCAGAAGCATGGGAAATACCCATAGTAGAACACAGGCATAGCTACACCTAGATCATCTCTGACCAGTGGCTTTCCAACCTCTTCTTGAACATCTCCAGTGATGGAGAGTCCACAACTTCCGAAGGCAGTCTGCCTCCCTATTATAACAGTGAAGAAGCTTTTCTAGATATCCAATCTAAACTTACTTTGCTGCAACTTCAACTTCTCTGCAGCAAGAGAGAAAAGGTGTTTTACCTCTTTTTTATGGTAGCCCTTAAAATATTTGAAGACTGCTATCACATCCCTTCCTAAGTGTCTTTTCTGTAAGCTGAACATGCCTATATCTTTCAGCCTCTCCTTTTATGACTTGCTTTTTGTTGCTCTCTTCTGGACCCTCCATAACTCTCCACATGCTTTTTAAAATATGAAGCCCAGAACTGCACACAGTACTCCAGATGATGTCCAACCAGTGCCAGGTATCACCTCCCATGTCTTGCACCTAGTGCTTCTATGGATGCATGCCAAAACCATATTCACCTTTTTCTGTGGTTGTATCACACTGCAGACTCATAGTGAGTCACAGATCTACCAAGACTCCCAAGTCCTTTTCCATTGTGCTGCCATCTAGCCAGGTGTCATCCATTTTATATTTGTATTTTTGATTATTCCTCCTAAGGTGTAGCACCTTGCATTTGTCTACATCGAACTTGATCCTGTCTAGTCCAGCTTTCCAATCTGTTGAATCTTTCTGAATTGTGCTTGTATCCTCCACCACGTTTGTAATCTTTCCCAGTTTCATGTAATCTACACACTTTTTCAAGGAGCTTTCTATGGAAACATTCAAATGGTTAATAAACATGTTGAACAGCACCAAGCCCAGGACAGACCTTTGTGGGACTGCATTCAAAACCTCTTGCCATTATGACATGGCCCCATTAATAGCTAAATTTGCTTGCAGCTATTGAGCCACTATCTATCCATCTTGTAGTAGATTTATCCAGCCCACATTTCTTCAATATATATCCTAACTCCATGGCCTTCCTTAGGATAGGCTACATTAATTTCCCAGGTATTGAGGTGAGGCTAACTGGTATGTAGGTCCCCAGGCCATTCTTTTTGTCCTTTTTAAAGAGAGGTACTATGTCTGGCCCTTTTTAAGTCCTCTGGAACCTGGCCAAACTCCCATGATTTCATGAAGATCATTGCCAAGGGCTCCAAAAACTCCTTTGCCAGTTCTGTCAGTATTCTGGGATGAAGTTCACCAGGTCCTGCTGATCTGAATTCATTCAGACCCAACAAAAGCTCTCTGATTATCTCATTTGTTCTCTCCTCCCTCAGCTTTCCCCTTTCCTTATCAGATTATCCCTATCTGGCTGCAGTTTCATTTTTTGTTTGTGAATACTGGGGCAAAGTAGCTGTTGAGTAGCTCTACCTTCTTTGCATCTTCACTTAAGGACTTCCCCCTCGGTTGTTAACAGGACCAACTTCCTTGATTCTTCTTTTCTCAACCTCTTCTTGTTGTCCTTAACCTCCTTTGTCAGATGCTGCTTATTTTTTTATCTTTGTCTTCCTGATTGTGTTGCTGCAGGTTCTGGCTATTTCCTGCCCAATCTTCTACTCCCTGTATGATCTCCTTTTGCATTTGAGGCATTTTAGAAGCTCCTTGAGCAGCAACATTGGTCTCTTGCCATCATTCTTGTGCTTCCATCATGTCAGGATAATTTCTTGTTGTACTTCCAATAAGCACCCCTTTGAAGCTCCCAGACTTTTGGGTGCCTTTATCCTTCAATCTATCCTCCCATGACACCATGCCTATTAACTCCTTGGGTCAGATAAAATCTTTCTTTTTGAAATCTGGCATCCTAATTTTGCTCTTCTTAAACAAAGAAGGAATAGAGGGATATTTCCAGTTGAGCTGTCAATTAGCTCCAAAAAGCCCTAAGCCAACACTGCTGTCTGCCACAGCACAGACCATAGCCAGGTTGTGGTCTGTTTGCTAATGCTGAGCTGACTGTGTAAGACAGAGGAGATGGGGGATCCCTTCTTAGGAGGGACTGATGATGGGAGGGAGAGAACAGGAGGAAGCCAGACAGATGCTTCTGTGCCAGCAAGTCTCTGCCAGAGATGCAGCCAGGGAGCAGAGGGGAGGGACCAGACCTGCTGTCAAGCCAAGAGCCCCACCCAGCACAGAGAGTATGCCAGGATGCTGGGGAAGTCTGATTTAACTTAAACTAGCAAGGGGTCTGGGATGGACATTGCATAAACTGGTTTGACCAAAATCAGTTAAGTCTGATACTACATTCAACCAGGTTTATCTCAAACCAGTTCAGCCATTTTCAAACTGATTTTTGCACACTGAACATCTGTTCTGTTACAGATTTAAATCAGTTTCCGATTGCTTAAACTGGTTTATGTATAATATCTGTCCCTAGCCTTAAAGGGCATGTCTACACATGCAAGCATGTGCGCTTGCAGCAGCTCAAATAGAAGTGGTGCAAATTTGAGCCGGTGCTTTTTGCTTGAGCACACGTGCTCGGACATGCACTTTGCTGTGGAGCAAATTGTGCCACTTGGGGCAAAATAACCCTGCCTAGCTTCTCCCAGATCTTCAGGCAGGGGGAGCTAGAGCCCGGGGCCAGCACCTGTGCTGTCCCCAGCAGTATAAAAAGCCATGCTGGCAAGCAGCTCAGGGCTACTAGCTCTCAGGAGCTTCTGGGGCCCAGACAATTGGTACCTGGTGACACTACCCCTTGTGCCAGCTGGACTGCTGAAGCAGCCCTGAGAGTTCCCTGCACCCTTTACCCACTGCAGCAGTCTGGCAGTGGGGGCTGCTATGTGGTTGTGACCTGCTGTGCACTTGCCAGACTTGGATGGGGACTGCAGAGCCAGTAGAGGCATCTGCTCCTCTGGGCCAGCTGCCAGTGGACTGTGGTTGCAGGGTTGGCCTTTGTGTGGCACTACTGCCATTTTGCCCCCTGCCCAGCCATCTGGGCAGCTATCACCCAGAAGATGTTCTGGGTGTGGGCCTGCTTTGAATTGCCAGAGCATATCCTCCTGGCCCCATTTGTCCAGGAGGTCAGCCACAGCCAGATGGGTCCAAGGTGCCAGCTCTGAGCAAGCAGGGTCCTGCCACTGGCCTCCCTAGCAGGAATTCTGGTGTTCCCTATTGGGAAACTGAAAAATTCCTGATAAAAAAAAATTTCAAAGCCACTCTGTAAAATACCCCCAAATCCATGTTCCTCCACAAGTAAGACAAAAGACCACTATAAAGATAGAGAGCTAGACAGAGACAGTGATCAGTTGGGCAATATTTTATTGATATATCTACAGTTTTAAAGCAAGTCTCTTATCATAATAATAAAATGAACTCTAAATACATGTTTCATGAATTCATGAATACATGTTTTGCTGCACCCCCACAGGGCTATGGCCCCCACACAAGCGGTTGCCTCCCCCAACAGGGGATTCAGCTCCCACACAAGGGGTACAGCCCCCCAACAGGGGGTTCAACCACCAAACAAGTGGTATGGGCCCCCAACAGGGGGTTCAGCACCACAAGAGGGGGTTCAGCTCCCACACAAGGGGTACAGACACCCAACAGAGGCCAAATGGCTCCCAGAGGGGCTACCACAGCCCCTGCAAGGCCCCCATTCCCCATCCCAGCCCCTCAATTGCTGCCCCACCTAGCCCTATTCCCCACCAGTTGCTGCAGCTCCCCCAATGGCTGCCCCACCCAGCCTCACCCCTACAACTTGCACCTCCAGGCCCCCATGGCTACCCCCACAACCCCAGGCACCATCAATTAAAAAAAAACAGTAAAAAACTAGGAAAAAATGGGGAAAAAAAGCCTCTGTTTACCTTAGAAGCAGGGATGGGGTGCTCCAGGGCCTCCTGGCAGAGCCCCCTGGGGTAGCACAGGGCAGCAGGGGGGCAGCAGGGTGCAGGTTGGGGCCGTCACCCTGCCCTGCACTGTGTGAGTGGGGGCTCAGTCAGCCAGAGGCAACCAGACTTCTAGTAAGTGCAGGGTTTTTTTTTAACTATGGGGTGGGGGGCATGGATTGGAGGGGCTTGGCTGATGGGGGGAGGGGCTGGCTGCAGCAGGGATCAGGGGCCTTGGGGTGGCTGGCGGTGGGAGGGGCCAGCTGCAGCATAGGGAGGGGGACTTGGGGGGCCAGCCCCAGAAGGGGTTGGGGGCCTCAGGGGGCTGGCGGGGAGAGGGGCCAGCCATGGCAGTGGTTTGAGGTCTCAGGGGGCTGGCAGGAGTTAGGGGGGCTGGGGGAGTGGGTGGGGCCGGTGGGGGTCCCCCCCCGTGGTCCCCTCCTCCAGCCCCCCTGACCCCTTACTCACTAGCACTGGAACCCTGGTGCTGAAACATGAGGCCTGCCTGGTCATGTGTTTCAGCACCAGGGCGAGGGCCAACCATAGAGATGCTCTGGCAGCCAAAGCATCTCCATGGAGGACCACGGAGCTTTCAGTTGCCTCAGGTCCCTGACCATGCCCTGGCCCGCTTTTTTAAACATCAATTTTTTTAGACCCCTGGATATCCAGGGGTCTCATTTTCTCAAACCTAATTTCTCAAACTTTTTTTTTGTTCCTGCTTGTGCCTGTTGCCCTGCCTCAAAGTGGTTTGAGGCGGGGCAAGAGGCATGTGTGCACTTGTGTGGAGGCACCCAAAGAGTGTTTATCACTAAATTTGTAAAATTGAAATTATGTAGTTCATTGTATCCAATAGCATATACAAATAAGAACTAGCAATTGATACAAGTATATTTTTAGGTTCTGATGATAACAATTGATTGTTTCCACCCCATCCATCATGTCACTAAGAGAAAATTTGCAGGCTCATCAATGTTCTCAAGCTAATTGTTCTTAAAATAATATATCCGTGGTGAGACAATAAAAATACTTTTGGTAAGAATGTATGTGTGGTGAGGCACCCACATTGCCCTCTATTGGTAATTATGCATAAGATGGAAATATTGTACCTTTACAGTTAGAACCTATGATGGGTTGCATAGCACCTCTTGGTGGTAGAAAAATATGGACTAGATCGGGGTTATCAAGCTTTTTTGATCATTGTACCCCCAGGTGGCCAGATATGGAGCAGTGTACCCCCAGCCACTGAATGGGGGACTAGATTTTTTTCTACCTATTAGATGTGTTAAAGGACTGAGGTGCCTAAGTGCAATTCTACTCCATCCTTCTCAAGTGCTTGAACAACTGTTAATGAAGTTTTTTGGGACTTCAGCACAGAATTTTATTTAGGTGTCCATGTCTATTTAGATACCCAATTTGTGGAGAAGAATCTGGCCCCATATCTCTTTATATACAAAGCAACTAGTTTGTCTTAATGATTTACACACCATAAGCTACTGAACATAGAAACAATAACGGGGTGGAGAGGCTTCTGTGTTACCAACAATCTCAACAGTAATACCATAAAGATACATGACAACCGGCTCCCAAAACAAGTCTTATATTCCCGCTCTAGAGGTGGCAAAAGAAGGATACCTTGAAGGTCAATGTGAAGACATGCAATACTAACATGAACACCTGGAAGACTCAAGCACTGAATTGTTTGTCCTCAATTGTGCCATGAAGTATGGCAAGGAATTGACCATTTTGAACAAGTTTGCCTAGTTATGGAGGCAGATAAGTGAGAGAGAGAGGGAAAGAGTTGTGACCCAAGATTGCCAAGATCCATTCTTTCCTTCTGGAACTGTATGCCATATCTACATTGAAAACATGCACGTCCCAGTTTGGCCTCCTGACTCAGCACCAGACTCAACAATTGTTCTGGAAGAGCTCATTTTGTTTTGGTTCTGAAATGGTTAATTCTGTTGCACTGTGAAGACATTACATCTTCTTTATGGTGAGTAAAACTGTTGCACATGTACACTGTGGACTCTTTGAAGAATGTTCTGGTAGCTGGTGAACTTTGACCTTAAGGGCTAGTCACATCAACTAGGCATGCGCAGTATTGAAGATTAGTTTTGGCACAAACTTGTACTTTTTTGTCTAGTTTCAGTGAAGTAAAAAATCAGAGATCACCAGGGATCTTGCTTTTCTCCATTAAAAAAAAAAATCCCCAATTTTCAGAGTAAAAATTAACCCAAAATCTACATTTTTTCCATGATCAGAATGATATACCACTTCACACCCCCCCACCCACCCCCCCCACACACAGTCCTTGACTTACAACATTTTGAGTCACAATGTTTCGCGCTTACAACGTTTATAAATTGACGCCCTGTTTCAACTTTCTGATGTCAGTTTTGACTTTACAACACTTGATCTGATGTGGCGCCATGCCAGTGAACAAGTTCGCTGTGTCACCCATCTCCCTGGAGAACATATGTCCAAACTTCCTTGGATCCTTTCTTTAAGAAAGCAGACAAAACTCCAGAAAAACCTGCAGTCAAGACTCCTGAGAAGACTCTAGCCAAGAACCCTTCAAAAAGTCCAACCAGGAGCCCTTCAAAAAGTCCAGCAAAGTCATGTCAAAGAAATCCTTCCCAAACAATATGATTGCTACTTACAATATAAATACATTAATGTAGCTATATTACTCATCTATAATTGATTGAGTACAAATTCTTGGGTATTTTTGGTGAAAATAGTGTATCGGGCCTTGGTTCAGGAACCAATCCCCCATTTATAACATTGTTTCTTATGAGAAAATTGGTTCCAAGTTACAACGTTTCGACTTAAGATGAGGTTTTCAGGAACCAATTGTGCCGTAAGTCCGAGGAGTGCCTGTATACACACACACACACACACACACACACACACACACACACACATATGCGTGCATGGGCCCACACACACACACACACAAACACACGCACACACACACGCACGCACACACACACACACACACACACACAGAGCCCGATACATTAGTGGCATTTCATTTTAAGCACAGAAAGAAAAAAAATTATACTTGATGACTGGACTGTAATTGGTAAATAAGAGTGGGGTGATTTGGGGCCTTAAAAACGCTGAGTGCCCTAGAGTGGGGGTCTTTTCATCTCTCTACCATAGGTCTCTGCCCTGGCACTTTTTGCCTGTAGCTTTTGCTCTGGCACTTTTTGCCCTGGTTCTTTTCCTTCTAGGAGAGTTCCAGGTGTGCTTGAGTTGTTTGGACCCAGTGTTTGCTATCCAATCTGATATTCTATCTGTTTCCTGTGGTGTGAATATTTGTGTATCTTAGTATAAGGCATGGGTGTCTTTAAATCCTAGACTTAACCTCTATGTCTCAGGGAGAAGTCCCTAGGGACACAAAGTGAGGGTATGAGAGTGGAGTGTGGGGCTTGTATATTGTATGGTGAGTGTGAACTGTGAGTTGAGTACCCTCTGTTGAGAAACAATCAGACCCTGCTGGAGCCTAAGAAATAGCTGCATACCACTTGAAGGTGGAAGTACTGTGCAGGGATTTAACAGCTGACCTTGTACCGTAAACGTCTCCCCTCAGCACAATGACTTCCCTATCTACTGGAAGACTGTTATCTTCATATTGAGGGACTACTGACAATGCCAAGACATAAGTGCAATTGAAACTTCTAATGTCATTTTTAGAATGTATTTTTTCTGGGTATAATACCTGAAGATTTGTTCCCCTATCAGTGATTGATGCCACCATTCTCTTTGGTTAGGAAACTGATGTCACTATTATGTTAATCATTTAAAAACTACTGCACCATTCACTTAGGCCAAGGATACTTAAGAGAAAGATTTAGTATGCAAGGGAATCCTTTTTGGGTAGTAAAATTCTGACTATATGATATACTGTTGCTATGCTTTCTACTATAAGAGACAGTAATATTATTTGGAAAGCATTTTAAATACTCATGTTATACCTGCTGCAACAGCCTGGCCCTGGATTTAGTTGGTACCAGTGAAATATCAGGAGCATTAGAAACCCATTTACTTTTTAAACAGACTCTGTATTTAAATCTTTTCAATTTTAAATCGATGCATTATTTAAACTACGTTAACTGTTAATTCAATTCATATCTTGAACTTATGCCAAAGTTTAACTGCATTACATTTCCAATTCTAGAGAAAAGACTTTTTGTTGGAAAATGCAGTCCTTGTACTAAGACAATTCTAGTCAAATGAGTAATTCAAAAATAGTATTATTTTGAAGTAAAACAAAACGGGAGATTGTTTGTAGAGTTGATTTACAATATTTTTACTTTGCTTCAGAGGGTTTCTTAGTAGTATATCAATATGCCTACATTTTTTTTAATTAAAAAGAGGCTATTCCTTGCTAGAACCAATTTCTGCTGTAAACTTGTAACATATGAGCCAGTCTAATCCAGAGTTAATTCAGAATGTGAAACTGTTCAGCAATGTTGGTTAAAAATATGGGAATACTGCCTAAGTTAACAATAAAGCTGTTTAGTGAACTTGAGATAAACCTTCAGAGTTTTATCAAGGCAGACAAGGTTCTTTGGGTGATATCTTTTATTAGACCAACTAAATAGTTGGAAAATTGTTTTATCTATACATTTTTTATCTATACATTTGTTCCAGGAAGATAAGATTCACCACCTACTACAGTGGAACTTGACATTTGTTTTGTGAATGCCCTACGCTATGAAAGGATAAATTACATCCCACTGCACAAACATAGAAATAGAACAATTAACAGAAGACTTTCTGTACACGCTGTACCTTGTGCAGGAATGTTTCCAGAATCTATATTAATCTCCCAGTCAGGAAATTCCATCTAGCTCTTATGTAAAAAAAAATTTCAGAACAAATAAAAATCAATATTTTGAGTCTGGCCCTACAACCACTTTTTACACAAATAAGTCAAAGAGACTTGGGGTAAATAAGTTTTATAGGGGTTTATCCATATAAAGAACCTTATGATTCTACTAGTCTATTTTATGAAGAATCTCTTTCCTAGCATAATGGATCTGAATTGTTTGCTGTTCTGTAATACTGGCATTGACATTATAAAAAGGCACATCTGACAATACAAGTACAGAAAGATTAAGAAGCAACCAGCTATTAATGCCCTTGGGTCTATATCAAAGTTAATGCCCAAATCCTACTTAACTTCTAAGGTACCTAAGTGGTACTTAGGACCCTACCAATGATCCTGTTCCACCTCTCAAGTCATTGAAAAAACATTAATTCAAAAGGTTGGGAGGTGGTAGGGAGGGTGCTCTTCTTTGGTACTCTTTATGACTTGGTGTGAAGATTAAGACGATGGATTGTTTCAAAGGTCAATATGTTAATGATTTTTCAAGGGGTTTGAGCAGAGTGGAATACAATTACAATAAAGGTTAAATAGGGCTTGGTCAAAGATGGCAAGTGACTGCTACTCAGGTATAGGTCATAAGCTACACAAAGGAGCCTAATTCCCAAAAGCAGAAGAATCCATTATCTATTGCCTCCTAAATGAAATGACAGCTTTCCAAATGACAAATTGGTCATTTTTACACGTGCAAGCTCCACAGCACCGGAAACTTTGAAACATGCCCAGCGCAATGACGTTTGCAGTTGTATAAGTGGTGAAATGTGCATCAGCATAAAGAAAATGGCTGTGGTGTGCTTTTGAACTAAAACGTCTCAGAAGTGCTTTAGTTCAAAAATGCACCACCACCATTTTCTCTGCACTGAGGGGCATTTTGCCACTTATACAACTGCAAGCCATGCAGCATGGTGTGCGGTAGCTCCGGTATGGGGCAGACTCAATTAATTGAGTCTGCTCCAAAGCAGCAGATCTCCAGCGAGACAAAAATGTATGCATATAAATGACTATTATCTTGGGTTCTTTTCCTCATATCTTGGATTGATTTAAGTTTTTATGATTTTCTTGGCTTCTTGTATACATTGATTCCACATGGTGCATGAAGAATATACAAAGTAGGGGATAGCCATCAGGCTAACACTTCACATAACTTAATGATGTCAAAGATCAAACAGACACAGGAAGAAACTAGGACTTAAATCAGAAATCTGTAGAAAAAAACATAAATGTAGTGTGAAATGAAGGTTAAAGGAAAAAGGCATACACGTGAACCAAAATATATGTGAGGTAATAAAATAACAGCAGCATTAATCAGACTCTCCAAGTCAATTTCTTTCACTATAATAGTTACATAGGTGGAATAAGAAAAATGAATGAAATCACATACCTACCTGCAAAACATATGTGCATTGTACACTACCACATTTATTTGTAGTGTCTTCAAATACTAATGACAGATTGTAACAGCCTTGACCACTACTGCATTTTGTGCTGGTGGTAACATGTCCCTTAAGCTAGAGTGAAGCTTCAGCCTTTCTGAGCATGATATAAGCAAGTCTCTCACCTTAGTTCTTTCTTCACTACAAACCTCGCACTTCGGTTCTTTCCTCACCTCCGAGCTTTTTTGCTGCCTAACTGCCAGCCAAAAGGTAATAGTATGTAAATACTTAGGAGGAGAAGCAAGGTCACTCTTTTGAAGCATTAAAGTTTCTACTGAAGTGACACTCTGAACTTCTTTTGGCACCAGAGTAAAGGAGGCCTAGGAAATGAAACACAGCTTCAGTATTGTTAACCCAAAGCGTTAAAGTATCCTGAGTCAGGACAAACATTTAATTTACATTTTCAACCATCTTTCTGGTTGAGGAAAAAATATACTAAACAAAAAAGGAAGCTGAGATTCTCACATGGAAATACTTCCTGCCTGTAGGGAATTCTTCTGCACTGCAGATTATAGAAGCCTCCTTCCCCCCCAGTTTTTTACATCCAGATTGGCATGCTTTTTACCTGGTGGTCCATTCCTGACCCCACTCTCCCACCCTCACTGGCTGTAGCTTTGGAGTGTAAAGAAACACCTGGCTCCTTGCACAGAGCTGCCTGATGGCTGTACTTTAGAGGTAGTTAGCTCAAATTGAACCATTTTGGGACTGCTTCAAGCAAAAAGTGAAAAGCTGGCCTTTTTCATTAGGGAAGCATATGCAATTTCTCTTGGATAATGTGGAAAAGGAATAGCATCTTCTGCTACTGCTACTGGCCCTGACACCTTTTTCTACTCCTAAAAATGTGGGAAGCAGTCATTAGAATATGTATATTAGATTTAGGCAGGCAAGTTTTTTAAGTAGATATGATCTCTTTTAGTAGATCTCTTTTATCTACTAGTTGGTCTAATAAAAGAAATCACATCTACTGAAAGAACCTTGCTTGCCTGTGTCCTTAGATCAACACAGCTACAACCAAAAACCCAGCAATATGTTAAATCTAGCAATCTACAAGCTTTTCTGAGTTTTTGGTTGCCTGTTGTGGCTGCCTACCAGGCTCCAAGATAACTGACCTACTTAGGAGGTCTTCTTTCTCTTTGTTAGCCCCTTCTCTTTTGTTTGCCAGATGAGGGTTCAGTTACCTAGTGGTTTTAGCCTTATTCCTCTCCAAAGATTTATAAGTTACCTGTTCAGGGACCAAATATAACCCAATTGCAACCTCCTACTGGATACTTTTGCCTTGCTATGGCAGCTCTTTTTCTTAAGCCCTCAGAGTAGCAAGGTGGGGAATGATATAACACCTTGTTGTCTCATCTACAAGGTGAAAGACCAAAAGTACTACTTGTACAGGTACATATGTATTTTTTTACTCACTCTCTTTCCCATCCTCTCCTCCTTCACACCTTTCTCAGCAATAACACAATTAACAGACAGTAGTCAACAAATATTAGCCATTTAGGTAATAGATGAATGCCAGCAGTTGTTTACTGCACTTATCAGGTAGCCGGCAATGATAGGCCCATAGGTGACATTTAACACTGTTTATGTCATAATTTTTATAGAAAGAAGACTCTCAGATCCTAATACTATGCCTCAACTATAAATTGGGATCTCTTTTAACTTTGAATTACTGTCAATTAGCAACAAAAAAATAAGGATGTGTGCTCCTCAGCCCCAAATGATACTTTTCAGGGCCTAAAAGCGGTGGTCAAGGTTTTTAGAAATGACTAATGGTTCAATTGTACAGACCTTAAAGGAATCTATTTTTTTATCATGGATGCTTAGTACTTTTTCAAAATTGTATAAGAGGCTCTGTAAATCCTTTTTTATTGGGTATCCAAAAATTAAGCAAATAATCCTTTTTCCTTCTTCACAGTAGATCACTAGGATGAAATCATGGAATGTTTATGAAGTAGATGAAATCCTGATATAAGCAATATATGAATAGCTAATTAGACTAAACTTGCAAAATTCTTTGGAAAGTTTTATAATATTTAATTTATGTAATGTTTCTGTTAAAGGAAAAATATTAGGAAAATGGGGGATGAGGCAGCAAGCATGTCAACTGAAAGATAACTTTTAATTACCACAAGCCCATTCATCAACTCAAACACACTGCACCCAAGTCTATAATCCCCTTCTGCAAGAACTCCCATTAACTTGTAGTTCCTTGTATGGAAGGCTTGCGGGATGCTTTTTTCTGCTTCCACGGAGGTTCTGTGTGAAAAATCCTTACACTTACAGAAAGGGAGCCAGATACATATTGCATAGTGAAAAACAGAAGTGAATCCTTAAGCGGGTTTGTGCTTTTATATATCTGCCCAAAGCCTCTAAATAAATGGTTTGCTCAACTGCATTTGAACTCCACTTGAACACTTTATTTTTATTTATTATTTTTATAGCATTGAAAACATACTAAGTAGTTTAATTTTAAACATTTTGTTTTTACTGACACCAATTGACAGTAAATACATTCGACTTGATGTTTACAAGTACCTTTTCCCTTTATTATGTCCATGATTTCAATTGAAGTTCTTATTGCTGCTGACAAAGTTATGTATGGTCACATCCAAACCTAGTGCAAGGAAAAGCTACTTCCCTTGATTTAACTGAGAGTTTTATATGCTCATTCCAGGACTAAATTTGTTTTACATGTTTTATTTATCTTTGAGGTATGTATATGCTGTCTTCTCCCTCATTAAAATATTGGAGGAACTGCTCATCTAGGGTCAGAACTTGTCGTGGATGACACAAATAGTGGTAGATGTATAAAGGGTAAATGCCCTTATAGCATTCATAGCTGAACATATATATTTGCATATTTTGCCTCTGCTAGATTCATAAACAAACTGAAGGGGCACAGTTAGTCAGCAAAACAAATCTTTTTTACCCACAAATTCAAGATGGATTTTCATCGCATATCTTGGCATTGGGCTTAATGACGTAATTCTGGAGATTAACACTGGTGAATATTTGGGTTGTTGTTTCATAATTAATATCCTTTAGAAACAGTGGCAACAGCAACAAAGTTCTGTTAATTCATGTGAAGAGAAAAGTCACCTTAAAATGCAGGCTTTGTCACACATTCACATGAAACAGTTGCAAATCATTGGACTGTTGTGATGTATTACAATTAGCACCATGAGATGTATGTTACATGTTCACTTGCAACAGTTGCAATTTCTTGGGATGTAGTGACCTATTAAAGTAGAACATATTAAGCAGATAATCCTCACCTGGAAGGGAACAATTTTGAAACGCTAAAAGGGGACTTAATATGTGCTAAACTGCTTGAACTTGGAGCTACTTGAATTTAACTTCACTTAGTGACTATACCTACAAGTGTTAATTGAATGTGATACAACCCTAATACTACATCAGTAGCAAAACAACTTGATGAAAAGGTCTTCCATTTTTAATACATATCTTGAACATTAAAGGTGCCTGTAGATGTCCTGGGAGGCTACTCCGAAGCACTGTAATTGCATATTAACTGAGTCTGCTGGAGCATGCTAATTAGCATGGTGGTCCAGCCAGCTTCCGCATCTTGTGCATCAGCATCTCCACGCTTCAAGATAGCAACAGGGGCATTTTAACTAGAGCTGATACATGAAACATTGCAGCACTTTAATTAAAGAAGCTAAGATCTGCTCTCATTACACCCCTTGTCAGAGGGGAAGGGACAGCCAGCGTGGTTTTTCCCCAATTTCCCTTTCCCATGTGGCAGCTGGAGGGATGCTGGGATGACAAGTTCAGGCAGACTATTTCCACAGCAGCTTGACTTGACAGATTGGGGAGAGAAAAGGGCAGGGCCCAGGAGAAGAGTAGGCTGGAAGTAGAGTGGTGTGGCATGCATTGGGCTAGAAGTGGTGAGAAAACGGTGCTGGGACCTGGGGCAAGAAGGCTGAGAGAGGCTTGCCAGAGGAGAGGAGCAGCTGAGGTGCCCCAGGTGAACGGGGAGAAGGTGGCAAGCCAGAGCAGGGTTTGAGTGGCTTGCTGCTGGCTGGGAGCAGACCTGTTGTGGAAGGGTGGAGCTGGAAAACTGCGTGTGGCTCACCCAGAGGGCAGCTGTGTGAACCAGTGAGAAGAGGCCTAGACAGGAAGGCTGAGGAGCCCAATGGAGCACTAAGGAGGAGCCTGGAGCACCGTGGGAGTGGGCTGTGCCAGGCTCAAGAGGTATCCCATGGGGAAATGCAGGGACAGGAGCAAGGAGGTGACATGGAGCCAGACAAGAAGGCCCCATACAGTCCTGCAGCTGACCTGAGCAGGGAGGTGAGCTGGCAAGTGGGAAGAAGTCCCGCTGAGGGGCATAAATCCTAGAGTCAAGTTCGGGGATGAAACCCCAGACAGCATCAAGGCCGGGGTTTGGCAGCCAAAGGGGTGGGGACCCAAGAGAGGGCCCCTATAGGAGTCAAAGTGCACAGTGGGATGCTGATAAGCTCCTGAACACAGCTCTTAATGTGAAACCCATCAGCCATGTGTGGCAGAGGCTGGTCAACTGAGCTTTAAGTTGATTTTCCTAAGTTACTGTTTAAAGAACCCTATTAACACAAAGTCGTGATGAGATTAGTCATGGAAACATTAGTCCTAGCTAAAGAACAGCTAAGGAAGAGCCGACAGTCAGGGAACATCTCTCTTTCTCTCTAATGGCAGGAGGTGTAGGTGAGATGGTATCACCTGGAAAAGAGAGTTCCAAGACAATGATGCCCATTCTGGTCCTGGATGTAGTAAGGGTTGGGTAAAGGGGAGGTTGGAGCCCCATGAAGAAACCAAAGGTGTGAGATCTTACAAGGCACCTTCAGGTACTGTCTCCCAGGAAGAACATCAAGACATGGCAGGTGAGTGGGAACAACTAACAGGACATGCAGGTAATGCTATTTTAAGATAGCAAGGAGTTATGGTACCAGGCAAGTCAGCACTGAAGCCCTACAATATCTGCCAGTGACACCCCCCTACCCAGATCATGTGTAAAACCCTCCTAGGAGATATGGTGAAGCCCTGAAGCTACATGTTGAAGAACTTGGTCTTGATTAAGCTGATTCAGTTATTTGGCTCTCCAAGCAAAAATATAAGCATGAGTATTTCAATTCCTTATTTGTGAAAGTATTTAAGCATATGCAAAACTGGAACTGAAGCACATGCTTACATATAAATCACTTCAGTGGTACCCTTGCATCTATGTAAAGTTAAGCATATACTTAAATATTTTCCTCAGTAGGTTTAGTTTCTTGGATCAGGGCCTTAAAAGTACTCTGCATTTCAACTATCCAGGTATCCAAGTAGTTTAAGCTCTTAGCTTATTAAAATATGTTCTCTTTACAAAGAGTTTTTTTCACACAACCACATAGGCTTAACAGTCATACTCCCTGTGTTAAACTATATGTAAAAGATCAATCTGTTTATGACTTCTCTATCTATCCCATTAATCTCCAATTACTCAAAGTTTTAGTGATTTTATGAAGAAAAACATTTATATCCCTGGAAAATAATGTTTTTTGTCCTTTCAAGTGCACTCACCACATTGAAGAGGTTGTAAAACTATATTTAAGAATCCGTGCTTAAGAAAGAACAATTTTCCTGGATTACATTCTCATTATAGAATGTTCAGAAACTCTTTTGCTTTAAGCCTAGCAGCACATGGTTGCATGCATTTGAATGCATTTTGACAAATACAAAAGCACAAGATTAATACGAGGAAATATAACTTTCAGCAACAACTTTTCTTGAAGTTGCCTCTCTTCCTTAACAGGGAAAGAGCAGAACAACTCGAGCTTATGAATACAAATTTAATCTGCCGTTGTATTCGAATACCTGGGACACCACTGGGGTAATTAACATGATATAAAACACCTAAGATTGAGAGATTCCTAAAAAGCCTTGTAGTGTTGTTTTAATTGTTGACAATTTCTAACTTAGTTACTGTCATTCAAAAAAATAGCTCATGAGTGAAGTCCAGAACCTGAAAAATGTACAATAAAATAGTTTATTTTAATAGAACTGAGATTGTTCCCAGACTAACTTGCTCAGGATACTGAAGTGGAATTCTAAGAATGGAAGCGATCATATATAAACATCTATCTATTTGAAATAAAAGTTTTTTCATCCAATTCTGAGATGAGCACGGGTTCTATATTAGATATCCCATTGTATTCTCCTGTGTCTTGCACAGCCATTTTAGATTTAGAGACTCCCTATACCTACAAATAAATGGCACTGCCATGGACATATGCATGGTCCTCCAATATGCTAATATACTTACGATAGAACTTCAATTCTGCTTTTTCCACATATGTACTCTCATCTCCATAAGGCAAGCTATTTCTAAGATATATTGATGATATCTTCATTATGTGGACACCTGGGAAGGAATACTTAAAGAAATTCCACCAGGACTTTAACAACTTCTATCTCTCCATCAAACTGATTGTTGTATACTCCACTCAGCAAGTTAATTTCTTGGACATCACTGTCAAACTTTGCAATGGCCTCATCACCATCATACTGTATCAGAAACCAACTGTCCACAACAGGTACATCCATGCCACTACCTTTCATTCTAAGTACACAACTAGATCTTTGGTTACAAATGTATCTGCTCTGATCCTACCAACCAGGATGCATACCTTAAGGATCTGTAACAGGGATTTCGACACAGTACCCCAAACTGTAACCACTCAAATCAACAAAATGAGACTCAGACTCGCCTCCAACCTGTTACAATACCAACCCTGTGACAAAGACAACAGAAGTCCTTTGCTTGTCACCTACAGTCCCCGACTTAATGTCCAGCATTCAATGACATTTGACCCCTCCTGGAAATGATGACCATCTCAAGGGTAGCTGTAGGGAACAAACATGTCCTGGAATTACACAGAGATCCTCCAAACTCAAACAACATCTCTCCAGTAATGGGCTACCTAACTTTTATTCTCACCAAACCACAAGACCAGCTGTTCTTCATCACCACATACCTCATGATCACTTGACTAAACAACATAGATTAGAACAGAGCAAGCAGAGGTAATAGAGCTGACAGAGGACCAGGTTCCTTCACTGCTTATCTACCAAATCATATATACAATTATCTGCCCACAATTGCCTTCTGTTATCTATGTTTAACAGATTAGGCAATCCCAATGTGAAAGAATGAATGGACACTGATTTGACATAAATTCCAGAAAGACAAAAACCTGTGACACAACATTTTACTTTCTCTGGATATTGCATCAGTGACCTCAGAATAGCTATTCTTAAAATGTTTTAAAAAATACATCTTGAATATGAAATTGCAAAACAAGAAATAATACACACATTGGATTGTGTTAAATTTGGTCCCAGGGGAGATTCTGGTTTATTATCCCATTATTTGGACTAACTTTTATAACCTTTTGTGGCTCAAAAGGTTAACTTTTGATGTTTTCAAGCCTCCTTCACCTCTTTTGGCAATGCCTCCTCCCCATGTTTTATCCTCTGCCTTTCCCTATTCTTTGTATTAAAATTACTTTATTCCTTTCTGTTTAGTACTCCTTCTCTCTTCAAGTCCATTCATGGGATCTGATGAAGTAGGCTGTAGCCTCTATGATAGCTTATAGTTTTTTGAATAAGTTAGTCTGTAAGATGCTACCCTGCCTAGCATAGCCAACTACCTCTGCCTATGGCCAGTTCTACTCCTACCATACTGGCTTAGCACAGAAGCTTAAATATGTATGCTCACTTGAGAGGAGCAGGAAATTTTTGTTAGGTCTGCATTGGAAAAGGATTGCCATTAGTTTAACTTGCCAACTCTTCTACAGAAGATACAGCTTACACCAGCAAAAAAGTGCGTTTGCCAGTAAAAGATTTTACTCATTCAATATGAGAAATCAGCTTTTAACCCAGTATGACTGTGCATACACAAGAACTTTTTTTCCTTTATGTGACTGTTACAGATGATAAAACCCCAATGGACATTGCTCTAATGGCAGTTTTTTGTGTAGCATTGGCCTTTGCCTCTGCTTCCACTTTTGACATTTATAGGTGTTTTCCCATTCTTTTTTTCTCATCCCTTTTATGTCTTACAGTAAGGATGAGAAATAGGATGCAGAGTAAATGAAAATAATAATTTTGATGTACATAGAAATCCTGAAACCATTTTACAGTATTGTTAAATATATATATATAGTGAAAAACACAGAGCATCCTAGCATTTCAAAACTGTCTCTGATTTTTATTTCACTGATTTGTAGAAATCAAAATTGAAAATTTAAAAACACCTGAGGAAAGTTAGGCATACCTTTCAATAATATTAATTGAAAGCATGCATCTCAATACCATAAACTGCTTTGAAAAATCTTAGCCCACACAGCTTCCCAGCAAGCCAACCAAAAAAACCCACAAAAAAACAAAAACAACCCAAAACAATTGGAAACTCTTATCTCCTAAATAACTCCTGTCTGACTGGAGAGGCAATCCAATATTAAGAAAATACTGTCTTCTGAAATGTGCTTTTAACTTTGTTGGCCCAGTGACCCCCAATCCCATACTGAATGTTCAGCACCCACATAACAAAATACAATCTCTGTCCTGAAGAGATCATATTCTAAATTATAAAGTTTGATAATTTGTTCCTACATTATCATCAGCTACTGTGACTCAGGTAATTTCTGAAGTCTGGGATTTTTAAGTGTCTTCAAGAATGCTCAGAGTTAAGATGAATGCTGCTTAATTTAGTGTGATGTAAATTATACTAAATACTTAATAAATCAATCAGAGAGAGATTCTTGGTGAATACACATGACTTAATTCATGAAAAGGGCTGCTGAAAAAGTTCTACAAGTATTGTGTATGTCATTCTCAGAATTACAACTATATGCATATGCGTGTGCATATGTGTGTGTATTTATAAGGTTGTAGTTTAGTTACTTTATATATATAGTAACCAAACTATATATGGATATACATGCACGCGCACATGCACACACACACACACACACACACACACACACACACATTAACTACAAATAAATAAAGTAACCAAACTACAACCTTATAAATATTCCTCTCCAAAAATCTTATAACTATTAATATAAATCTGTGAAAGAATTAGGAATAGACTTAAGATTCCAAATGGGAGTGAGGAAAACTGAAGTACCATAATTACAGTATCTGTTTCTAGCTATGCAGACACTAACCACATATTCCTCATCAGAACTAATGTGCATTCATGCAACTGAAAACTGGATGCAACTGAGAAAATAAGAGGAGAATAGTAAAAATTTATGCAGATACTGTAAAAACAAATTGTTAAGCCTTAAAAAAAATCAAAGGGGAGTGTGAATGAATTTATGCAAACTTCATTTATATATTTTTTATATAAATCCTGCAGTGCCTTGTATCTACTTTGCATTAAATTTTTCTATTTAAGTGGTGGCCAACAGCAAAGATATTATTTGAAGGTATTATTCAAATAATAATATCCATCATTTGGTGCTTTCTTCTTGAACAATATTAAAATAATGACACAGAAGTTTGCCACATCCCCAACATATATCACACTCTCCTGTGATGTTCCCAAACCTTTCCTTTACTGTAAAATGGAAAATAAGAAACAGGAGAGGGAAAATGATATGGTAACTGCACAGTTGTAAAAGTCATAATTGAAAACCAGAAAACTATTGTGTGCAAATACAGTACTATCAATTTCCCACTCATATCATACAAACACAGACTTTCCATCCACAAGCACATTCAGGGAAGGTATTTGGTAAAGTTATTCTTACAATTTAAAATGAGGAAATTATTCAACTTTACTAATTATCTGTGAATGAACATTTTTTTACAAGTTTATGACTTATTTGTAGCCATTCTTATGCATAAAATACACCATTCTCATTTGGCTTATGAACTTTTCATTGCAAAGTTACATCAAACACATGTTATTCTTTCTACTTGATTGGTCACATAAATCACATGATATTGTTCCTGCTCCTTGATTGGCTGACAAGTTTTTATAAACATAAGAGTTTGATAACTCACTTCCAGTGTGAACACATGTGAGAACATATTTGCACAAGTGTATGCCATACTGTCAACAGGTATAATATCCTTATGGAAAATTGAAAAGACAGTTAATATTATATTTCAGACATTGAATGGAAATTTCATTTTTGTAATGTATTTTTCTATAATTTGTTTTACTTATTCTAGGTCTTATTAGCTAAAACCTATTATAATAATATTATATTATTTCCCCTGGCCAAAGGGGATGATTTGGTGAGTCGTCTGAGGATTGAGGGCAAGCTTGGTGACAGCAAGCATGAACCGATTATTTTCTCTGTCCAACACAGGGTGGGCAAATCCCTCAGTAAAACAGAAATCCTCAACTTGAGGAAGACTGACTTTCACAAACTCAGGAGACTGGTCAGTCAGGCACTGAGGGACCATGGCCCCCTAGGAAGGGGAGTCCCTGAGGAATGGTTGTTCCTAAAGAACTCAATCCTCAAAGTGCAAGGGAAGTCCATCCCATCCTGCAGGAAATGCAGTCAGAGGCCAGGGAAGCCCCCTTGGCTCAATAGGGAACTTCTAGGTTTCCTGAAACTTAAAAAAGAAGCCTACACCAGAAAGAAAATAGGAATCATCACCAAGGAGGACTACTCAGCACTAGGCCATATCTGTTGGGAGCAGTCCAGAAAAGCCAAAGTGGTAACCAAACTCAGGCAAGCCACCAGAATCAAGAATAACAAAAAGTAATTCTTCAGATATGTGGTAAGTCAGACGAAGAACAAAAGCAACATTGGCCCCCTGCAAGATCAGATGGGGCAGCTGACATCTGATGCCCAAGAAAAGGCCAAACTCCTAAATGATTACTTTGCATCAGTTTTCACCTCCCGAGGAGGGTCACACTGTCAGACAGGATGCAAAGCATCCAGGGCTTGGGAGATGGACCCACAATAAAAGTAGATTAAATGAGAGAACACCTTGAGAGGCTTGACATCCATAAGTTCATGGGCCCAGATGAATTGCACCTGAGATTCTTAAAAGAGCTGATGGATATCATAGCATGCCCTATGGCCAAAATATTTGAAAGCTCATGGCACTTGTGTGATGTACCAGAAGACTTGAAAAGAGCCAATGTGGTCCAAATCTTTAAGAACGGGAGAAAGGAAGATCCAGGGAATTACAGACCTATCAGTCTGACATCCATCCCTGGAAAGATCTTGAAGAAATTATCAAGGGATCCATCTGCAACAGTTTAACAGAAGGCAACCTACTGAATGCCAACCAACATGGTTTTATTACTCGAAGGTCTTCCCTGATCAACCTCCTGCCTCTGGCAGGGGGGCTGGACTTGATTTCACGAGTTCCCTTCCAGCCCCTAATGTCTATGAAATCTATAAAATATAGTTTAAATTTAGCGGAGAGATCTATGACAATAGGCTGTTTGATCTGCCTTCTCTATACCAGTCATTATTCATATCTGTATCAAATCTCCTTTTATTTAGCTCTTCTTTAAGTAAGCAACTCTAATCCTTTCTCTCTTATATTATATGGAAGTTTTGCACATCTCTAATACTTCTCATTGCCTATCTCTAAATCTCTTCAATTTATTTCTCTCTCCCCAACCCCTCCCTTCCTCCACTCCCAGCCACCAAGATAGAGCAAGCAGAACTGAAAGCAAGATATTTCAGGTCACCACTGATTTTTATAATGTTATATTTTTAGTATTATTTTCCATTCCATCCTCATTCATCCTAACATTTTATTTGCACTCTGCACTGAGGCTGCACCATAAGTAAATGTTGTCTTTTAGCTGCTCATGAGTAGCCCCACTTCTTCTTTTTCTATTTTCCTGAAAAACATCCCAAAGTTTGAAGTCTAAGATATTTTCTTCCCAGTTGGTATAATTAATTTAGTGAATATGAGCATATATCAGTCATTGAAATATTGCTTGCAAAGTGCATTTCCTTGTATTTATAAACAATTTATTTTATTTGCCACCTTGCTCAATTAGCTTGGTGAGGCTTCTCTCAAGTTCAACAGTTTTTGTTCTTGACTAACATCAATAATTTTGTGTCATCTTCAAACTCAGTGACTTTACTGTTCAACCTCTTTTCTAGATTATTAATAAATATATCAAATACTACTGATGCTAGTATGGAACCTTGTTCTTGAAGCATTCCAGTGTTAACCTTTAGACTTAAGGAAAATTGAACATTAACCCTCCTCTTTGTTGTCAGCCTCCTAGCTGTTTTCTTATACATGAAAGTACTTGGCTCCTGTGGCATCTTACTTACCTGAACAGGCTGTTGTACAGTACTTTACCAAAGGTTTTTGAAAGTAAAAGTAGTTATGCCAACAAACTCTTGTTTATTGAGTATTTTCTTTGATCTTTCAAGAATTCTAATATTACTGAGATAAAAATGTATTTTGTTTTCATGAGATGTAGTAGTCAGAGTTTCTTATATCATGATCACCTAAGTGGTTTATAATTCTATTTTTAATTAATCATCTCATCTAATATACTGGTATATAAATCAGGTTTACCCAATTGTAATTCCCAAGAAGAACCTCCATACCTTTTATAAAAAATCACTCATTACATACACTCCAGTACTCTGGAAAAGCCAGTTATTTCAATGAGAAATTGACCCATTAGGGTTATAATGCCAGCAGTGACATTTCTAAAATCTAGCATTACTCCCAGCCTGATACCTACCATTAACTAATATTTGGATTAAGGTTTCTGGTTTGATCCAAAGTGATCCAAAGGGATAAAACATTTAAGATATCCAAAGAAGAAGACCTCCTATCCTATTTGCAAGTGGGTAAAAATCCTGTAGGCTAGGATTTTACATTTAAGTGACATTCAGTAATTCAATTCAATTAAATCAATTCAATATACAAAGTTATAAAAGATATTCCTGAGCTTTGTGAAAGTACAGTCTAGCTTCTCTTTCACATAACATAGACTGAGTATCTGGAACACAGAAACACAATAAAAGCTTTTTCTCACATTATGCAAGTTCTTTAGTGATAGTCATTTAAATCACAAGATTATTGGACATTTTTAGACAATTTTCTTGTCACAAAAAGCGATGGCAGCCGAAATATACGTGATGTGTAGACAGATAATTAACTGCATAAGTCACCACATAAGTTAAACAAATGACCATGTAAATTCAACAAGTAAGATTTAATTTGGAAGGCCTTCAAGGAAGTTCAAGGCAGGTAATACTGTTGCAATTATCTCAGTGTTCTTTAGGACAAACTTGTGAGGGATAAGGAGGGAAAAATACACATAATTAAAAGTTGGATTAAGAGAAAATATTAATTTATTTATTGTACTTATGTTTTGTCTAGTGACCACTGACACAGATGGAAGATTTCAGTCAAGGTCCCAATTTGAGAACTAGTATAAGGGCACATGAGGTAAGAGATAGGTAAAAATAAATGAATGACTGATACAAATACATTGCGTCAGTGTTCAGAGGCAGAAGGGCATCTTTGAAAGCTTTCCTAAATAAGCCATCTACTTGTCATCTTTGTCCTCTTCACCTCCTCCTCCTCCTCCACTGTTCCAATTTATAAACTACATTTTTCTGCTTAAAGATTTTATCTTATTACTGCAAATGGCAACTCAAACTACCAGT
Organism: Alligator mississippiensis; assembly: GCF_030867095.1. Lineage (NCBI taxonomy): Eukaryota > Metazoa > Chordata > Crocodylia > Alligatoridae > Alligator > Alligator mississippiensis. The sequence goes on from NC_081824.1 coordinate 369,346,596, forward strand.
TGAAGGACTTTACATTCTTTGAAATCAAAATATGAGGGTTGATGTCCAGGGTTGTATATATTAATGCAATCCATTAAACTTCATTTGACATTTCATCTTGGGACAACCTAAAAACCAAGGGTGCCTATACATGTATATTGAGGCTGCTCTGACATGCTGTAATGAATTGAGTCTGCTGGAGTGTGGTAATTATTGCACTCCAGCAGACTAGCATCACATGTATCAGTGTCCCTGGTCTGAAAAGGGGTGGGGGGGGGGGGTGGGAGGGGGAGGCACTTTAATTAAAGGTTGCTTGCCATGCTTTAGTTAAAGTGCCCTTGCCATTTAAAAAGAAATCAATTAGGAATGCCTAATGATCAGGTATAACACATATACATTTCAGAAAGGAGCTTATTTCTCTCTCTCACAAGCTAGGTACAGAGGTTCAGTGAGGTTAGAGGGAGGTTAGATCACGTTAAAATGACCACTTGATTTAATTTAGTTCACATTTAGATCCCTACGTAGGTTGATCATACAAACTGTATAGAAGTTCAGGAAAGTTAGATCCATCTAAAAATGGCTGGCTCGATCTAAGTTAACTGTATCTCATATATAGTCTAACTTAGATCAGGTCCAGTGAAACCAATCCAACTGAACTTTTGTACATTTCACAATGCAGTCCTGGAGCTGGAAAAGCCCAGTCATTGGACCCAACCCCAGAGCTGAACTTTTCTTACCCACCATTATTACACCTTTCTCAATATTTTTCTCTTAAAACTAGTGTTATAGCTGAAGGGATTTAACAATGGGATTACTAAAAAGAGAAAAGAACAACCAAATTCCTAAGTCTTCTTCTAAACACACACACACATTGTGCTGAACAATTGAACCCTGAAAATCACATAAAAGATGCTGACTTGAAACTCATGCCATTTACAACATTTTTTCAGATATTAAAGTGTGATCTGTATTTAAATTATGCATACTGTATTATGAATGGCATTTAATAAACAGCATATAAGCTTTACTTACTGAATATTCGTACAACAGATAATGCAATAGTGATTTGTCCAAACAACCCTTTAAAAAAAATAAAAACTTTAGATCTATAAATTTACACCTCTGCATGTTCCTTATCTACATACAGACATCACAATGCATGCTTATTTACCACAATACAGCAAAATCTGCCAAGCCAAAAGTAAGAGTTTCATCAGATACTATAATACTCCTGATGCATTATGCTAAAATTATTGACAAGAAAAATGACCTAAAAAAAACAATTAAATTAAGTTGGTACCAACACTGAATATTAAAATAAATCAATCAAAGGCAATCAAATAAGTAAATGTACAGCATATACATAAGAATGTAGCTGAAATCAATGACATATACAAATTATATTAATAGAGGACAGGCAGTAAAGCACTGTAATACAAAAGTAAACACCATCATTATATTTAGACTACAATAAGCTTGCCCTACTCTCTTCAGCAAAACATACGAATTGTACAGATTTGATTACACATGAAATGCCTAATCACAATGGATCATAACTGACTGATAGTAAAGGAAGTTCCTCAGAAGAAATGCTAAATGAATAACAATTAAAAAATCCATTAAACAGAGAAAGGCTTCTTGATATAAAATATTCCTTTTTCCTTCTGTTAACACCCTAACAAAATCACTTGTTAAAATCTCATATTGGAAGTGAAATGGTAAGGCCATCTCACAGAAGTTTACAGTACTTGTTTTAAACTGCCTCCAATGACTTAATTTTAAACTAATTTAATGCAAAATCAGAAATGGGAATTCTATGGCTTTTTCATATTCATTTGGCAAATGTAACCCGAGTAGTAATTGTCATGTTGGATTTATAAATTACATTGTTAATGTTATTCTTAGGTACAACTAAAATAATTATATATTCCAATTCTGGAATGGAACTCAATGCAGCATTGATAGTAGATCCTTGCTTTAAAGTAACAACAAATTTATGAGCAGGGATCCTGATTTCCTCTAATAAAAAAAAAATCCCCAATTTTTGGATTAAAAAAGTAACCCAAAATTCACATTTTTCCGTGATTAGAATGAAACACTGATAATATATAGATATATATATATATAGCAGTGTTTCACTTTGATCATGGAAAATGGTGGATTTTGTATTACTTTTTTAATCTGAAAATTGGGTATTTTTTTATCAGAGAAAACCAGGATATCCATTTATGGGGTATCTGCAAAGGTTCCACCTATTTTATCTTACAGAATAGTAGAAAAATGCACTGTAAAAGAGGTCATCCCATCCAGTCCCCCACTGAGGCAGAATCAATTTTGTCTAAGCCATCTCAGAAAACTGTTTGCTATACCTGCACTTAAAAACTTCAAGCAACATAGATCTTACATTCTACGCAATCTATTTTAATCTGTAACCTCCTGTAAAGATAGAAAATTCTTCCCAATATTTAACTTAAATCTCCCATATTATGACTGAAGTCCATTTCTTCTTGTCCAGGCCCCCTTGGGTACAAAGAACAATTGATTAACTTCTTAATAATGTGTTTGTTACCTAAAAATTATGACCTCTCCTTATCTTTTCTGCAATACTTTAAGTTCATGCAATTATTTTTGTTGCCTCCTCTGGACTTTCAAATGTTTTTACATTCTTCTTGCTGTGTGGCGCCTCAAATTGAGCTCAGTGCTCAAGGTATAGAGTGGAGGTAGAAGGTGTAGAGTGGGGTAGAGATTGAGTCACCTCTTCTCAGGTCTTGCCAGGCCTCCATGAATTCTCAATGGTAATAATCACAGGCTCTGCAATTATTTCAGCCTACTCCTTGAATCTTCTAGGGTAAGTCCTGATTTGAAAACCTCTTGCTTATTTAACAAACCTTTAATAGAATGCCTCTAATTTGGTAGTGACAAATCCAATACTTGGCATGCCTTGTCCTCTCATTCCCACAAGCATGGTCCAAACCCAGAAGTAAACCAATGAAGTAACTCTGGGGTCATCCATTTTTGAGCATGCTAGAGAACCAAGTCCTGAAAGCAGCTGGAAAGGGATGCCCTATGTAAGGGCCCTGCCCCTTTGGAAGGCTTGTAATAAATTTAGTAATTCTCAATGGTGATGCCACAAGATCCTTTCAAGGATGCCACCCTGCCACTGCTGCCATATGAAACTGTTTCCAGGAGATGTTATGCAGGACTGGACAAGTAAGCAGATGACCCAGGATGAGTCACCACACTACAGCTGACCCAGATGGGAGGGGTCATGAAGAGGTTGCTGCTTCTGGCCAGCCTGAAAGCCCAAACTATGAACCATCACTACAGATATAACACAGGAAGCACAGCAACAGCCTGCTCCTGTGTTTCTTAGTGTACAAAGAGTGCCTCCTGCTCATCGTGAGGTAAATCATCAGTGGTGGCAGTCCCTCAAAGTCAAGGATGATGATTGTCAGGCTTGGTGGGTCCTCAGGTGACTGAGGAGCCCAATTGTGGATGCACACATTCTTCAGCAATGCGGGTATGTTGTTGTGTGGGGGAGTGAGATTTGCAGCCCCAAGCTGGTCTCCTTCTCCTTCTTTCACCACCGCTGTTCCACCTTGGTAGTGAGTCATTGGGCCTCAAAGCGGAGCGTACCTCCTGCTCTTCATGAGGTAAATGCAGAGAGCATGTCTTGCACAAGGAAAAAAAGGGTCTCTCTCTGACCCTAAATTCAGAAAAGTTATGGAATGATGCCTTGAATCTAAAAATATTGAGAACCACTGTGCTTATGTATCCATGATTGTGGAACTAGCTGTGACCAGTGAGTCAGCAGCTTCAAAGAAGCTTTACTGAGAGTGCAGGAACAAACTGTCCCAATGTGCAGGAAGACTAGCAAGTATGGCAAAAGACCAGCTTGGCTTAGCAGAGAATTCTTCAGTAAATTAAATCACAAAAAGGAAGCTTATAAGAAGTCAAAACTTGGACAAATAACTAGGAAAGAATATAAGAGCATTGCTCAGGCATGCAGGGATGAAGTAAAGGAGGGCAAAGTGCAACTGGAGTTGCAGGTAGAAAGGGATGTGAAGGGTAACAAAAAGGGATTCTAGCAGTATGTTCGTAGCAAGAGGAAGATCAGGGAAAGTGTGGGTCCCTTACTGAATGACGGAGGCAACTTTGTGACAGAGGATGTAGAAAAGTCTGAAGTGCTCAATGCCTTTTTTGCCTCAGTCTTCACAGGCAAGGTCAACTCCCAGACTACTGCATTGGGCAGCACAGTTTGGGGAAGAGGTAAGCAGCCCTCAGTGCTGAAAGAACAGGTTAGGGACTACTTAGAAAAGCTGGACATGTACAAGTCTATGGGACTGAATGAGATGTACCCAATGGTGATGAGGGAGTTGGCTGATGTGATTGCAGAGGCATTGGCCATCATCTTTGAAAACTCATGGAGATCAGAAGAAGTCCCGGATGACTGGAAAAGGGCAAATATAGTGACCAGATTCAAGAAAAGGGAAGAAGGAGGATCAAGGGAACTACAGACCAGTCAGCCTCACCCCCATCCCTGAAAAAATCATGGAGTAGATCCTCAAGGAATCCAATTCTAAGCACTTGGAGAAGAAAAAGATGATTAGGAACAGTCAGCATGGATTCACCACAGGCAAGTAATACCTGACCAACCTGATTGCCTTCTATTATGAGGTGACTGACCCTGTGGATGCAGTGTAATTTGATTTTAGCATGGTTTTTCATACGGTCTCCCACAGCATTTTCACAGGTAAGCTAAGGAAGTATTGTCTGGAAGGATGGGCTGGAAGGTGGACAGAAATCTGGTTGGAGTATCAGGCTCAGAGAGTAGTAATCAATGGTTTGATGTCTAGCTGGCAGCCAGTATCAAGTGGAGTGCCCCAGGGGTCAGTCCTGGGGATGGTTTTGTTCCATGTCTTCATCAATGACCTGGAAGATGGTATAGAGTTTACCCTTAACAAGTTTTCAGATGACACCAAGATGGGGGGTAGTAGATACACTGGTGGGTAGGGCTAGGATTCAGAGTGACCTATATAAAATGGAGGATTGCACCAAAAGGAATCTCATAAGTAGTGTTCTGCATTTTCAGTTTCTATTTAAAAAAATCCAACAAAACTCTAGGAATTTGTTGGGGTATATCTTCAAAGCATAAAAACTGGGATGAAATCAGGGTAAAAAGAAGAAAAGGGAAAAAAATCAGGCCCATTCCCCACTCATGCCGGTTAACAGGGATTTGAACTGAAAAACAGGTGGCGCCAGTAAGCTAAAAGTGCCGCTGTGCTGGTTACCTGAGAGAGAGATTTTTGGCCAGATGTGGGGGAGGGGGTGGCAGCAGCCACATGCAGAGTGGAGGGTGAGGAGATGGCGGTGGTCACATAGGGGCTGGGGAAGGGTGGCTGGATCCACTGCCTAGGTGCAGGGGGCTCCCAGCTCTGACCTCAAGCAGGGCAGGATGAGCCATGGGAATTGCTCCCAGGGTGGGCTCCCACCTGCACCCTGGCAGCTCTGGCTTTGGCCCTGCCCCAGGTGCTGGGAGCTTCAAGCCCTGAGCCCCACCAGGGGAGACAGGAGGGAGAGCCCAACCCCACTCCCTGAGGCAGGCGCTGCAGCTGGCTGCTTGACATTGGCCCATGGGGCTGGAACCACTGCCTGAGGGCATGAGGTTCCTGGATCTGACCTCAGGCTGGGTGGGATGGGCCACAGGAATTGTTCCTGGGGCAGTCGGGTCCCACCTGCACCCTTGTGGCTCTGGCATCAGCCCTGCCCCAGGTGTTGGGAGCTGCAAGCCCAGACCCCCACCTGGAAAGGCAGGTGAGAGAGCCCGGCCCTGCTCCCTGCAGTGGGAGCTGCAACTGGCCAGTTGGCACAGGCCCATGGGGCTCGAGCCACTGCCAAGGGGTGTAGGGTTCCTGGCTCTGACCTTGGGCGGGGCAGGGCAGGCCACAGAAATCATTTCTGGGGTGGTTGGGTACCACCTGCACCCCAGGAGCTCTGGCTTTTGCCCTGTCTTGGGAGCTGAAACCCCAAGCCCCATCATGAGGCGAGGGATGCCTGGTGCCACTTCCAGCAGCAGGGGGCTGTACCTGGGCTCTCAGCATGGGCCTGTGGGGCTGGAGCCACTGCCCAGGGCTGTGGGGATCATGGCTCTGACTCTGGGCAGGGTGGGAGGTGCCAGTGCCAGGGTAGGTGTTGGGTACCCCGCTTCCCAATGCTGCCACCCACCCCGATCACTGGGAAGAGCCCAGTACTGCTGCTGGCCCCAGCCTGCAGTGGCAGCAGGCTGCAGTGAAAGCAAGCTACTGCCCACCTGGAGCACTGAGAAGAGCCTGGGGCCAGTGGTGGCATCAGGTTCTTCCCATTGCTTGGGGCAAGCAGCAGTCTGCTCTCATCCTGCGCACAGATCCGGGGGCACATGGCCCCTAGAAACAGCCTAGCACAGCCCCCCAGGCTGTGCTAGGCTAACACGTGAAAAACAGGTGAAATCAGTGAAAACTGAATGTCTTTAAAAAAAGCAATTAGCTTTTCCAGTATCTGTACTAAAAAATTGCTTTGTTACCATCCCAGCTGATATCACTGCAGTAACTTCCTACACCTGGTTTGTGATCTGTCACAAATCCCATCCTTGCATTTTCGTTTTTTGCATTAGTCAAAAGACCTTCAACGCAAGTGGAAAATAAATCTTTCATTTAATTCTGATGTCAGTAAAAGTATATAGAGCTTAAAATCAATGTCTTCTCCCTCTTCCCCATACTTGCTCTTCCTAAACCAAATGTGCTTATCCATGTCAATTTCCTCAGTTACCCCAATTACATCATAATTTTGTGAGGACTTCCAGATTTTTTTGTTTATTCCTCATGCTATTTTTATTAGTTTACATTTAAATTAGAGTGAAACAGAGGTTGCCTTTCATTGCCATAAAAAATGATGGCAGCACAAAGAAAAAGGGAATAGACAATGGGCAATGTATGTTTTGCCTGGTAAAGTGCACCGTCTGTACTAGAACATATACCAGCGCAGTTGATTCTCTTCAAATGGTAATATATATTTCTAGGCTTTGGTAATTAGTTGATCACCTCTCTAAGTTCCCTTGTGAACTTGTCAAGATGTCCTTTTTGTCTATCTGTTCCTCCTCTTTCAAGGACATTATCTTGGTCACCTGGCTCTTTCTTTACCTTTGAGCTTTTGTTTCCATCCCAAATTGAAGCTAGTTTAAAGCCCTCTTCACTATGTTATGAAGCCTAAGACCAAAGATGCTTTCTACTTTCTTTCTCATGTAGATACCATCACCATTCAGCAGGCCTTTTGCCTGCAACACCACCCAATGGTTAAAGATCCCAAAGCCTACAGATTATATCACCTGTGCAGCCATGGGCTGGTTTTCAGGATGAATCTTTTCTAACCTGGGTCTTTACTCTTAACTGGAAAGATAAACAAGAACATAACCTGAGCCAATGTCTCCCTCAACCTCACATCTGGAGCCCTGTAGTCACTTTTGATCTGCTTAGAGGCAGTATTGTATGTCCTGATATGGATGGAAGCATCTTAGTAGTAGTCCTAGGACTAGAATAGTTTCATAGATTTCATAGACATTAGGGCTGGAGGGGACCTCGGAAGATCATCGAGTCCAGCCCCCCACCCAAAGGCAGGAAGTCAGCTGGGGTCATAGGATCCCAGCAAGATAAGCATCCAATTTTATCTTGAAGGTGTTCAATGTAGGTGCTTGAACCACCTTCAATGGCAGACTATTCCAGACCTTAGGGGCTCAGGCAGTAAAGAAATTCTTCTTTATGGCCAGCCTGAAATGGTCTTGCAGTAGTTTATAGCTGTTCAACCTTATAATCCCATGGGGCGCTCTGGTGAACAAACATTCCCCCAGATACTGGTGGTCACACCTGATAAACTTATAGGTGGCCATCAGATCACCCCTGAGCCTGCACTTTTCCATGCTAAAGAGCCCCATAGCTCCCAGCCTGTTGTTGTAAGTTCTGTTTTCCTGACCTCTGATCATGCACGTGGCTCCCCTCTGGACTTTCTCAAGCTTCTCCACATCCTTTTTGAATTGTGGGGCCCAAAACTGGATACAGTACTCCAGCTGCGGCCTCACCAAGGCTGAGTACAAGGGGAGAATGACATCCTGGGATTTGCTTGAGAAACATCTATGGATGCAAGCTAGCATTTTGCTCGCTTTACTAGCTGCAGCATTGCATTGAAGGCTCATGTTCATCTTGTGGTCAATAATGACCTCCAAGTCTCTTTCTTCAGTAGTACTAGCCAGTGTAGCACTGCTGAGCCTATAAGGATGCTGCAGGTTTTTCCTCCCAGGGTGGAGAACCTTGCATTTTTCAGTGTTAAATACCATCAGGTTCTCATCTGCCCATTTGCTAAGCCTGTCCAAGTCAGCCTGGATCGCTCTCCTGTCTTCAGGTGTGAATGCTTTGCCCCAAAGTTTGGTGTCATCGGTGAACTTGGCCAGTTTGCTTCTGACTCCAATGTCCACATCATTGATGAAGATGTTGAACAACATGGGTTCAAGAACAGAGCCTTGGGGGACCCCACTGGTCATAGGGCACCACGACAATTGACTTCCATCAATTACCACCCTCTGGGTTCGACCATGGAGCCAATTTCCCAGCCAGCAGGTCGTGGTGGACCCAAAGCCACAATTGGCCAGTTTTGCCAAGAGGTGATCATGGGATACCAGATAGAAAGCTTTTTTGAAGTCAAGATATATGACATCAATCTCTTCTCTCTTGTCCAGGTGATAGGTCACCTGGTCGTAGAGGGAAATGAGATTGGTCAAACATGACCTACCCGCAACATCCTTCAGGATGTTGGTGTCAGCCAGTCCATTAAGGATGGCCTCTCTAATAAACTTTTCTAAGACCTTCCATGGTTTGGGCAATGATTTTCTTAATATCTCAGCTCTGGGTTTCTGGCAGACAATATCTCTTCTATAACAATAGGTCAGGTTCAGATAGATATCTCTGTCCTCCACAAAAAGGGATTTGCCAATCATCTCCACCCTTCACTTTATCAAGGGACAAAGTCAAAGGTGACACAAATGATAAGTATATTATTTGTTATAAACCCAGCATAAATCAGAGTAAGCAGCGAGGAAGGAGGAAAAATATTGCTAGTTTGGGTAAAGTTTAGAAAAATATTTTGATTTTCCATTTTGCTATTTTTCCCAAATCCAAATGTATTAACCAAAATATGCTCAGGTTATAAAGTACAATGGTATCAGTACAATATGCATGCCTGTGAACATTCATAACTTTTACTGGAAAAAATATTTTTTATTTCAAAGTTTGCAAAAGAGCCAGTCAATAAAGTAAGTAAAGCTTTCTGTCTACATACGTATGTATATATGTTACAAAACATTAAAAAAGGGAAAAGAAAATCTGTGTGTCCCATTGTCTTATGGGCAGCAGCAGAAACCATGAATCTGTTCCAGTAGCTGTCAGCTCAGCAGGAGGAACACGCTTCCACATTCCAATAGCTACTAATTACCACTGATATGGAAGTTTGTTCTATCCCTGTCTCCATACCCCATTCTATATGGGTAACAAAATGCAAGAACAGCCATGAACAGTCATAGAAGGGGTATTACCACTACTACTGCAAGAATGTTAGTAAGTTCTATGTCTCAGTAGGCAGGCTAGTCTTAATTAGGGGCTATTCACTTAGTCATTAGACAAAACTCATACTGACATGATTTTTGCCTGAGTAAGGATGGCAAGATTTGTCTCTATATGCATCTCTTATTTGCTAGAACTCCTTCCCTATGACATCACAGGTCTTTTTTATATAAAATTAATTTTATACTTTCTTAACTTCCTTTTCCTTTCTCTTATTTTAAATATATATGGCAGGCTTGCCAATTGGAGCCAGATGGCTCAGGCTGATTGGTGGGGGCACTCACCTTCCCCATCAATCACAAGAGGGAGGAAGAGAGGCTTGACCTGCCCTGACCTAGGAGTGAGGTGAAAAAGAGGACCTGAGAGGGAACTAACCCCTCAGGCTTTTCCATTGGTCAGTTCCCAAACTGGGGGCAGAGCCTCCAGGGGAATAAAAGCCCATGTGCCAAGTACATGGGTGGCTTTGATGAGGGACGATGAAGAAGGGCTGTAAAAGAGCTAGTAGAGCTTACCAGTGGGGCAGAGTAGTTGCCCCAGAAGCACCTTGAAGACACCTGCACCAAGCAGGAAGCAGCAAGCAGCTGCGTCCCAGCCCTGCCGCAGAGGAAGCCGTGACATCGATGCATGGGTCAGTGCACAGAGGGTCCAGGAGCGGACAGGACCTTGGGGGCTGCATGAGGCAGCATGGGTCCCCAACCCTGCATGAGGCAGTGCACGGATTGGTGCACAGAGCAGGAGAGGGTCCAGTAGAGTAGACAGGACCTCAGCAGCTGCCATGCAGGTCCCCAACCCTGCACCAAGCAGGAGCCCCTCGTGCACAGGTTGGTGCACAGGGCTGGAGAGCTGAAGGGACCTTGGCAGCTGCATAAGGTAGCACAGGTCCCCAACTCTGTGAGTGGCACAGGTTCCATGGTACACAGATTGGGGCATAAGGCTTGGAGAGAACTGAAGAAACCCCAGCAGCTGCATGAAGCAGCACAAGTCAATATCCCTGCAGGTGGCAGAGGCCCCAGGGCACCAGAGGGTGGATGGAAGGTGTGGGAGAGTGGGTAGGCCCTGGTAGCTGCACGAGGCAGCTTGGGCCTTTCCACAGCGGGCAGCAGCTGGATGAAGCAGCAGTCTCTATCAAGGCAGGAGCTTCAACCACCCTACCCACAGTGAGAGAGACGAGCCAAGACCCACTGGACAGCTGAGGAGCTATGAGTGCCCAGTTAGGGGGATCAGAGTCCGCACAGGAGAGAGGCAAAGGTCTCCACAGGGGAAGATGGCCCCTGGCATTAATGGAAGGTTTTGTGCCCCCGACCCCAGCTAGTCAAGGGGACTAGTTGCGTTAACGTTGTCCCTTAGGGGTTACCTGTTTTCCCTTTGTATTACTCCCCCATGTGGTGTGATTACTGTTCCATTGTTGGTTCCAGATGTAACTGCTAAGGTTTGTCTAATTGTTTAAGGTTGTCCAGGGTCCCTATATATGCGGGGTGGGCCATACATTGCATCTTTCACTGTGAATTTATTTAATGCAATATTGTATTACAAGTTTATGCATTGCCTTGTTCTGTTTGCTACTTGGTCAGCTGCAAAAACGCTGTGGAGGGTCTTGTGATGATCAGTTTGGATTCAAGTGGTTGCTTTGCCTATGTGTGGGTTTGTACTGCTGTAACCTTGTTTATGCATGCTCTAACCATTGTGTATTTATCATTGGGCTCCATTCAGTGAACCACTGCTTAACCTGGTGCCACTCTTGTTTGTTCCCTTGCTTGCAGCCTGCAGGGGCTGAGAGTGTAGGGGCCATATCACAATAAGAAGACCACTGGGAGTCAAGGTTTACATCAATAAAACACCTCTGTCTGTCATATCCACTTATTTCTGCCTGTGTATATGAGGAATAAGATTTATTGCCTTAATTATATACATTTGTAAATAGTTCTCAAATATATGTATGTTTACTAAGTTTATTGGTCCTGTAAATAAAGTTCTGTAAATAGTTAAAGTATAGTGGGTGACCACAGTCTCTGCACTGCTCTGTAGGGGAGGATGGTGAATTGGCTCAGGCTAAGCTGCTATGTTTCCACGGCGCACACACACTTCCAAACATCCCTTGAATTGAAGAGAGGGTAACAGTCACGTACCACCCGGGTTACTTATATAAACTATGCTAGAAGTCACTTTCCTTTCTAAAATGCCTTCTTTTACCATCAAAATTAACATACAGCTGACTATATAAAAGCCCTCTTGTGCTGTCTTTCCTGAGCTTATCCAACACAAAGTAGTCAATAGCCATTTAGTGACTGACATTGACATAACTTTGCCACAAGCAACTGAAGCAATTACAAGACCTGGCTTGGGTGCAGCTGAAACACCTTGATAAGAAAGCGACAGAAAATGACACATCACCCAAACTGAATGGTTTCATCAGCACATCACTAAATCAGCATGGATGGTTTCAATGGCCTTCATTCCATTGACAGTAGCATAGTCAAACAGAGAGGAGTACCATTACCCCCTATTTCTGACAGTTTTGAATAAAACTAAAATAAACCACACTGGGACATTGTTACTTGACAGCCTTTTAAATTTCTTGCTACATACTACTACACGTTTTTACTCTAGCATGCGTGTGGTTAACATCCTCCTAAAACTATAAAAAACTATGTTCTTGATTTTTCCTTCACTCCCTAAAAAAGTAAATATTGACTGTGTTATTGAAAACTGCAGCAGGTTTGTACAGGAAGAAAAACTGGGAAATTGGGAACAGTGGGAACATTTTGCCAATGTGCTTTGACTCATACTCCTGGGTCTCACTAGCCTGTACTCAGTATAGAACTTTAGGCAGAAAGACACTTTTCCATGTCTCTGATTCTGGGAATAGCTTAGCCTGAGCAGTCTTTTCTTTATGTAGTGCTGGTTAGAATGATGCCTCAGGGACTGTTCCACCTGCCAGCACTTGCTACATCACAGTGGCCTCCAGTCATAACCAAGCTTTCCCAGCCGGTTAGGACAGTTTGCACCACTATAGGGGTGCCAAAAAGAAATTGTTGTGGAATGTTAGATCACGCTATCCAGACTGTGGAGACTTACTGTTTTAATCTAAGCCAATGGATAAAATTTACCAGATGCTTTGTGAGCATTTTGTCTTACCCTTCTGGGATACATAATGCTTCAACACTCCAGTAGATACGAGAATACTTCTCCAGTGACATATAGCCGAAGAATGAGCTAATGATGCAGTCACTTTGTCTGCTGCTGATGTTTTACTAGGAAGAAGGAAGGATGGTAAAGTTGATGAGGGTGTCACAATGGCTAAGACCCCAACTCGCTTTTAATATATAGGATAGGAAAGGACATAGTGCTACAGAAATAACTGATTCCCTTTCCATATCAAAAGGATTAGATCAATGCTTGGGAACCTTCTTTCGCAGTGTAGATTTGTGGGACGCAAGCTGGTCAGTTATGACACACAATATTTTGATGACACATTATCCTAACACAAAAAATTATTAATCTGCAACTATATGCAAGATGAGCATGTAACATAGAAAAAACTGCAACTACATACAAGATGAGTGTATAACATACTAAGGTAGTGCATTTAATTGTTTAAGCTAAGTTTGCTGAGTCAAGGGATAGAGCAATTGGTTTCTGTTACAAGTTTCACCATGATCACCTCTCAGTGACTAGAATGATCTTACTTCCAAGAATATTTTACCAGTGTAATGACCAGGGATCCTGGTTTTCCCTGATTAAAAAAAAAGAAAACGCCCAATTTTTGGATTAAAAAAAGTAACCCAAAATCCACATTTTTCCATAATCAAAAAGAAACACCACTTTTATATCTAAATATAAATGCCACATATATAAGTGTTTTATTTTGATTATGGAAAAATGTGGATTTTGGGTTACTTTTTTTAAACCAAAAATTGGAGATTTTTTATCACATTAAACCAGGATCCCTGGTAATGACTCGCACTTGATTTTCCCTTTAACTTTCATCCCACCTGCAACACCCTGGAGGTCTCAGTGGCAGATTCATCTGGAGAAAATGTCCTCCATACCCCATTACTGTATATGGTAGCTAGAGATGCTTACCAGAATGCAATGTGCTCCCTCCACATAAGGGTTAAGCTACATATCTTGTGCCAAGCCAGGGGCAAGTTAAAGCAAAAGCCTCATTTTAATTAATTCCTGTTTTAATTAATTTCTGTTTATACTCTAATGCAATTAGATATTAGCTACATAAATAATAAAAAGCCTATATTAGAACAATCTGACTGGTGCATTTTCAAGGCAGTGAAAATATATTTGAAGAAGCAGGGCAGCACATAGAAAATGCAGCTAAGAACCCAATGCATCCCTATATAATGCTACTGTACTTCGATACTGCTCCAGTCAATTATCCTGTAATTGAGGGTAGAAGAACCTAAAGACAGCAGGTGGTCTTTACCATGGGACCTGCTGAAATTATGAATGATGGGTTAAGTTAAGGAATGGTGATAAACTTCCAAGCTTTCATGGATTTAAGGCAAACCATAAATGCAATTTTCAATATCCTTTTACATTTCTCTCCCTGCTGTATTCAGGTAAGCAGTACAAATCTTTACTGAGCAATAGAGAAGATAACTCTTTCTACATGATAATGCTTTGTAAGAATAATACTTTTGAATCAAATATGCTAGTCTTCTATTCATCAATATGGGCAAGCATATAATAAAAACAGTGCTTATAGTAGTAAGTGCATAAAGTGCTTGCCTATCTACAGGGTAAGATTATTATATTTCATGGAAAAAACTCTTGCAGAAAAGTTAATACTGTAAAGTCAAAGGCTTAAAAATTAGGAAAGGTTACCAGTAAGGTTGCCTATTTCAAAGATAATGGACTTTTATATTAAGGTTGCTTATTTTATAGATAATGGATTTTATATGGGCAACTAAAGATACTTTTCTGATACTAAAATTTACCCCCCTGCAAACATACGCCAAAATTCCTACTTCAAAAGCCAAAAGAAATGAGTTTTCAAAGTAACAGAAAAAAGAAAAATAAATTTGTGAAAAAACAGCTATTTTTCCTCATTGCTTTGATCTCAGAAATGGCCACTCCTGGTTTGCTGCAATTAAAAAAAAGAGAAAAAAATCTGTCGTAAGCAGAAAGCAAACACAAGGAACATCAGTGTAAATGATGAAAACTGAGCATTATAATAGCTTGTACCAGAAAGTGTTAATCAATTCAAAGTTTAGGCATCACTACTACTCTACTATAATAAAAGAAACCAGCAACCACATTGTTCTTACTACTCAGTTTATTTAATACATGATCTCTTAATCTTTACCTCTTTGTACATAAGCAGATATTGATTTTTGCTAAAGATCCATTGGCCAGAGAGGTTCCTCCTTAGGTACTACTTACCATAAATATTAAATCTTGAGACTGACCAACAGTAAGAGTCAATATCTGTCAGTATGTTTATTATATTATTAGTTACAAGGGAATTTTTTTTAAGTTAATGTCATTGCTGCACCAACGTAGAACATAAAACTTTTAACAAAAGGTAGTGTTAAAAAAATACTGGGGTATATCTGACATTAGAAATGAATACTGTATTCTTGTCTTCTCCACATGCTTCTTCCACTTGTTCATATCAAAATTGCCCCATTTTATTTGGAAGCTATCTGTTATACTATGCAATATATGGAGTATTACTTCAGTCCTCTAAAACTCACATTGAGTATTAACAGTATTAATACCAAACAGAAAACTGTTTGGTATTATCATTGTTAGAAGTTTTATGAACACATTAATTTATGTTTGGAATTCCTAGTTTCTTCTTTATCTACTTGCCAACTGTGATCATAAGTACTAAAACATAGTAGCGAAATGTGTATTTTAAAAAATGGCATATATAATGGCTACAGTATTGTAATATCTGATAATTATATCCCTTTGCCTTTCATACAAGAGGATCCTAAAATACTTTAATCACTATAGCTGAGATAACACAGGACGTATGGCCCATTGGGAGAGAAAGATCATTTCTTGGACAAAGTGTGCAGTCTTCACCAAAAGATGGATGTGGTGATGAGTCACTGCAGATGAGTCAGCCTTCTGGCAATGAATCACTGGCTCCTGAGCTGGCTGGAATAGGAATGGACAATTGAGTCCATGCCCCAATGTCCACAGACAACCATTTAGTCAAGGATTTTCCAAAATTGCCAATTCAAACAAAAATGATTAGGTCAAACCATCACACACCACTAAAAAGCACAAAACCAACCGAGTAAAAACATCCTATGCCACAAGTAAAAGCAAAGGAAACAAGAGCCAATGCCCAACAACTGGAGTGACACTGAAGTAGTTGTTCAGGGCATCCTAGGAAGCTGCCCTTATCTGTAACACAGTCTTAATACCAGCAGAGCAGACAGCAAACTGTTGTTTGCATAAAACTTCTGATGAGTGTGTACAACGTTCCAGTCCCAATACCTTGACTCTAGTCTCTGCTTCTGTTCTCTGATCCTAAACTCCTTTCCCTATTTGGCTTCTAACTCTTGGCTTGGCTTCTAACTACAACTCAGCTCCTGACTCAGGCTTCCCAACCCTGGCTTGACTTGCAGTTTATGGATTCAGGCTCCTTGACCTGGCCAATACTCTGGCTCCATGAACCTGGCCTGTTAGGCTAGGTACAGACATTCCAAAAGCCTGAAGCAGAATCAATCTAAATTACGCAGTTTTCTGTAAATGGTGTAGTTTAGATTGTTAGCAAACTGAACACACATTCTCCCTGCACAAGGGGGCAATCTTACACTGGGTCCCACCATTTTTAAATCTGTCTGTGTGCGCTGAACTTCTGTTCTGTTATGGGTATAGACTGGTTTTGATACTGGTAAAAGCATAATGTCTATATGAAGGAGGAGTTAAAGATTCCTCTGACTTTGGAGAATGTTTAGTTGGTCCATTTGCTACCACACTGTTTCTTTGTTGAGTTCCTGTTCTCTAAATAGCCACACTCACTGTCCAGAGTTTACTTTGACAAGATTCTAGATTCTTGATGACATTGATTCAGCTCATAGCATCAGCCTTAGCTACACACACAGAGAAAATGTCAAAGTAATGGATAGGTTTATAAAAAAATGAAAATCACAGAATCTATGACTGGTGATAGATGTGACAAAAATACTGCTCTTGTGATATAGCAGCTGTCATAGAAAAGGTCAACATTTACCAATGGTTTGCCTCATGTGCGCAAACCACTGCTATCTCCTGCTGTAGCTATAGGTAAATGTTGACATTTTAATAACTATTCGTTTGTCACCACTACCATCTAGTTAAAAAATAACCAATAAAACAAAATAAAGAAAAGTGCCCCCTCCCCCCCCCCCCAGTTTACTAGCTAAAAGAGACAAAAGGGGGAAAATAGAAGGTTTTTCTGTCTGAAAGCCAATCATTCCTAGGCTGATCCTTGTCAATAATTTTGGCTTCGAGTATGGAGCCTTTGGATGTTAGATCCCTTTTCCATCTTGATAAACACTTCTTTTCTCAAGGCAACTCATTGTCCATCTCTAACCATTTACATCACAGTATAATCAGTTGCAATTCTTAATTGTATTCAGAAATGGAGAAAAATTTGAAGTTTCCTACATAAGAGTACTCTTTATTGGGAGGCATTACCAAATCAAATCTGACCCTTGTAAATCGGTAGAAAGGGGAGAATAGATAAATCAAAACCTTGGAAACTAAATAATTAACTATTTTTACTTATTATTTTATTGATACTTCTAAAAGTGAATTTTTGTTTACTAAGCTATACTGTTCATGCACCCACACAAAACTATAGACTATAATACAAAACTAAAGACTATACTATGCTACTCTCACAATTATTTTAGAGATAACTTTACTGAAATTACAGTTGATTACATCTGCTTTGTATTTGACCTGTACTGTCTAAATAATGTTATAATAATGATAACAATATAATGATGCTTCTTATGTTGTTATATATTATAGTTTTCAATTTAATTCAAACCAAGCAACCTCTATAAAAATAGATTTGGAAAGAGGCCTGCTGTTCTACAGAACACTGAAGAGTCCAGAATAAAACATATTAGAAGTACTGCTTGATTAAAATGAGTTAAATTACACTGTTTTTGATGCTCAAAATGAGAATTAAAATGCACAAAATAAGGTTATAAATATCTTATTAAGGAGATTACTGTTCTATGTGCCATTAAAGTCAGTACGACTTCTACATAAGTACTAAGATTTAAAATGCTACTAGCTCAGGTAAATGTTGTACAATCAAAGCCTAAAATGTCTTTCCTAAGTCTGTGCAATTATTTCACTTAGGTCTAGCATCATTTATTCAATGTTTTTTCTCCACAATAAACTTCACCAAATGAATAGTCACTAGACAATTTGCAGGCATAATGACATGGTAAATTGTCTCAAGGTCAGAAAAAAATTCCAAAAGATTCCCAGTGGAACCTATCTTGATAGATAACGATCCATAGTATTGAAATAGCTTGTGTTTTATGAAATTAAGTGAACTATTTTGTCCCAGGGGCATAAGCGTGGGGGGGGGGGGGGCATGCAACCCCAGAGAAGAAACCTCGAAAATAAAGATTACTTAATTGCTTTAGGGCTCTGGAATCCTGAGGAGGGACGCCAATAAGAGAAACCCACGTGGTTCATCAGCCATGCCACAGCTAGGGCCAGTGGGTGATGTCACGGACAATCACCGGCCGGCTGGGATAAAAGTCGGCACCAGCTGGGAGCCAGGAAGAGCAGGAGAGGCAGCAGAGGCTGCGGATGCTCTCCCCGCCAGCTTGGTCAGCGCCGGCAGCATGAGAGGAACTCTGAGCAGGCATGGAAGTCTGGGCAGCAATGGCTGCTGAAGAACCCTACGCCGGTCACAGGCAGCACTGGCATGTGGGGAGGAACCCTGTTCCAGGAAGCGGGGAGAAGAAGTTGAGATCAGAGAGCACTCCACACCCCGGGCATGCATGGGCCAGGTCTGAAAGAATAACTAACCTCAAGGCAGAAGTAAAGGAAGCTCTAAAGCAAGACAGAGAGCAGTATAGTGTTGCAGGATGCAGATAGACACAAGCTCTAGAGTAGAACCAGTTTAGTCAGGCAGTCCAGCCTGATCTTTAGTTATTCTCCCATACCTGTATTTTCTTTTCTTTCTTTCCTGTGTGGATCTCCCCTTTCATTTTATACTAACCTGTGCCTACTCCTCAGTTGTCTTTGGTTTTTGTCTTTATATTTCTTATTTGGTCAATGACTTTGCATTGTGTGGTCCGGGCAGCAGCCAGACATCAAGGACCACTAACAAGAAGTGGTAGACAGCCAGCAGGAAGCAAGAGTGACCCGTAGGAGAGGGAAAGATACAACAGACTTGTAGTTCCTTGGGAGAAGGAGAAGACGACACAGTAGTGGGGAACGTGCGATGGGTAAGAGTCACCATGACCGGAGGGCGGCCGCATTAAATTCAGGTGGCCCACTAAAGATTGGTGTAAGGAAGAGGCATAGGGGAGGTGGATCCCTACAAATATCTGCTGTGAGGAATGACTGACTCCGAGGGACGTACGGAAGAAGACCCCTCCACTGAAAACTGCACCATCAAACCCTTGCTGTACTTACGATATATCGATGACATCTTCATCATTTGGAGTGAGAACCTAGAATCTCGGATTGAGTTCCACCAGAAATTCAACAATCACCAACCCTCCATCCGGCTTTCTTTAGAATACTCCAACACCAAAATCCCCTTTTTAGACACAAGGATCAGTATCCAGAAGGGTAAAATACAGACCACAGTATACAAGAAACCCACAGACCAACATACATATCTGCACAGAACCAGCAATCACCCGAAACACACCAAAAAAGCTGTGATATACAGCCAAGCCCTCAGATACCACCGCATCTGTACTGAAGAGAACACCCGGGATTGCCACCTCACCAATCTTAAAAAGACTTTCACCTAGCAAGGACACTCCTCCAGAGAGGTAGATCGCACGTTTGAAAAAGCCACCTGGATACCATATGAAGAACTACTGCAGTACAGAAGAAAAACACCCACAAATCGCACACCGCTGGTTATAACCTATCACCCATCCCTTGAACCTGTATGGAAAATCCTCAAAAAATTGCAACCCATATTAGAAAAAGACCCTATTCTTAAAAAGACCTTCCCAGAGCCACCCATCCTAGCCTTCAGACAAGCACCAAACCTCGCCAACCTCATCACCAGAAGCAAACTTCCTCAACCCCAGAACACACCAAAAGGATCCAGACCGTGCCATGACAAGAAATGCAAAACCTGCCCCTACATCTCCACCACCCCCACTATTACTACACCCCACAACAGAGCCATCAGCATCCCAGGATCTTACAGCTGCACCTCCAAGAATGTAGTATACCTCATCCAATGTACCAAATGCCCTGATGGAAGATATGTAGGAGAGACCAGACAACAACTGCACACCAGAATGAACGCACACCGGAAATCCATCAAAGACAGAAACACCCAATTACCGGTGGGGGCACATTTCTCACAGGAGGGCCACTCTCTCTCCAATCTCTCAGTCCTGATCCTCAAGGGAAACTTACACAACACTTTCCAGAGACAAGCCTATGAGCTCCATTTCATCAACCTGCTGGATACTAGAGATCAGGGACTAAACATAGACTTTGGATTTTTGATACATTACAATCTGCCTGGCAACTGACTCCCCAGCCCAGCCCAGCCCAGCCCAGCTTTACTTTTCATTCCATCCAGGAAGAGCACACAGCAACTGCTGAAGCTTCCTTAGCCTGACGAAGGGTTTTTGAACCCGAAAGCTTGCTTAATAACTATTCTCCAATCATTTGGGTTGGTCTAATAAAAGATATAAAATTCACCCAAGGAACCTTGTCTGCCTACCTCCACTGAAAACACATTCAAAGTCATGGCAGGTGAGTTAAGGGGCCTTCTCCAGAGTGATCAAGGTCCCTCTCAGTGGCCACATGAACCCTCACCACACCCATCACCAGGTGCATGTGTTAAGGCAGTGCATGAATGGGTATTCAAAGAGAAGTGGTTACATATTTGTTTGGTGGAAAGCTAGAGAATGGCCCCCATCTACTTATGGCTCTAAACACAGAATACCTTCCTAGCCAAGAAATCAATTTGTCCCCACTTCTACATTTATATATGTGTATATATATATACACAAATATATATTTGTCCCCACCTCTACACACACACACACACACACACACACACACAATGGTGTGTGCATTATCAGTTTCTGAATACATTATGGCCTCAAAGCTCAAAGTTGCAAAACTGTGTTTCCACCCCACACTTTTGAGAATCTCAACAGTAAATCATGGTTATAATGTCATATGAAAAGTTCTATCTTTCATTGAGTTCCAAATAAAAATCCACATTAAGTAATAAGAATTATTAGATGAAAATGCCTTTGAATAAACACATTCCACTCTCCATAATGTATTGAAAGAGTTCAACAGTAGAATAAAAGCATCTCTCTCCATAATTTCGTAGATTTCATAGACATTAGGGCTGGAAGGGAGCTCGAAGATCATCAAGTCCAGCTCCCTGCCCCAGGGGCAAGAAGTCAGCAAGGTCAAAGGACCCAGCAAGATAAGCATCCAAACATTTCTTGAATGAGTCCAGAGTAGGTGCCTGCACCACTTCTGGAGGGAGTCTATTTCAGGCCTTGGGGGCTCAGACAGTAAAGAAGTTTTTCCTTATGTTCAGACTAAAATGGTCATGGAAGAGTTTATGACTGTTGGTCCTTGTTTTTCCTTGGGCACTCTGGTGAACAGACATTCACCCAGATCCTGATGCACGCCCCTTATGTATTTATAGGCAGCCATCAGCTCACCCCTGAGCCTCCGCTTTTCAAGGCTGAAGGTCCCATGGCTCTCAGCCTGTCTTCATAAGGCCTGTTCTCTTGCCCTCTGATCATGTGCGTGGCTCTCCTCTGCACTCTCTCAAGCTTCTCGACATCCTTCTTGAATTGTGGAGCCCAGAACTGGATGCAGTACTCCAGGTGCAGCCTCACCAAGGCCGAGTACAGCGGGAGAATGACATTCTGAGATTTACTTGAGAAGCATCTATGGATGCAAGCCAGAGTTTTGTTTGCTTTACCAGCTGCGACATCACATTGGTGCCCCATGTTCATCTTGTGGTCCATCATGACCCCCAAGTCTCTTTCAGCCGTGGTGCTAGTGGATGTAGCACTGCCGAGCCTATAAACGTGTTGCAGGTTGTTTTCCCCAAGGTGGAGTAAGTTGAATTTTTCGGTATTGAACATCATCAGGTTTATATCTGCCCACTTACTATGCTTATCCAAGTCAGCCTGGATCACTAACCTATTCTCAGGTGTGGATGCTATGCCCCAAAGCTTAGTGTCATCGGTGAATTTGGCCAGTGCACTTCTGACACCAATGCCCACATCATTGATAAAGATGTTAAAGAGAATCGGTCTAAGGACAGAGCCTTGGGGAACACCACAGGTCACGGAGCGCCATAATGATTCACTTCCATTGACTATTACTCTCTGGGTCTGACCTTGGAGCCAATTTCCCAGCCATCAGACTGTGGTGTAACCGAGGCCACAGTTGGCCAATTTTTCCATGAATTAATTTTCATTTTGTCATTTTTACTACTATTGAAAATATTGGTTTTTTAATTTTTTTAAAGGACACAAAAATATTTTCTATTTCATTGATCAGCTCATAAGAGCACAGGCCACTGTGTTTCTTCAAAAGACATGCAGGCAGGAAAGGAGAGAATGGAGCATAAAAAGAGACTTCTTTTGCCCTCTCTTCCCTGACAAATGAAGATATTTTTTCCAGCTCACATTCAATTCTGAAAAATCACTTCGCCTGAAACCTAAGTGTAGAAAAAGAATGGAAGTCAGGCACACTGTTCTCCTCATTATTTTCTACTGGCTATTTTGGGTTTCCTAACTCAGCATCCTGGTTATTGCAAATTACTTTCTTAAGCAACTATGCATTGTATATGGAATTTAGACTGCTATGTTTGTGAATTTCACTACCAGAGGCAGGAGCCAAACAGCAAGAGTCACTATACCTAAGACCTTCTGTGGATTTGGTCCTAGTTGAGCGTAACTTTATGAGACATTCTTTTAGTGCCCACATCAGGAAGTGCATTCAGTCAAGCATGGACATGCGGTATGTGGCACCACAGACCCATTTGTGGTGCTGCACACACCACACATGCAGGTATTCCCTCCACTGCAAATTAGCAACATGGGAAGGGAGCAGGGGTAGGGTATGGGGGTAGAGGTTGACCCCAGGAGATCCTGGAGTTGAAAAAACTCACTGCTAAAAAACCCAAAGTGACACATGTAGCAGTAGCACACACTGACCAAAACTGGGGCCTGGCCAACCAGAGCCACACTCCTGCTTCCAGCCAGGCTCCCTACCATAGAATTGCCATGGCTACAGCTTCCAGAGGTCCCCAGGACACAGGTAAGGCTGCTGAGGCCAGCACAGTTGCTGGCCCAGCCTCCCCTACCTCACCCAAAGCAACATGCTGCACACCAGAGTGAGTGTGGCACAGGTGTTCCCTGGGTACAAGCAGTAGTGGCACACATTATGCTGCTGCTGCTGTTTGTCCCTGTGGAAACATATTTGCACTTGTGGGGATGTGCCCACTAAGTGTACCTGGATAATCCAGGTGAAATCTAAGTTGCAATTTACAGACTGTTTGTTGGGACTTCCTAGGTTTTGTCTTCCTGTTAACTGTTTTTGTGTCCAAGGACATTACAGTGTCATACAAGTGATCATCTAAATCATATTATTTCTGCTTCCTGACTGGATGATAACATTTTAAAACATGAAAATATGTAGGAAGCAAAAAAACAAGGGATTCATTTCTTGTATGAATTTTTAAATCAATTATGTCATCTATTCTAAAAATTCATTAACATTTAGTATAAACTAATGTACAGTCTTATGAAAACAGGATGATCAGTGAATACACTAAACTAAAAAATATATTAAATATCTTTCAGAGTGAAACACAACTTCACAATTTAGGATTTGCTCTATATTAAGATGGAATGTAATGAAAATTTTACAGTTTCTCCAATGTTTCAGCCTACAGTGTAACTTGATGTAACAGCAAAGGTCAAATATGTAGACATTTACTGTCCTTAACGAGAATGATACAGTAGCTGCAAGGTTTCATCAACCTAAATGCCCATGACATTTCCATTTGAGTCCTGGCAATATAAAGGCAAATGTTGATTAAATTAAAAGCCCTCTGTTATTTGGAGCACATGCATTTAATCTGAATAAAAAGGTCATACAGAACTGAGCTAAACTGTACTTAGTGATATATTAATCATATACACATTAACATTATCTCCTTATTTTATTCAACATCTGTCTTTTGCATTTTCCTCTTGGTGATCTAAAAATGGCTCCCTCCTCTTCTCAAGTCCCCTAAGAGGAAAACAAACAAAGAAACAAAACATCCCTCCCCCAAAATCAGACAGCGAAGCAATATGCTCACTATATATTTTGAATACTGCTTCAATCAATTTCAGAAAGTACATTGTTTCAGGTCTTTTATGTAACTGGTTTAGTTGTCCTCAGACAGTACTTTTTAATAGAGATAAATCCTATGGCGTGATTTAAAGTTACTTCCTGATTCACAAAACATATAATCAAGTCACAGATAATTGAAAAGCACATCAGGAAATAAAATGCCATTGCAAGTTCAGAATTCCAAAGCCAATCTAATAGCTTTTTTAAATATAGCAAATACTTGTCCCTTATGTGTTAATTTGTTTAAATGGACCTCAGGAAATCAGTTGGACATCTTTCCATATGAATGCTTGCTTGCATGATGCTATAAAACAAATAATTGTTAAGGATACAGCTAAAGATTCTTCTCTTATAAGTCATATAGCAGTGGTATTGGGTACTGTAAACTTGTAGAATCAGTATCACAAGGAGCATCATAATGCCTCTCACATTACGTATATTTTCTCCTTGTTCCAGAAGCATGGCTGTTGTAAAAACTACCTGTCTCACCCTTCACCTTGGCATACAAGCAAAAAAAGTCTAGAATGAGCTGAATGATGATCAAAACCACAGGCAGAATCTTTCTTTGTTAAAATTGTTTTGAAAATGATCCACAAATAGCAGAATGACCAAAGCTAGTACTTTAAAAAAAATTCAAATTGTACGAAAACATCTTGTCTATTTTTGAAAGATTCTTTTAACAAATAAATCTTTAAATTTGAACTATTTGCTCACTTACCACATTTGCTGAAAGCAAAAGAGCAATAAATATTTTAAGACTTTAATCACTTCCAGACCCTTTAAAGTACCAATTAGCATATTAATGCAATGGTTCATTGGTTTTTTCCAAGAAGCTACATTTCTAAATGGCTAAATAAAAAGGCTTTATTACATGCATATGTGAATATTGGCATGACTTGGGGGAAAATAATCCTACACTTGATAAAATGTCCAATCAAATGATTTAAAAGGATTAAAACCTAGTGTTCCTCTGATCTTACTCTAGTAATTAAAATTGGATATAAACACTGGAGATCATATTTGACTTCTTAATTATATACTAACTTGCTATATTAATCTGAAAAATCATTTAATTAATTCCTGAATATATTCATTATTACTTATATATAAAATGATTTAAAATATGTTCACAGCACTGTTAGGGGAAAAAAATAACAGGTAGATATAGACATGAGCAAGATGGTTATTTGTGTGGCAATCATTTTGTCCTAAAAATGGTGGGGTCAAAAAGTGTCAGGGAATTGGGTTTAGTAGCCCAGTATCCACTGGATGGAGCTGTCTAAAAATGTATCTGAATTCTGGAAACTTTTAGAAACTTCTAGGTTCCTGCATGAAGTATTCCATGCAGGGATCACAGAGGCTTAGTGGCCTCTGGCCATATAGACTGTTTACATATCCCATTAACTTGCCATCCTGGTTGGGGGTAAGTTTCACATCCAAAGCTTGGTGCATAGCTGAGAATAACCAAACATAGAGCAAATTTCTCAGTTCTTTTAAAATTATTTTGGTTACTTCAGACAACCTGAAAGGGTCCAGGACACAGGAAAGCTTGGGTCCCACTTAATTTATCTCTTCCTTCTTAATTTATGGCCCGTAAGACACACAAAACAGCTCAGAAAAAGGTATTGTAAATACAAGTAAAAAAAAAAAAGAAAGACATTTCACTAGAACAGAATTGGAAAATACATATTAAGTTGTGGTAGGCTGGCTGGTGGGTTCACCAACAGCCCTGAACTGTTAGCTTGAGCCTGAAGGGCTTGGACTCCATTGATGGAGACAGTTTTCCTTCCCTACCAACCAGGGGAAGGCAGAAAGAAGGCAGCCCTGCCTTGACCCAGGGGTAAGGTGAAAGACAGGACCTGAAAGGGAACTAACCCCTCAGGCTTTCCTATTGGTCTGCTCCCAATCCGGGGCCGGAGTCTCAAAAGGGGTAAAAAGCCAGTGTGCCCAGCTCATGGGGAGCTTTTGTCGAGGGATGATGCAGGGCTGAGAAGAGCTGATGGAGCCCCAAAAGAGCCCTGAAGATACCTTCCCCAAGTAGCAAGAGGCTGCATCCCTTCCCTACCATAGCCATGGTGTTGGTGCACAGGTCGGTGCATGGAGGGTCTGGGAGAGGATGGCACCCCAGCAGCTGCATGAAGCGGTGTGGGTCTCTTACCCTGCATGAGGCAGGATCCCAGCCTCCTTGGTCGTTCATGGGGCTGGTGGGTAGCTGGAAGAAACCACAGTGGCTGCACAAGGCAGAGCAGGTCCCCAACCCTGCATGAGCTGGGCCATAGGTGCACAGATTGGTGCACAGGGCCGTATAACTGACAGGTTACAATGGCTGCACAAGGCAGTGCACAGGGTGGTGCATGGAGGGCTGAGAGAGGGCTGATAGGTCCCAGAGGCTGCACCAGGCAGCGTGGGTCTTTCTGTCATGAGCAGTGACTGGATGGGTCAACCACCCCCACAAGGGAGGATGCTGGGGATTGTGAGTTTCGCAGAAAGGGGATTCCCACAGGGGAGGAGGGGCCTTCCTCATCATGGGGGACCAAGGGGAAGCCCCTAAGAAGTGGGGACTCAGAAGAGAGTCTGAGGTCCCTGTTTGCTAAGGGTGGTGTCATGGTTATGGACCTCTCCTGGTTGAGCAACCCGGAAATGGATAATGATTAATTAGGTAATGGGATCTGTCCGTAGGTTGCCATTTCTTCTTTGGGCACTGCTGCTATGCTAATATCTCTGGCTATTTATTAGGGGTGTGCGAAGCAGACCTTATTTGATTCAGATTCGGCCCGAATTGGGGATAGTGCTTTGATTTGTTGATTCAGATCACTGTCCCCAATTCAATTCTGCTGAATCCAAATCTGAAGATTTGATGCTGATTCAGAGAATCAGTGATTTGGACATAGACACGGCTGTAAATGTTTTTTCTTCATACCTCAAGGTACCAGCATGGCTTGTGAGTGCTGCAATGCTGGGGTGCATGGAGCATCCCACTGGAGCATGGGGGTCCCCTTGCATGCTTGGTGATGAACCCAGAAGTGGCCTGGAAGTACTGCCAGTCCATTTCCAGGCCTACCGGGGAGCGCACAGGAGGCCTCCCAACACCTCCCTCACTTAGCAATCAGCCACAGGGGGACCCTGGGTATCCCCCCAGATCCAGGAGGCACCAGTCACCAATCCAGGGGGGTGCTTCTGGTCCACTTCTGGGTCTGCTGCCAAGCACATTGGGGAGCCCCCCCCCACACTTCTGTGGGACACTCCATGCGCCCCAGCATCGCAGCATTCACGAGCTGCCTGGTACTTTGAAGTATGTAGAAAAAACATTTAAAGTTGTGTCTGTCTGAATTGCTGAATCTTTCTGAATTGATTTGGAGGGTTTGATTCAATTTGGAGAGATTAAAAGGTCCTTGGATTCAATTTGTATTTGGAGATTCGGCCACTGAATCAGGCCGAATCTCTGCCAAGTTGAATCAGGGACTGAAGCTTCACACTTCTCTATTATTTATGCCATTGGGATCCTGTTTATAATACTGTGTCCCTATTGTTGTTATATGAGAGGATTATAAGCTGCTTATGTCTGACCCTATTGTATTGGTTATTTCTGTGTATGTGATGTAACTTTATTGTGTTCTGTTCAATTATTGTCCTGTCACTGCCAGGTATTCCTGTCACTGAATTGTGATTAACCTGAGTTTTGTTGTTGAGAGCTCCTTTGCCTGTTGAGAGGCAGGGGCTCCACACTGAACAGAAGGCCACAGAGAATTGGGCCTGTACCTAAGATAAGAGTGAATAAGAGTTATTGTTGGGATAAATCTATATATCTATATCTGTTCTTGAAGTGAAGCTCATTCAATGACCTTTAAAGTGCCCCCACCACCATGTTGAAATGCAGGGAAGTTGAATATATGTGATGTGGAGGCTGCTGGACCACACTAATTAGCATGCTGCAGAAGACTCCATTAATTGAGTCTGCTCGACATGTGCTAATTATTACACGTCAGAGCAGAGGCCTTTCACATATATAGGTGCCTAATAACAACAAAAAATTATTTCCTATGGGAAACCTGACAGAGTTTGTGACAATTTCAGTAGTAAGAACTTAAAAAAAAAATCTCTCTCCAGTTTATCTAGAGATAACAAGACAGCACATGCAATTTTGTGCATTTTACATTGTTTTTAAAGAAAATGAGAGAATGCAGTATATGTACCTATATTCTAGGTACATTTTCAGAGATTTCTGAGAAAAAGTTCTGCTTTCTAGTAATCAAAGTACTTGTTTCTTTCTCTCAAATGGAAAGATATTTCACCAGTTTGATAGTCTTATTTTCACTTCAGTAAGTTATACTGCAGATAAATGCAACTTTGTAAGGACTTAATATTTTCCAACAGATGACATAATGCATTGAGTATTTGCTAGGGTATAAGGAATATAATAACCTGCTTTAGCCAGTGAAAGTGAAACATGGTGTGCCATGATTTTCAAATGCAAATCCAGGGCTGAGAAAGATCTGGTAGGTTCTCAAGTCCAGCACCTAACTACTTTAAGTGTGTTATCCAATGTATACTTCTAATAGGGATTTTAAAATGCTATTGTGGCCTGAAACCTAATATCTTTTTCATTGCCATCATTTTCTGGACTCCAATACTCAACATATGCATCTCCCTCCCTCTCTTATCCTAGACTAGGTGCCATTATTGCTATTAATGCCTACTTCAAAATATATCTGTTTTTCAGATTTCCTTACAGTAAATCCAAAATAAGTACTTCCAATTATAACTAGGGAAACAATGCATTTCTCTTTTTCCTGATACTTGCATGCTAAAATGTCTGTTGAAACATTTATCCAGGATTTATTCTCAAACTTACATCTTACAAGCTTAAGAAGTCAAACCAAATACAATTTCACTATGGAGATGGATAAATGAAAGAGACAAAGGAAGACTGCTTTAAACTAGCTTTGCCAGGGGATGGGCCCACAGGAGGATGTCATGACCCAAAGGTCTGATTTTTTGTGTGTGCTTCGGCACTAAGAATTATCCCCGTGGGTTTACAGCTTCATTGCACGGTGGAGTTCTGCTGCACAGAGAACCCGCGTGTAAAGGAGAGAGTTCCCGCCACTTTGCAGCTGTCTTTGCAGGGTGCATTTTCTTTGCAACACAGAAATGCATGGTGCAAAGAGTTCCCACTCTTCGTATGCAAATTTGTGTCCCGCTATTGGCTAGTGCTAAATTATTCCAACATGGCGGCTAGCGATTGGCCTGCTAGCCGTATAAGAGGCTTGAGCAGTTTCCGCCCAAGCCGAAGAGGACTCCACATCCATCTCGTGGGGACTCTGGGTGCGCGGCAGGGTCATTGAAGCCCTGTGTGTTACTCAGAGGATTTTGGCAGCCTGATCCACCGCCCACCTCTTCCCGTCTTCGAGTGGTAACTTTCTATAAGACGTATCAACGAGTTTTCTATTTGAGGCGCCCTTGTCCTGGACATCCGGAGTTCTGTCTGCGTGGAGCCTAGCAAACTCCATGTGATTGTTCGTGTTTTCTGTTTGTAACCGCAACTCAAGCAAGTTCTCAGCCTGCACCACGACCATCTCGGTGTAAGTAAACAATCTTAAAATCAACCGTTAAGTGTCTGTGCCTAATTCTAGCTCGGCGCCCGCCCTCTCCGACCCGGCGTGCCCGGGCTGCCGGCCACAGCCCGCGTGCAGCGCGACAAAGGGCCCGGGTTCGTGCCCGGCCCGCACAGAGGACATCTCCCAGCCAAGACAGGTGATGTGCACAAGAAATACCCAGGTAAGTGACAGGGGTCTGGATAGTCCTAAGAATCAGGGGGTGGTGCACACACCAATACAAGGCCTTAAATGCCTCTACACTAATGCTCATCATATGGGGAATAAGCAGGAGAAACTCGCCCTCTAGATAGCTAGTACAAACCTGGACATAGTAGGGCTCACAGAAACCTGGTGGGATTCATCCCATGACTGGGCAGTAAACATTAGGGGCTACAGACTATATAGGTGGGATAGAATGGGGAGGAAAGGCAGGGATATGGCGCTCTAGGTCAAAGAGCAATACATGTCCTCAAATAAAAGGATGGGGTCAGAGGAGGGGCAGACTGAAGTGCTCTGGGTCAGAATACAGGGGGGTCATGGGGAAAGGGACTTAATGGTAGGGGTCTACTACAGACCTCCCAACCAAGGGGAAGAAATGGACCATGAATTCTTGGGTCAGCTTGCAAAGGCAGTTAAGGGATGTAGTTGTCACCGGTGATCTAAATTACCTGGACATCTGCTGGGAGGAGCAGTCAGCCAGGTCTGACTGCTCATGAAGGTTCCTTGCTGAGATACAGGACCTTCATCTAACCCTGGAGGTGCACAGTCCCACCAAGGGGAATGCTATGCTGAACCTGGTCCTGGCCACAGGCAATGACCTGGTGAGGGGACTCCAGGTTCTTGACCTCCTGGGCGACAGTGGTCATCACTTATAGGAATTCACCATCCAGCACAGGGTGTCAAGGGCCTGCAACAAAGTAGTAGCCCTCGACTGCAAGAGGGCCAGCTTCAGTGAGTTGACGAGATTGGTAGGAGGGGCATTGGGGTCCTGGAGGGTAGGGGAACTGGATGTCCAAGATGAGTGGTCATTCCTTAAGGAGATGATCCTCCTAGCCCAAGGGGTGACAGTCCCAAAGAGAATCAAAGGGGGAAAGAGTGCCCAAAATCTCCCCTGGATCACCAGAGGCATTCAGGAATGCCTGAAAGCCAAAAAGGAGGTGTACACCCAGTGGAAGGGAGGGGCTATCACCAAAGGGGAGTATACCTCCATTGCTTGGGTCTGTAGGGGGTTGTTAGGAAAGCCAAGGCAGATACGGAATTATGGCTTGCATCAAGGATCAAGGACAACAAAAGTCCTTTTTTAAATACAGAGGGAGTATGAAGAAGGCACCAGGTAATATGGGGGCCCTGCAGGATACGCTTGGCAATCTGGTGGTTGCACCAGAGGAAAAGGCAGACCTTTTTAACAAATTCTTTACCTCTATTTTTTTGTGCAGGGACCAGGACATCTCCCCCACTGGGATTCAGGACAGACTCAGGAGAGACTCTGCCAGGCCTAGGGTCAGGGGGGACTGAGTTAGGGAACTTCTGGAAGGGTTGGACATGTACAAATCAGCAGGTCCAGATGCTCTCCACCCCAGGGTGCTGAGGGAATTGGCAGGGGTCATTGTGGGCCCCCGGCACAGGTTTACAAACACTCATGGTGCTCTGGCCAGGTGCCAGAAGACTGGAAGAAGGCCAATGTGGTCCCCATTTTCAAAAAAGGGAGGGGGGAGGATCTGGGCAACTATAGGCCTGTTAGTCTTACTTCTACCCAGGAGAAGCTCTTTGAGACAATTATCCAGGAGCACATCTGACAAGGACCAGCAGGGGGGATGATGCTCAGGAGCAACCAGCATGGGTTCATTAGGGGTAGGACCTGTCAGACCAACCTGATTGCCTTCTATGATCAGGTCACAAAATCATTCGATGCAGGTGTCACGGTGGATGTAGTCTTTTTGGACTTCAGGAAGACCTTTGACACTGTCTCCCACCCCATTCTCATTAAAAAGCTAGGTGACTGTGACATTGATGCCTACACGGTCAGATGGATCGTAAACTGGCTGAGAGGCTGCACCCAGAGAGTGGTGGTGGATGGGTCATATTTGACCTGGAGGGATGTGGGCAGTGGGGTCCCTGAGGACTCGTACAGTTCAATTTCTTTATCAGCGATTTGGATTAGGGGGTGAAAAGCACCTTGTTCAAATTCACTGACAACACCAATATTTGGGGTGAAGTGGGCATATTAGAAGGGAGGGACAGGATACAACTGGATCTGGACAGGTTACATGGATGGGCGAATGAGAATAGGATGGGATTCAATAGTGGCAAGTGCAGGGTACTGCACTTGGGCGGTAAGAACCAGCAGCATACCTATACGCTGGGGACTCCTTTTTCGTAAGCACAGTGACAGAAAGGGATCTTGGAGTCATTATTGATTCCAAAATGAACATGGGCCACCAATGTGAGGACATGGTCAGCAAAGCTAACCACACTTTGTCATGCATCCACAGATGCATCACAAGTAGGGCCAAGGAGGTGATACTCCCCCTCTATGCAACACTGGTCAGACCACATTTGGTGTACCGAGTCCAGTTCTGGGCGCTGCACTTTAGGAGGGATGTGGCCATCATTGAGAGGGTCCAGAGGAGGGCCACTCATATGATCCGGGGACAGCAGGGCAGACCCTACAAGGAAAGGCTACAGGACCTGAACCTGTTCAGCCTTTACAAGAGAAGGCTGAGAGGGGACCTGGTGGCCATCTATAAACTTACCAGGGGGGACCAGAGGGGAATGGGTGAGACCCTGTTCCCTCTGAGCGCCTCCCAGAGGAATAATGGCCATAAGTTGTCTGAGAGTAGGTTCAGGCTGAACACTAGAAGGCACTACTTCACAGTCAGGGCAGCTAGGATCTGGAACCAACTTCCAAGGGAAGTGGTGCTGGCTCCTACCTTAGGGGTCTTTAAGAGTAGGCTTGATAATTACTTAGCTGGGGTCATATGAGCTCAAACCTACCAGGGGTCATATGAACCCAGTATTCAACGCTGCCCAAGGCAGGAAGTCGGACTTGATGATCTCCTTAGGTCCCTTCTGACCCTACATCTATGAAACTGTGAAGAGCTGCGACCTGACATCACCGGGTATTATTTGCCGTGCTTGAGGATGAGCATGTAGATCTTGGACTGACTGCCTTAGTCATCTAAAGACTTGCTGATAAATTCCCTATTTACTGGAAGACTGCCCTCATTGTATGGAGGGACTGCCAATGACAACAAGGAAGTCTTCACTCTTTCAAACTTAAGTCTTCTAAGTCCCTGAAACCCAGAGACTTACATATTTTTTAGTCTTCTATGATGACTCTCTCTCATGCTGTCTTCTGCTGAGATCTCTTGTTATTCTTGTGGTGTTACAAATAGTTCTAGATTAGTAGGTAGCAGATACATGAGGGTCTTCATTGACGGTTAGGGACAAACCCAGGATGTTTTTTCTTATTGTATAGCCTTGTGGAAAGTACCACAGCAGGAATCACTGTTTCTTAAAGACCAACCAAGGAGTCCATATTCCAGCCTCAGGACTCAATGAAGCCTTGAAACAGGGCTGTTGAGGCCATCTCTCCCTCCCAAACAACATAGCTAATGGAGGTAGACCCAGGATGCTTCTGGTTACTTGTTCCTCTGACAAACTGGAGTTTCTTGTTCAACATTCCTATTAGTTCAAGTAACCTCCTTTCACTACTTTCAGCCCAAATGGCCTCTCTTCTCAGATATAACAGCCAATAGTAGTACAGTGCAGGTATTTTTTTTTCAGGCCCCCTCAACACATTACCAGGAATCCTGGTTTTCTCTGATTAAAAAAAAAAAAAAAATCCCCAATTTTCATATTGAAAAAAGTAAACTCAAATCCACAAAAATTGGGGATTTTTTTATCAGAGAAAATCAGGATCCCTGCACATTACATTAAGTCAGGCTTTTTTCCCTGTTGGGCATGGCCATCAGAAGCAAATTTAGCTCACCATTCTCTTACCCTGTGCCCCCACCACTCCTGGACAGTGCACTGTCCTCCCCCTGCCACTGCTGAACCCTGCATCACGCTAGCCCCCATCAGACTCCATGTGGCCACCGCAAAACTCTACATTGCCACTGCCATTGTGGCAGCCCTCGTGCCCTGGGTTTGATTTGGCCTGCAAGGAGCCCTGTGGTCTGGATCTGACTTGGGGCCCCAAGTGAGTCTGACACTCGCTAGTGTATACAACTATTCTCAAGGTCTTTCTCATGCTATTCCCATAATTATACAATTTTCTTGAAGTATAATTTCAACAACCAGGTTTGTAAAAGTTTCAAGAAACATTCGATATATTACGTACAATGTAGCAGGAAACCATCAGCCAACAGTGTTCCATGAAAAGATTATATTTAAACTTTTACAGTATCTTCTCTTAGTATGGAAGTCATCTGGCATTTCGTGTTTGAAGATGGCTATAATGCAAAACCATCTGTACCACTCTGCTTCAAGAGGGACATTAATTTTTATCCTTTTTGGATCCTGCAGGAATAACCTACTAGAACTCTGTATGCTTACTAATCAAATGTAATTCAGTCATCCAACTGTGGCCAAACATGTGTGCCAGCCAGAAGCTTTCCACTACAGCAAGTGTTTGTTTTCCTGATATTTCAGGTGACAACAATGAAAATGGTAGTAGTAAGCAGAACAGAGACAGCAGAAAGGCATTCCTAAATGTTACTGGCTGTTACACATCTTGACAGCATGCACTGACCTAAAACATTAACATATTAGCTTTTTATTTTTGAAGATCTGAAGTGTAAAGACCAGTTTGCAAGTTGCATTTGGCAAAATAATAATCTGTACTCAGCCCATGGAGAGAAAAAAAATGACAGTTATTTACAATGAAGGTTGGAGTTAAATAATGTAGTTTTGTATGCCAGGAATCCAGCTATCGAACGGTGATTTGTCTATTCCTGTTTTCTCATGATTTTTATTATAGGCAAAAGCTCATGAAAAATAACTAGCATGACCACTTTATCTTATTTTTTTGTTAATTATATTCATTTACAGCACCTAGAGCTAGTAGAGCACCATGTGCTGAAGTTATCTGTCCTCTTTCATATACCTTTTTGCTGCCTCCCATTCTGTTCTCATGCCTGGAATGAGCTCCACTTCATATCTCCTTAGAACTCTTATTTGCTATGCATAGATACTAATTGTTATATAGCACCTAGCATTGGGATTTTTTAGTCAAGTACTGGGATCTTAGGAAATATAAATGAATAAATAAATAAATAATAGATTAAAAATAACTGCTGATGCTGCTATGTGGGTGATATGATGCTGCTAGTAGTGAAACTTTTTTTTACTAAAATGTGATTGAACTGATTCTCTTCATCTGACCACACTTTGACTATATAAACCCAAACTGTTCTAATAATTTCTGTTTAGCTATTTTGTGCTTCCAGCCTTTGCTTTCACATACTAACCAAAGACAGCAGTTGACCATCAGCTGATAGATCAACCCAAGCCTGGCAATACACAGGGGTTGGTTCAAGACTGTGGTACAATATTGGGACCAGGAACAACAATCAGCTGATTATTGCTCCCAGGGCTGGTTCAAGGCTTCTGCTTGGTTCTGGCTTCTGCTCGTTAGTCCCAGCCCCCACACTGCACCAGAATCTTTAGCTTGTGAGCAGTTTGATAATAGCTGAAACCTGTTACTTATCTGGAGGTAATCCTCCCACAAAAAGTCATAACTTTACTACAATAAAATTCTACTTAACATATGTTTTACTGCTTAAATGCATGGATGCTTGTATTTTAAATGCAGTTAACATGTCCTAAGCTTATCAAAATAATTGAGATGCTAGATTTGCTTAAACACATCTAATTCACATCAACAGCATTAATTTCAGATCACAAACACTGAACTGATCATCCTTTTTTTTTTTCCAAATGGCTTTATGGTTCCCCTGCAGGAAATGGAAGGTCTGGGTTACAAGTCCTTCTCAGTGTGAAAAGTTTCAAACTCATTTCTTCTGCCTCCAAACAACATGCTGTATGAAGCCATGGCTAAGCAGGAATGAAAACATCTTCCACTCTTCCTGTTCAAGCTGGCTCGCTGGGCAGCCAGAAGTGAGAGATTCATAGGGCCTTAAGAACAGCAAGCAAAAGGGAGTCTGCTTTGGTAACAAAGAACTTAGGGCATTCACCTGGGAGGGGAGAGGTCCTGCTGTCAGGGTTATTTCTGTATTTAAGCAGTGGCTTGCTAATGTAAAAGAAGAGCAGAGTTGAGTACACATATCTGTTTTTGCCTTTAGGATTCTTGTTTTCTTGACTTCTCAGTAATCCAGCTTCAACAACAGTAGTGGAGACCCTCTACTCAACCTTACCCTAGAGCCTGATGGCTATAGCACCTTGGAAGATAGATGTGCACATTTGAATTTTCTTAGGCTTAGGAAGGTCTAGAATCCAGGCCTCCCACTTCTTGAGAAGTGCTCTATTTATTATGCCAATGACTCCAAATATAGTAATTGTTCTGACACTGAACAGGGGCGGAGGGAGCAAAAACCCTTAACCAGGAACCTCAGGCATTAAGCCCCAGTAGGATTTCTAGCACAGTCAAAATCCCCAGAATTAGCTATAGTTAAAACCCAATGACTCTGAGGAAGGCTTAAAAAAGAAGAAAAGAAAAGAAATCACACTTTACATACACAGCAGAAAAAGAAGAGGTTCAGGATTCTCTTCCAGCCCAATGCAGCAACCAGCAAAGCCCAAAAGGATGGGAAATACCCATAGAAGAACAAAGCCATAGCTACACATAGATCATCCTTGACCAGTGGCTATCCAACCTCTTCTTGAACACTTCCAATGATGGAGTCTCCACAGCTTTCTAGGGAGTCTATTCCACTGCCTCACTGTTCTAACAGTGAAGAAGTTTTTCCTCATATTCATTTTCACCCTACTTTGCTCCAACCTCAAGTTATTGGTCCACATCCTACACTCTGCAGCAAGGCAGAAAAGGTGTTCTCCCTCTTCCTCACAGCAGCCCTTCAAGAATTTGAAGACTGCTACCATGTCCTCTCTTAAGTGTCTCTTTCATAAGCTGAACATGCCTAGCTCCTTCTGCCTCTACCTGTGTGACCTGCTTTTCTAGCCCTTTATTATCTTTGTCATCTGCCTCTGGACCTCCTCCAACTTCTCTATGTCCTTTTTGAAATGTAGAGCCCAAGGCTGCACATAATAGTCTCGATGGGGCCTGACCAGTGCCTAATAGAGAGGCAGTATCATCTCTTGTTGTCTAGCACCTAATACTTCTGATTTATCCCAAAACCACATTTGCCTTTTGTGATACTGTATCACACTGCAGACTCATATTGAGTTTGTGAGCCACCAAGACTCTTAGTTTTTTTCCATAGTGCTGCCATCCAGCTAGGTATCACATTTTGTAGTTGTATTTTTTCTTATTCTTATCAAGGTGTAGCACCTTACATTTGTCAGCTTTGAGCTTCATCCTGTTAGATAAAGCCCAGCTTTCCAATCTGTTGCAATCTTTCTGAATTGAGCTCCGGTCCTCTAATGTGTTCACGCTTCTTCCCAGTTTTGTGTCATCTGCAAACTTGCTAAAGAAGCTTTCTATGCTAGCATCCAAAAATGATTAATTAATATGTTGAATAGCATTGGCACAGGACAGACTCCTGTGGGACTTCACTCCAAACCTCCTGCTATTCTTATGGCAGGAAATTCTATAATGGATTAAAGGATCCATTAACATGGATTCCTTAATAATTACCCTTTGCTTGTGCCTCTTCAGTCAGCTGTCCAGACACTTTATCATTTTTTTTCTCCAGCTCACATTCCTCCAAATGGCTTTATGGTTCTACACTTATGAGACAGTCATATTGGATCTTGTCCAAAGCTTTGCTGAAGTCCAGATACACTGTATCTATGGCACTCCCTTCTTCTGGCAAACTAGATACTTTGCCAAAGAAGGAGATTGTTTGTTTGATACAATTTGTTTTTTATAAATCCATGCTGGCTGCTTGTGATCAACTGGGATCCTGGTTTTCTCTGATAAAAAAACCCAAATTAAACAACAATTTTTGGATTTAAAAAAGTAACCCCAAATCCACATCTTTTTTCCAGGATTAAAATGAAACACCACTAGTGGTGTCCAGATTCGTAGTGGTATCAACACCACTAGTGGTGTTTTATTTTAATCACAGAAAAATGTGGATTTTGGGATACTTTTAATTGGGTTACTTTTTTGGGATTTTGGGTTACTTTTTAACTGGGATACTTTTTAATCAGAGAAAACCAGGATCCCCGCTGATCAGCCTTTCTTCCTCTAGCAGCTTGCAAGTGGCCTTCTTAGAATATGTTCCAGTAACTTCCTGGGTATTGAAGGGAAGCTAACTGGTTTGTAATTCCTCAGATCCTCCTTTTTGACTTTTTTTAAAGAGGCGCACTACACTGGTCCTTTTTCAGCCCGTGTCCCACAACTTCATGAAGACCAGTAGCAAGGTCTCCAAAATCTCCTTTGCCAGTTCTTTCAGTATTCCGGGATGAAGTTCATCAGGGCCTGCTGACTTGAATTCATTCAGACCTATTAAGAGCTCTCTGCCTGTCTCTTGGTATTTCATCCCTCAGCTTGAGCTCTTCTTTATCCAAATAAAGGTGTTTGGCTACAGCATACTATTTTTGCAAGGACTGAGGCAAAGTAACTGTTGCATAGCTCAGCCTTCTTTGAATCTTCTCCAAGAATGCTCTCTGGCTATTTAAGCATGGGTCCATAGCTTCCTTGTTTTTTTTTTTCTTTTCTGGGAAGCATACTTACAGAACCTCTTCTTGTCTTTAAGCTCTCTCACCAGATGCAATTCATCCTTTATCTTGGGACTCCTGATTTTGTCCTGCCAGATTCTTGCTATTTCCTGGTACGCTTCCTTGGTGACCTGCCCATTTTTCTATTGCTTGTATGTTTTTCATTTGCTCTTGAGGCATCTTAGAAACTCCTTGTGCTCCCACATTAGTCTTTTGCCATTTTTTTTGTGCTTCCATCGTGTCAGGACATTTTTTTGTTGAGCTTCCAATACTGCACTCTTAGAAGCTCGCCGCCGTCCTGGGCACCATACCTATTAGCTTAACTGGGGGCCAACAACTGCAGCCAGATGGAACTGCCCTGTGAGCCTCAGGGCACAGCCAGATAAGCCTAAAACAGTCAGGTGCACCTGCTCCTGCTACAGCTCTTCCTGGTCCAGCTCTCCCATGCAACTTCTAGAAACAGAAGCATATGGGGTAATTCTACCAGGGCTTCTGCATTGTTGGCACCTGCGTAGTTGCATCCTGAAAGGTTCTGAGACACCCTGATTGAGAACAACTGTTATAAATATGCCTCTCCTTGGATATCACACAGATTGCTAAACTCAGCTAAAGTCCACTACATAGAAGATTGCTGTGGTCCTAGTACCATAGTTGGCAGAGCACCGTCACTCACAAACACACGGTGGACTTCCCCTCCCAGATGTTTTCAATCAGGAACATAAGAACATAGAACATAACAACTGCCATACTGGATTAGATCAGAGATCCATCTTGCCCAGTATCCTGTGTCACACAGTGGCAGAGAGGAAGAGAAAAGAGAGGCTGAGATAAGGTAAATAATTTAAGGGAATATGAAAATAAAGGTAAAGCGCTTGTGCATTATTAACAAGAATGCGATACATATTGGAAAAGACTGCAAACATGTGAGGGGAAGGGTGCATATGTGAGGGGGGAGCTGCTGATGTTGATGGTAATTACAATGCCTGCCACATCTGGACCCCACACTCCTGCTGACCCAACCACAACCCCCACCAGATCTTAAATTCCAGCTGCCTCCAGACCCTGTATTGTCCCACTCCTGCTGAACCCCACACTGCCACCACCACCATCACAGTGCCCACTGCAGCAGCCCTTCAGATCTGGCCTAGAGCCCCAAGTGAGTTTGACACCCCTGTTTTAAATAGGTCAATCTTCAGCTCTTCAAGTCAAATTGCACAAGGAAAATACTACTGTGTCAAAACACACTAAAGTTCTTCCTTCTGTGAGCAAGCCTTCACTCAGCTGCCTTTCAATGTACCAACTTGACATTTAATTAAATGCCTTGTTGTTTTTAATTTTGCTGCTTCTTAAAAAGTTGCACAACCTCATGATTTCCCAGAGAGAACAATTTACTATGTCAAAACTCTTAGAGTCAGACTGATCCTTCAGGGTGTCATCTCACTATACAACTTATCTCCTCTTTCTGCTAGGTAATATATTTTCAAGGAAAACTGCATGATACTATGTAAATTCACCACATCTGTGCTGATTTGTGCTCAAGGTCATGTTGATTCTTTTTTTTTTCCTCCAGGGATTATAAGTAGAAAGTGGCTGAGTATAGTAGGAAAAAGATCTGAATTTAAAAGTGAAAGCAAAAAGAAACAATGCAAGGTAGGTTTTAATAGCCACCAAACTGTAGGCATGCAAATAAAAATGCTTTGAGGTCTAATGGTACCATGTTATTGATAGTGAAAATAGCCATCTGGTACTGTAGATTATGTTACTTAATTATTTAAATGTTATCTGCAGTGCCAGTTGAAGTGAATCTGTGTGAGCATATGAACGAGTGTGTAAGATAGTAGAGAGACAGGTGTATATTTGTGTGCACCTATGCATGTCGAATGAGAGAGGGAGACAGGGTCAGGGTTACTATGGGAGGCTTTAAACACAGCCAGATAAATCCCTTTTAGAAAATGATGACAGAGGTAGATGACAAGGGAAAATGTATGCCAGATTTGGGGAAAGAAATACTAGAGTTTAAGCTGTGACATTTTTGCAGCCAGAAAGTGAATCAGAAGGAAAGTAAGGGAGGGGAATGCTTTTAATAAAGTGTTTTTGAAGATAGTCTTATCAGTGGAGCAGTACTTAGTAAAGTGTTAGTGAGAGGATGGCTTTTTTTCAGTGGCAGTGAAGAATGTGGTACCTCAAACCATTCATCTGTAGCAAACTGCAAACAGCAGCACCCTTTTTGCTCTTAAGGTCTAAATAGCTTGCTTTCAACCAGTACTGATAATATAACTTGATCACAAGTGGCTGTCATATATTCCAGTGTATAAGCTGGAGTGAAATTGAGCTAAGCTATGGGGAAATAGAGCTGCTTAAAAGTAGGTAGGGCATAGATCATCTTTCCAACAAAAGCAATATTTTATAAATATTAAAATTTCATAGTTTCATAGTTGGTAGGGTCGGAAGGGACCTGAGCAGATCATCAAGTCCGACCCCCTGCCATGGCAGCAAAGAGTACTGGGGTCTCTCTCCTGCTTGATTATTTTAATAACAGGATTGTCATTTCTACCTACTCTTCAGTGACAGGCAAATTTTTACCAGAGCTGATTTCTTAGAATCGTAGCATTAGAAAGGACCTGAAAAAACATCAACCCCTGGTCCAACCCTCTACACAGAGGCAGGGTTTTTTCTTTGTCCCTACAAAAGGGCCAAGTATAGACAGTCTGTCCTAGTGGTTAGGTCACTAGGGGTGGGCAGGAGGAAAAACCAAGGTAACAGGCTGAGTCAGAGTTCTAGAGTCAGAGACTGAGTTACCAAAGCCAAGAGGAATTGTCAAACAACCACTCTTTAGAAACAGAGCCAAGCAGGCGCAAAAGTCAGAATAAAACAAAGACTTGGCATGGGCCAAGTCCCGGAGGACTGGAAAAGGGCCAATGTGGTCCCCATTTTCAAGAAGGGGAGGAAGGAGGACCCGGGCAACTATAAGCCAGTCAGTCTCACCTCCATCCTTGGCAAAGTCTTTGAAAAAATTATCAAGGCTCACATATGCGAGAGCCCGGCAGGACAAATTATGCTGAGGGGAAACCAGCACGGGTTCGTGGCAGGCAGATCGTGCCTGACCAATCTAGTCTCTTTTTATGACCAGGTTACGAAATGCCTGGACACAGGAGGAGGGGTGGATATTTAGACTTCAGGAAGGCCTTTGATATGGTATCCCACCCCATACTGGTGAACAAGTTAAGAGGCTATGACTTGGATGACTACACAGTCCGGTGGGTGGCGAATTGGCTGGAGGGTCGCACCCAGAGAGTCGTGGTGCATGGGTCGGCTTCGACCTGGAAGGGTGTGGGCAGTGGGGTCCCGCAGGGCTCAGTCCTTGGACCAATACTCTTTAATGTCTTCATCAGCGACTTGGACGAGGGAGTGAAATGTACTCTGTCCAAGTTTGCAGATGACACAAAGCTATGGGGAGAATTGGACATGCTGGAGGGTAGGAAACAGCTGCAAGCAGACCTGGACAGGTTGGACAAGTGGGCAGAAAACAACAGAATGCAGTTCAACAAGGAGAAATGCAAAGTGCTGCACCTAGGGAGGAAAAATGTCCAGCACACCTACAACCTAGGGAATGACCTGCTGGGTGGCACAGAAGTAGAAAGGGATCTTGGAGTCCTAGTGGACTCTAAGATGAACATGAGTCGGCAGTGTGACGAAGCCATCAGAAAAGTCAATGGCACTTTATCGTGCATCAACAGATGCATGATGAATAGGTCCAAGGAGGTGATACTTCCCCTCTATCGGGCACTGGTCAGACTGCAGTTGGAGTACTGCGTGCAATTCTGGGCGCTGCAATTCAAGAGGGATGTGGATAACCTGGAGAGGGTCCAGAGAAGGGCCACTCGTATGGTTAAGGGTCTGCAGTCCAAGCTCTACGAGGAGAGACTAGAGAAACTGGACCTTTTCAGCCTCCGCAAGAGAAGGTTGAGAGGCGACCTTGTGGCTGCCTATAAGTTCATCACGGGGGCACAGAAGGGAATTGGTGAGTATTTATTCACCAAGGCGCCTCCGGGGGTTAAAAGAAATAATGGCCACAAGCTAGCAGAGAGCAGATTTAGACTAGACATTAGGAAGAACTTCTTCACTGTTCGAGTGGCCAAGGTCTGGAACGGGCTCCCAGGGGAGGTGGTGCTCTCCCCTACCCTGGGGGTCTTCAAGAGGAGGTTAGATGAGCATCTAGCTGGGGTCATCTAGACCCAGCACTCTTTCCTGCCTATGCAGGGGGTCGGACTCAATGATCTAGTGAGGTCCCTTCCGACCCTAACATCTATGAATCTATGAGTACCAGACCTAGGAAAGCTCTCCACAGCAGACTTTTAAGAAGAACTCTTGACTGGCTTGTAATATGCTGTCATAGGTGGATTTAAATAGGGAGGATGTTCTCCCAAGCAGCCAATCAAGAGGCCTTACCAGTGGTCAGCTGTTTAATCATCTTGGGTAGGGCTGCCAGTAAGGCTGTCTAGCAGGTTTGGTTAGCTAGGCAATTAGTCCAAGCTAAGATGTCTCTTAAAGCTGTTGACACCCTAGCTCATTCCAGGCAGATACTTATCCACCACTTCCTTCTTTGACTTGCTCCATTGTCATTCTCTTCTAAGTTAGGACGTGCCTTCCAATTCTCATCCCCAGTGACTATGATAATTCTTTTTTTTTCTTTTCTTTTTTACATTTCACTTTTGACTTTATTACAGTAGGTTGATAGTAATTTTTGGATCATTTGGATTTTCCCCTGCCCCCTAAAATACATGCTCCTGTAGTTAGGCTTAAACTAGGCTTAATTCCAAGAAGTTCTATGACCTGTGTTAGGCAGGACATCTGACTAAATGTTATGCTCACACAAATCTACCACTGCTGCCAGGGGTATGTCAGGGGCTTGGGGAGGGGGGTAAGTGGGGGACAATATTGGCTTTGTTGGCTTGAAAATGGTATTTAAAAGTCTGTTTTCTGGGAATTGGCTTATAGGTATAGATATATGCATTATAAGGCTTCAAGATGGGCATCAAGGATTAATTGATTCATAAAGAGCTTGGGTCTCAGACACAGAGTTCCATACAGCCCTGAAAGCAAACAGGATGTCTAGTATGACAAGGCCAACGGATGGACTCAGCCTGAGAATTGAGGGGGGCATGTCATAACATAAGATCACAGCCTTCAAGGCACACAAGTTGTCTAACACAACAAGGACACAGAGGCTGGGAACCAAGGGTGTATATACCATACTGTCCCATAGCACGAGATAAGTAACACCAGCTACAAGACCCCAGAGCATGGGGGCCTGAATCCCAGTTTTGGGGGAACAGAACAAATTAAGAGAAGGCCCGGAAATCTACGTGGATGTGTGACCACAGAGAGACAACCCACCAGAGATAGCCACAGATAAAGAGTCATCAGGAGTCATCAAGGGGAAAGAAGAAAACAAAAGTAGAGACTTGAGAGTAGCAAAGGGTCCTTCCCTGTTCCTCTCTCTTCCATCCCTCTTCCCCTCCCTGAGAAGGGTCCCATCCCCATTCCCCAGGAAGGGTGCCTAAGACCACCATGGACCGAGGACATAAAAGCAGCCTGTCTCATGCAGCCCACTGGAGGGGGGCTGTGGGCCTCAGCATCCCACCTCCAGACTGCTGACAACTAAGAGAAAGAGCCTCAGAGTGAAGCCTGCATCCTGACCAGATGTACTTTGTCTCTGATGACAGCCCTAGGATTGGTAGATATAGAATTGTTTGATTGTTGCTTGTTTTTTTGTTATTACTCTGTATTGATACATTTGCCTATTATTGAATGAAAAGCTCATGGTCCGTCTGAGGGTTGTTGTCACCCAGAACAAG
This sequence comes from Alligator mississippiensis, assembly GCF_030867095.1. NCBI lineage: Eukaryota > Metazoa > Chordata > Crocodylia > Alligatoridae > Alligator > Alligator mississippiensis. Next base: position 369,391,050 of record NC_081824.1, read on the forward strand.
GGTACAAAGGCTGGGTCCTAAATCCTGTGTCAACAGGCAATAGCATGGTTCCATCCCCCTTCGACAGTGACGGTCACATGCCAGGAGCTCCATTTCCCCATGTTTGGGTCCTCTGTATTGCCTGAGGCACAGCTGGAGCCCCAAGCTGGAGTGGGACAACTGGAATGGTGGGGGAGAGGGAGAGAGTAGTTGAAGAAAGGAGGTCTCACCCATTGCCACTGCTGTCCCCAGATACTCTGGGGGTGGGGAAGCCCCAGGACTGTTCTTTTTTGCTCCAGCCAAGGGCTGCAGGGAAAGGATGCACTGGGTGTTTGGTGGGCAGCAGTGGCAGGGCCAAGACCCAGCTCCCTCTCCCTCCACTGCCTTTCTCCTGTGGCCAGGGGGTCCAGCTGCAGGGCTGGAGAGAGTGGCATCAATGGACAATTCCCCATCCCCCCTCCTTCTAGTACCTGACTGTGGACAGACACTTGGGGACAGACAGGGAGCAGGAGTGCCTGGAAATGGGTGGGAGGAAGGAGGGAGGAATCATCAACTGATGACGAGGGATCCTGGTTGCTCTGATTTAAAAAACTAAAACAAAAACAATTTTCAGTTAAAAAGTAACCCCAAATCCACATTTTCCATGTTTCATTTAAAACATGGAACAATGTACATGCTATCCACCATGTACAAATATGGGAACATCCAGGATTTACTAAAGGATCACACCCCACCCTTCAGACCTTGGGAGAGTGAAGATGAGACATGTCTGGAGCCCCTGCGCTGGTAGGAAACACCAGGTATCTGGGCAGCAAGCAGGTGCATGAAGTGTGAGAACCTGCCTGGTATTGCTGCTGTTGTCTCTGGCTGACCTTGAAGCAGAGTACCCTTGTGGCTGGGTGTAGGTGGTGGAAGGAGGAGCCAAATGTCATGGCTGCTGTCCTGGGCTAAGCCTGGTTCCCCATGAAACTGCTCCTTGAAGCCTGTGGCTGGACAGGGGTGGGAACAGCTCTGCCCTGAGGTCAGCCTGTGCTTAGTGTGGGGTAGTAGAGGCTCTGAAATTTGCCCTATGCCTGTGTCAGCAGTGGCAGGCAGGTTCCTCCTTCCAGCACCTGCTCCAAGCCAATGAGGATCATGGTGGGAGAGTGGCAGAGAGCAGGTATAGGAAGTAAAGACCCTTCCACTCTCATTTTTCCTTGCCAAGCCTGGCAGCTGCAGCTCATAGTTGGAGCAGGGCAGGATTAGCTCTGGGGCTCCCCCTGTTCCTGCTTCACTTAAGGAGAGAAGCAGCAGAAGGGAAGTGCAGCTGCACTGCTGCGCAGCCCTAGAGCTGCTCCTGTATACAAAACAACACTTAAGATTCTCACTTCATGATTGTGTAAAATTAAATTAATTTTTTTTCATTGTCTTCCCCCATCAGCAAAGAATACGGGTCAGTGGAAGTCGATGTTTTGGCAGTCCTGCCACAAATTACCCACAGACCCTCCTTGAGTGCCACTCCAAAACCCTTCCCCTATCCAATCTGTTGTTCTGCTTTCTTTCCCACCTTGTATACTCTGACCAATCTGCTATTTTACTTTCTGTCCCCTGCCCTATCTGTCACTGTTCTCCCTGCTCCCACCCCAGAGGCTTCCCATACTATTTTTTTCTGCTTCAAATTGGCCACTGCTCAAATGATATAGTCCAAATCACTACTTCAAATTATAGAGGTATATTGTATTTACAGAAAAGGAACAATGACTACTAATCCATTCCTTTTATCATTTAATTTCCCAAACCAGATCTAAATAAAACAACCATCTCCTATATATTACTATAGTTATTATAGCTTGGCCTACATTTGTGCACAAGCAAATTCAGATTGTAGGTGCTTAATGGAACTCACATTCAGACATTGCCATTTGCAAACCCAAATCAATTGTCACATATGCCCCCATTGTTTATATATACCAGTGGCAATTTGTAAAAATAAAATCATGTGAGTATAAAAGTAACCTCAGTTATAGCAAGCTCTCAGTGAAGTATGAACTAAAAGTTTCCTTCCTGGTCTAGAAAAAACATACACATTTTAAATGATACAGTTGCATTTTTTAACAAAGAGCTTAAAGAAGCCATTAAGTTTTAGAGCTCTTCTCCTAAAATCTCACACATCTGTGCTAATTGGCCACAGACATAAACTGTAATTCAATTATAACTAAGTCAAAGATAAAATCCTCATTTGGAGTTCAACTCGTATGCACCAGACACTCTTAGCTTTGACACTAAGATGAATAATGGCCAGATTCACACACTAAATAAAAAAGGCCACTTAGTTTCTCTGATGCACAGCTGTTAGCTTATAGAGAACCATGAAAAGTCATACATGGGATGTTATGACAAATTTACCTTATCAGTTCATCCATGCAGTAGGTTCCAGATATCCACTTGTTCCAGCACAAGAAGCTAAGGGAGGTGATGGATGGCAAACACCTTTTTTATTTTTAATATTAGGCAAACTGTAGATACACTGCTTTACTCCTAATTAAACAAATTAAAAGTTTGGGAAATGTTGGCAGATATGTGAACAACTCATATATCACCTCCACTTAACAAGTGTGAGACACAATATATAAATATATATCTGGCCTACTCTACACTATTCCCTACTGATTGACAGGACAAAATTTGAAAAGCTAAATAAAATCTTTGATTCCACAGACAATCAATAGAAAATCATGCATATGTTGAAGCCAACTAGCAGATGCTTTCAAGGGAGCCAACAGCACCCAAGGGAAATGAATTGGGGTTGCAAAAGCAGTGACCTCATTTGTCACTTTCTGACAATGGCCTAGATAAAGTTTGTAGTTCCTTTTGTGAATGCTACTTTGTGAAGTGTAAATGTAGCAGGTTCAGTGACACATTTATTTTAGATTACCATGTACTTTTGAATCAACTTTTAAGTGTATACACTTTCCATCCAGAAAGAGCACACACCAACTGCTGAAACTTCCTTAGCTTGACGAAGGGTTTTTGAACCCGAAAGCTTGCTTAATAACTTTTCTCCAACTATTTGGGTTGGTCTAATAAAAGATATCAAATTCACCCAAGGAATCTTGTCTACACTTTCTAATGCATTTCACTATAGAATAGCACATACATTCATATACATAATCTGCTATAGACTGTATTTGGAATATAACTGAAGGGACTGTGACTGGGACCCCTGGGAGCTGCGTTTGGAGGGAGGGGGTTAAACAATAACTGTTGCTACTGTTGGTAGTTGACTGCACTGCCACCGCTAGCAACACAGCTGCTGGCGCTGCCTTGTGTGCCAAAGATACCTACAGTACAGGGATGCCCTGTTTTCTTCTGAATATTATACACACACCTATCACATATGTGATGGTATTACATAACATATTACATTTGAGGGGATAGCCTTCCAGTTTGATGGCAATGAACAGTAAACAGGCCAGCTTCTATGTAAGTTCACTAGTGAAGGTGTGGTTGGAAGAAGGGCAGTAAGAGAGAAAAGGCAGATAAAGAGACCCAGGGAAATGGCTGGAGGACACCACAATGCCAGAGCCACTGCCACTGCCTCTGCTTGCACCTGTGAGGTTTCTGTCCAGGCAGGACTGCTCACCATCAAGGCTTCCACACAGATCCAGGTTTAGTGCTGTGCGGACTGCTGCTTACAGGTTCCTCCTGGTGACAACCAGGTGGGGGAGTGCTTTTGGTGTGAGTGGTGCCTCCTGGTGGTGTCTCTCAGAGAATAGGCAAGAGAGCTACACGAGGAGGTGGTGAGGCTCAGAAGCATCCTCCACGATGAGGAGTTCATCAATTTGATGCTGGAGGAGACCTCTGGGAGTGTGCAGAAAGAACCACCAGAGGCAAAGCTAGAGAAGGGAGAGGACATTGACTCCCAGAAAGGTGGAAACTGGGAGCTTGTGACCTCTGGCAGCAAGCAGAAATCTCCATCTCCACTGGCAGCAGTTCATCTGGAGAACAGATAGGGAGTCCTAGCAATAGAGGGTGAGGATCATGTTCCATTGGTGGAGGAGGACAGGCCAGGCCTCCCCAAGGTGGGAAGGATCAATAACATTGCCACCAAGAAGAAATGACTGGTGGTGGTTGGAGACTCCCTTTTGCACAGGATGGAGGGATCCATCTACAGACCTGACCTGTTGTCTCAGGAAGTCTGCTGCTTACCAAGAGCCTGGATCCAAGATGTTACAGAGGGGTTACTGAGACTCATCCAGTCCTCTGACTACTACCCCATGCTACTTATCCATCTGTGCACCAATTATACTGCCAGGGGAGACCTTGAGAAGATCAAAAGTGACTACAGGGCTCTGGGTGCAAGGGTGAAGGGGATGGGGGCTCAGGTGGTATTCTCTTTGATCCAAAGGAAAGGGCCTGGGCAGGAGCGGGTGTATGAAGGACATGAAGGACAACAAGAAAGGTTTCTACAAGTATGTCAGTAACAAGATGAAGATCATGGAAAGGGTGGGTCCCTTCCTGAAGTGGGGAGAAAACCTAGTGACAGAGGATTCAGAAAAGACTGAAGTACTCAATGCCTTTTTCACCTCAGTCTTTACAAGCGAGGTCAGTTCTCAGACTACTGCACCTGGAAGCACAGTTTAGTGGAGGAGGTGAGCAGCCAATAGGGACTATTTAGAAATGCTAGATGTATACAAGTCCATTGGGGCTGGAGGGGATGCACCCAAGGTGCCAAGGGAGTTGGCTGATGTGATTGCAGAGGCATTGGCCATCATCTTTGAAAACTCACGGAGATGAGGAGAGGTTCAGGATTTTGGAAAAGGGCAAACATAGTGCCTATCTTTATGAAAGGGAAGGAGAATCCAAGGAACTACTGACTGGTCAGTTGCACCTTAGTCCCTGGAAAAATCATGGAGCAGGTCCTCAAGCAATCCATTGCTACCCACTTGGAGGAGAAGAAGGTGATTAGGAACAGTCAGCATGGATTCACCAAGGGCAAGTCATGCCTGACCAACCTGATTGCTTTCTATGACAAGATCACTGGCTCTGTAAATGCATGGAGACCAGTAGATGTGGTGTACTTTGATTTTAGAATGGCTTTTGATACGGTCTCCCACAACATTCTAAGGTAAGGAAGTATGGACTGGATGAATGGACTCTAAGTTGCATAGAAAAGTGGCTAGAGCATTGGGCTCAGAGGGTAGTAACCAATGGCTTCATGTCTAGTTGGCAGCTGGTATCAAGTTCAATGTCTTCATCAATGACTTGGAAAATACCATATAGTGTACCCTCAGCAAGTTTGCAGATGACACAAAGCTGAGGAGAGTAATAGATATTCTGGATGGGAGGGCTAGGATTCAGAGTGATCTAGACAAATTTCAGGATTGGGCCAAAAGAAATCTCGTGAAGTTCAACAAGGACAAGAGCAAAGTCCTGCACTTAGGACAGAACAATCCCATGTACTAGTACATGCTGGGGGCCAACTGGCTGGGTAGCGGATCTGTGTGAAAGGACCTGGGGATTATACTGGAGAAGAAGCTGAATATAACAAACAGGATGCCCTTGTTGCCAAGAAGGCTAACAGAACACTGAGCTGCACTGGTAGGAGTGTTGCCAGGAGGTCAAGGGAAATGATTATTTCGCTCTATTCAGTGCTAGTAAGTCCATATCTGGAGTACTGGGTTCAATTTTGAGCCCCCCCCCCCCTACAGAAAAGATGTGGACAAATTGGAGACAGTCCATCAGAGGACAAAGAAAATGCAGAGAGGGCTGGGGCATATGACTTATGGTTTTCTCTGATTTAAAAGAAAATCCCAGTTTTTGGATTAAAAAATGTAACCCAAAATCCATGTAACCCAGAATCCTGGGCTGGCATCACTCCGCATGTGGCCGCCACACCCCTCCTCTCCTGCTCTGCATGTGGCTGCAACCCCCTTCCCCACCCCAATGCTCCACATTATCTGAAAACCCCTGCTGGGGCTTTTCAGATAATCAGAATTCTTACACAACCAGCACTCCCCTTACCCTGGGGATGCCTGATAACAGATTTTACTCTGTGTAGATAGATAGATAGATAGATAGATAGATAGATAGATAGATAGATAGATAGATATTAGTGGCATTTTATTTTAAGCATGGAAAATGTGGATTTTGGTTTACTTTTTTTAATTAGAAAATTGGGGATTTTTTTCTATCAGAGTGTCACAACCCAGTTAATCAGTGCCCATGCCACTAGCAAGAGATACCATTCAAGTAGTCAACTAAGGGTTAAAAGAAATCCTTGCCAGAAACTCCTGAAACAAAATCCTGGCGGAGAGCTGTATATAATTTATGCCCACATCACAAACAAGAAACGAAACTTAAGACTGGTCAGGGTGAAAGGGGATAGCCCTGCCATAAATCCCTGCAATTGGTCAAGAAACAAGCGTAAGCCCCTCATCATAACCTCATACGTAACAGGCAGAAAACCTAACCCACTACCTTGTAACCTGATAGCAACCTGAGAGCACAAAGAACTGCTGCTTGCCAGAAAATTAAAGATTCCACATAACGGTTCATCATTGGGTATCTCCGTCAGACACCTCTGTCTATAAATAGTTTAGCAACTTCTGCCCAAGCCGGAGAAAACTCTGGGGAATCTCTGAGGAGAAACCTGAGCTCATCACCAGAGTGACTTGACAGTCTGATAAGCTGTCAATGACTCCCCGTCATCGTAAATCTTGACGTATCAAAGTCCTGCAGGCATGATAGCACGTTTTCAGTGCCACGTCCGTCATTGCTTGGCTGTAACCCATACGTTTGACTATAATCAATGCAACTGTAACAGAACAAAGGCTCAGCCTGCGTCGCATGTCACTATCTGGGCGACGTAAGTAAACAGTCTCCTACAACCAACACGCGTCTGTGCCTGGTTAATTTCACCCCATCCATCGCTACCTGCCTGTCAGGTAAAAGTTTTACTGCTCCGGTGGCGGGGGGATCAGAAAGCAGCTGCCAGCCGGCTGCTCTGATTCCTGACACAGAGAAAAACAGGATCCCTGGTGATTGAATGCATTTGTCATGCACTTGAAACCACACTACTTACTTACATGGATAAGCTTGAGAGAGTACAAAGAAGAGCCACTCACATCATCAAGGGCATGGAGGATAGGCCCTACAAGGAAAGACTCAGGGAATTGGGCCTGTTCAGTTTGAGTCAGACAAGGCTGAGAGGTGATTGATAGCAACCTACAAATACATCAGGGGTGAACACTAAGATTTAGGTAAGCAACTCTTCAGGAAGGCACTGCCAGGGAGGACAGACAAACATCTAGAGGGTAAATTCAGGCTACATACAAGGAAGAACTTATCTGTGAGGCACCAGAATCTGGAGCACACTCCCAGCAGAGGTGGTGCAGTCACCATCCTTGGAGGTATTCAAGAGGAGGCTGGACAGGCACCTTATTGAGCTCTTCTGAGCCCAATAATTTCCTGCCCATGACAGGGGACCAAACTGGATGATTTTACAGGTCCCTTCCAGTTCTACAATTCTATGATTCTATGATACATTGTGCCCAAAGGAATGTTCTGCCATCCCAATTGTACAGTATGCCTCAAGACACTAAAATTTATCATATGATTAAACAACTTAGTTAGCTTGTCATCACTATTAACGGTGATGGAAGAGATGGACATTTAGATAAGTTATGGTTCTTTTCTCCAAAAAAATGCTGCCCACTGATTCCAAAACCATCCTGACAATCATTACTATATTAAACTTCTTATGTTGTGACCATCAATGTGGTATTTTCCAAAGTGCATTTTCCAAAGATACAATGGTTACTTCAGCTAGATTAATCTGAATAGCTTTAGCTGGGCTCTCAGTAGTTATAGACATTTTTTTTTAGCTCCCTGCCCCTTTATCCTTTTTGGGTTTAACATTTATATTTAAAGAATTAAAAAACAATAAAACAAAACAAAACAGAAAAGAGCCCCATTCTTTTTAAAAGATGCCTTTCTACATAGATATCTTCTAAACTAGACTTGGTACATAGTAGCACATACAAGAATGTGACTATGAAGGATGCGATGGTCATTGGCAGAACTGAATGTGGTGAGGCAGTGGCGAACTCCAGCATCTGTTATACATTTAGGCTTTCTGGATATTTAACATAGCTAGAGCTATACTAGTTGGTTTTTAAAAAAATCCTTCTTCTGAAGCAGTTTGAGCACAGGGCTAATTTTACAAAACCAATTTGAAGTTTTCCTTGTTCCTAATACATTGGGAGGAAGAGCAATGTCCTAGTTTTCCCTCTGCATGCCAAAATTATTCACAGCGCAGGGGTGGGCAAAATACAGCCTGTGGGCCAAATTCGGCCCACCAATTGGTTGGATCTGGCACTCCACATGGGGTCAAGCCCCACCCAACACACATGCGCACACATATGCACACCTCCCCAGACATAAAATATTTAGGTTGTCATACATTCATTAAACAGAGTAGTTCTGTTTTATTTCTGAGTTACCATCCTCAATTTTTTTCTTTTTTTTTCTTTTTAATATAATGTTAAACTTAAGAGGATTTTTCAGTTGCACTGGGGCATGTGATACCAACAGACAAAAGCATAACCCTGATTATTTTTCAAAATTTGGACTCTTTAGTCTATTTTACACAAAATAAAGTATGCCTGGATACCAGTTTCCCTTATATACAAACACATAGTTCATATGATGATTATCAAACATACCTGATATTTTCTACTGTGGCCATCTTAAATCTTTATAAAGCATCAGTTTTTAATAATTATTTTACTTCCCAGCTACTTATCCTGAAGGCTTCTATTTTGATTTGATAAAATAGGACATTGCACAGTTCTGTGAACATGGCTTTCTTGTCTGGGAACATAGTTATTGAATCTTAATGTTCTGAGAATTAAATCTACAAAAGTTAAAGGGCAATTAATTTTGAAATTCAAACAACATATAATAAGAATAGCTGTCTGTTTCTCACAGGAAGATACAAGATAATTTTCTGGTCTGTATAAAATATAACATGCCAGAATCTTCTAAACAGAGCAGAGAGCTACTGCCTTTAACTATATGCATCTGCAGTGCATCCAAAATGAATTTGAAGTTGCCTGGGAAAAAAGCCAAAATAGAAAAACATATAAAACTTAACAGAAGCTCATTAAAACTAAAATTTGAGTACTACCCTAAATGATGAGAGAATTACATTTTACTTTTTTTGCTTGAATTACTTTTAACTATAGAAAGCGTTTGCTTATTTGTTTATTTTACAAATAGGCATTGAAAAGCTGGTGATTCTTATAGATGCAATTTTAATTTCATTTTATGAATTATTCTTTTCTGAACTCCAAGTGTATAAGAGGCCAGTGATAAAGTATTCCTAAATAAGGGTGTCTTATAATTTTGCAAGCTGAATGTTGTAGGATACCTCTGAAATGTAACTCATTAATTATATTAATAATTTGAATTATAATTACATATCATAATATAATATTTTAATACAAGTAAGATTTTTGTTGTATTATTAAACTTCACTGAGGAATGCATTTTTTCTTTGCTCTTTAGATGGATTTTTGCACCATGATTTCCATTCCTACTACACATCATTAGGGGTCTCCGATTTCAACGAATCCCCAATTTTCAGTTAAAAGAAAATAACCCCAAATCCACATTTTTCCATGGTTAAAATGGTGTTTCAGTATGATCGTGGTGTTTCATTTTAATTATGAAAAAATGTGGATTTGGGGTTACTTTCTTTTAACCAAAAATTGGAGCTTTCTTGAAATCAGAGAAAGCCAGGATCCCTGATAATCATACATGTAATAAAAATAGAGTTAAATCTAAATTAAAGCAATATAAATAGATATATTTATAGCTTTCAGGAATCTCTAATCTGCAATAATTTCATCCACTTTATTGGACTAAATGTTGAGACTAGCTACAAAAATATAAGTCCTAATTGGAAACATTTAAAAAAATATTCAACTGAGAAGAATTATTCCATGAGGGCAGTGGGGTTTTCTCGTGTTCAGCTGCTTTCAAGATCAGTATTAAAAGCAGCAGTATAGTAAAGGTCAGAAACCTCAGCTGTACTCAGGGCCCATTGGGAAAGATACTGTACTTTCAAACACTAGGGGACTATCCATGGCCTAGAACACTTATAAAGTGAATGGGCAAGACAAAGGATGAGATAACTGAAAGAATGATTTCCCCATTTTACAGCTGTAGAATAGATGTACAGATGGATTAACTTTTTAAAGGTCACACAGGAATTCTGTGGGAAAACTGGGAATGGAGCTTGGATCTCATGGGTCCTTGTAACCAAATCACTCAGCCTGCCCTTTATATTTTATTATTTCACAGAACCAAACTTCTTCTCTACAAAACTATCCTGATGAAGCATTTCTGAAGTAGATAAATATAATTAATGTTACTCACATGCCAACAACTGCAGAAAGCCCAAGTCAAAGCTAGTACCAGAACTCAGGAATATATTTGATATTTGTAGCAATGACTGTGGTTAGACCAGATGACCCTTCTTCTTTGAAAGAGAGTAGTCTTTAGATCCTAGATTTCCAGCTATACATCGGATATAAAAATGGTAAAAAACACTGAAAAAATGGAACTACTTGATTAACACATATTTTCTGCTTGGACAAGTAGAAGAGGCTGTTGTCAGCAAAGCAAACAAAAAGGGAAGACATGTTACCAGATAAGTCAATGTACTACAGTACTGCTGGTTAAGGGAGAAAGGTTTTTACTCTTTTTAATTTAGATATAATCAAACAAACTTTAGTGAGCACTTTTTTCACTCCATAGGCACAACTCACCTTTTATCAATAAAAATTCTACAGCATCAGTATTTTTTGGCTGGTGACAGAAGCTTGAGAATAAGTGACTGCTGGGTTCAGATCAAATGCTCTCAGTGCTGCATATTTTAGCAGGTGTGAGATTTTTAGAATCCTTTTTCCTGGTCTCCTGTACAAACTATAGCAATTATTTGTAACCTGCTGTGTTACAGAAGATCCTATCAAAAATAACATATGATGCCCTAAATCTACTACTTAACTGTGACTTCTGTAGTTACATTTTTCTGCTGTACACAGTAATGCCATTTTAAACACATAAGTAGAGCTTGTGAGTAAAGTTTAGTATCACACAGAATGCAATTACAGTCACCAGCTTCCTGACACCACAAGGATGAAGCTCCTGATTGCTGACACAGAGGCACCACCCTCTAGGGATGACAGGTATATTTAACCTGTGATAGGTGGTGTATCTAATTAAAGGGTAAATTTGCATAAGGTTAAAGCTTCAACAAGCACCTATCCACAAGTCCCTCCCAGTCTGATCAATCAATAAGAGTTTATTTTGAGAATACCTTGATGACCAGGCAACGATGAAGTTGTTAAACTCTACCTAGCTCATGCATCTTTAGTTGAACTAATCTGAATTAATTTCTTACTTTATTACCATGCATGGCTCTGTGGTGGCCTGTGTGAACTGGTATAATCACAGAAGTTAGAAATAAAAAAAGACTTATTAAACCATGTACTGGGTAATTCTGACAATTGAATTTACATTTGACATTTTTCTTCACAATCTATTTTTTTAGTGATTTTAACAGTTTAGTTTCAGCGTAGCAAATGATAGCCCTTGATATTTCAGAATTTACTGCATTTTACTGTTAGAAAGTATTACCTTGTGTTCAGCTGAGATTTCCCTACATTTAATTCCACTTCAGATAATGATTTTTCCTTGTGTAAATAGAAATAACAATTCTCCCTTCTTATGTAAATTATTTATGTACCCTCAGATATTCAACCTCTATATATCTACATGAAGGTCTTTGAATCACTCCTTTAAGATTATCCTTCCAGCTTCCCAATCATTGTTCTTACTCCCTTTGAACACTTCACATTACTCTTAACTTTCTGACAAAACATGGTCAAAACTGAGTGCACCATTGCAAGTGAGTTTATACCACAACTGTGTTAAAAACACCTAATATTTTTATGCTTCATGAAATAATGTCTTTGCAGTATGCCCCAAATTCTACTAGTTCTTTATTGCTTTTTGAAATTCAAACTCACATCTACTTGATGGCTGGTATTTTTCCTAATCACACAGATTAAATCAGTTTTCTGTTTTCATTCTAGGCTAGTCTTTCATGTCAAAAACTGCGATCAGACGGTGACATTAATTGGCACCCTTGTCATCAGGACAGACCAGGGACTTGAATGAATATGAGGACTGAACTATATCCTTTCTGCCAGACCTCATCCATATATTGAAAAACTGTAAGCATTGTCGAGCTCTTGTGCAGTTACATTGGTGATGCCAACTATTTTAAGGTGTTGGAACAGTTGTTTTTATGGTGGTCTCATTTGGCATGTTATTCAGGTACCCAAACTACTTCATTATAATTCATGTAGATAATTTATTTTTTTCTGGATGCAAATTTAGATAAGTCTAAGCAGTCTAAACTAAAAATTGTTAAAGTAAAGTTCAGGAATCATGACTATTCTGGGCTGGACAATATTCCTGCAGAAATACCAGGGAACAATGTGATTGAACTAAGCAGACTACTCTGCAAAATCTTGATCAATGAATAGCAGATGGGAATAATAGTAGCATTTCTTAAGACAGACATGGTTTAGTCTACTCCCAGTGCCAAACAAGGTAATTGAAATAATCCTACTGGAAAAGATCAAAAGAGCAGTTGAGAAAATTGTTAGAGAGCCAGGCAGGTTTAAAAATTGCATGGACCAAGTATTTATTTTAAGATGTATTATTGAAAGTGGCAACATCAATAATTTCTATCTTAAACCTGCAGATCTGATTTCCTACCAGGATATGGCAGTGGTCATGTAGGTGGATGACTGCTTAGTAATGGACTAGGTAAAGCATGCTCTGTCACACTGCTAAGTTTATCAGCAGCAGTGTTATTGACCTACTTCAAAGGCTTAACAAGGGTAGATTAAAAAAAGGGTAACTGGCACCAAACATTCTTAGCCAGAACACAGAGACACATATTTCTCAACAGGCTGCTATACTATCAGAACTATAACTAGTAAGAGACTCTTACAAAACCTTATTTTTCCCTATCCTATTAAACACATATATTAAACACTTAGGGATAAACACCAGGTATAAAAAAGGGCAGTATGATATCATCATCACTCTATATCCAGTGTAAGAGATCATTATTTTTAGTGTAAGAGATATGTCCAGTGTAAGAGATCATCATTTCCAGCTTTCCTTATGTTTGAGCAGCATTAGAATCAAAATACAGACATTAAATTGATTATTTTTGGACAAGATGGAGGTGACGCTAGGCATGTCTACATGTACCTCTTTTAAACAGGATTAGACTAAAATCACCATTTTTAAGGTGCATTAAGGGCATGTGTCCACACGTGCATGCCCTTAATGCACCTTTAAAATGGTGATTTTAGGCTAATCTCACCTAAATTTGATAACTGCATAAAGCAAGTATCAAATTTAGGTACAAACAGCTAAGTTGCATTACCCCACATGTAGATGCTTAATGAGCATTAACACAGTGCGTGTCAATGGACACACACTACACTAATGCGCATTAGTGCATCTGCACGTGGGCTAATGCAACTTAGTTATTCACGCCTACATTTAATGTGCCCTAATGTGCATTAGTGTATCCACATGTAGATGTACGCCATGCCTAAATTTCCTTAATGAGCCTTAAAAGCACAGGCACATTAAATTTAGACATGTGTAAATACACATATAGACATGCCCACTGCTGGACAGCAGAAAATGCTCTGAAGGACTATACAAAGCCATGGCGCTTTCATCAATAGGTTTCTAACAGACTTGTCACTGATCTGCCCAGCCACATAGTCTTGTTAACCAGAAATGGTTCTCGTCTTCAATCTGCCAGAAGGATTATATGAGTGGACACAACCCTACTAATGTTTTTATCATTCTCAAGTTGATTAATGAATGTGACAACCACAAAAGTGCCAGACAGTAAATTTTTGGCAAGCATTTTCTAAGCAACAATAAGCACTGAGAAGACATAAGCCTGCTGCTTTGCGCTGACTCTTAGACCAACACTAAAATCTCATGATTGATCTTCAGACAGCCAAGTGGCGAGGCTCTGATTATTATCTTGGAAATAATTATTCTCCCTGTGACTGTGTCCTAACACAACAGAAGCATAATGAAAATCAATGGTATTAGATCAGCTTACGTATGTGCATAATTAGCAATTATGAAAGAAAGAACGAGTCTTATTGAATTTTTAGAGCATGTCAGTGTTGTGTGTTTAAACTCTAACATCAGATATAAAACTTTTGAGACTGACATTCCAGTAAACAAAGTGAGGAAACTGTCTCTTTAAAACTAGAAAGCGGGTATAACACAGGTGCAGCCTATCCAAGTTAACTTTGCACCTTCAGAAGTCAATATCACACATTCAGTTCACTAAGAAGAACCGTTTCACTCTAGCACCACTGAATCATAGGCTATTCAAAATGTTCAGAGGAGCCGATTCCTGGAGATTGTTTTTCATTGCCTTTCAGTTCTAAGCACAGTAGCAGCCTTATCTCTGAATGTTTTATGTTGCCTTAGAACCTTTAGCACAATTTTACAATAGATTATTTTTAAAATATAAAATATAAAAGGAAAGGGATTTTTTAAGCTCCCTTTGACAATGAAATGGCACTCATACTGTTGTAAGGAGTCAACTTCATATTAATACAAGCGTGTTTGACATTTCCATTAAAAGATCTTCCATCAACATTATATTATTAGGTCTATGACAGCTCTCTGTGGGTTTTTTGGGTACAATCTGATTTTAGAACACTGTGTTATTGAATTTCTTTAACTTTCAGAAGTGGGTCCACATTGGAAAACACAGCCACTCATTTCTGTACTTATAAAATAAGTTCTTTGAAAAATTTAAGTTATAAAATTTAAAATATATATATATTTAAGGAGGAATTCAAAGAAAATTAAAAAACATCCAAAAGCATGCTTTGCTGATCTTCATATAAGTATTTTTTTTTCCAGGTGCATTTATAAGAAATAGAGAACTTGGAAGATAATTTGAAAAAGTTGCATGTTATCAAAATTAAAGAAGATGCAGGGAAAGTTATTTAGCTTATAACTACTGTGTTACAATTCAATAGTTAGTCATTTAGCTTAATTTTGAAAAGTGATTAATAATTTTAGAAACCTGAATTTTGGGTGCCTAGGATGAGAGACTTTAGCGTACTTAATAGTTTCAGGAACCCATCAGTTTAGGCGCTCTGAATTGCCAAACATTTTTTAAAGCTTCTTAGCTCAAATCTATGGCTTAAAACACAATTTATGTGAGAATATATCTGTGTATCATCTTCCTTACACACTATAAAATAATTAAATTTACATGAGAGTTTTGAGGAGAATTAAGAACGGCATCACAAGGTCAGGAGCAAAAAATAGTCTTTATGTAGTTCTATTTATACATAAATAATTTATTCAGGTTTGTGGTGCACTGTTCTGTTTGGAGGCTTGATTTCTACAATGCCATCTGCCAATTGTAAATTATATGAAAAATATTGAGCCAACATGAGATTTTTGCTTGTTCAACAGATAATCCTTTCTACATTATTTAACTACCTGTCATTTGACCTTGTCTCAAAAATCACTATTTGGTTCTGATAATGTTGCCTTCATCATTGACAGCTGGTGTTTATCACCAGAAGCTGGGGAAGGAAAATTACTCAGAATGGAACCTAGCCCACCTATAAAAACAGTTGAAATTAAAAACAAATATAATTTGGTAGTCCTCAAATAACAGCAGCTAGCACTTCAAGAAACAGGAAGAAAGCACAATAGCTATATTAAAATTCCTTGCAAAACTGCTGTGAGTGTTTCCATTCTTAAAGGAAATAGCTGAAACCTCAGCTTTTCTGTAGCAACAAATACTAGTTTAACATATACAGAACACTAGATATTAGACAGAGGTAATATAACTTCTATGGTACTCAACATATTTGTGACAAGACCCAATTTGTATTGGCGATCTATAGGGAACATCTAACTGCTGCAGGTGATCCAGCTGCTGGCATTCGTTGCTGAAACATTAGTCTAGAATGGTTTTATTGGAAGTACCATCTTTTGGTTCAGACTAAAAACCAAAGTCTTAACCAAGTTTCAGGCTGGACATAAGGAAGAATTTCTTTACTGTCCGAGCCCCCAAGGTCTGGAACAGCCTGCCGCCTGAGGTTGTTCAAGCGCCTTCATTGAACACCTTCAAGATGAAACTGGATGCTTATCTTGCTGGGATCCTATGACCCCAGCTGACATCCTGCCCTTTGGGCGGGGGGCTGGACTCGATGATCTTCCGAGGTCCCTTCCAGCCCTAATGTCTATGAAATCTATGAAATCTATGAAGTGTGGCTGCTAAAATTACATGACGCTTTTCATTAACCCTAGTACTATGGCCAAATTCTAACACTGATAACTACATTGTGATTGTTCAATATCTCTGTGATTACAGTTACAAATGGTGTGGAATTCACTTTGTACCAGAAGTGCTTTAGTACTTTTGATATGCATTGCTGAGGTGTTGCATTTCATCAGAGTCAGGTGATTCCTCTAGTCTATATATGCAGCAAAGCTTGAAAATTCTTCAGGATTCTTTAGACTTAAAATTGCTAAATGCATGTAGGGTTACCATTAATATATATGTTATTATAAATTCTGCTCCAAATACATGTGATATTTCTATCCTTCATTTGCACTCATCCGTCTTTTCTCCACATATTTCTATAACGTCTTCCTTAATGATTTGGATGATGGGACTGAGTGCATACTTAGCAAATTTGCAGCTGACTCTAAGTTGATTGTAGTGTAGTGCTTGGATCCAGAATGGCCTTGATAAATTGAAAAAATAATCCAGAATCAATCAGATGAAATTCAACACGGACAAACTGCAAAGTCCTGCACTTGAGATAAAATAATTGCATGAACAAATATAGAATGCCTGATTAGTCTGAAGTACTGGTAGTTATATTAGACCATAACCTGAATATGAGCCAACAGTGTGCTCTTGCTGAAAAAAGGGACCAACAGCATAACAGATTATATAAACAGGAATGTCACTGGCAAATCAAGAAAAGTGATTTTTTCTCTCCATTCAGCACTGGTGAAGTTGCACCTGTGATACAGTATCCACATTTTTCCCCACACTATAAGAAGTATGTGGACAGTTTGGAGGCTTGGAGGTAAGACTTATGAGGAAAGTCTAAAGGAATTGGGGCTACTTAGTGTGGTGAAGAGAAGACAGGGGAATTTGATAATAGTCTTCAAATAGTCAAAGGGTGAATATACAAGAGGATGATTCTTTTCTATCTGGCCACAAGGGATAGGACTAGGGAAAGTGGGCCTCAAAAGCTTCAGTAGGTGAAAATAAGGTTGGAGATCTGAAGGAACATTCTGATCATAAAGGTGGTTAAGCTTTGGAAGGAGCTACCTAGAGAGACCGTGGACTTTCCAACCTTGGAAATTTTTGTGAGCGGGTTGGGCAGACACTTGATTGGAATAGTTTACTCAGGGATGACCTCATGAGGTTCTTTCCAGGTCTATGATCCTAAGTTGTTTATAGCATATATTGAAACTTTGCATTCATACAGGCATGCACATTCATTCTAATGAACTAGTAAGAGTATTTTCTCTCTCACTCTTTCTTTAATCATAAACAGGGATCCTGGTTTTCTCTGATAAAAAAAAAAATCCCCAATTTTCAGATTAAAAATGTTACTCAAAACCACATTCTTTCATGATCAAAATGAGACACCACTATATATATGTGTGTGTGTGTGTGTGTGTGTGTGTGTGTGTGTGTGTGTGTAACCAATGGTTGTTTCCCCCATTCTTCAAAGTCTAGGGAAGAATGGGGCAGAGAGCATCTCATCCAGTTGGGATGATGCAGTTCTGTTATTACACTATGGAAGAGAGGACATGTGAATGAAAACTAGTTTGAAGTATTATTTGTAAGAGTAAACTTTAGGAAGATTTAGTAGATTGTTTCATAAAATATCCAGTTTATTGGATATACAAAGAGGCTACCCATTGAGATAGGAAACGGCCTTTATAAATTTTCTTGAGAATTACCTGACATAAAATAATATGTTGAATAAATTACTGAAACAAATTAATCTTAATAAGATAAATATTGGGAACATCAAATGGTAGTGTTAATGTTGTAGTCATGATGGTTCAGGAACTATGCGAAAAACAATTGTTTCTTTGGGTGTTATTTTTATTGGACCAATTGTACAGTAGGAATAG
Organism: Alligator mississippiensis; assembly: GCF_030867095.1. NCBI lineage: Eukaryota > Metazoa > Chordata > Crocodylia > Alligatoridae > Alligator > Alligator mississippiensis. The sequence goes on from NC_081824.1 coordinate 369,409,335, forward strand.
AGTTAGACAAGCTTAAGAATGTACAACAATCTTCTTCAGGGGACACTTTTTTCATTGCTGAAGTGAGGGTAAGCTAAAAGATGACTGCCATGAGTTCTGACAATACCACAAGCCTTGAAACATTTTTATTACATACCTGAAGGAGTCTCAGCTTTCATATGGCTTATCCTCATTAAAACTTATAAAATACCACAAGTACTCAGGCAGTTCAGTCATACATGTAGGTTAGCCGAATAAATACTGTAGCAAGTGGCTCTGCTTCTATATTTCATAGCAGCAATAATTCTGTCATTTTACAGTGCATACTTTCAACTCAGGAATATAATGAGTAATATATTTCTAAAACATTTTGTCTTTTTTCTACACGAACCACTTTTAGACGTTGAACTCAGTCAATCTGAATAATGGAAAACATCTAGAAAAGATGTCTAGATGAAATTAACCTTTGAATGTCTATAGGCATCTTACAAAAGAAAATTGTATGTGAAAGGATCCAATTAGCATTCATAAAAGAAAATACTAAGCATTTCTTATATTGGGAACTTAGTATCTTTATACATATGAATCCACTGGTAGAGTGGAAAGGATGACATTCTGATATGAACAGGGGTGGAGGGGAAATACTGTGGGGCACTCACTTAAGAAAAGAAGTCTCTTTTCAATACCATGGTCAAATCCAGAAATATGTTTAGTAAGAAGGCAGACAAGGTTCTTTGGGTAACATGGCATTCTTATATACATATGCAATCCTAACATTTGCACAAAATGTTCAGGCCACTTCATATATTTAAGTTGCATGTAATTAAAAAAAACCCAAACCTTTATGCATATTGGTTGAAATTCTGGCCTCAGCAATTTTTATTTTTATCTTTGACTTCGGTGTGGCCAGAATTTCACCCAGGGATTTTTACCTTGGACTCCAGTGTGGCCAACATTTCACCCACTATATCTTACAGGGGTTCAAGATCAAGAGTCAGCTTCAACTGCAATGAATTCTGGTCATTTCCATGACCTCTTCAAACAGGTCACAAATTTTAAGACTGCTTCAGTCTGACCTTCATAAAACAAGCCAAAGAACCTCACTTAATAATTTCTGTCTTAAGTCCATGACTTGCCTTTGAGCTAAATCAAAAATTTTAGGGACAAAAAATCCAGTCTCAAATTTTGGACTCCAAATAATAAAGATTAATAATATCCTCATAGGTTAGTTGATCAGTTTAATTATCCTCAAACACTGTTAAAAATCCCATCTAAGTGTTTCTTGATCTACATTTAACCCCTCTGGTATGATAAATATAGTAGACATCATTGGTATGCAGTAAGTTTACCTACTACTTTTCTTTATTTGTAGCCTGTGAGAAAATTTTTTTCCTGGTTCACTAAACATACTGAATGTCTTTAGTATCCTAGGTTTGGTTTGAAGTCTGGAAAATGTGCTTTTTTTAGTTCCTTACTGAACACATTCAGATTTCTCAATATCTTGTGTTTTGGCTGAAGTGGGGAGACCAGGCTAGATAACTTATTCCAGTAATGGTCACAGTTATGTTAGAAGGCAGGGTAGATTTACACCTTATAGACTAACTAAATGGTATCATTGGGCCGGAGGCATGAATGTGAAATCAGGGATCAGATCCCAATCATTCCCTAATGCCCTTGCAGGAGGAGCCTGGCAACATGACCCCAGGCTCTCCCTGCATTGGAAAAAAGCAACCGGGTGACAAGTGTGTCCGTGGCTAAGAGTTCCAGTCAGCTGACAGGTGCTCCCAGCCACAGGAATACATGCGAGCCATTCAGTCTGGTGCACTTCCACAACTGGGAGCACTTGTGCTCCCAGCCTCAGAAATGCACCATTGCCCTTCAAGACTCTAATATACTCCTATGGCTGGGAGCATGGATCAGCTGACTGGAGCAAAGGACTTTTATGTCCTCCTCCTGCTGATAAGCACTGGGCACAGGCTCACTTGAAGGTTTAATGGGAACCACTAACCAAATATATCTGTGTGGCTTATTTCCCGTTTTATTGTGCTATTAATTGCATGAACATGTGGCCTCGTTGCTAAACACATGATTAACTGGTTGATCATGTCTTAAATGTAACGTTTGCCAGAGGCCTTAGTCTTAACTTTAAAAGTAAGTCCTAAAAAGCAGAAAGAAGAAGGACCCACAAACCTTCTCTATAAACATATTTTCAGGGATCCAAGCAGGGTGAAATAGGGTCAGGCTCATGAGCTGAATATGTGAACTAGGACCTAGCCCCTAGTTTCTGTATCTTCATCAGGTGTATTCATGACCTAGGGCCAGACCTAATTTACCCCTTATGCACCTAACTAGCAGGTACATAGATGCATAACTTCAGATTTGGGCACTTATGTAGCATTTGGGATTCTATTTCCTCCTGTGGCAGCATAGGATCCCCCTGTTAATGCCCAGGAAATCCAAACATTTTTCAGAGATAAAACTTACCTAGCAGATGTTAGACAGAGGAAGCAAGCCCTCCCACCTTAGCCCAACAGTCTCCTATCTCTTGTTCTCCTGCAAGTGAGTCAAGTCCCCATAGAAAGCACTCAGGTATCTATATTTGGCTTCCCAGTAACGCATTCTCACCACCAGGCCATCAGCTAGGCACTCCCAGAGCACTTACCAGCCATCCTCTTGAGGCTTGTCCATTGAGTAGCCAAGAGAGGGAAATATGTGGTATGAAGAGAAAGAGAACAAACCAGAGGATGCATGGTTTAGACATGGATTCACCCCTAAGTAAGTCATTTAGACTCACCCCTAAGAGCACGGGTGAGTGATTGCTTTCAACCCAGGCAGTTTCCTAGCCACAGCACAGTTCTAGTGATCATAGTAGGCAAGTGCAGGCTATACTGAATCCCAGTCTATGTGTAAGAGATGTGTAACTGCAGTATTTGTAATGTACCCAACTCTTAGTAATATGAAAGAGAAACAGGATTTAACATTTCATCTCTGAGCTGCTGAGCTCTGAGTATGTGCATAGCACAACTTCACAGGGAACCTGTCAAGTAAAAAAATAAGGTGCTTAGGTGCTAACCCTCCAAGTTCAGCTGGTGGCTAAGAGCTTTAGGGATTTTTTTTTTTTTTATCACAAGTTTTGAATTTATTACTTAAAAATTCCCCATTGTATGTATAGTCATTTGTTAGATGTACTCGTTAATTACTATATTGATCATATGGATCAAATGTCGGATTTTAGTTATATAATGTGCCTTCCTATAAAAAACAACTTGTATAGTATACAGCAAAGGAAACAATGTCAGTTTTATAGGATTTTATTGCATTTGTTTTCAACCACCATCCAGTATCTCTTTTCCATTAAAATATAGCAGTATTTCAGCTGTAAACTTTGTTTGAAGTATGATATATATGTAATCATTTTTTAACAAAAATAACAGAAGTACATATACTCTATTCAGAGAAGATTCCCTTATATAAGCTGACAGATTATAAAATCTTGAACAGTTCATTTGAAAGTGCCTATGCTTTTAGACACCAAAATTGTTCACACAAAGGAGTGATCTAATCACTGATCATTATCTAGAGTTCAAAATCATATTTGGAATCTTCATCTTTTAAAGATGGCACTTAATTGTAAAGTTCAATATACCAAGACATATCACTCAACCAATACTGTTTCCCCAAAGGGAATATGAAAGATAAAAAAGTCAGAAATATAGATTTCTATTTTTCTCTGACTGAAAATTGTTTTATATTCTGTTTTGCTGTTTCATAAAATTCCAATTCCTTATTTTCTTTTTCCATGAATAGATTTAAAAACAAATTATTTGCCACACAAGTTTTAAACTACACTTGAAGAATGCATTCTTACCCTCAGCAACAAAAGCAAGATCAGGAAGATATGGAAAAGTGTGGGTCCTTTACCAAATGGGGGAGACAACCTAGTGACAGATGATGTAAAAAAGGCTGAAGTACTCAATGTCTTTTTTACTTCAGTCTTCACAGGCAAGGTCAGCTCCCAAACTACTGCACCAGGCAGCACAGTTTGGGGAGGAGGTGAGTAGCAAACAATAACAAATGAACAGGTTAGGGAGTATTTAGAAAAGCTGGATGTGTACAGTCCATGGGGCCAGACTCAATGCACCTGAGGGTGCTGAGGGAATTGGCTGATGTGATTGCAGAACTGCTGTATATTATCTTTGTAAACTTGTGGTGACTGAGGGGGGTCCTAAACAATTGGAAAAGGGCAAATATAGTGCCCATCTTTATGAAAGGGAAGGAAGAGAATCCAGGGAACTACTGACTGGTCAGCTGCACCTCCGTCCCTGGAAAATCATGAAGCCGGTCCTCAAGCAATCCATTCCTAAGCACTTAGAGGAGAAGAAAGTAATTAGGAGCAGTCAGCATGGATTCACCAAGGGCAAGTCATGCCTGACCAACCTGATTGCCTTCTATGATGAGATGATTGGCTCTGTGGATGCAGGGAGACCAATGTATGTGATATACCTTGACTTCAGCAAAGATTATGATATAGTCTTCCACAACATTCTCACAAGAAAGCTAAGGAAGTATAGATTGGATAAATGGTGTGTAAGGTGGATAGAAAACTGGCTGGATCATTGGGCTCAGAGGGTAGTAGTCAATGGTTCGATGTTTAGTTAGTAGCTGGTGCCAAGTGGAGTGCCCAGTTTTGTTCAATATCTTCATCAATGACTTGGAAAATTGGATGGAGTGCATTCTCAGCAAATTCAGATGACACCAAGTGGAGGGGAGGGGGAGAGGGGAGTAGTGAATACCCTGGAGGGTAGGGCTAGGGTTAAGAGAGATCTCAACAAATCAGAGGATTGGATTAAAGTAAATCTCCTGAGGCTCAATAAGGAGAATTGCGAAGTCCCATGCACCGCTACAGGCTGGGGACTGATAACTGTAGAAAGGGATCTGGGGGTTACAATGGAGAGTAAGCTGAATATGAACCAATGGTATACCCTTTTTGTAAAGAAGGCTAACAGCATACTGAGTTGCTTTAATAAGAGCATTACGAGCAGATTGAGGGCATAGGTGATGTATTGGGGGAGATGGGGGCACCATATGCACCCCCAGATTTCTGCATCAATAGTGGGGCATGAGGCATGGGCTGCAACCTGGCTGAAGCCTGAGCCTGACAGCAGCAGGAATGGAGCAGTGGTGGTATGATTTCTAGGCTGCCAACAGGGTATTGGGCTGCCAGCTCCTGGTGGGGACAGAGCCAGGAGTGGTTGCCCTGAGTTGTCCCCTCTCCCCCCACTGTCAACTTGGAGTAATAGTTTCAAGTTGCAGCAAAGAAAGTTTAGGGCATGTGTAGATGAAACAGGGCCCTAAATTGAAGTGGTTGGTTTTTAAAACACCGCTTCAATATACAGCTGATTAAATCCTTGAGTTGTGCGCACACCCCACTGGCTTACCTGCCTCTTCAGCAGTGGGGAGGGAAGAGCATGCTGTTGGCAGGCAGAACTGTCCCTGGGCTGCAGGGGGGTGCTTCCCTCTATGGCAGCAGTGCTCTCCTCCCAGATGGCACCCGCCCACATGCACCCGGCTCGGGCAGTCCCGGGGGAGGGGCGGGGGGACCGCAGCCACAGAGGGAAGCACTGGGCACCTGCACAGCTCAGGCAGGCAGGCAGGCAGGCAGGCTCTGGAGGCTGTCGGGGGAGGGGGGTGGAAATCAGGATTGTAGCTTTTCTTGGGCAAAGCCTGCTTTCCCAGGCTACTCCCAGGCTGCCTGCAGGGCTTCCTGAAGACCTGCGGAGCTGCACGGAGCCTGGTGCTTCACTCCATGGCTGTAGGGGAAGCAAACTAAAACTCCTTGGAGACACTTTAGTGTACTGCACCTCAAGACATTTAAGGCGCATTACACCACCCAATTTCCTACAGCAGCTGGAATTAATGTGCAGTACACCACTGAGGTGTGCAAACACCAACACCATTAAATCAATGCAAAAGCATTTAGCCTGCTTTAAGGTGTCATGCACATCCTGCCCCCCCCCTCCCCTGCCCTCATTTTGTCTACACACGGCCTTAGATATTAGGAAGAATTTTCTCACTGGGAGGGCAGTAAAGTACTGGAACAGATTATCCAGAGAATTTGTGGAATTTCCATCCTTGGAAGTTTTTAAGACCCAGCTTTGTAGCAAAACCCCGTTTCTTTTTTTTTTTTTTAATTTTAAAATGCATTCCCTCCCCTTCCCCAATCATTTCTGACTTTTTCTCTCCCTCTCTTTTCCTATAGAGAAGTATAAGTAAGCTAAGATGTAAGATAAGCTTTAAACATTTTTATTTTGGTAGCAAGATTTTGGTTTTGGTTATGCACTGTTGTATATTGTATTATTATTAGGTTTGTATTGATTTTTACTGTTGTATATTGTATTATCATCATTTTCATATTGATTTTTATTGTTTCATATGGATATTGTATGGTTTAGGCCTGTGTTTGTAAGTGAACCAAAGTCATGTCAAGTTTCTGTTTTATATGTCAAGTCTCCATCTTGTGTCCTCTGCCTGCACATCCCATGTTGCAACTGTATGAGTCACGTAAACCCTCCCATGTAAATTGGTTTCCAGATGAATGAGAATGATTGGGAATGATTGAAATACAATGGTAGCAGGCCTCTACTGAATGGCCTGTAATGACTGGGCCATCACCTCACATTGATTCACCCAGGAACCACGGACCTCACCCAGGAACAGAGACAAGACCAGCATTTGAAAAACAAAAGACCCTGCAGAACCAGCAACTCCCACCATTACAGACACCAGAAACTGCACATCCCTGCATGGAGCACACATGCTCAGTACACCAGGGGCTGACCCTTGCCTAGGCATGCCTCCTGTCACTAGGGTCACACAAGGTCTGCCCCTATAAAAAGGGGCAGCGAAGACAGACCCAGTGGGAACACCATTTCCATCTGGACCAGCGCCATGCCACACCACCTATCCACCCAGATGCCCTGCCAGCGACCCCCCCTCTGGACAACAATTACTGGACAAGGACCCCTTCCAGCCTGGATAGGTAGATATTACCTGCACACCTCCTCCTACAATTTGGACTCTCTGTTTCTCTCTCTCTCTTCCTGGACTTCAGTGGACTTCAGTCCCTGCACCAAGCCTCTCTAACCCCTGCTGCCAGTGTGTGTGTGTGTGTGTGTGTGTGTGTGTGTGTGTGTGTGCGTGCGTGCGTGCGTGCGCGTGCATGCATTGTGTCACCATCTCCCCTGTTCAATAAAACCACTGTCATTTGCAACCCCAAGTTGGGGCATGTTTTACTGAATCCTAGTCCCTTCCTTATCTTAAATTCCAGCCTCATTCTCTCTCTCAGTTCCAGCCCCCACCCCTCTCCACTAGTTTCCTGATCTCCTCTCAATTCCTACTGCCTTTTCCCTGTGGCTTTCTGCTGCCTTTCTCTGCTTTCCCGCTGCCCCTGCTGCCTCTCAGTCTCTTCTGCTGCTTTTCCTGTAATTTTCTGCTGTTCCCCTGCTTCCCATGCTGCTACTGCCTTTTCCGTGTGACTTTCTGCTGCCTTTCTCTGCTTTCCTGCTGCCTTTCAGTCTCTCCTGCTGCTTTTTCTGTGATTTTCTGCTGTCCGTTTCTCTGTTTTCAGGCTTCCCCCCCTGCAGCTTCCCAGACTTCTCTAGCTGCCCCAGAGCCATCCTCTGGCTCCCCCACACCCAGAGCTCCTCTGTAACACCCACACTTTCCCTTAGTCCCATTTTTCCCTGTCCCCATCTACCTTTTCAGCTTCCCCGTAGTTCTGGCTCCAGACCCAGCCTCTGTGCTGGCATGCTTCCCTGTTTTGCAGGCTTTGGGCATTGTCTTTTAATCAATTAAGATCAATTAACCTAAAGTTACCCCCGAGCCTCAGTTCTTCAGCCCAGGCCCCTCTAGTCTACCAGTTCTAATCCTGGTCCCGGTGACTTTCATTTCCAGTAACTTTAACTCCCTACACTTTTACTTTCTTACCTTAACCTTTTCCCAGGTATCCCAAGTACATCAAGCACATGCATACATACACATCACAACACCCAATTTAGGAACTCACCTGTGTGTGTGTAGGTGGGTGGTATGCATGTGAATTAGTCAATACACATATATATACACATATATAGATATTATATTGTGTGTGTGTGTGTGTGTGTGTGTGTGTATGTGTGTGGTATATAAACTAGTAATCCATGTATGTGTATTGGATGTGCAGGTGTTAATAACTTGTAACTGATTCTGTCTAAATGTGGTGTATGTAGCATGTATGGGCTTAAACTGGTAATAGATGTGCATGAACCTAGACTGGTTATTTTGAACGTGTGTGTATCTGAGTTGCTAGTGTGTGTGTATACATATATATATGGCATTGTGTGCATGATATACGAATTAGTGATCTGTGTCTATCTTTTGAGGTGTATAGTGTATGTGTTTGAATTGGTAATAAGTATGCATGTGCCTAGGCTGGTTTGAATGTGTATGTGCCTCAGCTGGTAGTGTGTGTGTGTGTGTGTGTGTGTGTGTGTGTGCACCTAATTGATTTGTGTGTTTGTATATGTGCAATTGTGTCACACCCTCCTGTCTAACAGTGCAATATTGAAATCCTGAGAGTTGGCCTGACCCCCCAGGGCAACAGCTTGACAAAGCCTTGGCTGAGCTGATGTGGTTGGATCTGGTCCTGTTTTGAGCTAGGGGTTAGACTAGATGGCCTCCTTAGGTCCCTTCCAACCCTAATTTTCTATAATTCTATTATTCTAATTTTCTATTTTGAGTACAGAGAAATGATGAAGGGGGAAACAGCTGTGTAAGGTATATTATTATTCATAGGGGTCAACAAAGCTTTTACGTTAAGATATTAAGGTTTTCATTAAAAGAAAATACAGTATTAAAATAAAATCATTTAGACTTTCTCTTCATTGTTCCTAAACTCCTCCCCCCAACCCCCATCAAAAAAAAAGAAAGAAAAAGACTAAGAAGAACAGTCATGCTAAAAGAAGCTCTGAAAACTCAAACCACAGGTAATATATAAAAAAAGAGAACAACAATTTGCTGGTGAATGATGTCTATTGAGGTTTGTAAAACAAAATTATGAATTTCAAAGATCAATGTTAAGTGGGTGAAGCTGAAGTGAACATTAAATAGAGAGAGACAACAAAACTCTTTGCTGCACAAAGATCACAAGTTAGTCAATACATTACTATGCATTTTTTTAAAATAAAAAAAGACAGTTGAGTTCAGTGTCCCAAATATAAAATCTGTCTTACATTCTCCCACAGGTCCCAATTAGGTTGTGAAGGCAACACCATATAGACAAATGTATTGCCATTCGGTCCACATGTGTGTTCCCTAAATCAGACAGATTTTTCTCATAGTTACTGACTGGGTGGGGGAGAAGGAGGAAGATTTTATTTGGTCTATTGGCTACTGCAGTATATTAATGAGAAGCCATTTCTTTTTGTAGAATAATTTTAAGGTGTGTTATTAAACAGAGAAGGTTCAAATATAAGTTGCTGAGGTTTCAGTTTTTGGACTAACATAGACTCTTGAAAGTTTAACTTCATACAGTTTTGGTTTTATATCATTTAGCAGACAGGTCTATTTTCTTTTTTCTTCCTTTCAGTAGGGAAGTAGTGTCAGGACTGTGAACAATTCTGAGTGACAATAGGGTTGGTTTGTTAGTTTGATTTCTCTCTAATACAACTACTGCAACAGTCGTATAAAACTATCACAGGTCCGTAGATAGACGTGAAAGTGAAAATGTCAAAAGTGGTACTTCAAGGGCAGAGATATGTGAGAATGAAAATGTCAAGGACATTCTTCAGTTATTTTAACAACTTTTAAATTCGTCATATCTAGAAAGTAACTCTGTGATAGTATTTGGGAGAGAACTGATACTGGGAAATTTCATGTTAATGGGCTTCATAATACAGATGCGTATATAAGTTTACCCTCAGAACACTTACATTTTTTGGTTCATTCAAAATATTAAACATGGCACAAATAAACATGATGCATAGACACCTTCTATTTCTAAGCTTTATAGCCATTCATATAATTCAGGTGTGAAGTTGCTCCTTACTATGCTAGAGTCAAATAGTTTGGAATATCTTGGTTCAGGTTTCTTTCTTCTATCAGTTCTTTTCAGGAAAAAGCAAATTCACAATAACTTTTTCACTAATTCTATTCCCCACACTTAGGACCATTAGGTTGCCTACATAACTTGGAAACCTATTTGAAATGATTTGTGACTAAGTATTTCTAAGACAACTGATGTCCTCCTTGTCTTCACTTCTTACTCTGCTGATAGATATGTTTCAGTATTAGGAGGAAAAAAAAGTGTTCCTCCCCATTCTAAATGTTTAGATATCAAGATTAGCTTTGGAACAGAATTGCAAAATACTGGATTTTAAAGGACCACTGGGCCAGATAGGGTATTGTAGCCCTTCATAGCAAATATTTATCCAGCCTAAAACACATTCTGTGCATATAATGTATCTGGACCTCAGGGAGACTTCTGAAAATTTCCCGCATGACCTTGTCATAAATTGGAGAAATGTGGGCTGGACAAAACTACAATACACTGGATAGACAACTGACTCAATAGCTGGAAGCAAAGGGTGATTATAAACAGATCCATGTTGGAATAGCAGGAGGCTTCGAGCTGAGTACCACAGGGGTCTGTTCTGAGCCCAGTGCTGTTCAACATGTTTATTAATGATTTGGATGCTGGCATAGAAAGCTTCTTGAGCAAGTGTGTAGAAGACATGAAATTGGGAAGAGCTGTGGATCATTTTATCTCCTTGAGAAGACTGAAGTTACCCTAGCAGAAGCTAGGTAGCATAGCCCAAAATTAATCCTTGCCTGAAGTGGAATCATTCTGAGATGCTCAGAGGAACCTTAGAATAAGTTAATGAGCTTTAACATGCAGTTGCTTGCATTTAACATACCCTTAGCATGGTCCAAGTGTAAGGTATAGCTTCATTCTCAGAAACAAAAACAATCAGCAGACATGCATATATCTATCAAAAGGAGTTTAACAAGACCAAGACAATATCTATCCATTTTTTTAGAAAATATATCAAACTCACATTTCTGAAATGAAAACATGTTAATCGCACTCCACATCTTGGTTCAAGTTACTGGACTGCTGACAATACTCATATAGCTTAATGGACATAAAATACAGTTAAAAATAAATGACAAGGTCTTCCCATTGAGTAGCTTTCTCATAGATTTCTCCTTCTCCCTTCTGCTAGATAGCATATACAACATAGCCGGAAAAGAACAAACACGTATAATGTTTTCCAGGGTAGTTACTACAGTTTTCCGCTAAGACACTTCAATATACTTAGAGCTATCACTTGCTTAATTATGCCTCATTGATTAAGGGGATATTGTATTTAAGGAGTGCTTTTATTGTAGCATCTTTAACCATGACACTTCCTTATCCATGATAACTTCTGTCCCCAAAAGGAGGTATGTATTTCAGTACCTCTCTCTTATTATTTTGTCTTTAATTTTAAAAACCTGACCCATGATATTTCTTTGCATAAATGTGAAAACCTAACTAAAATAAACTTATTTATTTATTTTACTCTAACAGGATAGATATGGAAATTGGAGAGTTTCATAGATTCATAGATTCATAGATGTTAGGGTCGGAAGGGACCTCAATAGATCATCAAGTCCGACCCCCTGCATAAGCAGGAAAGAGTGCTGGGTCTAAATGACCCCAGCTAGATACTCGTCTAACCTCCTCTTGAAGACCCTCAGGGTAGGGGAGAGCACCACCTCCCTTGGGAGCCCGTTCCAGACCTTGGCCACTCGAACTGTGAAGAAGTTCTTCCTAATGTCCAGTCTAAATCTGCTCTCTGCTAGCTTGTGGCCATTGTTTCTTGTAACCCCCGGGGCCGCCTTGGTGAATAAATCCTCACCAATTCCCTTCTGTGCCCCCGTGATGAACTTATAGGCAGCCACAAGGTCGCCTCTCAACCTTCTCTTGCGGAGGCTGAAAAGGTCCAGTTTCTCTAGTCTCTCCTCGTAGGGCTTGGTCTGCAGGCCCTTGACCATACGAGTTGCCCTTCGCTGTACCCTCTCCAGGTTATCCGCATCCTTCTTGAAGTGTGGCGCCCAGAATTGCACGCAGTACTCCAACTGCGGTCTGACCAACGCCCTATAGAGGGGAAGTATCACCTCCCTGGACCTATTTGTCATGCATCTGCTGATGCACGATAAAGTGCCATTGGCTTTTCTGATGGCTTCGTCACACTGCCGGCTCATGTTCAACTTGGAGTCGACTAGGACTCCAAGATCCCTTTCCACCTCCGTGCCACCCAGCAGGTCATTCCCTAGGCTGTAGGTGTGCTGGACATTTTTCCTCCCTAGGTGCAGCACTTTGCATTTCTCCTTGTTGAACTGCATCCTGTTGTTTTCTGCCTACTTGTCCAGCCTATCCAGGTCTGCCTGCAGCTGTTCCCTGCCCTCCGGCGTGTCCACTTCTCCCCATAGCTTTGTGTCATCTGCAAACTTGGACAGAGTACATTTCACTCCCACGTCCAAGTCGCTGATGAAAACATTAAAGAGTATCAGTCCAAGGACCGAACCCTGCGGGACCCCACTGCCCACACCCTTCCAGGTCGAGACCGACCCATCTACCACGACTCTTTGGGTGCGACCCTCTAGCCAATTCGCCACCCACCGGACTGTGCAGTCATCCACATCACAGCCTCTTAATTTGTTCACCAGTATGGGGTGGGATACCGTATCGAAGGCCTTCCTGAAGTCCAGGTATACGACATCCACCCCTCCTCCTGTGTCCAGGCGTTTCGTAACCTGGTCATAGAAAGAGACTAGGTTGGTCAGGCACGATCTGCCCGCCACAAACCCATGCTGGTTTCCCCTCAGCATAATTTGTCCTGCCGGGCTCTCACAAATGTGAGCCTTGATAATTTTTTCAAATACTTTACCAAGGATGGAGGTGAGACTGTTTCAGAGTACTCAACTTGAAAGTCCTTGATTTTTTAACTGTGATAATGTCTCTTTCAATTAAGAATTCATGTTTTGTATAAAAAAATGTGATTTTGAAGGAGTGCTCTACATATCTGAAATTATTTTATGAATATGAACAGTACATCCTTTTTGTACCTCCAAAAAGATGCTTTGAAGATCTGCAGCTGAAGGTATCTGAAATCTGAACTGAAACTTCTCTAATTGATAATCAAGTTATCAGTAATACTTACGATCATGCTGGGCTAAGTCTATGACTGCCCAGGAAAAGAGGTGACTTAAGTGCTAAAAGAGGCTTACACTTCAGAAAATGAGAGCTAAACCTGCAATGATCTTGTGTGGTATTTTGTACCTTTGATGCCCTCCTGATTTCTTCACACACCTGTAGTAATCCAAGACAATATATATAATGCTTCTGTTTAAGTAATTAGCTTGTTCTGATAGCCTTAACCAGTACCTGTTTAATTTGTGAGTAACAATAGATTCATTAAACATTAAAATGCTACCTTTTATTAATGTTATGCACTTTAAATTAAGTGGGCAATTCTTATATAAGTAAAATTATACTATAGAAACCGTGATATGAATAAGACTGTCTTTAAAATATAAAGTGTTCTCTTAAAACACATTTTATGAACACCTAGAGAGCAAAAAACTATAAACCACAGTTCCCACAGCCAAGCTGAGTGTGTTTTTATGAGGCATTGTACAATAAAAGTACAAATCTGCATGAACTTTCAACACTATCATTAACTTTATGCCCATTCTAATTTATTTTTTGTTATCACAGCCAATTATTATTTTACCAAAAGAACCAAAACTACTCTCTTGTGCAGAATCATTCTGAACCGAAGGAAATAAGATTCTCATCAACATAGTCCACATTGTTTTTGTGCCTGTTGGTTATTCCATTTAATTTGCTTTAGCTGTCCAGACCGATGTCCAGTAGGGCTGTGTAAAGCTTCGGTTCTGATTTGATTCAGAAGAGATTCAGCTCAATTCACTGGCTGAATCTCCTAATCCAAATCAAATCAGGAGACCCATTAATCTCTCCAAATCAATTTGGAACCCTTTAAATCGATTCAGAGAGATTTGATGATTTGGACATAGACACAGTTTAACATTTTTTTTTTTTACATACCTCAAGGTACCAGGTAGCTCATGAATGCTGAGATGGTGGAGCAGATGGAGTATCCCATGGAAGCACGGGGAGGTCCACAGTATGCTCAGCGGTAGACCCAGAAGTGGAGAAGAAGCACTGTCCCCTGGCTCTGTGACTGGTGCCTCCTGGGTCTGGGGAAGCACCTGAGGTCCACCGGTGGCTGATTGCCAGCCAGTAGGAGATGGGGGAGAGGAGGCCCTGCATGCTCTGTGGTGGACCCGGAAGTGGAGTGCAAGTACTTCCGGTCCACTTCCAGGTCCACCACTGAGCACGCAGGGGGGGGGCCCTGTGCTCCTGTGGGATGCTCCATCTGTCCCACCATCTCAGCATTCACAAGCTGCACCTGGTACCTTGAGGTATGTAGAAAAAACATTTAAGGCTGTATCTATGGCCGAATCGCTGATTCTCTGAATCAGCATCAAATCTTCAAATTCGGCCAAATTGAATCGGGACAGTGATCTGAATCAATGAATCAAATCACTGGCCCCTGATGCAGGCCAAATCCAAATCAAAGACAGCCCATTTCGCACACCCCTAATGTCCAAACTGTAGCAAGATATAAAAAATTAAACCAATTTCCATTGTTCCCTTTTCTCTCCTCTCCACACCTGTGGCAATGGATAATTCAAACAATTAACACTAATCCAAATGTAATTTGAAGGAAATTTCATGAGATTTACCTTTGAAGTCAATGGGAATTTTGTATTTAACTTCAGTGGGAACAAATATGAGCCTTAACAATTTATCCAAATTTCACTTAAAAACACAAAATCTTCCTAATTTTACTTATATTCCAAATAGCTCAGATGGCGAAATTCTGGTTTTGGCTGCATTAAGTCATCATGCATTATGCTGCATTTGACTGAATTATAACTTTGGTCTTAGATTCTCATATCCTTTAGGAACATTGAATATTATTAAACTTTCCACTGCTCATAATTTTGCATACTCCTCTAAATAATTCTTGTTCCTTTTTCTGGATTTCAAAAATAATAAGACCACTATTACCAGTATATTCAAATACCATGCTTTAATATAAAGGAATGGACAGTAAAGATGCATCATATTTTGCTATAATGAACCCAAATTCAAGCAGTCCCATGCATTTCCAAAATAAAGGAAGACAAGAGAACTCATCCTCAGCATTGTGAAAAGTATTGATGTGCAGTACACTGGCAACAGCTGAATTCAGAGACCAGAATGGTGTCTAAAACCCACCAGACTGAACCCAAACTTAGACTTCTGAAGTAAAAGAGTGAAAATGTCAGGAAGACAGCAGTACCTAGCTGGTTCAGGCTTTATCTCCACCCTGATCTACACTCTGCCACTGCATCTTATCACACTTTAAAGAGACTGAAGAGAGGTGATCATTCATACTCCACCAGTCAAAAACTGCTTATTGTTATTTTAAAATTAAATATTGAGACATTCCAGACAACAATCTTTCCTTTTTAAATTGTCCCTGACGTGCCAATATTCATTGCTGCCATTGTACCATCCCAAAGTAACTTAGTACCAGTGGTTTCTTGAGAGAGAAGAGCCATTAGACCACATTGCTTCTTATTCTTGCCTAGACTCTTTTTGTAGATGTTGGATGGCTGTCTTGTATGGTATGGCAGATAATGTACCCTTTAGGTCCCTGTTTTATGTTTTAAGTAACTAAAATAAGTGGATTTAATATAGGGGCTGTCTTGATGGCATTGTATAGCCTGTGACATACAGGGGGTTAAAGTAGGTGATTTGAGTGTCCCTCCTGCTCATAAATTCCATGAACAGTCAGCGGATAACTCAGCTAAATAATGCTGTTTCTTTCGTGATCCAGTAATTATATATGGCAGTGGCACTAGCATTATCCTCTACTGTAGGCTTCAAGGAATCAGTAAAACCCTATTACTTACTAAAGGTAACCCTCTTGGTCCACAAGTACACCATGAGAAAATGATATTCACGATGCTTCTTGCTGAGACAACAGAACCCAGAACAAACTTGCATCTGCTGAATAGAGAAATCAATGAAGCAGCTTCTAAATAATGTTCACTTTTCTTATTGCTGATCATTTAACATACCAGCTGCCATATAAGTATCACGTACTTTTGATTTTCTGTCTAAACAATTGAATGATTCTTATTTCCCTTTTGCTTTAGAGAATGGATCAGGTGTGGGGAGAACTACTCAAACAAGAAATAAGGAGGCAAAGACTGAAAATTACTTCTTACAACTCAATGCATTTTGTGAAAATTTAGTTAGAAAATGGAGTTGTCAAGGTGATCAGCTCAGGAGCTCTGGCTTGATTAGGTGAGATTTGGGGAATATAGCTTCAGATGACACAATGCACATGGTAAAACAGAGCAACTGGTTTAGTAGTGGGGCCAATTTAAAACCACTAGACAAAACAAAATACAATACAACAAAACAAAACAAAACACTGGGCCCTACATTTGGCCCTTTCTGTGAGAAAAATTTTGGAGAGCAAAGTCAGGTCATTTCTTTGCTATAATACACATAGAAGGAAAAAGAAACTTGTACAGAATAGCTGGAAGGCACCAAATAAATATTATGTACAATGACATTCAAATTGTTCAGAGGCTTGGGAAACACCAGCAGAAGCAACCAGATAAAATGTATAATTAGGAGACAAAGATCAGAGCTTTAAAATGAGAGCTTAGTTAAACAGACATCCAAGCATCATTAGCAAGCTCAAACATCTTTAATTTCACTTTAGCTAAAACAAAAAGATTTAAATATATGGCTGGCACCACTTATGAAGTCAATTTCTACCTACAGTGATTTAACAACTTATGACAATGCTTTGCATATTCTGATCACCTATTTCTTGTTTAATTTTAAAGGAGAACATATGACCAGAGAATATAAAAAGAAATGATCATGTTTACATAATCAACACATGTAAACTCATCAGTCATTTGTATTAATATAGTACTACTGCTGGACAAATGGACAATGTGCATTTAAATATGTTTTATATAGTGGAATGAACTACTTCGGGGCTCTGAACAGGTCTTTAATGGAGGTATTGTGCTCTTCCAGAAAAAAAGGATAGCAATAGGGAAAAAAAAAAAAGAATATACTGTATTTTACTTTATAGTTACGCTCTGGGTTCCGGGTTTACTCTGCATATACTCTCATTCTTTCCTGAAATCCTTACAAGAACGTATTTCTCTCAGAGGCAGCTGTGAAAAAGTAAACAAGATGAACACCGCACTGGCATCCGCTCAAGCCTTCACACAGTGTTGAACAATAGGTCAGAGAAGTATAAGCTGTCCACCATTTCTCTAACATCTTACCCATATTGACAATTAAATAGAGAACATTAGATTTCTGAGTTAACTGTTTTTCTGGTGTTTGAAGCATACCATCGAGAAAAACGAGGATCAACATATTATGAACAGCTATACCAAAAGGCAGTTTCTGTTGGTGTCCACATTTAATGGTGCTTCAACTGTGGGTATAGCTAAAGAGACCGCTACTACTTATTTTCCAGTTTGACCTGTGCCTGACTCCGAAGTCTTTGAAACACACTATGTCCTGCAGTTAGACACAGCTTATTTTGGACAACAAAATGAAATGTCATTTCCAGAAAATCATGTAAAATTCAACATAGGATTGAATCTTACATGATCTATCTACATTCTCTTTGTTGGTATCTTCTAATCACTAAATTGTTGATTTCAGAATATAACAATGAACCCAAAAATGTCAACAGAGTTAGTATCCCTGTCTCACTAATTGTGTTTACAGGAAGCTGCCAGATTGCATCTTAGTGGTTTTTTTCCCCAACATAATGGAATCTGGCAATATCCTTCATATAGACCTTATCCTAGCTAATGCCTTTTGGATTCAATACTCATATAGAAAATGCCAAATGTGTGACATGTCCAAGAAATATTTTAAGTTACCATATGAGACAAGGTTAGATTTTCATTAAAAACATGATTGAATCTCTTCTGAATTACTTAAAGCCACAGCTTATATTAATGCTATGACAATCTTAAGGAACTTTTAATACCACCGTTTTCTCAAGGTTATTTCAAGCTATTGCAGTTTATTGCTATTTGATACTCACTTTAAGTAATAAGATTCTCCAGTCTGAAATTAACTACATTCATATTGGCTTCTTGTGCTGTTAGCTTATTTCTCCCTCAATGAACCAATCCTAACTGATTTATACAATGTCCCTATTGAAATATACTCAGTCCATAATTTGATTAAGAAAATTTGATTATCTTGTTTGGCACCAAATCAAGACAAGTTCTTTACAAAGCAACTAATACCTGACAATTTGTAAGAGTAACAATCTGACAGTTTAAATCCTATATGTTAATTTCCTCTTTGGTATATCAGAGCAGAGGGCCCATTCCCATAGCTAGACAGTGTCTCTAAGCCCCATTAGCAATGAACCAAGTCATCAGAGAACTTTATAAGTAAATGT
Source organism: Alligator mississippiensis (assembly GCF_030867095.1). Lineage (NCBI taxonomy): Eukaryota > Metazoa > Chordata > Crocodylia > Alligatoridae > Alligator > Alligator mississippiensis. Next base: position 369,427,937 of record NC_081824.1, read on the forward strand.
GAAGACTATGTTTTTATTTATTCAGCAAGATGCTTTCAATTACCATTAAGTCCATTGTTGATCTCAGACAAATATTTAAGGCACTGCTGTTGAAACCAGACACCACTCTAAACACAAAGAAATTGGCTGTGGCTTCAGCATGCTGTAGCTTTCCAAAATCCCCTAGAGTACTACAACTTTTTCACTACAGGATTTAGACTCATCTGCAGGTATCCTGGTTTTCTCTGATAAAAAAACTCCCCAATTTTGGGGTTAAGAAAAGTAACCCAAAATCCACATTCTTCTGTGATTAAAATGAAATACCACTATATGCCACTAATATATATATATATATATATATATATATATATATACATACACACAAGTTTCCCTCAATTTATGCAGGTTCTTTATATGCAAATTCACTTTTCTGCGATCAGCATAGATGCCGTCCCCCCTCCCCCCACCAGCAGGTAAGTCTGTGGGGGGAGAGGAAGAGGCCATGGCCCCACTCATGCTGGCCTTGGCTGCAGCAGAATTCCTGCTTATCAGTCATTTAAAATTTTGTGTTACTTGTTTGAATTTGTCAGGATTACCGGAAACTCACAATGCTGTAACTAGTGCTCTTGTAAATATATTTCCTTTTCCACTCCATGCCAAATATAACATAAAGTCTATTTCTAAAAGTGAAGAGTGAACTCCAGAATGGAATGGAATTGTCCCTCCCCCTTTGTTAGTATAACACCTCATTCAGTAGTCGAGAGGGAAAATCCATCCATATTGATTCTTAGTTACAACTACATGACTTTATTCTATACTGGGCACATCTACATGAGATGTGTGCTATGCAGTAGACTAAGTAGCTGCTCAGTAAATGTCACGTCTAAACATGTGCCTTTCTTAGGCTGGAGTAAACTAATTTACCCTGCAGCAGGAGAGTACATGTAAATACAAGTACTATCCTGCTCTGCAACCGCACATGTGTAAACGCTACCCCAGCTGGCAGGGGCACGATGGTGCTTCAGTGTGGGAGCTGCTTGTTAGGTAGCCCTGTGCTGAAGCCCCATCCAGCCCCATGGCAGCACATTAAGCCAAGTTGGAGCAGCCCCGGACAGGCAGGTAGACTCTCTGGGACCTGTGCCAGCAGAAGCTGCTCTGAGCTGGCTCAATGTGCTGCAGTCCTGAGCACATGTGTAAACATGCATCTGGGAGCAATAAACTCTGGTGCAATAAGCACTGGAGTTTATTGCATCACATTAATACACGTGTAGATGCACCCACAGTTAATTAATCAATTTGAAAGTGCTAGTAAATGAGTGATTACTGATGAGTAGAAAACATGTAAAATTGTTGAATGTTTTATTGTTCTTCTTGCCCCTTTACTCACTTCTGATCCTTGAAGACTTTTAAATGCAGAGACTGTGTTTTTACAAATATCAGCTGTACTTAGCTCATGGAGTTACCTGAACAAATGAGGCAGGAAATTTTGTGATAGTGTTCACAAAATGTTGTATCTGAAACATGCTATAATTTATTTGTTGTTTATATAGCAATAGTGCAGTGGCTCTAAACCTTTTTAGACTTGTGGCACTCCTCAGTAGACTCAAAACACTCCTCAGAAAATGACAGTTCTTAGTTTTCTCTCTTTTGTGACTAAAGAAAAATAATAGAGTAACTCTTCTGTTCCAGAAAACTTAGAAAGAGCAAAACAAGTCAGAATGTTTTTAACTCTGTTTTCAATGTTCAAAGAAAAATGTCTGTGTTTATCTTGTAAATCATGCATAGGTTTTTGAACACCTATTGTATGGTACCTGCTGCTTCCTAGTACTTATCTAAATGACCATTTTATCTCCTCTCCCTCCTCCTGCCCCCTCTTCGATACAAGGGAATCTGGCACAGCAGTAGATGTTTAGGCTTCTCAGTCCTTTGATGAAAGGGAGGAATGAATAATTCAATCAACCTGACTCTTAATTCCCCAAACCTGAATCCTTGCTTCTTTTTTTGTAGAAATTAATCACCCTCCTTGTGCCCTTGACCAATGCCAGGTGGCAAGAGTGGGTTAATTCTCCAAGCTGAGAATGCTGATACCTCCAGTTGCCATGGGAAACCTTCCTTATCTAGTACCATGACAGGTGATACAGTAGATACTAAAATGCCTGTCCATTAAATATTCTGATTTTTTTAATACCAGAGTGAACAGACAAGAGCTTAAATAAAAGGGAGTAATAGGGAACCCAGGAATAAAATGAGCTTTATACAGCACTGAAAGAGAAGAATGTTCTTTCATTAAATGTTCCCTATTTGAGTCCTGAAAAATATACATATAAACCTACATCTGCAGCATTCAATCTGGCAGAGTTCTGAAGTCTAACAAACTGATAACATCAAGCTTGCTTACTCATGACCATTCATCCATTGTTTGTTAGAAAAGCTATTGCTGCTTCTAACACTAACCATGGTGTTCTCATGTCTGGGGCAGGTGGCAACTGCTGTCTAACTTAGGGAAAGCAAAGTTGCTCTGTGAAAGAAAAGAGAGCTATATTAAATAAGTTTCTTGTTTGATATAAGAGTAGAAGTTTGAAATTATCACCTAAAACTTTAATATTTGTGTTGTGGGATTAAGCACAGAGGAACACCAATAGCTTGCTGAAATGTTATTCTTAGGACACAAGTAGTTTCCAGACCTGCAGCTCTGCTTAAAACAACCTGTAGGTTTTTTCCCATTGCCATGTAAACTGGCTCTGAAAATACTTTAGGATATACTATAATCTTCTTACATGTAATCGAATATTACGCGGGTATTTCACAAACTAATGACAATTTCCAAATAAAACCATTTTGTGTGCAATGATCATTTACTGGACTATATCACTTCCCTACATAGTTGTAAATGATTGGTAAGTTTGACAATGCTGTCATCAGTGTTCCCTGCTCCTGTGTAGCTTCTCACTTTGCTGCAGCCATTTTCCCATCAGGTTCTGAAACACACCTGTATATTGAGACAACACTCCTCCATAATCAGACATTTTCTCTATGCCTTTGCTATCTCACAGAACACATAGTCATCTTTTTTTAATTTTTTTTTTACTAGAGTTACGTACATTTTAAGAACCAAAAATTAAAATTAAACCCAAGCTTGTATTGAAAAATAACTTACTAAATTTTCTCTCCTAAATAATAGAGATAACATGATTCAGTATTAATTATGGCATCATTTAATTGAGCCCTAAGGGCATGTCCATACATGCAGGCATGTGCACTTGCAGGAGCTCAAACAGGAGCATCACAAATTTCAGCCAGGGATTTTTGCCTCAGCACACATGCCCAGACATGCACTTTGGTGTGGGGCAAGTTGTGCCACTTGGGGCAAAATAACCCTGCCCAGCTCCTCCCAGATCTGCAGCCACAGGAGCTTGAGGCTGGGGACTTGTAGGGGGGGGAGCACACCCCCAACCACCCTCCCACCCCCACATATGCATGCCACCCCCCAATCCCCTACACCCCCCACCAGTCCCTACTTCCTGGAGACAGTGCCCAGGTCACACCCTTGCACCACTCCTGTTTGCTCCAGCATGCGAACACAGCATGCTAGGGCAGAAGTGGGAACCATAGAGCTGCTCTGGCCAGATGCCAGAGCTTCTCTCTGTAGGTCTGAGCCCTGACTTGCCTCAGGGCACAGTGGTGAACTGTACACTCTGCCACTTTTTATGGGGTGTTTTTATTTAATACCTGGAAATCCAGGTATCAAATTTTGAGCCTGTGCTGAAAGTCTGCATTATGGGGAACATTTTTTCATTCTCAGCATGGCTCTTGTGGCATCTCAAATTGGTTTGAGATGCTGCAAGAGGCAAATGTGTGCTCATTTGGGTGTGCCCTAAGAGTTTTAAACACAAATACTAAGGGATTTTTTTCATAAGATTCTGTACCTGACAGGCTAGAAACTTATTAAAATCTGCAGCAAACCTGTGGGTATTTCTACACATGCATTTGATCCAAGATCAGTTTACTTGCAAGTAAAATGTTTGTGAGTAAATGCCCCTGGGTAGGCATCTACACATGCAGGAAGGAGGCAGCAGATTTGCTTCTCTCAGCAGCAACCTGGTGCCACTTCTTGTGCCCCTGCAATGGGCCCCTGCTGCCACCAGGGGGAGCTTTAGGCTCCACCTGCAGCTGCCAGCAGCCCTCTTGAAAAGCTAGCCCTGCTCTCTGCTTCCTGGCCAGCCACTTCCCTGGCCAGGAGTACCATGCACAGGGGCAGCACACGGCAGCTCTCTCCTCACCAATTGTGTCTCCCTATACTATGGCTGCTTCAGCCCCTGCTCCTGGCAGTGATGACCAGTGCCCCAGGCTCCTGCTGGCCACTGTGCTGGTCCGGATGGCTACCACACCAACCACAGGCTGGTCCACAGCCATCTGGGACCTCCTGGCTTCCCCACATGCAGCAACTGCCTGCTCAGCTGCAACATGCCATCTCAGGGCTGTCATCACCACACAGCTGCCACCTGGACTCCATCCAACTCACAAGATCCCAGCAGGGATGCCAATGATGGGTTGCTGGACACCACCACTGGGGTCGCCTTCACCCTCCTGGGCCTCTAGCTCTGCTGTCTCTGGACCTACCACGCCAGGCAGGACTGGTGACTGCATGTCATCCAGCAGACCTGGGATGATGAGTAGTGGCTGAAAGCATTCTGGATGACCTGGACAACTTTCTGGGACTTCCTAGAACAGCTCCACACACACCTAGAGTGGCAGGACAGTGCCATGTGGCCGCCCCTCCCCACAGACACCCAGCTGGTCCTTGCCCTATTCAAGCTGGCCATGCCTGCCAGCCTCCGCTATGTGGGCCATCTCTTTGGGGTGGGCAAGGCCACTGCTGGGGAGGCCATCCTGTATGTGTGCGGCATTCTCCAGGACATGCTGGAGCACACGGTGCTCAGGGTGTACAACCCCCTGGCGGTGGTACTGAGGTTCCATGCCCTGGGATTCCCCCAGTGCACTGGGGCCCTGGACGGGACCCACATCCCCATCATCTGCTGTCCACAGTGGAGTGGCCTCAGGCTCCCTACATGTATGTCCCGGGACTCAAAATACCTGCAGATTTTTAAGGGTCTAAGGTTGGGGCTGCCATAGAGGTAGTTCAGCCCTGGGGCAGGAGACACTTCCAGTCCTGGAGACCTGGGGCTAGCCTCAGGCTGATCCTCTAGTGGCAGGGCTGACCAGGAACAATTTTTCTCCCAGTTAGCATCTACACATGCATTACTATGCAGTTACTACTCACAAGTAAATTTTCTACTTGCATTTGCATATAGCAAATTTACTCACGAGTAGTCATTTACTGTGCAGTAAGTGTGTTCAAGTGTAGATGTGCATGCTTACTGTTTAGTAAACTACACTACTGTGCAGTAAAAAATCTCATGTAGATGTGCCCTGTATTCCTTATTTCTACATTTTAAAAGATGGAGCAGAACATTAAATTTGCTGAATTTGGATTGGAGGATAATTCCATAGTTAGGTGGATGTAGGTGCTAAATATTCATTCTAGTTGTTTCAAGTTAATTATGAGCAGGGATCCTCATTCTCTCTAATAAAAAAAGATCCCCAATTTTCAGATTTAAAAAAGTAACCCAAAATCCACATTTTTCCAATCTGAATTTTTTTTTTTTAATCAGAGAAAAACAGGATCCCTGGTGATGAGATGGATTGGAAACAGTGAGAATTCAAGCTGCTGTATTTTGTATTAACATAAAAGCCTTAATATTGAAATATTTTGAAGGTGGAAAAATGAAATTCCAGACACAACAAGCAGAGAATTTACAAATAACAACAACAATAATAATACAAGGAAAAACAGAGCAACTGCAACACTAAGAGTGAGATTTTATGTAATAATCAGAAGTGATGTTTTAAAAAAATTTTGAAAATGATTGCTGGGGGCAGGACAGGAGGGTGGAGGAGAGTACCAACTCCTCCTCCCATCTGTATGTGAAAACAGCAACAAAAAACAAATCTAACCAATTTTGTTTAGGTCTTTGACATCCAGAACTGGGCATCAGGTAGGCAAGACAGTCAGTTGGGAATGGAAAACTATGGCAATAGTTGGAGGGAAAAGATAAATCTTTCTCTGTTTTAGCTACCTACCACTGGAAAGCCGAGATCAGTTTGGAAGAAGATGGATAATGAGAACAGTGCAGTTTTTTAATGCCAGGGATGGACAAATCAGAAGGATCAGAGTTTAGCTGCTGGATGCTTCTTTATAGTAGCCACACATTTCCTTTTCTACAAAACTAGTTCAGAATGTGGCAAGAGCATGCTTTGTCATAAGGCTTCTGGCTATTCTACTCTTGGTCACAGCCAGATATACCACAATAGCAGTAACAGATCAAGACTGGATGCCTTTCATGAAGAAAAACTTCAGCCAAACTGAATAACTGGGTTCATTACGGTGGTAACTGGGTAAAATGTAATGGCCTGTGATACAGAGAAAGCCAGGCTATAGATTATCTAGTAGTTCCTTCTGGTCTTAAGCCTTTTGAATCTTTGCCAGAGATTTGAATTGAAAAAGAGGAATGCCTCCTTCTCTTCTGCTTTTCTCCATATTTTTTTCAAAACAAATTAGGAAAAATCAACAGATGACTTTTTTCCTGATCTCCCTTTCCTGTTTTTCCATATACCATGCACAATGTCCCTTTCATTCTTTCCAATTTATTACATGCAGCTTTTGCCTTTGTAGGTCTAAAGACTAGAAATGGGGCATTTATACATGTGCTCTGGGAGCTAATCTAATTAAAGCACCCAGAGCATATTGTGTATCAGCATCCCCACACTTCAAAATGGCAGTGGGGGCACCCACCAAAGCATTGAATAAGCTTTAGATAAAGCGCCCTTGCTGCCATTTTGAAGCACAGGAATGCTAATACATGGGAGGCTGCTGGAGCATGGTAATTGCCACACTTCAGCAGTCTCAATTAATTGAGTCTGCTCCAACACACTGGAATTACAGCACATTGGAGCAGCCTCCCTGCTCATGTATAGGCACTAGGAACATCCAAGGACTGATGTTATTCAATATGCATCATATCCAATAGCTAAAACATATTAACGGAACCTTAAAAGTAGTACATTTAACAAGTGCACAGAGTCAGGAAAGACAAAAGTTTTTGACTTGGTGGATCGATCAAGTCAGATTCCTGAAATACATCCATGAGCAGAGAGAGGTAGTTAGGTATGCTAGTCTGAACTCAGCAACTCTGCCTTTCCTTCCTCAATAACATGCCATTGATTTGAACAAGAACTCTTCATGGAATAAAGGACTGCATGTACCATAAAAATGATCAATCAAAATGAAAAGTAGGGCAAAACTATATTTTCCTTGTTGGGGAAATCTTTCACTATCTTCATGTAAATAATAAGTAAAATCCATGAAAAAGAAATATTGCACATTAGTAACTTCATTGGACTGGTTAGCAATTAAATGGTCCTAAACTGAGTTTTAAAGAAGGCTGGAATGGAAAAGGGCAGATTCCCATGTGCAGTTTTCTGCAATGTTACTTGACTTAACATCAACACATCTTAATTCATAATGGAAAATATAACATGTTGGCTGTTTCTTCTAAAAAATATAGTTTAGATTTTGTAGAACATTGCACAATGTAGAACAATTTTTAACAGAATTTAAAATTATGAGATATTCTGTTTTTCCTAAAAGTAAAAGATTTTATTATTCTGGGATCACCAGGTAAGAATAATATTGTGATGTTTTCCAACGAGGTATTGTCAACTTCCCCTATTTAAACTTTCCCACCATCCCCTTAATCACAATAAAAAGTCCACTTTCTGGTTAAGTTCCTTAAATATGATTAATTAGTATGGCTGCCCTTAGCTTGTATGTTAAAGCTCCATGGTCTTCTACATTTCTAGGAACAGGAACTTTGGCCATATAACTTCTCCTTTAATTTCCTTATTAAAGAGGAAACTGGAAATTCTCAGATGCATTCACATTTTGGAAGTTATGATCTTACAGCCTGCTTAGTAAACCTTCAGCTCTTCAAGAATACCGCATAATTCATTAAGATCTTAAAGACAAACATGTGTGACTCACTTTGGGCATGCCTACACCACATCTCTTCATGCAGAGTGTTCTGCTGTGTGAAGTAGTCACTTCTGGGCACACCCAGGGACACCAAGGGTTACCCTCATGCTCAGAGAGCTGCAAATGCCCGGCAGCAACTCTGGTAATGATTACCTGGTATTATTTTTGTCATGATGGCATGCACAGAATGGAAGTGACTAGGAGGGTGTTGTAATGTTCACAAACACTTGACAAAGTGCCCTCCAGGCCGTTCCTTCAGAACACCATGGAGTAGACTCTCAGGCCTTTCTCTTTGTACCCCTCTCTTTGCAATAAGGTCTGGCCCTGACCTTCCTCCTGCAATCTTCTTTAAACTGAGCTCTCTCAGCTGTTAAAAGAACCACTTGATCCCTTCCTACCTAGGTCTGATGATTGAAAAGGGCTGGCTTACCTCGGCCTTCTCTTCAAAAGAAAGACCACTTGCTTTAATTATTTTGTCATACTAAAGTCCATGAATTAGTCCTATAAACAGCTCAACATGCACAAGGTCCTGAACAAACCCCCCTTTACTTTTTTTTAAAGCATTGGTCTATGTGATGGATAAGATAAAAAGTGATGTTATCAATTGGAATAAAGTCACTTATATAATAAGAGTCATCAAATAGTTTCATTCACCTTTGGGGTGCTCATTTTTTATTATTTTTCTAGTTAATCCATACATACAAAATTTCCATTAAAATGCTAACTTTTTCTTTAATCAATTTTCATTTTCACTATTTATTATTATAGTTCAAATTTGAAAGACTGGAAAATACTATGTACAGAATAATAAGCTCATTCATACAGTTACTGTCAGCATCAAGTAAGTATGGGTCCTGAGTACGATCTTCCTAGTGAAGTTCAGAAATATCAGTTAATGTTGGTTGTTCTAGAAATAAAAACATGCTTATATGGCAATCATAAAATGTTTTTGAACACTGAAAACTAATATTTAATTTTTTGTTTTTTCTCGTTTAGTTCATAAAGGTCCAACTTACCGTATTTTATCAGATACAACACACACATTTTTCTCCAAAATAACCCCCCCAAAAAACAAAACAAAGCAAAACAAAACAAAACAGAACTGGGCTGCATATATTAAGTGGGCAAGCTGATTTTTTTACTGGGATAGAAGCAACCTGGCTTTGACACCTGTTCAACAGCAGTTGTTGTATTTCTATTCAGGTAGCTGTGGGAGTAAATTGACTTAGTGCATTATTGTTCTTCACTCCAGAAATGTTAATGATCTTTCTTATAATAAATGTAAAAACTTCAAGAAAATTTGAAGTAAGTAATTAAAGAGAACTCTGTAAGGTTTTGACATCTGAGTTCTTTCAAGTCTTGTCTAAAGACACCATTTTTCTCCTTATTGTTGTCTATTTAAATCTTTCATAAAGACTAACTTGCAGCGTCAAGGCCATGGGCTAACATTCATTTTGACATTGATGAAATTACCCAGTGATGCAAAGTCTCCTGAGGCACTCACTGTCACAAGTTATGAAATAGGAAGGGACAAAAATTGTTCTGTGGTTCTGCATAACAACAGAACAGAAGAAAAGTTAAAAAAAAAAATCTTTAAACAAATTCCATAATTGCATTTTATCCCCAAACAATCTCTGGATTCATCAGTACTAGCAGAGATATTAACAAGACTGAAATTATGCAATATGCAAAGGATACTTAAGCACATTGGTGTTCACTTTTACATAAAACCTTAGGGGCAGAAAAAACAGATAGAAATAAAATCGTCACTGAGTTAAAGCAAGGGAAATGATGGCTTTGAAAAGCATTTCCTCATGGCAATACATGATTTGGGACAGTGGAACTTTTATATGTCTATGCTTGAGCACAGGAGTTCCATATAAAATGTGCACCCTCATGTATTCTATTTGTCAAAATGGTTAGCAAATTTTGTTTCATTAATGAATAATTTTCAATTGGTGCATGCCTGTAACATACTAGGGACAAGATCCAAAGACAGTTAACAATTATGTTAACAATTTTCCAGTGACTTTTGTACCCTTTAGAACTGATCCTATAGATAAAATGTTCAAAAGTACTAACATGGCATTTTTTTAAGGTGACCCAGGGTATGGACAAACAATGTAATCATACATAGTTACTCTGTATCAGCTCTTGCACGTTAAGTCTTTAGCCCTTGTTAACTTATTTTAAGGTTTAGTCATGCATTTAAGAACCTACAGCTTGCCAGTGATGAATAAAGGAATAAAATCAGAATGGCTCTCAGCTGATCTTTGGTCTCCCTGCACAGCTGTGATAAGCTGTACAGCATATCACAAGCCAGTTTTCAGAGGACATGTCTACATGTGCCCCTGACTACGGAGTTGGTACTGAGTAGCCACTGTTACTGCTTAGTCCCAGTGACTCATGGGTTGTTTCTGACCCTACATTGCCATAGTGATGAGCTACTGCACCGGAGCTCATTGCTATCTATGGTGACATAGTGGTGGCACCATGGTTCATTCCCACCGATACTACGGCAACATAGGGTCTCGTGTATATGTGTCCAGAGAACCCTCCAATGAGAAATTTATGCTCATATAAACTAAGGAGTGGATTTAAATCTATAGAGATACATCTGCACAAGCGCTGACATTGTATGAACTTGTATTCCCATAGATAGTTGCTTTTCACTTTGATTTATCTCACTTGAGAAGGTTTTAGGCTACACCAAAGGAAGATAGTCTTATGTTGGAATAATGGTGTCCATAAGCTAGGTTATACCAAAATAATTAGAATAGCTGGAGAAATTTCCCCATGTAGACACATCTAGAACATTCTCATTGAATTGATATTTAATTCAGTTTAGGCACTTACGAAGACATTATATAATACTCACAGTTAAAATGTACATAATTCATTTTTAAAAAGTAAGATAGAAAGATACATTTATGCAGCCCAATCTTTTCCTAAATAATTATTTAATTTATTTGAAAGCATTTACATTTCCAAGGTCATATCATTGCTTACATTTTCTTTACTCAGTTTCCAAGTTTGTTGCTAGTAGCTGCTACATTCTTCCACTGAGTAACATTTTATTATCGTCCATTCATCTCTCCTTAAAACTTCTCATTCATTAATTTACTATTCAATATTTCATTGCCTATTTCATTGTAGAATGTATTCAACCAAAGTAGATCTGGCATTTGTAAACATTCCGTTTCAATGTTTTATGGTGGAATTTTGAACGTTTTAGTATTCTGAATAATTATGGCTCTTCTATAACTAAAATGAATAGTGGGTGTTAGCATGAATTTGGCAAGCCTTTCCTTTGCTCTCTTAAATCTTTTAAAAGCAATTTTTGATTTCTGCGAAGCTTATTAATAAGATCAGACCTGATCAACTATAGGTTTTCAGATGCTGAGCTTTGCCAACATAACTCACATACATACTGTGGTTTCATTTGTGCACAGGATACTGAGAATTTTGTATTGCAGCTTTTGCCCACAGAGTTTTTCAGGGAAACAAATGTTATGTAATCACAAATGAGACCTTGGAATCCAAAATCTAGAATAAATCAACAAACTCCACAAAAACAGACTATAATAAAGCAGATCATTAGTGCCCTAAATCTCCAGTTTAGAAAGGATTTTATGTCTAGTTCAACATGGAAATTATTCAAAGTGGAAAAATAAGTTCTTAAATAAAAATAATAATGTTATATGGCAGCATATTTACATGCTGGGCAAAGTTGGGCTATTGTTCTGAAGATGAGGAAGTTTTAACTACCTAGTAGATGTTATAAATATTCTCAAATTCACTACCTGCAGTTTCTCCTCTATATAACCAAAACAAATTTAGAAGCAAAAATAAAGTTTAAGTGCTTAGATCTGTATATTTACTGAGCTCTTTAGGCCCCTCAGAGTTCTTCATGGGGTCCAGAATTTTGAAGAGTAATCATAACACACAGCAACTCACATCAATGCTAAAAAAATCCTGATTTTAGAAAGACTTCCCAAGGTCAATATCATAGCTGCAGCAGGGAATCATACTGTATTTTTGTATGAAAATCAGAACTTAAAAAAACTGTTCATATTTGGAATACAAGGGTTAGCATCCTTAATCTCAATGATGCTGAATTCACCTAGGTACAGATATTCAATGAGTATACTATATGTAATGGGAAATTCCTTATATGGCTTTCTTATAATTATTGTTGTATATAAAAAAATCACTGATGGTGTTATAGAATAGCTGAACTGCATAAAAAAGGTAACAGAGAGAATTTTTTGAAAATAACCAGCAATTTAGATGCATCAATTTTTGAAGGCCTGAAATGAGATGCCATCAAAGAGTCTGATTTTCGTTACTGCTGACCCCCTTGACAGTGTCTCAAATTGAGAACCTAAAACTTAATGCATATAAATTATGGAGCATATACGAATATTTAGTCCAAGAATGTTTGCCTGCAGGAACATAATATAAAGCCAGATATTTCAGTTTGGTGCATCCACATTTTGTAAATTGCAGGATTGGAGTTGTGGGCACAACAGTAGAGCAGGGTACAACACTATATCATTTTCAGGATTTGCTGCACAAACAACTAAAAAGCACCCGTCTTGCTAAATACACATATTATACATAATCATGTTTACATTATTTAACTTGGACTCAGGTACAAAATTAAATTCTTTGGAACAGAATGCTCCAGTCATATATTATTTATTCTGGGACATTTTCAGAAGCCCAACTGAACTCTATAGGAGATGCTAGTGCCTGGCAACTTTCGAAACCAGTTCCTTATTTATTTATTACAGCTGGTACTTGTCTTAGACTCATTTAGTTGTGTTGTGGTAGTGTCAGATCAGATGGGAACAAATAAAATGCTTGAATTTCCATTATCAAAAAGGAAGACGAAGAAGGAAAAAAAAAAAAAAAGATGTAGCACCAGCTGTCTCTGGACAGAGTCGGATGCAACGTAATAACTTTCCTTCCACTGCACCTGTATTCAATTTCTAAGGTACATCTGTCATTTTATTTTAACAAACTCTAACAAGATCGGTTCATAGCCATCTGCGTCTCTCTTACCTTGCATGCAGTTCAGGTTTTATAGCTTTGCAAAAATACCATTGAAAATAAAAGAAAACAATTGAAAAAGATTAAAGGAAACATTTCTGAAGTTCATTAAATCTGACAATAAACACTCCCTGTGTACTGTAATTATAAAACCAGCCATGTTCAATTGCAGGTGAGTAATGAAATGACTAAGCAGTACAGAATTCACAATGGGCTAAAATTCATCAGTCTTTACTTTGAGCTATGTTGTAATCCTACATGGTTAAACCTGTGGGTATGGGACAAAAAAGTATAAGGAATTTCCCAGCGTTGACCTCATCCTTTTTTATCTTTAATTGTGTCCTTGCGGGGAGGGATTTACAAGATGACAGTGGAAGCATAAATACAAGCTCCAAAATTTATACACCCTAAAGATAATTCAGACAGGGAGAGAAAGCACTTTTTTCCATGATTAAAATGAAACGCCACTATCTATCTATCTAGCTATCTATCTAACATATCTAGAGATAGATAGATAGATAGATAGATAGATAGATAGATAGATAGATAGATAGATAGATAGATAGATAGATACTGGCATTTCATTTTAATTGCAGAAAAAAGTGGCTTTTGTGTTACTTTTTTAAATCTGAAAATTGGGGATTTTTTTTTTTTTTTAATTAGAGAAAACCGGGATCCCTGATCATGAGTTAGACCGACCCTCCCAATCCACAACAGACATTCACTGTTGGATCAGGAGTGTGTGTGACTCAGCTCCCCTTTGGAGCTGATTGGGGAAGAAGGGCTATGTGTTGGCTGAGGCTGTCCCCTAGCCTCACCCTGCTCTTCAAGCTCCTGTGCTGTCTTGGGATGGAAGGGGGGAAAGGCAAAGGATTGAGTTTGGTTTGGACTCCAGTCATGCTGGAGTCAGTGGGGGGGGGGGGGGTTAGGGAGGGGAGCTGGAGCCCCCGCACCCCCTCTCCTGGGGCTCCAATCCATCTGCCCCATACTCCAGAATTAGCTGGGGAACCCACAGACCAAAGTCACTGCCCTCCCTTCTCCTCCTCCTCCATTAGCCCAGCCCTGCTATCAGCTGTGCTGATAGACATTAATGAAAGTACTCTGCTTTGAAGCTCCTCCATCTGAAGCCTCATGCAATGAGGGTTCAGATTGTCACACAATCAGGCATTTTTAAAACATTTTGCCACTGTGCACTTTTGTCAGTGCACAGCTGAGATATAGAGTGCTTTCAGTGGCTGACTGTGCAAGAAACCATCATGTCTATCAGTGCCCTAAGCATGGGTTTTATATCCTGTTCACTAACACTGGATCCTGCAAAGCAATGCTATTATTATGGATTGAAATTATTATCATGGATTACCAATAGTTATTCTTATCTATTCACCAGTCTTGGAATTATTGATATTAAACTTTCATACTTCTCCACAGGCAGTGCAATATGGCTGTTTCCCTGGCCTATGTTTTCCAGATCCATTACCTAATGTCCTTTAAATATTTCAAAATAGTGGCATATTGTATACACGGCATCTCTCATTTTAAGACATTATAACTGTAAAATTCAAGTGTAAAAATAATAGCCTACAATATGCTTTATCAAATGTAATACCCTGAAATGACGGAACATAGAAACATGGATGACCCTTCTCCTTACCTACTCACCCAAAGAATCATTCTCTTTCTCTTATTCAATGGACATTCAGACTTATTGGTTTTGTGAATGTCACTTAACTTCTCTTGTGAAACTTGGTCCCCAAATTGAAAAAGAAAAATTGTTTAGACATTCTTGAAATTCTTTCTTTGGCCAAAATTATTCAATGTACTTGATCAAAGTATACAAAAAGGTGCATTTTAGAGTAAATAATTCATTTACCTAAAAACAAAACAAAAAATCCTAAATCCTAATCACAAGCAACAATCCTTGGGTAGATCATCAATTTACTAAGACAGTTTTTTTTTTCCTCCCATGTAACAAGATCATTGAACTAATTCAACTTCAAAGACTCAAGAATGTCAATAAATACTAAAACTTTCTCAAGGAGAATACCTTCTATGTAAAGACCACAATGATCTTATCCAGGCACATGCCGATCCCCTAAAATTCTCCATTCCACAACAAATCTCATTGGTTTCCAGACATCCTGCACCACATGACGATATAGGGATGGAAACTTGAGTGCTAGTAGCAAAAAATTAGTACTAGTAGCAAAAAGACTGCCTTCATATTTTTGTCAAGCCTTTATTACCAACCAAGAAAACCTTGCTTTTTGCCTACTTTGAAGCTGCCAAACCCTGGACCAAAGAGCTATTATCCACTGTGGTAAATTACTTAATCAATGCAGGGGGGCCATAACCTACATCAAAACAGAACACAAATCACTGCAAAGATCTATAATCACTCTTCACTAAAAATTAATATATAATTAGGAGCATTCTCATTTATCATGGCTTTGCTCCACCTATACTAACCAAGCAACAAGCTACTGGAAATCCCAGATATTAGGCACTCATGAAGAAAGCCTGATTCATTAAAGGAGCCTGCGAGGCTCTTACATTACTCCTGGTTTCTGAAAACCCAAATCAGAACAACTAGAATCAAAAATAGACAAGATGAGGGAATTTTTCCTTCCTCGTTTAATCACCTTAGTTTGATAAAATTTTAGAACATATCAATGTTCTGGCCAACTATCCTACAATTCTACTTCCCATTTCTGACAAGCATATAGAGAAGCAGGCCAAAAACCAACTATAAGCTCATTTAATTAAATCTAACATTCTAGATCTGATACAATCTGGATTTAGGCCAGAACAGGAAACCAAAATTACTATAGTGGCAATGACAGATGATCTCCCTTTCTCAATGGCTTGACAGCAGACATCCATTCTCAACATATTAGATCTCTGAGCAACAACATTCAAGTGTTGAACATGAACAGAATTTATTGTATATTTATTTATTGCTAACACAAGTAAGAGATTCTGGGTATAGGGCCATGGCCTCCATTACAGAGACAGCAAATACCTCAACAGTACATACCAGTTTGACCATGGAGTAAAACTCCTTCTTGACTCCAAATATAATGACACAAATATGGATATTTTATTTAATTTTATATATATTTTGAATTGCCTGAGGTTAATAGTTGATATTAATGCTTTCTATTGCTCTTAGTCAAGATTGTGAACCCTTTACTCATACAAATAGTTCCAGTAAAGCTAATGGGACCATCACCAATGTAAGTAAGGTGTTCCAAATCTGACCCATTGTGTACAGTGATGATATAACAGGATAATACCATATACATATATCTACTTACATATTGATTGCTTTAATTTTTTTTAAAGGAAGTTTTAACATTTACAAAATTAATCAGAGAAATCCCTAAATACTGATTCAATTAATCTTTCACACCTGCACTTTTTTCTTCCTCATGTTATTTACTATGTAATTTATAGAAGAGTTTTCAGTGTAAGCATTTCACTGAAACATCTTGAAATGTCACTTATGTAAAATGATTCGATAGTAGTCATTCCTGGGCAAACAGAGAAAAAAGAGCAAGTGTATTTTTGTCAGTTTTTCAATAATTCATAATCTTTCTAATTCCTCCCAGGGTTTGGAAAACAGTGTACTCTTCACAAAGGAATATATTTAAAGCAAGAGTGAAAGTTTCAGATTTCAGCCATTTTCACATTAAAAGATGCAGTTTGACTTGCTCAAAATAAATAAATAAATAAATACATAAATGTTGATGTCCTATTGCATTCACTTGGCTTCTGGAATATGGGTCAGCCAAGGAGATCATGGAGCTAGGACAAGTGTAAACTAAGATTAGTTCTTGACCTTAATGGTCCTCAGCATGAATAATACTGTTAAAAACAAAGCTTCCATGTTCAATCCATAGAATATATAAACTATGTCATGGTGTTAGTTGAATAGAGGATAGTAAACTATGACATTTACTTCTGAACTCTCAGTATTGCAAACTGAAGGCTTCTGTAGCCCCTGTTCATTCTGCTTTGTAAAAGTTTCTCAATGCCAGCATATACAGACAAGCTGATAGCATTGTAAAGTGGATATAGCACTGTAAGGTTGGATCATCATGTTCAATGAGTTCAGTGACTCAATGAGTTCAACCATGTTCAATGGCTCAATGTCTACTTTGGAGGATGTACCAAATAGAGTTCCCTAGAGGTTTCTCCTGGGTCCCATTCATAGATTCATACATTGTTAGGGGCTTCGAAGTACCTTACAAATCATTGGGTCCAGCCTCCCTGTTCTAGGCAGGAAGACAACTGGGGTCAAGTGACCCCAGCAAGGTCACTGTCCAGTCTCCTGTTGAAAACCTGCAGGGTGGGTGACTGCACCACCTCTGGAGGCAGATTATTCCACAGTTTGGATACTCCGACTGTGAAGGAGTTTTTCCTGGTATTAAACCTGAGGTGGCCTTCCAGGAGTTTGTATGCATAGGTCCTGGTCTTCCCCAGGAGTGCCCTAGTTAACAGTTATTCAACGAGCTCCTGATGCACTCCTCTGATATAGCGGTAAGCCACTATCAAGTTCCCTCTCAACCTTCTCTTCTTTAGGCTAAAGAGGCCCAGGTCCCTTAGCCTTTACCCGTATGGCTTGCCTTGCAAGTCCCTGATCATACAGGTGGCTCTTCTCTGGACCCTCTCAAGTTTTTCCACATCCTTATTGAAGTGCGGTGCCCAGAACTGGATGCAGTACTCCACTTGCAGTTTCACCAGTGCTGAGTGCAGCAGGACTATCATTTCCTTAGCTTTACACAAGTGTCTTATTTGCCCTGCTGGCCACCACCTCACACTGACGGCTCATATTCATGTGATGGTCAATCATTACCCCTAGGTTCCTTTCAGCTGTGGTGCAAGTCAAGCTGTCATCACTGAGTCTTTATGTATGTTGAGGGTTGTTTGCCCCCAGATGGAGCACCTTACACTTGGAAGTGTTAAACTTCATTTGGTTCCAGTCTACCCAACTCCTGAGCCTGTCCAGGTCCACCTGTATCTGCAACCTATCTTCTGATGTGACCACACTGCCCGATAACTTGGTGTTGTCCGTGAACTTGGCCAGAAAGCTTTTCACTCCCCTATCCAAATCATTGATAAAGATGTTGAAAAGCACCGGTCCGAGCACACTTCCCTGAGGGACACCAATGGCCACTTCGCACCAGGACACGGATCCATTCATGAGAAATCTCTGAGTCCTACTGTGCAGCCATTTTCCCATCCACTGAACTGTCAAGCAGTTGAGCCCACAATCTTCCAGTTTTCCCACAAGGATATGGGGTACTAGATCAAAAGCCTTTTGAAAGTCTAGGTATATAATGCCTACCTCATCTCCCATGTCCCTAGCTTCCTCTGTGTGTACACGTCTTTTTTCTTTTTAAAGAGGATTACAATGTCCCTATTAAGCCAGAGGGCTTGCAGCCCTCCTGCTACCTTTCCTCTTTGCAGTAACGGTTTTCTTTTGTGGTTCAGCCCCTAACAACCCACCCCCGAGGCGGGTCTGATATCTTTGGTAATGATTAGAAGAATGGGATTGCTTGCTTAGCAAATTTACAGATGATACCAAATTGGGTGGAGTTGCAGAGACCCCGGATGATATATTTATTATCCAGAATGACCTGGAAAGACTGGATAAATGGCTGTAAAATAAGTAAGATGAACTTCAACAAGGAGATATATAAAGTCCTGCACCTAGGATAGAATCATTTCATGTATAAACACAAACTGGGGAATGATTGGCTAGGCTGCAGTACTTCAAAGAAGGACCTAGGGAATACAGTGGACTATAATCTTAATATGAACCAAGAGTATGCTGCTGTTACAAAAAAAATGCCAACTAGAAAGTGTTTACAGGAGTGTCACTTGTAAGTCAAGAAGTGATTCTGTAGAAACAGATTGCAGAGAGCCCAACAGAGTGACAAAAAGGAAAAATACAATTTAGGAGGAAAGTGTGAAAGAACAAGGATTGTTTAGTCTGGAGAGAAGACAATCAAAGTGGTATGATAAGTCTTCACATAACTGGAATGATTATAAAAAGGATAGAGGTAAACTATGCTCTGTGACTGTAAGGGACTGACTAGGAACAATGGCCTGAAATTGCAGCAAGGGAAATATAGGTTGGACATCTAGGAAGAACTTTATGACTATAAGGCCCCCTCTACATGTTATATCTATTACACAGTTACCTGGTTAATTGAATAATCCATTTAATAACTGTGTAATAACTTTATAGCTGATTTCTATCCAGCTTTAGTGTGCACGTGTAGTCAGAGTTCCTGTAGCTGGGAGACCACAGCTTCTACAGTTTCACAGCTGCAAGACATCCCATGCACCTCCAGGGATGGGAGATGATGGCAGTGCCTGGAGTTGCTGGGACCCAGAGTCCATGGGAGCTGGAGTCCTCTTGGAACCAGGGTCCACAGCTGGGAGATAGCAGCAGCAGCATTCTTGCAGGTGTGGAGCTGCTTGGAGCTCCTGTGTGGTTGGGAGCCCTATCAGCAGACGTGGCTTCCAGCCATGGGAACCTCCCAGGCTCCCCCTGCACCAGCAATAAGGTGCAATGGGATCTAATAATCCCACAATCATGCCTCCTGCCATGCACATAGAGCATATAGATATTTCCAAAGAGCTTGCATGCCTTAGAAACAGATGCCCTACAAAAAAGCTAATAAGACTTGTGCTCATAAGCAGGAATCCTGGTTTTCTTTGTTAACTCTTCCCCCCACCCCCCACCACAATTTTCAGATTTAAAAAAAGTAAACCCAAATCCAATTTTTTCTGTGATTAACGACAGTCATATATAGATAGATATACAGTGGTGTTTCATTTTAATCACAGAAAAATGTGGATGTTGGGGTTACTTTTTTTTTTAAGCTGAAAATTGGGGACTTTTTTTTTTTTAAACAGAGAAAACCAAGATCCCTGATCATAAGTCACTTAATTGTGCTTTCAAAATTCGCACCTTCATATTAGATCAGGATTTACATGAATAAAAACACTATATCTTAGTATGTAAATCAAAACACATATGGTCTAGGTACCATCTAGGGATGTGGTTGTCATGGGGGACCTAAACTACCCTGATATCTTGCTGGGAGGAGCAGCCAGCCAAATCCAACTGTTCATGTAGGTTCTTAACCTGCATGCAGGATCTTCACCTAATTCAGCAGGTATATGGTCCCACTAAGGGGAATGCCTTACTGTACTTGTTGTTGGCTACAGGGGAGAACTTGGTAGGGGAGCTGCAGATTCATGGTCGCCTTGGGGACAGTGACCACCTACCCAATCAAAGGAAGCGATGCTTCAGGCACAGAGGGATACTATCCCAGTACGAGTGAAAAGGGGTAAAGGAACCAAAAAACTTTCTTGGCTAAACAGGGAAACGCAGGGGAGCCTAAGGGCAAAAAAGAAGGCATATAGGTGGTGGAAGCAGGGGGAAGCTACCATGGAGGAGTATACTTACTTGGCTCATACTTACAAGGAGGCTGTTAGAAAAGCCAAAGCAACTACAGACCTGAGGTTGGCAACACAAATTAAAGAAAACAAAAAGTCTTTTTTTTTTAAGTATGTAGGGAGTAAAAGGAAGGCACAGGGCAGCATAGGACCCCCACTGAACAAGGAGGAGCAATTAGTGACATTGAGGGGGGACAAGGCTGAGCTCTTCAATGGATTTTTTGCCTTAGTGTTCCTGAACAGGGCTCAAGATAAGTCTCCTAATGGGTTCTTACATAAGCATCAGAGGGACACCAGCTCATCAACTCTCAACTTGGTGCAGAGTCACTTGGATGGACTAGGTGTGTTCAAGTCAGCAGGACCAGATGAGCTGCATCCGAGGATACTAAAGGAATTGGCCGGTGTCAGAGCAGAACCACTGGCATGGCTGTTTGAGCACTTATGGCACTTTGGTCAAGTCCTGGAGGACTGGAAAAGGGCCAGTGTGGTCCCTGTTTTCAAGAAGGGGAGGAAGGAGGACCTGAGTAATTATAGGCCAGTCAGTCTCACCTCCATCCTTAGAAAGGTCTTTGAAAAGATTATGAAGGATCATATTTGTGGGAGTCCAGTGGGAAAAATAATGCAGCAGGGAAACCAGCATGGATTTGTAACAGGTAGATCATGCCTGACCAATCTGGTTTCATTTTATGACAGGGTCACAAAACACTTAGATGCAGGAGTAGAGGTGGATTTTGTTTTCTTGGACTTTAGGCAGACCTTTGATACAGTATCTTGTCCTATTCTCATAAATAAATTAAGAGGCTGTGACATAGATGTTTATACAGTCTGGTGGGTGGCAAATTGGCTTAGCAGTCATACCCAGAGAGTGGTAGTACATGGGTCGGTATTGACCTGGAAGGATGTGGGTAGTGGGGTCCCGCAGGGTTCACTCCTTGGACCTGTACTCTTCAATATCTTCATCAGTGACTTGGATGTGGGTGTTAAGTGTATTTTGTCCAAGTTTGTGGACAATACTAAATTGTGGGGTGAAGTGCACACTCCAGAGGGTGGGGAATGATTGCAGGCAGACCCGGACAGGTTAGAAAAGTGGGCAGTACACAATAGGATGCAGTACAACAAGGACAAGTGCAGAGAGAGTGCTGCACCTAGGGCGCAAAAATATCCAGCACACCTACTGGCTGGGAAGTGACCCTCTCAGCAGCACAGAAGCAGAAAGGGATCCTGGTGTCATAGAGGACTCCAAGATGAACACAAGTTGTCAGTGTGATGAAATCATCAGCAAAGCTAACCACACTTTATCATGTATCAGCAGATGAATGATAAACAAAACCAAGGAGGTGATACTTTCCCTCTATGCGGCATTGGTCAGACCGCAGTTGGAGTACTGCATCCAGTTTTGGGCACTGTACTTCAAGAAGGATGTTGATAGACTCGAGAGGGCCAGAGGAGGCCCACTCATTTGGTTAGGAGCTTACAGGACAAGCCCTATGAGGAGAGACTGAGAGACCTGGACCTCTTCAGCCTCCGCAAGAGACGGCTAAGATGTGATCTTGTGACCACCTACAAATTCATTAGGGGGATGCAGCAAAGGATTGGAGATGCTCTGTTCACCGGGGCACCTCTTGGGGTAACAAGGAACAATGGTCACAAACTGACAGAGAACAGATTTAGGCTGGACATCAGGAAAAACTTCTTCACAGTAAGGGTGACCAAAATTTGAAATGGACTTGCAAGGGAGGTGGTGCACCTTTGGGGGTCTTTAAGAGAAGGCTGGATAGGCATCTGAATGGGGTCATCTGACCCCAGCACTTTTCCTTCCAAGACAGGGGGTCAGACTCGATGATATGTTGAGATCCCTTCCAACCCTAGCATCTATGAATCTATGAATACAATAATTGGTACTAAATAACGAAGCATGAGTCTCAAAATCTCATTATAGCTTTTCAGCTTAGTATAAATTAAATTATACCTTGAACCAAGTCCTTCACACATGGTAGCAAACCACATCAACCAGCAACAACAACAGTTTGGAAAGATAATAAAGTGTGGTATTAGCCAGAAGATTTTTCTGATGCAGAAATTTAAGGCCAAGGGAGAGACAGCACATTAATTTAGTAGAAATCAGAGCCAGTTTAGAAGAAAAGACAATCAGATCAGAGCCAAGCTTTGGGAATTTATGGTTCATTTCAGTCCAGCTAAGAATTCCTCTGCAATCAGATAATCAATTCCTTACCTTTGGATTCAAAATCAATTGTTGCTGTTGATGAGAAAAAGAAAATATAAACTGGTCTGAAATACATAACATGGTAATCCCACCCAAATTTGGTGTTGCTTTTTGACATCCCGAGACTTTAAAAAACAGTTTTACGATTAAAACAAAGAGCAGGGAATCAGTAGAACCACTATTCCTGTATAACTTTGAACAAGTTCCAATCGCTAAAGGGGTGAGTGTCCCTATTTGTAAAATGGTGGGAGTAATTATTAATGAAATAGCATCGTGTGCTGCTTTGTACTGAGTGGCAAAAACCTGGCAGAGGACAAAGACAGATTGAGGGAAAAAATGGAGAAGAAAAGCCCCCAACAAATCAATTACTGCACAGTCAAGCTGTAAAGATATGGCAGCTGCAAAAAACCAAATACTTCAGAGACAAAGGCTTGGCTCTGGATTGCTTGTTTTTCTTCTAAAACGGATCTGCTTTATAGAAAGAATTACAGAAAACAACTACTTAGAAAATCAGTGCAACACAACAAATATGACAAAGGATAGAAACTGTTCAAAATATAAGGCAAGCAGTGACAATGCTAAGTTAATTGCAGCAAAATATGGCACAACAGCATTTCAGTAATTAGCAGGCTGGAATGTGATGACATTAGGATTCTGTAAAATTGTCTCTTTGGAAGACACTGTTGGAGACAGGACAAGGACTACCTGCACTACTGGGCTTTTAATGGCCCCCAGGAACTGCACAGAGTCAGAAAGGGTAGATAGTCTTATTCTAGTGCCAATGACTGAAATCATGCACAGTGGGCAAATAAATAAGCAGAGATGGCAGATACCTGTCAAACTGTAGCTCTTAACAAAGGTGAGTATGAAAAAGGTGAACAGCGCTATCTCATCTGTGGATGCTTACAGGGTATCTTGATGAGATATTCTTCATCCCATCACCTCTCAGGGATGCAGATTATGTTGGTTTCATTTTCTTAAACCAAGCAGGCTTCCTTACCTATTTATTTCACCTTGCAGAATAAGCAAAAAGACAGTATGTTTTATTCCTTGGACTACCGTTATTAATGTTGTTCTCAGCAAGTTGAAACACAACATCTGGTTGCGTGTTCTTGGCTGATAGGTTCCAATGTGAAGACCTGATGATAACTAAACATTATGAAAAAAATGGAATTTCTTTTTTTTTTTTTGCACATGTGAAACAAGATGTTGATGCCAACATTTAACACAACTACAAGACCCTTTATATCTACCACACACACACACACACATTATGGCTGCTTGCTTATTAAATCTCAAACCCAGTCAGAAAGGCACAATTCATTTCTCACAATCCTCTGGCAAGGTTCATATCCTGAAGTTTTTGCTCAATTGGGAGCTAGGTCTTACTTAAATAGGAACTAAAGTAAATAGTGGTTGCAGGTGGTCACTTCTTTTTAATCTGAAAATAGGGGATTTCTTTATCAGAGAAAGCCAGGATCCCTGGTGATCATGCATAGTCCAACATGCCAACTAAAATTTCCATTTCCCTTACTAGTATACATCTTCCCAGGTCCTGCTTGAGTGATTTACATAAGATAGGGAGATGTGTACTGCTTGCCTACTACTCTGATGATGGAATAATATTTTTGAGATTTTTTAAAACTTACAAACAAGTGTGTATGTAAAGATATCAAAAATCCACAACAGTAGTGTTTATTGCTACCCATGTTCCTTTTTTACTATATGAATTGAACTCTGAGGCTATTAACAGACATTACATTTGTCACGGGATTGGTTTTACTGTGACTTCTCATAATGGAGAAATCATGGGTTTGGTGCATCCATGTCATCCTTCAAGATGTATTTAAAGATTACTTCAATGCACTATCACTCTTGTACCAGCAGATGGCATGAATGAGTACTTATGTCAGCATGTCTGACACTGGCAAGTGTCCACAGGTTCTCCCAACTCTGCCAGTACCAAGTAAGCGCCCATTGTTTGTACAAATTGTGAGTGGGTTGCAAAATTTGTGTGTGAGGGACTTTGGTGCAGTTCATCACACAGCTTGGCCCCCTCAATGCCTGCCTGACTTTCCACTGCATTTCTGCAGCCTGCCACCACTGACTGCAACCATGATCTGGATATTTCATCACCATCAGCTGCCAGGGATCCATACATGGTTGCTGCCTTGCAGACCTTACTTGTCCAGCATTGTGAACTTATGAAGGAGATTGAGCATAAAAGGCCATCATGGACACCATGATTACTTTTATTGGCATGAATAATGATGAACCAGTAGCAGGGGAGAACATTATGCATGTATTCTCTGCCAGAGAACAGAGGGTCCTTGGCTACATAAGAATCCTAGCCTGAGACTATGAACTAAGATTTTTGGCCTCAGGTCAGGACATTGTTGCTAGGCAGGTGTAGGAGTGTCTCTAACTGTGAAGCAGTGTTTCTGGGCACAGGACATGAACAGTGACTGGTATGAGCAGATCAACAGGACCAAATAGAACAATGAGCAGTGGGATGCAAACTTCCACCTGTCCTGGGGCACTTTTATGGAGATCTGCACTGAGCTTACCCAACACATACAGTGGTGGATAATGGTGATGAGAACACCCTTTCCCATGGAGAAGCATGTTGCCACCAGTATATGATGTGATAAAGAAAAAGAAAATATAAATGACCAAATGCCAAGCATGAGAGCAAGTTGTGCTCGTGGCATGGGGGAAGTAGTGGGCGTGGCCTGATAGCCACGAGATTGGCGGTCCCGGGCTGATTGGCAGGGGGCGGGCAGATGCAGCCCGTTTAAAAGGAAAAGCGAGCGCGCCAAAAAGCTGGGACCCACGCCATATTGGAGAGGCCTGATCACCCTCACCGGAGGTCCTGCGTCCATGAAATCCCTTCCCCCCGGCCACCCCCGGGGTCACGACTGAATTAGAGCTCTCGAGTTAACAGCGAGTTTATTCTTGAAACTGCTGTAAAGGAAACCACGTATACGAAAGTGCGAGTAAAGCATTTATTTGTTATACCGCCTCCTTGGTGTTTTCTGTCGACAGAGAAAGAGACAGGAGAAGGAGGAACAAGGCCCCGTAACCCTTTCATCCCTGGCCTGTTCGTGTAATACTTTTCTGGGTCCAACCACCCACCGTCAGGTTGAACATATGGAAGCTCATGACCACAGGCAGCCTCCACTCTATGGCAAAACATTTTGGCATTGGCAAGTTGATACCTGGAGAGGCAGTGTAGGAGGTGTACCTGGTGACTCAGGGAGTGATGACCCTACACATCAGATGCCTTGTTGACCCACAGGAGGCAGCAGAAGGGTTTGCCAGCCTGGCTTTTCCCAACTATTTTGGAGCTATCAATGGCATACATATCCCCATCCTTTCCCATGCACACCCTGGCCAGGAAGAGCTACTTCTTAATCATACTTCAGGAAGCTGTGGTTGCACAGGGTGCACAGCACCAGAATATTTAGGAGCTCTTTCTTCCTGGAGCTGATGGAGTGGAGAGAGTTTGCCCTAGGTCTGCCTAACATCCAGGTTGAGGGAATGACTGTATCTCCAATACTAACTGGAAACCTTGCCTAACCACTGTGCCCCTGGATGCTGAAGCCATTCACTGGATACCTGGAAGAAACTGTTCAATTACAAACACAGCAGCTGCAGGATTGCTGTGGAGTGTGTTTTGGGGCATCTAAAGCTTATTAAAGGTGCCTGAGGACACATATAGATATCAGCAAGTGTAGCCTACCTTGGTTTGTGGTCACTGTATGCATGCAGCACAATATCTGCAAGGCCAAAGGGAAGCCCCTGTCCCTACCACTTGAGGCAAAATAGCCACCAGATTCTACAGGTGTCATACCTGAGAGCTCACGCCTGGCCCTGTGTGCTCACAATGTACTGGCTGACCACTTTTGCAGACCCTGAGCTGAGGGCAGTGAAACAAAGAAGGATGTAATGTGTCCGAATAAATACTATCAACTGAACTCACCATGCTCTTGTGTAGTGGTCACAAGTGCAGGAAGGGGATGGTTGTAGGAAGCATTTTACAGGGTGGACAGGTTAGGGTGGAGCTCTGTAGATCACCCTGGTTGATGTGCTGGTCTGTGAAAGCTGCATATCTTCAACTACAATCATCTCGGAGTCTTTACCACCAGGGATCCTGGTTTTCTCCAATTTAAAAAAAATCCCCAATTTTTACTTAAAGTAACCCCAAATCCACATTTTCCCATGATTAAAATGAAACACCACTAATATATATCTATTAATTAGCAGTGTTTCATTTTAATCATGGAAAAATATAGATTTAGGGTTACTTTTTTTTTAACCGAAAATTGGGGATTTTTTTTTTTTTTTTTAATTAGAAAAAATGGGAATCCCTGGTCATCACACTCCTGGATGGCAGTGCAGACCACATCCTCAGTGTTTTCAGACTTGACTGTGTCATTGGCCACAGAGACATGGGAGAGTGCTTCAGAGCGGATGCATACAATTCTACATGAGAATATTGCAGGACAACCATTCAGGTATGTTAACACAGGACAAACTGTTAGTAGGTCTTGCTGCACAAACCTTTTTTGGTATTTGTCTTGCCACAAGTGGTAAGGACACTTACACTGATGCTTTGTCCTGCAAGAAAAAGTGTTGTGTGTTCATAACCTGAGTTTATGAAGCTCCTCTGATATTTGTTGGTCTGAGGCATAAGGAGCATTTTCTCAGGTGGTATCTTGCTGCTGTTGCTTTAGATATATAGGCTGCTGGGGTCTGTGTGTTCTGGAAACTGGCACTAGCAAGCTTTCTTCCAGATTTCAAAGGTGGCTCAGAAAATACACCTCAAACCTGTGTTCAGTGGTGAAAGCTCAGAAAGGCTTATTGTCTTTGGACAGTATACCAGTTGGTCAGATTAACAGTCAGTCCAATTTAGTGAACCTTGCCACTGGCAGTGACATATTGGGTGCTGACAGATATGGGGAAAAAAAAAGACAGCACTCTACCGGAGAAGGAATCACATCAGTTTGACTTGGCTCCCCAGAGTTTGTATAGCTCACATGCTTTAATGGGACTTTTTGGCGCTTTTATCCAATATCTTTTTCTGATGCAACTATTAGATAAAAGTGCCAAAAAAGCCCTGCTGAAACACGAGAGCTATACAGACGCTGGGCGAGCTAGGTCAAACTCACACGATTCTTTTTCTGGGCATGCACTACGCTCTACATGGGGGCATGCCAAGCTGAAAGTAAAGTGCTGTTTCCTCACCCACAACCATGTCTGTAAGCACCCATTACATGCAGTCCATGCTCCCCTATGTTGCTATGAGAGAGAGGTCTTGTATCCCCTGTATTTGTACTTGCAGGCCCTCCCATCTCATACAAATGTTATCTATCACAATTGTCAATTCTACTTGTTTCTTTTGCAAAGTTGACACATCTATCCTTTAGTTCTCATTGTCTATGCCTCATTAGTGAGTTCTTACTCTCCACGTTCATCCTCAAGGTTTTCAGCTACTGTTTTCTTACTCCCATCTTTGAATCAGTGTCTTTTTTAATTAATGTATTTTTATTTTTTTCCATGCTTATCAGGTCATCCAGTGGTCATAAGGCCTGTCTCTCTCAAGCTCCTTTTCAGCACCTTGGCTTACTTAGCTTAGCATAACCACAAAAATAGTCACCATTTTCAAGGTATTCGGGTTCCTGGAAGTTTATTTAATAATTTTTGTCAGCTCAATTAAACTGGAAAATGCAACAGCATCCAATATTCAGGTGAATTCTACAATTTCACTTCACATGCAAAGGCAGAAACCATGGAGACAGAAGAAGGAAAGAAAGTTCAATATCTATGATACAAGCATTAGGAAGCAAAATTTCTAACCTGTACAGAGGAGGCCCAGAGAGAAGTCCAATAAAGGAAATAAAGTGACTTCCTTCAGGCACTTCTGACAAATGTAATATTTAAAATGCATATAAAGTCTAATCTATTAAAATCAATGAAGTAAAGACTTCAAGCTGCTTATCTGTCAGAAGTTAAATTGACTGCTATACTATGTTATCACTACATGTAAAGTGGAAGCACTTCAAAATACTGCATGGAAAGTGACTTCTATTTGAGTGAACATTTTCCCTCACTTATTACATAAACACTCCACACAGAGATTCATTTTATTGAGATACCCTAAAATGATTTCCTTGAGAAAAAGTAATACTTTATTTCGTTTACATATTCTGTGTTCAAATAGGTTGCCTAATAGGTGAGCAACCAGTTTGGAGACTACCTTGCGCTTTTGCTTTGCTTTTAAGAATTAAAATTGAGCAATGTTGATAATAGCAAAGATTAGTCAAGAATAAGTTAGCGACTCTGGGTTGTCTAGACTGTTTAAAGAACCTACAAGCTGGAAAAATGCAAGGCATTCAGCACATTCACCTCACATCACAGTAACCTTTTGCTGATAGAACACTTTCTCCCTTTGACCCTGTATTTTACTGGCCATGATCATTATAAGAAGTTGAAGGGTCTGCATAACAGATATTTCTTGATTTCTTATACCTTCCCACCCCATTTTTAAGACAAATCACCAAACCAAGTGTCAGATATAGCAGAAACACTAGCTCCCTACATTCCCACAGGCCTCAAGAACTCTCTCAATTTCATGCTTCCCTGCACAACTTTATTTACACTAAAACCACTCTGCTATGTGCTTCAGAGCAAACACTTGGACTTGATCTTCCAGCAAATCTCAGCTACATTATCTGTGCACTCTGTGAAGCCTTGAGTTTCCACTATAGACTGTGGTTGACATATCAGGTGAAATACAAGTGAACTGTCTAATGGAAGTTAATGTCCCATCAAAATGAGGTCAACAGGATACAATCAAATATGTGTATCATCCATTCATGGAGTACAAGCTTTTCTCCAAGACAGCATTTGGATTTGAAGTGTATATTACACCACTTACATATCTGGTATACGTCCAAAGACAATTACTAACATTAATCTTTCTGAAGTGCAAGTTGGTGCCTCATGGATTTACTTTCATGGGTTTAATTTGAAGATTAATAAAACATGTTCTTAAAACCTATGAAAATTAGGGGGCTTATGAAAACATTTCCCTAAATATCCAGCTACTAATAACTAGTACTATAACCCCAACAAATCATACTGCAACCTTGTTTGGCACGCTTAATCATGTGGGCTTTTTGTTCTTCTTATTCTTACATTCTTTGATTGTCTCAATCAAATGCCAAGTTAATCAGACTCAAGTATTTAACATATGGTACATATCAGAATTTTTTTTAAAATCTCATATGCATGTGCAAAGGGTTCTTCCTCTTTTAAAAAACCTCTTAAAAACTCAAAGCTTAAAAAAAAAGCAAGCAACATAACTGAAGCTATCTTCTATGCAGCAGAGCTTCTTCAAAAATCTTATTTAAATGTATTAACTACTTAAATACTTTTAAAATGCACATGGGCATGAATTGAAAGACATTCTGAAAAGACTTTTCCTGTATACTTAGAAATGTTCATTCAGAATTAAATATACCTGTTTATAAAGATGTGTCCTGTTTATATAAATTTATCATACAATTATCCCCAATCACTTAACACACATTAATAAAACAAACTAGCTATGTGTTACAGTGAGACTTGAGAGATGTGGTGTTAGTTCTGGTTTTGCTATACATTTTACCTTTTACATGTTTCTGCTGCAGTGACAGCTATTTCACTCAGTTTAACAGGAAAGTGAATTATAAGAGTACAAAACAATCAGAGTTTCACATGTGATACTACTAACATGTTTCACAGTTCTACCTTTTCTTGATTAAAGAGAAAATGCCATTAAGAACTTGGTCAGTTGTATCTATCTTTAAAGCACCAAGATGTTAAGTATATCTGTCTACAAAAATAGGACTATATTATACCCATCTCTGAGCATGAGATACTTCTCACCACATGGGAAGAACTTTCAGTCTTCCACCTCAATCATTCTCTTCTCATCTCCTTGATTATAAACCCCCAAAACATTTTAGCAAAACAAAAATGGTGGATTGTGACAGGAGAGAACAATATCCTCCATTTATTTTTTTAAATGTCTATCAGTAGTCTGCTGAGATATGGGAGAGCAATTCCCAGGAAGTACCCACAGCCAGTAATGACTTTATAGAAATGATTTAACAGATTGCTCCAACAGCTCCAGACAGAGCTTTGTGATCCTATTAGAAAATAAATGACTCATTTATTCATTTATTTAAAATGATGAATGCAAAAACTCCAGCTGCAGAATCACATCTCAGTATAAAGGCATTTACCAAGCTACTTAACTTCCTTTTTAATATTTACTTCCTTATTAATATTTACTCTTCTGTGATTACAACCACTTTCCTCTGTTCTTTTTTATAAACCCTTTTCTTAGAATTTTTTGGCTAAAGCTGAGAACTTTATATTTCATAGTATCAAGAGATGGATAGCAGTAATTAAAATCAGCAGATACTATGGAAACCTTCAAAACTTTCTGCAAGCAGATCACAATGCAACTTACAAGAATTCCATTCATAATCTATTTTTTGGAAGAGACTAACAAGTATGCTAGATTTTCTGGGTTTTTTTAAAGTGGAAAATGCTAACCACTAATACATTTCTTTTGTGATCCAAGTCAGATTCTCCCCAGTGAAAACAAACTGCCAAACACAACTCACTATTTTATGAGTGCTTCAATTAAACTTCTCAAGTCATGGATTTTTGTGGGTTACGTCTTTTATTGACCTAAATGCATGCATGGCTAGACTAGAATTTAGCTTTGTACAGACATTCAGTTTCTGCTAGGAGAGTCACTGCTCTCCCAGGAGAAGCCACAAGTGTACAGGAGTTCAGACTTTTTCTCCCAAAGAAAAATGGCTGCTGCAGGATAAAAATAACCTAGGAACAACCAGAGTTAAATCACTCTCAGGAGAATTTCTCTGGGGAAAGCAAATACCTGTACATAATGTGGCTTCTCTCAGAAGTGAACTAGTTCTCCAGCATTAACATCCCCATCTTGATTCAGGGAGACAGTGCGTCACTTGCTGGGCTCTACTGCTCCAGAACGTGCCCCCTTCACAATCCCCACACTGTACTTCAGGGAAACATAGGCTGACCATGGGCAGTTTGGGTCAGATAAGCAGGGCTGCCCTATGCACTGCTGCTATCTGTTACCAGGCAGACTAAGGGGGCCTGCAGAGAATGCTGAAATGTCTGCATAGGCTTCACCTTCCCCACCCCTCCACTCCAGTTGCACAGTGTCACCTCTGAAAGCTCTCCACTCTTCAGGGCCTCAGCATTTGAATGTCCGTACACATGGCTCTGGATAAGTTTTTCTACTGTGAGAAAAAACCTTGGGAGAATTTTCCCAGATTATTGGAATATGTGTACATAGTCTTTATTCAGCAGTTTTAGGCACTGATGAACCTCCTTGAATTATAATAGGTTTTTTTTCTTTGCTTCTTAAAATAAGTTATATCATTTTGTACATATTTAATGGAAAGAAATATGGATGACACTAGTGGAAAGACTGAATTTCATGTAGTTTAAGGTACTCACAAAGATTCTCTCAACCTGCTTCTGGTATTTCTGGCTTTCAAACTATTTTTGTTTAAAATCATGTGTCTGTCCTCCAAAGACTTAAAGTGAGATAGTTGAAGAAATATAGATATATAGATATAGGTATTATATATTTATTTACACTGTATTTGTTTTTTCCAGTAGAATCTCTTTCCTCCCAAGTCCTGAGGACCTTTTCAAAATGTGACAATATTATCTTTTATTTCAGTGCCCAAATGTTTTGGTGTATTCCATTTTTTTTATATTATTTTTATTTTATGTCTCTGCTGATAACCTCTTCTGCCCTATCTCCCTCTATTAGAATGTGAACACCAGAACCTTATCATTTGAATCAAACTTTCGAAACTCACAATATTTGAGTAGATTCAAATGTGTCCATGACATTTTTCCATGCCTTAATGCTTCCATCAAAGTGATAGTGCCACTGCAGATCTGCCTTTGTATTTTAATTAAAAATGGTTTAACATCTTGATTTATTAATAAACTACCTGGAAAACAGATTTCTTTTTATACCTCTTGTATTCCTTCCAACACATGCAGTCCTGTTTTTTAGCAATCAGATTCTGACTTTGAGTTGTTTTTTTTTCGTTTAGTTTTTGCTTAATGGGACTGAAAGACTATCCCTCCATCCTAGGGATATTAAGAGCAGATAAATTCTTCTTCAAAGGATGCCGAATTGGATCACAACCTGCCTATAAACTTTCTATAACTTAACAGCTAAATACTTAAGCATGTTCTTAAAGTGAATAACTATTATAAGTTAAGCTTTTGTTATACATACCTAGACTAATGGATTTAATTTCACTCTGAAAAGGTTCCTGGCATTCATTCAGGTTGTTTTTGTCCTAAATAACCTTCTGCACATTTATTTGAAATCTTTTGACAGAAAATATATATTGTTGCTATACCAGAAATGAATTAATATAATTCAGAAGTTATGGCCATTCATCTTTTGTCATGTGTTAGAAAGTGTGATTCTCTTTTATTATTTTTATAATTAGAAGTTATTCCTGGTAGTATATTCTAAAGATAAACTTATTTTACAGTCAATTAATCTCCCTTCTTGCCACCTTAAAGCTGAACACTTGGATTTCTTTATATTTGAGGCTAATACTTTTACTTCCAGAATTCTAGTTTGCTGATATTTATCTGCTTCTCCTTCTATTTGGAATCTCCATGAACTCATTTATCCTAAACAAACTTTTAACAAATACATACCTCTCACAGTATAAAGTAAAAACAGATCAAGTCTTAGACCTGGATTACTGTTACAATCTTGGTCTGCTATTTCTTAAAATCATACCTTCCTGAGGCAGCTTATGGTAGATTTCATGTATTTGTCATAATATTTTTCACCAAAAAAGCATTCTAAAAGTGCTACTATAATGCTCGTGTCTTATTCACTTCCAATCAGTGCACTCGCCAGATGTGCACATGGCTATATATATACGTACCCATTATATTTTCAGATAAGTCATGAAAACACAGCTGGCCTGAAACTCATGACTAACAGAACTAAGTGAAGGATAACCTTCCTATGTTTTAGCCCCAATGGCTAAATAGTTAAGACACTTGTCCAAGTGGAAGACTCAGGGTCTATGTTTTCCTCACCCAGAGGTTTGAATGTGTGAAACACATGACAAGGAGGAGTACTAATCTACCTTTTGCATTAAATGTTTTTCTGAGATTCCAGCAGAGTAGGAAAAAATAGCATTTAGGTATGCAAGTCCACTTAATAGGTGGAATAGAATCTGGCCATAGGTTCCTCAATTTCAAACACTTTGATATACACCATTGACTGTTACAGGCTTAAATGCTGTGTTGAAAAGTGGTGGATTTAAATATGTGCTTAAAATTAGGCATGTACTTCAATATACTGCTGATTTAGTGCCAAAATCATTTGACATTTGAACTATAGGTCACAGTCTTGGGTTCCTGCTTGATCAGGAGGGATCTTGCTTCACTTGATTTTAAAAAATCCCCCAATTTTTGGTTAAAAAAGTAACCCCAAATCCACATTTTTCTACGATTTACATGAAACATCACTAATATATAGATATGTATATAGTGGTGCTTCATTTTCATCATGGAAAAATGTGGGTTTGGGGTTACTTTTTGGGAGGGATTTTTTTTTAAATCAGAGAAAACCAGGATCCTTGTTGATCAGACTTACCAATTTCTTATCTAGTTTTGAATATGGCCTTGGGACTAGAGCACTGGACTGAGACAGAAAGTAACTGTTCTTTTATGGTTTGGCCTCGTCCTTTCCTTTGTCAGGTCCTTGTGGACAGAACTTACACATAAACCAGTTTAAGTGATCATAAACCTGTAACAGAACATCATTTCAGAGCATACAAACCAGTTGCAAAATGACTGAAACTGGTTTAAGATAAATCTGGTTGACTGTAGTATCAGACTTAACTGATTTGGGTCAAACCAGTTTATGCAATTTCTGTCCCAGACCCCTTTCCTGGTTTAAGTTAAACTAGAGTCCTCCAATATCCCAGCCTGCTCTGCAGCCCTGGCCTGGGCTGTGCTCTCTGCTCCAGAAATCAGGGCTATCCCTGCCCCTCTGCTTTCTAGCCTGAGAAAGAGTGGGGGTGTGGCCAGATGTCGGCCTGACATGAGCCTATTAAGGCAAAGTGGACAGGGAGAAGGTTAATTCTTCCCTCCTTCCCCTTCCTTTCCACTGCATCCAGGATCTGCCTGTCTGCAGGCAAGTGGCCGAGGTGCAGGTGGTGGCTGGGGCTGACAGACTCCATCTGTGATTCCAGAGGGCAGAAGGAACAGAAGGAGGAATTAACCCCCGCCCTTTTGCTTTAATAGAGTCATGCCCACCCCTGCTCAAGCTAAAGAGCAGAGGGGCAGAGCCAGCTCAGCTCAGCACACCGGACCAGGCTGCTGTCATCACTGACAGGGCACAGCTTCCCTGTCACTGAGCTGCAGCTTCTGAGAAGGGCTCTACACCCGAGGCACAGTCTCACTGTGTGGCTGCCTCAGCCAGGGCTGAGTGGGGCCAGCCCAGGCCATGGGGGCAAGGCCCTCCATGGTGGCTGTGGCTTAGTGACAGCTGTTTTCAACACCCAGGCTGGGTCAGACCAGGCAGTGTCACACAGAGCTCCCCACTCCACATCTTGTGGTGGGGGGGGCGGGGAGAAGGAGGAGGAAGAATCCCTCTCCAGCACAGCACAGAGCCCCCCTCCCCACTGTGCATCAGCGGGGGTGGTGGAGGTGTTGGGGAAAGAGTCCCCCTCCAGGGCTGGGCAGTAGAGCTGTATGCCTGAATTGCTCCTGGCTATCAGGGAGCTGCTGAGGCAGGCAGGTCTCTTCCCCATTCTCCTCTCCCTCCACAGGGGTCAGGCCATGCCCCAGTCTGGCCACACTCCCCCTTCCCCCACGCTCTGAACCCTGCAGGGTAAGGTTGGAATTTAAACCCATACTCAGGCCTGCAAGGCCACAGGCTCTGCCCCCCAACTCAGATTAGGGAAGGCATGCTTTAGCACCCCTGGGCTTCTGGCCTGAGCTACTGCAGGCATGTGCCAGCATTTCAGAAATGAAAAGTGAATGTCTATCCACTTGCAAATTGGTTCAATCACTGCAGGTTAAAGTAACCTGCAAAGATTGAATCAATTCAGGCTCAAGCTTTTTGTATGTCTGTCCTTAGTCTGTATGACAAGATATGCAGCAAAATTTGCAGATTAATTTGACTATGACAGTGCCATGATGTGAGTGCTTCTGCTATAGCCTCAAACTTGTGACTGCTACATGTTCAACCATGTGCTTTTGCACCCACATCACCTCAGCCCCTAGTCCTCTGGTTAAAGTACTGGGAGACTTTAAATAAGTAATTTTCTCTCTTTTCTATTATCTTCTCATCTATAAAATGGATAATGATATTGATTGCCTTGAAATTTCTAATGGCAGCGTTGCATATGAGAAAGGTATTTTACTGCCACTACTACCACCATCTCACAGGTATGCAAATTGTTACATTTAATGCTTCCCCACAGCAAACAGAAAACTCCTATTGGCTTCATGGGAAGTCACACATAATTTGCAGTGGGAGAATATGATTTTCCCAGTAATGGGGAAATCATAAAGGCTATGGAGACAGTCAGAAAAAAATCATAAGTCAGAGCTATTTCATAATAATTCACTTCTACCACATTATCAAATTGTTCTGGTAAAAGTTTCCCCAGGAAAGCAATAAAAAAAAAGTTTATTTATTTACTTTCAGTATACACACATGCACATAGTTCTTGTTGAATATTATCCAATTAATTTCGAACCATTTCTCTAGTTTATTCATTATATTCGACTTCTAAATAACTACTATTCAACAAACTTGGCTTAATTTAGACATGCAAATCATCACCCTGAAGTCTGACACCCTGCTCATATTATGTGAGCTGTCTATGTCCCCATGTTTTGATGGCACAGAAACCAGATTTTTAGCTTATGACTTAACAGTTCACAGACCACAAAACTCCCTTTTTTCCTCCTGGATATCACACTTCTTAGCTATTTCTCAATATGTTTTCAGTGTGTCTATTATTTATCCTTTTAATTACTGTCTTCTATTTGCATTTATTATTGTTACTGTTTATATTGTAGCAGCTGTATTTGTCAACAAGCTGTTAAACTGGTATTTAGAAACCTAGGGCTGAATCTCCAATTTATTTAAACCAATGGTGTTCAATCCCTAGCCCACAGGCTATATCCAACCCACAGCCCCATGTCATCTGGCCTGCAGGGTTCTCCATTGGTCTGAAAATTTAGGAAAGCAGTGGCACTGCTCTCCCACCAACAGATTTCCAGACCCATAGACAACCATGGGCCCTGTACACTAGATTGGGCTGACGAAGGCAGGGCGGGGACCCAGGGCCCAATCCCAGCATGTGGGGTTCTGGGAGGGGGCATCTCCAGGCCCCTGGGAATCCTGAAGCACTGGGGTAGGAGGGAGCAGTGACTGACTCCTGGGATGCAATCCCAGCTTGTGGGAGCAGACGAGGGTAATGCCAGGCTCCTGATGACCAATTTGAGTGCATAGCGGGTAGGAGTGGGGACAGTGTCAGGCCCCAGGCACTGCTCCCACTTCTCAGGACAGAGGAGGGGAGGTGCCAGATCCTACGGCTGGATCCTGGCACTTACGACTAGATCTGCTTTGCAGACCAGCCTCACCCCACTCATCTGGCCTGTAGGGCCAAAAGGTTGAGCTCCACTGATTTAAACTGATACAGCTACTGAAATCAGAAAAATAGCAATTTGCACAAACTAAGGATTTAAACTTGGTGAATTAATTTTCTGTCTTTTAGATCCTGTTTCATCACAATCTCAAGCACTTGCTTTGCTTTAAGAATGTGTTTCCAAATCCAAGTGATTGAATAAAAATTAAGAATGTATTTAAGAACTTGACTGATGTTGAATAGATTTATACATGTGCTGGAATGATTTGTTAAGTAAGTCACACCATTCCTTATCACACACACTCTTCAATCCTTTTGGTTTTTTCTCTTAATTAAATTGAAACATCACATTGTGCTTGTATTTTAGGAGGGTGGTTATTTTATTAAGCTTTTCTTCTGTGATAGATCAGTGGAAGGTGCTATACAATGATACTCATATGGAATGATTTGTAATATGATGAACATCCCAAACTCTTGTTGACTTCCATGAGTGCAAGTTTTCTCAATCGTAAAAACCAGGCCATAAGATATCCAAACAAATGTCATTACATTTTCCTGATACATCTATTGGAATATTTCAAGTTTTAACAAGTTTTGCTATTTCTCCTTCTATTCCCCCCCCCCCCCCACTTGTATTACTATTCCTCCTGATCCACAAAATACTTCTGCTCATATATGAGTGAGCGTGCATGGTAAATATCAGGAGAAATTTCTCTCTCCTTTGTACTGCTATTGTGATCATGCCTGCTTTAATGAAGACTCTAAAACCTACATTCATTCAAATATTAAACCAAGGGTAATGGTGAGTTATATGCTAGCAAATGTAGTAAATAGGCATGATGCACAACATATGCTGTGGTATCATAAAAGCATAAAGATTGATTTCTCTCTCAAACTTTTTTATACCCATCACTTTTTCCTGCTACATCCCACAAATGTTTTGAGCTATCTTTCTCTTCAGGTATGCATAGGAGCAAATAATTCTTCTTATAATTCCATCACTTCAAAAATAATAGGTTTATTAAACCATGTGTATGAATGACTAGTTCGTTTACTTACTGAGAAACAGGGATCCCACTTTTCAGTTAAAGAAAAAGTAACCCCAAATCCACATTTTTGTGATTAAAATGAAACACCACTATATGTATATATCTATATATTAGTGGTGTGTTATTTAAGTCACGGGAAAATGTGGATTTGGGGTTACTTTGTTTTAACCAAAACTTGGGGATTTTTTAAAATCGGAAAAGCCAGGATCCCTGCTGAGAAATAAAGAAACAATTTTAAATATAATTTTTCAAACCTCTCTCATCTATATATTTCATTAGAGCTCTCTCACAATCTGTCAGACTTGGATATCCATAAATCAAGCTGATACTTTCATCCTGAAAATATATGTTGAAAGTTATCTAATGCAAACATATAAATAAATTAACAATGAAAAATGTTAATTATTATGAATAACTGATGTTGTTTGTTCAAACTAATGCCTTTAGCAGTGTGGTCTAATGATTAATGCCAGGTTCCTTCTGATAAGATGCTTCACTTCTATATCCAATTGTGCCATAAACTTTGTGTGTGGACTTGAGGTAGCTGATTTATGTTCTTTGCTTTAGCCCTCTGATTAGTAAAATGGGGATAATGCTCTTAATCAGATTTTGTAAAATCCCAAGTAATATTTGAATAAAAGGAAAATGTGACATATTATTGCTACATGATGTATTATTGCTATGTATTATTCTACTTGCTCTAGAAACAAAGAAACATTTTTGACCCCTATTTTATGCAGGGTTGTTAAAACATTTCTTATGCTTCACACACAAATGATAATTAAACATGTGCAAATTATTGGTTTGTACAGACAGTAGCTTTGTAAATTAAAAAGAAATATATATATTTCTTTTTAATTCTTTTATTCACCATATATATATGAGCCTCAGTTTATGAGCAATACAACATGGCAAAAGCTGCATCACAGTTGTTAAAAAAAAGAAAGAAAGAAAACAGCTGCTTTTCAAAGGGTTTGTTATTGCTATCATAGCCATCTCACTTCCTCTATTTTGCAGTGACCCAAGCTGGTCTATTCTCTTTAATTGCTCATCTGTCTGAGCAGTAAAATCCATCATAAATCCAAACTCACTAATGCAAATCCTTTTACGCTCAAACTAATACATCAGTACATCATATTCACCCTTCTCTAATGGTAGGCAGATACAGATACTATTTGGAAAATGGAGCTTTCATAGATAGTTTCTTAGAGTTTGAAAAGCTTTAGAATCCATTTATTGTGCTGATTTCCTAGCTACCCAAAGCCATGATTCAAATATACTTGGAGACCACTGGTGTAAAAGGCCAGTAGCATTCAATTTCCTATAGCTATATAAGAAATGCTATCTGAGAAGGTCCATTCTCAATGGACTCCTCCAGTAATAAATGTGAATGAGATTTGTCACATTGTATCTGAAAGCAAATTTTACATCATTAAAAATGGGACATTTTATAAGATACGGATTCTATGCCAATGCTTTCTAAAAGCATTCCTTCAGGGGTTATTGTACTGCATTGCTTAGATTTTTTAATGTAAACATATATTTGGGCCATACAGTATTATACAGACCCATTCATCTGAGACCAAAACTTGGCTCAGAGTAAAATGTTCAGGAAGCAGAAAGTTCTGATTTAATTTATTTCCAAAAATGAAGCTCTTACATCATAAAAAATTCTAAAATTAAGTAGCTATAAAGCAGCTAAATGAATTAAGATAAACAGGAAGCAAAAGTACTCATGAGAAAAATAATGTAAAGTGACATGAATGGATTGTTTTCTCTATGGTAATCTTTTTTCACTAGGACTGTGAATGCCACCCCATTGTAATGAACAAGTTTTTCTATTGATTTTAATGGCTCTGGTTTAAGGTTTTAGGTATTTTGGGAGTTGGAGAAATAAGCATTAAGGGGGACCAGGTTTACAGAGGGATTGCAAAGTTTTTCCTTTGGCATATTAGGCTAAAATGAACTGACCAACTATTAGCCACTAACAGCCCGAATGTTATAAAAAGTTGTGAAACGTATTAATAGAAAACTTGAAACAAGGTTCTGTATTGATTGAGCTTCTCTCTCCCTATTATAAATTACCAAACCATCTTTATTGCCAATAAAAATAAGCTTCCTGGTTGGTGATTACCAATTACAGTCACAAATCCAGAAGGTATAACACAATACAATTTTCCAAGGAAAATTAATTATTTTAATTCTGGGCAACTCAATAGTAGGAATTCAACCACCAGCCAGTTAATATGTACAATCCAAACATTTAGCAGCAGGCTTTACATTAGTAACAGCAAGAATCCATTTTGCAGAAGACCACAGAGAATAAATTATTCTAATTTTAAGAGTCCTTTATGATAAAGTGTTATATCCTCCTTAATATTCTGACTAACTAGCACCATATGATATCACTGGGATTTATTTTATTACGCTAGTTTCTAATACTGTGCAAATATAGTAGAAATATAGAATATGATGTGTAGACTGGAATAAAACAAGGGAAAATTCTCATGATGGAGGACTAGCACACCAAGTAGGCTTCATGCTCTCATTTTCCGACTACAGGAGTGGCATTTACTGTCCTTTCTAAAAGCGTTATTGTAATTCCTCCCTGATTTAAGGTGGTTTCCACTTCCATAAGTGAAGGTGCACATCAAACTGTAGGAAAAATGAAGTGTAGGTAAGCAGTAGCAACATTATGTTACAAATCGTGCAACAATTAATACATGCAAAATGCATTTCATTAGTTTGAGGTATTGCTTATGAAGGTCAGAGTGGATCCACACAGCCCATCATGGTGAGAGTTGGTAGCTATCCAATACCAAATCTGCCTTCTTGTAGTGGAAAACTTGAAAAAGGACAGATAATGACACTACCATTTTCCTGCTCTCTGCTAAATAGCCTCTAGAATTCAATAAGCTGGACAGGTTCCATAAAAAAAATAATAGTTTGGGAGAGATTCTTCAGCCACGCTAAGATACCAACAGGTTTTGTTCTCCTCAGCATGACAGATGTGCCTACAGTGACACAAGGAGGTGTATGCTCCTATACCTATAGATGTTACTGTATCCCAATAGCTACTGGTTATTTCTCTAATTAAGAAATACAGTTTCAAACTCTTGAGAAATGCTTGATTTCAGATGGAAACAGAAACTGCCTTTACTTGTTCTCTACAACACTCATTTCAGACGCTCAGGAAGATATGGATTTAACCCTGATACTCTTAAGTGAAACACAAAAACAATACCAAATTAAGTATCATGAAAATGTATGTCTTTCATACATACATACATATATACGTATACATATATATGTTTTGAGTATAATATCTTAAATGTATAAGACTGGAGAAATTTGTACTAGAAAAATAATGCATGCACACAGACACAAACAGAAGTTTACTTTTTTAGTCAGATTGTCCAACCGCAACACTGTAGTGCTAAATGAAAATCGGAGGGACCTTTGTATTCATTTCTTTAAAAAAAATGTATCTACATTTAAATAAATACATTCTGCTTTACGCTTGATTC
This sequence comes from Alligator mississippiensis, assembly GCF_030867095.1. NCBI lineage: Eukaryota > Metazoa > Chordata > Crocodylia > Alligatoridae > Alligator > Alligator mississippiensis. The sequence continues at coordinate 369,470,101 of NC_081824.1, forward strand.
AGTATTAAGAAGTGCATAGAATAGCATTATCTTTGCACATGAAAATGAAACTTTCCTGCTATGCTGTAGAAACATTTCCATTTAAATGCAGATTCTGACTTTTAGCTCAGTGAAATGCCTCTCTTTTGAAATATGTATAGGAAAGCAAACATCACTTCAAAAATGTCTGACAGGAAAATGTCCACTCTAATAAACCCTGCATTAGCTTCCTACTGCTGAACGATCCCCACCTGAATAGGATTTTATTTTCATACTGGCACTACTTTTTTTTCTTTTTTTAAACAAAACTCAAACTTTTTTTTCTTTTCCCTGTTTTTAGGAACTGAGAGCCAGGAGACAATGGTGGCATCATGGACACCACCAGGTGTGCAGGCAATTATTTGGGCCCATGGGCCATGTAGGCAATTCTAGGAAGCTGTTGTGAGCCAGTCAGTACCCCCTACTCCCCCACCACAGACCAGAGTCGGCATGCCCTGCAGCTCTTCCTCACCACTGCTACCAGTGCCCAGCAGTAGCTGAGTGCACAGCCCAGGTCCCATCCCTGACTTCAGTGGACCAGCTTGAGACCAGCTGGGACCCAGGAACACAGTCCTGATCCCAGGTTGCCCTGCACCTGCTCTATGCCGCCCTCCCATGCTAAGTAGCAGTGACCAGGGAGAAGCTGCTGCTGGGTGCAGGGGAAAAGCAGCTTCCTTTGCTTCAGCACTCCTGGGTTTTTCTTACTGTGGCACCCTAGAGCCCCTGCTTAGGCTGCCCTGCTGTTCTTCTCCACTGCCACTGCTGCCCCACTGGGTGGCCCAGAGGCAGTGGTGATGGCAGCAGAAAGGAGTCACAGGTCAGCCTGGGAGTGGGCTCCAGGTGACTACAGCAGGAAGGGCCAAACAGCAGTGAGGGGAGGTGACTGTTTTTCCCCTGTGCCCAGCAGCAGGTTCTGCCAGCCACCACCACCACTCAGTGGGAGTGGGTGGCCTGGAGTGGGCACGGAGCAGGCTGGGGTTAGGGCTGTGTGGACAGGACCCAGCTGGTTTGGTCTACTCTGGTTTAGGTGGGTCTGAAGCAGGTGCAGGGTGGGAGAGATCTCAGGCCTGGGCCAGGGCCATGCACATGGGTCCTTGCCAGTACCATGGGACTAGGGCCATCAGTGGGGGCAGCCAGAAGGAGCTGCTGCTGCCTGGACTGCCTAGAAATACAGTCCAGGTGCAGAGCCATCCCAACCCTGCTGTGCACCTGGGGGCAGTGGTACGCATCACAGGCCTGACAGTGCCTGGGCCAGATAGGAATGAGGGGCCTGCTGTGGGGTGGACAAAATCCCTCTGTGGGCCAGATCTAGCCCACAGGCCATATTTTACCACCCCCTGATGTAGACAGTCAATATTTATACGCCAGTGAGAGGTCCAGTGGAATAAACTAATTTTTTAATTAGGGCACATGCAGATGTTACACTTAGATTGACCTAACTAGTTAGGTCAATTTGAGTGCTAAACTGTACATATATTCCATGAGGTTAGATCAAGCAAAAAAATGGCCAGCCCAATCCAACACATTTAATCTGAGGTCTACTGAATAAAGCTAACTCATGCCAAATGGACTGTGCTTTTCTTATCCCCCTCAGCCCTATTTAGGCCTATGACCTCCTCCTGTCCCCCTGCCCCCCTGCTTCCTGACAGACAATGCCCCCTTTCTCCCATGGACCTGTCAGCCTCCTTGATCCTGCCTGCCCCTTCCCCCTCCCCAATTTAGATCACCAGCAAACATGTGCATAAGCTGGCACCTAATTTATGATCATGTGCCTTAAAGCAAGCTGCGTGATCATAGATCATGTCCTAGGAACATCTGCATATGCCCTTAGAGATTGTTTTCATGGATTTAGTTTGCTACTTTGACATTTCATTCTGCCTGAAAAGCAAAATGGCAGGGCATTTACTAGGGGCGTGCGAAGTGGGCCGTGTTTGATTCAGATTTGGATTCAGCCTGATTCGGGGGACAGTGATTTGATTAGCTGATTCAGATCACTGTCCTGATTGGATTTGGCCGAATCTGAATTTGAAGATTTGATTCTGATTTGGAGAATCCATGATTTGGCCACAGACACAGCTTTATATGTTTTTCTACATCTCGAGGTACCAGGGACAGCTCATGAATGAAGATAGAGCATCCCACAGCAGCACAGGGGGGCCCTCGTGTGCTCGGCGGTGGAAACAGAAGTACTTCCAGTCCACTTCCAGGTCTGCCACCAAGCATGCAGGGGACCCCTCCTCCCCCGTACACCCCGGCTCGGCAATCAGTCATGGGAAGACCCCAGCCCCCCCACCCCCCGACCCAGGAGTCACCGGTTACTGAGCCAGAGGGGGGGAGGGTGCCCCTCTGCACTCCTGTGGGATGCTCCATCCTCCCCACCATTTCAGTATTCATGAGCCACCTGGTACCTTGAGGTATGTAAAAAAAAACAAACATATAAAACTGTCTATGGACAAATCTCTTCAAATTGAATAGGAGGCTTCCAATTTGATTCAGAGAGATTAATGGGCCTCCTGGTTTGATTCAGATTCATAGATTCAGGTGACGAATTGGGCTGAATCTCCTCCGAATTGAATCAGTGACTGACACTGCACACAGCCCTAGTATTTACTTCTCTGCACCAGACCAATTATTCCTCTTCCAGTTCAGTTCTGCATATCTAAGCTTTGCATTGTTTCATCCTGGATGCACTACTGTCAGTCCAACCTAAGAGTCCTTCTTTTAAAGTTGCTTTACATCTCCAACTTTCCTTATTATTTGACCAAAACATTATCTTTAGCTACAATCTCGAGATTTATTTTGACTCCCCAAATTCTTCCCAAAATTTCCAAGCCACCTTTAACTCTTGGTACATCATCTTTCACAATGTATAAAACAAAGCAAAACACAAAACCCAGAACAAATGAACAATAACAAGAATATTAACTCTCTAGATCTTTAGTGTTGGACATGTCCAAGATTTTTCTAGTTTGGACTTACTGCAAAGAAGGGGGAAGTCTTTATTATTGACTCCCTAAATAGATTAAACACAACCAATCTGTCAAATTTCTACTGCTAAACCACCACCCCTTTTTACCCCAGAAAAAGAACAGTTAATCAGATTCTGTGGTAGCCTCCATGTAGACGTTTTTCTATTTCATAACAAGCAATGGGTATGCTAGTTTACTAGTAGAGCTATTCCAGCAGTGGTAAAACTGTTTAAAAAACAGTTTGGGCACCTCATATTCCACCTCTAAGATGTCTAAATTATGCCACTTTCTTAGCTGTTGGAGTCTAAGTCACTGAACCCAATCCTATTTCATGCCCTGCAACTATATGTGATCAAGGCATTCCTCAGGCTACCTCTCTAGCTTTCATTCACCCAGCAAGGTCCTGCTTTCTCCATTTTTCTTGGAGCAAGTTAACTTCTTTACATTGATGAAAGAAGGATTTTGACTTGAGGTGTCAGTATAGCACTAATCACTAACATATTTATAACTGTATCTTGAGCCTACACTGATACTTCTGAGTTGAGGCTTGCCTACCTTACCTCTGGGCAGAAGCACCTCCAAGCAGTATATACTGTAGGGCTGTGCAAAATTTCAGCAGCCATTTCATTTTGGAGGTGTTTCAGCCCATTTCGGTGCCCAAAACACTGAATGTGAAATCAAATGGGAGGCTCCATAAACTTATCTGAAACAAAATGAAGCCATCAGAAACATTTCAGAAATGTTTCAGAAGTTTTGGAGCCGGGCTTGCAGGGAAACAGGAACTAAGAAGACGGAGGGAGAAGAGGGGCAGAAAGACTGATCTGATATGGACATCTGTAGCTGGCCAGTGTCTGTGAGTTGTTCCTGAGGTCCCTTCCAATCCCAGTGCTCTGGGGGAGGGACAGCAGTTTGCTGTCATCCCATGCACTGTGCCTGTGTCTCCTGGGAGGAGTCTGGCACAGCCCTGCAGCCCTCCTATGGGGCATGAGTCCCTGGATCTGCATGCAGGATGACAGCATGCTGCTGCTGCTGCTCGCTGGGGCCTGCACCAGCACCCAAGTCTGCTCAGCGCAGTCCATGCAGAGCACAGCTGGGGGAGCCATGGCAAAAACCCCCATAGCTTCCCTACCCAGCCCCATTTCCCACCCAGCCCAGCCTCCTGGCATTGGGGGGGACCCAATAGAGCTGTGTGGAGCAGCCGTAGTGTCGGTGCCACTGCCGTTTGATCCGCATCCAGCCGCTCACTACCCCCAGCCCCCCAACTGTCAACACCGTCACTGCCAATGGTGGCAACAGCTTCTTTGGGTTTGGGGCATGTGGGATTGGAGTTGGGGTGGGGCCATGCATAGGCTGATTTGCCCTGGGCCCTGAGCCTTGCTTGAGTCAGCTCTGGCCTTAATACACTGCCCACTTGCACCATACAGCCCTAATCCCAGAAACAAAGCAATGCTTATTATATTAGAATAGCCCTGATTACATGTTTTTCAGTTCTTTGTCTTAGCCATAATTATTGGCACATGCTCTGCATTATTCTAAGGTAGCTATATTGCCTTATTTCTGTGATTTGGTGAAGTCAGAAAAGGAGTGAGCGGGCAGGACACACTTTACTCTAGCATTTTAGAGCACAATGGTGTAGACAAGACCTAAATGAGATTCTCTTGGCTTTAGTCAACTTGTGCGTGAGGAAGAATGGACTCTCTGTTCAGGGAGAAAGAGAGCATATCTGTCAGTTGGGATAGAAGAGTGGGAGGTTCTGTGTTAGTTTACCCTTTAAATGTCATAATCACAAAGGTGTCCTTGTGTTTATACATCACAGATAAGTTCTATACTAAGCACAGTATTAGCTCTCTTCCACCACAAACTTTCCCTCCAGATACATTCATGAAGTCATCCTTTATTAATACATCTTTCTTCTTGCAGAGAGATTGATCAAAGTAGTATTACAACAAGACATGCAAGATAGCCTGTGATTTGGCCACACAAAGATGTCACTGTAACATGCACAGTATAAAATCTGATTAGATAGATATTTGGCCTTTTACAGTTTATGTTACAAATATCCAAATTCTTACCTACAAAGTATGTTGATCTGGAGAATATACATTAAGTTTGAAGGCAGGAACAGCACAATATTTTTTTTTTTTCTACTGAAAAAACAATTGGCAACTGATAACGGCAACTCAGGAAAATGGTATTGAGGAAGCTTTCAATCTGCCTTTCAAAAGGGAAACAAAAAATGCTTTTTGCAGAAATACATGATAAATTCAGATTGTACGCTGCATTGAAAAACCTAATTTCTACTCAAAAGAATAGCCCTCTAATAATACCATCTACAAGGGCAATACAATGATAGGCAGAGATGGAAGAGAAAATAGGATTCAAACTGGGATGTTAGTCATCCAAATACTGCAAGTAAAGCAGGAAAGCTGAAGTCATAACCGCTTAATTCACTCAAGTATATGTCTTTATTATAAATATCCAATTATCACTTTCACTATTGCAGTATAGATTTCAGCACTGCTGAACTCACACAAAATAATTAAAAGCTTGTTCTGGAGCACAAAGCCTCTTCAGTGTCATCCTGCTGTTTCAACAATTCAGCACTTCCTTACAACTAGCTAAGAAGCCATCCTATACAATACTCTATTGAGGAAATCCACAAAAAGATACCAGAAAACAGACTGATTTTTAAATGTTATGCCACCAGTGCTGCTGAGTAGTATCACATTTGACTGAAGGTGAGAAAACCAGATACAAAAACAAGGACAGAGCTTTCATAAATTTTACCTACAAATTTTACAGGAATCACTCTACCTGGAAGAAGCCACAGTGCATCATAAATAATGGGTCACTATAGATACACATAGGTACAGTGTTGAGCGAAACAAGAGATATCAAATGTTTCTCCATGTTAGTGGTGCCAGAAAAAGACCAATGAAAACTTGATACCCTGAAGCTCAGGACAGTTACTGATGTTCTCTGCCCAAGGAAAAATGCTAATTTCTTATTCTACTGGTCAGGTAAGTCAGGCGAGGCCTTCAGGTTGAACCAAATGATATCATGCCCAGTAGCAATACGCTCCCAGTTGGGGTAGGAAGAGGGGGAGTTGACCAGTGAGGCCAGGCAAGAGTGGAGAAAAGCAGTAAAGGAAGAAGTCTAATTTATAATTTTAAGAACTTTTTTTTTTTTTTTTTATAAACAGTGATTATCTTAGTAGATGTAAACTTTCAAAACCGATTCTCTGTTATGACTTGTGTTAATCGCATGAAGTGTATAAAGATCAGAAATGTGTCACTTTGTCCACAATAAGCTCCTTCTCCCAAATGGTTCTGGACAATGCAATTCAGGGAGATCTAAATGTTTGCCAACTTGTTTAAGGTTGCTTATATAGTAACTTCAGAAAATATGAAATATCCTACATCTTGCCCACCAAAAATGGCTTTAAGCATGTGTGGCAGGGCACTGTTGGTGTCTGACACTTTAAAGGCCGAGCCAAGCAGCCAGCAGGTACTTAATTGTGGCAGCCACTCTAGATCCATGGCTGCCTATATAAACAGGGCAGTTCGCTGCAGTAGGCAGTAACATCACCTGGCTGCTAGGCTGAACACAACATCCTGGAGGTAAGGGATTATCTGCAGGGGATGGTTTGGAGGCTCCTGGTCCTGGGCATGACCTAAAACTTCACCCTGCTGGGACTGGGTGGCCTGGTGGGGTCTCAGTGGCTTGGGAGCCCCCAGGAAATGCCAGGCCAGTTACCACCCCAGTGAAAGATGAGTAGGGGTTCCCTAACCCCAACCCTCACCTTCGGGTGGGCCATATTCCAACAGAGCAGGGTAGGCCAGGTAAGCTTCTAAAGGTGCCTGAGCCTGCTGGGGGAGTGACCCCGCAGGGCCAGGTATACTTCCAGGAGCACCTGAGCTGGGAATGGGGGACCCCAATCCCTAAGTGCAGGCAGGAGGCGAAAACCCAACCGAGGCACTCAACTGGCCAATGCTGGGGCCACGACCGGAAGGGTCAAAAGGGCCAGGGGCCCACCACGAGGGACACCCACGATGAGCAAAGAAGCTCAGGTTCCCAACTGGTCTGAGATGGGGCCAGGGATCATGGAAGCTTAAGGTCCCATGATTTGGGTGCCACAGCTAATGGGCAAAGGGAACGGTTGAGCCAACTGCCTAAGATGCCATCTATGAGTCTTGGGTCTCGGTGTATGGGTGGAAAGGAGCCACGGATAGCTGTTTTTTAATTAACAACAAGGCATGGTGGGTGAGACAGGAGGGAGGCATGCCCAGAGGCAGGTGGGAAACTGGCTCTGAGGCTAGCCAGGGAACCCCACTTTGCCACAGCATGTTTCAAATTATACAACATACCTATAGAGCAAAGACATAAATATAAACTTAAGTCTGATAGGTATTACAGAAATAAAAGAAAAAAAACAACAACAAACTATGGCCATCTACTTAGACTACACCCTCATTAAAGGCTGCATATGAATCAAACATTGTTACAAACTCTATAACAAGACAGGAACCAGAAAGATAATTGTGGCTGTTATAGATGAATATGAATTGCAGGTCTCAATTTCTGCTTTATAATAATAGTGTCAATGAATCTGAAAATAGGAGGCAATCTTATTTCTGATAATCTTATATCTCTAAACCAGATGCCTTTATCATCACATATGATGGGGAGAGCTCATCTTGGAAGAGTCGCTGGAGATTTGATGAATATCTGGAAATCATAAATTTGAATGTGTATTACTGTGTCTATAAAATGTTCCTAATATTGATTTTCTGGTACATTAAAATTTGAAGTGATCCAAGTTTAACTTCAGTGAGACTGAAAATAGTGTTAGCGTATCTACTGCCACATTATAAATCAAAATATTCTAATTATATTTTCCATGCATTTGGATTCATCAACATCCTCAGTCACATACAAGGAGAATGTGTGTATTTGCAGTCTTGATGCATTTATTACTGTACTTCTTTTTGATTATCACAGCCCAGCAGTGATAAAGAGACATTATAATCCTATTGTTGCTGTATTGCTACATTAAAGATACACTAGAAGCATTTTGAAACCAACTAGTAATGTAATGATATTCCTCAGATTGGGGTACTTAATGTAGCACACTGATGGTATGTTTAACATAATGGAAGCCTGCAAGTCAAATGAAATATACAAAAGCATATAGAAAATGTATAGGGGAAAAAAAACACATTTAACCAACTGTATCTGCTAGATGAAATTTGAGATTATAAATCTAACAGTGAAATATGTAGTGTTGCAACATTGTCATCCTCTAATAAATGTAAAAAAAACCCTATTTCAGTGAGAAACTTTTAATAGATGAGCATATTAACAGAAGTAGAGGACTTATGCACCACTGGGAAATTATTTTTCCATGAAAGTGGTTTCCATAAGTAGAGAGCTTTTAAAAACACAAAAGCAAAACATGGGGGAGGGAAGCCTAAAGGCCAAAGAAAGATGAGTCAAATGGAATTTGAATTTGGAAGGGATTTTAAGACTCTTTTGAAAAAGACGTATCAAAACATGAAATCTGTCAAAGGCACATCCACTTCTACCTGCCCCCAGTATGGTAGGTCAATGAGACCCAGGTTTAAATGTTCGTGCGGTTCATAACTGTTTTTGCCAACCTTCTCTGTAAGGTTGATGGGAAATCTTTTTACATAAACCTATTTTGCTCATTTGTCTGGTCTAGAGACTCACAATGATATGCTTGAGGAAAGGTCCTTATGAGTTTAAAAGAGAAAGGTAGATTGAGAGGGTGTATTTTATCTCAAGGTCCAGATGTCTATGGAACTAACTAACTGAAGTGGTTGGGGGGGGGGGGGGGGAAGGCAATTATAATAGTTCATTTTGAATTTGGCTATCCAGGTAGATCCATGAGAAAAATGGTAGTGATAACCAGTTTAAGAAGCATCACAGTTCACAGGCACTTAGAAGCCACAGATCAAGGCTCTGAACACGCAAGTAGAGCATTTCTGTTAGTTTGATCTGGCACTCTTGAACTTGTTTGTACAGCAGTTAGCCATGAGCTATCCAATTTCCTACAAACTAGGGAATTTCTCTGCCAATGACAGAAAGGAAACCTGATAAGCCAAGTTAAGAAATGGTACTCTAAAAGAGAGAAAGAGAGAGAGAGAAGTGAATAGACAAGATGTAAGATTAGACATAGTGTTTCCAAACAAAACACTGTTAGAGTTATATATGGAGAAGGATAATACTCCCAAGTTCTCTACACAAAGTAATTTGCCATGAGTGACAGTGGGTTCAACTTGCAGTCCTGCCCAAAGCATGTCCTTCCTGCCTGCCTGCACAGGTTTTTTACCATTTACTTCTGACCCCAAATCATTGTGTTATTTTGAGTTCAGGTAGTTTGGATCCTACATGCTTTAGGATCTTGTCACTCCATCTGCACACACTCAAAAAAAAAAATTAAATGCATCTGGGCTCTTTCTGCTGGCAATCACTGAACTTGAACATCTGGATGTCAGAGCTAGGGCATTAGTACTGAAAGACTGTTGAATCCAGAATTCCCTTTTCCTGGTAAGATAACAAAGCCTAAGTCTGTTGTCCTTCAGGATGCCATGTATTCATTTTCCTGGGAGGACTGGGTAATGAACAATCTTCCTTGCTTGTATACTGTCATGCAAAATAATTACCTACAGAAAGAGTCTTCTCAATTTACTTTCTTAGAAAATCTTTGTTTCCAAAACCAAAATCTGAACCTAAAACAAACCAACTTGAACTACCAGGTAAGAGTCACCTAGGCTAGGGACAGACATCTTGAAATTACACATAAACCGGTTTAAGTGATCAGAAACTGGCTTAAACCTGTAACAGAACAGCTGTTCAGTGCGCATAAACTAGTTTGAAAATGGCTAAAACTATTTTGAGATAAACCTGGTTGAATGTAGTATCAGACTTAACTGATTTGTGTCAAACTGGTTTATGCAGTGTCTGTCCCAGATCGCTTGCTGCTTTAAATTAAACTAGATTCCCCCAGCATCCCTGAATGCTCTGTGGACTGGGTGGGGCTCTCTGCTCCACTGCAGGGCTGGCCCCTCCCCCTGCTCCCTGGCTGCAGAGACTGCATCACATCTGTGCAGACACCTCTCAGCATTAGTTAGCAGACCACATGCTGGCTACCTCCATGCTGTGGGAGACAGGGCAAAAGCAGAACCAACAGGTAGCTGGTAATGTCCTTCCTTGGAAAAGCTGTTTAAGAAGAGCTTGAACTAATGGAGAGAGGCTATTTTTGAATGTCTGTCTCTAGCCCTAAAGCCTTTCTAGCTTCAATTAGTTTTGAAGTTCTATATGCTCACTATGGGGCAAATGACTAAAAAAAAGATCCTGTTAAAAATTAAACTATCTGATAAAATTTGTGTGTTCATAAGAGGAAATGCAGACATGTAAGCATGTAACACACATACATGTATGCACAATGCATATTTTATAAAGTGTACATACACAGCATATATTAACGTTACTGGAACATTTTTCTATGGGCATTTCTAAAGATCTTTTACACTGCTTATTGTTAGTGATACCCTTCATAGATATATAACATTAAAAATATAGGTAAAATATACAGATTCCACTTTAAAACATTATATTTAAAACTAGTGATAGAGACATGTTAGGAGACCTACAACTCCATCTCCCAGAGGCATAAAATAAAACAGATTACACACTTAGCAGTAAAGGGCAAAGCATAAGTCAATCATTCCAGTAATAAGCTATCTTTCAGCAATGGCTGTATAAGGGATGTAAGAACATTTATTCTGGTATTCTCTGCTCAAATATTTCAAGAGGAAAGCCTCCAAGATGACATGCTGATTCTCATCAGTCTACTGAGAACTGAGTCTTAAGATGTTGGATAGCTCACAGCTAACTGCTGTACAAACAGGTGCAGTGCCAGATCAAACTAATCACGTCTCCTACTCTGTCATTTTAAGGAAGAGACACTTAAGTGTATTTGCCCTATTTGCAATTTTTTTTTTCTTCGTCATCTTCTACCCATCAACAGTTATAAAGGTAGAAGACATTTGCTCCCTCTCTGATGGTTTGTAATTCTTTTTTCTGTAAATCCCCATCGGCAAGACTTCCGTGAAGCAAATAAATCAGGCGTACTACACTTCAAGCTCCTTGTTTTCACTTTTGTTCCTGAGAAGACAAATGGCTGGCATATAATTTTACTACTATATACTACATGGAACATGATGGCATTTTATTACTGTGCCATTCCAAATGCTACAAACAGTGACATGAAAGCTCAACATTAATTCTATCATACTAGATGGGCACAAAACAAAGAACTTAGTTGTTAAATACTGCTCTGAAAACCATGGTCACTATTAAAATGTCTATATTTGTCAATGGCTGCCACCCACTGGTTTCTGAGCTTTTTACTGTCCTGGTGGACAAATAATATGACAAAAGTAGAAGTTGGAAGAGATCCTAAAGAGCAGCTCCTGTTACAAGATGAATAGGTTCTTAAATAAGTACACACTTAGTTATGCATTCTATATCTTTCTATCCTTCTTACTCCAAGATGCAAGTAAAGCCTACTCTTGAAAATCAGGCACATGTCAGTACACAGAGGTATACAATCCATCTCCAGTCAAAGCATTAAAGTCAGTTTCTTGCTGCCTTTGAAGTTTAGAAGTATTTTTTATGGAAAGAAAAAGTAGATGTCACTGAGCTTACAGCTGTTCACCACTGGATAAGATACAGGGATGATTAGTTTCCAACTGAGTGTGGAAATAGGGTCAAATAAAAGGTATTTGACAACTTGAACAAAACATTCTAATGGAGGAATTCTGTGTGAAGTCTTAGACAGAATTCATATAGCCAAGCGAGCTTTCCTAATTGACAAGAAATGCTTCAAAATGTGCTGCATTTTGCACTCTTGACATATATATTCAGTTTACTGTAGAGCTATACCCTAAAAAACAAGAAAACACACCATGTTATAACACAGTAATAAGGTTAGATATACGCTGTTGATTTGGAAGAAGATTCCCACAAATCAGGGTAAGATCTTCAAAATTAATAAACCAGCTAAAACATGACTGTCAACAAAATACAGAGAGTAAAGCAGTTAATTCAGTGATGAACAATTTGAAAAGTCACTAGTGAATTCAGTGAAACAGTTGATCCTAATGGATGTGATCAGATGAGCACAGACATGTAGTATGTGGTGCCGCTGCACACCACACACACGACACATACAGGCATTCCCCATGATGCTAATTAGCAGTGCAGGGGTTTTTTTGGACCCCAGATGATCCCAGGGTCAAAAAACCCCCACACCTGAAAAAAAGTTATAAACGTGTCCATGCTCCAGCTGCCAGCCAGGCTCCTTACTGCAGGAATGCCAGGGCTGCATCTCCCAGAGGCCCCCAGAACCCAAGATAAGGTTGCTGGGGCCAGCACAGTTGCTGGCTCCAAGCTCCCTTACCCCACAGGCAGCTACATGCCATGTGCCAGAGTGCTTGTAGCACAAGCTTTCCCCAAAGACAAGTAGCAGCGGCAGACATTGTGCTACTGCTCTTTGTCTCTGGAGAAACACATGGTCCTGCTTGTGGAGGCACGTCCAATGGCAACAAAGTTTTGGATTTTTATGGCCATTTGATAAAAGAGTGTGAGTCTGCTGCAAAGTGGTAACAACTCTGGCTGGGTACAGATGTCACACATACCACACATTAAGCAGGCAGAAAGTGTCTAGAGCCATAACTGAACAGACATTCAAAACTGTTAGAATGCTCTGAAAACTGCAGATCACAGATCATGTTACCCCTTGATGGATGTATACTAACCTAAAGTGCTTTCTGTTAGAGCACTTTATCAAATGTCTGGTAGATCCTATCAAGGGTTACCTTAGAACTTGATCGCTGCTATCCTAGGCACCATTGTGCAGGGCTTTGCTTTAGCCTTGGGCAGAACTCATTTCCTCTCCCTGCAATTGGCTCTGCCAGGCCACACCATAGTGCAGCCCAGGCAGGAGGACTGTGGGAAGAGGGGTTTGGGGTCCTCCTTCCCCCCCAACCAATGCTGACAGTCACCAGCTGATGGGGGGAGGGCAGGATGGCATGTGAATGCCCCCAGCAGCCCATGCAGACAGGTTTCAACCCCCCTCCCCCAACCCACACACACTGAACAGTGAAGGTCTGTTCAGTTCACTTATACTTTAATTTATAGTGCTTTAAGTGTAGCACAATAGTTTGGAGTGCATCTGCCAGGGGCTTTATGATAAAATGTTCTTATCCACTGGCTCTGCCAAATTATTGAGATTCCATTTTCTAGTTTAGCTGCAATTAGCTCTTCTTGAGCTTTGCAACAGAAGTAAGATACAAAGAGAGGACTGTTGTCTTTGAAGATTGATGGTAAGGGGAAGTTATGGGTTATAGCTAAACTTCAGCACTTTAAATTACTTATGTTAGTGGTGCATCCCAAAGAACTTGTGCCAGATTAATGATGGGTATTCTTTTTAAACGAACATTATATTAATCACCCAAAAGAAATAGTGAACAGAACATTAATTAAATTTGTAGACCTCTCCACAATGGGAAATGCTGTAACCTTTACTAAGAGCCAAGGTATATGAGGAAGATCTTAAAGTGATTTATAAATATGGGCAGGAAACAACAAAACAGATTAAAACTGGTAAAATGCAAACAGTTATGGAAAATAAGGTAGATTAGCTATTCAAAAGGAAGGTAACACTTGAGAGAAAAAAAGTGATGCCAACAATAAGCCTGGGGCAACCAGTGTCATAGGCATATACAATGAAATATTGCAGCAAATATTTCCTCCTTTAATAGTTTCAGGACGTATAACAAGTAACACATCACAGAAATGATAGTCCCTTCTCTAACAGTGTTATCATGTCCTACAGATCTGAACAAGTAAGCATCAAGAAAACTGAGTTCAGCTAGAATTTAAGAAAGAGAAGCAAAAATGAATAAAATAATAGAGGTTAAATTATGATGAAAGGTGAAAACTACTCTGTGAGTGTGTGTACACATACACACACATACTTTATAGAGCTTGAATAAACAACAAGGGTAAGTAACTTTTTACATTGTATTTTATAGGCATCAAAGAGGATGATGTATTTAAGGGTTTGAAACAAAGAGTATGCAAAGCAGCACAGAACTAGAGTCAGTAGAGCTGGTTTCAATTAGTAGTCCAGTAGAGCTGGTTTCAATTAGCTTCTACCAACTGGCTTGATTTTGGGAAAAATCAAAATCACTTCTATTAGCTTCAGTTTCCTCATCAATAAAGTGGCCCTACTACTACAAGATTATAAGGAAGACAAAGTTTAATTCATTAACTCTTTTTTTTTTAAATACATGTTAAGATGTTCTGTTAGAGACACAAATTAAGAATGTTACCAAATGAAGGAAAAGTTATGGAGGTCAAAACCAGAACAAATTTGAGACAGGCTAGCACATGAAATATTCTTTAGATGGAATTAAGAGCCTATCTTTGCTAATGTCTTTCAAAACTAGGCAAAGTAGCCAAGGATGCACTTTTTGTAGAAGTTATACTTCAGTAAGGGTTTAAAGATTAGTTAACTGCTTGCTTGCATGTCTTATTTCTATTCCTCTTAGCCAGAGACAATGGTTTTCAGCATTTCTTCCATTTCTGTGAATAATGCACATGTAGTCCCTTGCTCTTGTCCAGAAGAGTGACATAGTCAAATAAAAGGGAAACTGAAATCAGAAGAAATAGCAAGGTCTCACTAGAAATTGTTAAGTTTGGTACACTGTGTTGTACCAACTCCCGAAATTCTGGAAGGAGAAAAATCAGTGGCAATAGCCAAGACATAGAAATGGAAAAATGGTCCTACCATTCTTACTATGAACTAAAACACAAACTTTCACAGACTTTTTTTTAACCATTTTCCTTTGTATTATATGATATATATGGTCATTATTTAATCAGTTATACCTCAACCTCCTGTTCTTACTTTTTTTATCTCACACATATTGACAGTGTTAACTGAGAAGCCTGTAGTTGAGATGCACATTTGACAATCTAAGCCAGGGGTCAGCAACGTTTTGCACTGGGAGCATTTTAGCAGATCTTAGCTTAAAGTGTGGGCCTCTTCTAACCAGGCCTACGGTGTTGCTGCCAGAGCCATAACCACTGCTCTCTTTGCACAGTGCTGCTCCTTCTCTCTACTGCCTGGATGAAACCCTGCTGTCGAAATACAGCAAAAACTTTCCTGCTCAATGGGGTAAATAAACTGGCTCAGCTGGCCAGATCAAGCATACAGGCCATAGAATGCCACTTTCTGATGATGTAAGCCACAAAGTATAAAGCTATATCCCAAAACCATTTGTGGTTCTTGGTATCTCATGAATGGTCTTTATATTTTTAGTTTCACCACCACTGGTTCACAAAAAACAGAAACATCTTAATCCACATGGTAACATAAACATTAATGGATGCATCTATTTTTATAACACAGAGCTATCCTCCCCTTAAAGGTAAGTCACAAAAAAGCAACAAGGAGAATGAAGACCTGCCCACTGTTTGTACTAGTGTGTTTTTTTCTTTTTTAAGGGACTTGAGTAGGCTGGAAAGGAATCACACTAAGCCACTTAAGTCCAATTATTTGCTCAATAGGTGGAGTAAAATCTGACCCTAGGAGTATAACTAATAATGAAAATGTCAAGTGGAAGTCAACAAGTATTTTAAATAAAGAAAACTAAGTTCTCTGTAATTAGGAAAAAATACAGGAACTATAGAAGTAGTGAGGCTAAAAAGGTAGTCATGATGAAGCTAATATCCATCAATTACCTAATAATGAATAACATTTTAGTTCAGTTAGAAAGGCTGGCCTGTTTCAGCTGTGAAACTCGTACTGAGGTTTATCTATGTTCTAGATAAAGACTAGAGATCTATTTTCTGATTTGCAGGAGAAAGAGTGCAGGTCCATGACACTGCACTGTGCAGACATGATACTCCATTAATTCTGGTATATTTTGCAAAGAAAAGCTAAAAGAAATCTTTCTGCTGCTGCAAAAATTACCACCCTTGTGCACAGTTGGTTTATTAGCAAACACAATTGTATACAGTTTCCTTTGGTTAATATGTTAAGGCCTTTTTAATAGACTATCTAGTAAGAGCTTGAAGTTTTCAGAGACTGCCCTTCCTTACTAAGAACTAGAAACTGCTACTTGACAACAATGGCTGTGTCAGTGATTAAGTTGACATTTTTTTATGTCTGTGTGGCAACACAGTAGGAGGTGCCACTATGCAGAGCCACTCTACCTCACTGTTTCAGGCCCCAAACCATGCTTCGGGAGCCTCCCTGGGGCTGTCCCACTTCCTGGAGAACACCCGCAAGCCTGGGATAACGCTGCCACCACCTGGGCACTGGTTTTGGGTAGGGCTCTGTACATCCTGGGGTGCACAGACCCTGCAAACCTTGGGGGTGCTTTGCCCTCAGTAATATTTCTGGGTGCTTCTTTCAGCCCAAAGCATCCAAAGATAGCATCAGGTAACTGAGGGGAAATAAAAAAAAGTCAAGCTGAGAGCGAAAGGCTTCTATACTCTCTCTACCCACAGTAGCTCAACAAGGCACACTGTAACCTGATACACCTTTATTGATTAGAGAGAGGGGGCAGGTTAGAATGAGGTAGTCAGAATACACTTTGAGCAAACATAAGCACGTAAGTCTTTACAGTCTTGGACTCAGTGATCCTTTTAAGATGCGACTGGCCTACACATAATTCTTAACTTTTGGCTAGTTACCAGGGTTCTTTTTCACTTACAGTGAATATCCAGGCAGGAGCCTGGGTATTTGCTTGCCTTGTTCAAAACGCCCACCAAGGAAGAATGCACTTCCCTTTCCCTCTAGGAATTTATGTAGTCAAGTGCCCAATTAACCAGCTTGAACAAAAAAGAAAACCAGGAAATAGAGAGGTCACTTGGTTTGGCTCGGCTCAAGTGAGGGACAGAGAGAGGGGGATTTCATCCCAGTCTGCATATACAAATGTGACACACACAACACATTCAACCACTGGATTAATTAATTAATTTCAATAGTAAAAACCCAAAGTGATGAACTATGGATTATAATATTTCTGTTAGCTGTGTTCATCTTGTTATAATGTTGCATGCCTCGGTTGTCCCATAAAGCTAACACATGGAGAAAGAATGGCTTAAAGAGATCTGTCTAAGTGTGGGGCAGGATGGATTTCTACTATCAACAGAGTCTGCAATAGCTGTGTTGACATATCAACAAAAGTGAGATGTTCAAGGGAGACTGGAGAGAAGTTGAATGAGGTGAGCACAGCAATGTACAGAGGAGTATGAACAAGCAGGCTGTCAGTTCTTGAGATGAGGGAAGGGAAAAGGAACAGTCTGAAGAAAGAATGTGGAGTCAGAGACAGTGAAGGAGCCAGGGGCTAGGGACTTGGGAAAACTGAAGATAGAACAATGGGAGTTATCTTTGGTGGTGTTCTAGACTGTGTGGGCAGGACTGGAAACAGAGAAACTGTTTAACTCTTTGAAAAGGGGCAGAGAATCTTTGGCTGGGTGGCCTTTGCCTCAGTAAATACCTTAATTGAACAAAAGCTGTTTGCTACTTGGAATTTCAAGTAGCATTTGGTGTCCTCAACAAGAGGTAAAGTCCCTCTCAGGAGTGCAACTAGATGCTCACTAAAGTCAGGCTCATGAAGAATCAGACAAAGTGGGGGGCTAAAAGGGTGAAGAAGGAGGCTGAACCCCTGTGCTCTAGAAGTCATGCCTGGTTTGGCTTTGGGGGCACTCTTTGGCTAGGGACAGACATTCAAAAAGCCCGAGCCTGAATTGATTCAATCTTTGCAGGTTAGTCCAACTTGCAGAGAGTGAACCAGTTTCCAAGTGGATAGATGTTCCCTTTTCATTCTGGAAATGCAGGCATATGCCTGCAGTGGCTGAGGCCAGAAGCTCAGGAGCACTAGAGCAGACTTCTGTTCCACAGGGAAGCTGAGCTGAGGGGCGGTGGGGGATGTGTGGCCAGGCCCAGCAGGCCCGAGTATGGCTGAGGACGGATTTAAATCCCAACCTTGGCCTGCAGGGTTCAGAGAGTGTGGGAAGAGAGAGTGTGGCCAGACCCTGGGGGAGGAGGGGAGAACTCTGCCCACCAAGCGGCTCCCTGACAGCCAAGAGCAATCCCAGTACACGGGGCTGCCCAGCCCCAGAGGGGAACTCTTCTTCCTCTTCCCTCTACCCCACTGCCAAGGGGCAGGGAGAGGAGCTCTGTTCAGTGCTACGGGGTGTCTGCCCCATCCTCTCCTCCTCCCTGCTGCTGGCATGGAGTGGGGAGAGGGACTCTGAGAGGCTGCCCAGCCCCAGAGGGAGACTCTTCCCCCCCAACACTGCAGGGTGAGGAAAGGAGCTCTCTGCAATGCTGCCCAGTCCCAGAGGTAGATTCTTCCCCCCATTCCTCACCCCCTCCCATGGGGCAGGAAGAGGGCCTCTGTTCAGTGCTGGGGGGGGTACTGTTCCCACTTCCCGCTGCTGCCGGGGGCAGGGAGGGGGCTCTCTGTGCTCTCCCTTCACCCTGGCACTGCCCAGCCCAGCCCAGCCAGGGTGAAGGGAGCAGCTGTAATTGAGCCACAGCTACAGGGGGGTGAAGAGAGGGAGGAGGAGTCCCCCTCTGGGGTCAGGGCCAGGCCAAGCAGCCTAACAAAGAGCCCCCTTTCCAGCCCACGGTGGGGGGGGGGAAGGAGGAGGGGAGGAGAAAGAGGAGTCCTCCTTCCCACCCTCAGGAGAGGAGAAAGATGGGGAAAAATCCCCCTCAACATGAAACAGAACCCCCCTCCACACCCCATGAAGCAACCATCCCAGCATGGACCTGTTATGATGAAGGGGGCAGGGAGAAGGGTTAATTCCTCCTTCCACCCCTTCTGGTCCTGTCTGCCCTGCAGCTGGGGCCTGCCAGGCCCAGGAGCCACTGCCACAGCCCTCTCCCCTCTGCTCCCTGGCAGACAGGCAGACCTCAGATGCAGTGGGGAAGGAGGGAAGAATTAACCCCCTCTTTGCCCACTTTGCCTTAACAGGGCCATGCTGGCCGGCATCTCGCCCCGTCTTATCCCTGCTTGGGCTACAGAGCAGAGGGACAGGATCAGCCCTGCTCTGGCGCAGAGAACCCAGCTCTGACCAGAGAGCATGGTGGGATGCTGGAGGACTCTGGTTTAACTTAAACCAGGAAGGGGTTTGGGATAGACATTGCATAAACTGGTTTGAGCTCAATCAGTTAAGTCAGATACTACATTCAACCAGGTTTATCTCAAATCGGTTTTGTCCATTTTGAGACTGGTTTATGTGCACTGAATATCTGATCTGTTCCAGGTTTAAACCAGTTTCTGTTCATTTAAATTGGTTCGTGTGTAATGTCTGTCCCTAGCCTTTGAGAATAGACAAGGCTGTACCAATCCTTAGCAAGCACTTCCCCCTCCCTGAGGGGACTCTGTAACACCCTATTTTCTTCTTTTTTACCTTCTTTCTGTTTCTAACAGTCTCTAAGAATCATTTGCTGCTGCTATAGTCCAAAAGAGTCAATTCTGGAATTTTACAGCAAAATAGGATGGCTACATAAAGTATAACTAAATAATTTTCACCTTCAAAACTAATTTAAAGGCATGTGGTAGTGGGGGTCTACTACAGAATGCCACACCAGGAGGATAAGCTTGACCTGGAATTCTCAATGCAGCTCTCAGAGGTCAAGGGACATGGTTGTCATGGGTAACCTAAACTACCCTGACATCTGCTGGGCGGAGCAGTTAGCCAGATCTAACTGCTCCCTTAGGATTTTAATGTGCATACAGGGCCTCCACCTAATACAAGAGATATATGGTCCTGCTAGAGGAAAAACCTTGCTGGATTTGGAGTTAGCTGCAGGGGATGACCTGATGGGGGAATCTGCGGGTACAAGGTAACCTAGGGGATAGTGACCATCAATGACTGAATTCACTACCCCGGGGGGGGGGGGGGAAGCAACCAGCAGGGCAGAAGTGCTAGACTTCATAAGGGCTAACTTTAATGTACTCAGGAGATTAGTTAGTGAGGCATTGAAGATCAAGAACATTGGTAAGATGGGAGTCCAGGAAGGGTGGTCATTCCTCAAGGGAGCAATCCTTTGGGCACAGGAGACAATTCCATTGCACACAAAAGGGGGCAAAGAGGCCAAGAAACCCTTTTGGCTGAACTGGGAAATCCAGGAAAGCCTAGGGGTGAAGAAAAAGGCATATAGGCTGTGAAGCAGAGGGTAGCCACAAAGAAGAAGTATACCTTCTTGGATCGCACTTGCAGGGAGTCAGTTAGGAAGGCAAAAGCAGCAATGGAATTCAGGCTGGCGACAAAAACTAAAGACAACAAAAAGTCCTTCAGGTAT
This sequence comes from Alligator mississippiensis, assembly GCF_030867095.1. NCBI lineage: Eukaryota > Metazoa > Chordata > Crocodylia > Alligatoridae > Alligator > Alligator mississippiensis. Next base: position 369,490,510 of record NC_081824.1, read on the forward strand.
ATAAGGAGCAAAAAGAAGGTGCAGGGTAACATAGGACCCCTACAGGACAGGCTAAGGCAATTTGTGACAGATAGGAGGGACAAGGCTGAACTCTTCAATGAGTTTTTGCCTCTGTATTTCTGAACATGGATCAAGACAAATCTCCCAGCTGCATTACAGATAGGCACACAAAGAATACCAGCCCACCAATGATCAGCACCAACCTAGTAAAGGGATACTTGGAGGGGCTAAATGTGTTTAAGTCAGCAGACCTGGCTGATTTTCAGCGAAGAGTGCTGAAGAAATTGGCCAGTGTCATAGCAGAGCCACTGGCACAGTAGTTTGAGCACTCATGGTGCCCAGGCCAGGTCCCAGAGGACTGGAAAAGGGCTAATGCAGTCCCTATTTTCAAGAAGGGGAGGAAGGAGGATCTGGGTAATTATAGGCTGGTTAGTCTCACCTCTATCCTTGGGAAAAAAATTGTCAAGGACCGCATTTTGGGAGCCCAACAGGAAAAATTATGCTGAAGGGCAACCAGCATGGGTTCTCAGCAGGTAGATCCTGCCTGACTAACCTAGTTTATTTTTATGACCAGGTCACAAAATGCTTAGATGCAGGAGTCAGGGTAGATGTCATATACTTGGATTTTAAGAAGGCCTTCAATACAGTATCTCATCCTATTCTCATAAACAAACTGTGACATAGATAACTACACAGTCAGGTAGATGGCAAGTTGGCTTAAGGGTCGCACCCAGAGAGGGGTGGTAGGCAGGTCAGTATCGACCTGGAAAGATGTGGGCAGTGGGGCTCCCCTAGGCTCGGTCAATGTGTTCATCAGCGACTTAGATGACGGAGTGGAGAGCACTCTGTCCAAATTCATGAATGACATGAAATTATGGTGTAAAATAAATACACTAGTGGGAAGGGATTGAATCCAGGCAAACCTGGACAAGTTGGAAGAGTGGGAAGAAAAGAATAGGATGCAGTTCAGCGAAGACAAGTGCACAGTGCTGTATCTAGGGAGAAGGAATCACCAACACACCTATAGGCTAGGGGATGACCTCAGCAGCACAGCAACAGAAAGGGTTCTTGGAGTCATAATTGACTCCAAGATGAATATGAGCCGTCAATGTTACAAAGTAATCAGTAAAGCTAACTACACTCTATCATGCATTAGCAGGTGCATGGCAAACAAGTCCAGGGAGGTGATACTTCTGCTCTATGTGGCATTGGTCAGGCTGCAGTTGGAGTACTGTACCAAGTTTTGGGTGCCACACTTCAAGAGGAATGGGGATAACCTTGAGAGGGTCCAGAAGAGGGCCACTCATATGGTTAGGGGCCTGCAGGTAAGACCCTACAAGGAGAAACTGAGGGACTTGGATCTCTTCAGCCTCCGCAAGAGAAGGCCGAGAGGGGATCTTGTAGCCATTTACAAATTCAGCGGGGGCGGGAGGGGCAACAGCAAGAAATAGGAGATGCTCTGTTTATCAGAGCATCACTTAGAATAACCAGGACACAAACTGACAGAGAGCAGATTTAGGTTGGACATCAGGAAGAACTTATTTTTGGTAAGGGTTGCCAGAATCTGGAATGGGCTTCCAAGGGAGGTGGTACTCTCCCCTGCCTTGGAGGTCTTCCAGAGGAGACTGTACAAGCACCTATCCGGGGTCATCTGACCCCATCACTCTTTCCTACCCAGGACTGGGGGTTGGACTTGATGACCTTCTGATGTCTCTTCCAACCCTAACAACTATGAAGCTTTGAAATATTTATCACATTTTCATTGTCTCTCAGTTCTTTTGTTTCTTTTTTAACATAAGAGATCACACCTTTTTTTTTCTAATTTAAAAGGCCAAAATATTTTCGTTCATTTGAAATGAGCCATAATTGTGCGTGTTCACAACAATAAGGGTGACCTTGTGACATTGTTTCCTATATGGTCATGTCCAATATACTTGAAGAAAAAAGAGACCAGCCACAAATCTATCTATTATGTTACTAAAGGAAATGTGAGGTGGGAAAGAATGGTAAGGTTTTAGTTACAGCAGAAGTAGATTTAAAACAAACAAACAAACAGAAAAAAAACCCCAAAACAAAGAAAACAGAATCGTGTGTACAAGTCTGAGAAGGAACGCATCTCATTTGCACAACAATTGCTTCTAACATTCACTGCAGCCAAAGGTCACTTACACTTCATATATTTTTTTTTTCTTCGTAATGGTCTACTGATATCTGGAAACAAAAGAATACCTAGTAGACTAGTGCTCTTTATTATTATTAAAACATTTCCACTGTATTGATCCTAATATTATCTTGTTTCTAGCAATTGCATTAAAACATGAAAAAAGTCAACCTATGTTGACTGGAATATTACTATTATGAAGTAAATGAAAAGGTGCAGACAGAAGTGACAATTTTTGCCTGATCTGGCCACACAAAGCAGTCTACAGCCACGACCAAACACAAGTGGACAGCTGCAGACCGCTTCAAAAATGGTCAATTGGGGGAAAATCTGAACCTTCTTTGCACAAGGGTTCACATGAAGATGTTTCAAAACACAGCAGTCTTCTGTAACTTGTGTATGCCTTCCTCCCAGCCTCTGAGCTGTTTTCAGAATAGAAGTGGGGAAAGGGGCAGAGGGAATTTGGTCTGGGGTTCTTCAGCCCCTGCTGTTGGGTGGGTGTATTGGAGCCTCCTCAAGGCGGGTTCAATTCACCCACCCCACCCTCCAGCCCTAGAATGAATTCCCTCTGCTCTCTTTTTCCTCTCCCATTCTGAAAATAGAGTGGGCTAGGAGGGAGGAGAACCTGTTATTAGGGGAACCTGGCCGCAGGCTCCCAGCCAGCAGCTAGATTCCCCTCCCCCCTGGAACCTACAGGGAACTTCTGTTTGGTCCTGGGCATTGTTGGAACTCAGAATAGTTCCTGAAAAGCATGTTCTTAGTTATGGTGGGGACCTGCACTTCTGTCTGCCCAAAATGACCTTTTTAAGCTTTAGACATACTTTAGTCTTTGGCTATATACATATGTATACATAAACATATATACATAACACAGATTTATGTGCATGTGTAATATGTTATATCTATATATAGATATTTGTGGTGTGCGTGTGTGTATGTGTAATAGCTATATATATATATATATAGCTGTCACGGTGGGATCCTGCAGGAGGGCCGTGATCTCCTTAAGGTCCCTCTCACCGTGTCAAGGCCGGCCCAAGGGCACCCTCTTCTTCTCGCCCGCCACGTCTTTGAAATTTGGTACATGTTGGGAGGCTGCCTTATACCACCTTGGGCACGGCGTATCGGGACCTCTGTCCCCGCAGTTTTCCCGGACTCTTGTGGTCTCCCTGTACAACGGGTGCTACTCAGGCACCCTAGCCTTATGGGCTATGCATGGCTCCTACCAACCCCTAATACCACACCCCAAGCCTCGCAGATGTACTGGACGTTGGTCTGTCATAATACACGCCCGCCCTCCCGGGCCTTCTCTATCGTGCCCCCTCTCTGGGGTCTCGGTGCCCTTTCTGGGCCTCCTCTAAAAGTGTTGTCCCACTCAGGGACCCTTGCCCACTTTGGGACTATATCAAGCCTCTGGTCTTTCAGGCCCACCGTGCTGTTTCCCCTTTTCCTGGACGCTGTACCACTATCCCTTTTCCTGGGGACCACCACAGCACCCTGTCCTTTTCTTGGGCACACCATGCTGCTAACCCCTTTTCCTGGGGTCCACCACAGCACCCTGCCCTTCTCTTGGGTTTTCTGCAGTGCTAGCCTGTTACTGGGCTCCTCACCTAGTGCCCCTCTCAGGCTTTTTCTGGGCCTAGGGTCTCCGCACCCCACACCGCTGCACCCTGACTGGCGCCTGGACCTTCACACTACTGTGGGTCTCCTATGAGAATACTGCGCCTTCCCAGGCGCTAGGGGCCCCCACCCCTCTGGGGGTCCCTATGAGGCCTCCTCCAACCCCTTATAGCCTCACCCAAACCACCAGTCTTTCAACATGACAACAACAATGCAAAACAAGCCCCTAGGCTATAACCAAAACACAAGGCACTAGGCCATAACAACATAAGCCTCCTGGCTGTAATTCAACATCATTGCTCCAGCCTCTGGAGCTCTTGCAGACTATACTTGCAATCAGGGTTCTCCCTATATCCTGGCCAAGGGAGCTCCTGCCTCTCCAGCTGCTAGAAGGAAACTGCTAGCCTGGCTTCAGCCCTGGGCTTTATAAGGGCCAGGCAGCTGATTCTCATTAGTTGCCCGGGCAACCCACACCTGTACTCCCTAATCACCACTAGGGTTCCTGATGCACTGCCAGAGCTTCTCCTCTGGCAGTTTTCCCCTCTCTAGGAGTGGGGCAGCGAGGTGCGCCGCGACAATAGCCAAAGAATAAATTATGTCTAAAGCTGAAAGGAGTGTGTGTGTGTGTATGTGTGTGCGCACACACATGCATAAAATATGTGTGTAATTACAAACACACACACACACCGCATACAAAAATTACACACACTATACATGCACACAATATTATAATTATTATTATTACATACTAGGGTTGAGTATTTGACCAGTCAAATAAAATTTGGTCAATTGACCAGTCAAATAATCAGTCAAAAATTGTAAAAAAAAATTGCCAATGAGTTCAATTAATACATAGAAAAATCACAAATTTTCCACTAAGAAATATGTCAAAAATTTAAAAAAAAAAAATTTCTGTTAAACTCAGCAACCCTGTTTCACACAAACGTACATACTATATATATATTTAATATTCTAGGTTTCATACCACCTGGAATGTTGACAAAACACAACAGAAAAAAGAAACCATGAGAAAGAGTAAGACACACATTACTGTGGATACAGATACAGAATCCTTCCTTAATTTGCTAGGAAAAAAATGTCTTACTATTTCTTATGGCATTTTTTTTGCCAATCTTCTATATAAAACCTGGAATACCAAACATGTTTTAAATAAACCTTTTTTTAAATCTTATTGATAGATAAGTAGTGCTGGATTACTTTGAATGTGTAAAGAAAACTGTAATCAGGCAATATAAAAAGCTTGTAAGTATTGACAATGACAACTAGCTATGTTTGACATCATAATAGTATATTTTCTATCAAAGTCATTTGTAAAAAGGGTATCAGAGAATTAGTGAACCAAAAATGACTTTAACTAAGACCTTGGAAATTTTATTTAGCAGGAAAATAGTTATTTGTATGTCAGCATTTGTTTCTCTTCAAGCTATGTGTCTGATCAGCTTGATTACACATTCCTTGTGCACTCTAAAATCTCCTCTGAGTTCAATAGAGAGTTTAGGTGCCAGAAGGAATGTAGATTCAAACAACAATATAATAATCAACAATAAAAAGATTTTGCCTGCTGCTAGACAGTACACAGTTATTAGCCTTCCTTCTTGAGTCACGGCTGCAAACACTGAAACAAGTTTTACAACCCCTGCAAACAGGAACAATCCCATTGATTTTAGTAGCACTAAATAACCTCAAGAGTAGTCTAGTAAAAAAAGGGTTGCAGCACTAGGTCTCCTGAAGTTTGATAAGACCACGCTATTTCTCAGTCCCTGCATGAACTCTGACAGACATCACCGGACTCAAATACGTGGACTGAGGCCAGAATAAAAAGTACAAGTTCATTTGCTTTTTCCCCTAAGGTACTGCTATGACTCATTATTTCAGTGTTTCTTTGTGGAAAATGTTAAATAAGACCACTTTATATTTATGCATGGGCGACTGGTAGGGGATGAACAGGGGTGCGCATGCCCCCCCGATGGCCGACACTGATGGTGTCAGTAGGGCTGGTGCCCTCCATGATAGGGTTGGTGGCTTCTGTGGGTGCCCCCTCCAGATTCAGGAGGCACCAGTCACTCATGTATTTATGCTTGCAATCTACAACAGTGATGAGCCTGTGGTAAGCAATCATTCTGCTTCCTTACATAGACACCTATTTCACTACAGAGGCATTATGGTAGTCTACATAAATGTTCCGTTGACTGTGAACATGGAAGATAGAAATGTTGCATTAAAAAAAAATCTCTCTCCAAATCCTCCTTTAAGAAAGGATGGTGCTGCTTCTGTTATTTGGTTTTGGCACCTCCAGTAACACAACTAAAAAAAAAAAGAAATCAAAATCCACCTTTTTCCACGATTTAGTTGAAATGCTAATATATAACTGTATGTTAGTGGCATTTCATTTTAATCATGGAAAAAGGTGGATTTTGATTTACTTTTTTTTAATCCAACAATTGGGGATTTTTTTTTTTAAATCACAGAAAACCAGCATCCTTGTTTATCACATAAAGATGACAACAGTACACTGACACAGAGAGGGAATTTGCTAATGCGGGATCACAGGATCAGTATGTTCAATTTTATTCCATTTTTCCCAAAGGAAACGTACCCCCTCTGAGAGAAAGATCCTTTAGTTTGGCATCTGAAGATCTCCACTGTGAAAGTGTTTTTATTGCAAGAATGAATGCTAGTATGCTGTTTCATTCGTTTCCAGACCTGGTTTAGGAAGGGAGCAAAGTGGCCGTCTGCTGCTCCCCCACTCTTCCCCAGACTGGGAACTGCCTGGTCTGGGGAAAGGGTGGTGGTTCATTGCCACACTAATTTACTCCCCTCTCAGTCTGTTCTATGGAAGGGAAAGGGAGCAACAGAGAAAGATTCCCTGCCCATTCCCCAGACTAGGGTTTCTCAGAAATTTCTCAGAAAAGTCTGCCTCTAGAAATGAATGTTTTGTCCATACCTATAGTCGGCGGCATACCAGCAAACTCTACAATGAGTCTAGGCTCTCAGGGTACCTTTACTACACTGAACTATATAATACCTTCATCTGTTATTTTAAACAATCAAACAGTATAATCAAGCTCAGCCAATGAAAGAACTTGAAAATAGTAAAATCCCTCTCGATATCCAGTAATACATCTGTCTTTCACAAACACCACCATTCTAGGCCTATCTGACCCATTGTTAGGTCCCATTTTTTAATTAATTCTGCAGTCTCTTCTGCCTCTATGATATCTGGGCTATACATTAATGGAAGTAAATTAAATAGATATTTATGTTAGATCTAAGAGGTGGAATGTTTAGCTCTTGTCGCTCAAGGTAGTGAAATTACGTACATAACTGTCTTTAGGATTGGCAATTAGTAACCATACGTTAAATATTTATATGTTGAACTTTTTTCTGATCCTTAACCTATTATGACTAGCTCTGTTCTTTCTAAGTAACTTCTTTTGTTTCTCTTTCTCTCTCTCTCCTTCCCTACTCATCCCATTTGAGTCCCAAAAAAGGTAAGAATTTTCCCCTCTCCTTTGCCTCCATACTCAAAGGCACATCCAGTCCCCTCGTCTCCCAATTCCCACCTTCGTAGCCTGCTGCCACCAGTGTCTGCATTGTCATGGGGGTGAGCAGAGCTCTCGTGCACTTCAGCCACACTGTGCTGTGGCTGTGCTCACCCAGGACCACAGCAGTGGTGGGTGAGCACATGCCCCCTCCCCACACCTGCTCCTGGGCTAGCAAGGAAATCCAGGGAAAGCAGGGCCTGCTGCCACCATCCTAGGCTGATCCCAGCCCCTGCACAGCCAAGCTGGAGTGACAGGAGCTCCTCTCAACCAAGGGGGAGTGGGGACAGCAGTAGCAGCAGGCTGAAGAGGTGGGAGTAGGATGGGAGGGAACATGTCTTTGGACACAGAGAGGAAAGGAAGGAGATAATGCTTACCTTCTTTAAGGGCTTAAGTCCCTGGCTGCTGATCCTGCAGCATGGTCAGTAACTGGGATGCGGCCCAGTCACTGCACCCCATCTGGATCTTTAGTGGGATTTGTGATCACCTCAAAGACAGATAGCTTTTCTCGTGACACCCAAATAGAGAAAGGAATAGCTAAACTGTAGGCACCCAAGTTTTAAAAAGTTGACCTTTGTGCTGGCCAACATAAAGTGGGCTGATGACTGTGTCACAGTCATAGGTTTAGTGGCAGCCCAACTAGTAACCCAAAATTCATATTTTTCTTTGGTTATTTTTCTGTTTCATTTTATTCACAGAAAAATGTGGATTTTGGATTACTTTTTTAAACTGGAAAATTGGGGATTTTTTAATCAGAGAAAACCAGGACCCCTTGTCATTGGTTACGAGTGCCAAGCCCATTGGTGTGGGCAAAGTCCAGGCATTCTCTCTAGTTCTGAATCTCTAGAATTCCTTTCTGATCATAGAATTTGTGTCTCAATTACTCTTTTGGCTATAAAATATCACAGTCCAACTGTCCAAAACTAGTGCTGGGACTTCCCAAGCTTCCCCAACCACCTACACACACCCTCATATGGATAGGCCTTTTGTAAGCAGTCTCATTTATAGTTTTGACTGACACAAGGAAGGCAAATTAAGAAACAGAAGCATTGCACAGGAGCTTAGCAATCTAAACTCATGTACAATATTGGCCTTAGGCATCTTACGTGAAATACCAAGCAGTGTAAACAGGTAAACAAGAGAGTATTTGGGGTTGGCAAGTAGAATGGAAGAAAACTTTTCACAAAAAACCTTTGATGAAAATTGGAAATCCAGCAACAATGACTCATTCCACAATTCATGTAGGGTTTACTGAATTTTTCACTTTGGAAAAAGTAAAAATGAAAAAAACCTGGAAAGACAGAAATATTTTGTTTTAACTTATTTAAATGAAAGATTTCAATTTTGCTTCTTCAAAATAGACTTTTACCTCAGAGTATTTAAGTCAACCTTGAAGCAGAACATTTAGTTTTGTGGAAGTTAAACAGTCAGTCCAATTCAAATCAAATGGAAGTGCATTGATTTTTTATTCTCTTGGAAATCTCAAAAGTGTTTGTTCTGGTTTATCTGGTTTTTTTGCAACCTTCTGAAAACATCCCAACTCTACTGAATGTGTTCTTGGAGGGCAGTATAGGTAGCTTACTATCTCCTAACTCATTCCTTCAGGTATATCTTCTATTTCTCCTGATGGACTCACAGAGCAAGTCATGTTTAAAAGCAGTCTCCTCCCTGGCCCTTGTTCAAAGAGTATTCCTCCTAAGATTTGATGTGCTTCAAGCTCTGGTTGGCTCTGGGCAGTTGTGAGAAAGTTATAGATCAACCAGTAGCAACTCCATTGTCTCACAAACGTACAGCTATCCCAATGATGTTTTGTTTCAGTTTCACTAAGTCTTTTTCTACCAAAAATGAATGGTCTAATCCACACTGGATGTTACAACAGTAAGTGATATTTCACAAAATGAAAAGGAATTCATAAAGCAATGGACATATACTCCTCAACGGCACAGATTAAACTTTCAATTCCCAATTCCCAGAGGCTTTTATGGATAGACCAACACAGCAGAAGATAAAACCAGAATTCTCTTTTTTAATCAAATGCTAGCTATGAGCACTTGTGCACACAGGTGGCTGTTACTAATATAACCAGTGATATACAGAACCTCTGAACCCATCTTGTGAGGTTTATAGTCATAGAATGTATGCAACTCATGGTCTTATTGGCTATGGCCTTACCACATCATTACAAATGATCTAGCCTAGTAGAAGTAGGCTGTATTCACATATATGCAGGGATAATATAGTTTGTTGCCTAACATATGTGTGAATATTTTTATTTTGATTGCAGGTTCTTCAGAGGAGGAGCTTCCCCTTTCAGTTACGTAAGTGAAAGGGTGCATTTGGGGAGGGAGAGAGCTGGCTTCTAGCCTCAAACACGATACAACTAAATAAATAAATCAATACATTTCTCAAAAAAATGTTTCACTTTAAATCTGTAAGTGTTATAGCCTACTGTATATTAAATAAGATTTCTTTCAGACCTGATGACTTGTTAGATCCCTGTGAAGATTGTACTTATTGAAATTTCTTTGGTATAGTTTCAAAGCACGCTTCATTTTCCTAGGTTGTTGACCTGCTATGCCTCTCTCTCTACTAATCTGGAGAGCATTTTCCATCACAGCTGCACAGGGCTGAGCATTTAAGATTGCCCTTGTAACATTTATTCTGCCCTTTGCATGCTTATACACACAATGGATCAGTTCACAGCACAGATGGTCCAGCGTACTTTCAGTCCCAACTCCTCCTCTCTTTTTCCTGTATCCCATCACAGAGTTGTGACCTTTTCAGCAAGTGTTCCCACATATGACCATCATGGGAGGCACTTTGTTTGGCATGCTATAGCCTTATACCCATGTTAAGTAACTAGCCTGTACATTGCTTGAGCACTGAACTAAAATAAACTTAAAGAAGTAATATAATACGTGATACCCAATGCATAAACTGCACCTACAGGTGTAAACTAAGATACAGGAAAGGGGTTGCTTTCATACCAGTTTGTAGATGAATCAATATATCCCCAAAAATAAATGAATGAGGAATACATTAGTCAGAAATACCTGTCTTAGTAAGTCCTAAGATCCTGATCCTGGTGTGTACAAATGTCCCGAGGACTGAAAGGACAGGGAAGACAATGTCCTCATCAAATAAAAAAAATTCTAAACATATTTCCTGGGGAATAAGCAAAGGGTTGGCCCCCATGCTTAGCTTAGGGCTGTCCAACTTCTGGACACTTGAGGGCCACATGCCATGCAAGCTACAGACACAGGGACCACTCGCCACATGGCTGCACCCTGCTGCATAGAGGAGGCAGCCTGGATCCCAGCCATGCACATTGTGCAAACAGCCCTCCCCAATCCCAGCACAGGAGCACTTGCCCCCTACCCCTCCTGGCTATACACTGCATCCATCTGCAGTGCAGGCAGGCTTCCTTCTCTGCCACATTCAGAGATTTAGCAGTCCAACCCCTTCCTGGCTGCCACAGCAGCAGCAAATCGTGAGGAGGAATGGTGGCAAGCCACAAGCCCACAGGCTGCATAATAACCCTTCGGAGGGTTGCATGAGACCTGCAGGCCACAAGTTGGACATGCCTGTTTTATCTTATGCTAAAACACAATTTTAGGTTCAAACTTTCAGAATTGATTTTTGAATATTCATGCAAAAATGTGCAAATAGCATAAAGTGCATTAACACTCACATAGGACTCAAAAATTCAGTTAGTTACTACACTCATCTATTAGGTGGATCTTGCTTTTGCTGTATCAACAAGTCCCCCTTTTAATTTTCATAAATTCTTATAATAATTACATTTTAAATAAACTGATTTAAGGCAACACTATTTAGGTGTGTACATGCATGTTATTTTATTACCTGGTTTGTTTGCACTCATCTTACCAGTATACACAAGTTCCATTACTGAAGAATGTGGCTATAAAATAGAGAACAGATTGGATGACACCCCTTCTCAAACGTGCCTCTTATTTTCACCTACATTTCAAAAGAAAGGCCTTTAAATTGAAAAGACTCATTTATTTTATTAGCCAGTTGGTTGTATGGAATAACAGAAGAAGAATGGCATATGAGACAGTTTCTTACACACACACACACACCTGTCTCCTTAAACCAATGGCTCTTTGAAGGCATGCAAGGCCCGAGTTCTCTATAAAATGAACATTTTTGTTTTATGACCAGGAATAATGCAGTAGAAGACCTTAAAGTATGTACTATTAAACTGCCATTAAAAGTATATTCATGGCACACAGGTACTTAATGTCTTTAAACCAACTATTGATATGCTAAAATTACATTTCTGGGAATACTGCTGCCAGTTAGAGCAAGCACGGTTTCCAAGAAAGCAGATTCACCAAAATGGGATAGATGAGCTGAAGTAATGAGAGGAAAAAGAGCCTTTAAGCAAATACATTAAAAAAAAGAATTGTTTGAAATGAGCAGAGAGACAAGAGTGTCAGTTCATTGTGTCACCATGTTTTCTAAGATTCCACAGTCTGTTTCCTTCTATATTATTTCAAAGTTTACTTTTAATTTTCCACTTGCTTGGGTAGGAGTAAAAGTATTTAGTGGTGGGGGGAAGGTGGGTTACAATAAAACAATGATGTATTAAGTCAAGAGTTTCATTTATAAAAATAATCTGTGCCCATTTAATGAGTATCGGGGACAGCAAACAAGAAACGACATGGCAGTCTTTTCCATTATACTGGATTGAAGTACTATATGTTAGCAACAAGAGGAAGGTCAGGGAAAGTGTGGGTCCATTACTGAATGGAGAAGGCAACCTAGTCCCAGATGAGGAGGAAAAGGCTGAAGTACTCAGTGCTTTTGGTCTTCACAGGCAAGTTCACCTCCCAGATTACTGCACCTGGCAGCACAGTTTGGGGAGAAGGTGAGCATCCCTTAGGGTGAAATAACAAGTTATGGGCTATTTAGAAAAGCTGGACATATACATATCCCTGGGGCTGGATGCAATGAACCTGAGGGTGATGAGGGAGTTGGCAGATGTGATTCCAGAACTGCTAGCAATTATCTTTGAACACTTGTCGTGATTGGGGGAGGTCCCAGACAATTGGAAAAGGGCAGATATAGTGCCTATCTTTAAGAAAGAGAAGAAGGAGAATGCAAAGAACTACAGAGAAGTCAGCCTCACCTCAGTCCCCCGAGAACTCATGGAGCAGGTCCTCAAAGAATCCATTTCTAAGCACCTGGAGGAGAAGTAAGTAATCAGGAATAGTCAGCATGAATTCACCAAGGGCAAGCCATGCTGAACCAATCCACTTGCCTTCTATGATGAGATGACTGGCTTTATGGATGTGGGAAAAGCAGTGGATGTAATATACCTTGAATTTAGCAAGGCTTTTGGCATGCTCCCCCACAGCATTCTTGAAAGCAAATTAAGGATGTATGGGTTGGATGAATAGACTGTAAGGTGGATAGAAAGCCGGCTGGATCATCGGGCTCAAAGAGCAGTGATCAATGGTTCAAGCTGGCAGCAGGTGGTAACAATTGGCGTGCACCAAGGTCAGTCCCAGGGCTGTTTTTGTTCAATATCTTCATTAATGATCTGGAAGATGGGATGGATTGCACGCTCAAAAAGTTTGCAGATGACACCAACCTGGGGGGAGTAGTAGATACGCTGAAGGGTAGGGCAAGGATTCAGAGTAACTTAGACAAATTGGAGGATTGTGGAAAAAGGAATCACATGAGCTTCAACAAGGACAAGTGCAAAGTCTTGCACTTAGGACAGAACAATCCCATGTACCGCTACAGGCTGGGGACCAACTGGCTAAGCAGCAGCTCCGCAGAAAAGGACTTCCAGGTTACAGTGGACAATAAGCTAGGTATGAGTCAACAGTGTGCCCTTGTTGCCAAGAAGGCTACTGTGAGCGAGAATTATATTTAGGTAAGTTAATGTTACAAAAAGAAAACCCGATTCAGAGTTTTTCCTGCAGCTTACTCTTCTGCCGCACCTTGATGGGAGTTAACTGAAAAAAAGAAAGGTCACTGACAACTGTGTGATGCTGTTGTTGATTGCAAAGCTTGTTTTAACCCACTTAATCACACTGTGACCCTGAGGTCTACTCATTCGGGAAGAGGTATAATGATTCACAGTTTCTGCAGGGGTGCTCTTCACCACTACTCTTACAAATTGCAAACAAAAAGCGGGAAAAAAAAGAGAAAAACTTCTCCACACTGTCTCTACCCACAACATGTATCTAGAGCAATTAGTTTTGTATCCACGGTCCTGTTGTCAAACTCTGTAGCTTATAACCAAGTCTATAGATCTCCCCTGTTACCTTCACTGGGGTTAAACCACCATCAGTTTCAGTCGGCATCTCTGCTCCTTCAGCTCTTATGGAACAACAAGGTCCATTGGTTTTGTGCCTCCACACAAAGATTATCACCATTGCAAATCACCACAGCTCAGGATTCCCCTTCTGGGGATGACACAACTCACTCGTCCTTCTCTTATCCTCGTCATTTCCGGTAAGTATATTGCATCAGGGTCTCTTGTCTTTCAGGTGCGGCGAACACTTCTGGGGTCAGTTGATGATGTCAGTGTTTCTCACCATTTTGTTGCCCTCAGGGTAGGTTTCTTTCCTCACTATACTTGAGTAACAGGGAGCACAGTCTCCCTGTTACAGCTACCAACAGCATATTGGGCTGCATTAGTAGGAGTGTTGCCAGCAGATCAAGGGAAGTGATTATTCCCCTGTAGTCTCATGGGTGTGGCCACATCTGGGGTACTCTGTCCAGTTTTGGGCCCTCCCAGTATAGAAAGGATGTGGACAAATTGGAAAGAGTCCAGTGGAGGCCAACAAAAATGGCTAAGGGGCTGAGCACATGATTTATGAAAAGAGGCTGATGGAACTGGGCTTATTTAGTCTGGATATTTGAAGGTGGAGGGGGATTTAATAGCAGCCTTCAACTACTAGAAGGGTAGTTCAAAAGAGGATGGAGCTAGACTGTTCTCAGTGGTGTCAGATGACAGAACAAGGAGTAATGGTCTCAAGTTGCTGCAAGGGAAGTTTAGGCTGGGTATTAGGAAAAACTCTCTCACTAGGAGGGTGGTGAAACACTGGAATGGAATACCTAGAGAGGTAGTGGAATCTCCATCCTTGGAGATTAAGGCCCAGTTTGATAAAGCCCCAACTAGAATGATTTAGTTGGGGTGGTCCTTCTTTGATCATGGGGTTGGACTAGATTACCTCCTGAGGTCCCTTCCAACCCTAATTTTCTATGATTCCATGTGGATGTCATGGCTTTGCAGTACAATTATGCTGTTTAATCCCTATTCTGAATTTCCAAAGCAAGTTTGGTGTATGTCATGTAATAGAAGGCAGCTATTGATAGAGTAAGAATTACAAGCCAATAACTTAGATCATCTGTCCAAATCATAAATGGATAGCTGTCATTAATGTTACAGAGTCAGTCTTTCCATTAGTAGGCTCTGTTCCTGTCTACGTGCACAAAAAAGGTCTCTAATGGCATGAGCAGTCCCTAGTTGCCTCAGTGTTCTTGCTTCAGTAAAGTTACCCACAGGTATAAGTACCATTAATATTGAAAAGCAGTCGTCCCATAAGTGCTGGTAACTGCCATATGTGCTGTTATGGTCATACTGAGGCAAGGATTTTTTTGGTGATATCTTTTACTGGACCAACTGTGTAGTCAGGGGAGATATTAGACAAATGTTCAGGCATAAAGACGTAAGGAAGGGCATTTTGTGTCTGAACACTGGCCAAGACATCTCCCTCAACTATACATTTAGTCCAATAAAAGATATTGCCAAAAAAATAATTCGTTCCTGCTGGCTCCCTTAACATTAAGGAAAAATCCTATTCAGTGTGAAATTTGTTTCTGCCAACTGATTTAATATGACTTCCGATCAGGCCTAGAATAGTTTCCAAATTATTGTTTTGCATCAAATACGTTACAATTAAAACTTTTATCTAGTTTCTCCAAGAATTTAATAAACTTTCACAAGATGGCCACAAAGCTTCACAAAAGTTGCAGACAGTGATAAGGCTGGAGGTGCATTAATTTCTTTCTGCACTGTAACTGCAATATGAAATCCAATTTAGGATGCACAGAAAATATACCTCCATCAGAATAGCAGAAGATGTATTTTGGAAGTTATAACCTGGTATCTTTTAAATATCCTTATAGTCATGGAGTCTGGGGATGTCACTCTTCCTGCAGGAAATTTTGTTCTGCAGTTTTTTTTCCATTGAATGCCATTGAATTCCTGTTAAGATATACAGAATCTTAAGGTGCTAGAACTGTAAAATAAAATATTTGGTACCACAATATTTAAAATATAGCTATGAAAGTTATTTTCAGGGTTATACAAACTCTACTAGTGATAACACATCCATGGATATACGTGGATTGCAGCTTCTCTTAATGTACCTAAAGGGTACACAGCAGGAGCAGACGGCAGAACTGTCCTATTTCACTAAGAGTCGAAGAGTTTTTATTCAATTTCAGGATAAATAAAACACTCACAAAAGAACATCCTGCTGTAAACCATACTTGTAGAAGGCACCGAGGTTTGTCTGGCAACTGTGACCCTGATCTGTAAATGACAGTGTACAAGCAGACTGCTGTGCTGACACAACAGTCCTCCTATGCTGAGTCCCATTGACATCACTAGAGCTGTAGGCAGGAGCAGCATTTTATCTCTGTTGCAGAATCTGGGTTTAAGGCTCTAATGGCAGGTTGGGAAGCAGCAGTGAACCACACTGCTGTGGATACTGCCTTCAAGTATTCCACATCTTTTGCTGTGAATTTATATCTTCTTTTTCAAAAGGAAAATTTGTTTTTAAGATGTGCATTAATGGCTAGTTCATTTTGTTAAAAAGCCCTCATAGAAGCAACAGCAAGAAAGAAGTCTTCAACTCAAGATGCATCTCAAGATGCAAGTTCCTCCATGAACAGCAAACGAAGAAAAAGCAACATGACTTATTAAGGTTACCGGTTATTCCTAATAACCAGGGATCCTGGCTTTCTCTGATTAAAAAAACCCAAACAAACATTTTTTGATTAAAAAAATTAACCCTGAATCCACATTTTTCTGTGATTAAAATGAAACACCACTCTCTCTCTCTCTCTCTCTCTCTCTTTCTACACACACACACACACACACACACACACACACACACACACACACACTTATGTGTATGTATGTGGTATTTCATCATATATATTAGTGGTATTTTATTTAAATTATGGAAAAATGTGGATTTGGGGTTACTGTTTTTAACCAAAAATGGGAGGGAAGGGGGAAGGCGATAAATCAGAGAAAAACAGAGTCCCTGCTAATAACACTGTGTTTTAGGATGATCTTTTAAAACTCCCATTTTTAACCTATAAACATGTGCTGATTCTGCTGATAATATCTATAAGGAATAGAAACAATGATAAAGGATATCCATGGATCCCATGGCTACAAAAGCCTATGCTGATGAATCTATGAGAAGGATCAAGAAAACTGCAACTTTCATTATTCTACCCTTACAACTGTCACTGTGTTTCACACCCTGCTGAAGGGTATCAGTGTCCACTCAAGTTGATAACTGTTCTTAGACTCACTTTCATTTTTAACACCATTAACAACACCACCTTTTGCATAATTTTCATCGGGATAAAGAGATGGCATCCTTTTAATCAGCATCTGATCAATTTATCTTAAATACAATTCTTTCTTTAATTTGCCTATAGTTATTCAAAGGATTAGTTAGAAAATGTCACTGAACAGATACTTGTCTGCTCATTAACATTCATGACAAAACCTTCTGGTAGGGTTGGTTTCAGCTGCTGATAGAGCAATACTTAAAAGAAATTGGCTTGTCTGTGGAACAGCTGCTCAGCAAAGCCACCATGCAAGGGAATTGGTGATAATAAGATGATAATATTACAACTACACTGGGAGCATAATATATTTTAAGCTGCTTTGAGGTATGCAGTGGGGGTCCAAGAATTAAAATGTGGTTGCTTGTCCCTTTCTCAAGACAGGAAACAGCTGATCATTATATGCCTGCTTATTTGGATCAAACCTGTCCAAAAACCTTAAGTTAAAAATATTCGTACCTGCTGTGACTCCAAATATGCTTTGTCCCCTGTGAATATTCCATTATCCTCATTTTTTAAAATATTTAGTAAGGCTGAGCTACAGCAGATATATTGATATTTGCTAGTAATACTACTTACGCAAAATGAGATCACCATACTTATTCGTTCTTTTGATATTTTACCTGCAGCAACATTTTTGGGACATAAAGTATGGAGACATTATCTATGCTACAGTGGAATTCCAAACACAACAGTGGAGTAGGAAGTGAAGGCAGTGAAACATCTGAAAGACAGATATGAGGAACTGGTACCTTTAAGACAGTCATATTATAAATTGTGGAACAGTTAGAACACAAGCACTAATGTCAGAGATTCTGGTTTTTTCTGATGAGGCCCCCCCTACCCCACCACAATTTTTGGAATAAAAAAAAGTAACCCCAAATTCACATTTTTCCATGATTAAAATGAAACACCATTAATATATAGATTCATCTATATATTAGTGAACTGTATATTAGTGATGTTTCATTTTAATCATGGAAAAATGTGGATTTGGGTTTACCTTTTTTAATTGGAAAATTAGGGATTTTTTTTTAATCAGAGAAAACCAGGATTCCTGCTAATGATTCCTTGGCTCTGCAGAATAGTCTACACCAATAGCATTCACCAACTCCAGCCCAGCAGGCTGAATGAGTGGTTCAGGGTTGGTCAGCAGACCTGATCCAATGTGAGGCCAGTCTACAGGTACAATTCAGCATGCCAACATGACC
The DNA here is from genome assembly GCF_030867095.1 of Alligator mississippiensis. Taxonomy (NCBI): domain Eukaryota; kingdom Metazoa; phylum Chordata; order Crocodylia; family Alligatoridae; genus Alligator; species Alligator mississippiensis. The sequence continues at coordinate 369,508,701 of NC_081824.1, forward strand.
CTCTACACCAGATTTGTCTGTGAATACACTGTAGTCCAATGGGATCTGGCACAAGGAGCCACATCATCTAAACCATGGGGCCTCCCACAGGTACAGAAATCTGGCAGCATGGGAGCAGGGGTAGTATTAATTGCCATGAGACCAGGAGATATTAATGTCTCCCCCACTGCCAGATTTCCAGGCCAGTGTGGAGCCTGATATGGTTCCTTTGGCTGGAGGCTGAACACCCTGGTCTACACAGCATGTTCAAATATCAGAGCCATAAGTATCTACACTGGCATGATGCTCTACCCAAGCTAATTTGCCTTGCTCCAAAGCAGATTAACAAACCTGGAAGGTGCACCATGCTAACACAATGGGTTCAATAAGTGCTATACATGTATAGAATATCATTATCTTTTAGGTTCATCCATTCATTTGCTAGAGCTAAGCAAAGATCAGCCTTTACTTCATTGCTTTTAAATTTATGAGATTTTAGAAACCTCTTTGATTAAATTTATGAAGTTTGGGGTGGGGGGGTGGCTTCCACTAGTTCCAAAACTTTCAGGCAGTTTGGATTCATATGCATGGTTTTCTGGATTAAATTTAAGCACTATATATCAACTTGTATTATATACTTTTTTCTTATATGGTTTTTTTATTACTTGATTAGGTTAGTTTCAAGTGGCCCAATCAGGGACCAGAACTTCCTTGTAGTCAGCACAGCATGAACACAGAAGAAAAAGACTCTTCTCCAAAGTGTAGACAACCTAAGCAATCTAAAAATCTACCATGTTAAACTGAAGCAAAGTTCAAGTAGGCTACAGATGGCCTTAAAACTGAAGGACAGAATCAGTTGGATATGCATGTTGATTTTCAGTTCTTAAGTGGACAGTCTTTGTACATAAGAGACTAAATGCAAAACAATTTTGGAATAGGATTATAGCAGTATAAAATAAAATTCAGCTGTGCCAGATCAGACAAGGATTTTCACTAATCTGCATAATTTGCCAAATCCCAGTAACTATAGCGGGTTCCCTTCCACAAAAAGAGTGGAAGGAAAGTTAAATCCTGCAGCGGCTGCTGAGGATTTAACATTTTCACTTCTGGTTACAAGCTCATGTTTGAGCACAGCACATGCTCCAGGAATATGAAACTTTTAAAACCCCTCAAAGCACAACAGAAGCCTGAAGGTGCACTTTGCAAAAACAGCTCCACATCACATAAATAATGTAACAGTTTACAAAGCAAAATATTTTATAATCATTCAGACCTACCATGCAGCCCTTTGGTTACCTGAATGTACATTCCCAGTACAAGCTCCAGGAATCAACTGCTACATTCTGTTACTGGAAGAGGGCCAGAAAGACAACAGAGGCAGCAAAGGCCCTTTAAGGGAAGCTGGGTCTTGGGGTTTATAAAGGAAGGATTTTTGTTGCCTGGGCAAAGGCAGCTGGCTAGGCAGGGTATAACAAGCAGCCCTTGTGCTCAGGCAAGCCAGTAGCCCAGACTGGCCGGAAAGGGCAGGGCTCAGGGAATAAATAGGTTTGCCTTCTATCAGACGGAAGTCTGGCCCTGCAGGCAACAGGGAAAAGAGCTCCTGAGCAAGACAGCTGCTGGAGAGGGTCTGACTGGCACTGGAGCTGCCCTAGGAACAGAAAGTTAAAAGGCATATACCTTACAGGGAAATTTAACCCAGTGTGGGGATGATTTTAGTTACCTCCAGCATGCTTGTATTTTTTTTTAACTTAAGCTTTAAACCCGAAGACTGGGTGTTGCTACTGGGGAAGGTCTGGAGGCCATGGAGGGTGCCAGAGGGGCATGTGAGAACTTGAGCTTGCCTAGGAAATGACCTGCTTGGTGGCACGGAAGTGGAAAGGGATCTTGGAGTCCTAGTGGACTCCAAGATGAACATGAGTCGTCAGTGTGACGAAGCCATCAGAAAAGCTAATGGCACTTTATCGTGCATCAGCAGATGCGTGATGAACAGATCCAAGGAGGTGATACTTCCCCTCTATCGGGCACTGGTCAGACTGCAGTTGGAATACTGCATTCAATTTTGGGCGCCACAATTCAAGAGGGATGTGGATAACCTGGAGAGGGTCCAGAGAAGGGCCACTCGTATGGTTAAGGGCTTGCAGGCCAAGCCCTATGAGGAGAGACTGGGGCACCTGGACCTCTTCAGCCTCTGCAAGAGAAGGTTGAGAGGCGACCTTGTGGCTGCCTATAAGTTCATCACGGGGGCACAGAAGGGAATTGGTGAGTATTTATTCACCAAGGCACCCCTAGGGGTTACAAGAAATAATGTTCATAAGCTAGCAGAGAGCAGATTTAGACTAGACATTAGGAAGAACTTCTTCACAGTTAGAGTGGCCAAGGTCTGAAATGGGCTCCCAAGGGAGGTGGTGCTCTCCCCTACCCTGGGGGTCTTCAAGAGGAGGTTAGATAGGCATCTGGCTGGGGTCATCTAGACCCAGCATTCTTTCCTGCCTATGCAGGGGGTTGGACTCAATGATCTATTGAGGTCCCTTCCGACCCTAACATCTATGAATCTAGGGTACAAGCCACAGTGGTGCCTGAAAAGCATGAAAGTGTTTTGGGCCCTTTCAGGGCTAGGCTCAAAATATAGTCAGGCCAAAGGCAGGAAGGTTAAAGCCTGAAAGCAAAGTGGCCTGAGCTTTGAGAGGGGTAGGAACTAGAGCTGAGGCCTAGAAGCTGGGCTCCAGAACAGTGGGCCTTGGGTTGGGGGACCCAGCCAGAGAAAAGGGGCCAAAGCCAGGAAGGCTGAAGCCCCAACAAAGCTTTTGTGGCCAGAGGCCCAAACAATGCAGAGAGGTGAGAGGCCCTACTTGAACGCTGCCCATAGTGAGGGGCTGGTGGAGAAAAAGGTGACTGCCCTGAGCACTAAGGCAAAGGGGCACCAACAGGCCAGAGTGGGGCATGGGATGGAGCTGTGAGTAGCTCATTTGGGGGGCTATGGTGACGGGGTGAGGGTGGTACCTGCTGCTGCATGCACTCCTGGGCAAGCATGGGGGGGGTGCCCCCAGATTTGTGTGTGGGATGAAGGCAGGCTTCCACTTCAGGCTTTGCCCCAGGCACCAAACTTCATTGCTATGGCTCTGCACTTGAATGATAACTTGTACTATCTATGAGGCATGGCTGTATGGGTGGAAGGAGGCCACAAATTTAGCTCTTAAGGCAAGTACATTTAAGACAGTGAGTAGAAAGAGAGGGAGTGGGCACCCTACACTCACCTTCCTTTGAGGGTAGTCTCCCCTCATTACCCTCTAACATCAAGGCCTGGCAGGCAAGGAAGCAGGGTGAGACCCTGAGAGGCAAAAGCAGGAGCTGGGCAGTAGTGAGGTAGCCACTAGGGGGCATCACAGTAGCCTATAGGCACACTCCTACCACACACCCTTAATTATATCAGCAAGTGTTCAAGGAGATTGCAAATTCACAGCAACATCATCTGTTCTGTTGGGGGAAGTGGAAAGAATCCCCTAGCCCTCACCAAGGTTACACAGTCTTCTTCCTATTGTTGCGTGCCAGGGTCAACAGTGAAAACACAATGTCATCTGTGCAGACATTTGGGGAGTTTACATCAGGCCAAAAATAGTGGGCCTGATCCAAGTTTGTTCACCTGAAAAAGGTGAATTAATTTAGATCAAGAACAGGTTAATCCTATCCATTGAATGTCTGCACACTTTCAGCGTGCAGCTCTAGGGCCAGGAAAAGCCAGCTGCTCACCCCAGCCTGGGGCTGTGCTCTTCCTATGCCCCCAAACCCGAACAGGCAATTTTAGCCCCCCCCTCCCCGACCCACCCCCACTCTTGCCAACCCTCCCAACTTTACTGGCCCCTCCCCATACTCCCAGTTACTTGTACCGAGTTCTCATTGTGGCTCCCCAAAATGTCAAATGTCTTCACATGCCACTTTAGAATTATGATAATGTGGGTTAAAGCAAGCTGTGTGATCATCAGGGATCCTGGTTTTCTCTTATTTAAAAAAAATCCCCAGTTTTTGGATTTAAAAAATTTACCCCAAATCCACATTTTTCCATGATTAAAATGAAATGCTGCTAATATATTAGCGTAACATTGCATTTTAATCACAGAATCATGTGGATTTGGGATTACTTTTTTAAATCCAAAAAATTGGGGATTTTTTAAAATTAAAGAAAACCAGGATCCCTGTGACCACAGACCAAGTGTGGTGAATGTCTGCATTACTCAGGAGTGAGAGAGGAGCATTTTTGTGGATGATATCTTTTTTTGGACTAACTGCTTGGTTGGGATAGGTTTAGGCAAGCTTTCACATTACCCTTCCTCAGATCTCACTACAGCTTTACTCTAACTCTCACAGAATGACTCAAATTCACTTAACATGTAACTAAGAATTTTAATGAGATTAAAAAAAAAAAAAACAGTATTAGTCTTAGATACACATTTTTTTCTCTCTCTCTAAACTCCACTCTAGAGTTTTCACCTAGAATCTGCCCAACCCCTGACTTCCTAAAGCAGAATAAAAAACTAATGTACATCTTCCCAGCTCCTGGCGCAGTGTCTACCTATTCCCCTACACAGCATATGCATTCAACATTCTTCTCTGGCAAGAGGAAGTAAGTTAGCCCTCATTGTCCCTGAGCCAACTCAGAATTCATTTAGTAGAACCAACCCCTTTCAATTATTTTCCATCTGCACCACACCAAGAGCAGATGGCTACAAATCCTTGTAAAGGCCTTATAGCATATTAATTTTAGGTGGCTCCTAGAGCTTAACTCCTGGATTGTCCACACTAACACCCAAAACTGGTAGAGGTACCCTGATACATTGGTCCGATATTGAATTGGCACTGATATAAAGAAAATTGGCTGTATTAGAAGTTGGCCCAATGAGGCTGATGATTTCGCCAATAAATGCCTGTGTGTGCATGCAGCTGCAGTGCAGCACATAGGCAGCAAGAAGCACAGTACAGTAGCATGGAGAGTGGTGTACAGCTGGTGGAAGGGGAGGAGGGAGGGAAGGGGCATGGGGGAACAGATCAACTTCCCCCATGGTGAAAGAGCAAGGGAGTGGGACAGGGGCAGATGCTGCCCAGCCACAGTGGGGCATGGGATAGAGCCACGGCTTGTCCTGTGGGTAGGGGTGGGGAAGCGGCTCTTGCTGCTGTGTGTGCCCCAGGAGGGCCCGGGGGGGGGCATGTGCCCCCAGATCTGTGTGGGGTGGGGCAGTTGGGCTGCAGCTGGGCTCTTCTTGGCAGGGGCTAGGCTTGGGGCAGGCAACAGTGGTTTTGGTGCCGGAAGGGGACTATGTGGGAGGGCTGCAGCCACCCCAAATTTTGCCATATCCCCACCTCCCAGCATCACCACTGCCTGCCCTGAGCCCAGCTCCCACCAAGAAGAGTCCACTACAGCCCCAACTCCAGCCTGCAGCTGCAGCCTGCAGCTGCAGCCTGCAGCTGCAGCCTGCCCGCTCCACCCCATGCAGATCTGGAGGAACACTGGCTGGGCAGTCTGCCCCTACCTGACTCCTTCCCTCATCCTCATGTCCCGCTCCTTCCCACCTCCCCTTCCACCACAACAGACTTACCAGCTGCACACAGCTGTATTGAAAATCGGACTGGTATCAGCCGATATGCCTCCTTAAAAATTGGCTATTGGTATCGGCCCCTCAAAATCTATCAGTGCACCCCTTGAAACTAGTTTTAATAATACCTTACATAGCTTAAAATTACAGCACTTCAGGGCAGCTCATATTCTATCAAAATGTGGCCACTCCCCATAGATGAGCCACCCAAGTTGCAATCCTCCAGCATTCCAGAATGCAGTATCTCCTCCATCACCCTCTTTTTCTGTGTAGATACATTTTTCAGCCCCTGAACTCTACTGCCTGGGGGAAGGTGAAGGTAAAGCAGGTACTGGCACCAAGCCAACTCCACCTCCCAACCCCAGCGGTGTGACCTTCCTAACCCTAGGGGTGCAATCCTGTAGAAACAGCCTGCAGAGCATATGCCAGCTAGCCAGGTTGCAGGGTATTCATAGATTCATAGCTTCATAGATGTTAGGGTCGGAAGGGACCTCAATAGATCATCGAGTCTGACCCCCTGCATAAGCAGGAAAGAGCGCTGGGTCTAGACGACCCCAGCTAGATACTCATCTAACCTCCTCTTGAAAACCCCCAGGGTAAGGGAGAGCACCACCTCCCTTGGGAGCCCGTTCCAGACCTTGGCCGCTCGAACTGTGAAGAAGTTCCTCCTAATGTCCAATCTAAATCTGCTCTCTGTTAGCTTGTGGCCATTGTTTCTTGTAACCCCCCAGGGGTGCCTTGGTGAATAAGTACTCACCAATTCCCTTCTGTGCCTCACCAAATCCCTTCTGTGCCAGTATAGATGGGTCCTGGCATGGGGTCTAGACAGAGGGGTGGAGGGAACAAAGTAGGGAGCCAGATTAGGTTCCCATTAGCTGGGTTTCCTTCCTGGGGCAGTAGCACCCCCAAAAGTACCTTTCATCACTGCTCCTAGCCACCCTAGGAAGCACCCCTTTACACCCCAATCCCAATTTATCAAAACCCTAGGGTCCCAATCCCAATTTATCAGACCCTACGGTCTTACGTTTTGAAAAATATAGGCTGTCCTGCAGTCAGCCACCACGGCCCCTGCGCCACCCTGCGCTTCTACCTTGCAGTGTGGCGAACGGCTGAATGTGCAGTATGTGATGCCATAGAGGTGTCTGTAGTGCAATATACCACATGGCCACACTCATCTGGATGCAGCCTCTGGGTCTATATCACATTGTGTTACAAGCAAGGTGAACATTTTTCACATTTAGGAATAAGTAGATCATTCAGTCATTCAAAATATATCTATATTTCATTTGAACACATACATAAATCTGAGAGTGAACAAGAATGAACAAGAAGTCATTTTAATATTTGCTATCCTCCAATGTATAATGAGAAAGGTTTATTTAACAACCAGTGCCATACATTTTCAACAGGGGGAGGAAAAAAATCACTTTATATTCATTTCTAAGGAAAATGACTTGTTAAAGAAAATGTCTAATCCCTTTCCAAACCATCTTATGCTGGAGGAAGGAGAAATCACACCAGTGAACAGAAAGAAAAATAATCTAAATCTGTCTCTCTCAATTTTTGCAGAAATAAAGCATTTGAGTACCACACAAAAATTTTGTAGAGGAATCCTTCTCATCTGTAACTAAGACATGGGTGATCAAGAACAGGCAAATTTGACACAGAGGGTTAACTTGGGCTTAATGCCCACAGAGCAACAGTTAGCCCTCCTGCCCCTGTTTTGGGGAGGGGGTGCTATTAGATATACATCAGTTGATTCTGGGGGACAACTAAAGAGAAAACAGGGCTGGGAGCAAGGTAGTAGCTTCTAAATGAGTGCATCAAGGAGAAAAACTGAGCAGACTACACTGGACAGTGCCCACTAGCCCTCAAGAGGTCAAGAACAGGAAACCCTTCTGAGAGACAACTGTACTTCACATGGAAAGCATTGGCATATGGAGGAAGCCAGGCTACAGGCTATAAACAGAGCTTTACCATAAGAAAAAATAAAAATTACAGTTAATCTTGCAACAAGTATAATTGAAAACCTAAAAATTAGAAGCCAAAAATTATATACCGCCCTATGCAGGATTAACCTTTTCTTTCCTTTGTTGAGTTTTGGAGTGCATGAGAATGACCCTCACACTGAAACAGAATTGAAATAACTTCTCAAGAGTATGCAAATAATAATCACACCTACCATCAAACTTCTTGTGCCGGGACACAAAGGTCGTGCGCACAAAATGACTTGTCTCTTCCACCAAGTTTTCAAATTCCAGTTTGCTCTGCTGGCTCAACTTGTCCTCCATTTCTGATGTGCAGCATGTATATTCCTGAGGGCAGATTCGCAAATGTTCTCCTGGAATAATAAAGAAGAGGACATTGTAGATTTACAAATGGAAATAAACCATGGGTTTGCATTAATTTAATATACATATTTTTTTCCCTGAAATGTATTTCTTCTTGTTTATCTGATGAGTGCATGCTTAACTGAAATGATATACACACGATTTTCTCCTCCTGCACCACTTTCCAGATTCCAGAGTCTGCACTTGGGAATACTTTGTATTAGTATGTATAGCTTGACCCCTACCCTGTATTTCCTGCAGTACTGAGCACTTTTCCTTTGCAGTGCCATTTGGTTGAACTGTATTTCAAAGGATGAATCTCTTCTAATGTTAAGCTGATTCCCAACTGGAGGTTCCCTCTCTGCAAATGCAAGTAGATGAAACATGTTGAAGACAGTTGCCTGATCTTTGCTTGAATTTGAAATGTCCTGAGCAATATAGCTGGTAACAGGTCCAGTAATTAGCTGTCATTCCTTTCTCTCTAGCAAAATCTTAAATAAGAAGACTATATATTTTGAGAGCCCAACAATACTCTATTAGGCAGAATAGTTGAGCAGAGGAGAAAGGGGAGAAAGTTGGTGTTTTCTTCAAGTTTTTTTCTGCCTATATATTTTCCCAGGTGTAGCAAATCCACCCCTTTCCATCTCCTCCACTCCTTTCTGCTTGAATAAGTGTACTTTAATAGGAATGTTTGGATGCCACATGTTTTCTTGGACAACATTTCTTGTCAAACAGCAAATGCTCCAGTGAATGGAAGAATGCAATGAAGGGTTTAATTAATGCTTCTGTTATATGAAAACACAGTGTAAAAGGTAATGAAAGCCTCTTATTTAATTCAATAGAGTTGTCTTTTGATGCATTGTGCCATTTCTGACAATATTGCTTTCTTCGTGCAATTTGCGAGTGGAAGCCAATTCCTTAGCTCATGAAATTAAAATGGTCTGTTATTACATGAAATGCGAATTTCCAATTGACACTGTGCTATGGTGTCAAAAATGTTTAGCTTGGGCTGTTCAAAGAAAAGAAATTCCACTATTCCTCTGGAGAAATGAAATAAATAGCATGCTCCTGTGATTAAAGTTACTTTTAAAGTATTTAAAACATTTAGCTTCCTGTATACTAGGTCCTGCAAATCAGTGCAAATAAAATGATGTACAAAACCCAAGGGTTAAATAAATATTGGGGGCCTGATTCTTATTTATGCCCAGGCCACCTGGCATCACTTTTGAGGATACAAACTGAGTTTATATGTAATGTATTAATAATTTAATCTGCTCTTATTTTGCATAAATGAGAATCGGGCCCTGAAATTTCAAAGTGCCCAGAGAGTTCACATATCAAGACCTTGTATTATCTGCAATAAAAATATAAAAGGAAAAAAAAAAGACTTATACCTGCTTAGAATGAATGCTGTCCTTAATATGCCCTTACTTTCTTCTGTCATGACCCAAAGGTCTGATTTTTTTTGTGTGTGCTTCGGCACTAAGAATTATCCCCGTGGGTTTACAACTTCGTTGTACGGAGGAGTTCTGCTGCGCAGAGAACCCGCGTGCAAAGAAGTTTTCCCGCCACTTTGCAGGGAACTTTGCAGGGTGCATTTCCTTTGTAGCACAGAAATGCACGGTGCAAAGATTTCCCGCTCGTCGTATGCAAATTTGTGCCCCGCAATTGGCTAGTTCTAAATTATTCACACGTGGCGACTAGCGATTGGCCTGCTAGCCATATAAGAGGCTTGAGCAGTTTCCGCCCAAGCCGAAGAGGACTCCGCATCCATCTCGTGGGGACTCTGGGTGCGCGCGGCAGGGTAATAGAAACCCTGTGTGTCGCTCAGAGGAGTTTGGCGGCCTGATCCACCACCCACCTCTTCCCGTCCTCGAACGGAGCCTACTATAGGACGTAACGATGAGTTTAATGCGCGCTTGTCCTGGACATCCGGAGTTTGTCGTGTTCTGTCTGCGTGGAGCCTTGCAACCTCCACGTGTGTTCGTGTTTTTTGTTGTAACCGCAACTCAAGCAAGTTCTCAGCCTACACCACGACCATCTCGGTGTAAGTAAAATAATCTTAAAATCAACCGTTACATGTCTGTGCCTAATTCTAGCTCGGCGCCCGCCCTCTCCGACCCGGCCTGCCCGGGCTGCTGGCCACAGCCCGCGTGCAGAGCGACGTAAGCGACCCGGGGTCAGACCCGGCGCGCACACCTTCCATTAAATAAAAGGAATATTTTTGTGGTAAAGCATAATAATTTTCCCAAACCATCAATAACTGAATTTGTTCCTCTGTGATATTTCACCTATGCTGCTGTGGACTTTTTTTCAGAGATCTCAAAACTTTATAAAAATGCACAGCAATTCATCTTTCGAAGGGCCATTTTGTTATTGCTTTAATTATTACCGGTATTAGACTAATGTCTTGGGGCCTTGCATAGTCATGCACACGAGAATGCCATTGTGTTAGGCACTGTACAAAACACAAATCAGAAAAAGTGGTTTTAGAACATTCTTACTTGTTAATTAAAGGTCAGAAAAAAATTCTGACTGAAAACTAGGTACCTTTAAAATTAGTATAAATAGATTTGCCCATTTGAAATGATTAGATAACAAACAAGAAGGAAAGAAAAAAAATCACTAGGCATCTTTCTCAAACCACAAAAAACCACTAAAAGTTTTACAAGAAAATACCCCTTGCCTATACATTCCTTGCCCTTATGTACCCAATGGTTTTTTGCTTTGCAGTAGTAAACATTTTCATTTCTAGTTAGTGGTAGTTTACTTCTCCTTTGTGTTGCATTCTTTATTTTCCCCTTCTCATTATGGATCTAGTTTCTCTTTCCAGCTACATTTACATCCCAAATTACTTTAAAGCACACTTTAAATACTTGGTTACAACAAAAACCATTCCTGTGCATTTATTTATTTATTTTTGCAACTCTCTTTCTCCCCTTTTAAGTATATATTTTCATGTGATGACCTGTTTCACTTCTTGTGTCCTGAACACAAGACTGATAGTCACTGGCTTCAGAAATTCGATTTCTAAAAAGCTTATCATGTGGCTCTATTTAGGCAGATTTTTATATGGATGACAAAAGGTACATTCCTGACACAAAGTCTATTGCCTTGCCAAATGTCAGGCCTCTATTCCAAAGTCTGAGAGCCATACAGTATTTCAAACAAAAAGTCTCTAGACTTCTGCTTTGAAATTGTTTATCAGTCAATCCATGGCAAACAAAAGCTGCCATGGCTACTTGGGGATTTTTTCTTATAAAACTAAGTAGTCTTTATTAATTAAGTTCAGTGTCTTCCTTATTCTATGCAAGTTTTCCCCATCAGTGACATTAAGACTGCTCAGATTGGAAGGAACTCTGGAGACAATATTTTTATTGCTCTTCCTTTATTTCCTTATCAGGTTTATTTACCATTTGAGTTTTGCAATGCAGTGTTCTAGTATCTTAAAAACAGTTTAATTACTGATCTGTGCATTTAAACACCTTAAGTATTTTACAGGCTTCAGTTATGTTCACAAATAATATACCACTTCTTGTCCTGGGAAACTCCATGCGTTTTACATTCTTTTGTTCATTTTACCAAAGATTATATGGCATAGGTAGCATCTGCTAGGACCAACTAGTTTTTTCCTTGTTGCAAATGGTGTCTCCATAGATAAACTTGACAAAAATATATAGTTATGCTGCACAAGCTCTAAGCCAGACTTAAACAAGTAATTCAGCAGTTCCCCCTGACCTACCACAACTCATCAAACCACTGTGTTTCCAACTGAAGATGCTGACTTACATCTATCTCCTTTTGTGGTCTATGTTTTATAAATCAAATCAATTGCCAGTTACAAATTTAGATCTTAGTGTTCAATTTCAGTTTTATTATAGCTGTAATCTCACACCTGTCTTCACTTGCTCCAAATTGGCAAATTTTACAGTTAAATTTGGTAATCTTGCTTGTATAGGGTTTTTGTAATAAAAGAATTTATAAGGCACTTGGGTTTATACTTGGGTGTACAGCATTTTGGTGTCCCCACAAAGTGCTATAACATTATAAAAGCTCATGAGAGCTTTAAAAAAATTACAATTTAAAACTCTTAAATTGAGTAACTGCTTCTACCTGCCATGAACTGTTTGAGTATGGTAGCTATTTGCAAAGGGTACAGTCTGAACATACAGTGAATCTTTATGGAAAATAAAATTAGTCTTAAAAATCTCTGCCCATGATTTTCACAAAGGGCTGACCATGGAGCTACTTATCATATCATAAGTGAGAGTATGATAATATAAACCATTTAAAGGAGGTCAGATTTTTATAGGTTATGCTCTAAATTCCAGGGGCAATAATTCTTTGAGATATGATTAAGGCAAAAATTGCCGAAATAAAAAACAATAACAAACTCTGTAATGTATTTTGCTCCATGTACAGGTATTTTACGTCTGATTGCTGCTAACAGAAATACTCAGTTAATGTATGCTCCCCTCTGTAGCTCAAGTTGCAAATGCATGTTAATGCACTCATGTTATATTGGCTTTCAAACTCTGTCTCTAAGGCATGGATTTTCAACCAGGCTGCCATATTGTCCTGGGGTGCCCCAAGGTCCTTACAATGGTGCCATGGGATGCTACATAGTGTTAGCACTGTTAGGTTTACAAACATGATTCACAAGATAACCCCAGAGATTTCAAATAGAAATCCAGAGCTGTGATCTTTCTGGGCTCTTTGCAATAGAAAAACAAATTTATTGGGGTTGGCTTGGGGTTTTTTTGTTTGTTTGTTTGTTTGTTTTTTTAGTAAAAAAGAGAGAGAGTGAGATTTAATAGCTGGCCTAGTTTGAGGGGTGCCTTGAGTCTCCCCAGGGGTGTCTAAAGTCAAAAAAGTTGAAAACCAGTGCTCTAAGGGCTCTGAAGCAAGGTACATTTTGTAATATCTTTTATTGGGCCAAATGTGTAGTTGGGACAGGTATTAGACAACCTTTTGGGCACAAAGAGCCCTTCTTCAAGGATGACTGTCTACGAGTAGAAACTTTTAATCGGTTCATAGCAGATTACATTTATAAGGGGGTACAGGCTTGTTTCTCAATTAGATTTTCAATCTAATCTAATACATTTTTAGAAATACCTAAGAAATTGATTTTTAAATCGCATTAAATAACCCTCTTTCCACTTATTGCAAAACAAAGGTATTTTCTATATTGGAGTCTAACAATGAACGTTTTCTAAACAGAAGTTCCTTCAGTGTTCTCGGCTTTATTTTAAAACACTGTAATTGCTAAATGAAGTGCATATCTTTATTATGATAAAAACATATTTTATAGATTCATAGGTGTTAGGGTCAGTCAGTTGGTCATCGAGTCTGACCCCCTGCCCTGGGCAGGAAAGAGCGCTGTGGTCTTATGACCCCAGCCAGGTGCTTGTGCAGTCTCCTCTTGGTAGGGGAGAGCACCACCTCCCATGGAAGCCCGTTCCATATTCTGGCAACCCTTACTGTGAAGTTCTTTCTAATGTCCAATGTTACATAGTTATTACTTTTCTCCAAAAGACAATACTTGGCCCAGTTAAGAATCTGGCTTATGATTCTTAGCGAATCCTACAAAATAGCAGAGAATTAAAAATATAACTTGTTATTCATTAAATTACCAAGTACTTAAAGATAAGCAAGAAATATTGAGTTCATCATCATTTTAGCCAGCATTCACAGGGTAAAAAGTAAAATATCATTTTTGTTGGACCAAAAATGTTTCCTAACTAACAGTCTTGAGGCTTCTTCTGACTTCACAATTATCTTCTCTGTGGGATATTTACAGCCCTGCAAGCAACCTCAGTGAAATTGCACCTGACATTCAAATTGCAGATTTGAACTTTCCTACTTAAACTAAAACTCAGATTATAACAGAATTAGTTTAAATCATATTTCTCAGAGAAGACTGAAGTAATATTTACAGAAAACAAGCTAAATGAATGAGGGAATATGTCACACAGAAGCAGGGTGACCAGGTGCAATTATTGATCCTTCTAAATTCTGAGCACCTCATTATCAAGCTTGCACGTCCACCTTACCCTAATAAACCAACTCACCCTCCCCAATGACAGAAAATGATGCATTTCTCTTGCCCTGGACACCAGTCATCTTTCTTCAGATTCCTTTGGTTCCTTGAGTGCTTTGAGGTCAATTAAAAAATGAGTACCTTCCAAACAGACCAATAATTAGTTAACAGTCTCTTCATTAGGAGTCCCACAGGGAACATTAATTTACAAGAAGACCTGACCCTGCTGTCCTTGGACAGCCCTCAATAATAAGTCACAGAAGACGAGGCCAAGGCAAACCTGTTCGTACCAAGACTACACAGCTGTGAAAGAAAAAACTAGAGTCCCTAGAGCCTTCCTAACTAAACTATTAGAAGCAGCAGCACTACTGCTACACTCAGGTTCATTTTATTTTCCAAGCAGAGTTAGACAATTGGCTTTTGATAACACAGCTTTGTGAGGAGAAATTTTAGCTACCTCTTGGGTGTGTATTACTGACATTTTGCCCAGTGCTTTATGGAAAGCAAACTGTAAGGCTGTGATTCAACATCATGTAATTTTATTATCTCTCTTGTGTAGCAGGACTCTCTTGGGATGTCTAACTTCTTCCCCCTCGTGGAGTTAAAAGCAGGGGCATGGCTTCAACGCTCCAGTCCTCCTGGAAACAGGAAGATTGGAGCAGCCAGTGCTCCCCACACTATCCCCAGAGAAGGATCACTCTAGTCTGAGGAAGGCACCATGTGCAGGAAAGAGGACAGTTGCAGGATGAACAGCTGTACTGCTCCCTCCCCGGGAAGAAAATTACCACTGTTTCAAATGAATGCCTGTTGATGGCCTAAGTTTTTGTATTTTGGATGTCCTCTAAATATTATTTTCAGCATGATAGCCAGATCAAGAGATTATATGATATAAACAATCATTCAGCATTTATTTGGGTGAGTCAGAATGTGTCTGCGCTATAATCTAAAGATGTGACATCCTATACCTGACGCATGGTGTTTCTCAAACTAGATGTTCTCTCAGGATCCCAGAGACTGAGACTGGTTTTGTCATGTTAGGGGCTGGTGTGAAAAAAATCATATCTCAGTTAGCCAGGACTTTCGGGTTTTCAAGGTCAAGCTAGAGCCACACCAGGGTTTTAAGATTCTTATACCAGCTGGTGCCTAGGATTGACTCATGAAGGACTACATTTCTAAATGATGACTTTGAAAGTCCAGGGTTTTCTGCAGTTCATTGGAATCTCACCTATGAAACCAAAACATTTCCCTGAAGTGCTTTAGAAACAATATTTCCTGGGGGAAAAATGCTTCTCTAGCAAATGTTCTCCCCTTATTCAGAATAACTGCACCTCTAGGCTAAGGACAGAAATTACACACAAACTGGTACAAGTGATTGGAAATCAGTTCAAATCTGTAACACTATAGAAGTTCAGAGCACTTGAACTGCTTTCCTGGTTGTTGAAACTGGTTAAAGATAAGTCTGATACTACTGCCATCCAGGTTTAACTGATTTAGGCTAAATCAGTTTATTGACCTTCTGTCCCAGATCCCCTCCAGATTCAAGTTAACTTACAGTCCCCCAGCATCCCAGAATTCTTTGCCTCCCCCCCCACACTGCAGGGTGGGTAGGATAGCTTTGGCTCAAGCTGTCTGCTCTAGCTGAGCAGGAAACAATGCTCTAGCACCCCCTGGCTTCTGGCCTGGGCCAGTGAAGGCAGACAGCTGCATTTCTGGAATCAGGGGAAGTACTGAGGTCCTGGAGGGGAGGGGAGTCGGGTGTCCAAGAAGAGTGGTCATTCCTTAAGGAGACGATCCTGCATGCCCAAAGGGAGGTAATCCCAACAAGGATCAAAGGGGGCAAGAGGGCACAAAAGCCCCCATGGCTCACCAAAAGCATACGGGAATGTCTCTTAGCTAAAAGGGAGGCGTACACCCAATGGAAGGGAGGGGCCATCACCAGGGAGGACTATACCTTGGTTGCTCGGGGCTGCAGGTTGGCAGTCAGGAAGGCCAAGGCGGAGATGGAACTGGGACTAGTTACCTGAATCATGGACAACAAGAAGTCCTTTTTTAAATACATAGGGGGCAAAAAAGGTACCGGGTAACGTGGCGCCTCTGCAAGACATACTAGGAAATCTGGTTGTCACACCAGATGACAAGGCTAACCTATTTAACGATTTCTTTGCCTCCATTTTCCTGAACAGGGACCAGATCAGCCCTTCTGCCAGGACCCCCTCAGGCCCTGGGGGAGGCACACCCAGGCCTAGGGTCAGTGAGAATCTAGTCAGGAAACTTCTGGAGAGACTGGACATATTTAAATCAGCTGGTCCTGACGACCTCCACCCCAGAGTGCTGAGGGAATTAGCAGAGGTCATTGTGGGACCCCTGGCATGGTTCTACAAGCACTCGTGGTGCTCTGCTATGGTGTCCGAGGACTGGAAAAGGGCCAACGTGGTTCCCATTTTCAAAAAAGGGAGGAAGGAGGACATAGGGAACTACAGGCCAGTTAGTCTTACCTCGATCCTGGGTAAGCTTTTTGAGAGAATTATCCTGGCGCATGTCTGCGGGGGGCCAGCAGGGGAGGTTATGCTTAGGGGCAACCAACATGGGTTCATTAGAGGCAGCTCCTGTCAGACCAACCTGGTGACCTTCTATGACCAGGTCACAAAATCCTTAGATGCAGGGGTAGCAGTGGACGTAGTCTTTCAGGACTTCAGGAAGGCCTTCAACACTGTCTCTCACCCCATTCTCATTAAAAAACTAGGGGACTGTGGCATTGACACCTACACAGCCAAATGGGTTGCTAAGTGGCTGGAGGGCTGCACCCAGAGAGTGGTGGTGGATGGGTCATTTTCAACCTGGAGGGATGTGGGGAGTGGGGTCACCCAGGGCTCAGTCCTCGGACCCGCGCTGTTCAACATCTTAATCAGCAACTTGGACGAGGGGGTAAAAGCACCCTATTCAAATTTGCTGATGACACTAAGATGTGAGGGGATTTGGGCATGCTAGCAGGGAGGAATAAGCTGCAATTGGACCTGGACAGGTTACAGGGGTGGGCAGGTGAGAACAGGATGGGTTTCAACACTGACAAGTGCAAGGTGCTGCACCTGGGGGGGGAAGAACCAGCAGCATACCTACAGGCTAGGGAACTCCCTTCTTGTCAGTGTAGAGGCAGAAAAGGATCGTGGAGTCATTATTGATGCCAAAATGAACATGGGCCGACAGTGTGGGGACATGGTCAGCAGGGACAACCACACCTTTTCATGCATCCACAGATGAATATCGAGTCGGTCCAAGGGGGTGATCCTCCCCCTCTATGCGGCACTGGTCAGGCCGCAGTTGGAGTACTGCGTCCAGTTCTGGGTGCTGCACTTCAGGAGGGATGTGGACAGCATTGAGAGGGTTCAGAGGAGGGCCACCCATGTGATCAGGGGGCAGCAGGGCAGGCCCTATGAGGAGAGGCTAAGGGACCTGAATCTGTTCAGCCTCCACAAGAGAAGGCTGAGGGGGGGTCTAGTGGCCTGTTACAAACTAGTCAGAGGGGACCAGCAGGTACTGGGGGAGTCCCTGTTCCCCTGAGCACTACCAGGAGTGACTAGTAATAACGACCACAAGCTGGCAGAGGGTAGATTCAGACTAGACATCAGGAGGCGCTACTTAAGTCAGAGTGGCTAGGATCTGGAACCAACTTCCAAGCAAAGTGGTGCTGGCTCCTACCCTGGGGGTCTTTAAGAGGAGGTTAGATGAACACCTTGCTGGGGTCATTTGACCCCAGTACTTTTTCCTGCTATGGGAGGGGGTCAGACTTGATGATCTGATCAGGTACCTTCTGACCCTGCCAACTCTGAAACTATGAAGTGAATGTCTGTTCACTTGCTTATCAGTTCAATCTACACAGCTTGGACTAACTCACAAAGACTGAATTGATTCAGACTCTGGGTTTTTGACTGTCTGTATTTAGCTCTAATGTCATCTAGGTACTATTATACTGAAACAATGACCACAAAAAAAACACACCTTTTTTAAAATCCTCAGATCATAACAAGTATCTCTGGAACCATTTCAGATTTCCACCATTTTTTCCATTCCCTGAAAATCTGGGTCCTGTGTTAGTACACACAACCTCTCATATTTAGGAGGGCTTCGCCAGCTTTTCTATTATTGTCTTTGCCTAGTTGCCCTGTATAGCTTGTGATACTTGCCAAGGTTCAAGGTCTTAAAAAAAAAAAAAAATCAATAACTGCATGTAAGAGTTCCTTGACCTTCAAGTTTTTTTTAATGGTAAACGTTTGACCTTTATGATTAAAGATCAACTTGAAAGAAAATACCCAAGCCTCCTCTCATAACCACATCACTACAGAAGGCCTTTTCTACTGGGAGAACAAAAGGGCCCCATGTATTTTAATAGTCTTAATAGAAATGCCTGGACATTGAAGCATAGTCTAATAAGCTAAAATGTGCTTGACCTCTGACTTCTGTGGAAACATTATTATTCTATTAATATACCTTTCCCCTGTCTATGGGTCATAATTTATCCTCCAAAAGATAAATTAATTTTCTTTTCATTCTTTAAGGAGGAGACATTTGTACACACTATTTCTGTTGACTTGCTGTTCAGCTGCAAATCTACAGAATACATCACCTCCCAAACCTTGCAATCCTTGATTCAATTGGGAAATGCCTTTCAGAAATTTGTTTTGATAAAGGTTTAATTCACTCATCCCAATACACAGGTTTCAGATATAGGGGCCAAATGGGCCCTGCAGATTCTATGTTTGTTGAACAGGCTGGGGAACCTTTCCCCACCCCACCATTACAAATAAAACCTGTATCAAACAGGGTATTTTTCTTCTTTTGTTTTTCAGGTGGTTTTATATTTATATCTCCACAAAGATTTTTTTCCTCTACAGAGAAGGTAAGAAACAGTCTGATAGTATGCACGAGGGTGGGAGTGAGACACCCACATATACACCTCCCCTTCCCCCACCCCCACCAACATACCTTATTTCACTTCACTCCCACCCTCGTGGGTGAAAGGGCCCAGCCCGGCCAACACACAGATTGCAGGCAAGGCTGCTGCTGTCACTGCTGCAGCTACTGGAGAACCTGCTTGGCTTCCCCAGTGTCTTGCTTGCTCTGGGCAGCAGGTAGAGAAGCAACAGGGGTGGAGAGAGGGGCAAGGCAGGGGAGAGCTGCAGCTGGGTGAGCATGGAGCATAGGGCTGAGGCTGGCAGCAGCACGGATCCCATGCCCAAGGAGGCAGCAGCAATGTGAAGCTCTGGTGGGCAGGGTGTAGGCATGAGAGAAGGTAGGGGGTATGGGAACCCTCCCCGCCAATGGTGTGCAGCCCCTGCAGGCAGCAGCAGCTGGTGGAGGTGCTCAGGGCAGGGTGCTCATGCCCAGCACAGGTACTGACACCTAGTGGCACACAGCTCCAGCCAGCTCTTCACATGGGTGCGAGGAGTGCAGTTTGGCTGAGCCACCTTTATTGCTGGGGCTCTGTGCCATGTACGTGCAACTACTGTACTCCCAAGCCATTTGAGTGTCAGGGGGCATGGGAGGCAGCCAGATCCAGCACATGGAACTTCCCTCTGGTGGTGTGCGAGTGCAGGAGTTGCATGTGTGCAGCAGGGAGCCCTAACGACACAGACAGGCTGGGCAGGCTGAGCTTCTCACTGCAATGTGCGGCACTGGCCGGAGCCGTGTGCTGCTAGGTGCCAGTGCCTGCACCAGTCACAAGCACCCTGAGTGCCCCTGCTTGCTGCTTCTACTTCTGCCTGCAGGGGCTGTGTGCTATGTGAGGAGTGTGGGGGGGATCCCCACACCCTCCATTCTTCCTCACACACCTCCCCACACCCCACCATACACACACACCCCACACTCCATATCGCGCACACACAGACACACAATACAAGAATAAGACTTTATTTTTGAGTTATTATGCAATCACCTCTATGTACAGTATGCAAACACAAATCATGAGAAATATTTTTTGTAGTCAAATTAAAATTTGTTACAGTAGGTGCTTGACTTTTAGTGTATGATTATTTTTTTCTGGTGCTAAGATGGCAAACTCCTGCCCCCAAAGGAGTATTTGTCAGGAATATTTGTCAGGGCCAAGGAGAGGGACTTCTGGTGGCAAAGGTGAGGGTTAGGGGCAGGACTTCTGGTCCCAAGATGTTGACCAGGGGGCAGGGCAACTGTCAAGGGGTGAGACTACCCTTGTGGCCCTTGAAAGCTCACTAAACCCCATTAAATGCCTCTTCTGCTGAAATAATTGCCTGTCCCTCGTATAAGAGGACTCTTTGTTGAGGTAATGATGATGGAGGTCCGAGAGTAAAGGAAATATGTCATCACAGGGTGTGTCTACATGAGATGTTTACTGTGGAGTGGGATAATTAGTTCTACATTAAATGTCTTGCATCTGCACATGGAGCCCTATTAAGGCACAGAAAACTAATCAACTCCTCAGCACAGTAGCACTTGTAAATATAAGTACTACCCTGCTAGAGTATTTTACTCTGCAGCAGCACATGTGTAGACACTGATATGGCTAACTGGGTCATGATGAGGTGCTTCAGTGTGGGAGTGGGGAGGGGCCTACCTGCTGGTTAGCCCCACACTGGAGCACCCTTGTGTCCCAACCAGCCACTTGACAGCATATTGAGCACAGGGGAGCAGCCCTGGTCTGGCAAACTGATCCCCTGGACCTCATTCTAGCTGGGGCTGCTCCAACCTTGCTCAACATGCTCCAGCCCTGGGTGCACATTCAAACAGTGTGCCCAGAAGCAATAAACTCCACAGTGATACAAACCAGAGTTTATTGCTGCATGCCAATAGCATATGTAGACATGCCAACAGAACTCTACTACTGTTACTCCCACTGGTTAGGTTTGTAAGGGATACCCTAAGTTTTTTCTCTAAATCAGAGCCAACATGAATGGCCAATTATGTACTGCTCAGCCATCCTAAAATACCCAGAGCAGAAGGTTGAAAGTGTTCTAACTATGCTCCTGCTACACCTCTCACACACCCAGACACAGAAGAATACAAATTGTGAATGTTCAGAGGAGTTTCACAAGTAATTTTAGAGATTAATTGGTGATTCTGTTTACAGGTGACCCTTGCCATTCGCGGGGGATACATTCTTGCATCCCCTGCAAAAGGTGAAATCTGCGAATAAGGCACTGCGTTCATGAACTCAGTGCCCCCAGTGGCTGGGGCGGGGGGAAGGGAGCGGGGGGAGCATGGCTTCGTTGGCAGCGCTGGGAGCCCAGAAGCAACAAGTGCGGAGCTCCAGAGGACTTCCTTTAAGTATATTTAAGAATCGGGCTCAGCATTCACAAATATTTGAAATTGCAAATGCTGAACCCACAAATTTTATTTAGTGAGGGTGGCCTGTATATATATTCGGAAAAGTAATCATATCAGAGATGACTATGGCAGTTTCTTAAACTAGTGGAGATAAATCCAAGAAACAGAGATGGACCATACTACAGTTAATCAGGTAATTTGATTTATTACAAAAATTCAAAAGCTTTTTTGCTGTGAGTTGTAAAAATGGTTCCAATTCTGGCACAACTATAGCAGTAATATATGTTACAGTACTTTCAGCTGAGAGCATTCAGCCCTGATTTTTTTCCTATTTAGGTGGCATTTAAGTTCGCTAAATGCAAGTTAAAAACAAAACAGAAACAACAACAAAACCCCCCCACAAATATTTGGCTCACTGAACTTGGACCTCTCAAGTTCTCACTGATCTAATTATCTGTGATACTGAGTTTTACTGCCAACGGCACTGGCTTTCATTGCTATCAAATTTAATGTTTTTAAATCTCCTAATAAACTCAAGTTATCCTTTTTCTTTACACTGTGCCAACAGTACATAAGGAAGACAGATTTTATTTTACTTTGCTGACATATAAAAGGGAGGAAAAGTAGCTGCAAGGAATAAAGGGTCTCCAAGTGTTGGTAGGTTAAATTAATTACAGTATATTCATCAATAAATAACATTGCGAAGAGGGACAGAAGGTGAGAAAATTGAGAGAGACAAGTAAATGCCCATATCTTTTTTTTTTTTTAAAAGAGTTTCCCAGAAAATCCCTCAAAGATCTTAAATGACTAAGGAGCCTAGTTCTATACCCCTAAAAGGTAATTTGACTCTCATTGACTTTCTTGGGCTGTTCCTGTGGTGACACTGGTATGCTCAGACACATTCTTTGGAACAAAAGGGAAATAACAATTTAACCCAAAGTTATTTACTTATATCTGAGACATAAGTAGGTATTTGGGCACACACAGCAAAGGTGGAGAGGTGCTGATGCTGAGTTTTGGGGAGAGATGTAGCCAAGCACTAGAAAGTCTGACCTCCTCACACATAGGGCTTTGCCTCCCTAGTGAAAACTGCTGCTGCGGCTGCACTGTGGGGTCCCTGGGAACCACCATTCTACCGGCTGCTGTAAATTGGCACCCAGAACTGGTGCCCCACATGCCCAGCCCTAGTTATCTTCCTGACCTTCATGAACAATTATAATATGACTGATCAAACAGCATGGCAAATATATATTTTCCCCAGGGATATATCCAGGATGGATACCGTGCCATAGATGCATCCACATTTCAGGCCACTATAACAGGACAGCAGCAGCCAAAGACCTTTATTTAAGTCCTCGAAGCAAGTAAGAATCCCACCACTGTTCTCCTCCATTCTCAGCAGCAAGACACTTTCCTCTCTTTCCCTCCCACTGTCCACTATGCCACTGTCTGCAGGTGTCCCAGGGATGGGGGCAGGGTGAGGTTCCAGAGCCATTCCTGCCCAGTTCAGCCACATGGAGCCAGGGACTGCAGCAGGCAGGGTCCTTCTCTATGCCCAGTCCCCCTGGGTGTTCCCTGCCAGCCCAAAAACAGGTTCAGAAGGGAACCTACTAGCTGCCACTGCTATATGTAGCTGAGCTTGGGTCCACAGAGCAGGAATGGCTCTGGAGTGCTCCCGGTCAGTTGGAGACTCTGGCAGCAGTGGGTGGGGGTAACTCTACTAACAAATAAGTCAGAACAATTTATTGAAAGGAAAAAGAGAGAGAGCAAGCTCTCACACACACTCCTGTCCAGTAAATAATCTCTTCCCTGAGATAGCACTTTTTAAAATTACATATTAGAGACTAAAGATGCCACTAAGTATATATAATATCAGCTAATGGCTCTCAGGTAGCTTTGCATTTAAAAAAAAAAGAAGTATAGGTTTATAACAAGGAATATTAACACACAGGAGATACTAACTATACTAGAAGTTATGTTAAAACCAAAAGAGTAGGTCTAGTATGACTTACAGTAAAAGAAACCTTCAAAAATATTAATTTCTTTCATTTCAATTTGGTTTTTTTGTAGTAACTTTTCTATATTCCAGAACGATTTTTTGTTTGCTTTAACTGATACAATGGAGAGAGAGAGGTAGTTATCTTTGTTAGTCTGAAGTCAGGCAAAATGCAGGGCAGGGTGGCACCTTACAAACTGATGTGTTCAGAAAGGCCTAAGTTTCTGTAGGCAACAGCCTAGATCATCAGATGCTAAGTAGCATATGACAAAGTTGTAGCTGTCACCTATGAAACCTTATGCCTTTCTGAATGGATTACTCTCTAAGGGTCACTAAGGATTAGTTTCTGAATGAATTAGTCTCCACAGTTACGGACAGACATTACACATAAACTGGTTTAAGTGATCAGAAACTGATTTAAACCCATAGCAGAACAGATGTTCAGGGCACATAAACCAGTTTGAAAATGGCTAAAACTGGTTTGAGATAAACCTGGTTGAATGTAGTATCAGACTTAGCTGATTTGGGTAAAACCAGTTTATACAATGTCTGCCCCAGACCCCTGGCTGGTTTAAGATAAACCAGACACCCCCAGCATCCCAGTATGCTCTCTGGGCTTGACAGGGCTCTCTGCTCCACAGCAAGGCTGCCCCTCTGCTCCATGGCCAGAGCTCCAACAGAGACTTGCAAGCACAGAGCATCTGCCTGGCTTCTCCCTAAGCAGGGATTATTACCCCCTCACCTAGTGAGGTTAGCCTAACCTGCAAAGATTGCATCAATTCAGGATCAGGCTTTTTGAATGTCTGTTTCTAGCCCAAGGGTACATCCCCACACTTGCAGAGGTGAGCATTTCCAGGGGCACAAAAAGCAGTGGCACACATTTGTGCTATTGCTTTGTGCCCCAGGGCATGCCCGTACACATGCACTCTGGCACATGCCAAATTGTCCCAGGTGGGGTAGGGGAGGCTAGAGCCAGCACCTGCACTGGCCCCAGCAGCCATACTTAGGATCCTGGGGGCCTCCCAGGGCAGCAGCAGTGCTAATCTGGCCACACAGAGCCTGTCTAGCAGCCAGAGTGTGGTTCTGGATGGCCAGGCTCTGTTTCTGGCACTGAACACTGGTCACACCAGACACTGGTATCACTGGACATCCCAGTATCAAATTTTGGCACCATGCTGTGCACAAATGCACATTCGCCACATGCAGTTTGAAGCATCACAAACAGGTTTCAGGAGCCACAAATTGCATGTGTACACTCATGTGGATGCACCCTAAATTTCCACCCTGCCCTGCCTTCTGACTGATGAAATAAAGTTCACATGATAGGCACAATTATCTTTAATGAATGCATTCTTGAAAACCTTGGCTGTATCCTCTGCCCACAGTATATGGCAGCAGATTTGAGCTCTTACAATATGCTATCAATCTTCTCCTCCAAATTGCAAATTCACTTTTGAGTGATTGAGTCCATTGGCACCAATTTTGGCTGACACTTAAAGGAGAGACAACTTAAAATGAGAACCAGATGACTACTGTACTGTTTTAACATTTCTTTGGAAATACTCTGACTCTTCTATCACATGGATAGAACATCCATATGAAAACAGACAATGTGAAAACATTGTATAGCACGGTTATATTGGTCTGCTTTACTGAAGTAAATTACAATATAGTTATAAATATATGTTACAATATATTAAACTAAAAAAAGTGTCTTTCAATGGAGTCCAACTGACATCTGAAGCCAATATTGCATATTCTCATTACAGAATTCTATTCCCTTTTTAAACTCTAAAAGCATAAACTCAGGAAGTAATCCTTGATGCCATATAATACTTTACTATCACCTTACATGATTCATTGCACTCACCCAAATTTAAGGTTGTGCTCTAATATTTGCAAAACTATCTAGCAAGTTCAAAAGCAACTCATTCCTGAAATCACTTGTGCAAGTCGGTAATCCATTAAACTCAATGGGACTTGTACACATAAAGTTACTCAGGCATAAGGTTTTATAGAATAAAGACCCAAGTGAGAACAGAGTACTAGATATCAGAATTTATCTTGATTTTCCTTTCCTTAATTTTTCATCTACAGAAAGGGCTTTGCCCTTCACATGCCAACGGTGGTAATTACATAGCTGTATAATGGCAATGTTTGGCACTCGGCCCAGTTTTGATTCTCTTTCTGTCTGTACTGACAGGCATATCTCTTTTGGAAGCAAAACAGAGGAAGATAAGGGTATTCCCACCCTTTAGCCCAAATGCCTAATGGCCAGAACAGCAGCAGGTAATGTTTTCAAGGTGAAGGCCAAAACAACCCAGCTTGGGTCAGAGGTAGGCCAGTGCTTCTGACCCAGGAGCTGACACTTCTACTGATGCTTCTCACTTTCACTGAGCTATGGCGTGGGCTTTTCCATAGTGTGGTTCCCCTGTCACCAGAACACCACCAAAGCCTTCCTACCGCTTAAATACCACCAAAGTCCCCAAGCTCCATGGGCTTTATCCAACCCATAGCCTAGAGAACTTGTTCAGGGGTGGGTGGGGGAGAGACCTTTCCTCTAGCTTGCTGTCCTCCTTATGATCCCGTACATCTTCTTGTCCTGGCTGCCCAGTGGACCAGCTTCAAGAGAAGGGCTACAGAGTGCTTGGAGTGATGCCTAGCATGTAGCCTAGGGAAATGGGCGATATATGTTCAAATATGGGTATCAGGAGCCTAGAATCTAGGTCTTCCATTCCTTGGATAGGTACCTTAGCTACTAGACAATAAGGTTGGAAAAATTATCATTCCTCCTTTTGTAAAAACATCCACTGCTTGTACTTTTTCTGTGATTAAGGTTTCAGGATTTAGATGGAATTATGCACATGCTAGGTGATTCTGTTTCACACCAGATACCTGTGCAGACTACAGAGCATGCTCAGAAAGGAAGCACAGGACATGTACAGTTTGGATTCCATATGTATCAAAAATTTGTTATTCAGTTATGTAAATGTCACTCAGGCAAATGATGGGTAAAATGAGATTTAGTCTTAAAGTGTCCAATATGTTCATAGCTATATGCTATGTCATATGATCGCTGAAAGCTCAAGTTTTACTATTTTGGGCCACGTACAACATAAAATGAAATCACATTCTATATTTGTAAATGAAATATTTTGGTACATAATTAAATAGGATGTTTTACATATTAGAAAGAAAAACCATTATTAGAAGTTACATATAACTTGATTTAATGATTCCTTATTACAGCCTATAAATGTCTTACTAAAGTCCATGACCATTTATGCATAGTCTTGCAATAAGGCCAGCGTTGTCCCACACAATTTCTACCTGCTAAAATTCAAGGAGTTTGATCCAAGGAAGACCTTGCTCTGGGCACTTCTTCCCTCCCACTGGTATTCCATGCTGGCTGCCAGAATTTTATGTTACTGTAGGAAAAGTTTAACACTGTAAGTATGAGACCAGAATGTTCAAAAGCAGGAAGGTTAGATTAGAAGATTTGAAAAGCCTCATAGAACCCAAATCCTTACCTAAAAATTTACAAGTATGTGTTTCTGTTTCTTGTACATTGCTACCTCCATTCTCCTTATCAGATAACTGATTTCATTTCTATCTTTCCTATTCCTTCATGATCAAAGATATGCCCTCAAGACCTTCAGTATCCAAATGCCCTGCTTGTGATTGGATATTTAAGATAAATCCTTAGCGTACAGATACTGAGCTCTGTTGGATATTGGAAGCAATCTAGCATAGCAACACAGAGCAACATGCTGGTGAATTTGCTTCACTGAGAAGTAAGTATAGCATCTATATCTGTATTTATATCACTCCTTTAGCAGCCTAAATAAGCCTGGTAATGAGTGCCATCAGAGGTACTGAGAACTTACTGGGAATCAATGTTCAGCACATGACAGGATCAGGCGCTCTAAAATCCTACACATATTATAAATCTTATTATTCCTATTAACATAACCTATCTTCCCAAAAAGGAAAAAGGAAATCTCAAGTAATCACAAAACTAACAGCAGCCATATGTGGAAGTTCTCACGAAAACTGGTGAGAACTTATGCTAGCAGTTCAATTTTCATAGGTAGTTCGCTAGATCTATGGAGAGAAGATGGATACCTTGTGGAAAGATTGGAAGCTTCAGCCAAAGTGCTTCAAGTACTGAATTTTATAGGGTGTCTAGAGCATTCTGTGTTTCATGATTCCTGCCTTTTTAAAGACAGACACTTCATGTCAACTAGGATCTGCAACTGATACAGACTTTGAGAAGAGAATGAGGAGCAGTGATTTCATGCTAATTTGATGCATCATTTAGAGTCAAGATAGTATCTAAGACTTGTTTGACAGGGTACATGCAAAGAATAAAATGATCAAACTAAAACCTTGTCAGTTATTTTATTAGCAAATCAAGTTCCCAAAAAGTCAGTGTTACTGAATTTCCATTACAAGGGATTGTATCATCAGAACAGGTTTCTTTAGATGAAAGCTACAGATAATATAGTGAGTGAACTCCATACAGGTGAAAGTGCAATTGTTCAAAGACCATTCAAAGATCTATTTCCCTGTAAAATACCATACAATCAGGTTGTCTTTGAATGATTACATTTTACCTTATTAAATCCTGCCATAGCCTTGCATGAACATTTCTGTATTTCTTAAAAGACTACTACACAGAGATGAACAAAGCTCACTAGTTTTGTTTCATAGGGAATCAATCATACATCATGCTCAGGTTTGATATATATGGGTTTGGCATTTGAATTTCCTTTTCTCACTTCCCTCAAGTTTGAATATGTCCAAAATCCCAGTGCATCCTCAGTTAAAACTACCATTTTATTCTTGTCTTACACTGCACAACGTAGAGCATTGCATACTTCCAAAGCCACAACATGACCTGGCACATATAGATGAAGGGTGGGTCCATGTTCACAGAGCTATTAGACAGAGCACCCAAGTTAGGAGGATGTGAAAAAAAACCCAAACTATTAAAGTTTATGAAAGGGAAGAGAGAGAAAAAAAAAGATTCAAGAACATTCCTAATGTAAGAAGTAATTATTTTAATATTAGTCTTGTAGGACTTATATGAATTTAATTTGAAAATTCTGATAGCAACTTCATAACATGTGTAACATTATAGCTTACAGTTAAAGTAAAAACTATTAGAGTTAGGTCAAAAGTCAGATCTTATTCCACATATTAGGTACCTAAGAATGATTCTATCTGAGTTCCTGAGAAATCCATTGAGTTATTGAAGGCATTCCCTAATTTTAAGTTTTCAGGTTTAGATGGTTTAAACAGCAACTGCACTTAAACCGTTAATGATTCTGTTGCAAAAATATATGCAAATGTATTCAGATTTTGCAAAAAAAAGTCATATAGCTCTATTATTACATTAGCATCTGGAATTTTATTTTAAAATCTTTGTTTCACAGTAATTACTAGATGATTGGTGTTAGTATATTTTTTTACACCTAATGGTGATAGTTAATTATTGAACAGGTGAACAAATCATGGAGACAAAATGTGAAGAGAGTTAAAATTTTATAGAACAGTTCATGAAAAAAATTCCCTCCCCTGAGAAAAAAATAGAGCTTGTTAAAATCAAAAATTTGGGTATTTTTATGTGAAATATTATATCAATCCCTTGATAATTTGGCAAGAAATTTTGGGGGAAAAAATTAATTGGATTTTTATAACTCTAAAACTGTTTTTCTCAATACCACAGTTAAAGCAAATTAGATTTTTATACAACCTAAAATAAAGTAAATTATTTTTAGAATTTGCTTTACATTCAGTTTCAATGCATACTACTGAAATCAGGTATATTTAACTATAATCAGTTTCAGTAATTTAAATATGTTTTTAATTTTTAAGATACAGCCAGCTGAAACACTTCAAAGGTGAACTAAAGCAATATTGTAACGTAAACTTAAAGAAAAAGCAACAACTAAACTGCCAAAAAGAAGACATTTTAGGAAATGTGCCAATTGGTTTCTGGATTGCACAGGAAATAATTCCGCATATTATGAAGCAGTACAACAGCTGTGAATGATAAATGTGCAGTTTTTCAGGAAGTATCTTGAAACACACTTCTAGCAACCGGAGGGTGCAAATGTTTTTCCCTAATCCTATTCTTATGGATTAAAATGAAAAAAAAAATTAAATGAAGACAGGATATTTCTTAGTCTAGGCAAAGACAGTGTGGTGCATTACAACCAGGGATCCTGGTTTTCTCCTGATAAAAAAAAAAAATCCCCAATTTTCAGATTAAAAAAAGGAACCCAATATCCACATTTTTCCATGATTAAAATGAAACAGCACTATATATATATTAGTGGTGTTTTATTTTAATCGCTGAAAAATGTCGATGTTGGGTTACTTTGGGGATTTTTTTTTTTTATCAAAGAAAACCAGGATCCCTGATTATAACCATTCATCCAGGGTTTACATAGCAGGCACAGTATCTGGACATAGAGTGAATGAGCACAATACAGGTGTTTCATATATAAAATAAAGCAAAGTTCTCTTCCAATTTGTCATGTATTGATGATAGAAAAGAAAGAGTGGCTCCTACACTTTGGAACAAGAATTAGACAAGACATCCCTCTGTTCCAGCTTTCCTTAGGCTCAATTTCCATGATTGTCTTCAGCTGTGATAATTGACATGCCCCACAGGCAGTTCCTCTTTCTAATTCCCAAATCCATGCAAGTGGTTTAACAGCTGCAAGCAAAGGCTAATTATAAATGGATCCACGTCAGAATGGCAGGTAGTTTCAGGTGGAGTCCCACAGGAGTATGTCCTGGGCCCAGTTCTAGTCAATGTGTTTATTAATTATTTGGATGCTGGAATAAACAGATTCTTGAGCAAATTTGCAGATGACATGAAACTGAAAAGGACTGTGAAAACACTGGAGGATAGGAGCGTAATTCAGAGGAATCTTGACAGAGGTAAAAGCTCACTTGGGTGAAGTTCAATCCTGACAAATGCAAGGCGTTACTCCTCAGGACGAATAATCAAAAATACAAATTCAAAATGGGTGACACTTGGCTGCATGGTAGCACCAAGGGAAGGATCTGGGAATCTTGGTACATCACCGACGCAAGCCTATCACAAGTCTGCTGTGTAATGTAGTGGCACAAACAGTGAGTGTGGTTTTGGGATGCATTAATTAGTTACAGAACAAAGGAGGTGATAACGTCTCTTTACTCAGCACTTATTAGGCTTCATCTGTATTACTGTGTGAAATTTTGTTTTCCACATTTCGAAACAGAGCTTTGAGAAGGTTCATGAGAGGAAAACAAAAATGATAAAGGCTTTGGAAGGCAAGGCATAAATAGAGAAGTTTTTGGAGAGTGTTTGGGACAACTTCCTGGTGCAAGTGCTGGAGCAACCAACTAGGGGCCATGCTCTTTTTGACCTACTGCTCACAAATAGGGATGAATTGTTGGGGAATGTACTAGTGGATGGCAACTTGGGCACCAGCGACCATGAAATTATTGAAATCAGGATCCTGAGGAAAGGAAGGATGGAAAGCAGCAGAGTAAGGAACCCGTACTTCAGAAAAGCAGATTTCAACTCACTCAGGGAATTCATGGGTGGGCTTCCCTGGGAAGCCTGTCTGAGGAGGAGAGGAGTCCAGGACAGCTGGCTGTACTTTAAAGAAGCCTTACTGAGAGTGCAGGAAGAAGGCATTCTGATGAGCAGGAAGACTAGCAAGCATGGCAGAAGACCAGCTTGGCTGAGCAGGGAAATCTTCAGAAAACTAAATCGCAAAAAGGAAGCTTATAAGAAGCAGAAACTTGGACAAACTACTAAGGAGGAGTATAAATGTATTGCTCAGGCATGCAGGGATGAAGTCAGGAAGGCTGAAGCGCAACTGGAGTTGCAGCTAGCAAGGGACATGAAGGGTAACAAAAGGTTTCTACAAGTAAGTCACTACCAAGATGATGATCAGGGAAAGGGTGGGTCCCTTACTGAACGGGGGAGGAACCCTAATGACAGAGGATGCAGAAAAGGCTGAAATATTCAATGCCTTTTTCACCTCAGTCTTCACAGGCAAGGTCAGCTCCCAGACTACTGCACCTGGCAGTACTGTTCTGGGGAGTTAAGCATCCAACAGTGGAAAAAGAACAGATTAGGGACTATCTAAAGATGCTAGACATATACAAGTCTATGGGGCTGGATGGGATGCACCCAAGGGTTCTGAGACATTGGCTGATATAATTGTGGGGCCACTGGCTACCATCTTTGAAAACTCATGGCTATCAGGAGAGGTCCAGGATGATTAGAAAAGGGCAAACATAGTGCCCATATTGAAGAAAGGGCAAAAGGAGGAGCCAGGGAAGTACAGACAAGTCAGCCTCACCTTAGTCCCTGGAAAAGTCATGGAGCAGTCCTCAAGACATCCATTTCTAAGAACTTGGTGAAGAAGGTGATTAGTGGGGATCCTGGTTTCCTCTGATAAACAAGTCCCAATTTTTGGAATTAAAAAGTAATCCATATTTTTATGCAGTTAAAATGAAACACCATTATACATATATCTATTTATTAGTGGTGTTTTATTTTAATCACATCAAAATGTGGATTTTGGGTTACATTTTTAATTTTTTTTTTATCAGAGAAAACCAGGATCCCTGGTGATTAGAGATAGTCAGCATGGATTCACCAAGGCCAAGTCATGCCTGATGAACCTGATTGCCTTCTATGATGAGACGACTGTCTCTGTGAATGCAGGGAGACCAGTGGATGTGGTATACCTTGATTTCAGCAAGGCCTTTGATATGGTCTCCCATAACATTCTCACAGGCAAATTAGGAAATAAGGGTTGGATGAATAGACTGTAAGGTGGATAGAAAACTGGCTGGGACATTGGGTTCATAGGGTAGTAATCAATGGTTCAAGGTCTAGTTTGCAGCTGGTACCAACTGGTTTTGTTCAATATCTTCATTAATTAACTGGAAGGTGGGATGGATTGCACCCTCAGCAAGTTTCTAGATGACACCAAGCTGGGGCGAGTAGTAGATATGTTGTGGGGGAGGAGGGGTAGGATTCAGAGTGAACTAGGCATTTATTTTGGGCCAAAAGAAATCTCATGAGGTTCAACAAGGGCAAGTGAGAAGCTCTGCACTTAGGACAGAGCAACCCTCTACACCAGTACAGGCTGGGGGGGAGCGGGGGGTGACTGTCTGGGAAGCAACTGTGCAGAAAAGGACTTTGGGGTTACAGTGGAAAAGAAGCTGTATATGAGCCAGCAATGCATCCTTGTTGCCAAGAAGGCTAATGGCATACTGGGCTGAATTGGTAGGAGTGTTGCCAGCAGGTCAAAGAAAGTGATTATTCCCTCTATTGACCACTGATGAGACCACATCTGGAGTCCTGTGTTCAGTTTTGAATCCCCATCCAGAGAAAGATTGTGGACAAATCGGAGAGAGTCCAGCAGAGTGTAACTAAAATGGTGAGGGGGCTGGGGCACATGGCTTATGAGGAGGCTGAGGGAATTAGGTTTATTTAGTCTGGAGAAGAGAAGACTGAGAGGGGATTTAACAGCAGCATTCAACTACCTGATGAGTGGTTCAAAAGAAGATGGAGCTAGACTGTTCTCAGTAGAGGCAGATGACAGAATAGAGAGCAATGGTCTCAAGTTGTAACAAGGGAAATTTAGGTTAGATATTAGGAAGAATTTTCTCACTAGGAGAGCAGTAAAATACTGAAACAGGTTACTCAGAGAGTTTGTGGACTCTCCATCCTTGAAGGTTTTTTAAGACCCAGCTAAACAAAGCCTTGACTGGAATGATCTAGTTGGGGATGGTCCTGCTTTAAGCAGGAGGTTAGACTAGATGACCCCTGGAGATCCCTTCCAACCCTTCTTTGCTATGGTTCTATTACACCTCTTCTGCCAAAATTTTCCATTTATATTTTCACTCTCATAAACATACCCAGATAAAGCTGTTTCTGATTGCATGTTTCCTTTGTTTCCCCTAGTATCTCAAAAAGAGGCATCAGGTGGACAAGCAAGTCCACAATGTAATCCAAATAATTAAATTTAGTATCTGACTAGACATTATTTCATGTATCCATTTTTAAAACTTCCCTAAGTTTAATTTTACTAAATTGTCCAATAAGGTTTTGTTCTATTGATTTTTTTGTGTGTGCGCCCTTAGCATCTCTCTTAGATATTCAGAATTTTTTAATGCTAAAAATTACTTTACAATTTTTATGTTAGTCCTTGAAAGATAAAAGAGCAACAGCTTCAAATATCATCCTTACAGTTTATAACCTTCATTCAAAAGCACCTGGTCTAAATTATTTACAGCTCTCTCTCTCTTTGTGTGTGTGTGTGTGTGTGTGTGTGTGTGTGTACACACACACACACACACACACACGCACACACACAGAAGTATATAAGTACTTCCGGTCAACTTCCAGATCTACTAGCTAGGCGATTGGCTGTGGGGGGACCCCTGGGTGCCCCCCCAGACCCAGGAGGCACTAGTCACCAAGCCAGGGGGGCACAGTGCCCTCACCCCAGCATGGTCCCTGGTGGACCTGAAAGTGGACCGGAAGTGCTTGTTGTCCATTTACGGGTCTGCTGCCAAGTGCACTGAGGATCCGCCTGCGCTCCTGTGGGATGCTCCATCTGCCCCAGCCTCTCAGCATTCACAAGCCGCCTGCTACCTTGAGGTGTGTAGAAAAAATATTTAAAGCTGCATCAAATCTTCCCAAATCTCTCTGAATTGATTTGGAGAGTTCCAATTCAATTCAGAGAGACTAAAGGGTCCCCTGATTCAATTCAGAGATTCAGCCACTGAATTGGGCCCTACTTCTACCAAAACAAATCAGGGACCGAGATTTTACATAGTCCTAGTATCCTCCTCTCCTTCAATCTCCTTTTTTCCATACTAAATACTAGTTTTTATAACTGCATGGCTTGCTTTCCCTTTCATTATCTTTGTTACCTATTCTGGATCCACTCCTTCTTCAACAAGTTCTTCACATCTGTTTTCTTGTGCAGGGACCGGGACTCCCCCACCATGATTCAAGATGGACTCGAGGGGAATGCCTCCAGACCTAAGGCTGAGGCGGACCGGGTTAGAGTGCTTCTGGAGGGGCTGGACGTGTTCAAATCAGCAGGTCCAGATGCTCTCCACCCCAGGGTGTTGAGGGAGCTAGCAGGGGTTATTGCAGGGCCATTGGCATGGCTTTACGAGCGCTCGTGGTGCTCAGGCCAGGTGCCAGATGATTGGAAGCCAATGTGGTCTCCATCTTTAAAAAAGAGAGGAGGGAGGACCTGGGCAACTATAGGCCCATCAGTCTTACCTCAATCCTGGGGAAACTCTTTGAGAAGATCATCAAGGAGCACATCTGTGATGGGCCGGCATTGGGGATGATGCTCAAGGACAACCAGCACGGTTTCATTAGGGGCAGATCATGTCAGACCAACCTGATTGTCTTTTACTATCAGGTCACAAAAGCATTGGATGCAGGTGCCGTCGTGGATGTAGTCTTTCTGGACTTCAGCAAGGCCTTTGACACTGTCGACCACCCCATCCTCATTAAAAAACTAGGCGACTGTGGCATTGATGCCTACACAGTCAGATGGATTGCAAATTGGCTGAAGGGTCATACTCAGAGGGTGGTGATGGACAGGTCATATTCAACCTGGGGGGAAGTGGGCAGCGGAGTCCCCCAGGGCTCGGTCCTTGGGCCCGCACTGTTCAATTTCTTTATCAGTGATTTGGACGACAGGGTGAAAAGCAACCTGTTTAAATTTGCTGATGATGCCAAAATTTGGAGTGAGGTGGGCACGCTGGCAGGGAGGGAAAGACTGCAGCAAGACCTGGATAGGTTGCAGGGGTGGGATAACAAAAACAGGATGTTTCAATACTGATAAGTGCAGGTTGCTGCACTTGGGCAGTAGTAACCAGCAGCACACTTATAAGATGGAAAACTCCCTTCTTGAAAGCATGGAGGCTGAAAGGGATCTTGGAGTCATTATTGACTCCAAGATGAACATGGGCTGATAATGCGAGGTCATGGTCGGCAGGACTAACTGGACCTTATCATGCATCCACAGGTGCATCTCAAGTAGGGCCAAGGAGGTGATCCTCCCCCTCTACGTGACACTGGCCAGGCCACAGCTGGAGTACTGTGTCCAGTACTGGGCACCCCACTTCAAGAGGGATTTGGACAACATTGAGAGGATCCAGAGGAGGGCCACCCACATGATCCGGGGACAAAAGGGCAGACCCTACAATGAGAGGCTACGGGACCTGAACCTGTTCAGTCTTCACAAGAGAAGGCTGAGGGGGGACCTGGTGACCATCTATAAACTCACTAGGGGGGACCAGAAGGGTTTGGGGGAGCACCCCCCGGGATAACAAGGAATAACGGCCACAAGTTGTTGGAGTGTAGGTTTAGATTGGACATCCGTAAGAACTATTTCACAGTTAGGGTGGCTAGGATCTGGAACCAAATTCCAAGGGAAGTGGTGCTGGCTCCTACCCTGGGGGTCTTTAAAAAAAGGCTTGATGCCTACCTGGCTGGGGTCATTTGAGCCCAGTTTTCCTCCTGCCCTGGCAGGGGGTTGGACTTGAAGACCTACATGGTTCCTTCTGACCCTACTTCTATGATTCTATGAATTCTCTGCCCCCTTAAAATACAGAACCCAGAATTATGCACACTGCTTCAGCCTAAAAAAAGCTAAGTGAAGACCTACTTTCACTATCACATCCTGTTACTTGCATACAATATCTCTGTTATTGCAGTCCACTACCATGTTTGTTTGTTTCTTTGTTTACCAACTGAATCACAATGCTGACCCATAATGAGTCTGTGATCCACTGTAACTGCTATATTCCTCTTGGCCACTCAACTCGCTAGCCAAACATCCACCATTCTCTAAATGTGCATGTGGTTTTCATCTCAAGGTGCAGCACCTTATGTTTGTCATTATTGAGTCACTGTTTTTGCTGTCCACAACCTAGCTGTCTAATTTATCAAGATCCTTTTGAATTCTAATTCTATCCTCCAAAGTTTTTGCAAAACTTGTTTCATCTGAAAACTTGATTAGGATATTCAATATCCCTATATATAAGACACAATACAAATATTAAGCAGCAGCAGACAAAATAAATCTCACAAAAACCTCCTGTCATTCTGTAACTGGTCCATTTAGTTACTTTTTGCCTGCTGTTACTCAGCCAATTATCAAACATGTGAAACAGTAGCTGTATCTCACTTTTCTCCAGTTTATTTATGAGAATGTCATGTGGTGCTACATTAAGTCTTACCAAAAAATCAAGGTATAATATTTAACACATCCCCCATATTCACTGAATTATTTAGGATGTCAAAGAAGAAAATTAAATGGATTTGGCATTATTTGTTCCTAAGAAATCCATGCTGGCTGCTAATGATTATCCCATCCTCCTCCCTGTGTTTATAGATGATTCTTTGAAAGATTTGGTCTACATATCCTAATTTTTATCCTTAATGTAACAAGTTTATGGGAATTCAAACACTGGATAAAATAAAACTTAAAAAATTCTGTTAACTTCCAGCATGAAACTTATTGCTGTCATCTCTACAATTTGTGCTCCCCTCATTAGTTTCATACAATTGCCTTTCATCCTATTGGCCATGTCAGTCATCCATATCATTAACTTACAATTTATTTGGTGCTTGCATGGGTTGTGAACATGCCTAGCTTCCAGTGGAAATATTTCTGCTTATAGAGGCATATTTCCAGAGCACTGTCAACATAAGTCTATGTGGCAGAATTTTCCTTCATCTGAGATAACAGATAGCAATACCATTTAGATATTACTGCAAGCAGACACCCAGCATGGCTTCTGGGACCCATGTATAATGTAGTGACTCTAGGCTCACGCATTTTATTTGATCACAAATTATTATATGAGGATTGAATTCTGACCTTCACAGTGATTAGGGAAAAGATCACTTTGTTGAGGCATATTATGGAACTGGCTGTCAAATTGTGTGTAGATTGTATTTTTTTAATTAGATATATTACTCTTGATTTTAATTTTAGGGGGAAAAAAGCTATGATTCTCAGCTAACACCCATGGAGAGAAAAAAATGCATATAGGTTTTTCAGGAATTCTCTCAAAAACAGAGTGCATGCTAATATGGCTGCTTGATAAAATCTGTGGCATTCTTGTATAAAAGTGTTAGGGTGAGGTGCACATTAAAATTAGTTCATGTTAAGAGCACTTAAAACTTGAATGATCACACATTAAGTCTCCTTAACAAGTGTTAAGTGCCCTTTAGGCATTTTAAAATTATGCCACTATGGGTGAGGGTCATCTCTGAGCTGTGCAAAGTTAACATCTGGGGTTAAGTACAGACAGGCAAAAAGCCCAAGCCTGAATTGATTCAGTCTTTACAGATTAGCGTAAACTGCAAAGATTGAACAAATAATCAAATGAGCAGGCATTCACTTCTGATTCAGGAAATGCAGCCAGGTGCCTTCAGTGGTTCAAGCCAGAAGCCATGAGGCACTAGAGCACGGCTGTCTGGCACATAACCAGCATAAGCTGTGTGTTCATATACTCTTCCTGCTGCCCCTGAAGTCTCTGGGGTTTGCAGTCCAAACTCACAGCAGCAGGACTTTGCAGGCTTGCTCATCACTTCCAGGTGCCTCTGGGATTTGTAGTCCACAGTTACAGCCAGCACTAAGTAAGCAGGGCAGGACATCTCTGTACTTGGGAGAAGGGAAAGTTAACCCCCCTCCCTGTTCCCAGGCCCCAGGGGGTGAGGAGAGAGAGTCAGCCCTCACTGCTCCAGCTAGGAAGCAGAAGGGTGGGGCCAGCCCTACTGTATGGAGCAGACAGCACAGCCTTGCTCAAGCCTGCAAAGCATGCTGGGGGACTCTAATTTAACTTGAACCAGGAACGGGTCTGGAAGAGAAGTTTCATAACTTGACCCAAATCAGTTAAGTCTGACACTATATTCAACCAGGTTTATCTTAAACCAGTTTCAGCCATTTTGAAACTGATTTATGTGCACTGAACTTCTATTCTATTACAGGTTTAAACCAGTTTCTGGTCACTTAACTCAGTTTATGTGTAATTTCTGTCCCTAGCTAGGGTGTTCACTTGAGATAAAAAAAAAAAAAGTATTCCTCTGTTATCCCAGGAGGCATTGCTTCTAGGTGGACAAGCTATCATCCAGGACACTGGACTGGTCCTGGACTGGCAGCTGGGTACAGCTGGGCAAGAGGTGGATAGAGATGGGGTGAGTGGGGAGGGAGAATACAGGGGAGAGGGAGATGAAAAAAATTACACTTATTGTACTAAAAGTAGTACTTCTGAAAGACATTAGTAGTTGGTATATTCTTTGGAAAAAGTGCACAAGTATTTCCCATGCAAATCTATATAGTCTCAAAAGAACATACAAAATTCCTAAAAGAGTAACATGCAGACATTTACAGGGTGAAGTAATATATTCTTGGCCTGCATCCCAGGATTATACACTGAGAGAAAGGGAAGGGATAATAATCTAATTCTTTTTTTTCCTTTTTAAGTACAAACAAGGAAGGAGGCAAGGCTTTGCAAACCAATTTGTGGTAAAGGTTATTTTACTGGAAGTGTTTATACTACATTCCCAAAGAATACACTAGCTGCTTCGATAGATTAGCACAAAATTTGAAGTAGGTATCAAGAGTTAATATATTTCTTTTTATATTTAAGGATAGTCCAGAGTCATTCTTTGCAAGGAAATAATTTATGCCATTTGGAATAGTCTCACTCAGTGAAAATGTAAACAAAGGTTTTTAGAAATATTTTTTGAAGCCTAAGGATGAATCATCTCTGGCAGGGATAATTAAGCAGTATTTCTTATCTATTTCTTTCTTATTTCCAATTCAGTTTGTTGGGAGAAGGTTAACAAGCTATTTCTTGGACCACAGAAAGCCCCTGCAGCAAAAGTCATTGGCAAAGCTTGCTTGCGACAAGCAAACACTACAAAAGTAGTGTGAGATCCTTATACATTACTTATGCATGCAAACTTTCTCTGATAGCTCTGTATATTTTTCCCTTGTAATACCAAGGAAGTTTTTTCCTTAAAATATAGCCTCCATTGCTGAATAAAATTTCAAGGAATACATGCAAAATGATTTAAGATTTTTGTGAAACTATAAATACGGAACTTTTTTTTTTTTGTTAATTTAGCTAATAATAAGAAGGCTATATGTCTTACCAAACTACATTACAAGCATCATAACGTATAGTGAGAGAACATTATAACAACATACCTTTTACTGATAGTTTAGAAATTTCTGGTTCAAGCAATATTTCCTTTACTTACAATCTGGCATATGTGTGCATTGTAATTCATCACTTCTAGACTGAGACACAGACCACTGAGTGACTGACCTTCACTTAGCTCTCTAACATATGTATTTAATTAGTGAAAACAAGAGCTAAGAGAGATATGTATTGTAAACAATACACTCCACTACTTGCCTTTGCACAAAAACCCCAAATACACAGTCTGTTTCCTTTTTCAAGTATGAACACGCCTCACAGCAATGTTAGATTGCAAAATGTTCATCTTCTCACTACTGATTATTACTATATTTACATGTTCTTTAATCACTGATAAAAAACATGTGGATCTCTTTGGAAAATATTAATTTATTTTTCCTTTGAAATCCAGGTAGGTTTACTAAAGTTTTCAATACTTGTATAACCATCAATATGTTGAAGACTACCTGGAAAAGAAACACAGGACACATTTTGCACCATCTAACTGTCTATAAATGCTGAATTTCTGAACCCTGGTTTATTATTGGACTATTTAAAGGTGCCAAAAATGTAGTTATCCGATTCCCATTTAATTTAAATATGCTTTTGGTATCTTTAGGAACCCATAAGCTCCTTAGGACACCCCAACCTCCAATTACAAATTTTACTGCTTCTACTGTACTGCTGCAACCCAGTTCTTTGCCAAGAAAAGCTCTATTTTGTCTAGCCAATTCCTTTACTGACATTTGTATATTGATTTTAACTATCTTGCACTTCAGCTACAGATTCTGAAGTTAAACCTGCTACCTTTGAAATCAATGGGAGTTTACCATTGATTCCAATGACAGCTGTATTAGGACTTGCTGAATAAATTAAAACAAGCACCTCCAACTCTTGTACTCTCATGGTGAATTTTACAGTATTTGTTGTTTTTTGTAAAACACCAACCTAAAGCCATGCTGCTTTGTGAAAATCTCAACTCTTTGTTCATAATGAAATTTATATCCCTGCACATTTACAAGAACTGCTTGTAAATGTGTGCCAGATTCAAAGGAAACCCCACATAATTTATGGGCATCTATGGAGCTCCAGATGTAGGCAACAGATCAATTTGTGTGCCCATGGAAGTTTTGTGGCTGCTCTGTTGGAGGACGTCTGAATCACTTTTTGTTAATTTGTTACATAAATTCCAGTAAAATTCCATTTAAATACAATTTGGAAAACTAGTTTTGGTTCACAACTTCTGTATGCATAAGGGGCAGATTTTTAAAAGTATCTAACTGGCATTAAGTTAGTTCCCACATCTCCCCCCAAAAAATTATCTTCCTCAAGAGACAAAACTTTGACAGATGG
Source organism: Alligator mississippiensis (assembly GCF_030867095.1). Classification (NCBI taxonomy): domain Eukaryota; kingdom Metazoa; phylum Chordata; order Crocodylia; family Alligatoridae; genus Alligator; species Alligator mississippiensis. Next base: position 369,549,549 of record NC_081824.1, read on the forward strand.
CAAATACTGCCATAGGTAAAAATGAGCAGTTTATGGCAACATATAATAAAAAACTTTCAGAACTGAAACTATTTCATTAACATACTGTGTAATGCAAGAAAGTAAATACTTTCAGAACTGAAGAAAAGCAGTAGCTAAAAATAAAGCAACATAAAATAAATACATTTTAAAAGAAAGAAACAGTAGGTAATTTTCCAGAGTATTGGTATATCACTTTCAAGCTAGAAATCCATAAAAAATGCCATGGGGGCTAGGTACAGACAGTCAAAAAGCCTGAGGCTGAATCGATTCAGTCTTTGCAGGTTAGTCTAAAATGCCCAGATTAAATTGAAATAGAAGTGAACAGACATTAACCTTTGATTCAGGAAACAGCCACGTGCCTGCTCAAGCCAGAAGCCAAAGTATGATAGAGCAGGCATCTCTGACTGTGTCCACTTCTTCCTTCTGCTGTTGAGGTCTCTGACATTTGCAGTCCAGACATACAGCAACAGGACTTTGTGGGATTTCTCATCACTTCCTCTTCCTATTTCCAGGTGCCTCTGGGATTTGTAGTCCACAGTTGCCAATAGCACTAAATTTAAGTGGGGAATGAGGTGATTAATCCCCCACCCTGGGGCCAGATCCCAGCCAGGGTTTGCCTGAAGGGGGCATCCCCCCCCCCCCCCCAGACTGGACTGCATCCCAGCAGGGCTTGCCCTCTCCACCCTCTTGTCAGCCAGCCCTCACTGCTCTAGTTAGGGAACAGAGGGGTGGGGCCAACCCTGCTCTCAGAAGCAGACAGCACACCCCATCCCAGGGCTGCAAAGCATAATGGGATGCTGGGGGACTCTGATTTACCTTGAACCAGGAATGGGTTTGAGACAGAAGTTTCATAAATCAAAGTCCCCCAGCATCCCAGCATGCTTTTCAGGCTCAGGTTGTGCTGTCTACTCCAGCAGAGAAGGGTTTTGGGGTGGAGGGAGGCTGAGACCCACCAGGCAAAGCCCAGCTGGAATCCAGGGCCAGGGAGGGAGGTTAAACCACCCATTCCTCCAAGTACAGAGCTGCTGTGCCCTGCTCTGCTGAACTTAGTGCTGGCTGAGACTGTGGACTACAAATCCCAGAGGCACCTGGCAGCACGAAGAGGAAGCGATGAGCAGGGATCCTGGTTTTCTTTGATAAAATAAAATCCCCAGTTTTCAGATTTAAAAAAGTAACCCCAAATCCACATTTTTCCATGATTAAAATGAAACCCCACTCTCTCTCTCTCTCTCTCTCTCATATATATATATATATATGAGAGAGAGAGAGAGAGAGAGAGAGTGATGTTTCATTTTAATTGCTTTGTGATCAAAATTTTAATCATTTTAGTCATTCCACGATAAAATTAAAATGAAGCACCACTATATATATATATATATATATATATATATAGTGGTGCTTCATTTTAATCATGAAAATATGTGGATTTGGAGTTACTTTTTCTAATATGAACATCGGGGATTTTCTATTATCGAGATAACCAGGATCCCTGGTGATGAGCAACCCTGCACAGTCCAGTCCTGCTACTGTGATTCTGGACTGCAAATCCCAGAGATCTTGGGGGCAGCAGGAAGAAGCAGCAAACACACAGTCTGTTCATATGTTAGTCCATTTAATCTCTGCATCTTAGGCTAACCTGCAAAGACTGAATCAGTTCAGCCACAGGCATTTTGGCTATCTGTACTTAGCCATTATAGTTGTGCTAACTCATTGCACCAGTTTTTTAAAGAGTTTAGCAAGTCAAAGATACTTGTAAGTTTTATTACGCTGGGCATGGAGTAAGCATATATATAATAAGAACCAGAAATAAGCTTCCCTAGGTGGTAGGGAAAAAGACACAACACATTTTATTTTCAGATAAGGGATAACAGCAGAAAAAAAATATGGAGAAAGCAGCATTTTGAAAGCAATGCTGCAGTATTGCAGAATCAGTGCCCTTCTGACAACCAAAAGATAGTTTCCCATTTAGTTGTTTGATCTGTGAATGGATAATACTCGTCTAATATGCTTCTCTCATCCTTCCAGCATTTCTATGGTAACTGGGCCCTTGAAGTTCAGTTGCAAGTCTTTGCTCTGATCTCTACTTTTTAGAGGGAATACGTAAAGTCAGAAAGGTTTGTTTTTGTTGTTGTCAGTTGTTTTTAAAGTGCACTTCACTTGTAAGGGAAGGTCACAGAGAAGCCAGAGAAAACAAGCACACTAGCTCTGACTCATCTTTGTATAGAGCACTCAATAACCCTGGTGGTACATGTTTAGGCATAGTAGAGATTTAATGGACCACACCACAACTTGGTTTGCTAATCTGATATTGCTGTAGCAGGTTACTGTGGTATGCTTGCCACTTTACAGGGAGAAGCTGACTGAGAGGCAGCTTCCAGGTGTGGGGGCTGATTGGAAGCTCACCTGACCGGAAGAGGGCCAGGCTGGGGCTAGATAAGCCCAGTGGCCTGAGCTAATCAGGTAGTCTAGCCCTGAGAGCCTAAAGAGAGGAGTTCTCTGTAGCAGGGCAGGAGGACTCCTAAAGGGCACAACAAGGAAGGTGAAGCAGAATGACTCTGCAAGCCTGGGAGCCAGAGAATATTACCCAAGGCAGAAAAGAAAGGGTTTCTGCAGGCAAGGGGCCTTTGTTTTATGTTGATATTATTGTTTGAGTTACAAGCCTTGAACCTGGCTGGAGACAGCCTCAAGGCCTACAGAGTATTCCCCAGCTCAGAAAAGGGGCTGAGCAAGGGAATGGAGCCCATCATCCCAAAGAAGGAGCTGAATGGGGATACAAAGAGGTTGCAGCCCAGAGAAGGGGCTGAGTGGGGCATAAAGGGCAAGGGAATAGAGCCCACCAGCCCAGAGATAAGGGGGTTGAGTGGGCACAGAGGTTCCCCAGTCCAGAGGAGGGGCTGAACAAGGGAACAGAGCCCACCAGCCCAGCAAAGTTTGGGGCAGGGTACAGAGGCCTCCCAGGGACTGAACCAGGAAACCTATTGGAGGACCTGCCAGCCAGGGAGAGTCAGAGTGGGGGACTAAAGGGCCGGCAGTCTCCAAGAGAGACAGTGTGAGGAGTTTAGGAGTCTGAGGACTTGGAGAAGGAGACTGGAGAGATCCAGAGGGTCTGAGAGTTCTGAGAGGGGCCTAGAGAAGCTAACATCTGAAGTAATAAACCAGGGATCCTGGTTTTCTCTGATTCACCCCCCCCCCCATTTTCAAATTAAGAAAGTACCCCAAAATCCACTTTTTCCATGATTAAATTGAAACACCACTATAAGTATATCTATATATTAGTGGTGTTTCACTTTAATTACAGAAAAATGTGGATTTTAGATTACTTGATTTAATCCAAAAATTGGAGATTATTTTTATTAATCAGAGAAAACCAGGATTCCTGCTGATAACACTTGTGAGGTTTGAAGTGTGGTATAGGGGAAGAATGTAGCTGCATAATTTGCCTGTAAGACTATAGGTGCCATGCAGGGGCACTGACAGGCTAAGTGGGCCTATTTTAGCATATGGGCTGGAGTGAGACTAGTGGGGTCTGAGAGAGTCCCATTGAGGAACTGATTGGACTTAGGCTCTCTCTAAGGTCCATAGGTAGCTTTACTCAACCTCAATAACAACAAGGCATGGCAAGCAAGTAATTATGGGAGGGCAACATTAGAGACCAACCTTGGCAGAAGCCACACAACCACCAGGGGCATGACAGCCACCCTCTGTGGTTTGACCCTGCTACAATTGCCAACAAAATCCTACATCCTTTTGAAACCGCTAGTGACATCAAAGTAATTCTGAGCTCTGGTTAGCAACAAATGCCTCTTAGATTGGTAAACAGATCAGATCTAAGCTTTTATTATTTACTAAATGCCTATGGTATTCTCTTTAATTCTTTTCTTAGCAAAAAAAAAAATTGAGTGCATAATTAATTATTTTATGCAATATTCAAAAGTGTAAGAGGCTGATTGTGTGATTGAGACTGGCAGAGGTATAAATGGGGTTGCTCAAAGCCTTCAGTCAGAGATGGGTAATCTCAAAATTAAGAAGTTTATTTAGGTACTTAAAGAAGGACTTACAGGAGTCCTTCTTTAAGGACAAAGTATAGCTTGGCCTCTTAAACACCTCTAATTTAGGGTTAGATATGGTGCCTGGGCCCAGGAGGATGATTTAACACAACAGGATTTGGCAAGTGGACACCCTATACCACTGGGGGGGGGGGGGCACGTTTTTTGCAGGGAGCCACAACTTAAGCCCCATGCCCTCCCTGAGTGCCACTCTAGTCTCCTTCTTCTGTCTGATCTGCTGTTCTGCTTTCTGCTCCATGCCTTAACTGCCACTGTGCTCCCTTCTTCCTCCCTGATCTACTTCATTTACCCCACACAGAAGTTTCCCAGGCCACTTGTGGCATGTGACCCATAGGTTGACCACTCTTGCCCTGTGCAGGTACAGGGAGTGTTTAGTACCTTCAAAAGATGATCCACAAAAAGTATATGCTGAGCAAGGGGAAAACTTCAAACTATTTTTCAGCCTGGTGCTTAAAACTCTCTCCTGAAAAGTTGGAAGATGTGAGTTTGAATCTCCTTAGGCTGAAGAGAACTTAGAATCCAGGTTTCCCACTTCCTGCATACATACTGTATCATAAGAAAGGAAGCCAGTGTCATCATCACTACCATGCATTCAAGTAAAAATGACTCTGGCTTCTGGGCTCTGTACTGACTTCAAGGTTGTCAGTATACATTAGGCATGCTCTGAACAGAACTGCCAGAGCCAAGCCTCTCCTGGGATCTGGAAAGATTTTGTTCCAGTTTACCTTGTATCTGGATTATAACAGAGTCCAGAAGCTTAGGGCCAGCATGCTTTCATATGTGCAGAAGCCCTCGGTCAAAAATACCGGTGTTGAATAAATTTAGATCCTTAATGAACTTTGTACTGGAAAGGAATCTTTCTGGATCACCTTTTGCAACATAGGCACTTACGCTACTGATGGACATGAAAACAAAAAAGCTCCATCAGCAGAGGAAGCGCATAAGTTTGATTCTGCTTGCTCAATACCTGTAGAGATTAAACTTTTCAGGAGGGTTTTTTTGGAACTTTCATCTAATAGCTATTGGATAAAAGCACCAAAAAGCTCCACTGAAGCACCCAAACTATACAGATGCTGGGGAGCCAGGTTGAATTAATGCGATACCTCCTCTGGGCATGTACTATGCTCGGTGTAGGGAAATGCCAAGCTTGAAGTACTGCTGTGTTGTTTTTTTCATGTATTTCAGCAGCCTTAACTTCTGCTGAACCTCTGTTAGGTGCCTACTTTACTAATTTAAATGTGGCCCTAAATTTATACTGATTTTTTTTCTTTAAAAAACAAATAAACAAACAAAGTAATCTTGGGTCATTATCAGGGATCTGGGTTTTCTCTGATTTAAAAAAAAATCCCCAATTTTTGGGTTAAAAACCCCAAATCCACATTTTTCCATGACTGAAATGAATCACCACTAATATATAGATATAGTGGTGGGTCTTATACATATATTAGTGGTCTTTCATTTTAATCATGGAAAAATGTGGATTTTGGGTAACTTTTTTTAACCCAAAAATTGGGGATTTTTTTTTTAATCAAAGAAAACCAAGATCTCCAGTCATTGCTTTGAACTCTTATCTTATTATTTAATTTTCTAAGGATGAGATATTTACTTGATCACAATATTTCATTATTTTGTCTTTTTAACAACTTTAGGAAAAAATTATATCTGACCTTTATTCATGAAGACATTTATTTTTTTTTCCTTGCAGCAGCTTTACTGAAGCTCCCGTGGAAAATAGTATTCCTATTGGCATACACTTTTTCCACCATTAGCATCACCAAAAAAATAAAATCTCCTGAGCATCCTGCTTTTGACAGTTCCCAAAGAAGCCTGCACAAAAAACATTTATTCTTTCCTGTATTCCATTTCTTCTAGTTCTGTCTTTACCTAAATTGGTGACGATAACATGAAGGTTACATTTCCTAACGAGGAAAAAATGGATATGCGCTGCTCGAGAGCCCACAGAAATCACTTGGAGATAGCACATTAACTTCAGTGGGATTTGTATAAGATCCTCAATTCAAAAGTTTTTCTTGTAAAAAAAGACAGACTAGACATCTTCAGAAAAACAGGGCCCGCTCATTATTGTGTTTTAACATGGTTACATATGTTACGAGCAGCTCTGATGTGATCCTTGCATCACAGTTTCTGAGTTCTTTCAGTACTTGGGTAGTGCTGCTCATATCTGATTTGAGGTTGCTGGGGTTAGATTTTCAGAAGCTTGTAGCATGGGCTTACTTTAGTTCCCACTGGCATCTAAAGGAATTTAGTGAAAGTAAAGCAAAGCTAAGAATGTGCACTGGGGTAAGCAGTTGTTGACCATGTTTCTTACATGGTACTAAAAGAATAAAGTAAAAATGATGTACTCAACCATGCTGACATTTGAGGCTAATTAATCTAATCTACCACATGGATATTGCTGAAACCTTGATTCAAGATATTTTAGTCTGATCAGTTGCATTGAGTTTGATCAGTGGCACAATGGGACCCAATACCATATTTATAAACAAGATCAAATGCATCTTGTTTAAGTCCCAGAGGACTCCAATTAACTCAGTAATGTGGATATTGATCTGATTTTCCCCCAATATAGAAAGATTGAATTATTTCAGCAAGAAAATGGGGACAGCAAACAAGGCAGTTTGCAATCAGTTTCTTGGAAAAAAAGAGGAAGAGGTGCCAGGCATCAGTTTACACTCCTGCATGGTAAGCAAGCCAGGACTATCTGTTAGGGCTGTGTGCATCATGCAGGTAAATGCATGGCTGTATAGGGTTGCCATCAGGGCTTTGGCTTTTTTGACCATGGCGTGTTGTTCCAAGAAGGATTGCTAGGAAGAGATGGGGGTCCACCCATCTGAGAAGGAAGAGCATCTTTGCAGACCAGCTTGCTAACCTAGTGAGGAGGGCTTTAAACTAGGTACACTGGGGGATGGAGAGCAAAGGATACCCAAGAAAGGATATGGACAAGTTGTGAATGTCTACCAGAGGATGATGCAAATGTTTAGGGGTTGGGGTACATGACTTATAAGGAGAGGCTGAGGGAACTGGGCTTATTTAGGCTGGAAAAGAGAAAATTTGGAAGGGGGATTTAATAACAGCCTTCAACTATGTGAAAAAGATTGTTACAAAGCAGATGGCGCTAGAATATTGTTGTCAGTGGTGGCAGATGACAGAACAAGGAGCAATGATCTCAAGATGTAGCAAGGGAAGTTTAGGTTAGATATTAGAATAAAAACTCTCACACTAGGAGGGTAGTAAAGCAATAGAACAGACTACCCAGAGAGGTGGTGGAATCTCCATCTTTAGAAATTTTTAAAGCCTTGGACAGGATTGTTATAAATAGGGATGGTCATGCTTTGAGCAGGGGGTTGGATTGGATGGCCTCCTGACGTCCCTTCCACCTCTCATTTTCTATGATTTCTATTTTACTCAAAGCCTTAAGATATAAAATCTAAATGATAACTGCTTTAACTTATCAGGTCTAATACTCAATGGGCTTTGTCATACTAAGGGAAAATCACGTTTTCATAATACTGAAATAGGCTTTGCCATTAATGAAATAGGTTAAAATACTTTAGTTGTCTTTTCAGTTAAATGAGATGGCTTTAAATTTTAAAATAATTTCAGCTTAAATTGAACAAAAGAGATGTTTGCTGATCAAAATATAGGCTCTTCATTTTTTAACTTCTGATAGCAGAAACAATTCCCCATGTTACTGGAAGTATCTTTTAACAATTTTAATTTTGTGGACTTTGCAAATAATGTATTCCTCAAGCAGTAGAAAATAATTAGTACAGATGATTGGTTTCTTTTATACTCTTTGACTGACAGCTTGAACAAATTACTTAAAATGCTTTCTTTAAGGCTTTTTTCACCTAAAGGATTTGCTTTCAATTTCCCCTCCTGCCTATTTTCTTGAACTGTCATTGTATTACTACTGAAATAAATAGTTCTTCCTTAAGAAGAATACTTGGATGTACAAAACATAATGCATATGTATGCAAAGTAGCCACTCTCCCTTCATAGATTCATAGATTGTAAGGCTGGAAGGGACCTCAGAAGATTTCATAGATTTCATAGATCATCAAGTCCAGCCCCCTGCATCAAGTGGGAAAGATAAGTGGGGGTCAGGTGTCCCCAACAAGATGACCGTCTAGTCTCCTCTTGAAGATTTCCAGGGTAGGCGATTGCACCACCTCTGGAGGGAGCTTATTCCATAGTCTGGACACTCTGGTTATGAAGAAATTTTTCCTAATGTTAAGCCTGAATCGATCTTCCAGGAGTTTGTGGCCATTACTCTTGGTTTACTCTTGGGACTCTTGGGTGCCCTGGTGAACAGTTGCTCACAAAGCCCTTGATGTACTCCCCTGGTGTAACAGATAGCTGTTACCAGGTCCCCTCTCAGCCTTCTCTTCCTCAGGCTGAAGAGTCCCAGATCCCTCAGCCTTTTCTCATCTGGCTTGCCATGTAAGACTCTGATCATACAGGTGGCTCTTCTTTGGATTCTCTCAAGCTTGTCCACATCCTTGCTAAAGTGTGGTGCCCAGAACAGGATGCAGTACTCCAGCTGTGGTCTCACCAGTGCTGAGTAGAAAGTTAGTAGTAGTACTAACTTCTCCTTAGTAGTACATTAACCAGGAAGGTCCCTGCTTCTCTGAGAGTGTCTCTCTGAGAGTGTGTATCAGTGATATTGTACTCGTATTACACTAGCTGAGAGTTTTCCCTACAGTTTAAGTATCAGGACTTCTCTGGAACATTAGGCAGAATCCTGAAAGGTCCCAAGTTGGGCAGCAACAGAGCTGTGCAGATAATACATTTTCCTGTTTGAGGGCCAAACCAAAAAAATAAAATAAAAAGTTTTGGGTCGGTGTACACACACACACACACACACACACACACACACACACACACACACACACACAGTTCTTATTACAGGCTTCCCTCAATTTGTGCGGTACATGAGTTCCCAAAGAACAGCACATAAATTGAATTTGCATAAAGCAAACCCACTGTATAGTGTAACAAATAGGGATAGGTTCCCATGGCAGGGAGGGAGGAAGGCTGGGTCTAGGGAAGGGGTAGGGAGAGGGGTGGCTCTCCTGGGGCTGCACAAGGCAGAGGGAACAGAGTGGCATTCAACCCAGTCCCAGCTTCAGCGGCCCCAGGAGCAGCCAACTCCAGCTGCCTGTAGCAGCTCGGCTGCACTGTGCCCTGGTGCAGACAGCTAGTGTCAGCTGCTCCCAGGGCTGCTCCAGCATGGGCTGGGGTGAGTGGGGACTGCCAGAGCCCCAGGGGGTTGGGGCATGGTGCAGCTGCTCCCAGGGCCAGGGTAAGTGCCGTGCCCTGCGCTGCCCGGGGCTCCGCTTGTCTGCACTCACTCCAACCCATGCTGGAGCAGCCCCAGGAGCAGCCTACACCAGCTGCCTGCACCAACGCATGGTGCAGCCTAGGAGCAGAGATAAGTGTGGACAAGTGGGTCCCAGGGCAGCTCAGGGCACAGCACTCACCCCAGAGTCCAGGCGCGGGGGAGCACAGTGCAGCCCAGCAGCTGCAGGTAGCTGGCACCAACTGCTCCCAGGGCCACTGCAGCCAGGGTTGGGGTGAGTGGGGACATGGCCCTTTCCCCTCCCACACAAACTTACCTGCTTGTCAAGGCATCTATGCGGATCACATAAGAGCAAATTTACTGCTCATATAACAAATTATGGGTCTAAATATGCTCATTGCATAAGAGCAAATTTGCATATAAAGAACCCACATAAATCAAGGGAAACCTGTAGTGCTAACTTGCAGCAATATCTATCTATCTATCTATCTATCTATCTATCTATCTATCTATCTATCTAGATATATATGGAAAGGCTGAGAGGGCAGAAAGACTGCTCTCATATTGACATCTGTAGCTGGCCTGTGACTGTGATCTTTCTCTGAGTTTCCTTCTAGTCACAGTGCTCTGGGGGAGGGACATAGAAACAACATATAAAGCAGTCTGACCAGTTTGAGGTGCACTTTACAGAAACCCCTACATCTATCTCCTTGAAACTTGGCAGACTTCATGCTCTCAGAAGGCTCTATCATCCCTGTTGCTTTCACCCAAATCTACAAAAAATTGACAAATTTATAGAAATGTTAGTGATTCCCCATTATAGTCTATGGCCAAATCTCCAAATTGGCACCAGATATCCAAATCTGAGTTGGCCTAATTGAATCAGGACAGTGATTTGAATCACCAAATCGAATCACTGTTCCTCCGAATCAGCTGAATCTGAATCGAATACTTGCTGCTTCGCACATGCCTACTAAATGTGCAGTAGCCAAATACTACTGCACAGTAGCATGTCACATCAAAAACAATGCTAATACACTACTGCACAGTAATATTAGGCTATTTTGCAGTAGTGTCACTGAAAGGCATGCACTGGCACTAATACAAAGTAGCACCAGTTACTGCACGTTGATTTAGTACTTGATTATTCAAGTACAGTAAAATCTTTGTTATCTGGCATGTGTGGGGAATACTGGGTACCAGTAATGTAAAACCGTCAGTAATCTAAAAATACCAGAATCAGAGCGGAGGGTGGAAGGGCTTGCACATGGCAGCAGCAGTGCAAGGACATTGCACGCAGTTTGCACGCAGCGGTGGCGTGGGCTGGTGGATGGTGGTGTTGTGGCAGCAGCACAGGGTGGTTGCACATGGCGGTGACAGTGCAGAGTGGTGGATGGCGGTGCCACTTAATACAGTATGCCGGCTAGTAGAATGCTGGAAAACAGGGATTTTACTGTACTAAATAATTTGCAGTAACTACAGTGCATTAATTAACATGTAAATGTTCCCACTGAGTTCCATTATAGTGGAGGCTATTGCAGTGCTTCCATTCTCCTGTAAACTTGATTTTTTTCACTCTTTTTTCAAGAAGAACCTGCCAAAAAGCTAGTTTAGACTGAAACTGTTAAGATGGTAAAAAAATACTGTACTGAAGATTTTTCAGGTGTGTTTCGCTTTAAGAGACTATCTAAGAAATATAGGAGAAAGGAACAATATGATCCTTTCTTCTGGAACTCAAAAATGTATTATTTTTCAAAATACTAACTCTGTCACTTAGACTAATTGTTTCTGGTATTTTGGAATCACCAAAATATTGAGCTTAAAAATTCCCATGATACAGATACTATGCGGTAGTTTTTATCTAGATTAATATGTATATTTACAACATGATTATACATTGTAATTACTTTGTAATTACATAGTCTAGTCCTATGATTACCTGCATTTAAACTAAATACATAATTAGATGCAATTATCCTGATTATGTAAAATCAATGAGAAATTTACAAAAGAAAAAACTTAGCAGAAGAATATTGGAGTATCAGAGAAATTTATAAAATTTACAATTATGGACTCCTGGGTCTGACCCTGAAATCCCAATGGGAAGCAAACCCACTAGAGTAATCTTGCTGGATACCTGGGATGCTTACACTGGCCAGGTTCTGAAGCAGAAGGCCTTCAGCTTTCATTTGTTCATGTATGTCATTTTTTTTTCCTTCTGTAAACTACTTGAATTGAGAGTGCACATTTCTCATTGACCCATCTTCCTTTCCAGTTTCCCTATCCTGAATTCCTTCATTATTAAAATATATTTGAGTGTAACAAGGGGACTTTCACAGGTAGTATGCACTTCAGGTAATCCAAGCCCAACGCCATGTTCCTGTAGTTCCAAAGTAGATGGAGGTCTACTCAACATGCTACTGTTTTTACTTAGGTACTAAATCTTTGAGACTGATGCTTCTAAGGTTGTTGCTGTCTATATATTGTCTTGGATATTGAGCACATCTCTTCACTAAGAAAAGTATTGGTGTTTTGTCTTAATGGGAGTATGTTTTCATATTTTAACAACTGCACCAGCAGTGGTTGGGTGTTGTTCCATGGCAGTCACTCAGGGACTGAGGTGGCCCAGCAAATACCCTACCCTCTATTTCCTCTTAGACCTTTTCTGCTAGACTGCTACTTTTTATGTCTACAACATGGTATCCTTATAAACATTCAGAATGCTGTTTTAAAAATTCTTCACCTCCCTTGCATGCTTCTTCCATCTTCTCTCTATTACAGCTACTTGTCTTCATCTCAAACACTTTTCATGGTCTATTGTTGCCCTACCTACCATCTCTCATTCATGACCAAGAAGTGAACCCAGATGACTTATGATGCTAGTTTTTAATGCCCATTTGTAAGCATGTTCCCTTGGAAATGTAATATGTTCTCTTACACTTTTCCTTATACTTGGGTGGAACTTCCCATGAATATCCACAACAGTAAGTTCATTGTTCTCTTAGAAAGACCTACTTAAAAGACCACTGTTGTTACAGTACCTTCTAAAAAATTCTTGATAGTGGTGAGGCAGCAGTTATGTCAAGACCACTTCCACTCATCAGGTTCACCAATATTGTCTCAGTTTCTTGTGCTCATTTGTTTGCTTGTACCCACCTCTTGTCTCTTGTTCTATATTTTGGGGGTTTGAGTCATTCTATTTTGGATATGTCTGCATAGCACATACAAGACTGAAATCCCAGTCTGTGATGATGACTTCTATGTATTCTACTACTTCTGTCTCTGCTATGATGAAGAATACATTAATTTATTTCACTATCTTGATATAGCTCAGTATTTTTTCAATTCAAAACTAAACAATCTGAGATACTGCTCGAGAATCTATCACTGAATTTGTTTACTTGCCTGATAGAGCACATAATTTGACTAATGTTTTTGCCAACTTAAATGAATGTTTGATAAATTAAAACTAGAAATGGGTCAAAACAAATGTGCAGTTGAGATTTCTTTCTCTTTAAATTCCCAGATTCAAATATTGTGAATGTGAGGTTCAAAGTCCTGATCCAAACCCTTCCAAAAAGACAGATACAATTTTTGAACTCGTATTATTATAGAAATGCAGAGAACCACATTTCAGTGCATAGGACTGAAAAAAAAGACTATTCCTTTACTTAGAGTATGCAATTCATTTTATGAAATGCATATACTGCTTGTTATGTAAACAGAGCTGTCAGTTGTATGGTAGTAGCTGCCCAAAGCTGACTAGCTACCCTCCTTTTCAAGGCATCTAATAGTGACCCTTTGACAGCTGCTGCTTCTTCATTTCCGAAGCAGTTAAAAGGAGTACAATCAGTTACAAAGTAGACAGGTAACAAAATCGTAAGAACTGCCAAACTAAATCGGACCAACTTAATGTTAGCTCAATATCTTGTTTGGCAGAAGCATGGAGCAAAGTTACAGTAGAGTTAATATGCAGTTAACCAGATAATAATTTATTTAGAATGTAGTAGAATGAAAGATGTTATGTACTTAAGCACTTCATACACTTAACCCAGGGCTGTCCAGTTCTTAAGTGATTGGAGCCCATGTGTCCCATGGGCCTCACCAACATGAGCTACATACCTGTGAGTTATACCAGGATGAGCCACATCCCCTCCACCCCCAGCCACATGCTATGTGGACTTCCCTGCCACTGCACTGTGCAGACACCCGCTTCCCTCCCACTGCTGTACCATGTGCCTGCCCCCGAGTGCACTGTGCATGCATAGACACTCCCTCACCACTGCACCAGGGCAATGTGGGGAGTGGTGGTTGAGAGGGAGCCCAGGAGCCACAATTTAACCTCCTGCAAGCTGCATGTGGCCCACAGGCTGCCAGTTGGACAGCTTTGACTTAACCAGTATGTTGATAACCAGTTTGTTACAATGTTTAACAATGGGGAACAAATTGGGGCAGACCTTGTATTATGCAGTAGATAAAGAAAGTATACACTTATCCTGTACATGCAAAAGTTGAGTGCACCACAAATCATGTCCATCCATTTTGATTGATAACAGATTTAAAAATAAAGTAAGGTCTAGCAAAAGGAACACCAGCAAATGGAATAATATTTTAGTGCACCAAAGGCAACATGTACAAGAAATGACCTGACAAATTCATTTTCATTTATTTTTAAATGTAGCCGTCCTATGTGTTTGCACTTATAAGTGAAGTGTTAAACTTTATCTTTCAGTTGTATACTGCAAATAAGAAGCAATTCCATAACTGTCTACAGTTTATCAATAAACAAAGAACAGTATTTGATGTGATAAAATAACTTAGTCTAATGAACTAGTTAATTCAGTCCAAAATATTTTAAAGCTATTCCCCTCCCCTAATCAGTTCCCAGACAGGGTTGTAACAAATCACAACATCTCAGACAAAAACCTACACAAAGAAATTGACTTCATGCTGTGCACAAAAGAGGGACATAATCCTAGGCAGTTCAATGGAATGAGTTCACTGAAAATACCCTGCCAGTATAATAACAAAAACAATAACAGACAATAATGGACAATAACATTTAGAGAGTATAACTGAAAACATCAGATGACCTTCAGTACTGCAGATGACTTCAGGAAAGACGGAACCTGTCTTTCAGATAATTAGATGGCAATGAAATAATTCATAGACTAGTGTGATATCCTTCCTACAGGTAATACTCTAAACACCAAGTTGTTGAGTATTTTACACCAAGGCTATCAACAGAAATTACACATAAACCAGTGTAAGTGATCAGAAACAAGTTCCAATCTTTACAGAAGTTCAGTGCACATAAACCACTTTCAAAATGGCCAGAACCGATTTAAGATAAACCTGGATGGATATAGCGTCAAATGTTACTGATTTAGCTTAAGTCCATTTATTGAACTTCTGTCCCAGATCCCCTCCAAATTCAAGTTAACTTACAGTCCCCCAATATCCCAGGATACTTTGCACCTTACCCGCAAACCCTCTGTCACAGAGTGGGCAGACTAGCCTTGGCCCAAGCTGTCTGCTCCAGCTGGGCAAGGAGGCATGCTCTAGTGCACCCCCCCACCCCCCCCCCGCCCCCCAGCTTCTGGCTTGGGTCACTGCAGGCATGTAGCTGCATTTCTGGAATCAAAAGTGAATGTCTGTTCACTTGCTTATTGGTTCAATCCATGCAGCTTAGACTAACTTGAGAACATTGAATTGATTCAGCCTCAGGCTTTTTGACTGTCTGTACTTAGGTCAACTGTCAAGTGAAGCCTTACACAGAGCTCATTACATGAATCTACTTTGGGGGTTGGATAAACATGGATTGCTACAACCAAGACCATAACAGACTTGTCAATTTTGTACCAAGACTGAATTACAATAAATAGTTACTTCATCCTGCAGAACTATCATGGATCCAAAAGAATCCTTAAACTGGAAACAAAAGAGTACCATATCCTGAGTGGTCAAGATGGACACTACCCAGTGGTACTCTGGATATTCTCTAAAGAGCTATCCCCATAGCACTTTAATGTAGACTGAGTTCTGTCCCTCTATTTCAAGTCCCTTTCTTGGCCAGAAATTAAGAAAACAATATTACCAGTACAGTTCTGATGAAAATGAGATGAAGACTTGCAGATCAGCCTAATAGATTTGATAGTATCAAGTTGTCTATTCCCCTCACAGCAGGTTCACAAGCAGGCCAAGCAGGAAGGTGAACAGTAAGTTCCTCTGAAAGCTGGAATAATGAAGTCTTTGGAGTGGGTAAGCAATTAGCCAGCAGCACTGTCTTGGATCCCTCTCAGAGAGAGAAGAGCAGAACTAATTAACAGCAAAATTAATTCATCTCTGACATGGTCTCAGTGAGAAAGATGTGATTTCTAAAGTGATAAGGCCCTCCATCATTCATTGACTTCAGCTGTAAATGAAAATGCCCAGGACTTCTGAATGTCAGGACCACAGCAAATATTATCAGTGAAACGGGAGCAATCTTTCTACCATACCCAGTTGAAAACAAGTGTCAAGGGTAAATGCATTTGGACAAATCCAAATGAATCCAGATGCTACAAAGGGCAAATTATAGAATGGTTGATAGCAAGCAAAATCAGCAACATAAAAAGTTTCCTTCTTGAATAAAAACCTAATAACTGCTCACTTCAGCCAATTTGAAACTTTGCCTTCTTCTTAAGACATGGCTCTCAATATCAAGCAATAATTCTAATGCCTTCCAACTTAATTTTAGTAGAAATAAGAGATTTCTAGAACCGAGGTTTATGATGCTGAAGAGTTTTACCCATTTTTTCTTTCTATACAGTAAATACTATCTTTTGCTTTTATTTTCAGAAGTATGGTTGTTGAAAAGTTTAACACACATTGTCATAATTCTTTTAAACTGATTAAATGGCATGAAACTAAAAATATCTTTACATGCATTTGATTCTTGAGGTATGTACAGAAATATCCTGACAAAGTTCTTACGAAAACTATTTAAATGGATATTTCATGTTATAATAGACTTCGAAAAAATATTCTGAATAAAATAGTTGCTTTAACTAAATCCACATATAACAACATTTCTTGACTTGTCAAGAAACTCATAGATGTCTGTTTCTTTTACTGTAGGTGTATCACTCTTTTTATTGTAATCTGACAACAGGGTATGCAATGTACCTCCTACAAATTAAATTTAGTTTCAACCTTGATCATTAATTTAATTACATAGATGGACAAAATAAGAAAACGATTAAAAATAAAAATGCGACTAATATTTTGTATATAATTTATTTTTGAGTATTCACCATGATCAAACAGCTAAAAAACCCAAGTACCTCCAAACAACAGGTTCCAAAGAAATCTGATATGTTGTCAAAAGTATACTAGTTACAAAATGTAAGTTATCTTTTTATGAATGTACGAGTCAATAGAAAAGAGACAGTGCAGTCATTTCATATGCAAAACCCCTCTAGAATTGGAAACCAATCTGAACTATAGTAACTATTATGCAAACTAAAAATGAATAACAAAGCAGGCAATTTTCTAAGGCAAATTAAAATGGAATAGCAGGAATTTCATGAATATTTGAGGGGACTTTCTACCAAATGAGAAGCATTGATGTGTTTTTCACTAGTTTTATTTTTCAAAATATATAGAATAATGTTTTAGGCTTTTACTCCAAAACTGCCTAAAAACAAAAAGTGTTCATTCATCATGAAAGTCCCCATGCTTTTTAAGCAGTTCTGCAGACAACGGAACAATTGAATTTCATTTGGATGACCAAAGTGCAGCTTGCAATGAACTTTGAGTTCCCTACTATTGCATAGGAGTGATTCTATTACCCCTTCTATGTGCATAAGTGTCCCACTTATAGGATTAGAATCACCCTCTGAGGATGCAGACCTCTTCCTATTCCTATAACCAAGACACTTACATGTCCAGAGGAAGCATTTAGGTGAAATAGAATTTTGCTCAAAATGCCTTTAGAAATCTTTCTGAATAAGCATATAACCTACCCAGTACATTTTAGTATCCTTGTTAAAAGGCATAATCCTAATCCTTTTTTTTTTCTCCTTTGTTCATGAATTTTGGTTCCTGTTTTGAACCCGGATATCCTATTGACCCCCTACAACCTCCTTTAGTAATGAGTTCCACAAGTTAATTACCACTGGGTGTGTCTACATGAGACAGTTTGCTGTGCAGCAGACTAATTTGCTGCACAGTAAAGCATCACTGTCCATATGTACATGACAATTAGGGTGCAGTAGACTAATTTACTGCATTTCCAGAAACCAGCTGTATCTGAAGGGACTATCTGGTAGCACAGTAAATTACTACACATAAATGTACATATAGACAGTGACGTTAGGATTAGTTTATTCCAGCTCAAATTGAGCTTGACTATATTCAGTAGCATTAACTGCATGTAAAGATGCACCCACTGTGTAAGAAAGTGCTTTCTCTTGTTAGTTTTAAATGTTTCTTCTACTAATTTCAGTGGGTGACCCTAGTTGTAGTATTCTGGGGCTTGGTGAATAAGTTTCCTGTTAAATAGTTCCATCCAAAGGGTGATTTATTAGTATTTAATTTAATGATTTGTTCCAAAACTTCTTCTGTTATCACTTCAATGTAATCCAAGTGGTAAGTGTATTGCAGCTATGTCCGTACCTATACATATGTGGAAATTTGATCAAAATTTTACATGACTCAGGCACTTCGGGTAGAGAACAGTCAACTCATGGAAGCACAGTAGCAAACATAAGAATTATTGAAATTCCATGGACTTTAGTAAGATACAGCTTTTTACATCATTAATCATCCTGAAACAAATTTCTAAACATTTTAAGCATTCATTTCAAAGTACTGAAGCATTACCATACCATACTTTGACAGACTATTTACTGTTTGCACCTGACAAGCATATCACAACAAGGAATAAAAAGTGCATGAATCAGGTGTTTGATAAGCAAAGGGCAATAATACTCTGCAGCCCAGGGATGGAAAAATTCAATGAAGCTTTGTTTGTTTGTTTGGTTGGTTGGTTGGTTGGTTGTTTGTTGAGAGATCCTCTTATGCAAAACTATTTTTTCCTCTTGTTTATTTAAAGAAAACTTTGTTTCATATAAATACATCCTATGGCTATCCCAAAGTTTGAACAGATGCTGTAACACCATAGTAAAAGTATAGAACTCCACTACTTGAGACAGGATTGGCTGTATTTAAACAAGTGTTTTTTAAACGTTTTTGCAAGTCCATCACTATATCTAAAAATGATCAGATCACATAATTGATTGTATATAATACACATTATGTCATATCATCATTAGAAGGTTGTTTGGAGGAACGAGGTTTTAGCTTTTATTCCTGAAAAGTTATGCAAAAAGTTTAGCTACTATGAACAAGGTCAATAATTCCTGCATTGCGAAGAAAACCAGACAACATGTCTCTCCAAGGTTTACTCCCATCTATCTTTGATATAACAGATTCTACAGCTCTACTTACTATCTCCACTCCAACTCTCACTGTGTGTGCCCATTCATTGATGACATTTAGCAGATGTTCTGATAAAAGTATGAATTTGTCCACTTATCTCACCAACTCATATGATGCTTGCAGCCAGCAAAGGTACAAACCATTTTCCTGTCAGTGGGTGCATCTACATGTGCATTAATACACTGTTGTTACTGTGCATTAAGGTTAGTACCTGTAATAAGAGGTACTAACTCTGTGCAGTAGCGCCAACACACATTCTTTTAGTGACTCTAACGTGCAGTAGAATAATTGTACTGCATGTTAGCATGGCTTTTGCCATGATACACTAATGCACAGTAGAATTAGTCTACTGTGCATTTAGCATCTCATGTAGATATGCCCAGTGATTACAATAATTATACCATTGGGCATTTTAGTCCAATGTCCCAACACAGTCCAAATGCTTTATTTGAAACACTATTCATACTTGTAGCTTCAACATATTGTATACTTATAAAATATAAATATGTATTACATTAAGGTCACTAAAGTCAAGAATGGCAAAGTTGGAGATTACCAGTAGTAAGACTGCCCATGAAAACTTAATTCAGCCTCCAAGTAATATTCATTATGATATGGTCTTTCATTATATAAATATATGCTATATTTTTCATTGGACTCCACCCTTGTTAATGGAATAACTTAATGGAATAACTTAAGGAAGGCATTACTTAAGAAATGAATCACCTCTTTAAAAGTTTCTCCTTATCCTCAGTCTATGTGTAGCCTCACACTAGTCAAACCTTTCTTTAAAGGACTTTGAAGCTTATTTTTCATAGTCCTAAATATTTTAGTAAGATGTCATGAATTCAAAGTGATGCACTTATTTACTTCACTTGGCAGTTATATCACTGTAACCTTAATTACGGTATTTCCTAACTTTCATCTCTTAACTTTGTACCTTTAATATTCTTCTAAAGAGAAAATTTGCTATCCAGCCACACAACCAGTCCTCCTCCTCACCCTCCTGTAAAATCAGTGTTTCCCCTTCTCTCATGCCATGTTCCTGTCCCTGTCCTCATTTCTGGCTAATTTCTCTTCTTGTGAAACAACCTCTTTTCCCCTTCTTCACATAAAACCCTTGATTCAAAGCAGAGTAAAACTATGACTTCTCAATTAAAGATTTGTTAGATTATAACATGGAGAAAACATGAACAAAATGATGAATTATTTAACATATATTTTCCAAATTTACCCTTGAGGCATGGAAAATTTCAAGCCAAGCAGTTAACATTTGGTGAAGTATAAACATATGAATGCATAATTTTGTAATGGAAAGTATTTGGCAGCCTTAACAACAGGTTACGCCTAGCCAGCTCCAATCAAACATGATAAAAACATTTAAACATTGGTATTATTTGTGTCAGTTGACAGCCATGAAAACAATGATTGTTCAATCCCTTCACTTCATCAAACCATCCTTTCCTAATAGAAATGGTGTAGCTGTTTAGAGAAAAACCACAAGGGCAGTAAGATTGATAAATCTGCATATATAGTAGGGATGGCTCAAATTTCTGTCAAAACAGTTTTGAATGGAAAATTATGTTTCCAACAAAACCTTTTATCTTCCCAAAAAAAGCAATTGTTTTCTCTCAAAGAATGTTGGAGTTTCATGCAAAAATGATTTCCTACAAAACTGTAAAAGTTGATTTTTTTCAGACAAAACCGAGACATTTTCATTCAAAAATGCTTTTATAGTGCCTCATTGTCATTCTTCTATATGTCTATTCAGAAGGATGCATCTCCCATTATGCATTGCAGGAACTCAGCAGAGGGAAGACCATGATTAATCATGGGAGATGTAGGCAGCACATGCACATTCATATGACTTGAGAGAACAGAATTAACTCTTCTCTATTTATTCTCCTGGTAGGGAAACTTACTTAGAGACACCGAAACAGACATTTGAATTCTAAGCATGTCAAGAGCAGGGAGCTAACAGTGCTGATGTTGCACAGTCGGGGGGGGGGGGGGCGTGCACACATCTTAGCATGCTCTGCAGGCTCCCTCTGTTTCTCTAGCAATGGAAGCAACAGGCCATGGGCAGCCCTTCTTTACTAACCCTGACTGCACAAAGTCAGTAGGTTTCCCTGCAGCACTATGTGGGATTGTGAAGGGGAATGGGGCAGGTTCTGCTTCCAACACAACAGGAATAGTAAAGTCCAGACTCAGCTACATACTGTCTCTGGGGAGGGGATAGTTCTCTCCAGGGAGCAGAAAACCTTGGGATGCTGGAAGATGGTGCTGTGGCTTCTCTCAGAAAGGTAAATTGTTCAGAAATTTGGTCTCCCAGGAGAAACTGTATTTGGAGTGATTTAATCCTAGTTGTTCCTCAGTTATTTTTGTCTTAAAGCAGCTACATTTGCTCTGGGAGAATAATCTTGAACATTGGCCCACTTGTGGTTTCTCCAGGAGAGGAGCTGCTTTTCTAGGAGAAACTGAATGTTTGTATGCAGCCATAGTGCAGCAAGGGAATCCAGCTCATGAAACAGTTCTGAGCAACCCAAACTATAAGTCCTCTCAGGCCTAGTGACATTTCCAAATTCAGTTTTAAGCATGAAATATATAGGTATTTTTTTAAAATTTGCATTGAAAAGTCAAAAGTTCCCATTAAAATATATTACTAACAAATAAAGTCCTTTGTCTTTTCATCAAAATTTCCACTAGGAGAGTGAATTTTCTTACCTGCTTGAAAAGCCCTAAGAAAGCCCAGGCTCTAGTTCCTAGGTACAGCAAAAACACTTCTTTCAAATGAAAAGATGATATAAGTGGGTGTTTCAGCACTGTGCCATGTTCTTTTACCAGCATGAATATAGGTTTATGTCAGCTGATTCCTAAAGCTTTTCTAGATTGGTGAAATTACTATCTTTAGGCTTACAGAATCTAAGGCTGTGTGTAGACAAAATGAGAGGTGTGTGTGCATGACACTTTAAAGCGGACTAAATGATTTTGCACCGCTTTAATGGTGTCGGTGTTTGCACATGATGGTGGCGTATTGCACATTAATTCCAGCTGCTGTAGCAAATTCGGCAGCGTAATGCACCTTAAATGACTTGGGGTGTAAGAAACTAAAACTCCTTCAAGGAATTTTATTTTGCTGCCCCTACAGCTCTGGAGCAAAGCACCGGGCTCCATGCATCTCCACAGTTCTGTAGAAAGCCCTGAAGGTAGCCTGGCACCACCCTGAGAAAGCAGTTATGTCCCAAAAAAGCAGCAAGCCTAATCTTCCTCCCCACACTCCTCCTGGAGCCTGCTTGCCTGCCTGAGCTGTGCAGGGGCCCGGTGCTTCCTTTTGCAGCTGTGGTGCCCCCCCGGGACTGCCTGAGCTGGGTGCCTGCAGGCAGGTGCCACCGGGGGGGAGGGGGGGGCACCACTGCCACAGAAGGAAACACCAGCCTCTCCTTCAGCCCAGGGACCACTCTGCCCATTGGCAACTCACCCTTCCCTCCCTGCTGGAGAAGCAGGTATGTCAGTGGGGTGTGTGAACGACACGGGGGTTTAATCAGCCCTAAATTGAAGCAGTATTTTTTTAAAACCCACTGCTCCAATTGAAGGCCCCCATATCATCTACACACACCCCAAGGCTCTTATTTTTTCTTTCCTGTTTCCATTGGCTCCCTTGATATCCTTGCCCTTTGTCCCCTTGCCAAATAACACAATAGTTTTGTTTTGGTTTCAGATTATTTTTATTTATTAAATTTAACTTTTAAAAAAATATAAGCAGCAGGCTCAGTATGAAAGTGGTAGCTGACAAGAGTGCTGATGGTAAATTTTTATGTGGCAATGCTAAAAATGACAAATTTAAAAACCACTGTTCACTGTCAGGGCTAGCAGAAGCAAATTAAAAACACACCACAGCATCCCAGGGGAATAATTAAAGTGTATGAAAACAAGCTGGCTGCAACAACCATGTAATTCTTGTGCTTTAGATAAATATTGGGTACAGTTTCAAACTGGAAATATTTCAGGTTGTTCTAAACAGGAAGTCAATTTTTAAAAATTGCCTAAATGTTAACCTAATAACCCTACTGTGTGAGACTTCCAAGATGTACTGTGGACACTTCTTTTTTTTCCCCCAGATCTGTATAAGCATAGTAGCATTAACTCCTGAATCACAAAACTGTAAGGAAGCCATAGACAAAGCAATGTTGCTTGCTTGCCAACTAATATGCTGGCATCAAATATGATAGCTGAAATTGAAATGCACTTTCCAGTTCAAAATTAAAAAAAATTAAAAAAAAATCAGTGGTTCATAACCTTATTCCAAAAATTTCCATTCAGGAAAGTTTCCATGACACATCTCAGACAAAGATGTTTCATTTTTGTACTGTGAAATTTGGTTTGAAAAAAGAATAATCACACTCATGGCTAAATATATTAAACTACACTTTTCTTTTATATTTGGATTTTTAGGTTCTCATAACTCCAAAGGGCTGAAATACAGAACTTCAAATTTACTGTCTTTGACAGTGCCCAGGGAGGGTGGAGAAACAAGTCAGTATCTTAGAAATAATGACCTGTATTATTATTCAGAAACATATTTGAATACTCATTTTCTGCCCTAACACATTTCAATCTAAAATGATAGAAGATCATCCTCAACAAACACTGCTGGGGAAGGGGAGAGGGAGGCAACCTTAACCCCCGCTCTATTCCCGCTATCCCCGCCATCACAGCAGTGCTCTGCACTCTGATTGGTTCTTTCACTAACCAATTAGAGTGCACTAAGAGCATTATGGACAGACAGGCAGGTGAACTAATCCCTTTATTATAAGATTACTAGGGGTGTGTGAAATGGCCCATATTTGATTCAGATTTGGATTCAGCCACAATCAGGGGACAGTGATTTGATTCACTGATTCGGATCACTGTCCCAATTCGATTCGACTGAATCGAAACCTGGAGATTCGATGCTGATTCAGAAAGTCAGTGATTCGGATGTAGGCACAGCTTTAAACATTTTTTCTACATACCTTGAGGTAGCAGGCATGGCTCATGAAGTCTGCAATGGTGCAGCAGATGAAGCATCCTACAGGAGCATGGGAGGTCCACTGCTGAGTGCGCTGGGGGCCCCCTTTGTCCCTCCTGGGCTTGGTGATTGGCTACGGGGAGACCCTGGGTGCCCCCCAGGCCCAGGAGGCACCAGTCATCAAGCCAAGGGATGGGGGAGGGTTCCCTGCATGTTCCACAGTGGACATGGAAGTGGACTGGATGTGCTTCTAGTCCACTTCTGGGTCTGCCACCGAGTGCACTGGGGACCTCCCCATGCTCCTGTGGGATGCTTCATCAGCTCCAGCATCTCAGCATTCATGAGTCGTCTGGAACCCTGAGGTATGTAGGAAAAACATTTAAAGCTGCGTCTATATCTGAATCATTGAATCTCTCTGAATCAATTTGGAGGGCTCCAATAAGATTTGGAGAGATTAAAGGGTCTCCTGATTTGATTTGGATTTGGAGATTTGGCTGCCAAATCAGACCGAATCTTTGCCAGATTGAATCAGTGACCAAAGCTTCACACAACCCTAAAGTATACATAAACAATATATACATAATGTTGACTGCTAGTCATACATAGCAAGGATTTACAATGGAAAAAAAAAATACTGGCAGCTGAAGTGACCAAAGGAAACAAATAAGACCACTTATTTTAAAATGCATTTTTAAGGAAATCTCCTGTGAAAAGAGAAAAGACCACCTCCACTGCTATATGCAGCAATGAATGTAGTGAAAATTTAGATAATAAATAGTATCTGAGTGGACATTACAAAGGCATAAAATAAACAGAAAATTATTCCTCTGTTTGCTGGTCAAACTATAATAGTTATAGTTGATTACCTTGTTCAATAAAAAAACAAATATTGAAGGAACCTGTTATGTTGGCTCGAATTCTCTCACATTGTGTGCTAAGCACATGTGATCAAACAAAGCCACAAGTCTTATCTTCTTTTGATGCATCCATTTAGCCAGAGTAATGTTCAGAATGTCATCAACACAATTTATCTTTAAATCCTGCCAAACCACATGCACTTACGGGATGTGAAACTCAGACTTCCAAATGGTATATTCACCTCTGTATTACTTATGCTCTCAGGAATCTCATAGGTACATTTAATATCTTTGTTTCTTTTCCTTAATTGTTTTGTCTTAGTCTTTTTCATACATTCAGAACAGTTAATGGTCATTCAGAAATACTGGTTCTTGGGTTAAAATATTCCTGCAAGCTGTCAAATTGTTTTAGTATAAACCTCTGTGACTGAATGTTTAGTGATGCTTTTAGCATACAGAGGACAGACTTGTCATTGTTATTCACATATCATGATAAATGGGGTGATTTATAGTGCTCTGATGTAAGCAATTGTTTACAGAAGAAGTCCTATTTTTATTTGTTTACACATTTTTCCAAAAGGTTTTAAAATTGGTTTTGGACATACCAGACATGAGTAAAACACACAATAAAACTGATTTACTGTTCTTGTACAAAAAAAATTATGGCAAAGAACATGACAAAAGGATTAAAGACTAAATGAGCTTGAATTTAATAATTTGCTGCTACGGAAGCAGAAATAATGCATGACAATAGCAACTGTAACTCAGGAACTGTTTTCTGACACGTAATAACATGTATCAGAAATAATTACTCAGTATACTATATATATTCATGATTTTCTCCTATTCTCTATTGCTAAAATTATTTATATATACATGTAGAAATACGTAGAAGTAATATTATCACTGACTGAAAAGTGAGGGTATGTCAAGGATAAACTTTGAAAAACATCCTATTAAAAAACAATTTTGTTATAATACTGATTTTCTCTAGTCATTACCAATAAGAATTTACATAAAGATGCTATATTTGTTCCTAAGAAGTTTTTTGTTCCTGAAGTTTATTCTCCACCTGAGCTCTTAATCTTGGTTACTGACATTCAAACATCAGATCCGGTTATTCTAAAAATAACTAAGATGTCATAAATGGCGGATTATGACTTTAGTTTCTAAATAAGCAAAAGAAGGTGTAATTCTTAAAAATAGATTTTAATGGAAATTGCCTTAGTATTAAAGAATAATGGAAAGGAATTAAAGAAAATATATGCTACTAAAGAGAAACTCTTTCTTAAGAGATGGCTTTTTCAGTTATTTTTCCATTAAGTTTTTGATGCTTTTCAGCTCAATGATAATTTTATTATTCTATAACAGGGACATTTTAGACAAGTCTATACGTATGTTGATGTAAATACACACATATGTATCTTAAACTCCTAGTAAACTCCAGCTTGATGATGGAGGGTAGGATGGAGGTTTAAATTCCTTCAGAAGGATATTTACACAGCTCTATATTCCCTAAACCTGTTATTTATTTTTGTTCTAAGTTGTTTGTGATGAACCCTATGCTGAAAGTACTCTAAAGGAAATATGAGCAACTGGGGAAATGAAGAATCTTGAAACAAAAATAAAAATACCTTATTCTTCTCTTCAGTGGAAGCATGCATTTCAGGTGAGAGAACAGAGATGGTTAGCCATGTTAGTCTGAAATTCAGCGAAAAGATAGCACCTAAAGTGGCTGAGAGAGACATGAGCTGTCATAGATAAGAATCTACTTGATTAGCTAGACCATTTATTTTTTCATAACATCTAATGAAGTAGGTTGTTACCTATGAAAGTTCATGCCTCTCTGATCAGAGAACCTGAAGAAAGAAAATCAATGCCTATCACAGGACCACTATATCTATTCAATTCATTTTCCTTGGAAAAAAAAATAATACTGAAGACTATATGGATATGCCACACCTTGAGTTTATCCTGTGGACTTATTGGAAATCGTTCTTGATAAGACCTGGAGACTTATGCAGTTTAACTTCATGCTTGTAAGACTATACATGGGCTGCGTTCAGCAAAAGGACATTTGCTCCCAATGATTGTGGATTAAGAGCTTGAGTGTTGCTCTCATGAGGGTGAGATATAGGACTTTTTTTTCAGGAAAATATTCGCAAAAGAGATGTACAGTTAAGTGTTAATAACTGTGTGCTTCATACTGTAAGTCACTTCTGTTTAATTTTTTTTTTTAGAAAATTATTTTGTAAGAGAAGGGATGGGCTTTGTTTCTATTCCTATTATATATTTATGTAATAAAGAACAGATGATGAAAGGATAAGCACTCAGTATACATATAAATGAGTAAGAATATGCATTTTGAAGGATAGTGGGAATATAGATAGAGAAAAGGAGAGGGCAATAAACTGAAGTAAGAAGATGTCATCTTTAATATGCAAACAAGCCATATGTAATGAATCACAGAATAATACAAAATGAAAAAAAAAAACCTGCTCAAAGAAGAACCATCCCCAACTATTTCATCCCAGCCAAGGATTTGTCTAGCTTGGTCTCAAAAACCTCCAAATGGTCCACAACCTCTTGGGGTAACCTGTTCCAGTGCTTTTCTACCCTGCTATAGATCAAGCTTTTTTCTTATACCTAACCTAAACACCCCTTGCTGTTCCTTGTTCTGTCATCTGCCACCACTGAAAACAGTCTTGTTCCACCCACTTCGGAACTACACTTCAGGTAGTTGAAGACTTCTATAAAATCAGTCGTTTCTTCTCCAGACTAAATAAGCCGAGTTCCATCAGCTTCTCCTCAGAAATCATGTTCCTCTCCCCTCTAACCATTTTGGTTGCTCTCTGCTGGACCTTCTCCAATTTGTCCAAATTCTTCCTGCAGTGAGGGGCCCAAAACTGGACACATTGCACAAGATGTGGCCTCGCCACTGCTGAATAGCAAAGAATAATCATTTCCCTTGATCTGCTGGCAACATTACTACTAATACAGCACACTATGCTGTTAGCCTTCTTGGCAAAAAGGGCACACCGTTGGCTTATATTCAGCTTATTGTCCACTGTAACCCCTAGGGCTAGGGACAGACATTCAAAAAGACTGAATCAATTCAAAATTGAATTGCAGGTTAATCTAACCTGGCTAGGCTAAATCAGTTTTGTAAGCAGACAGACATCCCTGCAGCACATGTCTGCAGTGCTCAGGCTAGAAGCTGGGGGGTGCTAGAGCAGCCCTCCCATCCCTTCCCTAAGGCTGAGCTGAGGGGGGCATGGCCAGGTCCTGGCAGGACCCTGTGATTAGGGAGGAGTCCCTCCACACCTTGATAACACAGCATTTATCAGCTCTGTTATCAGCATTTAACACCCCATCAGAAAACAAAGCCTCACTCATTACAACCTCTTCTGCAGCAACTTTTTTCCAAAGGAAGGAATGCAGGGACATTACCATCTGAGCTGTTGATTACCTCTACAAAGCCCTAACCAGACACTGTCCTGGCTGCTTTACACAGCATTAGCTTACATGAACCACATCTGCACTGGCTGGACTTCCAATTCTTCCTGTTTATTTCCTTGGCTCTGTGCATTTGTGTACAGACACTAGAAGTAACTGATTGCCCTACTTTGTCAGGAAGAATGAGAAGGCCTCCTCCTGTTGTCCCCTCCTCCTTGTATTTCCTCTAGGTCATCCATTTCCCTGCTTACCTCAGGGCTTTGTTCTCCATCCTCTGGCAAATCTAGTTTAAAGCCCTCCTCTCTTGATTAGCAAGCCTATCTTTGAAGATGCTATTGCCTTTCTTTTTAAGGTGGATCCCATCTCTTCCTAACTTCTTGTAACAATATTCCATGGTTGAAGAAGCCAAAGCCCTGCTGGTGACACCATCTGTGTAGCTATGCATGGATCTTCAGGATGTGTCTGCCCATGCCCGGGTCCTTCTGCTTGACCAGAAGGATCAATGAAAACAACACCTGAGCTCATGTGCCTTTTACCATTGAACCCAGAGCCCTGTAGTCACTTTTGATCTTCTCAGGGTTACTCCTAGCAGTATCACTTGTGCCTACATGGATGAGCAGCATGGAGTAGTATTCAGAGGGCCAGATGAGTCTCAGTAATCCTTCCATGACATCTCAGATCCAGGCTCCAGGCAAGTAGCAGGCATCCTGAGTCAACAAGCCAGGCTGGCAGATGGATGCCTCCATCCCCTTACTACCACTCATCACTTCCTCTTGGGGGCAGTGATGTCGATCCTCCCAAACATGGGGATGCCTGACCTAGCCTCCTCCACCAATGGAACATGCTTCTCTTTCTCTGTTGCTAGGGCTCCATATCTGCTCTCTAAGCAAATTACTGCAGATAGAAATGAAAACTTCTGCTTGCTGCCAGAGGTCACAAGCTTCCAGTTTCCACTGTCCTGGGAGTCTATGTCCTGTTGTTCTTTTCCTTCTAGAGCACTGGCTCTGGAAGTCCTTCCTCTGCAATCCTAGAGATCTTCTCAAGCATCAAATCAAAGTTCTTGTGCCAGAGGATGCTTCAGAGCCTTGCCACCTCCTCCTGTAGCCCTCTTGCCTGACCTCTGAGGGATACCACCAGGGGCACTGCTTATTTTTCAGGCACTCTCTCACCTGGCTGTCACTGGAAGAATCTATAAGCTGCAGTCTCCAGAGTGCCAAACCAGGACCTGGGTGGAAGACTTGATGGTGAGTGGTCCTGCCTGGACAGAAACCTCACAGGTGCAAACAGAGGAAGAGCTGCCAGTGCCAGTGCCTATGGTATTGTGACATCCTCCAACCATTTCTCTGGGACTCTTCATCTGCCGCCTCTATCTTCTTGCTCCTCTATATAAGCAGACCTTGCCTAGCAAACTCACAGTAAGCTGTAAGCTGGGCTGTTCACTGCTCCTTGGTCCTGAAAGAGTCCTTTTCCTAACTCATGCATCAGAAATACTCGATATTTGAAAGATTTTTGCTGATATTGCCAAAATTTGTTATAAAATGTCAGTAGCAATGTGCTCTAGGTTTGGCTTTTGGTTTCCATGCGTTATAAAAAGTATATTGGTTCAGCAGATAAATAGTTAACTTAATGTTAGGATTTTGTCAGTCTTAGGTTTTAGACTCAACAATGAAGCCATGAAGATGAACAATGGTATACCTAGTTATTATTTAAGAATGACTGTTGACTGAGAAAGGTGCCATTTTATCTATTCGTCTTAAATTAATTCAGTACCAGATTCTAATCCCCTTACTAGATGTTTAAGTGAGATTCTATTCCAAACTGTACCCATTCAAGAAAACATATTAATGTATCTACTTTTGTAACATATCCTTATTTTGCTCTAAAGATTGTGTCACAGAAAGCAGCAATTGGGAGAAGGATCCATAAACCTTTTGATTTAACTCTTTTTCAGGGACTCAAGTGAGGTAGAAGAGACTTGCAGATAGATGCCTAAGGCCACTTATGTACCTAACCATTGGAATAGAATCTGATTCCCAGTGTAAATTTACAACCATGAAGACTGGAATGTAAAAAAAATCCCTTAGATTTTAGAGGACTAAAACAAGCAATGTTTCCCTACTGACTTCATTGGGAGTATCAGCTCAACTTCCAAAATTGTATAGTACCTAGTAAATAAAGTTCAACTGGACTGAACTTAAAGTATTATACTTCTCTATGTTCCTCCTATTCACTGTCCACCTCACTGATTTTTTAAAACATCTCGTATATTTCTTTGTGCACTATGTTTGCCTATCATTTACCTTAAAACTCTGAGTTTAAATATGATAGTCTGTTATCAACAGGGACCCAGGTTTTCTCAGATTAAGAAAAATCCCCAATTTTTGGATTTAAAAAAATATCCCCAAATCCACATTTTTCCGTGATCAAAATGAAATATCATTAGTGTTTCATATATATATATAGTGTTTCATATATATATATATATGAAACACTATATATATATTAGTGGTGTAGTGGTGTTTCATTTTGATCATGGAAAAATGTGGATTTTGTATTACCTTTTACATCAGAAAATTAGGGATGTTCTATCAGAGAAAACCAGGATCCCTGGTTATTATTAATATATATCCAACACACATGCCCTCTAATTACTAGCTGCCCTGGATGTGAGCTGTTGAAAAGTATCATTTTCATGAGCTGGTAAACACACCCAAATGCACCCTTATTGTGGGAACTAAGTGATAAAAGTGAAGAAAAATCTCAGTGTGCCTCACCACAGTACTTCACAGGTTTGGGGCCACACTGTACAAAGTATAAAAAGAGAAATATCAGCTGTAGTCCTCAGAGATGCCAATATTTATTCTTGTATTTATTAAGGGGGAGGATATTCCAGAGACTTGCATGTTCAACAGTTCCTTCTCAGGGATAAATAATAAGCTGTTCTTCACTACAACCAGTTAGAGAAGAACAGTCTTTCCATGCCTGTACAAATGCAATATTGTTCTCTGAATTATATTTGTTATTGGCTTGTACCAAGTAGTTTTAAATATTACACATGATATTAGACAATTTTTTAGTCATTCCACTGCCTGATATATCACACTATCAGAATTATTTTCCTCAGCCTCACCCTAAATTTCCCTTAATTTCACTGTTCTTATCTCAATTACATCCCTCATACCACCTTAAATTATTCGTTTCTTCTTTTGACATTTATACCATTCAACATTTGTAGATTTATGTCCCTATTAGTTACTGCTTAGCCAAGTGATAAATATTTAGCTCTTTTAATCTTTCCTCATAAGTCAATCTCTCCAGCTCCATTTGTGCTCCTCTTGAATTGTTTCCAATTTGCCAATATCTCTTATGAAAGATATCAAATTTTAGCCATTTTTTTAATGAAATCTTCATAATTTCCCAAGCAGGAGGCAACTGTGACCACCTGAACCCTGAGATACTGCTTCTGCCTTGGTTCAAAGTAATTTGCATCATAACAGAGCCCCACAAGAGAGCTGATAGACTCTTTACTAGATAAGACCTGCCTGCCCAGAGGAGTTTTCCATCTATTGCCTCCTCTGTGAAATCCTATGAAATATGAACTTTCATTTCTACCCAGGAGAACTTTTACAATCTTTTCTCTCATGGCTGATGAAGGGTGTTTGTGCCTGAAAGCTTGCAATTAAAGAGAATTTATGGATTGTGCATAGTAGAGATAAAACACCTCCCTGAAATGAAAAAGACCTGGGATTTTGTTAACAGACTTCATGACAGAGAGGATGACAAAAAGGCATGGAAAACTGAAGTTTCTCTTTGGAAAACTGTCATCTGTATTGAGGGACAGAAGGCATAATTGAAAGATTGAACTTAACACCATGAGTAGGCTGATGAAGAGCTAGTCATAATAACCATCAGTTGGAATAGCTCTCATCATTGTTCTTCTGGTAGTTATTACAGAATTCATAATAACCATCGGTTGGAATTCTGTAGTAACTTCCAGGCTGAACCACTTAACAATGTGCCTGGTACTTAAACATCATATTGTGGCCTGCCACCTAAAAATGCATCTTTTTGTATCTGTCTTCAATCACCTTAGTGTCTGGATCAAGTCATTGTATATATAGTCCAAAAATACATTATCTTTTTTTTTGTTAGCACATCACATTGCAGACACATGGCTGTAGCAAACCCCCCTGTTTTTTCTTTTTATTTATTCATTTTAAAATGCATTCCCTCCTCTTCCCCAACCATTTCTGACTTTTTCTCTCCCTCTCTATTCCCTATAGATAAGTATAAGTGAACTCAGACTTAGGATAAGATTTAAACATTATTATTTTGGTAGCAAGTTTTTGGTTTTGAATATCCACTGTTTTATATTGTATAATTATTCGGTTTGTATTATTTTTACTGTTGTATATTGTATTATTATCATTTTCATATTGATTTTTATTGTTTCACATGGATATTGTATGGTTGAGGCCTGTGTTTGTAAGTGAACCAAAGTCATGTCAAGTTTCCATTTTATATGTCAAGCCTTCATCTCGTGTCCTCTGCCTGGGCATCCCATGTTGCAACAATGATTCATTGTACCCCTCCCACGTAAATTGGTTCCCAGATGAACAATAATGATTGGGAAGGATTGAAACACAATGGTTGCAGGCCTCTACTGAATGGCTTGTAATGACTGGGCTATCACCTCGCATTGATTCATCCAGGAACCATGGACCTCACCCAGGAACAGAGACAAGAACCCAGCATCTGAAAGTCAAAAGACCCTGCAGAACCAGCAACTTTACCATTGTACCCCACCATTACAGACACCCAAAACTGCACATCCCTGCATGGAGCACGCATGCTCAGTACACCACGGGCTGACCCTTGCCTGGGCATGCCTCCTGTCACTAGGGTCACACAAGGTCTGCCCGTATAAAAAGGGGCAGTGAAGACAGAACCAGTGGGACACCCTCTCCATCTGGACCAGTACCATGCCACACCACCTATCCACCCAGAGGCCCTGCCGGTGACCCCCCTCTGGACAACACCTGCTGGACAAGGACCCCTTTCCAGCCTGGATAGGTAGATATTACCTGCACACCTCCTCCTACAATTTGGACTCTGTCTCTCTCTCTCCTCCTGAACTTCAGTGGATTACAGCCCCTGCACCAAGCCTCTCTAACCCCTGCTGCCAGTGTGTGTGTGTGTGGGGGGTGCAAGGGAACCAATAAGACATTGTGTCACCATCTCCATTGGGTCATGTTTTACTGAATCCCAGTCCCTTCCCTATCTTAAATTCCAGCCTCATTCTCTCTCTCTCTCTCTCTCTCAGCTCCAGTCCCCACTCTCTCTGCTAGTTTCCCGATCTCCTCCCAATTCCATCTCCCCTTTTCTACCACCTCTCAGCCTCTCCTTGCTTTCCTGCTGTCCCTGCTGCCTTTCAGCCTCCCATGCCATCTACTGCCTTTTCCCTGTGACTTTCTGCTGCCTTTCTCTGTTTTCCTGCTACCCTGCCACCTTTCAGTCTCCCGTGCCACTTTTCCTGTGATTTTCTGCTGCACCTTCTGTAGTCATCCCCCCCCCCCCCCCCGCAGCTTCCCAGGTCCTCTTGGCTGTCCTGCAGTTTTCTCCAGCAGCTGGAGCCTTTCTCCAGCTCCCAGCACCTACTGCCACTCCCTGCAACTTCTCTAGCTGCCCTGGAGCCATCCTCTGGCTCCTCACACCCAGAGCCCCTCTTTAACACCCACACTTTCCCTTAGTCCCATTTTCCCTCTCCCCACCTACCTTTTCAGCTCCCTTGTAGTTCTGGCTCCAGTCCCAGCCTCTGTGCGAGCATGGCTCCCCTGTTCTGTAGGCATTGGGCATTGTCTTTTAATCAATTAAGATCAATTAACCTAAAGTTACCCCCAGCCTCAGTTCTTCAGCCCAGGCCCCTCTAGTCTACCGGTTCTAATCCCGGTCCCGGTGACTTTCACTCCCAGCAACTTTCACTCTCTAGACTTCTACTTTCTTACCTTAACCTTTCCCCAGGTATCCCAAGTACACCAAGCACATACATACATACATATCACAACACCCAACTTAGGAACTCACCTGTGTGTATGTGTAGGTGGGTTGTATGTGTGTGAACTGGTGAGTGTGTGTGTGGGGGGGGGCATTGTGTACATGATATACGATTAGTGTCTAACTTCTGGGGTGTATAGTGTATGTGCTTGAATTGGTGATAGGTATGCATGTGCCTAGGCTGGTTTGGATGTGTATGTGCCTCAGCTGACAGTGTGCGTGTGTATGCACCTAACTGATTTGTGTGTTTGTATATGTGCAATTGTGTCACACCTTCCTGTCTAACATCCCAACATTGAGATCCTGAAAGTCGGCCTGACCCCACAGGGCAACATGGCTAATTTGTCTTCTTTTAACAGTAAACTCTCTAAGCAATTCTGCTTTCTCAGTTTCTCCTAACTGCAGCTCAGCACCTACTCCATAGAAAATAGATAAATTTACAGTGTCTCAAACTAGACATCCAAAATCATTGGTAACTATGAAATTTAGGCCCTGCTCTTTTTAATTATTTCCCCTAGATTTAAATTACTATTTTTAGAAGCCCAAATGTTTTTATTAGTAGTAGCAGTACTATTATTTTCTTGACCATCATTTTAATTCCTCTTGGTCTTTTTTTTCCTGGTTTAGTAATATAAACCGTAGGATTTGCATTTCAGCATTTGGCTTGGTTTGCCCCAGAATTAAAATGGAATGAAATGTGTATTTTAGTTATTATTCTGCAAAACTGCAGAATGAAGAGCTAGACATAGTGACTAAAAGCATACAGAAATGAATATGGCAATTACGGGATATGTTCAGTAACTGTTTCTGAAGCTTTACAGGTGAATTTGCATTGTGGGCAAGTTGCTTAATATATTATACCTCCACTCCATTAAAAGCCGAGCCATATTAAATGCAGGTATAGATATTTTGGTGCCTTGAGAACTTTACTGGTATAAACTTAAGCACTCTAGGGATTTAGGTTTTGCTGGTAGCAGTTGATATTTTGAGATCTAAATTTTAGATTTAGATACCTACAGGTAAGTGCTTGAAGAAATATTTTTCCTTTCAAAACACATTAGCCTCTCTTTTTAAGGGTGTAATCCAAAAATGATCCACAAAAATCCAAACAAACAAACAGCCAAATGAATAATCAACCTCTATACCAGGATTTCCTGGAAGCTGGAGTCCATTTGACTGAATTCATCCCTAAAGTTAAGCCCAGAATGAAATACATCAGTGTATTTGATTCTCTGTGAATATGACCATAGGTAAAATGCCAGTCTTAAAAAATGTTGGTTAGCAAAGTTTGCGGATTCCAAGACAAATTGGAATTTTCATTTAAATAAAGTTTCATGCATAAAATACTGCTGTATATTCCAAAACCTATATTTCTTCCATACAAAAATATGAAATGTATTAGCTATGACAATGAAAATTGTTTCATTTTTCTGCATATAACTTACATACAGTCCCTTGTCTTATATTATGCCCAAAGTTGCTAAAATCTTCTGCAAATATATTAAAGCAGGGAAACCTTTGGGAATTTAATAGCATGAATCATTTTAATATTACCTTTTTAAAATACAAGGTCTCCTTATACAGCCTGTAGTTTCATACTGTTGGCTACAAATGCCCAACTTGGGATCCTTAAAATTCTGGTTTATTAGGCGGATTGAAACACTGTAATGAGTTAAATCATAAACCTTGGGACTGGTCCTTCCACTCACACACACACACACACACAGTAGCAAGCTACAAGAGTCAGGTATACCTATCCCACAGGCGCTGGAGTCTGTCGTTGAGGCTTCTTTCAGCATGGTGTTATCTTCCAGAAGGGGGTCGCCGGCTGGTCCTTCTGGCTGGACAGGTCGGATGCTGGTCAAGTTGGAGATCAAGAGGGCACCACTGAGGGTCACTTTTCACTGCTTTTTATCTGTCCTTGGCAGACTTTGGTGACTCCCCAGTTTTCAGGTTTGCCCAATCCAGGGGTCATTGACCCTCGTGCGACTTCCCCCCCCTCGGTGGCTACTGGATGGCATCTGTCAGCCCCAGGGGTCATCTGCATGTACGTGCAGGTTTGGGAGTCCGTTGATGAATTTTGAATAGGGCTCTGGGAGCAGTTGATCTGGAGATATTCAGTCCAAAAGTTGGTCCCCGGCATTGATTAACTCAGGCCAGGGCTCCTTGCCCTTGATCAGCGATGTTTAGAGATGTCCCGGTTGCTACATTGTCTTCTATTGATTTCTTCCCTTGGTTGATCTGCAGTTTCCTTAGGTGTTAATTGCTGCCTGCTACCCTGTTACACATTCAATCACTGATTCACTCTCTCTTTCAGGGGCCAGCCTGATACAGGGAAGGGCAGTTTGATTCCTGCCCTTGTTAACATTGTTACAATGTATAACTTACTTATGAAACTAAACACCTTTAGTTGAAAGTTGAAAGGTGAGGAGTATAAAATATAAGCTACAAAAGTAATGCCCGGCACACAAATAGATAAAAATACCAAAATACAAGGGGAGATACAAAATGCACACACACAAATTTCAAAACACAATTCCTTATCTTAAAGTGAAAGAAAGAGGAAGGAAGAAAAGGTAGAAGAGGAAAAACCTATCCAAAGAGGGGAGAGCAACTGCAGGCAAGAGGAAAAGGGGCTTTCTGCTACAATACCACTGATTCATTAAGATATTTTGTGGCCAATCTGAAATGGGGTTAGGGAAGTGCAAGACTTAGCTAAGGCTATACTACCCTTCATAATCAATTACTCCATTACTAGCTTGCTTAAGAGGAGAGTCAGAGACAAGTCTCTGTAAGAGCTGATCTCAGCAGAAAGGCTGTTGCATAGATTCATAGATGTTAGGGTCGGAAGGGACCTCAATAGATCATCGAGTCCGACCCCCTGCATAAGCAGGAAAGAGTGCTGGGTCTAGATGACCCCAGCTAGATACTCATCTAACCTCCTCTTGAAGACCCCCAGGGTAGGGGAGAGCACCACCTCCCTTGGGAGCCCGTTCCAGACCTTGGCCACTCAAACTGTGAAGAAGTTCTTCCTAATGTCTAGTCTAAATCTGCTCTCTGCTAGCTTGTGGCCATTGTTTCTTGTAACCCCCGGGGACGCCTTGTTGAATAAATACTCACCAATTCCCTTCTGTGCCCCCGTGATGAACTTATAGGCAGCCACAAGCATACTTCTGATATAAACCATGAAGTCCAAGTACATTTATCCTTTAAGACCTTTACTGAGGATCTGGATTATCTACTTTCTTGATAGCTTTCCCCAGATTAAGCACAGTTCACATCTTATTGATTACCATATGTCAGGAGTCAAATCAAAGTACACCAAAAGGTGCTATACATACAACATTTCTTTAGTACTTTTGAACCTTGTTGTAGAAAATGGATAGTAGCACTGGGTACAGCTAGGAGAAAGGCAGTAACATGATTTTTGTTATAATCTTCTATTTTCATACATACTTTTATGAAACTTAATGGTCAAATTGAAAATTTCCAGACATTTGCAGTGCTGATTTTGTGAGTTGTATGTTTCAGCCTTTCTTAATTTATGAAAGAGTCAGGAAAATGGAGAAATGCCACTGTCCATTATTTTCTATGAGCATTTCATAACATTTTGTGTTACTCAAGTTACCATTTTCACTTGTAACATCTTTCACATGGAAGGAAAGAAGAGGTGGGGGGGAGGGGAAGAAAGAAGGATCTCCAACAGCAGATTCAAAGGCAAATAGCTATAGTGACTGACATTTTTAATTTTTTTCTATGTTAAAAGTCTAGATTTGATGTTAACATTCAAAATGTTTTTTTAAAATAACAAAATAAGTAAAAAAAACCTGTTTTCAGTTATGCATGTGAACTGCAAGTGTTTTTTATACTGCAGCAATTTTTAGAACAAACTTTTTCTAGCACTATGAACTTACTCTTAAAGAGCACTACATTTCACAGACTAGCTACTAATCCACAGTATTCCCATATTCAATCTAAAAACCAACTGATATAACATGTGGAGGTTAACTGCAGTTATGAAATGATTATAAGCTGGCAGCAAAAAAGGTATTTTGGTGAGTAACAATCTCCAGTTTACCTTTATCATAAGCCCTGTGAACATTTTGAATGCTGGGATTTTTTTCTTGAAGACAGGAATTCTATTGTAATTTGAGAGTGTATATTTTGAAGGGATCGAAAAGGACATTTCAATTTCATTTTTCCAGTCTAACTAATCAAATATTTTAAAAGTAACTAATAGATTTAATCTCTACTAGTATAACTTCCTCATTTGACAAAAATCAGACTTTAAGAATGATACTAATTTTTTATTTCATGAGGAGAAAACCTTTTAGATGGAAACAGATAGACTTCTGAACTCTTACTGTTAAAGTAATGTTTGTTTTTAGGAGAAATATGGACCAGCTTTTTTTTTTTCTTGAGCATGATGACCAGCAAGATGAATCCATGCAGTTAGTTACTAACTTTTCAGAAAGCACCCAAGCTATGGGTTACCTTTTCTATTACGTATCAAGACTCACCTAGAATATCATTCTTTGCATTTCTACTTATATCTGACAGCCCTCCCATACCATATCATACTTGTGTTTTTACTTTTTGAACAGTGCCAACCAAATCCTGACTATAAGCAATAGGACTTTCTTAAATTCAATTTAATTATTTTATAGCTGGATATCTTTAAATGTACATAGTTACACTCGAATTTACAAAGTGAGAGAAAGAGAAATAAACAAACACACATATATAAAGGCAGAGCTGACCATATCTATCTCAAGTTTTTCTTCAATCTTAAAATGAGACTTGCAGACAGTTTCTCAACACCTCTGTTATAAGCACATATCTGAAGGGATATTAGCACTAAGATAGAAATACAATTCCAATTCATTCAGAGATGTGCCTATGTCTGAAAAAGAAAAAAACAAAACCATTAATTCATAAATGAATCTGAACAAGAAGCAGGTACATGTAGCTTACAGAGATGTTGAGAAAGTGTCTACAAGTCTCATATTAAGTTTGAAGAAATACTTGAGATAGAAAAATGGATTTTGCCTTGTAAACAGAATAAATGCATGAATTAGTGGAGGATAGTTCCCGCTATGAAACATTTCAAGGAAGCAGGCTATAAAACAAAAGAAGCTTTTGCAAACCTGAAAAGTAAGTTTCATGTTTCTAAATGTATCATTAAAAGCAGAATATATCACTCAATTAATCAAAAGTCCTAATAATATCAAGGGAATTATATAAAGGCAGATCTGACCATATCTAAACACATAAAGTCCTTTTTTCCTTTGTGTCAGCCCAAGTTATTTTCTACAAATTGGATTTCAGTAAGGATATTAATCAAGTGCCTTGCCTTCAAGATTCAGTTTAACTGGAAATCTGAAGATAGATCACTGATTCCCATTCTAACCCTTGAGGGATTAATTTCTGTTCAATTTAAAATCCTGAATTTAGTTGCTTTAGAATGGCTGCACACAACTCTATACAAGGATTACCTATCCTATGGAAAATACCTGTCCTCTTTTCTTTTCTGAAATGCAATTTCATTTTCGCTTTTGGCACAAACTGTTAAGAAGCATTTTTTTCCCCAGGCAGGCCTCATGCTTCTTTAGTTAAACATTGTAAAAAGTGCTGATTATACTATTTTACTAAAATCTTCACTACATAATCATTTATTTTATGACCCATTTCTTAACTCTTACTGTTAAAGTCATGTTTGTTTTTAAGAGAAATAAGCACCAGCTTTTTATTTTTTTTTCCTTGAGCATGATGACCAGCGAGATGCATCCATGCAGTTACTTACTAAATTTTTAGAAAGCACCCAAGGTATGGGTCACCTTTTCTATCATGTATCAGGACTCACCTAGAATATCATGAGTCCTAGGTGAGGATAATGATACTGCTCACCTGGGACTGCTCCCTGATCTTGCTCATAAGTGAAGTGACTAGTCCTATCACATAATTACAAAAATAAATAAATAAATAAATAAATAAAATTAAAGTTATATTCTGACCACTGAATTAGAAGCAAAAGTAATATGAATGCAAAAGTCCTAAGATATTATTTCATTTAAAACAAAGTCAAATAATGCCTTTTTATCTAGCAAGAAAATAAAAATCTCTTTGAATGTAATAGTTTCTTTGTGAGTAAAGAATACTATAAAGAGGGAAATAACCACTATGTTGCACTAGTGCAGAGATGGTAATTCTCTCACTTTTCAGCCTCCAATAACATCTGTTAAAGTTTGTGCATCTGTAACTTTATAAAATGAAAACTTTAAAGCTTAAGCATCAGGTGGATTTTTCAAAACCAGTCTTTGTTGGCCAGACTCCCATTGAATTCAGTAGTAAAACTTATACTGATTTTGGTGGAGCAGAAGTAAGTGCTTTTGAAGACACGTGATATCACTCTTTCACTGCTTTTTCAGTCCAGTAAAGTAGTGGTACCAAAAGCAATTTTTTTTGCAAAAGCTTTAAAATGCTTCTACTTTTAGAAGTAGCCTCAAAATATTTTTTCTTGCCCTTAAAAAAAAAAAAATTATTAATATATAACCAGGGATCCTGGTTTTCCCTGAAAAAAAAAATCCCCATTTTTTTAATTAAAAAAAGCAACCCAACATCCACATTTTTCTGTGATCAGAATGCAACACCACTAACACCACTAACATATTTATGTATTAGGGGTGTGTGTGTATATATATGTATGTGTGTGTGTGTGTGTGTGTGTGTGTTTGTATACATATATATACACACATACTAAATATATTAGTACATATATACATACTTACATATATGTGTGTATGTGTGTATACACACACTCTCTCTCTAAATCCATAAATATATTAGAGGCATTGCATTTTGATCATGGAAAAATGTGGATGTTGGGTTACTTTTTTAATCTGAAAATTGGGGATTTTTTTTTACTCAGAGAAAACTAGGATCTCTGTTATATAAGCAACATATAAAATATATGTAGTTAAATATACACTAATTATAATTATTTATAATAAAACTTACAAAGCAAGATTGGGGCCCAAATGTCCTAATGGCTGTGTAAACAACAAAGCCTTGCCTACACTAACCATATTAGCCAAACTTCCTTGTGGGATGATGTTTATACCAGCTAAAAATGTTTTTGCTAGTGTAGCTTATACCAGCTCCCTAAACAAAATAAACTAAAGCAATTAAGTACCTTTGTGGATATTACCATTTACACAAGGGCTTACACAGTAAGCTCTTAAAGATATACTTTTTCACACTTAATATATAGGAATGCTGGCAAAATATTGAAACCTAAGAATCAGCTGCTTACAGATATGACAGTGTAAATAGTCAAGATAAGCAAGACATGTAGGAAGAGAGGCAAACATGCAAAGAAAGTGAGTATTGTGATCATTTACAAAAATTGTGGTTGTTGGATTGAGACTCTCTCTCTTCCAGCTTTGTCCAACCCTTCCCAGATCTTAAATGAATACACTCCTCACAGTGGTAGGGCCTATTTGTAGGGGTGGGGGAATAGGAAGGATTTGGGGCAATGGATTAGAGTAATAGAAAGAGGGAAAAACAAAAAAGAGAGGAGACTTTAAAAGTTAAAGGAGAATTCCAGAAGGGAAAAGAACTGTGGAGTTTGGCTGACATGGGTGGATCCAGGATGGTGGCAATGGGAGGTTGTAGCTAAACTCCCTTCAGCTGTGTGGCACATGGGCAGTGAAGTGAATTCATTGTGCATGTGGCACAAAGCTAATGGGGATGTGGTGACAACCCCTTGCTGTGATCTTGGATGCCACTGAGCATCTCTGGACGTGCTCTTAGTTCTGTGAGCTCACCAGCTGGTTGGCACCGGTCTTCCTGGAGCACCTGCTTTCAAGCAGCTCTGGAACCTGCTGCTGTTCACTTTTCCCCTCTTTCCTCCTCTTGAATTTACCAGAAGTGGAAACGAGAAGGCGGGATGAGCTTCAGGGGTGCAGAGCATCTGGAGCTAAATGAAAGCAGGGGCTGAGTGTCACTCAAGCCTCCTGCCCAGCCCAATCCCTACTGATTTTGGCAGGGGGAAGGGGAAGAGCAGCAGGCTTCAGAACTGCATGAAAGCATGGGCTCTCGGCAGACCTCATTCCAAACAGCGACAGAACATGCAGAGATCCCAGCAGAAGCTGCACTGACTCCAAGATGCACAACAAAAGGGTGTGTGTGACTGCGCTGCCAGATCCGCCCCTGTTGTCTCAAGGATTGCTAAAGCAACTGTGAAGGACTAAACAGTCAGAGTACAGTAAAGGGAGAAAAAAACCCAAACATTAGTATCCGAAAGCCCTTACTGCAGCTTCTTGTGCATCTGGTCTTTCCAGCTGTAGTATTTAGTTTCTTCCCTTGAGTGTCTCTTCCTTAAAACCACATGGGCAACACAGCAGGGAAGAAGGTGTAAGCTTCTACCTGTATTACTTGTCATAACCCAATGAGTTTGGGGCCTCGGCACTATGGAATTTTCTTGACACACAAGAACCTCTTGCACAGCAAGAACCCGCGTGCAGGAGAGTGTTCCCGCCACTTTTGCAGCTGCTTTTGCAGGATGCATTTTCTCTTTGCAGCACGGAGGTGCACGGTGCAAAGAGTTCCCGCCATTCGGATGTAAATTCATGCCCCGCAATTGGCTAGTGCTAAATTATTCATACGTGGCGGCCGGTAATTGGCTTGCTGGCTGTTTAAAAACTAGCGCGACTTCCGCCCAAGTCGAAGAACTTTGAGCATGCTGCAGAGTGCCTCTTAGAGATCCGACTTGCGGCTAGCTGATCGATAGACTGATCACCTATCGATCCTTCTTCCCGTCGCCGAACGCAGTTCCAGACGTACCCTTTTCCTGCCGGCTTGAATTACGGACGAGTTTACTGGCATTGGCCTTGCCAGCTGGAGCAACTCACATTGTTGTCCAGATGACTGAACCGTTTCCGTCGCAGCCACCAGCGACGTAAGTAAAGTTTTTTGCAACCATTAAGCTTGTCAGCCTCTCTATTCACCAGCCCGCCCTGACGAACGGGTAAATTCTGAAACACCGAGTCAGTTCAGCCCGGCCGAGACATGGCGACGAGGATGGGATCGGGATCACCGCGGCACATGCCAATGGGATCAAAGGGCACGGTGATGGAGAAGAACTTAATTGGGTGCTGCCCTTGGCGCACCGGGAACCGCCACATAGAGAATGCTAACGATCTATGGGCGCATATCGCTTACCACCAGGTGGAAGAAGGGGAGGAAAGAAGTATTGATGGCTACTTCTCCGTAAAAAGAGAAGAGACCGTAATAAAAGAATGGAGAACAAAACTATCCCTAGGGGAGTTCAGATGCATAATGGGAAGCGACCGGGTTTACTATCGGCCCCCGGAAGAAACATCAACAATATCCCTAGCCGGGGTGAAAGCGCGGAAGGCAGAAAAGCTGACCCCTGCTCAGGAGTTCGCCCAAAGCACCCGATACTTGAAGGAGGGGGGGGAACCCACCCCCGTGGACTGGTTCAACTGTCCAGATTTGGTGCCTGAGTCGCGGGGCCATGAGCTCCTCGTTCAGCTGCGGGAGGATTTAGAAACTAAGGGCCATCACAAGCCGAAGTGGGGTCAAATTAAATGGAAAAAGGGAAAGATGATCAATGTGCTGTTCCGTGCAGTAACGGGCCTATTGAGGGAATACGCAAATCTGGAGGCTCAGATGTATACTGCAGGT
Source organism: Alligator mississippiensis (assembly GCF_030867095.1). Lineage (NCBI taxonomy): Eukaryota > Metazoa > Chordata > Crocodylia > Alligatoridae > Alligator > Alligator mississippiensis. The sequence continues at coordinate 369,593,526 of NC_081824.1, forward strand.
AAAGAATCACTGGAGCGGACAGCAAAGGGCTCCGGAGCAGCGTTTCTTAACAGAGCCAGCCGCATGATGTTGCTAGCAGAAAATGGTGGCGAAAGAAGCCCGAGCTACCCGGGGAACCCGGAAAGGAGGGGCGGAGTTATGGAAGACCCGGCGGGGATTCCCTTGGTAACTCCACCCCCTGAGGTGACGTCATTCCCTGCAACCGCGCCTCTTTACCACAGGGAGGGGGCAATGGGAGGAAGGATGTACCCAATGCTCCCAGACGCAGAATTTAACCCTCTCTCTGCCGCAGCTTACCCGATAGCAGTAACAAAGTATGTTGAGGATGAAGAAGGTACCACGCGTACCACCACTATCTCTCGTACACGCACCAGACCAGAGATTCAAGAGCTTTGCAAAGACTCTAAAATCAGGCCGGAAGAAACCTTGGCCATATGGTTAGGAAGACTGATAGTGGAATTTGGATCCGACACTCTAGATAAAGAAGAAGCGAGTGCCCTGACGCAACAAGCAGCGTGGAGCGGAGGATGCGCTACTGATTTGAATGTGGTCACAGACAGTGCCCACTGGCCCATCCCGCTCCCGGCGCTTGTGGTAGGACAGGTGACCCACAAATTTCACACCTGGCATGAGGGTTGCCCAAAGAAGGCTACAGCAGAACAACTTCTCCTGGCTATAGTTGGAGTGTCATATCTCTCATGGAGCCCGAGAACAAATCCTATGGGACTAACAGCAGTCCAGCGTAAAGAGAGATGGGCTCATCGTCACCTATCAGACCCCGGGGCAATTCCAACGCCCTTGGAAGCCATAGATGCCTGCGTGGAGGTGTATGGAGGAGCGAATGCTGTTACACTCTGACTCTTCTTGAACCCGATAGCAGGACAACCAGTGGGAAGTCTTTTAGGCCATCTCCCACAATTACAGGCACTTATGAAGCAAGGTGAGGAAGCTTCTAATGACATAAGGGATTGACCTTCAGCGTACCTGGCTGCAACATTGAGGCCTAGGCGTCCAGGGTATAACCCTCAGCGAGAGCCATGGGGGTCGCCTCCAAGGACCCCAAAAGAAAGAATCTCAAAGGAAAGAACTCTGAAGGAAAGGACTATGTTCAGATTTCTTCTTGCTCACTCCAGACTAACAAAGGCCCAATTGAGACTTTTGGGAGACAAGGCCCAGGCTAGTATGGCTGAAGCAATGGGATTTAATTTTGAGGATCCATCAAAAAATGAGTAATGGCCGGCGGCTCTGCCGGCGGCCTTCCTCAACTCAGACCTGATCCTACTGATTCTCGACCATATGCTGAACTCACTGTCTACAACCCTACCAATCCGGATGACAAACAACAGGTATCCTTCCTTCTTGACACTGGAGCTCAGACCAATGTGATTACCTCGATGATACCTCAACAAAAGACAACCAAGACGATCAAAGTACAAGGGCTTAATGCTATCGCTGTCACAACGAAGGTCAAGTTTTGGGTTCAGCACCACTGATATCCCCTAGAAGCTGTTTTAGGGGGCATCAATATTTTAGGAATCCCGGGGATAAAGACGCTTGACCTCAGGGAACAAGTGCTACAGGCATTACCCGTAACTATCCCAGAGCAGGACTGGCATCGACCAACGCTTCGTGACATTTCCACCTGGCGATATCGGCCAATCCCAACTAAGGATTCTCTGAAACAGTCACTTACTAACCTTCTGCAGCAACTTGAGCGACGAGGCTGTATTAAGACCGTAACAGCCAGCACCTACCTATCATCAGGATGGGGAGTGGCGAAACTTGGGAAGCCTAATGAAGCCCGGTTGGTCGTGGACTATCGAAAAGTCAATAAAAGGTGCCAAGTACTGCAACAACCTAATCCGTCTACTCTGCCACAGTGTATGTTTGAGATGGCACAGTTCCAGCAAAGTCCGTGGGTCGGAGTTACATTAGATCTGAAAAATATGTTCTTTTCTATCCCAATAACTGACCCGGAAGGAATACTGAATATGTGTATTGATGGCGTCATGTACAGGTGGACAGTTTGTCCGCAAGGATATCGCAACGCTCCATCGTTAGCCACTGGTGCCATGAATAACACCCTGAAGAATTTTCGAGCCTTGCACTCCCTTCCCCCAGAAAAGGAATTAAAAATTTGGAGTTATGTGGATGATATTGCCATCATGGGTCGCAATAGCTCTGTAGTTGCCGGTGTAGTAAATCAACTGGTTGCTCACCTTCAAAGTGAGGGATGGACCATCAACGAGGAAAAGTCAAGCCTACATCCTGTAGATGACATTACGTTCCTTGGCACTCGATACACTGGTTCCATCCACCACGGAGTCTCGCATGAGTGTCCTAACATCGATCCGCTAAAAACATTCCACCCTGTCACTAAGAGGCATTTTCAACAGCTTTTGGGTCATTTAAATTGGTATCGATATTATATTGGACCTAGTGATTTGGCACTCCTTACTAAATTACAGAGACAGATTCGCGACAAGTCCTGAAAGTCCACACCTTGGACGGAAAAGGATCAGCAGAATCTGCTTCGCCTGCTAAACACGGTTAAAGGTACACAACTCCATGCCATCGATCTGGGTGAGTCACTGACCATAACCCTTGGATTCACCACCAATCATGTATGGGCTGTCGTGCATAACCCCCGCGATGAGTTAGTATACACGGCCCACAAGACGCTTCAAGCGGCGCAACATAGATATGGAGTTATGGGAAAGATTCTCCTAGCCGAACAACTGGTGGAGCCGTTAGCAAGGGGGCATGGAATGTTACATGCTCCTGGTGCCACATTATTACCCTTGCTGGATGCGGGAAGAATCGACCCACATTTTCAAGGGGAATCTAAGACCTGGAATACGCTAGTACTAACCCACCATTATAACTGGCATTGTTGGAGGTTGGAAGACACGGTACCTGATCCAAGCCCAGAAGATGAGGAAAAGGTTCCTACGCTGTATGGAACTTCAGCCCCAGCGTGGATGGCCTCAGACGGAACCTCCCGACATGAAGGAGCCTATGGGTACTACTGTAAAGCTTGTCATGATAAGGAAATTTTCCAAGCCGACCCAGGTGATAATTCATCCCAAAAATGTGAATTATTAGGATTCCTGAAGGTACTGGAACATTGTTTGATGTATCATAATGATACACTTCCAGTTCCGATCATCGCGATTGATTCGCAGTATATCTACAAAATTCTTACGGGCACAGCTTTTCCCACCGAGAACTTGGATGATTGGCGAGACATCTGGAGGATGTTAACTAGATTTGTACGTCTTCCATTGATTAGGCACACTAAGTCCCATCGTTCAGATACTGATCCAGTGCATGAGGTAATTGATAAGCTCTTGGAGGATCCACTCCGGACCGACATAGCTTTGCCTGTCACATCTACCACTGATCCTGAAGCAAATCCATTCCTCGCGTGGCTTCACGAAAATTGGGGTCACCCGGGACCACAGGCTTGTCATCAAAGTTGGTGCCAAACCATTACAGAGCTGGCCTCATGTGGAGCCCGGCAGGATTGGGAAAAGGTAGCTCAGGCCTGTGAAACATGTGCTAAAGAAAAGTGTCATAAAACCAAGCATCAGATCGGAGCTTTCGATCCTTCTCAGTTTCAGGCAGGAAAAGTTCATAGATTCATAGATGTTAGGGTCGGAAGGGACCTCAATAGATCATCGAGTCCGACCCCCTGCATAAGCAGGAAAGAGTGCTGGGTCTAGATGACCCCAGCTAGATACTCATCTAACCTCCTCTTGAAGACCCCCAGGGTAGGGGAGAGCACCACCTCCCTTGGGAGCCCATTCCAGACCTTGGCCACTCGAACTGTGAAGAAGTTCTTCCTAATATCCAATCTAAATCTGCTCTCTGCTAGCTTGTGGCCATTGTTTCTTGTAACCCCCGGGGATGCCTTGGTGAATAAATACTCACCAATTCCCTTCTGTGCCCCCGTGATGAACTTATAGGCAGCCACAAGGTCGCCTCTCAACCTTCTCTTGCGGAGACTGAAAAGGTCCAGTTTCTCTAGTCTCTCCTCGTAGGGCTTGGTCTGCAGGCCCTTGACCATAGGAGTTGCCTTTCTCTGGACCCTCTCCAGGTTATCCGCAACCTTTTTGAAGTGTGGCGCCCAGAATTGCACGCAGTACTCCAACTGCGGTCTGAACAGTGCCCTATAGGGGGGAAGTATCACCTCCTTGGACCTATTTGTCATGCATCTGCTGATGCATGATAAAGTGCCATTGGCTTTTCTGATGGCTTTGTCACACTGCCGGCTCATGTTCATCTTGGAGTCCACTAGGACTCCAAGATCCCTTTCCACCTCTGTGCCACCCAGCAGGTCATTCCCTAGGCTGTAGGTGTGCTGGACATTTTTCCTCCCTAGGTGCAGCACTTTGCATTTCTCCTTGTTGAACTGCATCCTGTTGTTTTCTGCCCACTTGTCCAACCTATCCAGGTCTGCCTGCAGCTGTTCCCTGCCCTCCGGCGTGTCCACTTCTCCCCATAGCTTTGTGTCATCTGCAAACGTGGACAGAGTACATTTGACTCCCTCGTCCAAGTGGCTGATGAAGACATTAAAGAGTATCGGTCCAAGGACCGAGCCCTGCGGGACCTCACTGCCCACACCCTTCCAGGTCAAGACCGACCCATCTACCACGACTCTTTGGGTGCGACCCTCTAGCCAATTCGCCACCCACCGGACTGTGCAGTCATCCACGTCACAGCCTCTTAACTTGTTCACCAGTATGGGGTGGGATACCATATCGAAGGCCTTCCTGAAGTCTAAGTATACGACATCCACCCCTCCTCCTGTGTCCAAGCGTTTCGTAACCTGGTCATAGAAAGAGACTAGGTTGGTCAGGCATGATCGGCCAGCCACAAACCCATGCTGGTTTCCCTTCAGCATAATCTGCCCTGCAGGGCTCTCACAAATGTGAGCCTTGATAATTTTTTCAAAGACTTTACCAAGGATGGAGGTGAGACTGACTGGCCTATAGTTGCCTGGGTCCTCCGTCTTCCCCTTTTTGGAAATGGGGACCACGTTAGCCCTTTTCCAGTCCTCCGGGACTTGGCCCGTGCACCACGAGCGTTCGAATATTCCCGCCAGTGGCTCTGCAATGATGTCGGCCAGTGCCTTCAGCACCCTCGGATGGAGCCCATCCGGGTCTGCCGATTTAAAGGCATCCAGTTCTTCCAAATGACTCTGCACCACCTCAGGAACTACGTATGGAAGTCTGGTGCCTTGCTGCTGCCTCTCTACAACCCCAATGAGAGACTTGTCGTGCCCCTCACTTAGGAACACTGAGGCAAAGAACTCGTTGAGGAGTTTGGCAGGTGGATTTACTGGGACCCCTCCCAGGGTCTAAACCGCCAAATAAAGGACTAGTTGTGGTTGATTTGGGGACCAGACAGTTGCAGGTTATTCCCTTACGAAAAAGCAATGCCACTGCTGTTATTACTGCCTTAACTGCTGTGTTTGCCACCTGGCAGCCTCCTCATGAAATTCAGTCTGATGGAGGACCTCCGTTCAACTCTAATGCTTTGGATAAGTTTGCTCATCTTCACAATGTGGCATGGCATCTTCATCTGCCGTACCATCCGCAGTCCAACGGCGTTGTGGAGAGACACATAAGTCTATATAAGGAGCAGCTTCACCTTAGAGGAGGAGGGACGTTTAAAAATTGGACTAAATTTAATCACAATGTCCTTATTTCATTAAACAGCACCAAGCCGTTATGGGACGAAGCTAATGTCCAGAAACCTTCACCTTGAGAGCCTAAGTTCCAACCTGACGAGTTGGTGTGGATTTCAATACCTCACCCTCATCAGTCTCACCCACAAGTTCACAAAGGGACAGTTCAACAGCCGGGACAATATCCCAATACCTATTCTGTCCAACTGGAAGAGAAGCCTGATTGTCCCCCTATTATTGTTCATCGTAACTGGATGACTCGCCGTTCCGATGTTCACCAAGTATCCTTACAGTGAAACCAGTTATGATTCTTTCTCTTTGTGTTTTGTCTTGTTATTCTGTTTTCTTCACAGGTTTGACCCCAGCAAAAGCGGTAATCCACAACCACCTGATTGTGAGACCAAACTGCAATCCATTCGAAGCTAGAAAGTGATAATTGTGAGGGAGGCACTGAGACGACAAAAAACCCATCTACTCAGGACTTGTTATGGCATTATTTTATTTTGTTAAGTGTTTACTGACATTGTCTGTTATAGGAGAAGACGGACCAAAGCGGAATGTTCTCCAATCAGACGATGATCAGCAGTTGTTGTTATGTGTTCAAAGTTATTTGTTTATATATATATATATATATATATATATATATATATATATATACTGGTTGTGAAGGCTTTGCCAAGTCAGTGAATTCCGTATAACGTACTCATGTGTCGAAAGTTCCAGTTGTGCCGTCGGCAAGGGGGCATGTCATAACCCAATGAGTTTGGTGCCTCGGCACTATGGAATTTTCTTGACACACGAGAGCCTCTTGCACAGCGAGGGTTTTTGCTGTATAAAGAACCCGCGTGCAGGAGAGTGTTCCCGCCACTTTTGCAGCTGTTTTTGCAGGATGCATTTTCTCTTTGCAGCACGGAGGTGCACGGTGCAAAGAGTTCCCGCCATTCGGATGTAAATTCGTGCCCCGCAATTGGCTAGTGCTAAATTATTCATACGTGGCGGCCGGTAATTGGCTTGCTGGCCGTTTAAAAACTAGCGCGACTTCCGCCCAAGTCGAAGAACTTTGAGCATGCTGCAGAGTGCCTCTTAGAGATCCGACTTGCGGCTAGCTGATCGATAGACTGATCACCTATCGATCCTTCTTCCCGTCACCGAACGCAGTCCCAGACGTACCCTTTTCCTGCCGGCTTGAATTACGGACGAGTTTACTGGCATTGGCCTCGCCAGCTGGAGCAACTCACATTGTTGTCCAGACGACTGAACTGTTTCCGTCGCAGCCACCCACGACATAAGTAAAGTTTTTTGCAACCATTAAGCTTGTCAGCCTCTCTATTCACCAGCCCGCCCTGACAAACGGGTAAATTCTGAATCACTTCGAGTCGGTTCAGCCCGGCCGAGACATTACTGACACTCTTTTTAGCTATAAGGGAAGCCTCATCAACTGTTGGAAATGGCCCAATTTAACAAAAAGAAAAAAGGACCCATAATTATTCTGATTATCCAAATCCAGTCTTTATATTTACATCACAAGACTCACCACATTTCTGAATTATGAAACAGTTACTGTAAAATGGGAAACATTTATTCAAAAGGTATAAGTCACTGAGGAGCATAAGACTCATTGTCTTCCAATGAAAAAAAATCAGGCTCCTAACTTATATAAATGATATTTGAAAGATTGTCCCAGTTGGTAATTATTTTTCAGTTCTAGCAAATGTGGCCACTTGAGTAAAAATGAAATAAATGGTAGCATCACAAAATAAAATTCCCTTTCTGAATGCTTCCAATCTAAGCCCTATTAATATATAGACATCTGTGTTCGATGCTTAACATCCCTTAGCTTTGACTAAAACAGCAGATGGTTTGAATATGAAAACTATATTTAGTACTGAAGGAAAAGACTTCTCTCATTTAATTAATATTTTTATTTCCATGTTTAATGTTTCTTCTCATTTCCAATGCACATTTTAACTGCAAAAAATCAAAAAAATCAAAACCATCACAGTATCTTCTAATAGCTCATTATTTCTTAGACTCTATTATTTACCAGCAGTGAAATGTTTATTGTAAGTGTTTTTGAAGGGATTTCAATTTGGCGATGTGTGGAAATGGGAGTGAAGAGTACAGAGAAGAATAAAGACAAGCTGAGGTAATGCAGGATAGGTGGTATTAAGCTCTTGGCAATTGTATTTAACACCTCAACATGGCCTATTTTACCAATGGAACAGAAATGTGGGACCACACATCTGGTATAGCATGACCAAAAAAATGTCCATTTTTAGGGAAAAGCTTATCAAATATCAATGACTCTAACATTCAAAAATCATGAGGCAGGCCATCCCAAATGGAGGTTTAAAATGTTGATTTAAGATGTAATAATTGTTTTGAAATTTTAAGTTGCATTTTCATCTTTTTGATGCTACTGGGTGGGGTTGGGAGGAAGTGGCTAGAAATGCAAAAATTAATTGGCTTAAAATGAGTTTCTCATATATTTACATTTCCCTAGGATCTGAGCTATGTCATACAAACACCATATAGTATAAGGATCCTAATAAATCACAGGTGTTAGCAATATTGCATAGCTGTAATCACTTCTCGGCCTCTTGAAGGCTCAGATCAAGTGTATATTCACATAGCATAATTTATTTCAGAGAAGCAAGAATGTAGAAAGCTTCATGAATGGGGAAAAAAAAAGGAAGAGGGCAGAGATGCACAAGATTCCTGTTAGTCACTGAATCTTAAGATCTATGCCCAACTATCATATTGGGTAATTATAATTAGAACTCATAATTATATTTATAAAATGTGTAAAAGCCAAGAATCCTTGTGACAGATGCTCAATGCACTGAAACAAGGCTGTACAAATGATGGCCTCTGGACCTTATGCAACCCACAAGGAGTTGCCATGCAGCTAGTGGGCTGTTGCAACTACCTATCCCATTACTACCCGGGTGCATGTGGAGGGGGGTGCTGAGGGGATGGCGGGTGGGGACGCAGCCTCATGCCAGTGGTGCAGCTGTGCGGTGGGAAGGGATCCTGAGGAAAATCTGTCAGGTGTTCCCCAAGCAGTGCATGGTCACCAGCCACACTGAAGTTGGACAGCCCTGTATTGAACCATGCCTTTTCTCAAACACCAAGGAAAGGTCCCTGCCCCAAGGAGTTTATGCTCTAAGTACAAGAAGATAAGAGGCAAAAAGGTGAACATAAATAGCAAGGGCAAGACAGGGAAACAATGAGGTAAGGAGTGGCTTAAGTCCTGAAGCATGACATGTCCTATATCTTTAAAAAATTATGTTTGTATAAGCTAAAACAAGTCTGCCTATCTTGATATCCATAGATGTGCAATTCCTTTCAACATCCTGTTAAACTTTGGACATCAGTGGTATCCTGGGAAATGACTTCCATGGTTACTTATATACTGTGTAACTTCTTCTATTAATTTTTGGTTTGCAACCTCTTCCTCATTATTTTCTATCAGACAAGAGGGCAGAAGCTTCTTATTTACCTTTCCTATACCATTCATTAATGTCTATACTTGTATCCTGACCTTTCTTGTTTGTCTTTTTCAAAGTAAAGTTCAGAGTTTTTAAAGAATATTTTTTACAAATTATTTTTGTTGCCCTTCTCTGAGCCTCTCCTAATAGTGTAATATCCTTTTAAAAATAGCTGGCCAATATTGCATACATTACTTCTATGCAAGACTACAACCTGGCTTCATAAAATAGCCTAGCAGTATTTTTTCTAATATTCTCTGTCATTCTTTATCTTAATATTGCTTCTCACAGACTGTTTCCTGGGATGTCACACTTCCTGGATACTCTAGGTGCATCTACACATGCAATTAATGTGAAGCAAGAAACTCTGGAACAGTTTGAGCCAGAGTAAACTGCTCCCAGGTGCAGCATCTACATGTACACCTGAGACAGCAGCAATTTGAGCTGGGGCAGGAATCTACATGTGTGTTTAATTGCAGTTAATTACTCCATCATAAGATAGTACTGCCCCTGACAGTACTATTTTACATCAGAGTTAATTAGTTTACTGCAGCCTAATACTGCTATACATGTAGATACACCCTCTGTGTTTCTAGGAGGACTTACTCAATGTTAGGCAGTCATCTATGACCCTGAAAAAAACTCTTTTTCTATATTCCACCTTTTAAAAACAAGATGTGTTTCTTATTTTGGGTTGTGCTGATTATGATAAAATACAATAATCAGGAATGGAAAAAAAAAACCCAACAAAGAAAACATACAAAGATAAAAGTGAGAAATGCCAGAAGTCAAGCAGAGCTACACCTTACAATGTATATTAAAGCAAATGGCATAAAGCTGTTTAGCCATATAAATACAAAGAAAGAGGAAAATAGGCTGCAGTTAGAATGGTGTAAAGGCTTAAGTACATCCCCAAGACTGGATGAATACTTTTCTACATTTTCAATAAATAAGATGATGATGGTAAAGGAAGGATGGATAACGGGACTGGGTATGTACATAGAAATTACATCTGATGTGAAAGCAAAACTCACAGAGCTTAATGCGCCTATGGGCTAAGTACAGACAGACAAAAAGCCTTAGGCTGAAATGGTTCAATTTTTACAGGTTAGTCTAAGCTGCATAGATTGATATGATAAGCAAGTGAACATATATTCGCATTCGATTCCAGAAATTCAGCCATATGCCTGCAGTGGCCAGGCCAGAAGCTGGGTGGGGGGAGGGAGGGTGGCTGCTAGAGCACGCTTCCCTGCTCCACTAGAGCAAGCAGCTTGGGCCAAGGCTAGCCCACCCACCCTGCACGGGGGTTTTGAGGGGGGGGTGCAAAGCATTCAGGGATGCTGAAAGACTGAGTTAACTTGAATCTGGAGGGAATCTGGGACAGAAGTTCAATAAACTGATTTAGCTTAATTTGGTTAAGTCTGATACTACATCCATTCAGGTTTATCTTAAGCCACTTTTGGCCATTTTGAAAGGGGTTTATGTGCACTGAACTTCTGTTGTGTTACAGATTTAAACTGGTTTCCAATCACTTATACTGGTTTATGTGTAATTTCTGTCCCCAGCCAAGATGGGAGAAGGGTCAGATAATCACCATCCAAAGCGCTGAAAGGAACAGCACATGAAAGTGAAAGTCTGGTTTCAAGTACTTCTCATAAATATCAAGTCTGGGGTGATTTTACCTATATTTAAGGAAGAAAAAAAAAATATTCCAGCAGCTATAGACCCATTAGACCTTCTTCTGTAGTGTGCAAGCCTTTAGAATAAATTTTGAAAGAAAGAATAAAGATAAGGAAATAATTGAAAACTAGTAACAAAAATGTAACATAAAGAAATGTAACATAAATTTCCCAGAGACAGGTATCTTTTTTTGAGAGCTGATTTTCTAGGCAAAGGAACTGGATTGGATCTATTTTTCCCCAGACTTCTCTAAATCAGATTTCTCTAACAACCAAGAAACTGTTAAGTTAAGCCAAGAATGCCAGTGGCTCAGTACAGACATACTCTACCAGTCTGATGGGAGGTTAACAGTGGAGTTCATAAAGGATCGTTCTCTTTAGTGCCTTTGGCACAAAAAGTAAGATTTTGCTAATGAGATCACGATGACAAATGTTAGGAGGCCTAAAGAATACAGACAAGGGTCAGAATATCAGAACTCAGAACATCAGATAGCTGGAATAATAGAAATGCAATTAACTAGATCAGGGATGGTTAACCCATGGCATGGAGCAGATCAGGGCAGGAGCAAGGAAATACAGTGCCAGATAGGAAAGGAAGCAAAAAGCAAAGTGGCAAATCAGGCAGCGAGCACAAGGCTGGGTACAGAAAGACCAGCAGATACAGCAGAGGAAGGGGACTACAGAGGCCCACAAGGTACAGACTTAGGGACTAATGCTATTAACTATGGCTGACCGGGGTGGAAATAATAGAACGATGAGAAAGAGTTGGTTCATTTAGTAGGTTACAAAATGATTGTGTATTATGTAAAAGATTTCAATCAGAGATAAAGAAGAATTAATACAACTGTATAAGGCACTAGTGGAACAGTGTGTAGTTCTGGACATCCCTGTTCAAAAATGTTGAATAGGGGCAATGAAATCCTATCGTGTCATGGAGATCATATCATGTAACAGAAGATGAAAAGACCTTGGCCTGTAAAAAAACAAAGGCAAAGAATGCATAGGACTGTAGCGTGTATGTGCATTTGAGGGTAAACACCCAAGGAGAAGACCTATTTAAACCAGAGAACAGTTTTGGTACCAAAATAAATGTGTATAAACTGGCCATGAACAATTTAGGTTATAAAGCAGAAGGTTTCCAACTGGCAGAGGACTGAGGTTCTAAAGCAGCTGACAATAGGAGAAAGTGGGACAAAAATCTAGATGGTTTTAGATGGAATTTAATATATGCATGAATGGAGGATGGGACACTACTGTCTAGAGACCACCCTGCTATGCAGTTATGTGATCCTAGAAACCTGTTTTTTTATGAAGCTGATAGGTTTCTAGATGCCCTCTCCACCACCAACATTTATCATCATAGTGGTACCATCTCTGCAAGGTGAATGTCTCAGCCATCCATTCAACTAAAGACCGCTTTATTAATTTGTAAAATGCTCACTACAAGGGGTAGCACAGCAGTGCAGACTGCAGAGATACTGAAGAATCAGAACAGTGACCAAAGGAGTACACAGCTACATTTTAAAAAGGTGGCGGGGTGGGGGCAGAGAGAGGGATAGAAATTACTGTTATAGATATACCAGTATAGATATACTGGAGGGTTGGGATTACTTGTACAGCTTTTTCACTAGGCTCACATGCAGGTTCACTGCTGAGGTTCAGCTTCTGTTTTCAAGATAGTGGTAAAATAAATCCTCTCTCAATTCAGAGACAGAAAATGCCTCTGCAAAAATGCAGATGTATTATATGAAGGAAACTGAAAAGGAATGAAAGTCTGTTGAGGACAGGCAGATACAGATCCTTATTAAACCAGTTATAATATGGTGCAGTCTTTTAAGCCAATGAAAATTGACTTAAAAGTATTAGGTGCGATACTCATTATTTATTTGTGAAATTGTCCAGCTCTGTACATTTGTGATTTACCTGAACAAGTACTGGGTATATTTACAACCAAATAGGTGCTGGAAGTTGGTATTAATGACAGTCCCTTGAAATGTGGAAATCTTCAGCTTTTATCTTCATAGGATTATGGCAGTTATTGAGAACAGAATTACAAAATATGTATATGCTAAGGAGAAAGCTATTAAATAAGACTTAACCGGTACTATGATGGCATAGTATTGTCCTGGAAAATTTAGGCACTGAGCTTTTATCCCATACACAGTCAAGTGTAAGGATAAGGGAGTAGGAGAGAGAAGTGGTATTGATAGTCTTGGTGGAATGGTGCCCTGAAATCACTTAGCCACATCAGGATGACCTACTGGTTTTAATATACATTACATTAACCATGGTTCTTATTCTGTATGTGTTTATGCATTGGGCTCATTTTCTCTCCAAAATATTCAAGAAGATTTTCTCAAAAAAGGCTTTAATTTACTTTTCCCTAGTATAGAATACCATACTGATGGTATCTCCCTTTAGGACTACCACATGACTTCTGATGCACTATTTTTGCACTAAAAATATAGGTTAAAAGTAGGGTGAGATTGTTAATCTAGAATATTGCTATGTACTTGCTATAATTTTGATTATGATCTGTCTTTTTACTAGGACTTTTGGATTTTTTCAATAAAATATAAACTTTAAATTCACAAAAACAAGGGATATAATATAAGAATTTGATATACAAAGAGCTGGTTACAGCAAGTAAGACAATTTAAATAAGTCTGAATATACAAGGACTTAAACAAGTTCTTGGTTAGGACTAGTGAAAAAATATCTGCATCTAAACTGTGTTATGATAGCAAATGATGTTTTATGCAAGAAGTGTCTGCTTTTGTGGAAAATTTTATTTTATGTCAAAAACGAAACGACTGAAAATAAAAGACAGCATCATGGATATGCTTATTCACCACCTCACAAAAACTGTACTTTAGATGTTTTACACCATCATACTTTATGGCCCGAGTTCTCCAATCAAATTATGTACTACAGTTATGCAGCTCCTATGATGCACTGTCTCCTTTCACCAAAGAGGAGTGGAGGGTAGGGAGACCCTTACATGTCATGAGAAGTATATTCTATTAGGCAACCAAATCTCTTGAGGAGCAGTGGAACATGTAAAAACTCCAATGAAGAGTTTGGGGGTTCTGCTTTTTCACTGAAAATGTGAAGTTTCCAAGGAAGATAGCAGGTGTAACTGAGAGAAGAATTAGGCTGACAGTATGGTACATCAAAAAAAGCAATATACATATTCATGTCTAGGTTTGCCATAAACACTATTCATGTTGTCAGTCATGTGTTTTTGTCAAGCAGAACATTTTGCTCAGTTATATTTGTAGTACCTACACACACCCTGGGTTGTGTATTGAGGGGGAGGTTGTGTGCGTGCTTTAAGTGGGCAACATGGCTCCTGTTGTTCTGGCCATGTGCTCAGCACATGGCAAGCCAGAGCCTGCATCTGGGGAAAAAATATGTGAAACCTCTAGAATCATTGACCGGAGAAAGTAGGGGAGTCTTTGGGGACACTGGTTCAGAGAAAGACTGAAATGTGGTGCTCCCTGATTGGACAAGGCTTGGGTGATGTCACACCAGGTATATAAAAACCTTTCACTAAGGTTCTCTCTCTCCTTCATCCTGGGGCTTTTATTCATCTGCCTGCTGAGAGTGGCACAGCTACACTGGGAGCCAGAAAACCTGCTCCCCAGGGGGACAGGGTCTCCCCGCTCCTTGCTACAGAGGCAAGCAAACACTATATGAAGGGAAAGCCTCATGTAGAGAGACAGAAAGTCTGTTTTGGAGTTTGAGACTCCTATTTCCTCCCTCTTTATTTTCTTTTTTTTCTTAAGTGGGTTAATACCATGGGGGTGTTCATTCCTGAAGCAAACTGCCCAAGAATGGGTCCTGGTGGTTACTGGCTCCAGGAGCCTGGCACCCTCTGTTTTGTACTTGTATCATCTCAGCACTGGGGTATAGCTGAGACCAGATGTTCAAGCCACAGCCATATGCTTGGGCCTTTTTTTCTGCTGTTTCTACAGCTATGGTGTTTCAGCCTAGTTGCATGGCTGGACCCCAGCTATATGTTCAGGCCTCAGTGTAGTATAAGCCTGGCTGGCTTTTGCTGCCCGGTTCAGGCCTACTGTGTTAGACCTGACCTCTCCTTTGAAGCTTTCTTTTTGCAGTTTCTGGGAGTAGGAATTTAGGGGTGCAGCATGCTGTCTGGAGCTACAGTTAACCCCTTAAGGCCACCACATGGAAGTGGGGATCGCCCTAGTGTCGCAGGGACCAACAAGGGGCCCCTTGCAACACAGAAGGTCTCACACTCTCTAGCAGCTTCCCATGGCCCAGTGAACCTAAGGAGCAGCTCAAAGGACTCTCCAGTGAAAGCCCCCCTTCTCCAGCCCATTGCTCAAAGGCAGGTATAAGGGTGCAAGTCCCTGGAACTGCCATTTGGGTGAACCCCAGTCCCAGACTGCCTGGGCATGGGTGAAGCCTCCCCAAGAGGGTGCAAGCCATGAACTATGTCTTGTAGTTGACAGCGTTTTAAATTGTACGTAGTGTTTTTCTGTCTTTCATTTACATTTGTTTTTTGTAAAAAATGTAGTGTCTGTGTTTACACTGCTTGCAAGGAGGGGGGTTTGTTTATGCGGGACACCCTAGTAATTTACTTAGCGTTTCCCAAGTGGTCTGGGTGGGGGCTTAAGCCAAGGTAAAATATATTTAGACCCCAAAATTGAACCCAGCCTTTGATGCTGCCGACTGATGCCTGGCAGAAGGGTTACATATTATATCTTGTATCTGATTCATTGCAGTCACTTATAGTAATCTAGACTTTAAATATATATTACTGTAACAAACTTCAAGGTCAAACGTCATTCATGCACTTGCTGCACCAAGAAATTCATTCTGAAGTGATTGCATCAAAAGATACATTTCAAATGCATTCAACAGTTTACCTCTCTCTGTCCTTTGAGTGCTCACAAAGTCACTCCTTTATATAGCTCCAATATGTATTATTCTCCAACTGTAATAAAGCATAACATCCCTTTTATTCTACCCTTCCAAGATACCAAATGAGGGGGTTTCACTCTCGGTAATTGCCACTTGTTTATAAACAATTAATATGCAAATCGGCCTTTACAGATAAATAGCCCATTAGAGACTTCTTTCCTTTTTTTTTTTTTTTTTTTTGCACAAAGGGCCATCAAACAGGGCATTTCCTTTTCGTGAAGCAAGGTATATCACTTCATCTCTACTGGGAATTTCAGAACCCGAATACAATAACTTTGCCAGAGTACATATACTAATATAACCATTTTTGAAACATGTAATAAAAGAAAAAATGACTTTAAATTGAAGGTCTTTGTGATTAAAACATTAGGTTGGGACTCAGGATCTCTCTATTCAGCTCATACCTCTACCACAGACTTTCTCCAGGGCCTTCAAGTTCAGCACTTCATCTCTATATTCCTCAGGAGAAAATACATTTTCCTATCCATGTATCTGTTTTATCTATTTTTCCTATAAACTCTTCAGCACACTGTCTGTATCTGATGTGACCATACCCATGTATAGGCCAGGCTTTCCTGTACTATGACAGAACCCCAGTTTCCCATTAAGTGCACATTTAGACTACCTTCATGAGGTACTAGGAATGCCATCAAGGCCCTTGGCACAGATTATAATTATGGTGTGATTAATGTTTTAATCACACTATGAGCAGTAACAGTGCTACACATGCATAAAGTGGCAGACCAGCCATAAAGTTGTTCCACAAAAAATATAGAACATCTTGTGTTTCATTTGTATGACGCCACAAATTGAATGTGTTGACAACCCCCCCCCCCCGTCATGTTGACAATCAGCTGTCAGTCAGCATCAGCAAGGGTATAGGGGTCAGTATTGGGACCAGGACAGTCCTGGTCCTGATGCCCAGAATCAGCTGCCAGGAGAGGAGGTTTCTAGGTTCCCTGGTAGGGGGGAACTGAAAGGCTCCTGCTGCTGGGAACCTGGCAACCCTCAAGTCCGACAGTTAAAAGAGCAATTGTGCGGAGCTGGGTTGAACTCATGGTTTTTAGATGTCCCTGCCTTTGGAGGCTCCCTAATCCTAGAGGCTCAGTGCCATTGGATCTCTAAAAGCTAGGCGTGCAGCTGGGTGACAAGCAACTAATTGTTAGATTCAGCCTTGGATCTTTAACAGACCAAAGACTGTTGGGCTAGGTCCAACAATTGGCTGACTGTCAGACGTGTGCAAATCAGAAAGCCTGAGTGCAGGGCGCATATTCAAGGTAATGTTTCTTCAGATATACTTTCTAACTGACATTGACATATGCTAAGCAAGCTGAAGTGAGGAGGTTAGGGTATATTTCTTGGAGGTGTGCCCAGGCTAACCAGAGAAATTGCAGATATGTTCTCAGAAGCTACTTGTCACAGTAGTACAGGTAAAAATCATAAAACCAAAACAATTATTAAAAAGACAAACTCAGTATTTAAGTGGGATGACCACAAGGTTATTATTTTTTTATTTCTTATTTTTTTCATAGAAGGTATTTTTTGAATGAGACTGTGATGAAAGCTTTAGTTTAACCATCATGAGATAGCATGATGATTACTTGTATGAATAAACCCCATTAATTTATTAAATTCAAAATGTGAGTTCCTTAAATTATCCTTAAATCCCATATTTAGGCACCAAAAGAAGTGACCTGATTTTCAGAGATTTGAAGCAGCTGCTATTCTTAGTTACTGAATGGGGCAAGTCAGTGAGCCCATGTTCTCAACCCCTGCTAAGCCCAATTTGGTAAGGCAGAGGTTACTGCATACCCCTTTCCAGATTTACCAGCTGCCCATGTACCCCTACCAGCATGTTTTATATTTTAACCCCTTAAATTTTATTACTATAATGAAAATTAAATCTGCCATTACACAATTTCTCCCACATACTCCCCAGAGATGTCTTGAGTACCCCCAGGGGTACGTGGACCACAGTCTGGGAACCTCTGTGGTAGGGGACAACCCAGAAGATATTAGCCAGAGAATGCAAAAATATGTATTTAAGGAAGGATGCTACTTTATAGATATACAAATATACATATGTAAAGAAGGATGGTACTTTAAGGACAGCTGAGTGAAAGGGTGTTGCAATCATGAACATATTGCTTTGGACTTGAGAGTCTTCCTCCTCTTCTCCTTTAAAAAGCACCTCCCTTGTTAGTAGAAAGAAGCTACTCTGAATAACCTCAGAAGATACAGATGACATAAAAAAAAAAGAACTAAGTTAACTGATGCAGTATCTATTGTCCTTTGCAAGCTTGTTTTTCCCAAGTCAGTACCAATTCTAGCAGTTTTCATTAACTCCTCAAATGCAATTCCACACTCAAGAAGTGCAATACCCCAGAGCACACAGTGGAAGGAAGCAGAACCATTAAAACCTAAGGGCATCTTTATACATGCTCCGGGGTCAGGGAGGGTCACTTCAATTACAGCGTCTCTTGGGAGCGCCCATTTTGAAGTTCAGGGATGTTGAATGCATGTGATGCCAAGTCTGCAGGGGCATGCTAAGTAGCATACTCCAGCAGACTCGATTAATTGAGTTTGCTCTGACGTTCTAATTAGAGCATGTTTGCACAGGCTTTGGGCATGTGTATAGGTGCTTTAAGGTTCTGCACATAAGCTTCTTCTCCCTCTTTCCCCTATCTCACTTTTCTTTTTATATTAGGCTTCCACATGTGTCTGCTACTATTTTTCCCTAAATAAAAGATAATCCATGCCATTAAAAATAGAAGAGTTTTATGCCTATCAAGTATTATAACCATTCCCACAGAGGACACAGGATATTTTTTTTATTTCTTGCAGTGCCATCCCATTAACTGAATTCCCAGTTCTGCATTTGCCCAAAGGTCTGATTTGTTTGCGGACAGATCCTCAAATCAGCAGCATCTCATCTTACTGATGATGGCCATGCCATTTCCCCTAATCCCAACAGAGTACTCTGTTCCACTTCATCAACTCCCAGCTACACAGGAGAGTAAGGCTGAATATCCATTTCCCAAGCATAGGCCCCATCCTTTGAAAACAACCCTTTATAGTCATGGCTCAGGTTTCTCTATATTCCACTGACCTTTGTATGTGTTAAAATACAGTTTCCCAATTTCAAGGTGATATTGCTGTATAAACTATATTCAAACTTTCTTCAAAATATTTCTGTGTTCAGCCCCACCTCAGGAACAGCATCCTCAACTACTTTCTGTAGTAACTTTCTGTAGCACCCAAACAAAATGAAACAAAAACAATAGAAGCCTAAATACAATAGACTTGAAAGACTGGTTTGGATGAACATATAAAGGGCTGTTCATTACAGAAAAACAAAACTAGTTTCAGACTTTGATATTCCTTTGAGAACACATACCTAATGTCCACAAAAAGAAAATGTGGTGTAAAACCAGTCTTTCAGCTTGTACATCAAACCTCCACTGCAATGCGTAATGTCATTTGAATGGGCTCATGTGAACAAAACAAGTTACAGAATCCTCCGATGAGGTAAGTGGGTCAGCTGTCTGTACATCCATGGAAGTTAACGCTCTGAAATAGCTAAACATAATTATTAACCTTGGCAGAACTCCAAACAAGATTTCAGAGTACAAGGACAAAATTAATTTATGAAATGTTGATAGGATTCCCCCCAAAGTCACTTTTTTTTTCCTTGAGGTGAAAGTATCATTGCAAATCTATTCGATTAACCTATTTTTCTGTTCATGAACTGTCTAAAAATGACTTAGAATTTATAGTTATGTACATTTTTCTTATGGAATAATACTTCTGCAAAGAATTCTTAATCTGTAGAGCATTCAAAATCATTTTACCATATAAGTTACTTTAAATTTGAGATGTGTTGGTTGATTTTAACTGGACAAATATCTACATGTCTTTTCTTCCATTAAAGAAGTTCCAGTCCTGTAATCAGACCTGCACAAGCTCATAGCCATTTAGATTCAATGAATATAAATTGACAATTCTGCCTTCATATTTTTTTCTAGGATTGGGAACAAGATTGGAGACAAGTAGTCACAGAAGTGCTCTTAAAAGTGAAATCATGATGAACAGACCTTTGCCCTTTAGGAGATGGAAAAAGCAGTTGCTGACATCTGCATCAGGTCACAGGATTTTGGTCTTAAGTCATGAAACACTGAGTCTGAAAAATCTGATTCATTCTACCATAACATGCTTCTTGGCCCTGGAGAATGTGTCCAAGACTTGATTTCCTTTAAAAATCTTCAAGGCTTTCAATTTGTATCATCACCTTTCTCTTCTCTCCTCCAGGATACGCGTGTGTACACATTTATAATTTTTCTCCCTATCGCTGTTATTCCTCCAGTCACATGTTACACTCAGTGTATGTCCCTAGATGAACCAAAACTAAGAAAAGATATTTTGAATCTACAGTAAGTTATGCTTGACTCGCATAGAATTTGACCAAGCCCAAACTCAATGGTACAAGTAAACACTGCTTCCCTTGAATTTAATTGTAATTGCACCTGTCTACATTTAGTGAGAAATCCAGTCTCCATGTGTCTCACCAGTATAATATACAATTGTTTTGCACACCTACTTCATGAAAAAAATATTACTGGAGTTTTCTTTCTTTGACATAAACCTTTCTTTGCATAACTTGTTAGTTTTCACTACTTCTTTCATTTATGAATATACCTCTCTGAGGTTTCCATTATAGGTATTTTAACACAGATGGGGGGAAAGCCATCTATGGATACTAGTCAACCCTGCTACCAATAAGTAGCAGGCTCAAGACAGTAATTTGCATTTTCCATTAAACTCCATCTATTGCTTCCATTTTCCTAAACACCAAGTTCAAATATTAATGCACTTCTGGATTACAGTTGTCTTGAAAAGTTCTGATATGAGGAGACCATCATTCTTCATGATGTCAATCTTGCTGGGAAAATCATTTATACTGAATAATTCATGTGATGAATTTTGCTTCTCTTTTTGGTCATGAAGACATCAGTATTTTTCTCTCAATGGCATCATTCAAATGTAATCATCAGAAATCCTCTACATTTTTGTCTGTTATTTATTTCTGAGATGACTCTTGCTAGAACTTGAGATTCCAAATTTTCAATTTGAGCTGTTTTGATTAGAAATGTATGTCCCATGTTATATTTATACTCTGTGACTGAATATACATGAGCGTGGCAAAAAAAAAAAAATCATACAGATTCTTGAATTTATAATGTAAAATTTACTTCTGCAAATATTCCCTGAAGTCTGCTTAAAATTCACTCCTTCCATGAACATCCTTGCCAGTCAACTCCCGTAATACAATGTACATAGAAAGACAATACATGAGGGCCTAATCATTATAATACAGATACATAGGACTGAAAAGGGTCTTCCAGATCATGAACTTGGTCAAAATAAATGTATTAAAAATCTGAACAAACATTCACTCTTTTATTTACTTATTTTTTATTTTTGCAATATGTTTGTCCATGTCCAGTTATTACCTATTGGATCAAGTAAAATAAATTTGCCCTGAAACATGTTGCATGAATACTTATTAGTTACACTTATATAGACAAAACACATAAGTGTTTATACTTGTTTTTAAAAGGTAATTGTGCTAAACAGAACAAGACTGTAATTCTTGGATATTCACAGTATGAACTCTGGACATGTTCAAATTGGCAGTTGCTTTTTCAAGACCTATATAATCTTTGATTATAGTATGAACATCTTCCAAAGGCAAGCAGAAGGATATTACTCAAACTACATAGAAATGGATAGTTCCTGGAATAAGTAATTCTTTAGCCATTATGCAGAAATACAAAATCAGAAAGTGGATAATTTGTAAAACACAAAGATCAAAGATTCAGCCATGTGTCACCCGTTTTATATCTGTGCTTTTGATCATTTCTCCGAAGGTGTATCACCTTGCATTTGTCTGAATTGAACTTCATCCTGTTAGCTCTAGCCAAACTTTCCAATCTTCTG
This sequence comes from Alligator mississippiensis, assembly GCF_030867095.1. Lineage (NCBI taxonomy): Eukaryota > Metazoa > Chordata > Crocodylia > Alligatoridae > Alligator > Alligator mississippiensis. The sequence continues at coordinate 369,615,335 of NC_081824.1, forward strand.
AATTGCACTTGGATCCTCCAAGATATTTGCAATCCTTCCCATCAAAGTGAAACATTGGTAATCACTTATCAACTCAAAGGGACATTTCTGAACCAGTTCTCATGCCTGTCTTGCCATCGACTTCCACAGAATTGCTTGAGGACAAACAGAACAAAATAATGCTGCAAGCCTCCAAGCAAAAAGCTGCCAATCTTTGAGACCTATAATGCATCACCAAAAAGCAGTCAAAAGAATCTTTATAGTCATGCAGATCTGAGAATTCATTGCTAGCTGACTGACGTTTCTGTGAAAAGTTCGATGTGATCACAGCATGCTAATGAAAAAGCAGCTCCTATTAAACTATTTAAACATATTTGTTTTACTGTTAATATCTTGAACATGGAGCATAGGACATGTTAGCAATTATGTGTTTCACAAAGGCAGAAGTTAAAGTTTGATAGCTGATGAAGAGCTGTACAAAAATGGAAGAGTAAGAAAGAAAATAAAGAGAAAAGCCTTTAAAATATAAAGCTAAAATCCTCTCTTGGTTACACCAGTTTAAGTGGCATTAAAGATATTGGCTTCCAAATGGCATTTCAGGAAATTATGGCAGTATAGTATAGGACATTTTTTAGTTGCCCATACAAAAAAAAAGGCCCTTTTAGATGATAAGTGATTACCAATGTTTCACATCTTGGAGGATGCAAGTACAATTCAGAAGGATCTCAACAGATTGGAAAGTTGGGCTACAGCTAACAGGGTGAAGTTCAGTGCAGACAAATGCAAGGTGCTACAGCTTGGGAGAAATGATCAAAAGCACAACTATAAAATGGGTGACACATAGCTAGATGGCAGCACTGTGGAAAAGGACTTGGGAGTCTCAGTAGATCACAGACTTAATACGAGTCTACAGTGTGATGAAGCTGCACAAAAGGCAAACGTGGTTTTGGGCTGCAACAACAGAAGCATTAGGTGCAAAACAGGAGGTGACAGTGTCTGTCTACTTGGCACTGGCTAGGCCTCATCTGAAGTATGGTGTGCAGTTCAGTGCAGAGGTGGGCAACAAAAATAGATCCCATATGCTGGGGTGCCTTCCTGAGTAAATTAAATGAATAAATTTAGCGGTTCTTGCTGTCTTCAAAATAGTGAGAATCTGAAAGCATTTCATATATTTGCTTTCAAGTGAATGGTCCTCAACATTCTTTGCTACTCTGGTTTAATTTATGGTTCTTAGAATAGTACCTCAATGGGTCCGTTCTCAATTGGCATTTGACTGTGTTCTTAAGTGAATTACTCTGTGTTATAGGTAATGGGCTTGGTCCTGACAATATTTAATGACATAGATAACTGCCCTGTGTGCAAACAGAATGAAGCTCCTACAGCATATGAAGCACAGGCTTTGTGTATATCAAAATATAAACCTAAAAACCTACAAGCTTTCTTCAGCTGAAGATTTTTAAAGTGAAGACGTGTTTTGCCCGATTAATGAACTTTAGAATTTCATCAAATAAGTCAAAGATTTGCATGACCTAGATCATTCAGGAATTCATAATTCTCCTTTTTTAGAACACTGTGAACTTTCTTTCATGTCTATAAAGAAAATATATTGTATTATGTTGTACCAGTATTCATACAAAAAAGCACTTTTTCATTCTTCCTGTACTTGAAGAATACTTTTTCGCTTGTCCATTAAAATGCTCAGCAACAGTGTTCATAATCTGCATTTTCTTTAAGTAATTCTACTATGTTAATAAGATATATTGCTACTTTCAACCACAAGCTGAGGTCACTAGCCTGTATTTAGGTATGATCAAAAATATTACCTGTGATAGAGAAAATAAATGTTCAGGCACTTTACACCTTGACAAAATAAAGGCAACAAAAGCTTGTTATTAAATTCTCATATGCTACTCTGGGAACAACAATAAAATGTGAACACATATATGTATAGTCCTTTACAATTAAATATGCTAATTACTTTTTATCAAAACAACTTGATGTTACTAGGAAACAGTGTGAAAGGCCACAGGTGCTAATGAAAGAAGTACGCCTTATCAGAAATGACTAATAATGCCTGAGTTGCCAAAGTAACCAGATTATCTCCTAAAAATGTATGCTTTGACATTCACTTATCAATGCTGCTAAAATGCAACTCTTATCATGCCTGCATAGCAAATTTCATTTCTCTCTAACTGATGAATATGCAGATTCCTCCATTATTTGAATGTCTCATTTATTTCTCCTTCTAAGCTGAATGCATCCAGAGAGAAAAAAAACAAAACAAAACAAAACACTTGCTATGGATAGATTCCTATTCCTGAAAAGGCTAGATAGCAGCTTCACCACTATGTCTTTCCTAGAGCTTGCACTCTCCCTCCCCCCACCTCAACTTGGGTCTCCAGCCCCTCTCTTCCCCACTAAACTGGTTTCACATTTCTTAGCAGTAATATCTTTTACTGGTCCTTTATGCACATACCACCAGATGCATTACAGTACTTAAGTGTAACAAGACAACTGATTATTAGTGAACTAAGGTTCTAGGTTTATTTTACACCTATATTGGCAAGTAAAACCCCAGAGAATGTCTGCCCCTCTTCAGACCTGACTCTTCAGCATCTTATCACTTCTATTGTACAGTTGCTTTAAATATGGTAAAAACTACATTTTTTACTTGATAAAGTTTAAATTCTACTTTGCACAAGTGTTAATGTCTACACAAGCTGAGAGACAATGGAGAATAAGCCAATCATCAATAAAGTTTAACTTTTCATTTTCATTCTGTGGATGGGTATAGAGGATATATGTACCACTATACCAGTGTATGTACCACTTTTATCAGGACAAGCATACAATATTATTTTGGGAATAAGTGACTTCTGGTATTTTAAAGAAGGATATCAAAACATTTCTCATGTGTTGCATACTGTAGGCAGTATTCAGTTTGGAAAGTGTGAGTAATGTAAGAGATCACATTGGGAATTCATCATATTTCAAGGCAAACACCATCACTGATATATCTGAAATCCCAGTAAAGAGGGTTTAATTTTATTTTTAAAAGAAACCTGCCAACATCTGCAATATTGATTATCTAATGGTGACTACATCAGATTAAATGCTTTTCAAGCAACAGGCATATGATGCCCAATGTATATGGGATAGTATGAAAACTTACTAAAAAGGATCAGTTTTACAAAAGAAAGTAAAGAATAACCCTGCATTTAGAACCTAACCAGTCCTGGCTGTCCTATTCAGATGCTACACCAGTTGGCAAGCACCTAAGTGACGCCATCAAAAGTACCCCAATATAATATTTTTGGCTACTCCTAAAGTCTCATAAAAATGTACCACTTTTGAACACTTTAAAAACTAAGATTCTTTTCTTCATATAGACTGCTTTTATGAACAGGATGAATATTTTCTCAAGAAATACTGGGTTCAGCAGAAGTATTTTCAATGGGAGCTATTCATTTATCCTTTATCCCTGAACTCATATAATTATACTTAAAAAAAAAAAAAAAAGTCATCTAGGTGTTAAGTGTCATCAAGCAACATCAACAAAAAAATGAAAGGCATGAGAGGGAAAGAGCCAATATTTAGCTTGTAAAAATAATGTATTGAAATGCTTTAGAATAATTTATAAACCAATTGGTAAGACATTTTGCAAGCTTTTCTAAAAAAAAAAAAATATATAATCTCATGTCAGTGCTGATAATCCCGAAAATATTATGTAGGCCTTGAGAAATATTTTACTCAGTAAATAAATAGTCCTATTAATTGTAGCTAGTCAAGTGGACTATTCAGAAATTAAGATTCTATTCAACGTAGAAAAGGGTGGCCAAACCTGATCCTCTTCAATCTTTTTTTTCCCCCACTCAACTCAACAGGATGCCATCCAGGTAAGGAGGAAGTGGAAGCTGAAGGTAGAACATTCAGTCATCTTCCTTGGAAATGGAAGGGAACTTGGAAAATAGCAGGTGGGGCTCAGGACACTCTCTGATACCAGTCCAATTCCCATAGAAGTAAGTACATAACTTTGGATTAGATTTTAAAGCAGCAGCTCAGGGTGTTGTGTTATACCCTAACACTCCCCCATGGTCCCCTTTCTGGAAGAGACTCAAAGTAATCAGAAAGTAATCACTAAAAGTTGTTATCAGCTGGAAAAATGATGCAATATAAAATGAGAGGGGGTTTGTTTGTTTTTTGTTTGTTTTTGTTTGGTTGGGGGGGGTTTGTGTGTTTTGAGTTACACTAATGCCTCTAAGAACTAAAATTCTGTTTGAGAGGTACATATGAATATCTAGCTTCCCCCCACCTCCCCTCCACAAATGACTCATTCATATTTATTACTTTCCATGTAACATACTGCCATTCTTCTGCTTCCCACTAAGCTGTGTATGCTTGGCATATACTACAGTTCTGGCTGGTGATCCACAGTGGGCTCCAGACTGGGTTACTTTAGTTAGTAAAACTGTTCTCTCCTGTTTGGATTGAAAGCATGAGGCCTGCTGAAATCTTTCAGAACCATGGTGTTAGCAGCCAGACCAGAAAGGAACTTTACAAAATGCTTCAGGGAGAAAACTGACCAGATGAATACCCATTCAAGCTTAACATGATGATCCTGACAAAACAAGAGTGTTAATTTTCTCTTCACTCCTCAGCAACAGATTGTAACTCCCTGAAATCTGAGGTCCTGCCCAGAGCTATTTTAACTTGCACAAAAGGCTGGAAGGGACCTTCTGGATCCCCTGCAATCACAGGAAACTATGTAATAGATGTTAAACCCATCAGCATCCATGAGAATATTCACTTCAGCCTTTTCCTCAATTACCCCATGCCACAAACCAATATTTAACATTCTTAAAATTCCAGAGGCTTCAAAACTACTAGATGCCACAATGAGAAAGAGAGGGAGAGCAAGCACAGTGCCAGTGGCTTGGGTCTCTGAAGTAGCCTGGAATAGTATTTATCTAATCTTTTGCTATAGCCAGTCCCTGATGCTTCAGGGAATGGTGAAAATACAAAAAAAAGCAAGCCAAAACAGAATTCAAATTATGCATTTAAGAGGTGAGGAAAGCAAGTTCTTCCTAGCCATTGTAGGGGAGTAGCAGGCAGCTTGAGAAAGAGATTAACTGATTCAGTACAACATAAATGGAGTGCAACAAGTGTTGTAAGAGTACTGAAGGGCGCTTGAACACATGACAGTTGTCACAATGTACATGTGATGAAAATGACATTTTGATAGCTTAATGGCATCACACATGTGCCAGTTTAGGGGGTTTTAGATGGATGCAGTTTAGTTTGCAATGATGTGCTGCAGCTGTTAGCTCACCCTTCAGATGTGGGAGGGGCAGGCAGAGTCCACAGAAAAAAAGGCACCTGCTGAAGGCAGAAGCAGTGGGGGCCAAATTCCCCCCCACCCCAGCAGAGCTTGCCAGCCTGCAGGGGGAACTGCTGGCAGACCAAGCAGCTGCGGGGGGCCCTGATCCTTCTCTCTGTGGTGGCAGTATGCCCAGGGCTGTCCTGGTGGGCGGGGTACTGTCCCAGACTGGAGGCAGCACTTGGCCCAATCCAACTGTTCCCTGAGCCCAACCACTGGAAGCCCACCAGGTGCTGCTTCCTGGGCAGGCTTGGGGAATAGTTGGATCTGGCTGGGTGCTGCCTCTGAGTTGGGGCAGCACCCAACCTGTTAGCAGCCCTGGGGGGCGCCACCACTGTGGAGGGAAGGACCAGGGCTCCCCATAGCTCAGGCTCCTTGGCCCACCAGCAGCTCACCCCTCAGCTATGGGCAGGCTCCAGCTCTGAAAAAAAAGGATTAGGCCTCTTGCCATAACATGACAGAAAAATTGAAATGGGTTTAAATTAAAAACCCACCAATTCAATTTAGGAGGCATAGAATAAAACCCTAAGGACTAAACCCCTGTCATGTGTATAAGTGCCGAAAAGCACAGGGAGGAGGAAGATAAGCCAGGAAAGGAAACTTTATCCAGAAAGTGGCTGGCCGAGTCTTCTTTGCTTGTAAAAGCAAACCGAGTAATTCAAACTGTTATCCAAGTTCATGTATGTCTTTGAAAAAAATCCTCTACCCCTTGCCCCCATTAACTGCATTGCCCAGCAGCCAAGAACTGAAATAATATTGTATACCGCAGTCTGCTCCCCATCCCAGAACATATTCTGTGGTTGTGAAAAGGGGAACACACAACCAGTGTACCAACTCTAAACTGGTTAGGCAAACTCATTTTCTAGGGGTAATTTCTAGAGACCTTTCCTCCTTCCTTTTCCACTATGGTGGCACAAAAAAAAGAAAAAATATAGTCAAAACAAACTAGATATGGACAAAATTCCATAGCTAGCTATTGCAAATCAGCAGGTTTAGTTTAAATAGAATTTAAACTCTAGATCTGCAAACTGTCAGGATTAGACAACTCTCCCATAAACAATTTTGCATTATCAAGGGAGAAGAGGCAGCCTTATAACAAAATTACATAAATGAATGGGGAATAGTAATATTAGCCAATAGACATTTTTCTATAACAATGTGCACTACAATAGTTATCAATTTTACAGCATTAAGAATGCTTTTTCCAAATGTAAAACATCTCTTTAAATTAATTTTATACTAAAAATGAGAAACAAGCAGAACAGGGCAATGAGTATTAAAGAGTCTAATAGTCTCTCAGATGTAACTGTTCTTACATAAGCTTCTTTACTGCTCTTGCTGTGGTGGTAGAGTGGGGAATATTAATATTTTAAAAACACTGTGGGTATGGGCAGACATTAGATTTAGATAGACCTAACTGTCTATGCAGGCACTTAGGGAGTTAAACTGGGCAAAAATGGTAGGCCCGATCTAAAAAAGTTCACCTGCGGAGGTGAACTAAGTTAGATCAAGAATGGGTTAGCCTGATTTACTGAATATCTGCATACATTCAGAGTACAGCCCTGAGGCTGGGAAAGCTCATCTACCCACCCCTGCTCTGGGGCTGTGCTTTTCCTACCCCATTCTCCAACCCTGAAAGGGCAATTTTTAGCACCCTAACCCTCCCACCCACCAGACTGACAGCCCCCATGGCCTCACAAGCTCCACCCTCCCTTCCCCCAAGACCTGTCAGTCCCCCCTACCCCAAGTTACTTACTGGTACAGCTCATGGGACTGGCAAATGTGTGCACAATCCACTCCCAATCTAAAAGTATGTGGGTTAAAATCACATGATTATAGGGACTTGTTTCCTTCTGTGACTGTTCTGGAGCAGGAATGCTGCCAACTATCCCAAATAGATGGAATGGGATGCCCATTGTGTTAGACACTTGCAAATACATAATAAAGGGAAATTCCTTCCAAATGAGTTTGGAATCTCTGAAGGAAAAAAAAAAAAGACATTTTTATTTCTTTCTGTTTAAGAGACTGGTCAAAACCAGCAGTCAGATAGGTTCTCAAAGGGTTGGATTCAAAAGGAATTTATAAGCAGTGATACTTGAAATATATGTTCCTTTCTTCTTGTATGCTATTCATCAACATCCTGCCTAAATGTTCATGCACATGTGAAGGCCTATGTACTTCTTCACATATCTATGCATTCAAGCACCAGCGAATAGGTGAAAATTGTCCTTTGTGTTGGAATACATGGGTATTTTGCATGCATAGAACATCAGTTGTTCTATTTGAGGTATGTGTCTTTATGCCTGTGGCTGAAGTTACAGGTTATACTTAGATCATACTATATATGAAGACTGTGAAGCAGTTAAAGTTAGAATGCCCTGTGAGCAGTTGCTTGTTAATTATTAATACTGTTTCTTGTCTGCACAGCTATGACTTGCCACCAGAGGGTTGGTAAGCAAGGGCCTGAATAAAAGCCAGGAAACCTGAGCTCCACCCTTGCTTTGGGTAGGAGAGGGGTTGGTAGCAGTGCATCCTGGGATGCTAGAGGACTGCAAATTGCTTATTTTATCTCAAAGGAGCAGACTGAATTTACCCTAACATGAGCTAAGTAGCATAGTTCAGAGATAATCCTCACCGGAAGTGGTGTAACTTTGAGACACTTGGAGGGCATTTAGCACAAGTTAACAAGCTTTAATGTGTGAACACTTGCATTTTAAGATCCCACAGCATGGTCTAAATGCAATGTGCAACTTCACCCTGAGATGAGTCTAAATCAGAATGGAGCCAGTAAGAAGCTTATGACTGACCTAACTTCCTAGGTATATTCAAGGTACTCATAGCTGGCAACATCATGACTTGACTTTTGTTAATGCAGTGTTTCCAGCCATCTAACTATCTGTAGAGCACTCAAGCCTAATTTAAGCTTGCATATATGTTACATAAATATTTCTTAAAATTTGTGGTGCTTTTATAAGCTTTGTAGTATGCTTTCTGACATTCAGGCAGTACTTTGGACAAAAGAACAAATAGTTATTTCTCTAAAAGGTAAATTTGGTTTTACTACTCATGGGAAGCTGTTTCTTCACTTTTTCCAGTTGGACTTGTAAGGATGATCATTGCATCTGAGAGACCATACATTGCATTGTGTTTCAGCATGGGCATCTCCTTGTAGTAGTCTGACTGCAGCAATTGTTTCTGAAAGTTAACAGTGTGTAGAAGTATCTGAAGCTTGTGTCTTCAAGGTTACAATTAAAGAGGCACCAAGCATTTCAACAGCATTTGAAACTACTTTTGAATAGAAAAACACCCAGAGAAGTGCAGCACCCCTCCGGAGTAATCAAATAGCCATATCTCATGGCAAGTCATGGATTATGAAACTTTTGAGCAATATCAAATAGTAGGTTTATAACACCTATAAACACACACAAATATAATCAGAATTTGTGTGCATGTTTATATATATATTATATGTACATACATATATTCAATTAGCTTCTGAAAAAGGACTCCTTTGGGTCCACTTTATTTTTAAGAAGAAGAATTCATGAGAAAGTATAAACAAATAAAAAATGCACAGCATATAATAATCTTATGTGAAAAATAGAAAGAGACAATAGTGGTCGATCTTCCAGCCCCAAAACAACACCAAAAAACCTCAACCTTCCTCTGTAGTTAATTAGAGAAAGCTCAGGATTGGGACTGTTCTTTGCTAGCACTGAAAGAGGCATTTACAACAAACACAATATTCATTAGGGTGCATAAACCTATGTCCAGTAAAACAAAGAGTTATTCGTGCCCATGCCCAAGCAGGATTGATGCTATTGAATCTCAACATATCAGCAATGCTGCTGTCAAAGCTGCAAGCCACTGTATAAACACTGCCAAACTCCAGAAGCAAGACAGGACACCGCACACAACCATCCTATTATGAATTTATTGGCAGGCACTGCATAACGTATTTCCTGCCAAACTGATCAAAGTGGTTCTTTAGGTAACTCTAAGGAGTAGAGACCCAGGATCCACAACACTTTTTAAATTTCACTTATGAATGCACATACCTAAATTTTGGGTAAGACAACATACAGCATTGTTGCCACCTAGATGCCTTTTTTATGTTGGCCCAAAAGTGATTAACTCAAAGTCAGGGGTCAGGGTAGAACCAGGGTTTTAACGTAGTTCTGTTGGCCCTAGGTCTGGTTGCCTTTTCCTCTGCATATACTGTCTCCTATAACCAGTTCCAGGGAAAAAATGAAATATTCTACATAAGTGGCAATTCACTTTTAGATTTCATTTAAAAAGGTCCTTGGTCTTGCTGTTAAATTAAGCCTTTGCATGCTATAACCAAAAGACTAATCCTAAAACACTCAACAATAAATATGCAATTCCAAGCTGCTGCTAATTCCCCTGTTTTTTTTCCCAATGAAGTAATAGCTATATATTAGAAACTTGTTTATAAAGAACCAGTGCTTCATTCAGTTGAATTGAAGTGCTCTCTCCTTTTCTTCATCTCCATCTCAAAAAATCTTATTGCCTTCTCACGTATCCATTTAGCTTTGCCATATTCCAGAATGTGCATCACTCACTATAACGCTGACTATTATGTCACATGAATGCTACTTTGGCACCAGTGAATTGATCAGACAAGAGCAGCAGGATGATTGGAAAGGAGAAAGAGTCTATTTAGACTAAAATATCTTTGAAGCTAGTAATGATGAAAAAGGAAATACAGAAACTGTACATGCTTAAACTTATTATTAAAAATGTCCATCAGAAGCAAAGTGGTGGCACTTAAACTTGAAGCTGATTGTTACATTAAAATAAAAAACCATCCTGATTTTGCAACAAAAGTTTTAAAAAATAGCAAAATAAGCATGTCTTTATTAGAATGATCTTACTACACAAAATGGAAGAGGATGCACTTGATATTGCCTTACTTTACTGCCTGAGAACACTAATTTCCGTAGAGGCACTCAGAGGTTAATATTGGGGTCCTCATGAATATTGGAATCTTTGATGATATATATACAAAGCGTCTTTGACCATAAATCATTTAAGGTAACTTCTGAACAAACTTATTGAATCAAAATGTGAAAACTGGTTATGTGCCTTTCCTGTCCGAGCTCTTCACAGTACTTTGGTAAAAGAAGGTTAATTAAGGCTAGGAGTTCAGGTTATTTTGCTTGGATGTACTCTTCTCTACATTTGACAAGAAAGAAATCAGATAAAATATCTGAATATTCAGTATTGGACCTAGTATTTTATACCAACAATTAGGATTCATCCTGTTGTACAGATAGGGTTGATCCATGAAATTTTGGTTCATTTCCATATCCATTCAGACCATGGAGAACTGTCTCCATTTACATCATGGAAAGGAGAGATCAAAGATAACAGGTTTCTGTATGGTTCTTAAAAACATTTCAATTACTCTATGGTATCAACTCATTCATCTGAAAGACATGCTTTTCTGTTCATAGTATACTTCCGCAACCTCATTGTTGTGAGCTGTTGCAGGTGGAGGGGTGATTAAAATGAAACAGCACTATGAGTCATAATTATAGGAAAATGTGGATTTGGGGTTACTCTTTTTAATCCAATAATTGGAATTTTTCTTTTTAAATCAGAAAAAAACCCAGGATCCTTGCTGATTAGTCTCCTGGCCCCACCCTCCAGATGCCACAGTCATATATTTCAAGCAATTCACCTCCTGTTACTTTCCAGCCTTCTCAGTTAGCATCAATATCATTTGTAGTATGGCAATTAATCGGTATTGTGTGTCAACTGCTAATAGAGTTAAGCAACAGTAAATATAGTATAATATGATAGAAGCATAGAGTGGACTGAATGCAACACAAAATGTGTCTGTAAAGTTATTATATGCAGCCCGGCACCACTTCTATATATACTTGAACAAAGAAAGCATCTTTCTTGTTCAAAATCCTAGTCACTCTCATGGTATACAAAATAATTCTCTCAGACTGTCTTATTAGCAACATCATGCATTATACAACAGCACTGCTTGTTCAAACTGTTTTTCTGATAAGAAACACTGCATTTTAAAAAGCAACCTCTATTTTAATATTTAATACCTCAGCATATCTAGATCTCCAAAAGTAGCAAGCTATTTAGGCAAGAAGTGCACTTCGTGTAATGTTGAAAGCATTTCTGGCATTTTATGTTATCTGCTTTTTAATGGCTGTATTTTCCTAACATTAAAAATGAATTAATATTTCTCCCCCTAAGTAGCCTGCTGAACACTGAGAGAGTAAATCTGACAGGGTTACTCATACCTTGCCTACACTGTAGAGACCTGTGCATCGATTTATGTTTCATGATTTTGAAAGGAAAATGAATTAGCTTTGAAACTTAGCATCTCCAAAGCTCATCAGAGCCTCAACAGGGTGAAAATGTTGACTCTTTTTTTTTTTCATTGCATTCAACTTGACTTTCTGATAAATCACCGCTAGCTATTTTGGTCTATTTAGACAACATGGTGAAGGACCACAGTAGCAGAGATCCAGCCGAGCCCTGTACTTACAAGGGTGACAAGCATCAGTGTGCTTTCCAGGCGGCAGACTTGCAGCCAGTCCAGAGGAAAGCAGCAAGCCCATGGGACGAAAGGGCTCTTCATTGCAACCCCACTCCTGGGGTGAGATGAAGAGCCAGCAGGAAGCATGCTCTCAATAGGCCCCTTCCCAGGGCCAGAGTAAGAGCTGGAACCTGGGCTCTGCATGGTCGCAGGGCCCAGCCTGAGAAGTGGGCAGGTGGCCGAAGCAGACAGCACTGCCTAAGGCCTGGGAGCCACAGGTGCAAGGACTGATGAGCCCTTCTGGGGCTCTCTACACCTGACAGTGATCACAGGGCATGTGGGGGCAGGCAGGGATCTCGGTTTCATAGTTGGAAGGGTCGGAAGGGACCTGGGCAGATAATCAAGTCCGACCCCCTGCCATGGCAGGAAAGAGTACTGGGGTCAAACGACCCTAGCGAGATGTTCATCCAGCCTCCTCTTAAAGACCCCCAGGGTAGGAGCCAGCACCACTTCTCTTGGAAGTTGGTTCCAGATCCTAGCTGCCTTGACACTGAAGTAGCATGTCCTGATATCTAGCCTGAATCTACCCTCTGCCAGCTTGTGACCATTATTTCTTGTCACTCCTGGGAGTGCTTGGGGGAACAGGGACTCCCCCAGTGCTTGCTGGTCCCCTGGACTAGTTTGTAAATGGCCACAAGATCCCCCCTCAGCCTTCTCTTGTGGAGGCTGAACAGGTTCAGATCCCTTAAACTCCCCTCGTAGGGCCTGCCCTGCTGACTCCTGATCATGCGAGTGGCCCTCCTCTAGACCCTCTCCATGTTGTCCACATCCTTCCTGAAGTGCAGCACCCAGAATTGGATGCAGTACTCCAACTGTGGCCTGACCAGTGTAGCATAAAGGGGGAGGATCACCTCCTTGGACCTGCTTGAGATGATCCTGTGGATTCATGACAAGGTACGGTTGGCCTTCCTGACCACTTCCCCACACTGTCAGACCATGTTCATTTTGGCATCAATAATGACTCCATGATCCTTTTCTGCCTCTGCACTGATGAGAAGGGAGTTCCCCAGCCTGTAGGTATGCTGCTGGTTCTTCCTCCCCAGGTGCAGTACCTTGCACTGGTCAATGTTGAAACCCATCCTGTTCTCATCTGCCCACCCCTGTAACCTGTCTAGGTCCGATTGCAGCCTATTCCTCCTTTCTAGTGTGCCCACTTCTCCCCACATCTTAGTGTTGTCTGCGAATTTGAACAGGGTGCTTTTGACACCCCCGTCCAAGTCGCTGATGAAGATGTTGAACAGTGCGGACCCAAGGACCAAGCCCTGTGCAACCACACTGCCCACATCCCTCCAAGTCGAAAATGACCCGTCCACTACCACTCTCTGGGTGTGGCCCTCCAGCCAACTAGTGACCCATTTGACTGTGTAGGTATCGACGCCACAGTCCCCTAGTTTTTTAATGAGAATGGGGTGAGAGACAGTGTCGAAGGCTTTCCTAAAGTCCAGAAAGACTATGAACACTGCTACACCTGCGTATAAAAATTTTGTGACCTGGTCATAGAAGGCCACCGGGTTGATCTGACAGGACCTGCCTCTAATGAACCTGTGTTGGTTGCCATTAAGCATAATCTCCCCTGCTGGCCCCTCACGGACACGTACCAGGATAACTCTCTTAAAAAGCTTACCCAGGACCGAGGTAAGACTGACTGGCCTATAGTTTCCTGGGTCCTCCTCCCTCCCTTTTTTGAAAATGGGAACCACATTGGCCCTTTTCCAGTCCTCTGGCACTATGCCAGAGCACTAAAAGCAATGACCTCTGCTAATTCCCTCAGCACTCTGGGGTGGAGATTGTCAGGACCTGCTGATTTAAATACATCCAGTCCCTCCAGAAGTTCCCTGACTAGATCCTCACTGACCCTAGGCCTGGGTGCACCTCCCCTGGGACCTACTGGGGTCCTGGTAGGGGGGGCGGGGGATGACCCAGTCTCTGTTCAGAAAAATGGAGGTAAAGAAATTGTTAAATAGGTTAGCTTTGCTGTCTGGTGCAACAACCAGATTTCCTAGCATGTCCTGCAGAGGCCTCACATTACCCGGTACCTTCTTTTTAGCCCCTATGTATTTAAAAATGGACTTCTTGTTGTCCTTGATCTGGGTAGCTAGTCCCAGTTCCATCTCCACCTTGGCCTTCCTGACTGCACCCCTATAGCCCCAAGCAACTGAGGGGTGATGGCGCCTCTCTTCCATTGGGTGTATGCCTCCTTTTTAGCTAGGAGACATTCCTGTATGTTTTTGGTGAGCTATGGGGGCTTTTGCACCATCTTGCCCCCTTTGATCTGCGTTGGGATTACTTCCCTTTGGGCATGGAGGATTGTCTCCTGAAGGAATGACCACTCTTCCTGGACACCCAACTCCCCTCCCCTCCGAAACCTCAGTGCCTCCCCAACTACTCTCCTTACCTCATTGAAATCCACCCTCCTGAAGTCCAGGGCTGCTGCCTTGCTGCAGGCCTTTGCCACCTTGCTCTGGATGGTGAATTCCAGTAGGCGATGATTGCTGTCGCCCAGGTGGTCGAGTACCCACAGACCCCTTACCAGGTCATCACTCGTGGCCAGGACCAGATCCAACAAGGCATCTCCCCTGGTGGGGCTGTGCACCTCCTGGGTTACATGGAGGTACTGTATCTCGGCTAGGAACCTACGTGAGCGGTCAGACGTGGCTGACTGCTCTTCCCAGCAGATATCTGGGTTCTGGCCAGCCTGGAACTTCCTATATAAGACAGTTCCAGCCCCAGAAGTGTGTGTGTGGGGGGGGGGGGGATGGGACACCAGTGTAGGCACTGGCCCATGCCACATTCCCCCACCAGAGCCAAGGACCTGGGATTGAGGCCCAGTGAGACAGCCCTGACCATCACACAGCTGCTTTGGGAGCCCACAGGCGTTCATAATATCCATGGCTCCAGATTACCCAAAGGGCTTGGCTTGGGACAGGCCAGCCCATTTGGACTGGGCTCATAGAAGGAGGCAAACCCTGAAAAGCCCTGGCCACCTCAAGCAAGATAGCTGAGGTACACTGTTGGGCCAAAAGGAGGCTTAAAACACACATAGACAATATTAGTTTATTAATTTCCTACCATCACAGACCCTTCCACTGAACAAGCAAAGTCAGGCATCTAGTGAGACCAGGCACCTACTCTGATCACCAACAGGACACCAGAGTAGAAGGGCGGGGATGTAGGGAAGGTGGAGAAGACTCATGGACATCATGACCCACACAATCTCAATGAACCCCAGATTATCAGGTATCACCTCCTGACTGCTTTTTCAGTAACACCAAGCTGTGGCAGGAAAGATACAAAAACAGGGGAATTACATACCAGTTGAGCATGCAGCATCAGGGTCTCACCCCAGCATATCTTCTCAGCCTGGGTCCCTCTACAACCATATCAGAGTCTACCTTTATGTATGATATTATACTTTAGCCTATGAAAGCATGAGGAAGATGGGTAAAAGCACTGGAGAATGTCTTGAAATTTATGAAAAATACTGATCAAAGCTTGGTTAAAAAAGCTGGTATGAAGGTCTAGATTCACTCTTTCTACCCAGAAGTATAACTGAAGGAAGGGGTTACTTAGGCTGCAACCCCCAAAGCCACCTTTGTTAGGGGACTGCAAAAATAGCTACTACACAGTGCAGGTCGAACACACCACTGTGATCAGCATGGCTGCAACCTGATATTGCCCCATGTATTACAGCTGCCCCAGGCAGCTACACATCTGCTACCATAATCTGAATATACTTACTCACTGCACAGTTTTATTTTTTGTGATTTTTTTAAAACAGTAATTGACGAATTGCAACTGGTGCCATAAAACTGATCAGAACTTTGGTTAGCCTGCAGTTAGATACAAGTTTAACTGCCTATGAATTGACACAAGTGATTGACTAATGGAATCATGATAACTATGTTTCAGTAAGCCAAGACTGAATCCTAGCACTGAAGTATACTGGACAAGACAGACAAACAGACAAACTTTCACAACAATGAGTATGCAAACCCCACAGTCACAGCCCTCTTCCAGAGATATTTAAATGGACTTTATTAATAAAACAAACAAGGATCTGGTTATATAATTCTCATCTGGAATACACACACACACACACCATTATACTGAGTGAGATTAATAAAAAGAAAATCAAATCTTTATCTGACCCCAGCTAATTATAAACTCCTTTTTTGTTGTTTTTTTTTTTATTTTAGTGGTATTGCAGACAAGATATTTCCCAACCTTTTCCTGACAAAAAATAAAGGCTGAGTTTAATCTTCCAGCAGAGAAAAGAAACAACACCTTATTACTGAAGGAGATAAAATGATGTGCACATACCACAGGCTGAAATATATTTGTATAGAAAATGCTTGAATAGTTCTGAATAGAGACTGGACTCGTAAACATGAGATAACATATACATACAATTCACAGACCAAAACAGATATATGTTGAGTATATTGTATGGTATTAAACAAATTAAGTGTCTCTGGTTCCAGCCTTATTTTCAGTCATAAACGGTAGGCGAGTAAGTAAGGTTGAAAATAATTTATTTATAAAAGTCTGGTCTTTACACCTTGGCAGCAGTCACTGAATTGATTATCCAATAACTCAGATTAATAACCCAATATTTATTTTGCACAGATAGAGAAGACCCACTTCCTTCCAAGCTAGACAGTAATCATTTACATGGATCTGTATCAGCTTTCAGTTACTCATCTTGGAAGTGGCAAAGAAGTACTGTACCTGTAAATGTTACAAGCAAAGTTAAGGTGGCTGGTTGAAAATGTGTTCTATTACATTTCATTTAGGTTTGATAGTAATGTTTATTGTGTATTGATTTTCTTTTAGAAGTGCTTTATTTTTCACCTACATTATATGTCATTCAGATGCATCCCAACATTTTAATATAGCTAGACAAAACATTTGTTATTTTCTCCCATATCCCAAACTAGTATTTCAGCTAGTACTAGTATCTCTATGTAATATTCTACAAGATCTCTTGCCATAAGAAAGGAGAAGCTATTTTTCATAATTGTAATACCAAGCATAATTATCCTCCTACTGAGGTCTCCTTCACGCAGGGATCAGAAATGAAGGATGTCTATTTTGAAACAAACACTTGTTTAGGAAATTTAAACTCATTACTTAAACCAACTACTATTTTTTTTTTAATATATTGATAGTCTAAATAGTCTTATTTACTGAGTAAACAAGACAATGACTAGTGATGGAAGAAGATATTTAAAATTCATAGAAATATATTTGCATACGTTTAAATGTGCTGCAGGTCTGTTTATGAATTAACAGGTGTTTGAAAATGAAGCAGGAATCGACCGTTTTAGCCACTGGAGATTTTGAGGCTCTGTAATGATGTCAACAAGATACATTTATGTGAAGGAGAAATAAATCAGTGAATCATATTTAATACAGATTTACAGATATAATATAGCCCACTTCAGTCTTCCAACATCAGGGTGTCCTACCTAATATCATGAGAAACCATATTTCCATGATCCGTAGTTGGGTTCACTCAGGACAGATCCATTTCACTCCCTGATTCAGTGATTTTCCCTGAAGACTATTACCTGCCCTTTTCTGATTCAATGGAAAACTAGCTGTTCTACTAGACTGAGGCAGTTGGGCTTTCCCTCCCTGAAAACCTCACAACATTGTCTAGCTACACATATGCTTTACTGCAAAGTAGATTAATTAGCTCTGCAGTAAAGCATCACTGTCTGTATATGCACTAGTATTAAGGTGCAGTAAACTAGTTAACTCGGTCATAAGACAGTACTGTCCCCAATAGTACTATTTTATGGTGGACTAATTTACTGTGCTGAAATGCATGTATAGATGCTGACTGAAGACATAAATTGCTCCTGGTCAGCCCAGCCACCTGACAGCCTGTTTCACCCTTGTTCAAATTGCTGCAGGCCTGGGTGCACATGTAGACACTGTGCCCAGGAACAGTTTACTCCAGCTTGAACTGCTCTGAAGTTTATTGTGTCACATTAATTGCATATGTAGATGCAACCAGTATGCACAATCTTACTCCCTCTCTTAACGTTTTCAACTGCGATTCCAGTCTTTGACAGAATAATTCTCTAATATCAATTCTCTGATAAAGTATTTATCAGTAAAAGGTTCTAGAGACACCTTGAAATCTGTAGTCCACCATTCATGAGCTGGAGAGAACACTCTTATGGACACTAAAGGTAAGCAGAAGGATGTTCGGACCATTATTGACTGGTATTACTAATGCCACCTTCTGGGAAGAGGAAAAATAATTGGCTTCATACAAATATGCTGATATTGTGATATCATAACAATATGTGCAAACGTCCATCTCAGTGAAGACAAAGGTTGATCTGAATACTCAGGTCACAGGAATAAGTGGAGAGGAGGGGTGGGAAGATGAAAGGAGGGTTTTTTTACTTCCCATTTAGTGCAGCTACAGTTACATGTTCTCCATAGTATTATCATCACTTTTGTTATTCCCAGATTTGATCTTTCAAATATACTTCACTTGAAGCCAATTGTGGAAGTTAAGCTAGTGTAGATGGCAATGGTTCACTCATTTAACCTATCCAGGCTCCACAGGCCTAGCTTTGTCCAATTTAAGGTAATTCAAGATTTTAAATGTAAATACCAAAAACCCTTAACTGTTGGGTTTGTCAGTGTTATAGATCACATTTCCTTTTAAGGATGCTCTACCTAAGAATCTGGAGATGTGAACTGTTGGGAGCTGGGTGCTTTGATAAGAGTGATAAAGATTTGAGTTCAAAGCTTTTCTTTCCATCTAATATTCAAAACATCCACACATTAACTTTCTGTGCACAAAAAAAACCTGTCTTATGCTTTCTAGAATAAGACAGATGAATTTCTTAAAAGAGCTGGGTAGTTGTATTTCAAGTGGTTTTTGTTATTTTTATTATGTAACCATATAATCAGGTAAGTAAGCCCCAAGATTACTGATGAATATACATAAATGAAAAACTAAAAAAGTAAGTTGAAGGCTAGGAAAATATTCCTTACAATGAATATATTTTCTGAGGGGCACTTCCCTGGAAGAAAGTGATTAAAGCTCCATCAAAAGTTCGAGATATTTAAAATTAGAATTAAAAAAAAAAAAGTATAGAAGAAATCCCTATAAAGAGTTTCCCCCTCATTCTGGGGGAAACAGTGCTATATTCACCCTCCAACCATTCATCATCAATTAGCTGTTCCTATATCAGCCTATACTCTGTTTTGCAGTGGTATGGGTAGTAAAGGTGGTTTGCCCTTCTGGTCAATGGTGCTATAACAGCACATATGATATAGCAGAGAAACCTTCAAACAAGAGTTTATTCTGTCCAAGTATGTTCCCTACTCTCACAACATGTACAATTGGGGCACTTCTAGGCACTTATAGCTACCCACCCCTTTTCCCTCTTCTACAATTCTTTCCATCAGGCAGCACCTAAGCTATGAGAGAGGCAAGAATGTTTTTAGATATAGGAGAGTAGTATCCTTGGTACGTGATAAATTATTGCTGTCCAGGAAATAATAAACTGTATCTTGTCTGAAAGTAACTATTATTCTATTTTGCAAACTCCTTAAATTTATAATCTGAAGACACCTTTAAAAACATGATTGGAAGCTTATGCTTCAGTACTATTTTCCTCCTGTAGCAGAATAATTATTTTCTCATCTGCTAAAATTGAACGATTTTATTCAGCCCAGACTGAATCAGCCTGACTTATGCAAAATTTAGAAAGGGATAAAAAAAGTGCCTTTTGCAATGTCTCACTGATACCTTGCATACTTTGAGATCAATGTGTCTTTCAATATTCATAGAGATGGGTCGTATCCTTAATTCCCACAGGTAAAGCAGTCAGTTGAAAAAAATTAAGAGAGTCACAGTACTATTATGCACAAGTAGGACTGGTGAAAATGAAGTAGGGAAATGAAGTTAGAAAAGATCTGTTTTTCACCAGTTCACAAACTACATGCCTGATGCACAGGAGGGGTTATTTTTAGTTCCAGGACATTTCTAGGAGCAGACAATTCTCTTCCCTTTACCATTAAGCTTTTACATGGAAGACTACTGCATGGCACTTTCCTGTCATTTCCTTGGCCTCTCAAGTTTTGATGGACCTTTAAAGAAGAGAGATCCTGCTATACCTTCAAAAAGTAGACTCTAAAACTAATAACTCCATTTATTGCCTCATTTTAAAGATGAAAGTTTCAAACAGGCATAAGCAAAAACAGAAGTTTATGTTTCTAAATTGCTCCTGAATCATTCTGTGACGTACTTTTAACAGTTTGCAAACGTAATCTGATTTTATTGGAGGGGTGGTTGTTGTTGATGAGATGTTGTTATGTAAAATATTGGAATGTCAGTATTTTTTATTTCTTTACATTTTTATCAGTAATATTTCTTTTATTTGAGCTGGCAACCCTGCTTAGTGCCTCTTTAAAAAAAAAAAAGCCATCTGAACCTCATTATTCTCTGTCTGTTTTCTGTATGCTCTACAGTTTCTGAAGGATTTTTCCAAGGATGATGAGGGACAAGATCCTTGTTAAAAAGAACACTTTGAATCCCATCCAGCAACGATGACAATGAATCTTCAAACCATTCCTGACCATATGTCACAAGTCCTGAAGGCAAATAAAGGCTTTTACAGCTTTTAAATAATCTTCAGCAATGACAGCTGTTAAGACACTTACTCTCCTCCCTCCCTTTTAGTTCTCTTAAACAGGGAGGGGGACTTCACGATTCCATTCACCATATCTCCACCACCACCTAAATGCCTGTGTAATAAGCATGAAGACCAAAGGGAAGGTTTTAAACAGTATGTGTCAATCCTCAAATGTGTTACCCTTGCAAGTCATTTTTTTCAGATTAAATGCCTCCCTGATACAATTCTTCATATTGGTGGTTTTTTTAATTCCATTCCTGGAAGTAAACTAGAACATATAGGGCAATTAAGCTAGAGACAGACATTACACATAAATTGGTTTAAGTGATCAGAAACTGGTTTAAACCTGTAACAGAACAGATGTTTAGTGCATGTAAACCAGTTTGAAAATGGCTGAAACCGGTTTGAGATAAACATGGTTGAATGTAGTATCAGACTTCACTGATTTGGGTCAAAATGGTTTATGCAACATCTGTCCCAGACCCCTTCCTGGTTTAAGTTAAATCAGAGTCCCTCAGCATCCCAGCATGCTCTCTGGGTTGGGTGGGGCTCTCTGCTCCAGAAAGGTAGGCTGGCCCCTCCCTTTTGCTCCCTGGCTGCAGCTCCAGCAGAGACTGCATGTACAGTGAGGTGTGCCTGGCTTCATCCTGCTCCCCCCACTTCTCTTCATCACGCCCTGCTCAAGCAGGGATTCTCCCTTCCCCTCTGCCTTACACAGACACCTCAGCATTAGCTAGCAGACCACATGCTACATGGATACGGTCTGTGCTTTAGGAGATGGAACAAAGGCAGACAGGACTGTTAATTTAGGGCTTTTTTGGAGCTAATCAACAGGTAGCTGGTTATGTGGTTATGTCCCTCTACCATTCCTTCCTTGGAAAAGCTGTTTAATAAGAACTTGAATGAATGGAGAGGTACTGTTCTTTTCTTAATAGGCTAATAAACACTGAGTTAGAGGTAATAAACTCTATGTTATCAACTCCCTGCTGGGCTGCTGGGGGGAGGCGGGGCACTCCCTAATCAGAGCCTCCTCCCCAATCAGAGCCTGGTCATGTCCCCCATCCCCCCCCAGCTCAGCTCTGTGGAAGGGAAGGGAGGGCTGCTTTAGCACCTCCTGGCTTCTAGCCTGAGCCACTGCAGAAATGTGCTGGCATTTCTTCAGCCTAGAGGGGATGTCTATTTGGTTACAAACCAGTTTAGCCTAGCCAGGTTAGACTAACCTGCAAGATTGAATCAATTCAGGCTCAGGCTTTTTGAATGCCTATCTCTAGCCTTAAATGCACATGAATAAATTCCAAAGCTTATTGCTCTGGAGCTTATTGCTCATGAGGCCTGTGTCTTCACATGCTCCCAGGATCACAGCATGTTGAGCTCGGTCAGAGTAGTCCCAGCTGGCAGAGGTTTAGGGAGTCATCCTGCCAGCTCCCTCCCAGCTCAACATGCTGCAGAGGGGCTGGCTGGGGCACGAAGGTGCTTCAGTGCATGGCTATCTGGCAGTCTGTCCCCACAATGAAGCACCCTTGTGCCCTAGCCAGCCTGGTCAGCATCTGCACTTGTAAAAAACTTGTATTTACAAGTACTATCCTGCTGTGGAGTAAATTAGTTTACTCCAGCCTAATAGGCTTGCATGTGTAGATGTATGATGTTTACTGCGGAGCTAATTAGTCTACTGTGCAATAAACGTCTCACGTAGATGAGCCCATAGGGACAAGAAAATGACATTTACTTTAGTGCTTCTATCATTAAAACAATTAAAAAAACTATAGAGAGAGGAATATGCTATTTGAGTAGCCTCTGTGAGACTTCCAAGATTTTGCTCTAATCTCAGCTCTATATTCAGGGCAATGTACCTGATAGTATGCAACCCTTTTTTTTTTTTTTTTAGTAAGTACACATTTCTAATGACATTCTACATCTTTTGCATGCCTACTTCATTGCTAATAAGTTTTCAATGTGTAATTAGCTTTGAAAAAGGAACCAGGAATCAGGAATAAGGAACCAATCTCAGTCTCATAGGAGTGTGTTAATACTCCCATCCTACTCAGGAACATGGGGTCCTGATTCATTTTTTTTTTTTATATTAAAGGCTAAGTCCTTACACTTTCTGTGCATAAATGGCACATATGCTATCATGAAACTGCAGCTTTTGGCAGTTACACACTTTGGGATCCCATTTCATCCTGTGGCAAAACAGAATCACAGATGGATACCAATCAAAAACAAAGTGCAGTAGGAGGACACTCCGACAATTTAGCTCAATAGCCTGATGTTTGAGCACTTAAAGGACTAGACAATTGTTCTCACTCTTCTGGCCAGATGGGTTTAAACCTCTGTCTCCTGTTTCCCAGCAAAGTACTTTAAACACCAGGCCACAGACAAAGCACTAAGCAGGCCCCACTGCACCTTGGATTTAATATTTACTGGAGCAAGTGGATGGAGAATAGTGCAGTGAAGAAGTTCCTGTCCCACTGTAAACAGTATCCACTTCCTCCTGCAAACTATCAGAGCAAGATGTATGTAGTTTGCTGGCTCTACAGGGACTGAGGAAGAATTTAGGTGCCCCTCAAGAACAATCTGAATTGCATCAAACTGGGTGGGAGTTGGGCACTGTGATGCACCCAGGCATTCAACCTGAATTGCTTGTGAATATATGCAGAAGACCTTTAGAAATGCCTTTGGAATTTTGTAGTGTGAAATGAAGAAGTAAAATTAGCATTGACACTGCTACAAAAATAGCAGTCTAAATCACTATGGGCCGGAACTTTAGATGTATTTTAGACACCTAAGAATGCAGATAATTACCTAAATATTTTTAAAAATCTGAACATTCTGGCACTTATGAAACTTTTCTCTTAAAGTAATGGCACTTAACCAGAAAAAGAATATATTTACTAGGTATACTGAGCACTGTGCTCCATAGAATGAGTTAAAAGGAGATCTGCTTGTTAATGATCACAAAATAGTGATTTTTTTTTTTACAAAATCAGTACAGAAGCACAAGCTAATGCAATTCTTTTAAAACTACATATCACTAAGGGCTGAACCATTTTGCAGTTCAAGTATTCAGTTAAAAATCTATATAGGGGAAAAACTGCATGTTATGTGGTAACTGTAAGTTTAAAGTGAGTATTGGTATAAGAAAGCAATGCTAGAATTTCAAGTAGTTGAATTAATCTCAGCCAGCAGGACTTATGAGTCACAGCTAGCCTTACCAACTATGACAAGTTTAAATTTAGGATAAAGAATCAATAGGTAAAGAAACAAATGAAAGGAGACTATGATTTGCAGAATGTAAGGATATCTTTGTCAGGAAGAGATACCAGAAAGATAATTTCACCGGTACCATCTATAATACATGCATCTCATAACATTTCCATTTCATTAAATGATAAAATAAAAATAATAATAATTATGCTGTATGGAATAGTTGTAAGTTATTTTAAAAGTGCAGGGATCTACTTTTGGCTTCAATCTGAAAGTGACTATAGACAAACTAGGGCAAGATAAAATAAGAATGTGGTACTAATCAAGAGATTTGAACAAAGGAATAAGAAAGGAACAGTTTAAATTGCATAGAGTAGAACAGTATGGGTAAACATTTTTGGCAGGTGTTCCACAATTGAGTCCCACACCTTCCCCTAGTGACAGTCCAATCCCTTTCTCATAACCAAGCAGCTACACTGCTTTCTGCTCCCTGTCTGATCCACTGCTTTGCTTTCTTCCCTGTATTCCCTTCTGAATCTACCTCTCTGTTTTCTGTTCTCTGTCTTATCTGCCACTGTACTGCCTGTCCCCTCTCTGGTCTGTCATGTGCCACACACACAGCTTACCTATGCCACTTGTGGCATGTATGCTGCAAGGTAGTCATCTCTGCAGAAGAAGAAATCACTAGTATGTTAGCAAAAGCTACAATTTTCACAGTTTTACATGACAGTAGTAGCTTTTGGCAAGTGCAACTAGCTGACAACAATTTTAGGACTTTGTGCATTGAATATAGACCATATAGCAAGTACAGGTTAAGCTGTACTGATGTGCATCAATAGAATGCAATAAATATTTGAAGGTCTGGATGGTGTTAGATGTTATGTAGATAATACAATGGCATAAGGAAATAAGGCAAAGCTAGGATGATTCTGGAGGGAGTAGCAGGTTGTTGCCTCAGGGCCTTTTCAACCCATTCAGCATGCATCAGTAATATGCAGTCTTTAAGGGTGCAGACAGAAGTGACAATATTCACTGCGGCTGGCCACAGAAAGCAGTTTATCACCATGACCAAACACAAGTGCATGGCTGCAGACCACTTCAAAAATGGCTGATTGGGTAAAAATCTGAACCCTCATTGCATGAAGGTTTGAATGAAGTTGTTTCAAACATAGTATCTTCTATAACTTGCATCTGCACTGCCTTTCAACCTCAAGCTGTTTTCAGAATGGAAGGGGGAAAGAGAGCAGAGGGAGTTTGGGCTGGGGGGTTTTCAGCCCCTGCTGGAGGGTGAGACAGGTGCATTTCCCCCCTCCCATTCTGAAAATTTTTCAGCCTTGCAGGGAGGACAGGTCATTCCTAGGGGTAAACCTTCTGCAGGCTCCCAGCCAGCAGCTATATTGCCCTCCCCCATAGAACTAACAGTGAACTTCTGGCCAGAGGTCATTGAAACTCAGGATGCTTCCTGCAAAGCATTCTCATTTACAGTGGGGAGCTGCACTTCTAAATCTGCTGGCCTTTGCTGCCTGGAGCCCCTTACAGCATGCTCCAGTAATATGCAGTCTTTTAGCAAACAAAGTAAACAAACACAAAACCTTATTGCTGTCCTTGACCCTGGGCTAGGTCTGCTGAAGTTTCAACCTTCCTTTCCAGGCTTATCCTCCTCATAGTTCTGAGGCTCCCGCCTCTGGTGCTTTTCTTCCACTCTTCCTCCTGGTTCAGCCTACTCGGGGGTTTGGTTTCCAGTGAGCCATGACCTCATTAGCTTTCCAACAGCTGTAGCCCATTAGCCAGGCTAGCTGCCTTCCCTTAAAGGGGCAGACCACTCTGTTAAGAAGGTTTTAGACCAATGTCATGAAGGAATCTGTGACTAAATGTGAACAAATGGAAAGTGGTTCTGATAGGGAAAAAATATCTGGCTAAAATTGTGCCAGTAGTTGAAATGGCTTCACTAAGTGAATTGCAAAGATTCCCCAGAGTGGCTACTTAGGCAGGTAAATTTATTCTGCACATGTTGACCATAACCACTCCTTTAAAACAACTGCTGGGAAAAGAAACAAACCTGTTGAATTTGTTTAGCTATAAAAGCATAGGATGATGTATAAACATTTGGGGAATATACATTTTTTACAAAGCACTATTGCTGAAGTACTTCCATATCAAAGCAGGTGGATGCCACTTCCATCAGATTAAAGGCTGTATTGCTGCGAAAAGGGGCTTATTTTACTTGTGCCTCTAAAGCTCTAATGATGACACAACTAAACTAGGCATAAATAGAAAAATAAATGCAAACAGCATTTTTTGATGGAATCAATTTTGTTGGTGTTCTATGGAACAAAAAATACCTATTGAAACAGACCTCAATCTACTTGAACATATTTGAGAAAACCTAGATGCATCTACACAAGATGCTATGGTGCAGTAGCAATGAATTACTGTGCAGTAGCTTGTTGCTGCTGTGCCATAGCATTGTGGGCACTAACTGTGATGGCAATGATACTGCACAACAGTAATGAGCTACTACGCTGCACAGTAGCATCAAAAAATAAAATGTGCAGGGATGGGACTGTGTAGTAATACCAGATACTGTGCAGTAATACCAGTTACTATGAAGTAATTTAGTACTTAGTTAAGCAAGTACTAAATGATTACTCAGTAACAACTGCACAGTCTGCCACTTGTCTTGATGCAGCTCCTTTCTAAAATACCTGACCAAGGATTGAAAGGTGGTTGCTTGCTCTCCAAAAATATTATCTGAATGGTTTATATAGACAAGGAAAGACAATTAGAAATTACTGATGCCTTACTCAGACCATACAACAAAGTTATGGAGAGTTTGCAGCACAGGCCATGTGGTGGGAGACTGTGGGGCAGGCACCTTTGACTTGCACAGGTGGGGCTTAAGGGGGACTATGATGGCAGTCTTCAAAAAATCTGGAGGGGGCTGCTATAAAGGAGAGAGAGAAGCCTTTTTTCTTTTTTCTGTAGAGAAAAGGATGTGGACCAATGGCTTAAATTGCAGCAAAGTAGGTTTAGGTTCGATAGCAAGACAAAACTTCTTTGCTGTTAGGAAAATGAGGCAGTTGAATAGACTGCCTAAGGAAGTTGTATACCTTCTATAATTGGAGGTGTTCAAGAAGAGGCTGGGCAGGGATGTAGGAGTAGTTACGCTTCAGTGCTCTGTAAAACGCAACAGTTAGAAGCCCAGGAAAGCCCCCTCCTCCCACCCTTCCTCCCACAAGGATTGCTGGAATATAATGAGATGAGCTCTTTAGCCTAAACTGGTAGATATTAGAGAGGACCCTATTCAGTAGCAGGAGAATGAAGCAGAGCTAAAAAATCAGCTTAGTTATAAAAGAGGATTAAAGGATCCAGGATAAGATTATGGGGGATTACAGAAAGGAAAGTTCTGGCTGTCCAGTTAAAGGGTGTGATGTGTAGAGATGTGCTCGCTGTTCCCAGACTAAAAAGCAGAATGAAGGGTGTTTTGTTTTTTCCATGCTTCTGGGTTTTGCTGGTTTCCCCATGGGCCCAAGACAGAAGTTTTTCCCCTCTTCTTGCTACACATATCAGGGGCTGGTTTTTGCCTTCCTCAGACCCATTTGGTGTTGCCTACAGGGAAGGCTGGGCATTTAGACTATGGTATGCCAATGTTCCTGCTGGGGCTAAAACCCAGAGGTTACTGACCCTCCACTAAATTGGACTTATGCCTACTTTTTGGATTAGGAAGAAATTTTACCCCATGGTCAGACCTCAAACAGGGGGGTGGACTAGATGACCTTCATAAGTCCCTTCCAGCCCTACTTTTCTATGATTCTATAATGAATCATGATCAGAGGAAGCTTATACTTCTGTATGTATCCCCATGCCTCCTTTGCCTATATCCAAACAGAAATTAAATGAATTTCAAACAGCTACTGCAAATGATATGGTTTTCCAAACTGCAAGACAAACTATTTTGAAAGGATGACTAGACAAGAGATCTTAAATACCAAAAGATAGCTAAGCTAATTGATCACCGGGGATCCTGGTTCTCTCTAATAAAAATAAGCCCCCAATTTTTGGATTTAAAAAAGTAACCAAAAAGCCACCATTTTCCATGACTTAAATGAAACCCCTCTCTCTCTCTCTCATATATATAAGTGGCATTTCATTTTAATCTTGGAAAAATGTAGATTTGGGGTTACTTTTTTTAATCTGAAAATTGGTGATTTGTTATACCAGAGAAAACCAGGAACCCTGTTCATCATACAGACAGGAAGGCAAGATTTTCTTCTACCAATTGGGTGCATAAGTGAACTTAGATACATAAGTGTGATCTTATTCCACCCTGATCAAGTTCCTTGAAAACTCTTAATACACAAGGTTTGTGTACCTCTTCCTTCTTGCTGCTTTATTGCTACTCTTTGGTAAGATAATGGCATATTGAAATAATAAATGTATTAATGGATTTTCAGGGACATGAGCAGGATGTTAAGCAACTAAATATACTTAGATGCTAGGAGGTGGAACAAGATCTGGACCTAGGTGTGCAAAATAGATTTGCATTTAAAAGCAACAGAATCATAGTATCAGAAAATCTCATAAAAGTGATGTTAGCTATACTTCCTGAAAGTCATATATTAGCAGAGGTACATAAAAGAAGAGCTTGAGATGCTGTTTATTGGCCAGGTGTGTAAAGTTAAACTGAAGCTGTGGTACAATCCTATGAGACATATCAAACTCACAAAACCAAAAACCAAAAGAACCAGTACTACCTCATAAGAACTCTTAACAGATCTTGGCCAATATTAGGGACAGACCTACTTGAATTTCAAAGGGCAAATTATCTTACCTTATTTGACTGTTTTTCAAAATACATAGAAGTATTCTCATTTTAAGACTATTATCTATTATCAGAGATTTATAACTGCCAGGTATGACATCCCTAAAGAAATTATTAGTAATAATGGACTGTCATTTTACTCCAGCAACTTTAAATCTTCTGCAAAGCAATGGGATTTATTCACAAAACAGCTAATCTATTTGTTTCCATAATTAAAGGGAATGGCAGAAACAGCACTTAAAACTGTAAAAAAAGATTCTTATAAAACATTACTTGGGTAGCAAAGATCCCTATGAAGACAGGGGGAATACATCAAAGGGCTAGACTGCAAATTGTATTAGTTATTTGCAACCTAAATTGAAATAAAGAGGCATACAGAATACCCTGGAAATGAGACAAGCAGTGAGGCAAAGAAAGCAGGTTAGATTTGCATCTTACAGACTAAGCAAGGTGCGTGTGCACATGCATGTGTTCATGTATATAACACAAGATTTCATGGGCTAAAACTCACTTCATCAAATGCTCTAAAAGGATCAAGCAAGTAAATAGGTATTTTTGAAGAGGACCCAAAGCCTTCATTGCTTCTAGAAAAACTGAAAGACTATTTGCATTCATCATAAAGAGATAGATTCTATAATGGTGATCAATCATGACACTACTGTAATATTTTAAATTAGGAAGCCAAAGAAAGGGAGTGTATAGAAAAAACCAAAGGGATCGAATGACCGCTGAGGGAAGTGTGTCCATAAAAGAATGAAGACAAAACTAATCTGTTTTGAATGGGGGGGGCACTAATATTCCTGTCTCCACCTCTATAGGCAGTGATAAAAAAACAGTTGGATACAGATGACCATATTTATTCAAATACTAGATGACCCTGAATATAAGATGATGCCCTAGTAATTAGATTTTATATATGGAGATTTTATATCTGTTATAATTTTCCAGTTGTGGAATCTAATTATCTGGGTGTTGTCTTGAATGTATCCCCTTCCTACTGCTACATAAGGCAAAATAGTGGTGAGGTGAGGGGTGGCCAACTGGCCTCCTTGCTCTCTGCCCCCCAACTTCTTCCCCCTGTAGCCTTCCTGCCCCTCCTTATTGTGAAACCCTACACAGGCTCTGATCCCTTCACAGGCACAATGTAGAAGTGAGCTGCATGTAACGAGGAAGAGGAAAGGGACAGAGAAGAGGGCAGAAACTGTACAGGGAAACAAGACACAGCTGGCGATCTGACTCTGGCCCCAGCCCTGACGTTTACGAATTTCAGCACATATGCTCCATAAACACACTTTTGATGACCACTTTTGTTCCTATTTATACATTGTACAAACAGGTGTGATATTAGTTCAGAGCCAAAAGGCTCATGACTTATTATATAGTTCTGTGGGCTGGCCCCCGGAAGAGTCAATAGCATTTCAAGCCACAGTGATCCCACAGCCCAACATTGGTCAGTATGCGTGTGCATTTCAGATATTTTGCACAAATGATCCACATGCTAATTAGTTCCCCACACATGACTGAAAACAGGCGTGCTTGTCACCAATCCTGGGACCATCCAAAAATTTATATGCAGATGAATTGCAAGGCTACCTGACTTGTCCCCACTTTGTAGAGGATGGGGCTACACTAATCACACATGACAGGCTGACAGGGGGTGACAATCCATCAACTGCATAGATGTATATTAGTGGTGTTTCATTTTAATTATGGAAAAAATGTGGATTTGGGGTTACTTTTTTAAAACTAAAAATTGTTTTTTTGTTTTTGGGGTTTTTTTGAACACCAGAGAAAACCAGGATCCCTGGCTATCACCAAACTTCTAAAATGAAACACCGCCAACGTATATCTATATAGATACATTAGTGGTGCTTCATTTTAATCACTGAAAAATGTGGATTTTAGGTTACTTTTTTAATCTAAAAATTGGGGATTAATTTTTTTATCAGAGAAAACTAGGTTCCTTGGTGATAGCAGACATTTAAGGCTTGTGAAGAAACAGGAGTCATTGGAGATTGGAGAAAGGCAGTACTCAGCTGTGGGAATGAAGAGGAAATTAAAAATGTATTTGATGCAGTGGTCACAATGACTTGAGCAAGAAGGGGACTGAGCACAATGGGCATTACCTCTTATTCAGATAGGCTGCACTAACCTAGCTTTGTGGTAGGATCTGATCAGTGTGATTGCCGAATATGGGCTATGTGTTTTATAGGCATGCTTAGCATGGGCTGCATTCAGTCAACTTCCTGGTTGGTTTCCATGACAGAGCAAATGCTGCTTCTAAGGCTAGGGACAGACATTCAAAAAGCCTGAGTCTGAATTGATTCAATCTTTGCAGGTTAGTCTAACCTGGCTAGGCTAAATCAGTTTTGTAACCAGACAGACATCCCAGAAATACCAGCACGTGCCTGCAGTGGTTCAGGCTAGAAGCTGGGGGGAGCACTAGAGCAGACTTCCTTTCCCTTGCACAGAGATGAGTTAAGCAGGGCATAGCCAGGCCCTGGCAAGATGCTGTGATCAGGGAGGGTCTTCCCCCTCCCCCCCCCCCCCCGAACAGCTCAGCGGGGAATATTTATCACCGTTAACTTGGTGTTTATCAGCCCATTAAGAAAACAGAGGGACATTACCAGCTATCTGTTGACTCTGCCTTTATTCTGTGTGCCACCGCTGGGAGGTAGGCAGCATGTGATCTGCTAGCTAATGCTGAGAGGTGTCTGTGAGGGACAAGGAGATGCCTGCTTAGCGGGGCGGGGGGGGGGGCAGCAGGCGGGGAGCAGAAGCCAGACAGATGCTTGCAGAGGCTGCCAAGCTTCAGCCAGGGAGCACAGGGGAGGGGCCAGCCCTGCTCTGGAGCAGAGCCTCACCCAGTCCAGAGAGCATGATGGATGATGGGATGCTTGGGGAGTCTGGTTTATCTTAAACCAACAAGGGGTCTGGGACAGACATTGCATAAACTGGTTTGACCCAAATCAGTTAAGCCTGATACTACATTTAACAAGGTTTATCTCAAACTGGTTTATTTGCACTGAACATCTGTTCTGTTACAGATTTAAACCAGTTTCTGATCACTTAAACTAGTTCATGTGTAATGTCTGTCCCTAGCCTAGAAGTTTAATGATAGCCAATGTATTTAATAGGGGAGTTTGCTAGCATATGAATATAAGACAAGGGTTTTTTTTTCTATACTGATTGGAAATGTGGTAATTGCTTTAGATTTTGAAAATTCAAATTAACATTACAAAGGGAGTTGTAGTGCTGGTAGGAACTTCGCAGTGGGAACCAAAGTTATCAGTGTCTTATATTGGGGAACAGGAAAGAAATGGAGAAGCATTTAGCAAGCCACATGGACACTAGGAAGCCACACAGACAAGGCCAGTCACATACATGTGTGTCTAGTTTGAGTTACAAGTTTAGTATAGCATCAAATACTTACAAATGGTTTAATTAAATTTGTCTATTATTTTATTCAGGCATGTTTTACATATATTATACTCGTGTTTTATGTTGAACTCGGGTACTACCCTTCTAGATCTTTAGGCTTTTTTTGGTGTAGGTAGTGTGGTCTGCTGGATTGAGAGTTCTAGATGAGTTTACACATAAGAGAATTGGCAGAAATCATGGACATGTGTAGTAGAAGACAATTAAGTGCCCAAATAATCGTATTGGTGAAAATCTAGTTACCCAAATTCCTTTTAAGTCCCACATTAAGGGCCTTGCTATACATGAATGTTGGGCTGCTCTTGAAGCTCTTAATCAATGGATTGTCCACACATTAACACCTGAAAGTAGTTTTAAGCACACTTTTAAAGTTATGCCACTCCTGGGAGATTTTACCTCTGATATGTGTTACCCAGCTCATGTTCCATTAATGTGTGGCCACTCTCCACAGATGAGTCACCCAAGTTGGTATCCTCAAGTATCCTAGCATGCAATGTCCCCTCCCTCACCATCTTGTTTTGTGTGGACAAACTTTTCACCCCCTGAACTCTACTTCCCAAGGGGCAGGTGTGGCACCAAACCAACTTGTCCTCTCACCCCCAGGAGTGCTACCCCATGCAAATAGCCTGCAGTGCACATGCCAATTAGCCAGGTCACAGGACAAGGATGAGTCCAAGAAGTGGTCTTGGGGGCTGGGGGCAAGGTAAGGGGCCAGAGCAGGTGCCTGGGGCTAAATGAACAACATTTTTAAAAAGAAAAAAATCCCAGACTAGTCAGCCCTCCAAGACAGGGTTCAATAAATGTATCTGACATGAATGTATGATTCTTGTATAGTCATGTCAGCTGACAACATATACACATATGGAAGTAGTGACTAAGACAAGCCCACTGAGAAAATGAATCAGTTGAGACATGACTAACAATGATATCTGAATCCTCTGAGCTGTATTCTATGCTTGTCTTTACCTGTCAATTATATGAAGAAAAAAAAAAAGAAAAAAATATACGAACTGAGACAATTTATGAGAGGAAAGGAAAGAGAGATGAAGAAATATTGCATTACATCAGATAGATCAACAGTACTCTGCAAGATTTTTTTTTAATCAAACTTCAAGTTTTAATAGGGCAAAAGAAATTATGTTACTAGGTCAGACCAGTGATCCATCTAGTCTAGTATTCTTTTTCTCCAACAGGGGTCAGTATCACTGACTTAACAAGCAAAGGCAAAAAAGGAGGAAAGGATGAATTTACTTCTTAAAAAGAAGCTTTCTTCCTACCATTCATTGGTTAGATGCTTGCTTTTCTCAAACAGGAAGGTTAAATAGTTAAAATTTACTTTAACTCTGAACATTTTTACTCTGTTCAGTTGGTCAAGGTTATCGTATGAAATATTTATTGTCGCTCAAACCCTAACTGTGCAATTATAAGGTAGATATAAGGAATATAGGTATAAGGAGATATAAGGAATAGAATTATCAAAAGAATTTTTATTTTCATGTTGGATACTGATTTTTTTTTTAAATTTGGCCTTTGCTTAGCATGCGGGCCGGGAGCAGTCCGAGGCCCTTTTTTTCACGCGGCGGGCTGTGGCCAGCAGCCTGGACACGCCGGGTCAGGGAAGGCAGGCAGCACGCTAGAATTAGGCACGGATGCTTAATGGTTGATTTAAGATGGTTTACTTACCATGGTGCAGGCTGGAAAACTTCCAGGAAAACTTCGCTTAAGTCAGTTTAAGGACTTGGACAGAGCTCTGGATTCACTCACACAAAGTTTGCTAGGCTCCGTGGAACTTGTGCGCAGGGAAGGGTACATCGAGGGATTAGGCAGTGACGGGGAGAGGCGAGAGGCTGATCAGACCCCTGTAGCCTTCTTGAAATACATGCTGGGTCTGATAGGCTCCACAGCACTTAGAGATCTTCACGAGACGTGAAGTCTCCTCCTCCTGATGTTCGTGGAGTCCTCCAACTTGGGCGGAAACCACTCAAGCCTCTTATACAGCTAGCAAGCCAATCGCTAGCCACCACATAGGAATAATTTAGAACTGGCCAATAGTGGGGCACGAATTTGTATACGAATGGCGGGAACTCCTTGCACCGTGCATTTCTGTGTTGCAACGAAGAAATGCACCCTGCAAAGAAAGCTACAAGTGGCGGGAAATAATTCAGCAGTGCCGAAGCACACACAAACAAAAATCACACCCTTGGGTTGTGACACTTAGGTTGAAAACCATCTCAATTATCTCATAATTTTACAGGATGCCTCTGCTGATTCGGGAATAACTACCTTCTGTTTCAGCTCACTTAGACAAATGTGCCCCCTAAAGGAAAAGACTTGTTCATATATAAGCTATAACCTTTATGAGTTACAGGGCTGAATTTGCTTTTTTTTTTTTAAAGTCTTTTTGCTAATCTTGGCTCTGCTGCTTGACAGTGTCATGTTGTCCCCCAAGGTGTGGTAAGAGCCTTGACAAATTATGACCTTTTTACTTAACAAATTATGAGGCCACATTCTTGAACTTACACCATAAACTGCAATTAATAATTCAGATTAATCCCCATTAATATAAAACACACTGACTTCAGATTGACCCAGGTTTCCCCCTGTCATTCCCTTGTGTCACCTGCTGGCTGTAATGTGGCAAGCATTCTGAGAGTATGCTTAATGGATCTCTCTCTGCACAAAATTCACCACTTTGGCAGCAAGAGAAAAAAAAAGGTTGTACCTTGCCTCCTCATATTTAATACATCAGGGGTTTGAATACCCTCCCAGAATGGAGAGTTTGGGTTCAATTTTCTCTTTTGCCTGAGGAAACTCAAACCTGCATCTCCCACTTCCCAGGAGAATGCCCTGCCTACCAGGATTGTGGGCTGGAGAGAAGAGAAAGCAAAAGCAAACAGTAGCCTGCAACTAGTGGTTAGGGTACTTATGTCAAAGTGGGGAGAGTTAAGGGTTCCTACCAGTGCTCCAAGGACTGTTTATTGAAGTGAAAACATCCTCCTTCCCAATCTCAGAATAGCCTGTAAGTGGGAGGTTCATATATCCTTTTGGGAGGTGGGAGACAGAGTTACATCACATCAGATAGAAGAGAAAACTGAACGTCTCCCACATTCTGGGTGATACTGTACTTCTTGTATCTAATAACTCAAGGGAAATGGTAGTGGCAGTTCCTGTTTGAAAGAAAGTAGTTGTCCCTACGTTTTGTGTGGGTGTGCTCTCACGGTAACTACTGGGTCATGCTCATCTCAGAGATGAGGAGGAAAGTCTGGGTAATATCTAATTTCTAGAGCCAGACAGGACTCAAGAAGATGCAAGACATGAAATAAGCACTGAGATGTCCAAGACAAAGCTTTGAGATGTCTAGAAGCAAGATCTTAGGACCTGGGGACCTTGGCAAAAAAGGATTAAAAAATATCAGGAACCTATGGAGTTAAGGTACATCCAGGGCTATCTTGTTCTTGGGCAGAGATTTTGAGGGTCATAGTTTTGGATTTAGGATTCTAAATCTAACCTATGTTTCATTTTAGGCCTCTATCCCTTTTTTTTGGATCTGGAATTAGAAGCTTTCTGTTTATAATAGATTAATTATGCAATCTAGATACTTATCAGTTAAGTCATACTTGGGGGGACCAGCTGGACCAAAACTGCTTATGACTGGGGGGGGGGGGGGGGAAGGGAGAGGGAATCAGACAAATAATACATTCTAGGGCAGAGGAATTTTTCTAAATAAGGAATGGAGTAAAAAGATGGGTGACAGTCCCGATATTCACTCAGAAGGATTGTCATGGGCTTGCCCCTCTGCATTCAGCATGTAAAATCTAATTTGCACAAGTTTAATTTATTTTTAAGAATAAATTTTTATTCTATGCAAGTTCTATGCCCTTCTGGGAGCACTTTAGTATGGATGGACTTTTTTCATCCTCTACTTGTTAGTACCCCTACACAAACAGGTTTTACCAAGAAGAAGAAAAGACAATGCTGTGAGGTTTAATTTATCTATACACTTTAACATCTATATTTCTTCTCCAGCATCCCTTTTTTGCCATTTACAGGGAGAGCTATCAACTACATGCCTGTCAGTTCTTGACTATAAATTAATCAGCATAATACTGCAGTAACACTTAATACCCAATCTGTTTGAAGATATGATCCTTAAAAGTTTGCCAAACTCAGACAATAGGAACAGCTTGACTTACTATCATTTACAACTGGATTTCTTAAATGAACTCTATTTATCAATAAAAAGACCACAGATAATCTTGTGAACTCATTGCTCCCTTAATAAATTATTACAGAGACTAAAATATGTTGTATATATTCTCTATGCATAAAGTTGTGGGGATGTTTTCTTTAGTTTTGTTGTAATAATTAATATTTGTACCCAATATACCAATATTAATTTCTTTTTTCAATTGATAATGCATAATTTTATCTTCAGTTGACTTTGTACTCTATATCAAGAATTCCTAGATATCCTTTGCAGCTCTGCCATGGGCCAAGAATTTCCTTTTTTCTGGAACAAGTAAACAATGCCAAGGACCAGCTGTTAACTTTTTTTTTCTGCAAAGAAAACAGGAAAAAACTCTTATGCCTTGCACTTAAATACAGAAGCAGATTTAAACATTCATTAAGCTTTCAGACTGTCCACTTCCAGATTTAGCTGGTTCTTTTCTGCTGATGTCACTTAATTATGAATGCTAAAGCTTTTAGCTGCTAAGAATCAGATTGGTTCGGTTATGAATGATTAAGCGAGCATAACGTTTTTACTGGCACATTAATAGCCATGTATAGGAGGAGAGGCATGACACTGGTTAAAAATTCACCAATTCTTACCCAAGGGAAGTGTAATGTTTTAGCAAATATTCAAAGATCGTTCACTTCACATGACAGACAAACTGCTGAGTAAAATTTTATTTCTACTCCCCTTCAACATAATCTTTGTTTAGTTAAAAGCAAAACCGATTTTTGACAGTATGCACAAGACAGGCAGACAGAAAGAAAAGATCCACATGCGGATCCTAGAGTCTGAATTTCAAGCAAGCTGCCTTGAATGCCTGATCCTGGAACCACATCCTCAGATTGACCTAGATCCTCAAATTGATTTCAGTGGCTTATACAAAACTAAATATATCAGAGGATATGGACCCAAAGTGTTTTAAGTCACTGCTGGTGTTTACTAGGGCTATGAGAAGTTTTGATAGCTGATTCAATTCAGAGGAGATTCAGCCTGATTCAGTGGCCGAATCTCTGAATCTGAATGAAATCAGGAGACTCATTAAGAGGTCTGAATCAAATTGGAAGCCTCCAAATTGATTTGGAGAGATTCGGGGCTGATTCAGAGATTTGGCCATAGGCTATACAGGTTTCCCTCACATATAGCAAACCCATTTCATAACGCAAAAATAGGATAGGTTCCCAAGGCAGTGAGGGGGGGGAGGGAAGGATTGAGGCTGGGGCTAGGGAAGGGGCGGGAAAAAGGGTGTCATTTCCAGGCCTGCACCATGCTCCTCTTGTCCCTCCAGCTCCTGGCTGACCCCACTCACCGCGCCTGGGCTCTGCCTGTCCCCATTTACCCCACCTCCTGGGCTGGGCTGCACCATGCCGTGGTGCAGGCACCTAGTGCCGGCTGCTCCCAAGGGTGCTGCAGCAGGGGGTTGGCAGAGTGGCAGCAAACGGAACCAAGGTGGCACAGGATGCAACACAGCTTGTCTTGTCTGCGCTCACCCTAGCCCCCACTGCAGTGGCCTCAAAAGCAACCAGCACCAGCTGCAACAAGAACTGTTAGTGCAGGCGGGGGGGTGAGGCATGCCTCTTGCTGCTCCACACCCTCCAGGAGGGCTGCAGGCTGGAGGGCTTTGTCAGGCTTTTCCTGGGGGTGCATGCCCCTGGATCTTTGCATGGGATGACAGCAGGCTGCTGATGCTGGCTGGGGCCAGCAACAGCACCAGGCTGATTCTTCCCAGTGCTTCGGATGGGTGCACTTTTCCAAAAAACACACACACAGAAAAAAACACTCACAAGAAATCTGGTTATAGGTGGGAGATGCATGCAGCTCTAAGTTCATCGAATATCATACCTTAATAACCTTAGTACTGAAATTTCCATACATGTTACATATCTACAAAGTATATATGTACATTTCTGTGCTTCTAACTTTGGGAATCTGTCTTACACAGTAATATAAGTAACAAATCTTGAAAAGCCAAGAGGAACCAGACTAATGGTTATCCAATAGAGGCAGGAACTTAAAAGGACTACAGAAAATGTAGGAAGTCTAGCCCTTGATCTTTACATATGGAAAAGCAAAGAACAATAGACAAAGGAGGTGTTGCTAAGAATTAGCCTCATTAGAGGATCATAGCAACTAAGGGATTTACAATAATCCTATTTCTGGGTACTGTAGGTACATAGCATATACTGCAAATATACTGCCAACATTTGAGAAGTTGCTTTTTCCTGGTTGCTTGTTTGTTTGTTTGTTTTAGTGCAGAAGTGACAGACTGATAGCACTGTTTAAACTACCTCTTTCTTTTAAAGTTTGCTTTTAGTACGTCATGCTTGAATGTCTTGTTAGGTCAGCAGGTAAAGGTTTCATTGGGCCATCAATTGCTATATAATCTGAAATTAACATTGTAATCACTACAGGATCTTCAGAAAAGCATTCATGTGAAACAAAGATGGGTTTCATAACCTAGTTTATCTCTAAATAAATTGGACAAAAAGGATATGAGAGTGAGACATGGTTCATATACTGTATCAAAAGAATCCTAATACACTCTTGTTTATAATCCCAAAATGGACTTGAGATGGTATTTGAAAGAAAGTTATTACTTTGTGCCAGCATGTCCATGTGTTCCAGAATTTACCGTCAGGGGAGCTTTCTGATTGGCTAAAGATTTTATATAGGGGACTGCACGCCTTGGTGCGGGGTCCCCGGGCTCCGACTCTCGAGACAGACTGATCACCTGTCTTGGGGCCTGATCAGACCCCTAGGTCACCAGCAGAAGCTGCTCTGGTTGCTCCGAGCACCATAGCTTACTGCCTCGCAAATCCGGAACATCCTGTACCTTGTCCTAGCCAGACATTGTACTTGTATCGTACTTAGACTGTGGTCTTCACCAGTCACCCGTCGCCTGTCCGTCATCTGTATTTCCTTGCTGTTGTATATAGTTTATCATCTGTATCGTTCTCCAAGTCATATCACCCACCAAGTTATTTCGACCTACCGTTCGACTGCTGTGTAAGTAAACATCAAGCTTTATTTCACCCCCTCATTGCCTCCGGTGTTTATCTCCCTCTCGCACCTGGCATCCCCAAGCATGCCTGGGTTGGTGTCACCACCCAGTGCCCCACTCAGGACGTGACTGCGGCCGTTTTTCTACATACCTTATGGAGAACGCGCCCACACAATAAAGATATGAAACTTTATCTATCCTCACATAGACCTTCTGTGTTCCTTGGTAAGAAGGGTGGAAATTCTCATTAGCTCTTTCCCTGTTCATTTCCAAAGTACTGGCCATGGTCTAATTAACAGGATCCTTCTGGGTGAAAGAAACTACACAGGAGAAATAAAAGTAACTACTATGCCTATGGAGATACCTTTTAACTGAGATGTTGCTTCCATTTTTGCCACCCATTTATTGCATATTCCTATGGAAGTTCCAAGAACTACAGAAAGCATGAATTACTGTTCCATAGTGCTTTGGATTAGAAACTTTTTTCCCCTTAGGATGATCATTAACAATTTGCTTACATTTTTTCTTGGCATGTACTCTTGCTGAAATACCTGATTTTTTTATCTTTATGTTATACCCTTCCAGCAATAGGTACAAACAAAACAGAAAAAATATGTTATTATAGATTCTTGAGAAATAAAATGAGCTTTCTTCTTTAGATCATTTTAATACATAATTTTATATTTTCAAAAATCCAGTTGGTAAAAAAAAAATCATCAAGTCAATATATAATATTTACCACTGTATTTTAGACTGACTAGACAGTAAAGCCTCCCTGCTGTAAGAACTGAAAGAATCAAAAAAGTGATATAAAGAGGATAGATATGGCATAATGAAAAGGCCTGAATATCTGTTTTTGGATGTTGCTGGTTTTTTGTGTTTTTTTAATGGTTATCTGAAGGCATTCTTTAAAGGGAGAAATATGAATCACTGGCAAGATGGGTTCATTCTATTAGACAAAAGTACAAAAAAAATGTGCCAAATCTTAAGGGGATAAAAATGGGGGTTACATTCTCTTTCAGAAATTATACTTTAACCCTCAAAGATATCAGATTCATCCAAAGAACCTTGTCTGCCTATGTCTTTAGACCAACATGGCTACAACCTACCCCTCTACTTTAACCCTCATAACTGTCATTGGACCAAGTCAAACATAAGAGAACTGAGATCATAGACAATTTAGAATCATAGAAAATTAGGGTTGGAATGGACCTCAGGAGGTCATCTAGTCCAAAACCCTGCTCAAAGCAAGACCATCCCCAACTATGTCAACCCAGCCAAGGCTTTGTTAAGCCAGCTTTTAAAAACCTCCAAGGATGGAGATTCCACAACCTCTCTGGGTAACCTGTTCCAGTGCTTT
The DNA here is from genome assembly GCF_030867095.1 of Alligator mississippiensis. Taxonomy (NCBI): domain Eukaryota; kingdom Metazoa; phylum Chordata; order Crocodylia; family Alligatoridae; genus Alligator; species Alligator mississippiensis. The sequence goes on from NC_081824.1 coordinate 369,656,002, forward strand.
ACCATCTTCCTAGTGATAGAGTTTTTCCTAATATCTAATCTAAACTTCCCTTGCTGCAACTTAAGACTGTTGCTCCTTGACATGTCATTTGACACCCAAGAGAACAGTCTAGCTCCACCTTCTTTGCAACTTTTTCTTCAGGTAGTTGAAGACTGCTGTTAAATCCCCCTTCAGTCTTCTCTTCTCCAGACTAAATAAACCCAGTTCCCTCAGCCTTTCCTTATAAGTCATGTGCCCCAGTTCTTTAACCAATTTTATTGCCCTTTGCTGGACTCCCTCCAATTTGCTCACATTCTTTCTGTAGCAGGGGGCTCAAAACTGGACACAGTACTCCAGATGTGGCATCACCAATGCTGAACAGAAGGGAATAATAGCTTTTCTTGATCTGCTGGCAACACCCCTACTAATGCAGCCCACGATGCTGTTACCCTTCTTGGCAATAAGGACATGCTTTTGGCTCATATTCAGCTTACTGTCCATTGTAAGCCCCAGGTCCTTTTTTGCAAAGCTGCTGCTCAGGCAGTCGGTTCCCAGCCCATACCAGTGAATGGGATTTTTCCATCCTAAGTGAAGGACTTTGCACTGTCACAACCCAGTGATTTTGGTGCCTCGGCACGGTGGAATTTTCCCGCCACATGAGAGCCTCTTGCAAAGTAAAGGTTTTCTGTTGCAGCAGAAACCCCCCGGTGCAAGAGAGTTCCCGCCATTCGAATGCAAATTTGTATCCCGCTATTGGCCAGCTCTAAATTATGCACACGTGGTGGCTAGTAATTGCCTTGCTAGCCATTAAAAATTAGCGTGACTTCCGCCCAAGTTGGGGAACTTTGAGCACGCTGCAGAGTGCTTCTGAAGAGATCTGACTCGTGGCTGAGCTGATCGATAGACTGATCACCTATCGATTCTTCTCCCCGTCGCTGAGCGCAATCCCAGACATATACTTTTCCCTGCTGGCCTGATTTGTAGATGGACGTGCTGGCCTGAGCCCTGCCAGCTGCAACAACTAACGTAGTTGTTCAGATGACCGGACCGTTTTCGTCCCAACCGCAAGCGACGTAAGTAAAGTTTTACAACCACAAAGCTTTCTCGGCCTCTCTATTCACCAGCCCGCCCCGACGAATGAGTAATTATTGAATCACCTCGAGTCGGCTTTGGCCGTCCGAGACATGCACTTGTCCTTACTGAACCTCATGAGATTTCTTTTGGTCCAATCCTCCAATTTGTCAATGTGTCTCTGAATCCTAGCCCTACCCTCCAGAGTATTTACTATTCTTCCTAGCTTGGTATCATTGCAGACTTGATGAAGATGCACTCTATCCCATCTTCCAGTTCATTGAAGATGTTGAATTAAAATGGACCCAGGACTGATCCCTGGGGCACTCCACTTAAAACAAGGTGCCAAGTAGACATCAAGTCATATGACCCTTTATACCTGATGATCCAGTCAGTTTTCTATCCAACTTACATATTGGAGAAGAAAAGGAACTAGGCTAGGAATCTACAGACAAGGAAGTAGGGGTGTGCAAAACGTGCCATATTCAATTCAGATTTGGCTCAAATTGGGGACAGTAATTCGATTCTTTGATTCAGATCACTGTCTCCGATTTGATCGAATCCAGATCTAAAGATTCAATACTGATATGGAGAATCAGTGAGGTCCCAGGTGTGGCCCATGAACACTGCGATGCTGGGATGGATGGAGCATTCCACAGGAATGCGGGGTGGGGGCCCCTGCATGCTCAGCTGTGAACCCAGAAGTGGACTGGTCCACCTCCGGGTCCACCACTGAGCACACAGAGGGGCACCCGTGCCCCCCCAGCTTGGTGATCAGCTGCAGCGGGACCCAGGGTGTGCCCCCAGATCCAGGAGGCACAGTCACCAAGCCGGGTGGGGCAAGGGGGGGAGGGGATTCCCAGTGCACTCCTGGCAGACTTGAAAGTGGAGTGCTTCTGGTCCACTTCTGAATCTGCTGCCAAGCATGCTGGGGAGTGCCCCTTGTGCTCCTGTGGGATGCTCCATCCATCCCAGCATCTCAGCACTCATGAGCTGCCTGCTACCTTAAGGTACATAGAAAAAACATTTAAAGCTGTGTCTATGGCCTAATTGCTGAATCTTTCTGAATCAATTTGGAAGTTTCCAATTTGATTTGGAGAGATTAAAGGGCCTCCTGATTCAATTCACATTCAAGATTCGGCTACTGAATCAGGCTGAATCGAATCAGGGACCGAAGCTTCACACAGCCCTAGAAGAAAGGCCTTTAGATAATTTATTTGGGCAGTGTTTCTTTATCTGTTTCCTATATGCTGAATTCCTGAAAGGGGATTTCTGTACTTTTATGTGACTATATAAGAGGAAAAAGAATTAAGTCACATGGAAAGTAGCTATCTGGGAGCAGCTATGTTATTTCTAAACATATCTTTTTTCTCCCTCACTTCAGAGGGACATAGGAAAACATTAGGAAAGAAAGAGATGCTAACCAAAAAAACCGAAAACTATTACATGATTTTGTGCATCAAGTGAGTCAAGGTAACCACCCGAAGGCTTATACTTTGACACATTGGTGTAAATGTCTAAAATGTATTTAGGAAGAGTCCATACTGTCATAAAAGAGATTCTTGTGGACTTCTGCATCCCCATTCTCCTGAACTGATTTTCTTCATTTGAAATGACTGTCTACATATTCATTTGCAGCCACGTGACATCTGCAGCAGTTACAGCAAACTACTTATGTACAATAAAAATTAGTACTAGTAAATTGAGCTCTTTTAAACTATCCTGCTGGAGGATCTAGTCACTATGGGTAATTGTCCTTTGTTCTCCTCCTTGTATGCAACAATAATCTCCATGACAGGAAACTCCATGACCTCTTCATATTATACAGCTATGAGTTACAATGTAGACTTTTAAGGAGGAAGCTGGGTATGAGGGAGTGGAGCCAGACTTCAAAGCTCTCCTGCCTCTCCACAGGACACAAACTCTTTATTTCCAGATACCTACTTTAAACTAACATAAGAAGAAATGTAAAAGTGAATTTAATGGCATCCTTGTAGCCCTAGTGTCACAAATCATAAATTATCATCCCCACAGGTGATATCCCCACAGTCTCTCTTCAAACAGGCTCAAAAAAGTACTATAGTGGGGTTATTAGCACAGTTGTGGGGGGAATTCTGTGCAGTCTGCTTCAAGATAATGCTTTTTATTAATCTCTTCAATTCAGCCACAACTTTAAAAATAAATTTAGAAAATACGATATTTCCTAGGAGTGCAATTTCCAGCATCATGGCCTTGGTTTTTATTATGAAACCAACAAAAACTGTGGGAATAAGAGAGGAGAGACTTTCTTTCTTTTTTTCCCCTCTTCATTTATCATCTATATTTTTAAGTGAGAGGGAAACTAGATTGACATTATGATATAAAATATCAAAGTACAGTATCAGCTGTTAAAATAGTCTCATTGTGGAATTTAATTAGTGATATCATATAGAATTTAATCAGTGTTGTTCAAGGTTGAGGTAGCTCTTATCCTAACCTTTATTTTCTATCACTTAAGCTTTCTCAAAAAATGACTTACAAGGGCCAGAGTTCTCTCTCCCAAAAGTGTACCTGCTGTAGAGAGGTTAATGCGAGTGGTTCTGGTTTGCTATAGATCTGCTTGAGACATTTTATAATAGTCTGCTTCAGATGCCATTTCCATGAGTGTGGAAATCAGTCATTTTTATGCTTTAAAAGCATCCAACACAAGTAAATTGTATGCAAAATTCCTAAGAACCTTTTTTTGGCTCACATATAAGCCATGGGACTTTGAAAATTCCATTAAATAGAATTCAGATCAAAGACTAAAAAAGATGCCAGAACACCTTACAAAACTAAGAGCAACACAAAGGTTATATTTAAAACTCCTGTGGGTGATAAACTGAAATAAATGTATTGTTTTATTGCTTTTCATCTCTGTGGTACATTCAGCTGGCTAAGTGTTTTGTTGCCAACAATAAAAGGAGAAGCAACAGTTTAATACCTCCCAGTCTAACTACCAGGCAAAACTCTCTACAGACAGCCCTGAGAGATGGGTGCTTTTGTGGATCTATGATTAAATTACATCACTGAAACAACAGGAGTTTTGCTAATGACATCATTGGGCTGGGATATGACCCTTCATCTTTACCAGTTATATTCATCTTTAGCAGTTATATATACACAATTAGGAACTGAAACAACACTGTGACTAAAGTGGCAAATGAGTTGTAAGGAACACTGATTAGGGAAGGTCTGCTGATTAGTGAATGCATGTAGTTAACACTTGGAAAGCCAAAAATATATAAACATTCTTGAATGCAATGCTTGTATCCTCACCCAAAAATATACAAGTTTGTAAACACTGAAGTCCATTTGAAGAACTATCAATAGAAAGCTAGGAAATTATTTGATAATTTTTATGTTTACTAGGGCCGGTTTAGCCAACTGTAGTTATTTCCAACAGATTTTTCTGAAGGAAAGATCTGTCTCTAAATCTATGATGTACATGAGACCAAGCACTGTGCTCTTGCTGACCACCTACTGACAGAGAACCAGTGATGCAGCTTGGAAGGGCTCCTTTGTAAATGGGCATGTTACTCCTGTTTTGAACTCAGTCAAAAACTGTGACACTTGAGACCAGCTGAAATGAAATGTCCATTTAAAGCCTAGGATTTTACTTAGTATTATATAATGCCTATGCTCTAAATACTATATATTTGCTCTCTAGGACGCATATTAGCATTTTGCTATGCTTTCTACTTTTACACTATGAATTATTTTGGTTTAATTTGTTTGCATGTATGAGCTGTGATAACACCAGATGGGCAAGTTAGTTTTGCACAATATTAGTCTTTATTTTGATAATGTTTCTCTCATTTCATTTTAGAAGGCATTAAATTGAGCCTTAGTACTCCAAAACAAAAATTGTGTGAAAAATTACTTTAACCTACTTACTATTTAAGGTGTCCTGATAAGTTGTATGGTGGAAACAACGCCAGAGATTTAACATAGCACTTCATTATTTTCTAAGATTCTTGCTGGGGGAGGTTTACTAGAATGGGAAAAATGCCAGTTGTGATTATCTCATCTAGAATGCCCAAGACACTCTAGTGCTTGGGAAGAGAGAGAAAATAGTGTTTCTTGTGCCAATATTCCCATGTGACTTCACCAAGGAAGGGCAGGTTTAATTCCAGAGCCATTTCACAGTCCCCGCTTCACATAACCTTATGGCTGCAACAGCAATGAGCAGAGTCTACGCATCTCTCTGCAAGTCTTGTTCACTTTCCTTCACCATCAAAGCCCACTCTGACTGCACTGTCCACAGTTGTTACTAACCTCTTCCCAAATGTAGCTCTTGAAAAACTAGAGCTTTTTCAGAGGGAGTACCTGGAAATTGCCTGCACTCGTTTGTAATTGAACTGAGTGCTGTGTTGTTTTTTTTCAACAAGAACAACAATGAAAAATCACTGTCCTTTTCCATTCTACAATGGGTGATGATCTTGTCACATCTCATAAATTAAACATAGTAAGGTTATACCTGAACTGTTTTTGGATGAGAGATAAAAAAGAAAGGAGTTTATGGGATGCGTGTACTTTTGTGACAAGGTTCTTTGGGTAAATCTGATATCTTTTATTAGACCAAATAGTTGGAAAAATTCTTCTTTGCAAGCGTTCCGGTACAGATACCCTTTGGCAGGCTAAGGAAACATCTACAGTTGGTCTGTGCTGTTCTTGGATGGAATGAATAGTAAGGAGCCAGAGGCTCGTATGCATGCAAGAAAGCCACTACTTTTGTGACACAGCTGGTACCTGTTATTTCATATCTTTTAGAACTACTCCTTGCCATTCCAAATACCTCTCCCTCACCTATATTAGCATAAAAATCCTATGAACTCTTCTTTCCTTTGGACTGTTCTTTTATCCAAGTCCAAACCTCAAACATTTATTTTAACATATGAGATCAGACAAGATGTCATATGTTACTCTGCTTATACTTGTAAAACACCTGTTGTGTGGCCAAAGCCCAGTCATAGGCTGTGTGTAGATGAAATGAGAGGTGTGTGTGCACAACACTTTAAAGCAGGGTAAATGTTTTTGCACTGCTTTAATGGTGTCGGTGTTTGCATGTGTTGGTGCTGTATTGAGCATTAATTCCAGCTACTGTAGGAAATTTGGCAGCGTAATACATCTTAAATGACTACAGGTTTTGGTGCCACATATCACCATGGAGAGAAGCACCTGGCTCCGTGCAGCTCATGGCAGCCTGGGAGGGCAGACTCCACCCAAAAAAAGTGGCGAGCCTGATTTTTTTTTTTTCTCCCCCTGGAGCCTCCCTGCCTGCTTGAGCTGTACAGGTGCCCGGTGCTTCCCTCTAAGACTGCAATGCCTCCCAGGACCACTCATGTTGGGTGCCTGTGGGTGGGTGCTGCCTGGAGGGGTTGTCACTGCTGCCATGGAGGGAAATACCATCCCCCCCCACATCCCAGAGACCACTCCACCCACCAGCAGATCGTCTCCCTTCCCTGCTGGTGGGACAGGGAAGTCAATGGGGTGTGTGCATGACACAGGGGTTTAAATAGCCCTAAATTGAAGCGGTGTTTTTTAAAGCTCACCACTTCAGTTTAGGGCCCCCGTTTCATCTACACATGCCCATAGGTGTTAGGACCAGAAAGGAATGGTTGTGATTTTTTTCATTTTTTTTATTTCCTGTAATGAAAGAAAGCTTGCTTACTTTTTATTTATTTTTACATGCAGCTGCAGATTATTTTTGTTTACCCCAAAATGCATCCAACAATGAATTGGCTAAAACTCAATATTATATCAATGCCTGCTATATTTTGTTGGAGAGGTGGGGGAAAGGGGGATGCAGCCTGACTCTTGACCCCCTACACTTTGCCCTCTGCCCCCAATTGCTTCCCCCCCAATATCTGACCCATAACTGCCTGTGCTCCCCAGCACCTACCCCCCCACCATGCCTGCACACCCTGGAATCTGCCTCCCCCATTGCTTGCTCCCTGCCTGGCCCCCCTTACAGTTTGAACCACTCCAGCCCCAACACTTGACTTCCAAAGCCTCTTACCCTCTGGCTCCAGCTCTGGCAGGGCTCTGGAATTACTCCAGCTTAGGGCATGGGACACAGTTGCTCTGGCCCCAAACCAGCCCAGTAACAGCAGTCATGGCAGCTATGGCTGGGCCCCAGAACTGGAGTCCAGGCCAGAGCTGTTGTTACTGCTGCTTCTACTACCAGACTGGGCAGTGACTAGAACAACCACATGCTCTGTGGCCTAGGCTGAAGTGGAACTGAAGCTGTACTGGAGGGTAAGTAGCAGGAGAAGGAAGGGGCAGGTGGACAGCAGAGGCAGCAGGAGCATGGTGGGCAGCAGTTGTGGCTCCAACCCTGACCCTGCAGCAGCTGCCTGCCTCCCAATCCACCACCTTCAAGATAAACCTCCCATTTCAAATAGGGAAATAAACCTCTTCTTGGATTTGAATAAGTTATCAGCTTTAAATAATATCAGCAGAAATGTGTCTTCGTTGATTTTGAGTAGAGAGGCGAAAGCTCCCCCAACACATCCTAAACCCTCGCCTGATGCACCCTGATACTCACCATAGGAGTCAGGATGAGTGGCGGCTGAAAGGAAATGCCGATGCAGGCTCAGCAGTTCTGCAGTTGCCTGAGCCTGCGTATCAGTGAACGCTGGGGGTGTGGCTCCTGAGAAGCACAGGCTGCTCAAAAGGCAGCTGGGGATCCAGCTATGCTGGGGTGTGGAACACCAGCCAGGAGATGCCAGCTGTGGAGCCAGAAGGCTTAAACCCCAGATGCCAGAAGAACGAGCAGGGTGCCTGCCTGCCTCAGGACCCAGATGGGCAAGGCGCAGAGCAGCCTCAGAAGCCAACAGGGGCCAGGGAACCCCACCAGGGAGCAGCAGTCTCATGGGATGCTGCAGGGGAACAGCAGGGCTCCAACCAGGAGCTCAGACATCGCAGCCAGGGATGGCCCCTCAGGACTGCAGGCATCCCTGTGCAGCCCCACAGCAAGTAAGGCACGGGGAAATCGCAGACCCTTGGGAGGGAGAAGTAAACAATGCTGGGTGGTGGGACCAGGACAGCTTGACCACATGTCAGCTGACCTTCTGGGAGGTCACGCTGGAAGAGCTGGCAGAGGCTGGGCACAGAGCAGTTGCCAATCCCCATGCCTACTAGGATAAAAATGATGGACAAGTCCCCCAAGGGACCAAGGGTCCAGAGAGACAGAATCTCAGGAGCCTGCCAGCAGATGCCGGTCATTTTTCAGTTAAGTTTTCTTCAGTTACAGTCTAGCCCTGAACGGGGCAGGTTTACTTGCCCAGTGGGAGAGGAGCTGACCTGAAGACAAGGGACAGACCGGGAAAAACTGACGGCCAGGAAGACCCCACCCTTTCGAGGTGGGCAGTGTGGATGAGGTGAAATTGTTCAGGGGAAGACCTGTGGTGAGCAGCATCTACCCAGGCCGAGGACATGGTAAGGGTGGGGTAAAGGAGAGATTTGGAGCCCTACAAAGACAGCCCATGGCTGAAACCCCCCTCAGGCCACCTATAGGGAGCTGCCTCCCCAACAACAAACATCAAAGACCTGGCAGGTGAGAAGGGGTGGCACCCGAACCATCTATGTGGCACCAAAACCTGATTTCACCCTGACATTGCTGGGGGGCAAGGCACTGACCAAAAAGGGGCCAAAACCCTATAATACCTACAAGCAACAATGATGCTGACAGCAAAACTCCCATTGACTTCAAAAGGGCCCAAATGCTGCCACTGGAATCCCCCATTTTGGAAAAAGAACATACAGCATATATTTCAAGCACTGGGTAGTCATGACATAGTAGACCCTCCCTGATTTCTCAAAATTGTTACACACATTGTCACATACTATTTTAATGTGTCTTTTTCCCTGGTTAGTTAGTAAATAAGGCAAGTCAGTTTTATTTGTAGCAAATCTTTATGCTATAAAAATATGTAGCAATTAACAAACTCTTTTTGAATAACTTCTAAAAAGTTGATAACGAAAATATGTAATGGCATGTCATGGTATACATATTTCTCTGGCATTTAACATTAAATTGAGATAATATGTGCATCTCATTGTGGCTTATAAATTACTGGAGGAGGGGGGGGAGTATTTTCAAAGGACATACTGCAGCCTCTGCTCCCTAACAATGTTTAATGGCAAGAATTCTCCACAGAATTAAAAATATTGATAGTCAAAGTGCTGCTTTTATGTCCAAATAGATTAATGCAATTATTGTTAGAGCTGCTGAGATCATAGCCAAAGCGGCTTGTATTGATTTAAAATACTTCCCTAGCACCCATCTACTTGCCTGTTTTTATTTAAGCTAAACAGTCAATGGTATTCATGCAGACATCACTTGCTTTATCCCTCTTATTGTTTTATATCTTCATTTAATTAGGCTTTCCCCCCCTTGACAGGAACTTTCAAAGCAGAAGAGAAAAAAGAAATTCATCTACAATTGCATTTGGTACATTCACCTCTCCTGCAATTGATCTGATGAACAAGATTTTGCTTGTAGAGAGAGGTCCAGTAACTTTAATAGCTTAACAAGATGCCTTTCCTCCCTATGTTTTTTTAACTGATTTGCTTGTTTTCTTTCCAAAAAGCAAATTTGCTTAATCTACATTTATTTGGCTACAATTTCAGCTCCATATAATTTCAGCTTAGTTTGATCCTAGTCATACAATTAATGCAAATGTAGAGATGAGTCCAACTCCAAATTTAAAGAGATTTCAAGACCCTGAACACTGTCAGATTGGAAGATGGATGTGGATGTGAAGGTTCAGAATATGTCTACATATACAAACAGACACTGCATTTGTTCTATGGTCCCATTTTATCCCAGGACAAAGTACAGTTATATTCAGATATTCAAAGCTCATAATGCCAGTATACATTCTGAACAGGTTCACAGGATAAGTTATGGTATTACTAGTTCATCCTGGGAAATTGCACAGTACGTCTAATGATTATCCCAGGATTGCATAATTTAATAAATGTAGAAATCCCTGAGTAGAAGGGTGATGTGTGTACCCACTACATCTGGAGATATTTCTGTTCCAGGGGAAAAAAAAACAACCCCAAAACAAAACAGGCACAACTTTTCCATGGACAAATGCAATATCTATTCCTAACCTAAGTTATTGGAACCAAAAGCCTGAATCTGGATATCACTTCATTGTTGTATCTTTTACATTAGCTGGAGAGGACCTGAGCTGACAGGTTCAAGTCTGTTTCTAGATTTCAAAGCTTTGTGTTGGTGAGCAAAGCAAATCTGTTTTAAGTGCTACAGGTCATAGGGGACAGTGCAAACCAGAAGCTCTGATCAATTAAGGTGCGTCCAATAGTCCTAGGCATCATCTCATATCTTTTTATCTTTTTTCAGATACCATTATTTTGTGCCTTACTATAATATCTTAAAGCAGTTCGTTCTATTTTCTGATTTTTTTATGCAGACAAATGCTATCCAATCTTTATATTTTACTTTTCTCTTCAATTGCAAGTCATCTATTGCAGTCATCTATTTGTGACCCTTAACTTTCGCTCTTTTTTAAATTAGTTTCTTTATCAAACAACTTTGCCATCGACCCAGTCCTTTGTCTGACAACTTCTGTGCCTCTATTTTAGATCTTTGAGGGGTAAAATGGATAAAGTTATACTGAGGTTTGTTTGTTCTCTCTTTTTAACATGACATGCCTTGAAAAATAAAATCAATGCTCTTCTTGCTCTATTGTGAGCAGAACTTTCAAAATACTACATTGTGAACACAATAGTGCATTGTATAAAAGTAGTATAAGTCTTATTGACTTACAGTCCATCTCTCTAAATACACTTCTTAGAGCTTGTTTGTTTCGCTTTCTTTTTTTAACTTGAGACAACCAGCCTAATGTGCAGGTAGTTTCAATGACTTATTCATAATATTTTCCTCTTTGCTATTCCATTGTTCCATAGTCTGCTCTGTTCTGTTCATCAGCAATTTCTACTATTGTTTGTGGTAGTGGTCTCTGATCTCATTATCTTGAAGTCTTCTGTTTGGAACTAAAAAGTTACTGTTGAAGCAACTACATTAAGTTCATCCACATTCGTTTTAAATTTGATAGGCATGTTTTGCTATACCTAATGGTAGCATTTTTCAAATTAGGTCTCCCTAAACCCTTGTGGATAATAAACAATTTATTAACACACGGTTTACTACATTTACAATGACTATAGAAATTTATGATAGAAATTCCATAGAATCATAGAAAATTAGGGTTGGAAGGGACCTCAGGATGTCATCTAATCTAACCTCCTGCTCAAAGCAAGACCCAGTTAGATCATTGCAGCCAGGGCTTTGTCAAGCCGGGTCTTAAAAAACTCCAAGGATGGAGATTGTATTACCTTTCTAGGTAATCTGTTTCAGTGCTTCAGCACCCTCTTAGTGAGAAAGTTTTTTCCTAATATCCAATCTAAACTTCCTTTGCTGCAACTTGAGACCATTGCTCCTTGTTCTGTCATCTGTCATGACTGAGAACATTCTAACTTCATCCCCTTTGGAACCACCCATCAGGTAGTTAAAAGGCTGCTATCAAATCCCCCTCTCAGTCTTCTCTTCTGCAGATTAAGTAAACTGAGTTCCTCAGCCTCTCCTCAGAAGTCATGTGCCCTAACCCCCTAACCATTTTAATTGCCTTCCGCTGGACTCCATCCAACTTGTTCACATCCTTTCGGTAGTGGGGGGCCCAAAACTGGACACATTACTCCAGATGTGACCTCACCAGTGCAATAATCACTTCCTCCGATCTACTGCCAATACTCCTACTAATTGTAGCCCAGTATGCTGTTAGCCTTCTTGGCAACAAGGCCACACTGTTGACTCATATCCAGTTTATTGTCCACTGGGCAATAAACCCCCAAGTCCCTCATCAGACTAGCTGATACTTCTTTAAAATATTTTGATAGTATCCCTATTAAAATTCCAATCTGAAATAAAACATTTTAAAAATGAGGGCGGTTAGTGGAGTCAATTAGTGCAGTAAATGTGGTGTTGGATAACTAGGAATATTTCTGTTCCCTAGGGCTATGCCTATCTTCCTGTTATCTTACCAACAACTACTGTTGTTTTCTTAGTTGTGCAATCTGTATAGCTTGGCCATCTGAAGAACCTGTTCTCCTGCTGAGCCAGGGAAATTGACAGCAGGCTACCTGATTGTTTAAGCTTGTCAAGCACAGTCACTCACTAAGGCTGTTTTACAGACAAAGAAATCCTATGGCTCCTGATAAAGAGGGGACAGAACCAACACGGGCTCTTGACTCCCTTATAAATACGCTTATTAAAAACCACTGGCCCAGATTCTCAGTTTCCATCCATCTTACACTAGGTTCAGCCCAGTGAGAAGGCAAGGAGTAAAGACAGCTACCTGGTACAGGCAGGATGGAGTTCTTCTCGTCCCTACCATAGGAATAACATTCCCTATGAAATGTACCTTATCCAGTGGTGGACAGACTACTGGCTCTTCTCTCTGCATACTTCTCCCTACTCCTGATATACACTGTATACTGGTAATTGCAAGCAAGGAGCATTTTAAGAGTTGGCTCCAAGCATGCTGGGCTCTCCCATGAAGAAGTATTCCCACTCAAGGTCTTGATTCTTGAGGGGACTAGGGTGCAGAGGGTTCAAAGCAAGGCAGGTAGTAATATTTTGAGTACCAGGGAGCACTTCCAGCATATGCTAGGGAATTTCCTATTAAAGTTACTTTTTTTAGATGATAACAAGGTGCACAATTCTTCCATTCCCTCTCCCCCCCAACTATTTTGATAGAGAAATTAGTAATAAAAACAAATTCTGTTTCTTATTTAGCAACAGAGTAGAGCACCTTCCAACCCAGGTACTTTGTTATAAGACAACAAACTTCATATTCAGGAATGTCATTTTTAAGAAAACCAGTCTTTCTTTTTTCTTTATATTTTTATAAAGGAAATCCAAAAAAAGGTCATGTTATTCAATCAAAGTAATGTCATTAGTGCCCTATCATTATTAGCATGATTGTGAAAAGCAATTCATCCATAATTCCCATTGTTATGCACCTCTTTCCATTATTCCATCAGTACCATAATGTATAAATTATTAAGTGTAGACAAACACAGAAGCTAACTATATTGTAACACACACACACATATCCATAAGCGGCTGAACTTTCATACACTCTGCAGGCAGAAGAAAAAGAAAGAGGCATTCATGAACCAGGTTGTTTTCTTTCTCCTTGTTTAAAAAATATTATTGTTCTCAGAGCTTGAATGATAATATATCATTTTCTTTGTGTTTCAGATTAGTTAATAAGAAATTTAAGAGAGAAGAATGAAGATAAATATCTTTAATTTTCTACTTCATTTTGCCTTCACATAATATGGGCAAGCCGTGCTTTTCTTCTATTTACTGTTAGTTCATGCCAGGTGGTAAATTAATATAAACTCTAGCAGGAGAACCATTTGAGCAATTAGTAAGGCCATAGTAACTTAACCCCCTTTCCTCCCCTCCAACCAAAACAAAGCAAAAAAAAAACCCAAAAAACAAACAAAAAAAAAAACAAAAAAAAAACAAAAAACCCCAAACCCCCCCTTGAAAACCAGCACATATAGATAATCTTCTAAAATTAAAATGTGCCCACATTCATGGTCCAATTTCAGACACACAAAAACCTATTTGGCTGGACTTCTCATGTCAAAGTGAGTATTTCCCCCTTTTGGGGTGTTGATGCATTGAGACTACTACTTGTCAGGCATACTGATACAATCTTGTTCCTTTGTACTCCCCCATCTCCGTGTATTCATCTGTCTCTAGTCTTGTACTCAAGATGTAATGTTTTGTGGTGGAAAGGGATCATCTTGATATCCTGTGCTGTAATAGCACCAAGCACAAAAATGCCCCAGTGTTTGATTGGGGCTCTAAGGTGCTTCAACATTACAAATAAGAAAATGTTTTATTCTGATAAATTCCTGCTCTAATGCAAGTGCAACATAACTTTTTTCTACATGTTTATCCTCCAACAGATTATCATAATTTCAGAATATATAGCTTCACCTATTAGAAAGTATATTTGATTTAATATCTTATTAGCTTTCATATGCTTTGCACAGGTGACATTTTCTTTGGTCTGAGCTCACTGACATGTGGTCACTTTAAAAGCCATTACATGTCTGAGAGAAATGAGTACCTTCTTTTTCTAACTTAGTATACAACACCCTTCTTCCCTCCTCCATCCCCACAAACCCCCCCGCCCCAAAAACAAAACAAAACAAAACAAAAAACCCTCAGATGCTGGAATATGGTGAGAGCAGTTTCTGCCTTACTAGTAAAAGCAAAAGTAAATCTGCCCAAGATTTACATGGAGCAGAATAATGAGCAGGTGCATCTACCTAGCTAACTGTTGTTACTCGGTTATTTACTACAAAGAAACAAAAATATTTTTTCTTCATTCTGCTGTTCAAAGAGGCCACAAAGACTTTTAAATAGAATAGTTTATAAACTCTAGAATTCAGACATGAAGAAGGGCATTGTGTGCACAAGAGCTTGTCAAACATCTCTACCACCTATCAAGTTTGTCCAATTAAATATAGTACTTCACATCACAAATCTTGCTTCATACATATTCTTTCAATCATCCTGAATATGACAAAAAGACAACAACCCTACAACAACATATCCATATTTGCCATTTAAAATGGAAATTTCAGAACATAAACTAAGAGGAAGCCAAACTAAACAGTAACATCTACTTCCTAAACTCATGGCAACCGAAGGTTACCTGAGGTTTTACCTGACCTCAGGGACTACAGTTGGTGCCAAAAACTCATCTAAGATCTCTGCCAACTTTCAAGTTGGTTCAATAAAGGTTATTACACCTAATTATTTTGTTTATTGAAAAATTCAAACAAGCAGACTGTGTCACTCTTGCACATATGAATATGCATGTCTTTGGCAAATAAAGATCTCCATCACCTACTTATCACCAGACATAAACACTGTGTTATTTTTTTTACTATTTCTGGCCTTGTTCTAATACTGCTCATGGCCAGTAACACCAGCAAAGTCAAGCAGGCATTATACATTAACTTCAATGGAACAACTTGTGGAATAAAGTATTACTCTCATGCATCTACATGAGACAATGCACAATAGACTAATTCTACTGAGCATTAGCGCATCACAGCAAAAACCATGCTAAAGTACTAATGTGCACTAGAATTAGTCTACTGGGCAATAAGCATCACAAAAAGACCACGCACCGTTGCTACTGTGCATTAGCGCTAGCTACTGTCCACTTATGCAGTACCTTATATTAGAGGTACTAAACTTAATGCACAGTAGCAATGGTGCATTAATGTACGTGTAGACGAATCCAGCACGAACACATGCAAAGGTATCCTGACTAGCAATTATCATTTAACAGCTTTCTGGAACCAGCAAGAGTTGGTGACAGAGAAAATTGAACCCAGAGAGTGTGGAGGGAAGAAGCTCACATTCTAATGTATTGGCATTCACAAATCTGATACTGTTCAAAAGAGTGCGGCTTCTTTCCTGTAGATTTTAACTGAGGGAGGACAGTGGAATTGGGGTGACTGGTGTGGGGGGAGATGAGGTAGGCAATAGATGTAGTGAGAACCAAACGAGATATTTTACTATTGATTATTAAATAGTGAAATACATTTATATTTTCTGTTTAATACACAGCTACTTTTCAAAAGCAATATTATTTGTCAGTTTGGCAGAGATTCAGTATACTCCTATTAAAATGATATACGCTTCTAAATTATCTAAAGTGGACTATAGCTGGGATTTTCCTCTTGGTATTAAGAGCAACATAGCAATAGATTTTGAGATGTGGTGAAGTTAACTCCACAGTTATTATCGGTTCATTTCTTACTGAGTTTATACCACAGCTCCATCACGAGCGTCTGACAGTCTGTTCAGTATTTAGTGTTATGCTCTGGAGACTGTAGATCTACATCCACTTTACTGTCTCTTAAAACCTGTGCTAATGATATCTATCCATCTTGTCTTCTCTTTCTTTTGCCTTCTGGTTTATATTGAAACAACCTCATAAGACATTTCTCATCAGTCCTCCTTTGCATGCAACTACTATCATTATTTTCTTTCTTCTTCCCATCTCCCTACTTATTTATCCCTTACCATACTCATTAACCCAGGTCTGCCATCCTTGACCCATTCACCTGAATAAGTTTAAGAATGATGCCATAGTCCTCTTATTGTGATGGCTTCTGCAAAGCACCCTTAACCTGAGGTTCCCAACTTTTTCTTATTGCTTACCCCGCTCCAGATTTACCAGCTGCCTGCATACCTCTACCAAAATACATTTTATATTTTAACCCCTTTAAATGCCAATTATTATTATTATTATGAAAATGAAATCTGCCATTACACAATTTGCATATCCCCCAGAGATATCTTGTGTACCCGAAGGGGTACCACAGTTTGGGAACTCCTGCCTTAGAGGGTTCTTCTTTACCTCAAGACCTTAATATTTTATATAGGTACATAACCAGCATATTTTTCTTTTTATTCATTTATTTATTTTAACTGCAGAGGAAACTAGAGCAGGATGGGAGCAGTGGCTGCCCTGCACATTTGGCTCTGGCCACTTACTAAGGAGAAGATCCAAAGCCCCTTCAAAATAGAAAGACTCCTGCTGACTTCAGTAAATTAGCCCCTAGGGGATCTAAACATGATTTTCAGACACAGCTTTAGTAGACCACAACTAAAAACTTTAAAATGATTTCCCATTGTCATTGAAGGAAGCCTCTACCAGAGTGGGAACAGGACTCCTCCATTAGATTCAAATGTTAGCACATATTTTTGAAAAACTGCCAAAATAAATAAGTGGCCTGAATTCTTAAGTCTTTTAAGTATGAGGAATAGCTAGATGATTTCAAATGAATATTTGGTATGTTAAAAATCAGGCCACCTATTTAGATACTGACATGTGGGCATGAAAGCATTTTTAAATCTTAACCCTTCTTCTACTGATTTCATCTTTTGACAGTAAATGTCTATTATATTAATGTGATTTTTTTGTATGAATAGAGTTTTGAAATTTTACTGAACATTGACAGTAACTGAACTTATTAATAGGGTGACCTTAAGGATATCCAGGATACTGCTTCCCTCCCCCGCACTCCTGCCCTTCCAGCCTTGTTTCCCCCTGAGCAGGGGAGAAGAAGCAAGAGCCAGAACAAGAGATGAGCCCCAGGACATGCAGGGAGCCTGGTTAAGGAGGGCAGAGCATCTGCAGTGCTGCCAAGGGGAGCTGGGCTGGGAGCACCCAACAGGGGCAGGCAAGCAGCCTGGGCTGGCTGGCAGGGCCTGATCCTGCAGGAAGCCATCAGGCATTAGTGCCCCACCAGCTCTGAGCCAGCTTTTAGAGCTTCAGCTGGCCTGTCAGCATGGGGATGGGTACCTACCTGCAGCTCACTGTAAAGGGGGAGTGGGAGCTGCCTCCCTCCACAGCCTGGTGTATACACCCTCTCACCTGGCATACAGTCATCTGGCACCACTAACTCCTGGTTGCAGTGCCTGGAAGGAGGCATGGACTGGCACACAGGGGGCCAGCATGGCCAGGCGCATAGCTCAGCTGCCCCCCATGCTCATCCTGCATGGGCAGTGCATGCAAGCACCTGTTGCAGCAGTGGCAGTCAGGTAGCCTCTTGCTCCTGCTCATATTGCAGTTGCTAACTGGCCCAGCTCAGGCAGGCCATGGTCCCAGGACACAGCCCAGGGCTGCCACCACCCCCAACATGGGTCCCCACCAGCAGCTGGATGGGTGGGTAGGAGAAAGGAGGAAAGGACCACTGCTAACAGCAGGGATCCAAGCCAGCCTACCCTAACCTAGGTTCTACACAGTGGCAGATGCTCCTTCGTCCTGACTCTGCTGGGCTGTGATAGCAGTAGAGTCAGTCAGAGCTGGTCTTAGGGGTGGATGATATGGGCAACTGCCCAGGGCACTGTGGTTATGGGGGGACCACACATACATGCATGTGTGCATGCATGTGAGCAGCCCATGCTCACAGCAGTGCTTTCTCTTGCCTCTCTGAAAAAAAGACAAGTCACACTTCAGCTCATAAATGATAATGATTTTGTAAAATAACTTAATCCCTAGTGAGCTCAGTTTGAGAAGGGCTCTTAGCTGTTATAATAGTAGGTGTTTGGATAATTTTTAATTAAAAATGTGAATTTTCTTTCAAATTCTGGCTTCTCTTATGAAACTTTACTTGGTATAGGCATCTGCATAATTTCAATAGAGGGTATGTACAGATATTTGAGGAAGTTATGGGGAAGTTAGATCAAGTTAAAAATGGCCACCCAATCTAAGGTAAATTGGGATGGAAGAAATTGCAAGAGGGCTGTGGGGTCTGTTGGGTGGGAGATGAATTAGGAGGCTTGGTGGGATCAGAAAGACTCTCCAAGCCTGTCAAATCCCCCCCAGAACTTTCAGTGCCACCAAACCACCCCTAATCCCACAAATTGCTCCTAGGGCTGATTTTACCAGCATTCATGAGTCCCAGGCATGTGTATGAAGTCTGGGTGGATTGGGGGGAGGAGGAGGGCCCTCCATGGGGGTGTTTTGGCAGGATGAAGTGCCTCTCTCCCCGCACAGACACCAGGGGCTATTTTGAGCCCCCTCAATGCTCCCACCCCCACCCCACCCACCCTAATTTAATTCCTCAACTCCTGGAACCAGTGAATGCTGATAAAACCAACACCAGGAGTGGCTTGTGGAACTGGGGGGTTTGATGGGATCAAAGGAATGGCTGATCTGCAGGGATTGGGGAGAGGTAGGGGTGTCCATCTGGGGGTAGGACAAGATGTTGGGGGGTGCTAAAAATAGTTCAGTTTGGGGGTAGAGGAGTAGAAAAAGCACAGCCCAGGGGCTGGGG
Organism: Alligator mississippiensis; assembly: GCF_030867095.1. Classification (NCBI taxonomy): domain Eukaryota; kingdom Metazoa; phylum Chordata; order Crocodylia; family Alligatoridae; genus Alligator; species Alligator mississippiensis. The sequence continues at coordinate 369,674,992 of NC_081824.1, forward strand.
CCAGTGACTGGGCTTTCCCAGCCTTAGGACTGCATTGGAAGCTGTACAGAAGCTCAGTTAGATCAGTCTTGCTGGACCCAATCTAACTTAGACTACATGCAAGGTAGGATTAACTTAGACTGGGTTAGCCTTTTTCATGCTATCTAACCTCCCCCAAACCTCCTCAAATGTATGTATCTAGCCATAATGGCAAGGCTTTTCTTTAAAATATGATGTGTACACATTTACTTAAAAAAACAAACAAACAAGAAAAAGCACACTTAGACCATACTAGAGACTGATAATGAATTTTCTATGAAGTCCAGTTTCATTAAGGAGAGCACACAAAACACCACCAAACTCTCCCTATGTGTGAAGAAGGGTGTTTGTGCCTGAAACCTTCCAAACAACAATTTCCCAACTATTTAGTTGGTCTAATAAAAAAATATCATGTTTACCCAAAGAATCTTGTCTGCGTATATTCTTAGACCAACACGGCTACAACCAACAACCCTATTAGGGTATGGTAACACTTTTTCATATTGCAGAAGGCAGAGAGAAGTATACATACAGAAACCCTGCTTACTGAATTATCACAAATATTCTCAGTAGTCAGATATTACTTTCCAACTCTAATAGTTGCTTTAGGTAGTAGAAAGATAACATCACAAATGTCTTAATACATACAAATAATTAAATACCCAATTTAAAAGCAAAACAAGAAACAACAACAAACTTTTATAATTTAAAAAAATGGCCACTTCATAACTATTAGAATTTCTCCATGCCTGGGAGACTTTTTCCTCATTTTTGCTGGATATAAACATTCCTCTATGACATCTGAGCTTTCAACAAAAAATACTTGCTCACAAATATGCAAGCCCAAGTTTATCAAGCATATAGTTAGAGAAAAAGTAGGTATTCTGAAGCATGGTTCTGATGTCACTTGCACTCATTTTAGATTAATGTAATTGCATTGACTGTAGTGACACAGATCTTGATTCACACCAGTGCAAGATTAGACTCAAACCCCTGGGTTAGGCTCAGTTCTGTGCTCCCACATGCCTGCTAATAACTAATGTTCTGTTGCATCCATACTACAACACAGCAGCATTCCTCACTGCTCATCAGCACAAACAGCCCCTCACCAATCGCCTATCAGCTGTTCTCAGTGGGAGCAAAAGTGACATTGGTTCCTATTAAAGACATCTAAAACTAGCATCATGCCTGAGGAGATATATAGCTGTGAACAAAGAGAGCCAGAGTTTCCTCTTTATTCTGCTGGCTATTGACTGGGAAATGTCCGTGTCAAGTTTGCTTTCCCTACTTCTGCTATCGCCTAGTAGACACTTCTGATCAAACAACATCTCACTGCAAATCTGATAATTTTTTTGTTAAGTATAATAAACTACTTGTTGATATGTTTTAGTAGTAAAAATAATGCTGTAGCTAGCCAATCTTTTATATATTTGTGTGTAACATTTATTTTTAAGCCTTATATATGGGTTATTAACTTTACCTGAACTTTTATAACTTTATATGTTATTTCTACACATACAGTCCATGCACACAAGTGTTATGAACGTACACCTCCATTCAGCTCCACTGCCCATTTTAATAATTTATAATTATGTACTTTTGTGTACATGTACACCCCTTACCCTCCCTCCCTCCCTCCCTCCCTCCCACACACACACACACACACACACACACACACTGTACCTTGGCTTTATGGTAAATCACCAACCCCCAATTAACCACTAACAAAACCTTGTAGTGGTATATTATTTATTGAAATGTATTAGGGTTGGTTCATAATAGGACTGCAGTAAGCACATACTTAACTGTTTTGCCAGATCAGTCAGAGTTCTCAGCATATTGTAGGCCTCAACTCTCAAGTGGTAAAAGCTAGGGCTGTGCGAAGCTTCAGTCCCTGATTCAATTTGGTGGAGATTTGGCCCGATTCAGTGATCGAATCTTCAAATCCGAATCGAATCAGATGACCCTTTAATCTCTCCGAATCAAATCAGAACCCTCTGAATTGATTCGGAGAGATTCAGAAAGATGTGGAGATTTGGACATAGACACAGCTTTAAATGTTTTTTCTATATACCTCTAGGTAACAGGGGCTTGTGAGTGCTGCAATGCTAGGGCACATAGAGTGTCCCCAGTGCACTCAGTAGCAGATCCAGAAGTGGACCAGAAGCACTTCCGGTCCACTTCCGTGTCTGCCAGGCAGCGCACTGGGCCACCCCCCACCCATGTTCCCCAGCTTGGTGACTGGTGCCTCTTGGGTCTGGAGTGGGGGGGCACCCAGGGTCCCCTGGGGATTGCTGAGCTAGGGAGGCACAGAGGAGCCCCCCAGTGCACTCTCCACCAGACCTGGAAGTGGACTGGAAGTAATTCCGGTCCACTTCCAGGTTCACCAGCAAGCATGTGGAGGGGCCCCCGCACTCCTGTGGGACGTTCCATGCACCCCAGCATTGTAGCAATCACAAGCTGTGCCTGCTACCTCAAGGTACGTAGAAAAAAAACTTTTAAAGCTGTGTCTGTGTCCAAATCACTGATTCTCTGAATAAGCATCGTATCTTCAGGTTTGGATTCAGCCAAATCAAATCAGGGACAGTGATCCAAATCAATAAATTGAATCACTGTCCCCAATTCAGGCTGAATCTGAATCCAAATCGAATAGGGCCCGCTTTGCACACCCCTAAAAAGCCTAATAGCAGATCTCAATATTGTACTAGTATAACACACCTGCTCTTTTGCCCAGTAAAGGATTCCATAGACAGTAGATAGGGAGAGAAAAGAAACAATACCAAGTATCTGAACTCTTGGCAGGGGACCAGTAGTCAATGTATATTTCAGTAGCAGACGGCAGTCTCCACAGATAACCTCAGAGTAAATAAAAGCAAACTAACATAACCTCCTTCTTTCATCCCCCCACCCTTGAACTCCTGGTTCCCTATATCCTCTTGTGTTTATCTGGGAAGCGTTTTGACTGTTTATTTCAAGAACTCATTTTAAATTATTTTGTAAGTGATCTGAAGTAAAAAATACATTTGGCTTCCTTTTGGTAATTCTTCTCACTCATAATAAAAACATAGCATTTGAAATTGCCCTGATTCCATATGCAAAAAGTTGCATTTTTTCCCCATAAAAAGACTCAGATTCTTAACTTTAATTACATTTCAAACTGCTAGCCTTTAGAAAGTAAAATGTATAAATATAAATATATATTATAAATGTATATAATATAAAATATAATATAAATGTCTTTTGGGCCTTTGCAGCTGTCAGCAGATCCATACATGGCTAACAAAGATTACTTGTCATCTGCTGGCAGATGTAGAACCGATTCAGGCTCTCTTAGTGCTCTTTCACATTTATACATATGTAAAATCACATATACACATTTTCTGTACCTGGCACAAAGCATTTATAAATGTACTAGTGTAGCTCCAGTTCTCACCCTACACTCTGAACACAATCCAAGTACTAGAAAAGAAAATTAATAATTTATTTCTAATCTTTCTCTCTCCATTTTCAGTCTGCAAGTCTGCAGTGGAAGTAGTTTAAGCAGCAAACTGGATTTTTTGTTTGCCTTTTAAATATTTGTTTGAACATGTCTGTACCTGCAGATATGAGGCAAAGGCAAAGATAAATAAACAAGTTTTGCATTTAGTGGTGAAAACAGTTCATTTTATTGTCATTTCTAGGTCTTACAGAAATGAGTTCCATAGTATAGGTCCAGTACCACTGACTTCCATCCCAAATGTACATGGACTAACTGACATTTTGTTTTCGTGGAATACAGAGGTTAAGCATCACAGAATGAGGTGTGAACTTGGTGATAAATAGGGCAGGTTTGTTCTGTAGAGGTTCTGATCATCCATGGCATTCTGTGCTGCTAAGCAAAGAAGGCAAGGTATTGAAAACAAATTCCAGTATTCACTTTGCAGGAAAAGACTTGGGTCTTTCAGCAGCATGCATCCATACATTTCTTTTCCCTCCCTGCAGATTCTTGAATTCAGACAGCATGTCTAGTTTGGACACCACATGTCAAAAACAATGTGGACAGACTGGAATGAATCCAGTGGAGAGCAACAAAAATGATTAGAGGTCTAGAAAACATGACTTACAAGGAAAGGTTGAAAGAACTGGGATTATTTAGTCTACAGAAGAGAAGACTGAAGACTCATCAACCCCTCCCTGTCCAAATACAAAAGGGTAATTAAAGAGAAGAAACAATGGTTTTAAATTGCAATGAAAGGAAATTTAGGTTGGCTATTAGATTACATAGATAATTAGAAAGTTCTTCCTATGGATGTGATCATAGTAAGATCTCTATGACATTATTCCACTAGGGAAATAGACATTATTTCACATTTAATTTATGTTGTATACCATACCAGGAGATTGAACTAATGTTGGTCATATTTCTGATTTTCATATGCTTAATTTCTCAAAAACATACTACTGCCCTATTTTGCATTGTGAAATTCAGTTCTAATAGGATGGGGGTGGGGGGCTATTAGAAGCTGGAATTTTTTTTTTTTAAATGTATGCATTGGAATTCAATACTTAGTCATTAGGCAGACAAACTTGTTCCGCAGCATTTAAAAGCAAAGTTTGCTTTGAGCTTATCTTCTGAAAAAGAAAATGTCACTCAAACTTCCTTAAGTATTTTTGGCTTGTTATTCTTAATAATTCTTATTGTTACAAACTGCAAATTTCTAATCTCACTTAAAATGATAGAGATATTGTGCCAATTCTTTTCTTGATGATACATTTCCATCCATGAGCTGCATGACTAAATTTAAATTGTACAGGGATTTTCATTTAGAAATACTTACAATCCTTATGAGGTCAGCCAGTTGGCAGGGAGGAGGGAAAAAAAAAGAAAGTACTTTGCTTTTCAAAAAATTAAAAAGGTAAAAATTTCAATACTGAGATTTCAAGATCCAATTACATCTAACTTTTATGAGTAAGAAAGAGTTTCAAATATTCTATTAAAATAAAGCTGGAAAAAATTAAGAACATTGTAATGGTAATGTAATTGTAACAAGGGCTGTAGAGAAATGTTTTATTACCCAGACTGTGAAAAATCAATCATTTTCTATGCATATGAACTTAGTTGAATGAAGTTCATTTAGTATTCACTTTAATGAGAGTCCTGTATCAGGTCTTCAGACTACTGAATTTACTAATGTATAATGATATTTTCAACCAATAATAATACTCACTTTCTGAACAACATAATAAGCATTCATCCAACAATAACAAAAACATGCAGTTTGACAAGGATTTAGGGGGCAATATCTTTTATTAGACCAATGGCTTGGTTGACAAAGTTCAACAAGCTTCGGTAGGTCATCTGAGAAAGAATGATTTGTACTCAAAAGCTTTTTTAACTTTACTCTCTGATAAACAGTAAAAGATATCGCTCAAAAAAATCCTTAACTCTCATAATTCCTGAACCATGATAGCTACAACTTCATTCTAACGCTACCAAAAAATGAAGCCCGTTTTTTGACTATTTTCTAACTTTTCCACCTACTCTCCTTCAACAGTATATTAAATCCAGTGAACCAGACACTAGAACAACTCCAAATGTATTTATTCCTCACTTTTTAAAGCACTCACTGAACATTTTTAATTACATACAATAAATAAAATCATGATTCCAGACATTTAATTATCTGTGATTTCATTAACTTTATTCTTAAATGGGAATTTCTTGCTATCCTTTCACAGGCAAAAATCATCATTGATTTCAATATGGGTTTTGGCTGTGCAAAATCTGAAGAACATGTCATATATATCATTTTTAAAGAGGTCTTTGTCAGCTACCCATAGATATTGCTTTTAGAATTGGCAGATGATAATAAAAATGACATGAGAACAGTGTTTTGTAAGTCTGCAATCAATGGCATGGCCAGACACCTATTGATCTTCTGAATCGCCTACTCTTGAATTAATCAAGTTCTGCAACAGGATGCTGCCAGGTCTGACTGCTGTGTGTCGATCATATTGCACATCTAGAAATTTTCTCTATAAAGTTCTTAGCCAGGTCACAACTCAGTGTTTGTTATGTAAAGAGAATAAGATTAGAAATCTAACAACAAATAGTACTTACCCACTGTGGCAGAAATGCCACCGTTGGCGCCCCTCTCCAGAGATCTGTCTCCACCAGCCTGAGAGGCTGGTGTTGAATCCCTCAGGGCGGGGATCTCCCACCCTGTCTGCATGACAAAAGCCTGGTGCCTGGGAGGCGATGCTCTAGTCACCTGGGCAGGGGGGGAAAGGCCCGGCCCTGCGCGCGGGCCCAGGTAGCCAGGGACGCTTTGTAGATTGGTTGGTTTGTAGCCAGTATTGGCAGCTTCGATTGGACCAGGCTGCTGAGGTCAGAGAGGTTATTTAAGGGCCTGGTCCAGGAAGAAGGCAGCCATTAGCCATGCGGTCATCCGGGTGAATCTGAACCTGGCTCTCTCCTCATCACCACATGCTCCAAGAGTACCCTGCCTCCAGGCAAAACTCCAACCACCTCTGGATGATGCGAGTGAGTAAGCTACTAGAGATCCAATTAGATATTTAGCTTCAGTAACTCAGATGCGTGTTTAAATGGCTACCTCAGCCACCCTGGTTTGCTCTATGGGATTCCTTTGATTTTCCTCTAATATTTCTATGATACTGCTCTACCTTTTACCCTGTTTCCGCCCTACCCCCTGTAATCAATAAAGTTCTCCTTTGTGACTGGTGTGGGAGACTTATTGAGGGGTGGGTCTAAATTATGCCAAGGAGGCCCCTTAGGTCTGTGGACTAGGGGAGGCTTCCCTAATAAGCCCCTGACTTGGGGAAATGCCCCAAGTGCTGTATTGGGTCTAGTACCCATTGGACGATCAGTCCTGTGTTCTCCAAGGTGCGCAGAGCCAGAAGTGAGTCCAGAGCCTTGGATGGTGGCAGCGGGACCCCCAGGCTAGCGGGTGTGCTCCAGGGAAGGGGTTGGCTGGATGGAAGGCACCCTAAGGGAGGCACTCGGAGCCTGGAAGGTGGGCGGCTCAATGCAGGAGCGCCCCCTACTGGCCCACCACACCCACAACCTATTCATCACTAAGCCATTTTTTTTTGTGAACCAGAGATACTGGTTTTCTCTGATAAAAAAAAAAAAATCCCAAATTTCAGATTAAAAAAAGTAATGCTGTATCCACATTTTTCCATGATAAAATGAAACACCACTATACACACACACACACACACTATATATATATATATCACACACACACGTATAGTGGCATTTCATTTTAAATCATGGAAAAATGTGGATTTGGGGTTATGTTTTTTAATCCCAAAATCGGAATTTTTCTTCTTTAAATCATAGAAAACCAGGATATCTGGTCATCAGAGCATCCAGAAGCCTAATAAAAAGACCATCAACATCCATATTCTAAGATATAGAATCACCAACAATTTTTTTTGGAACTAAGGGTTTCTATGCATGTGCTTGATGGTTGAGGGGGAGGTTGTTTTAATTAGAGCGGTTCCCTGTGAGTTGCTCTAATTAAAAAGTCGCAGCATCATGTGTATTAAGACCCTGCATGTTTAAAAATAGCCATGAGACACTTTAACTAAAGCTAATTCAACAAGCTTTAGTTAAAGCACCCCCACGGACACTTTCAAAACTGTAGGGGCTTATACACGTGACACTGTGGTAATGCTAGAGTGTTCTAATTATGTGAAGCAGACCACATTAATTGAATCTGCTCCAACATGTTCTAATTAGAACATGTCAGAGCACATGTATAGGAACCCTAAATTCCTAGCATCTTCTTTGTTTACTGAGAGAAGTTTTGAATAGTTTTATGGGAACAGGTCTCAATCAATTAAAAAACAAAAAACACAATTCCAGCAATTGACTTCACGCAGAAGGTAGTGCAGAGTGGCACCTTAGAGAATAATCAAATCGCTTAAGAAAAAAAATGTCATAGGTGGTCTTAAGTACCAGGCATTAGCACTTTCAGCTCAGCTCTGACTGTACTCTGTATATTCAGTGTGCTAGATTTGCTCTGAAATACTGGGCAATAGGCATTGCTTTAAGTTGGCCATTCAAGATAATAGCTAATCTATTACTATTATTAAAAGAAAAGAATATGTCCCTACCTCAAGGAGATTTAATTTCTTAGGGTATGGGCAAACAGTCTTTACCTACTTGAAAGGAAGATGCTATTTGAGAGCCTTTATCAGTTGTTACAGATCTATTACAGCCTTTTGCAATACAAGTTAGCTAAATCACCTTAACCTTGACCATGAATAAGGCAAGGTCAAAGTTGGAGTTGGTTTGCTACATATGCATCATTACAAAAAGGTGCAAACATGACATTTATATTGTTACAACCAATATACTTTGATAGTGATACAATTATCCCATTCTTCCCTGCCCCCCCCCCTACACACACACACATCTGTGAGATGGGGACAAACACTCTAGTCTTCTGCCTAGGGTGTTTTAAAAATATATTCATTGATATTTGTCTTTAGATTCTGTAACAGTGAGCACCACAGGAACACTTATGAGAAAATTAACAATTCAGTTTTCATGTCAGAGTTTTAATAGTTAGCAATAAATAAGACTTGGGACCACTCTCACTGAACAGTGAGTATAAAAGCATATCTTTAGATTAAACTGTGGTTCATTACGTGAGCACCTCTATTCCACATATTGAATGGTGCAGAGTTTCTGGCAAGATAGGGAGTACCTTAAGAACTCGTAAACAAAACCTGCATCATAATCCATATTCATATTATGTATTAGGGTAAAGTGGAGGAAGAAAACTGGCTATCAAAATTCTAGCATTTTCTTAGCTTCTGAGTGATTGATTTTGTCATCTTGATAATGTTCTTTATAACATGTATGCATGCAGTGAGAATTTTTTTTTTTAAAGATATCTGGAAAAACAAACAAACAAACCAAAAGTTCAATTGTATGGCATCATATTGGCATCTGCAATATGCAATTGGTTCATTGGCAAGGCTGGAAACTTTAGATCCACCATACAGCTCCCTGGCATTTACCTTAATGAAGTGTATGATAGCAGGTTATTCAGGATTCCACTGAAGGAACCCACTTGGCATTAGAAGAGGATGCAACACTCTACCAGAAGATTTCACAAATATTTTCTGACAATAGAGTACCAAGATTGAGGAAACTCTCATTCCATTGAAGTTCTAATGGCAGTGCTCTTTAATTAGTACAGATCAGGATGGAGGTTTGGTGAGCTTTCGAGGACCACATGGGGCCCCTTATCAGTTGTCCCACCCCTTGGTTGCTTTCTTGGGAACAGAAGTTCCACCCCTGACCTTTACCACCAAAAGTCCCACCCCTTGCCCCCCAGAAATACTCCTTTTGGGAGACGGGGTTGTCATTTTAGAACCAGAAAAAAAACCCAAATCGTACACTAAAAGTCAAACACCTACTGCAGCATATATTAATTTTATTACAAAAAAATACTTTTGTCATGATTTTTGCTTGTGTATTACATATAGAGGTGATTGCATAAGTCAAAAATATATTCTTACTCTTGTATGGTGCATGTGTGTGTGTATACACATGTACATATGGTGGGGTGCGTGTGCATATGCATATGGTGGGGTGTGTGGGAGATGTGTGCATGTGTGTACAGTGGCAATGTGTGTGTATGGTGGGTTGTGGGGGGCCGTGAGGGGTTATCGCTGTGTTTGGGGGGATAGGGTATGTTGGAGTGTGTGGGGGTTGTGGGGGTAGGATGTGGGTGTGAAGGAGGGTGGAGGGGTAGAGACTCCCCCCACACATTCCCTCCATGGCGCAGGAACAGGTGGGGTGCTCAGGGCACTGGTGCCTGGCAGAGCTAGCACTGCACATCGTGGCAAGGAATGCAGGCCCCGGGGGACCATCTTTATCATCGGTGTTCCCCACCGCACATACTCAGCCCCCACACTCACGTAGCATGGGTAGTATGCCCCATTTGCTGGCACCAGCTGCATGGGGCTTCCCTCCCTTGTCGCTCAAGTGCTGCCCATGCATGGAAGGGAAGGACCAATGATAGAGATGGCCCCAGTGGGGTCTGTGGTCCTTGCTGCAATGTGCAGCACTGGCCCCTCTGGGGACCAGTGCCCTGAGCATCCCTGCCTGCTAGGGCTGCACATCATGGGGATAGTGTGTTGGGCTAAAGTTATTTTGCCTATATAGACTCTTGATATTGCCTTTATAATATCCTTTATTGCTTTGTCAATTATTATTTTGTAACCAATATCCATTTTAATTTGCTTAAATAACTGTGTAACTTAGCCTTAGTTGAGACTCCATTTTGATTTTACATCGCTTAGCATAAGTGTAACCAACATTTTGTTTTGTGATTTTGCAGGTTAAATATAGTATAAGAAAAGTAATATGCACGCAAAGCCTGTGGTATGTCTGGTTACATTTGTATGTAAAGCCTGTGGTATGTCTGTTCCTGGAACATTTGAAAAGAGGTAATGAAAGAATAAACAGTATGTGTGGAAATGCATATGTTGAGACAGTCTGTCTTGTACCTCAAACTAGAAGGATAGAAATAGCCTTCTGTGATTTAACAGCCAAAGGTTACAGCAGTGTCCAAAGATCAGCAGTTAAGGATTTCAAAATATAAGATCAGGTTTTGAAATGTTTTGAAATGGCTGAAGAAATTGCTAACAACAAATGGAAAAAAATTGCAGACCACAAAGCCGAAGTGTCTGTCAAGCATAACATTGTAACCAAAGAGAAGGATCATTTTATCATCAAAGGAACATGACACAGCAAGACCCATACACTTGTATAGGGAACAATCACTATAAAGATGGACAAGAACAAAGGGGCTTTGGGTCTGTCCTACAAAGAAGATGACACATCGGAACATGTCCGACAAAGACCTGGCTTCACCTTCATGGTTAACTTGGCTGGCCACCAGGCTATCCCGAGCATCTTAAGGACTGGTATGATATTTGCAGGACTGTCTGTCTCCTTTTGTATGTATGTGAATAAATGGGCATCTATGTATTAGTATATGAAACAGGAAACACCACCCTCTGTTGTTCTTTCTTTTATTTTGTTTGTCTTATGTTTTCAATAAATGTGGCACTGTGCCTTATCCCCTAATAAGATTCCTACTTGTTTTAATTCACAGTGTTGTATGCACAGGGTGTACAAGTGTGGAGGGAGCAGGGAGGTCCCCCTTCACACCCACATGCTGCCCACCTGAGCTCCAGGCTACCACTGCCACCCACCTTAGACATAGGCCTAGGTGTGGACACTGCCCCCAGCCCCAGCCCCTTGCTCCTGCCCAGCCTCAGCTTCACCCCCACCGCTTACCCACCTGCTGCCTGCAGGCAGCAGGAGACCAGGGAAACCAAGCAGGTCCCTTGCACTTGCGGAAGCAGCAGCCCCACCTGGAAGCTGCATACTGGCCAAGCCCTTCTGCCCATGAGGGTGAAGCAAGGCTCAATAGGGTATATCTTGGCACCTCGCTCCCACCCTCATGGACAGAAGGGCCGGGTGGGCCACAATTAATTGGTTGGGGCTGTGGGGCCAGATGGAAATGCCTAGCAGGCCAGATCCAGCCTGCGGGCCATATTTTGCCCACCCCGGTATAGAGTCTTTAGGTCATTCCCCACAAGCCTGGTCTTATTCCCTCACAACCTATCTTTTTTCCAGTTTTAACAATTCCCTCCATGTCCTTATTCCATATCCATAGTTTTCACCTAGCCAGTCTCAGTTCCAATTCCCTAGATTTCTCATGCCAGTCCAAGTCTCCTTGTATAGCTAGTACTAGTCTTCCCCCTTTATGATCCTTAATTTGTTTCTTCCCAACAATTCCCACATCCTTTTCTTTGGGCAGGCAACCTCAGTCTCCCCTCTCTAACTCAGTGTCCTTATCCTCCTCCCTGCCACCTTCTATTCTCAGTCTACCTTTCAGAATCACCATCCCAATTTACTCTCCTCACTACTCTTTAGGTCTGGCTGTTGCACCTCTGCATTTGAATCAAATCCTCCAGTCTGACTGGGTATAAACAAGAAAGCATGGAGATACCAGGAGATACAGGTATTATGTCCACAGTGCTGGTGTCTGAAATAGATATATTTCCTATCCTCACTGTCAGGAATGATTGAACAGTTTTGGCTGAAAAATAATCACCACCACCACAAATAATAATATTTCTCAAATTTATAAATAACTGAAAACACGATCTCATAAAAGGAAATGTCATACAACATCAATAACAGACGGTGTGATCAGCCAAGTTTATGACAATGACAATGTAGACAACTGAAACATTGATAACATTTTGGCCCTATTTTTGGTTTTAGGCAATCTTCTTCATTTTGTTTTTTTTTTTACAAATCTATAAAGATATTGTTATAAACTATCCACGATTTCTAAAAAATGTGCTGTGCATTTTCATTGCTAAACATGCAGGAACCTTTCGGAAATATTATGTGCAGCTGTCATTCCAAGCTTAATGACTCATTTGTGCATAACTACTGAAGTAGCAGAACGTATAAATGCTTATTGTTGCCAATTCTTCCTCTCTTATTTTTGGAGTGGGTTAAATCTTACAATATTTTGTATTTTACTTAGTGCCTCATCTTGCAGATTATATTACTGCATAAGAACACTCTTAGCTTTCCTTAAGGGAAATGCTTTCATAGTATCAGAGTGGGGGAGAGAGTGGGGAAGAACGCAAAACTTGAAAACCGAAAGATACTTCAAAGGTATCTAGACAAATATATAATGCACATAATACATAATATACACACACAAAAATATATACATAATACGCATATACATGCATATACACACATAGATAGATAGATAGATAGATAGATAGATAGATAGATAGATAGATAGATAGATAGATGCAGTCTGAGGGGTTTGGGGGGGGGGTCCAGGTTCCTGAATTACAAGGTTTTGGGGTTAGCAGTATTGTGCGCTTCATTACCTGCTCACAAAGCTGTATTACTCTTAACAGAGCAGACCTGACTATGAGTTTCCTTGATTCTCTTGGCTGAATCCAGAACATTAGTATTCATCTGCTTTTGCTGAATAAGTGCCAATTTGATTTACATATGGCTGTGTCACCCATGTGGCTCTTCTAACGTTTGTCATTATATTACATAGTTTGATGCTATTAGCATTTTGTGTAGGATAGCACATTTTGTGTTTAAAATGAGAGTAAGAAAAGAGAAACAAACATACCTCATAAATTAGTATGTTTCATAAATGAGTGTGAAAAACCCTTTCTATTTGCTCAGCTGTGCTCTGTCAGCCCGCTGTTTCTCTGCTGATATGCAGATCAACAAACTCCAACTTTGCACTGGCCAAGCACCCTCCTAATTCAAACAACTGTCAAGAAAGCAAGACTGGTAAGAAAAATATTTAAAATGGTCACACTTCAGAGGTGACTTGCACCAGTCAATTCTTCCTCAGTCATGCTTCTATCTACACATCACAGATTATCCCATTTTAGACTGGATCATAACACTTCCTACTTGGGCTATATTCTCATAGTTACAGGGTGAAAAGGGGCTTATGCCTCAACCCCACCCTCAGGTGACAGGTTTCTCTACATTTGCCTGCCTTTAGGAGGAACCCTGAGATCTACCCTTCTTAGCCCAGATCCCCAGGGTAGCAGCCCACCCAGTTAAGGTCAGGATTCGGATATCTGAACCTAAATTAATAACCTCACTGTATTTGGCAACTGCGAGAAACTTCCCTCTGGACAACTGTGGCCTGGCACTGATTAAAGTGACTCAAAACAACACCTTAAAATATGTATTAACCTAAAGAGGCATATCAAACAGACAAAGTGTTAAAAGCAGGACAGCCCTGCCAAAGTGATATCTTATGCTTATAAATTTCTCTCAAAGCCTGTCTTAACTTAGCCACATCAGACATGTCCAGCAGGGCTTCTTAGCTGTTAAATTTTGCTCTATGAACAGTCTTCCTTTTCCTCCACCTGTTAAGACTCTTCCCTCTATACAGGAAGGATTTTTACCTGTTTAGTATACTTCTGATTCCAGGTGCTTGGTCTTGATTTCATAGCTCTCCTGAAGTCAATTACCCAAAGCTGCCTCCTCACTAACAAGCATTTTTTTGTTTTATTGCTCCTTCATAATAGCACCTTTTGCTTTAACCCCATGCAGGTAGGGGAAACTATCACATAGTGATCTTGGTTTTCTCTGATTTAAAAAAAATCCCCAATTTTCAGATTAAAAAAAGTAACCTAAAATCCGCATTTTCCCCGTGATTAAAATGAAACACCACTAATATAGGGAGATATATATAATGATGTTTCATTTTAATCATGGAAAAATATGGATTTGGGGTTACTTTTTTTAAATCAGAGAAAACCAGGATACCTGAATATCAGTCATATAATCTGAGGAAGCCCATACTGACCAAACAATATTTTCAGTAAAAAATATTGATAACTCCCATGTTTTTCATAACATGCTGTTGCTAAACCCCTGAAATCCAAGCCCCATTAAAGCAATATCAAATAACAAGTATGTCAGTATACTTTTGTAGACTATGGCTAGGTACAGACATTATACATAAACTGGTATGATTGAAAACCTGTCTAAATCTGTAACTGAACAGAAACTTAGTGTACATAGACCAGTTTAAAAATGGTGGTTGGTGGAGGGGATGGTGCCGTGGAAAGCAGTCCTACTGGCCAGCCAAGCTGTGAAGCCTCCCTGTTTGCTCCCCTCCTCCTGCTCTGGGCTGTCCACTGGCTGAGCCAGGAGCCACAGCTGGACAGAATGGCTGTGGTCTGACAGAGCTGAAGCTTTATTTCCATCCCTGCCATTGCTCCAAGGGGCCCAATCCTTCCATTTGCAGACTGACCACCCCCCTGTGCCACCATCAGGTGGGCTGATAGGTGACCCAATCTGGAAGCCTAGGACTGAACATAGGGGAGGGTCCACAGTGACAACCCCTACCTGCAGGGGTTGGTGGGAGGGGGTGTCTGACAGCTAATCAGGTATTGGCCCCACTTGGCTGCCCTCAAGATTCCCTGGTATGTTGGGAGGTGTGTGGGAGTGCCCATTGCCTTCTGGCCTCAGCCAGTACAGGCATCTGCATGCCCCCTGATATTGAAGAATTAATGTGTCCTGTTCACTCTCAATCCAAGCTACACAACTCAGACAAAACCATGAAGGCTTGACTGATTTTGCCTCAGGCTTTTTGAATTTCTGTATTTAGCCTATGAAGGAGAAAATCAAATCAGAATCAAAATGAAACAAGCATACAAGGAAAAAAAAAATAACTGAGTGACTAATAGGACCAAGGCAAGAATTCTTGTTATAACCTAACATCTGTAAAAGTCTGGTCACATACTCATAGTATTACACTTATGGGTAAGGAAATGGGCCAGCCACCATTTTTTGTGTGGCTAACAAGCAAGTTATTGTTATATTACTGAAATAACTGATGTGAATAATTAAGATTTGGTATCACTTCTTCTGATGATTCAATAAAATTGAATGCCTGATTATATGCAGCTCAAGAATCTACTTACAGTATAATTCCTCTGCAAAAAAATTATTAGTCTGAGAAAAAAAAGTAAATATATAAATGATATCAATATCTTAATTGAATAAAAACACTTCAGATGGTTAGTTTTACAAAATATATGGATTTCACTGAAAACTCATGTTAAGAAATAAGGATTGTTTACAATAGTTGATGCATGATCAGCTATAATTTCATGAGAAGAAATAAACTTGCCACTTCCAAAAGAGGTTTCAACTTTTAAAGTTGTATACGATGTGCTCCTTCTCATGAAATTATTTAAAAACTTAAAATGAGAATAAATCAACAGCTAACGTCAGCTCTCTTTGCTGTATAGATAGAAAGGAGACAGATACTAGGGCTGTGCGAAACAGCACTGTTTCACTTCGACATACAATTCACCATTTTGAAGGGACAGTGTTTTGTTTTGTTGTTTCATTTTGTTTCTAAGCACTGCTTTGTTCCATTTCGTCAAAACTGTTTTGCTGTTTCGACACGTTTCAATGTTTTGTCCATAGGTTATAATGGGAAATCATGCTAAAACTTTGTCATTTCTTGCCTGATTCAGGTAAAAATTGCAGGGATGGTAGCCCCTTGTGAGGGCATGAAGCCTACCAAGTCTGAAAGATATAAGTGCAGAGGTTTCTGGAAAACTGCACCTCAAACTGTTCAAAGCAAAACTCATGACACTTGCGGGCAGTGGCAGGATCCTGTCATCTGGTGTGCAGATCCAAGGGCCTACACCACCAGGAGGGCTGCAGGGCTGTGCCAGACTCCTCTGGCAGTGCACCCCTCCCCCCCCCGCCGGATCTGCATGTCAGAAGGCTGCTGCTGCCACCTGGGACCAGCACTGGTCATAGCCCACACCCAAAGCCAGAAAGATTGCTGCTGCCGCTGGCCCCAGGCAACAGTGGTGGGCTCCTACCCTCTGGATTGCAGATCCAGGGGCCCACATCCCTAGAAGGGCTGTGGGGCTGTGCTGGACTCCTCCCGGGGGGTGCAGGCCCCCAAATCTGCATGCCAGATGACAGGAAGCTGCTGCTGCCACCTGGGACAAGTGCTGGGCAAAGTCTGCAACCAGTGATGGGAAGACTGATGATGCTACTGGCCTCAGGCAGCAGCGGCAGCCTCCTGTCACCCAGCACACAGATCCAGAGGCCTGCACTCCTTGAAGGGCTGTGGGGCTGTGCCGGACTTCTCCCAGGGGTGCAGGCTCCCGGATCTGCATGTTGGATGACAGGAGGCTGATGCTGCCACCTGGGATCAGTGCTGGGTGCAACCTGCACTCAGCACCAGGAGTACTGGTGCTGCTGCTGGCCCCAGGCAACAGCAGCAGCCTTCTGTTATCCCACATGCAAATCTGGGGGCCTGCACCCCCGGGAGGAGTCTGGCAGCACTGGGAGGGCAGGTTGAGCTCCGTGGGGCTGGTGGAGCTGGTCGGACCACAGCCCTGGCTCTCCCCTGCTTCCTGTCACTGGCCTGCTTCAAAACTTGAAACAATTCAAAACTTTCAAAATGTTTTGAGTGCCCTCATTTTGTTTCAAAGCTGTTTTGAAGCTTCTTGTTTCATTTTAATTTTGTTGTTTCAAGCTCAAAACACGACAAAACAGCTTAAAAAAATGAAACACTTGGCAAAATTCTGCACAGCCCTAATAGGTACCTCAAGTCTTTTCATAGGGAAGTAAGGTAGGAAGGAACCTCACAAGCTCATTTAGTCCAGGCCCTTGCTAAAGGCAGGATCAATCCAATTAAGCTATTCTAGGCAAGTGTCTGTTCAACCTGCTCTTGAAAATTTCCAAGGATTGAGATTCACAATTTCTCTAAGTACACTGTTCCAATGCTTGACCACTTTCATAGTCAGAAAGTTTCTCCTAATCTTGAACCTAAATTTCTGCTACTGCAGCTTGCAACCCTTGGTCCTAGTCCTGTTCGCTACAGCCACAAACAAATGCCTATCACCACCCTGTATACAACCAACCTTCAGTTATTTGAAGACTGTCCTCAAATCCCTTCCACCTTAGTTTTCTCTTCTCCATATTAATTAACCCTAGCTCTTTCAGCCCTTCCTCCATAAAATCTTGCTTCCCAGGCCTCGAATAATTGTTGTTTTCTCAAGTGGACCCATTCCAATTTGTCCACATCTTTTTTTTTACACCAGGTCCCAAAATTGGAAATTCTACTCCAGGTATGGCCTCATGAGTACCAAATAGAGCATAAGAATCACTTCCATTCACTTGCAAATGAAGTGCTTTGAATACAACTCGGGTGAATTTGATATCTTTTATTAGACCAACCCAAATGGTTGGAGAATAGCTATTAAGCAAGTTTTCGGGTTCAAAAACCCTTCATCAGGCTAAGGACGCTGCAGCAGTTGCTGCGTGCTCTTCCTGGATGGAATGAAAAGTAAAGAAGCCAGGGGCTGGGCTGGGCTGGGGAGTCAGTTGCCAGGCAGATTATAATGTATCAAAAATCCAATGTCTGTGTTTAGTCCCTGATCTCTAGTATCCAGCAGGTTGATGAAATGGAGCTCATGGGCTCGTCTCTGGGATGTGTTGTGTAAATTTCCCTTGAGGATCAGGACTGAGAGATTGGAGAGAGAGTGGCCCTCCTGTGAGAAATGTGCCCCCACCGGTAATTGGGTGTTTCTGTCTTTGATGGATTTCCGGTGTGCGTTCATTCTAGTGCGCAGTTGTTGTCTGGTCTCTCCTACATATCTTCCATCAGGGCATTTGGTGCATTGGATGAGGTATACTACATTCCTGGAGGTGCAGCTGTAAGATCCTGGGATGCTGATGGCTCTGTTGTGGGGTGTAGTAATAGTGGGGGTGGTGGAGATGTAGGGGCAGGTTTTGCATTTCTTGTCATGGCATGGTCTGGATCCTTTTGGTGTGTTCTGGGGCTGAGGAAGTTTGCTTCTTGTGATGAGGTTGGCGAGGTTTGGTGCTTGTCTGAAGGCTAGGATGGGTGGCTCTGGGAAGATTTTTTTTAAGACTAGGGTCTTTTTCTAATATGGGTTGCAATTTTTTGAGGATTTTCCGTATAGGTTCAAGGGATGGGTGATAGGTCATAACCAGCGGTGTGCGATTTGTGGGTGTTTTTCACCAATCTTAAAAAGGCTTTCACCCAGCAAGGACACTCCTCCAGAGAGGTAGATCGCACGTTTGAAAGAGCCACCTGGATACCACGTGAAGAACTGCTGCAGTACAGAAGAAAAACACCCACAAATCGCACACCGCTGGTTATGACCTATCACCCATCCCTTGAACCTATACAGAAAATCCTCAAAAAATTGCAACCCATATTAGAAAAAGACCCTATTCTTAAAAAAAAATCTTCCCAGAGCCACCCATCCTAGCCTAGGGTCTTTTTCTAATATGGGTTGCAATTTTTTGAGGATTTTCCGTATAGGTTCAAGGGATGGGTGATAGGTCATAACCAGCGGTGTGCGATTTGTGGGTGTTTTTCTTCTGTACTGCAGCAGTTCTTCACGTGGTATCCAGGTGGCTCTTTCAAACGTGCGATCTACCTCTCTGGAGGAGTGTCCTTGCTGGGTGAAAGCCTTTTTAAGATTGGTGAAAAACACCCACAAATCGCACACCGCTGGTTATGACCTATCACCCATCCCTTGAACCTATACGGAAAATCCTCAAAAAATTGCAACCCATATTAGAAAAAGACCCTAGTCTTAAAAAAAATCTTCCCAGAGCCACCCATCCTAGCCTTCAGACAAGCACCAAACCTCGCCAACCTCATCACAAGAAGCAAACTTCCTCAGCCCCAGAACACACCAAAAGGATCCAGACCATGCCATGACAAGAAATGCAAAACCTGCCCCTACATCTCCACCACCCCCACTATTACTACACCCCACAACAGAGCCATCAGCATCCCAGGATCTTACAGCTGCACCTCCAGGAATGTAGTATACCTCATCCAATGCACCAAATGCCCTGATGGAAGATATGTAGGAGAGACCAGACAACAACTGCGCACTAGAATGAACGCACACCGGAAATCCATCAAAGACAGAAACACCCAATTACCGGTGGGGGCACATTTCTCACAGGAGGGCCACTCTCTCTCCAATCTCTCAGTCCTGATCCTCAAGGGAAATTTACACAACACATCCCAGAGACGAGCCCATGAGCTCCATTTCATCAACCTGCTGGATACTAGAGATCAGGGACTAAACACAGACATTGGATTTTTGATACATTATAATCTGCCTGGCAACTGACTCCCCAGCCCAGCCCAGCCCCTGGCTTCTTTACTTTTCATTCCATCCAGGAAGAGCACGCAGCAACTGCTGCAGCGTCCTTAGCCTGACGAAGGGTTTTTGAACCCGAAAACTTGCTTAATAGCTATTCTCCAACCATTTGGGTTGGTCTAATAAAAGATATCAAATTCACCCAAGGAACCTTGTCTGCCTATATCCTTAGACCAACATGGCTACAACCTAAACCCTTGAATACAACTCAGTATTCTTTTTTATTTTTTTAAGCAACAAGAGCACACTTTTGGCTCATATTCAGCTTATGGTGTACTATACTCCAAGTCTTTCTCTGAAGTACTGCAACCCAGGCCATCGTTTCATTCCTTAGTCTGTGTCCATGCATGCAATTATTTCTTTACACTTGTCCTTGTTGAATCTCATTTGATTGATTATAGACCATTTTCCAGTCTATCCAAGTCACTCTGAATCCTAGCCCTGCCCCCCAGGATGTCTGCAACTCCACTCACTTGGTGTCTGTGACAGATTCAGGTTCCAGGGGTGGCTGTGATGCCCTCGGGGGGGAGGGGGGGGACTCAATTCCTTCCCTGCCTCTAGGGACCCTCACATTCTTACTCACCTGTCATGTCTTTGATGTTATTATTTTGTTGGGAGGGAGGCTGCCTGAGGGATCTGCAGCAAGTCTGCAATAGTTCTCATGTTGGGTCATGGCCTTCTCAGTCTTTGCCCTTCTTCTCTTGCTGAGCCCTCTAGCTCCAGTCCACTATACTAAACTGAGCTTCTAGACCCCCAGCTTTTCGTCTGGCCTTCTAAGACCTTTATCTCTGCCCTCTCTCAGGCTACCAGGATTTTGCCTCCAGTCTCTGCCCTGCCAGGGCTCTGGACCCTCTGGCCCAAAATCCAAATCCTGCCCATCTCAGGCTCTGGGCCCTTGGCCTCAGTCTATGCCTCTCAGGCACTAATCAAAACATTCCTCTTGGGCTTTATGGGATCACTTCTCTAGGCATGCTTGATGTGCCCCTCCAGGAGCTATGGGATCACCTATGGGTGCTAAGGGATTGGCCCTCTTGGAGTGCTCAGTGGAACCTCCAAGCCACCCCTCGCAGTCCCCCCAAATCACTGGATCAATCTGAATACCTAACCATTCCTGGGTACTGGGCTCCTGGTCTTCCCAGGGACTGGATCTAAATTGCAACTAAAACATACGCCCTTCTGGCTATAACTAAACTTCTACCCAACCATGGGTCTTAATCTGCTACTAGCCTGCAGGTCTCCTCTTGCTGTCTCCAGGTCTAACATGCTCCAAGTCTGTTTCTCAGCCACAGGCACCTCTTCAGAGCAAGCTAGATAAAATAGGCAACTATTTCAGAAAATAATCTGGTGCTCATGTTGTAAATTGGTTCATTTCTAATAGGTAACTAATATAACCTCAAAATATCACCCCTTTCCTTTGTAGTCCCAAACTTGCTCTCAAAGGTTTTTTTTTTTTTAATCACTTATCAGTGTTCTGTCATTGTTAATTATGGCTCTGTACTGTAATGCTCTTCTCTTCATGTGCAACTACATTTCAAAGGAAATTTGCAGAACCTATTTCAGCCTTATTGACTGTACAAATATTCCAGTGACATTTTACAAAAGCAATTTTAAAAAAGCAAGGCACTTATTAATATCACAGAGACCTTTTAACTGTGATTTTCTCAAGATCAAAAGTTCAGAGGATCTGAAATACTCTAGTGAATCAAAAGAAGTTATATATTAGAAATATGCTACTTAACACACATGCTCACTGTGCTGCCATTACTCAATTCTTACTGTAAAGAAGATGGGGCTTACTATTTGTAAACTGATAGCACTCACTACTCTGAGTTGAAGGAAGTATAGATAATGGAGAGTTAGCCAAAATCCTTTTAATCCATTATTGTACTACATGCTATAGCACAGACAACTCTGTTCCCAGCCCTTATCTAAGAGTTGACTAATTAACTCCATACAGTTTGTTAACTGGAGATATCTGTTAGATTACACCCTGGAAGTTATTTCATTTCTTCTTTTTCAGCTACCCTAAACTAAAGACATGTTCTGATTGGTTTGGAGCCCCTTCAGCCCTTTCTTCTGAATACACTTGGAAGAAAAACAATTTTTTCATTTTGTAAGAATTTACTATTTAAAAAATAAATTCCTTTTTCCACAATGGAGAGAACATGGGGCCTTTCTGGTTGAATGCACACACAACTGGAATAGCCAAACAATCAAGAATAGCCAATAGCCTGCTATTTAGCACAATGTGGAAGAAAGGTGAATGAAGCAGAACTTCTAAACTTGTCACTTTTTCCTCACATACTTTACATCCTATTGACAATTCAGGAATAGCCATTTCTTACTGTTTCCTGTTAGAGCTATTCAATTTTGCAGGAATAAGTAAACAGTCAGCAGAACAGAGGCCACAAATAGATATTACTTTTCTACTGGGAGAATTGCCACTCTCTTGGCAGAAAACTGAAAAAAAATTCACTTCCCCCCAGATGAAACCTGGGATAAAGGTCTTCCTGGTTGACACTTACTAGAATGAATACCTGTACATTCCTCTGTGATCTTGACTGAGAAAAGTCAAGCAGTGGCTTCCCTTGTACCTTCCACAAAGTAGGTGGAGTGGGGGGCTCTGGTCTGGAAAGGGGGGGGGGGTGTCATTTCCCTACAACTCAGTTCCTGATCACAGAGGAGTTAAGCAGCTACTGTCCCCCCTCCCCCACCCTTTCTCAAACCTTTCTGAGGCCAGGGACACTCTGGTTTGGAGAAGGTTCAAGTAACATTGACATTCTTTTCCCTCACCTTCTGGAGAATGGGAGGAAAAAGGAGGAGTAAGCAGCAGTTCCCCGTTTGCTCCCTGGACCAGGGTATTACTCATCCAGAAAATCATCAGAGAGCATTGCTTAACAGCTCTCTCCCCTCCCTTCCAGCAGACCAGTGCTGCTCCTGCATCCCCCTAGACCTGAAACACCCCAGTCTGGAAAAGTGTGGGGAGTAGTGCTCATAGGATGGCCATCAGAGAGGACCTTCCGGTTTTCTGCTACTCTGTCTCCTGTCCTCTATTGGTATGAAACCTGATGCCTTCTCTCTTGAAGAGAAAAATAAAGGACATAAAGGTGCCAGGTTTTGTATCAGTAAAGGACAGAGGACAACTGGACTCTCCTCTATGATGGCCAACCTAAGTGCCACTGCTCCCTCTCCTCCCCAAGACTAGGAGGGGAGGAAGGTGTGGGGAAATGATCCCTGCTCTTCCCCAGACATGGATGACCTAGGGAAATCTTCTCCCCTGCTTCCCTACCCATGGGAACTGGGAGAAAGGGAGACGATGCTGCTCCTCACACCTTTCCCTTTCTAGGTGTCACCCCAATTTGGGGAAGGTGCAAGGAGCGGGAGAGAGAGGGTGGCTTCAGACTGGGATATCTGGACTTCTCTTTCTCCCAAAAAGAAATCTATCACTGGAAATTTCCTAGAGACTTGAGCCTGGTTCTCTCACTTCCCCAGTGAGTGCATCATGATATGAGGAAAGTTTAATCAAAAGTGGTACAGTCCTATACAAAAGATTGATTTTGCTATTTCACATTTTCAGATAAAAAACCTGAAAAACCCAGACATATAAACCCCAAACAGTTCTAATCCTGGAGTCCTGTTTTATCTGGTTACATCCATCAGCTCTCCTTCCCTATATTTAATAGACAGTAAGTGTGCTTGCCCCAACATGTCAGTCTGTCAGCTTTTTCCAACATGAATATTAAAGCTCTTTTATAACATGGCTAGTGAGAAATGCTCCCAGCAACACTACTGTGTAGTTCCTACAACAAAGAAAGCAAGAATGCTAGGCTACCATATTCCTTTCTTTATGTGATCTTGCTGTCATGCTTATATACTCTACCAAAGTTTCCAGGATATGAGAACTGAGCAGTTGGTATAAAAAATACTCAAATTTATTTCTGTACTACAAACAAAACAAAACAAAAACTGGTTGAATTAATTCTTCCTTTTTTTTGCTAGTAATACTTTAAAACAATCCAGCATTTAAACAACAGTGCAGTCAACTTTATTGAATTGTTTTCCCAACAGAAACAGCTATACAATTGAAGAGATTTTCCTTTAACATTTACCTTGCAGCCATACTTAGTATGCATTATATTTCTTGGAGTCTCTATGCTTCTCTCACCCCTACCAATATGCTATAAACAACAAGCCACACAGGCAGGCAGGGGTCCTATAATAATCATAAGGCAGTTAAGTGATGGTTTACATTTAAAAGTATAATAGGTAAACATTGTAGCATCTCCAACAGAGAAGAATGGAGAAAGGCTTCAAATTATTCTATACCACAAGCAGGCCAGTTAATCAGCTTTTCATATGTAGCTTATGATCAATTCTGGGAGACTAAATGGATGGTCATTGATCTGATGAATATACGCTTGCTTTGCTTACAGACACTGATTTAAAAGTTTTTAAAGAGATATTAACCTCTTTTACTTTTCAAAAGTTCTGAAAAAAGTCAGCGTTCTTTACATTCGTGGGACTAAATGAAATCTCAGATACACCTACTGCATTTCTATCTCATTAGACATTTTACAACTCAAGCCTTATCCTCTTTAGGATCTCAGGTATATTGTTTGGATTTTTATTTGATTTTTCGTAAATAGGATTCTTCACTTCTGAGACTGCCAGTTTCATCAGCCGACAACATCTCTCTTTTTGCCTTCAGGCTATATGACTACTGTATTTATTCAAACACCACAAACACTTTTCCCCAAAAAATCAGCACTTCAAAATTGGGGTGCATATCTTAAACAGGGAAACTGACTTTTCTCTGTTGGAATAGATAAGCAGGCAGGACAGAAGCATGCAAACACTGTGCTCAAATAGTCATGCTGGAAAAAGCTGACAGACTGACATGTTAAGGCAAGCACACTTACTGTCTATTAAATATAAGGAAGGAGAGCTGATGACTGTAATCAGATAAAACAGGATTCCAGAATTAAAACTGTTTGGGGTTTGACTGTGTTGGGGTTTTTTTTGTTGTTGTTGGGGGGGGGGGAGGTTTAATCAGAAAAATGTGGAATAGCAAAAATCAATCCTTTGTATGGGACCATACCACTTTTGATGCTAAGATGGCAGCCACTTATATGGCCCCAGAAAGCAGAAGGCACAAAGCCCTGATTTAGCCCCCTTACAAATGGTAAGAAATGTGTAATAACTATTGGCTGAACACTGTAACTTATACCTGAAGCAGCAATTGAGTTAGCTTAGGGCAAGTAAGCTGCTGCATGCAGTTTGGAGTACCTTGATCAGGCTTGTGGTATGGAAACTACACTTCTTTATTTATAGGAATGTATATAAAGAACTATTTACCATAAAGAAGTAATAGTATTCCTATGGACTCAGTAGCTCTGGGGCTGGGCGTTGTGCTTGGGAAGCAAAGGGTGCAAGGTCAAGGCTGTATGCAGGCTCTTTTTGGGCAGAGGACTTGTCAGGTACAGCCCAAATTTTTGGGTTAGCCTGCTGAAGAGAGGGAAGAGTGTTTTCATATACAGGCTTGCTAACTTAGCGAGGAATATTTTAAACTAGGTTCATTCAGGGTGGGGACAAAAGCCCAGGAAGCAAGTACAAAGCCAGGGAATCTAGATAAAAAAAACTTAGTAAGAAGAAGCAATAGTGGAAGCCTTAACAAAATTCTCAGAGAAAAGCCAGAGTTGTGATGCAATTGGAATGATAGAGATGTGGTGGGATAGCTCACATAACCAGAGTATGATCATGGATGGGTAAAGCTTGTTAAGGAACAACAGAAAGGCAAAAGAAGGAGGTGCTGCCATATTTGAAGTGATCTACACATGTTCTGAGGAGTAGTATGAAGTGAAAGGTATACTTGTTGTTGTTGACAGCCTCTGGGTAAAGGTCAGAGGGGAGAGCATCAGAATGACTTTCATAGTGGGTGTCTGCTGCAAGCCACCAAACCAGGAGGAAGTGGACAAAGCCTTTTGTAAATCATTGACAGAAAATTTCCAAATTGCAGAACTGGGTTATCATGGTGGACTTTAGCTATTGGGACATATGCTGGGAGGGAAATAAAGAAGTGTGCAGGCAGTTCAGGAAATTCTTGGAATGAGTTCAAGACAACTTTGATACAGGTGGTAGAGAGGCCAAGTAGGGGAGAAGCTCTTAACTTGTAGTTCACAAACAGGTAGGAATTAGTTGAGAATGTGATGGTGGAAGGTATCTAGAATGACAGTGACCATGAAATGGCAGGGTTCAACATCTTAAGGGGAGTAAGGAAGGAGAACAGCAAAACAAAGATACTGTATTACAGAAAAGCAGATTTTATCATTCAGAGAATTTGTGGGCAGGATCGCTTGGGAGGCAAATCTGCATGGAAAAGGAGTCCAAGAGAGCTGGACATAATTTCTGGTGGCCCCTTTAAGGATGGAGGAAAAAGCAAATGCAATGGAAGAATGGGAAATGCAACAGGAGGCCATCTTGGCTAAACAAGGAATTGAAATTAAAAAAAAGGAATCCTATAAAAAGTCAAAACTTGGTTATAGTCCTAGAGAGTAGAATTGCATGGGGATGGCAAGGGATATAAAAGACAATTAGAAGGAATTCTATGAGTAACTCAGGAGTAAGATGACAACCAGAGAAACCATAGTTCCTCTACAGAATGTGGAAGGCAACCTAGTTACTAATGAACAGGGATCCTGGCTTTCTCTGATAAAAAAAAAAAATCCCCATTTTCCAGATATGTAACCCAAAGTAACCCAAAAAGTAACCCAAAATCCATGTTTTTCCATGATTAAAATGAAAGACGGTGTTTCATTTTAATCACGGGAAAATGTGGATTTTGGATTACTTTCTTATCTTTGAAAAATGGGGACCCTACCAACTATGACTGGTGTTTTGTAATTTTTCCATCTACTCAACAGTAAAAGGTTTTTCTTTTAAGAAGTTGTTGTTTATAAAACCAGGATTTGGGTATGCTAGTGCTCAGCAAAATTTTGGAGAGACAGGTTTTTTTCCCCCCTGTGATGCACAGTTTGTGGTGACCGAGTGCTTTTTGTATTTGGGTCAAACTTGGTATGTCGTGTCAGCTAAAAACTAGAGGAAAAACATTCAGAAAAGCCAGTATGTGTTCATATACTTAGATGACATTTTGAGACAAATTTTCCTAACTTTAATTGTGAAAAAAATAAGTTATTAAAGAATAAATTTATTTCTGACAAAGAAAAATACTGCAAAAAATATGCAGTCAAGTTTGAAAGAAAGCACTTCAGTGAATAATGATGGTAACTGAAGATTTTAAACCAATTTCATTTTGACACAATGAACTCCACAGGTATCCTGTGGTGCAGAATCTGATACTGAATCATTCTCTTACTGCTAACTTACATTATGGCTTCGGTGCCCACAACCAATCCTACAAAAGAACAACTTTTTTGTAGTCAGATATATTAATCCAATGAGGCAATGCTGTATGATCCAGGTGTGTGTTGAACTCTGCACTTGTGTAATGCTTAAGATTACACAAACCTCTTTATTGTTGATGGTCAAAGAATATATTTGTAATGGAAACATACAAATTTTCTTGCATACCACACCTCCAAGATGCATACCTTTGTTTTTAGAAGGCAGAATAACTTTTTTTTCCTGGAGTCAAGGCTGACTGGGACATAGAGTAAGTCCTTGTGGAAATACAGTATGTCTGGGACTGTAGCATTTCAGAAAACAGTGTAGATGAGGTAGCAGGAACTTCAGGTTTCAGGACAGGCACAAAGCTAAGTTCCAGAACCTTGTAAAGGACATGGGATCATAGAAAAGTAGGACTAGAAAGGACCTCACAGGCATATCTAGTCCATCCCCTGTTCAAGGCAAGATCAACCCTACAAAAGCATTATAGCCAAGTGTCTGTCCAACCCGCTCTTGAAAATTTTCCAGGGATTGAGATCGACAATTTATCTAGGTAGCCTGTTTCAATTCTTCACTGCTCTCATTGTCAGTATGTTCCTCCTAATCTCCAACCTAAATTTCCTCAGCTATAACTTGAGGTGAATGCTCCTAGTCCTGTTACCAACACATATGGAGAAATATGAGATGTGGTCCCTCTGGGGGACCTCCCCCCACCCAACTCGGGAGACACCAGTCGCCCATCTCCATAAGTCTTGCATCCTAGGGCTCTAACCATTTTTTTTGTTCCCTGCTGGACACTCTATCTGTTCACATCCTTCTTGTGGTGTGGGGTCCAAAACTGAACATAGTACTTCAGGTAAGGCCTCACCAGCAGCAAATAAAGTAGAAGAATCGCTTCCATTGATTTGCAAGTGTAAGTCCTGTTGATAAGAGCACACTGTTGGTTCATATTCAGTTTATGGTCTCCTGTAACTCTTGAGTCCTTCACTGAAGTACTGAAACCTAGGCAATCATTCTTCAGTCCATTTTTGTGCATGCAGTATTTCGTCCTAAGTGCAGGACTTTACACTTGTCCCTGCTGAGTCTTATCTGATTGATTACAGAGCCTTTTTCCAGTCTATCCAAGTTATTCTAAATCCTACTCCTGCCCTTCAGAATGTCTGCAACTTGGTGTCATCCACAAATTTGTAAAGCTTGCACTCAGTCCTGTCATCCAAATCATTAATTAAGATATTATATTTCCTTGAATACAAGACAAGGTTCCCCCCGCATTTGGCATGGGGGAAAAAGCCACTCATCTTATAATTGTATACAAAGAAACCTCATTAAAAACATTATCCATCATTAAACTGCTGCCAAAAGCAGCATGTGCTCAGTAATGGAAGCCAGCTGTGAAGTTGAAAGTTGATTAAATGCAGCCAACACTGAGCATGAATATAAAACACATGGTCCATATTGGTCAAACATGCTGACAGGAACCTACAACAAAAATAGATTAGTGCAGCCCATCTGAATAAGATATACGGGTGTGCCCATTAAGTGTAGCCCTCCCACCCAACTCTTTCCCAAGTCATGGTGAGCCATTATACTGCATCTTTTTTAACTTCCTTTTCACCCCCACAGCTCAGTTATGCCTTTCTTCCCCATTACCAGGCATTTAAGGCTCATGGGGACATGGGAATAATTGGAAACATCATGAAACAGGGCCCAAACAGTTAACCCAGTTAACAGTTAACCCAGTTAATCCCCCTTTTGCCCCCTCTCTCAACCTGACACATATCATTAGTATGGCCCCACTCTCCACAAGGTGAAACCAGATCAGATTGTCCTGGTCCTCATCTGCATATAAATATCTGGAGCATCCCAGAACTTATGACAAGAACACCTGGTTCCAGTCATGAGGGGCAGTGGGAGCTAATCAGTGCATGGACCATGAAGGGAAAACAATACAAGTAAACAAAGTGTCATCAATTGATGAAGGAAGATAGAAGCCTTTCTCGTTACTGATCCTTATCAGGATGAATATATGAAATGTGACTTGTTAAACACTTGTTCATAAGATATTGTTACACATTGACCAATTAAATACATTTTTATAACAAATATAGTTCTAACTATACTTACAGGAAAAATATTAGTTTTATATTTTAAAAGTTTTCAAACAGAAGTTGGAATTTCTTCAATAATTCTACTTCTCCCATATCATTATTTCCTATAATAGTAAATAAAAGTCTCATTTTACAACAGAAGACTGGATTACATTACACACAACAAAGGTTTTTCTCAAAATACTGTCACAGAAGTATATTAATTTTATTCAGGAAATACAATTTTGGCATCAGTGTGGAGTTATATCCAGACTAGAGTACTTTCTTAATATGCCAATTAAGATAAGTAAATTACAGGCTATAAAACTGTCATATATTCAAGCCAAAAATCATTCTGAAGTTAGAAATGTAAATAATTACTGAAATGTCCCTATAAAATTACTTCCTCATATTATGATTTTTATAACCAGGCCTTGTCCTGCCCTTGACCATACCACTTAATGAATCTTAATTCCTTCAAACTGCTCTTGAAATTCCCCTGTAGGAATAATAACCTACAGTAATCAAGGTCAATCCAACATTTTCCGAACTATGTACTGTTAATGATTATTCAAAATAGAACAACTGTTTATTTTATAATCCAACAATCTCTTGTCTGAATTGGTATATTTATGTGCTATCACAAATCATCTATTATATGAAATACCTGTAGTTTTGGGATTTTTTTTTTATTCAAGTAACTCAGCTGACTATTTTTTGCTGCCTTTTCTCTAAATGAAACTAATCCCTGCTAAATGCACTGCTGTACTAATATAAGAAACTTGCCAGTTTCAGTATTTTAGCAAGTTATTGACTCAATTATCTCTGGTCAGATAAGGTGAAACACTTCAGTGAAAAACAGTATGTATTATTTGCAAGTCAATTATATTATTTTTAGAATTCAGACCCATTTTTGATAAACATTAAAGTCCAATAGACTAATTTCTCATTTGACTAAGAAAAAATGGAAAATTGTGCTATTTGTCAAGCGATGGTTCATTATTATGGTTTATTATTTCTCAATGGACCCATCTGCACGTGACACTATGTTGCCACAGTGACACGCTACGGCAGTGTAGCATCCACAGGTGTCTACACATGACTGGCATCTACTTTGCTGTAGTGGCGCACTCCCCACTACAAGTAGCTGCTAAAAATAACCATGTACAGTGCATACGGCCTAAAAATAACCATGCACTGTGCACTTCCAAAAGGAAATACTAAAGCTCAGCGCAGTAACAACATCGGCATAGGGCAATGTGTAGATGCACCCAATGGTAGGTAAAATACTCAGTTCAGTCTATAGTAGTTTAGTTCAAAGTGGGTTTTAGCTTTAGTCTTATTCTGATAGAACTGCAAACCTTTCTTAGAAACTTAAAATAAGCAATTTACATGCTGTTTATCTGGGACAACTTTATATCAGTTGTAAAATCTAGATCTATAGAGGCATAGCTACCTATTTTAGCAGCCTGGGCAGAGGAGGTGAGAATATCGAGCTGAACACTGGACACTGCCTGGGCACTTGACAGTCAGTTCATAGCATCTGATGAAGTAACCTGTATGCTATGAAATCTCAAGCCTCTCTTAAAGAGTTAGCCTGTATAGGGCTGTACTGCCCTGCCTTCTGCTTCACTGAGGTCCCTGGCAGATGTTCTGCTTTACAGGGAGATTAATGTATTAAGGGAACAATAAATTGTAACAAACAAAATGTACAAAGAATTTAGCATCCATTATCCTTGGTTGGGTCTTCTAGCATCCCAGGATGGACTCCTCCCTTCCCCCTGACCTCTTGAAAAGATACTCTGTGGGCCTTGTTACACAGTAATTTTGGGTGGTTCCTGGAGCTTTTAACCACTGGATTGTACACACATTAATACTTTAAAGTGATTTTAAGGGCACAGTATGCAGCTCTAAATTGTGCTACTTCAGGGAAGGATTCTCTCTGATCTGCACTAGGGTGAGGTTCCATTAGGGTGTAGTCATGCCCCAAAGATGTGCTGCCCAAGTTGAAGTCCTTCAGTATCCTAGAATCTCTCATGCCCCCACCCATGCAGCAGTGATAGAAGCCTGTCCTGACTCACCAGCCCTCTAGTGGCAACTCACAGTTACAGCTTCTAGTCCTGCCCCTGCTCCCCAGGCCTCTAATGCCAAGTCATATCTGCGTAGGTAGGGAACAGTGGGAGAAGGTTTCTAGACTAAGGGTGTGATTGCTCCAAACTCCAAGCTAGCATTAGCACCGATCAATATCTGTGTGGCTCACAGCGTAAGGTGTAACAAGGCCTTGTGACTCCTGCTGAACTCTGCTATCCCTCAGTTCAGCACAGAAGGCATGACTCATCATCCCTCTCCAAGTAGTCTTCAAAATTGTTTCTTCAAGAAGCCATTTCAAACCACTTCCTTGAGAAAGCAGAGTGTACACAAATATGACATGCTTTATTTACACAAAAAGGGAATTTGAGAGTAAGGGAGGAGATAGAGGAGAGAATTTTTGGGGAAACTAACAGGAGAAGATAAGAGAGAGGAAAATGTGTACATGCAAAAATAACTCAAAAATGTTTAAGAGTTAGAGCCCTACTGTTCCTATCCTCCCTTCTCCACCAATTGCATGGGTTTACCTTGCTCCACACAAGGGTTGGAGATCAGCTCTGAGGGAGGGGACAGGGTGGGGAGGAAGATAATTTCTCATTAACAGCCCATTGGAAGATGGGGATGGGGAGAGGAGGGGAGAATTACAGCCCCTACCAGCAGCTTTCCTGCTCCCTTGCTGGAAGGGGCTGGCAGAACAAGTTCACAGGGTGATTTTTTTCCCCTCCTCTAGCTAGCTTGCCCTGTGAACATGAAGCCAGTTGCATAATGTGACATTTCCATCAAAGGACATTACCTGTTGCTTGGTGGAAATAACATTTGCCAGGTGCCTTAGTTATACATGAGTCCTGAAATGATATGGTTAAGCAGACCAGCACGCAATCCCTTCTCCTGGAAAATGTAAAAATCTCAACACTGCTTCCCACTTCTCATGAAGTGCCTCAAGAATACTGACTGTAATTAGACACCAAAGCAAATACTCCTGCTCTTCACAGCTATCTCCTTTTTCCTCCTCAATGCTTAAGTCACACTAGCAAGCCATGTTTTTCCAAGGGTCAAAATACACAGTGTAATGAAATGGAAACTTCACAATGTTAAAAAAGAAGAAAAAGAAAGCCAATTTTAACAATCTGGACCAAAATTTTAACATTGAGTTTATGCCCCCTACCCAGTCTGCCTGACATCTGATACCTACAGGTAAATAACCTGCCTTTGTCTCCTGCATCTCCTTTAAATTTGTATTCCTGCAGAAGAACTTTCCAAGGCCGGCTTTTTCATACCCAAGAGTTCTCTGACCATCTTTAATTTCTCCCTCCATTTTTACTTTATATATGTTTTTGCCTGATATAAGGTCGTGTGTGTCCAAAGGCTTGAAAAGAACAACTTTTTTGCAACTATTTAGTTGGTTTAATAAAAGATATCACCTCTACTCAAAGATTTTGTCTGCCAGTGTAATGAAAAGAACTTAGAAGAACATACATGTTACAACTTCCCTGGAGGTACTCTTAACCATAGTACACTTCTTTTATTCAGGTTCATTCATTTATTTATTTTACTTTCATTTAGCCTGACTAGACAACTTCATATATAAATAGGTGCTATCAAATTCTATGAAATTTAATTCAAGGAACTGAATAAGAATAAGGCAATGAGTTGGTTTGTTTTGTCTTTAGTTTTTGAAGTTCATAATGCCTATGTCAAAAATGGACCACTATTCAGCTCTATAGTTCAACTGATTTTTTTGCAGAACTACCACTTAACTTTCTTCTGAAAAAGAATAATATATTCCACATTGTGACATATCATATTGATTAATGCTGCAGACTTATCATCGTTAGTTTTCTGCCTAGAGGGTCTTACCCCTCCAGTCAGGGTCATCCCAAGAGCCACACTTGGGACTTGAAAGAATTTTATCCCATGGTCAGATTGGTACATGCTGTGGTGGCTTTTGTCTTGTACCAATGGGTGGGGTCTGTCCCCTTTCCTCTCAAGCATATTTTAACAACACATCTAGCTGCAGGAAATGGGATGCCCTTATCCCCCTGCTTTACCTGTGGCAGGTTAGGGCACTATGCTTTTTGGTTGTGTGACAGAGCTCCCTGTTCAGTTTTAGTAATAAAATAGACAAGAATTTGGTTGGGATGGTTCGGATAGGGCTGATCCTGTTTCAAGCAGGGTTTGGACTAGATGACCTCTAGAGGTCCCTTCAAGCCCTACTTTCTATGCTTCCATGTTGTAGAGCAATGACAGTCATAGTTACACACTGAGGAGCAAATATGTTATCAATAGGTCTTCAATTGTCAATAAACT
The DNA here is from genome assembly GCF_030867095.1 of Alligator mississippiensis. Taxonomy (NCBI): domain Eukaryota; kingdom Metazoa; phylum Chordata; order Crocodylia; family Alligatoridae; genus Alligator; species Alligator mississippiensis. The sequence continues at coordinate 369,708,690 of NC_081824.1, forward strand.
ATATAGTCAGGCAGGTCAGTAAATTAGCACTTTATGTGCAAATAGTAATATTACAATATGTATGGCAGATGCACGTTACACATCTCACCAGGAACTGTTTAATGCAGTAATATTAGTAATTCACATATTATTGGAAATGGATCATTACACAAGACCAGAACCAAGAGAACAGTGGGACAAATATTTGTACATATGTCTTTAAGTCTGACTTGTTATTCAACCAGATGATATTCAGACACTTCTTTATTTGCTTTCCCATGAATATTCATCACACTGGATTTTGCTTAAATTAATGTTTATGAAGGAACTTTTATTCATGAGATTGTGGGTATTTGTGAATGAATGTGTATTAGCATACATTTGTTTCAGCAGCTCCCTCTCAGACATCCTTTCAGTATACAGACTGGATTTGCATGCCTGTCTGGAATGAGACTGTTAAAAGGCACGGAGAGACTAGAATTTTAAAAAACACTGGCTGTCTTCAACAAATAAATATATCAGCATGAGAAGCAGTGGAAAGGACAGGGATGAGGTAGAAAAAGAGTTGAAAGGTCTGCTTGCCTGGGGAAAATCTGCAACTATTGTATCCTGAGGACACAGAGCAGTACGTTTGTGACAGTGCCAATGCCTATGGCCTACGTATTGGTTCTTTGATACTACAGCCACTCTAATTTCTGCTAGCTCTGCCTTAAATGGCTTATAAGGTGAAAAGTTATCAGGCATCATCACGAAGAATTTGGGCAGGAATGGTAATTAAGCTAATCTCAAGTTTTCCACAGAAACATATTTTGGTTAGAAAACACCATTTTGTGGGAAGTAACTTCCACAGAAATGCATAGATTTTCCAAATTTTCCATATAGAAGAAATGAAAATTTCAAAGCAAATTGTTAAAAAAACAAGTTTAGTTTTGCAGGTTGTCAGCACTACTCTTTTTAAAAGCCAGTTATTTCATATAATACAATTGAAAACGTTGTAACTGGAATAAACTAATCTTATTCATCAAAAGTAAATAATTGAAATCTATCTGATAAACTTTTCTACAGAACGAAAATTGAAGCTTTTCTTTTGTCCTGAATGTTCTCATAAAAATGTAATGGATATCCACCAACAATTCTAGCTTTCTTATTGCAGATTTCATCCAGAGTATTGAGAACCTTTCACTATTCCCAAATTTTCAATGACAGATCATTTTTACTATTTGGTAGGTTTTTGTATGCTACGAATAAGGTATTGAAACAAATATTGAGCTACTGATTACTAATTAGCTGCTAGTAGCTACATGAAGAAGATAAAGATTACACACAAAGAATTTCTGCTTACAAACTTTTTAAAAGAGAAAAAAAATTCAAACATGTTATACAATCCTGGTCTTTCTTGCATCAGGTATGCTCTATTAACTAGTGCACCTGGAGTTAAAAAGTGCTAATTTTTAAACACGTAAACATTTCTGTGATTAGAAACTCAAAATAAAGGAACATTACAAAATATGTTTTTGCTAACTTGTTTTCATTTTTCTGTCTGAAGGCACTTTCAGAGAGCAGCTGGTTCAGAGAAGCATAAGCTTTTGCAGGCAGCAACCTACTTCATCTGAAATCTTTCTTCTATGTCTAATAGATGGCTCTGTCATATGTACCAAAGTTCACAGTTGTGTTAATTGTTTTTGTCTGCAATGGTTTTAGGTTCTTTGTACCAAAACTTGTGTGTTCATCTCAATAAGCAGACATCAAAACATCTCAAAGGTTATAATTGATTTACTTGGCAAGCTGAAAAAAATGTATCAAAATGCCACATTAAGCATTCCTCATTATCTTTTAGTGGCTTTTTTCTGCCTCAATGCAGGCTCCAGAAATCTCATAACATTCCTTATCAGGATTTTTCAATTTTACCAGACTACAATCTCTTTAAAACAGCTGCCTATTCTAGCCTCCTATTAAGTTGTCCACAATTTAGCTCACCACAGCCATTTGGACTGCTGCAGTCCCAGAGTTGTTACAAGCTACATGTGAAGTTTCCACAGTTCCATAACCCATTTAACAAGTGCCAACAGTGAAAAGACCCAACAGCATTATAGTGAAGTCAGGCATGTATGTTTTTCAACTGAAGCTATAAGCTCCTCTGCTTTTAACATGCGATTCGCGATGGTTGCAGAGGCCAGACTGGATGCAAACAATAGTGGATGGGCACTACTGACCTAGTCTTCAACTGTGAAAGGATGCTTGATCCAATGGCAGGCTTCCCTATCTTTTTGTAGATGCTATTTAGAGAGTGTGAGACAAAATCTTGGTTATGTACGTGTACTGTTCATCACAAGAAATGAGAGCAGATTTTTTAAAGCAATAATTTAAACTCCTCTTGCAAAAATATTCAGCTTGGTATATCAATCACTTGGCTGGGAAAAGAGTGTGCAGAAACAGAATTTCCAAAGCCCTGTTGATTTTTAAGACTCAAAAACAAGGAGAGGCATGGAAGCTATCTGTGTTTTTAAAAGGTGAATAGCAATAGTATAGGGGTGCAGCCAGATGCCCAGGGCAAAGCAGAAGCAGCGAATTCCAGCTGCCACTGCCATTGTGGAATATGGTAAATATGGTGAAAACACAAGAACCATGGAAAGGCAGTAAGTTTTATGTCTATTAACTTTTGTTTTTAGATATTCAGACTTTCTAATGCATTTTCCTTTCTTTTTCTAGGATTTTAAAAAAGCAGGCCACGTCCCAAAAATAATGAGGCTTTTTTGACAGTGACTATTCTCCATCTTGTTACACATGTTCTCATGAATCAGATTTTTAAGTTTAGAAACAGTCCCCAAGATGTGAAACTTTTAAGCTAATTCCAGCTCTTAAATTTTGAGATTACCCCAGCATCTAAGGGAGCTAGTCTCTGATTTCCACTAAGTTTCAATGAAAAATAAGGGCCCTGACTGCTACAAGCTGTTTGGAAATGCCCAACCTTAACTGTGGCTGTGATAAAAGCCAGGGAAAAGTAAAATTCTCAAGAGATTGGACCAGAGGTTCCCAACCACCGGGCCGCAGCCCAGTACTGGGCTGTAAAGGGTTGGCTACCAGTTTGTGGTATGAGCCCCCTACTCAGACCCCTGTCTGTCTGCCCAGGCAAGTGGTTTCTGCCACCAGCAGTCACATGCAGGGTTAAAGCTGGGTGACAGGGCATCCCTGTGAGGGAGGCAGCTAGCTCCATATGTGCCATCCCATCCCCATGCTGGTCCACAGTATGAAAAAGTTTTGGAACCACTGGATTAAACTGTGTACCTCTGCACATCTTGGTTGCAGAGAAATAGATATTTTGCAAATATATTTCTGGTAGAGAATGACCTTTCTGTAGAATGGGATGGCATCCTGCAGAGTCAAGACCTACAGTCAAGAATCAATACAACCCTTTTGGAGGTGGCTTGTTATATTTAATGGAGACCAAACAAACCAGTAAAATGTACATGATAAATCCATAATGCTATTTAAGTATCACTCAGTGCCACAGGGATTAAGAATCATTACTATTAAATGACCTGTCAAAATGGCAGGAACCCTTCAAAAAGCCAAGTAAATCTGCACCATATAGACTAACTAAATTGGAGATATATAAGCCTAAATTTTCACAAGTAGAGGGCTTACTTCATCAGAACAGGAAGTTTTTGTTCATTGTGAGGTCCAACATGCCAATTAAGCCTGGCATATAAAATAAAACTGTGCTTGTATAGTGAATATAAACATTGGAAAAGCCCGAATGTGTGACGAGGCTCTTTTAAAAACACATAAATAGACTATTATTCTTCTTGGTGAATTCTGGCCTTAAAAAAAAAAAAAAAAAAATCAAGAGCATCAATTGTTTCTCAAAGCTAGCAGTGTGCATTAGATAAGCCAATGATCGGATTGATTAAGGAAATAGTTATGTCCCTACAAACACTCCTGTGCAAATTTTCAACAAAGATATACTAAAATAAAATGTAAAATTGAATTTCTGACAACTTTAGCCACAAATCTTATCTGGAAGTAAGAGTACAGATCCCAGGCAGCTGACAATATTGCCTGATTAATCAACTGTAACCCTAAGTTGCCACATAGGCATAAAGCCCTGTGACAGAACAGGATGCAACTAAATCATATTATGAACTCTATCTTGGGACTGACCACACAAGTTCAGAAACATCAAAACAGCCTATTTTTCATCACATCACAGATAGGGGATATTCACTGAGGGAAATTCCTTGACGTCTTGATAAACTGTCACTCATAAGCCATCCTGACTGCAGCATCAAGCCATCAGCCTATCCCAATGGAAAAATGGACTTTCTACACAGGAAAATGCATAGAGTAGTGCAGTAAGCATAACTGATATGGGGGAGCCAAAGTTGACTACATGGTGTAGAAAATCCCACTTAAGAGCAAGATTCTGGATACTTGTACAAGGAGGATAAATTTGTTAAAATACTAAAGGATTTGTTAGAGACAGAGTAAGACAAAGTCAGCCCATCAAGCCTGAAGAATGTAAGAACTACAGAAGGGCTGAAAATGGAATAACGGAAAGTAAATATCACTGCATTGTTATTTCAGAAGATCTATAACTTAAGTGTTTTAAGAGGGAATCACTAGGGCTAGATGCTCCATGGCTTAGCCTGGGTTGCCTCAAATATGACAGGACTAGCTAGAAGGCCAGTGTGCCTACACAGCCTAGAACTGTTGGCAAGGCCACAGACACTGATTTTGGATTCTAAGGCAATAGTGCTTCATCAACTCTGGGAGCTTTGGAGTATTTTAGACCCAAATACCCACTAAAATCTATTCAGATCCAACTGGCTTGAAAGCATGTTTTACCAGCAAGTAGATTCATAGATTCATAGATGTTAGGGTCGGAAGGGACCTCAATAGATCATCAAGTCCGACCCCCTGCATAAGCAGGAAAGAGTGCTGGGTCTAAATGACCCCAGCTAGATACTCGTCTAACCTCCTCTTGAAGACCCCCAGGGTAGGGGAGAGCACCACCTCCCTTGGGAGCCCGTTCCAGACCTTGGCCACTCGAACTGTGAAGAAGTTCTTCCTAATGTCCAGTCTAAATCTGCTCTCTGCTAGTTTGTGGCCATTGTTTCTTGTAACCCCCGGGGGCGCCTTGGTGAATAAATACTCACCAATTCCCTTCTGTGCCCCCGTGATGAACTTATAGGCAGCCACAAGGTCGCCTCTCAACCTTCTCTTGCGGAGGCTGAAAAGGTCCAGTTTCTCTAGTCTCTCCTCGTAGGGCTTGGTCTGCAGGCCCTTGACCATACGAGTTGCCCTTCGCTGTACCCTCTCCAGGTTATCCGCATCCTTCTTGAAGTGTGGCGCCCAGAATTGCACGCAGTACTCCAACTGCGGTCTGACCAACGCCCTATAGAGGGGAAGTATCACCTCCCTGGACCTATTTGTCATGCATCTGCTGATGCACGATAAAGTGCCATTGGCTTTTCTGATGGCTTCGTCACACTGCCAACTCATGTTCAACTTGGAGTCCACTAGGACTCCAAGATCCCTTTCCACCTCCGTGCCACCCAGCAGGTCATTCCCTAGGCTGTAGGTGTGCTGGACATTTTTCCTCCCTAGGTGCAGCACTTTGCATTTCTCCTTGTTGAACTGCATCCTGTTGTTTTCTGCCCACTTGTCCAGCCTATCCAGGTCTGCCTGCAGCTGTTCCCTGCCCTCCGGCGTGTCCACTTCTCCCCATAGCTTTGTGTCATCTGCAAACTTGGACAGAGTACATTTCACTCCCACGTCCAAGTCGCTGATGAAGACATTAAAGAGTATCGGTCCAAGGACCGAACCCTGCGGGACCCCACTGCCCACACCCTTCCAGGTCGAGACCGACCCATCTACCATGACTCTTTGGGTGCGACCCTCTAGCCAATTCGCCACCCACCGAACTGTGCAGTCATCCACATCACAGCCTCTTAATTTGTTCACCAGTATGGGGTGGGATACCGTATCGAAGGCCTTCCTGAAGTCCAGGTATACGACATCCACCCCTCCTCCTGTGTCCAGGCGTTTCGTAACCTGGTCATAGAAAGAGACTAGGTTGGTCAGGCACGATCTGCCCGCCACAAACCCATGCTGGTTTCCCCTCAGCATAATTTGCCCTGCCGGGCTCTCACAAATGTGAGCCTTGATAATTTTTTCAAATACTTTACCAAGGATGGAGGTGAGACTGACCGGCCTATAGTTGCCCGGGTCCTCCTTCCTCCCCTTTTTGAAAATGGGGACCACGTTAGCCCTTTTCCAGTCCTCCGGGACTTGGCCCGTGCGCCACGAGCATTCGAATATTCCCGCCAGTGGCTCTGCAATGACGTCGGCCAGTGCCTTCAGCACCCTCGGATGGAGCCCATCCGGGCCTGCCGACTTAAAGGCATCCAGTTCTTCCAAATGACTCTGCACCACCTCAGGATCTACGCATGGAAGTCTGGCGCCTTGCTGCTGCCTCTCTACAACCCCAGTGAGAGACTTGTCGTGCCCCTCGCTTAGGAACACTGAGGCAAAGAACTCGTTGAGGAGTTCAGCCTTGTCCCCTCTATCTGTCACCAATTGCTTCTGCCCATTTAGCAGGGGTCCTATTCCTCCCTGGGCCTTCCTTTTACTCCCAATATATCTAAAAAACAATTTCTTGTTGTCCTTTACTTGGGTTGCCATCCTCAGCTCCATGGTAGCTTTGGCCCGCCTAACTGCCTCCCTACAAGCACGAGCAGAGGAGGTATATTCATCTTTAGTGATCTCACCCTGTTTCCACTTTTTATGTGCTCCCCTTTTGGCCCTTAGGCTGCCCTGGATTTCTCTGGTCAGCCATGGAAGCCTCCTGGCCCCTTTCCCTCTTTTGCCTCGCTCGGGGATCGTCTTGCTTTGTGCCCAAAGGATCGTTTCTTTTAGGCACAGCCACCCTTCTTGGGCACCCATCCCATCAAAACTCCTACTCTGCAGTGCTTCCTTGACTAATCGCCTGAGTGCAATGAGATCAGCTTTCCTAAAGTCTAGCACTTTCACCCTACTAGTTACCTTACCCACTCGCCGTCTTATGTTGAATTCTATCATAAGGTGATCACTGTCTCCCAGATAGCTACCGATTTGGAGGTCCCCTATCATGTCATCTCCCGTTGCCAATACCAGATCCAGTATGGCATTCCCCCTAGTGGGACCATGCACCTCCTGTGTCAGGTGGAGGTCCTGTACACAAGTTAGAAACCTGCGTGAGCGATGGGACCTTGCTGTCTGCGTCTCCCAGCAGATGTCCGGGTAGTTTAGGTCCCCCATGACTACTGCCTCTTTAGCTTTTATGGTCTCCGAGAGTTGCCTCAGGAGCCCCGCATCTATTTCTTCCCCTTGGTGTGGGGGTCTGTAACAGACCCCTACCACCTCTGTAACAGACCCCTACCACCATTAGGTTAATTCACAATCAACTAATGAAGTACAGAGATAGATTCTAACAAGCACAACAAAGAATCACACACTCTACAGTACGTACACATAAATATATCCATCTGTCTATACTTTTGTCATCCTTGGGCTACTGAAGTGAATTGGTTTATGTCTAGGTCCTTGAACAACTGCTACATTGTTTTAAATAATTCAATAGGGGAAAGATAACTTTTTCTTTTTTTTTTTTTAAATAGCCTACACTATGTTGGAATAAACATTTCATTCCCTGGAAAAAATGAAGTTTGAGGATATTAAGCTTTTGGAATAAATGATTTAATGTTCTCCTAACTGTAGAATATACTGTACAATAATTCTGACAAAAGGTGACTTATCTTTCTGGGACAGCTATCAAATTGCTTGTACAGCTTAAATACATGTTCCAAACTGTATGCATATAGGTATTAAAATCACAAGGTACCACTGAAAACGTCAAAATGTATCCCTTGTGTAACTCTATTGAAGCTGGGAGAATTATGCCAGAGAGAAATTTGTCACATTTATAGGCACATTTCAGTCCCTGTGACAGTAGAACAAAGGCCCCTCAGAAGCAAAACCTCTGCCAAAAATATAGGCGCTAGGGGACTAGCTACTTCTGAGGAAGTCATAGCTGGCTAATTCAAGCCTAAACAGAGATAGTGCTAAATTAAGAAAGAGATCCATCAATTCCATAACATTTCCAAGCACCCATAAGTGGGGTTCTGATGGAGGCAGATTTTAAAGATGCTCTCTCTGTGGATCATCCATTAAGTACAAGTCGTGTTTGTAGATGGGAGTGGGTGTCTTTAATAGTAACTGGGTCAGTACTTTCTTTGCCTGTACCAAATCCTACTGACGACCCCTGGCACATGTTATGTTAATGACATTAGAAATAGCAACATGCCACACATTCATTGAATTTATGGTGCCATAAAGTGGCAAACCAGTTGCCAAGATACTCAAGGAAGTGTGTAACATCTTTGTGGCTGGTACATATGGTGCCATAAACTGGGCATGGCATAATCCAATATCATATCAATGCCGGCAAACTGCTGACTGTCAGCATCAGAACCTGAGTAGCCACAGGTCTGGAATCTGACTGGGGGCTGCCCTGGTCCTGATGCGGACAATCATGTGGGCTTGCTGGGGGGACTAGGTACTTCAGAGACCCTTGCCCTGCAGCCCTCTTTTTTAAACCACCAGGTCCCAGCAAGCCTCAGGGCATGGGCAGTTCTGGAGACTGGGACTAGTTTTAAGTACCAACTGAGGCTGGGGCTGCCTGTTGCCATATCCAGATGCTCAGCTGAGCATCAGGATTCAGCACCAGACAGCCCTGGGGCCTGGGACAAAGCCACGCAATTGGCAGGACCAGGATGGATGCAGGTCTGGGTCCCCAAACCCAGCTGCCCCTGATGTTTCCTTAGAGGATTTGGGGATCCATTCAAGAATGGGAGTGCATCAGGGGATGGGGAAGCTTATCTTATTGTCAGCTTCTCACACCTAGCACCTTTTCAAAAGGGGTACATTCCACTAGGGATGAGGGATGAAGTAGCTTTGCCATCCCCAGCTGTACTTATCCATTTAAAGAGCCACCTAGCATGTACATTTGGGGATAGAAAGCTTTTCCATCCCCAGCCGCAGGTGCTTTTTAAAAGGCTCATGGTACAAGCAGCTAGGGATGGGGGAGCATCCCCATCCCCTACAACTTGCCTAATAGGCACATGTAGCAAGGGGATGGAGGAGCTACCCCATCCCCAGCTTCACCATGGGAGGCACCATGAGCCCCAAGTTGAAGAGGAGATGAAAAGGGTGGGTATCTGGGCGCAGAAGTTGGATTATTATATTTTTTTATGGGACAAACTCCTTTTGCACTTAGTGGATAACTGAAGTGCATCCTACAAACAACCAAGTTATCTGACCTGGGTATAGAAGTGATTCTATTGTCTCTAGTGGGCACAAGTACACCCATTATGGGAAAAGGGAAACATCTGTGCATCTCCAGAGGACAATACTACTCCTATAATGGGGGCACTTAGATACCCAGAGGCAACAATAGAATCCTCCTTACATTTTATTTGGGTATTTTAGAGTTAGTAGCAGTCTATTTTGGTTATCCCCGGACATAGCATTCTGCCCTAAACATTTATTCCAGTGCAATCAAGATTACACTGGAGGGGAAAAAAAGTAGCAGACAGGTGATGAAAACCTCCAAATATGGGTAATTTCACTCAGCCTAATGAAGAATTACCCTAAGAAAACCTGGAGAAATAACTCCACCACTATAATTTGCACCAATTTAAGCTCTCTCTGCCTGCTTCCATTCTGGGCTAGTCTCTTGGTAAATGAAAACAAGTTCTTACCAAATCCCCCTGCCTCCCAGTGGGCAAATCACTAATAGTATCCAGGATGTCATCTGTCTGGTCCTGATCCAAATGTAATTTACATTAGTATGCAAACCTAATTTAAATTGTGCCAGGTAAATGAATATCCACAAGTTCTGACACTCTTAAGACAAAAAAAAAACAGTTGAAATTGCTGTACTCAAGATAGTTTTTAAGACACAGAATGTTAAAAATGGAATTGTGTAAGCAGGATTCTCCAAGGAGAAAATAAAGCAAAGGAAATCATCAAGGGCAGAGACAGAAATTACACATAAACCTGTATAAGTTATCAGAAACTGGTTCAAATCTGTAACATAACAGAAGTTCAGTGCACATAAACTGCTTTCAAAATGGTCTAAATTGGTTTAAGATAAACCTGGATGTATATAATATCAGACTTAACTGATTTGGGTTAAATAAATTTATCGAATTTTTGCCCCAGATACCCTCCAGATTCAAGTTAACTCACAGTCCCCCAGCATCCCAGGATGCTTTGTACCTCCCCCACGACCCCCACCTCACCCCTGTCCCCACAGGGTGGGCAGGCTAGCCTTGACCCAAGCTGTCTTTACTTAGCCCAAGAGCAGATGTATGAAGTAGGGAAGACTTAAAAAAATTGTAATGTAATCTGTTCTGCTGTTAAGGTGCTAACCATGATGAGAGTCCAGGGGTGTATGCTCCTCAGCAAGAGTTCCTAGAGACTCCAAAAGAACTTAGCACCCTCACTGACTGCATTCACCTGAGCATGGACACCTTGAGCCACTAGTAGCTGTTTCTGGGGAACACCTGTGTTACGCACATTCTGGCACACAGCAGGTTACTCCAGGTGGCATAGGGGAGGTTGGGGCCAGCATTGGCCTGGCCCCAAAAGCCTTACCTGGGGTCCTGGGGGGCTCCTGGGGCTGCAGCAGTGATGATCCTGCTGCTCAGAGCCTGACTGGCAGCTAGGGCACGGCTCCAGCCAGGTAGGCTCTAGTGTGCAACTCCACTTTTTCTTTTGTGCAGGTTTTTTTGACCCCTGGATATCCAGGAACCAAAAATCCCTTCTACACTGCTCCCTTGCAGTGTGGAGAATAGCTGAATGTCCAGTATGTGGCACTGTAGATGCATCTATGGCACAACTGCACTCATCTGGATGTGGCCACAAAGTGCAGATTTCCATTCTACACAAGAGAGAGTGACTTGTTTATGTTAGTTTGAAGTTAAATAGAAATCAGGGCTAGGTAGAATCGTAGTGCATCTATACACTGCTCCAGGGTGGTGGGGAGCAGTTTAATTAGAGCTGCGCGTGCAGTGTCACATGTATTCAGTGTCCTGTGCTTCAAAATGGTGGCAGGGGTGCTTGAACTACATCTCATTCAACAAGTTTTAGTTAAAGCACCCCGTCACAATTTTGAAGTGTGGGGATACTGAATAGACATGACACGAATGCTGCTGGAGCACATTAAGATGTCCAACATGTGTATAGGTGCCCTTATAAATTAACTTATTCAAAGAGGCATGCAGCTTTCTCTGGCAACAGCCTTCTTTATCAGGTGCATGACCAGCCTTGAACTGTCCTTGCCCTCAAGCTTATATATATATCTCCATATATATATATTCCATAACGACTGACAGTCTGGCTCCTATAGAAAACAAAATAATGACTTGCTCTGTGCCTCTGAACTTTCCCCCCCTCAACTACTTAGAACTGGGCAAAAATCAAGCTCTTAACTTGTCCTTAATATCTAAATAGCCATAAATATTGTGCTTTTTATTTTATAAAGGGTCCTAAGAAGAAAGGTGACCCAGGAGAAAATAAAATAATTGTTAATATTAGGTGAGGCTTATAATGCAGCCTATTAAAATATAATCAAGATCAAATACACAGGATTAACTCTTGTAGAAGTGATTAGAAAATGATTTCTCTTCAAGAAGACTGAGACAGACATTAATGTTAGGTTGCCTTGTAGATCTGTATTGGCAGAGGAGCTGGACAGTGAGTGGATGACATTTCCTGATTTGGGTTCATGAAGTGTGGAAGATTACAAGACGTTTCACATAGATTTGCTCAAGTTGGAAGACTAATCAGCAAAAGAGAAACTCAAGGTAAAATAGAAGAAATACCCAAACACATTCACTAAAGAGGAATTGTGGGATTTTTAAAAGAAAAATACCCAACTATGATTCCAAATATATAGTATGATCTGTGTCAGCTTAACAAAAACACATTCAGATGATTTTCACAATTAAAATAGCATAATAAATATGAATAATGTGATGCCTTAACATAAAAAGAACAGTTAATTTGGAGTTCAAATGGTGACACCCTGACCTTTTAGAAATCTTAAGACAAGATCAAAAAAGGTGTCATTTTCTTTTGAAGTATTTAATTAAGTTGGTTGTTTTTTGGTTTTTTTGTTTTGGTTTTTTTTGCAATACATCTTATAAAGATATAGGGCCTTAAGATACAGCTGTTTTAATGGGTTTTACTTTGGCAGTCAGATACAATGGTGTAAAAGCTAGAAATCAGAATCAAGCCCTTTATCTCTTCTGTATTTTTGAACTATGGCATCTTTCTTGAATATGTTCTTAATCTTTTGTCACTGCTTCTAAAAGAGGCTGCATTATCCTTCTGTGCAAGTGAGCTCATCACTGTCTGCAAGCCAGTCAGGCTAAACTACAGATGATGTGGCAGTTGAAAAGACCAAAAGAAGACTATGAAAGATTCAGACTGGGTTTAATTAAAGTATTGGATGTGCCAGAAGGATGCACACTAATCATACACAGGCTATCAACTGTGCATCAGCCAAATCTGGATGGAAAAAAATAAAATGCAGCTCTTGGCCACTATTTCTAATCTTCTGGATCATATAATCTTCAAATAATCATGTGTATTTTCAAGACTTACAGCCTAAGTACACAACAAAAATACAGAAAAAGCAAGGTAATTTGGGACAGAAGGAAACAATCCAGGTAGGATGGTTTGCATGGGAGATCAGGCTGTCACAAAGAAAATATTCAGCAATGAAATAACAAGCCTGCCAACACAAAGATTACTTAGAGGGAAACAATAACTTTTGTGCACATTTTAAACTCGCATTAAGGCAAAGAGTTCATTAATACAATGGATGTATGGAAGTCTAGAAAACAAATACAAGTTAATATGACACTACAAAATTCCAGCTATCCTGTACCCACAGTGCTAATTGCATGTTTAAAAGAATGTTAAAACAAAATGACAAAGAAAAAAAAAATCCACAAAGTAGATACAATCAGACAGAGCTAAAAATCAGTGCCTACACATAAGAGTTAAATAAAATACATTTTATGATCTCCAAAAAAGTGACAGAAAAAAATGTCAAGGTAAGGCAGCCACTAATGGTGCTCTGCCAAAATCTGGCTGGAATGATCTAGTTGGGGATTATCCTATTTTGAGCAGCGGGTTGACTGCTGAGGTCCCTTCCAATCCTAATTTTCTGTGATTGTATGATTCTATGAAATCTAATTCTTTAATATATAGAAGTGAATTTAGATCCATATGTTTTCAGGACCCAAGCGCACAAATGGTGAGCAAACAGCAGAGTGGGAGTCCTTAATATTAAGATTTCCAACCGAGGAAGCTGTTTAAATAAGTACTTTTTTAATAATTATTTTTATCCCCATTATTTTAAAAGAAACTAGAAAAGGAAATACAAAGCTTCCTGCCAACATGCAGCCTTTTATTCTAAAACTTCCTGAAGTTCTTTACTAGCTATAGTTAGATAAGAGAGAAGGAGATTGGAAGACAGACAAGGAAGTAAGCTGAATAGGAATATTTGAAGCTTATTCAAATGAGTATTTATACTCCAACACCCCATTCTTATCATGACCCCATCTTTACTGCAATGGATTTTAGGATTTTGAACTCCCGACCAATATCTAGAGTACAGAAATAAGAGATACACGTTCCATATGAATAACCCTATCAGCTACTACTAGGATAGTTTTTTCATCCTATTTGCCAAAATGATAGTGTATTAGGCTAAGTACAGTCAAAAAGCCCAAGGCTGAATTGACTCAGTCTTTGCAGGTTAGTCTAAACTGCAGAGATAAAACTGAGAAACAAGTTGAACAGACATTCACTTCTGATTCAGGAAATGCAGCCATGTGCCTGCACTGGCTCAGGCGAGAAGCTGGGGGATAGTATAGCATGCTTCCTAGCCACTGCCAAAGGGAAGGGACTGAAGCTCCAAAGCTTTTCCCCCTTCCCTGCTTGAATGGAGGGGATGTGGCCAGGTCCCAGCCATGGGCTAGCACCTGGAGAGTGGCAATTTAAATCCCCTGGCTGAGTCTGCCTGGGAGGGGGGAGAATGGGGCAGCGCCTGCTAGGCTTCTGCCCCCCACCACACTCCCTGCTCAGGGGAGAGGGGGAGGGCAGCCCCTTTCAGGCTGAAGAGGGGGTGGGTGGGGAAAAAGGTAGTGCATTGAATTCATAGAAGCTTGAATAAGAATAGTCCTTTCTCTGAAGCAAGCATGTACTGAACACAGCAATTTGCAACCTCAAGCACACAATAAAGAACAACCAGAAACCTTCATCTAAGCTAAGACAGAGAGAGTAAAACTAGGAGTGTGCTGATAGAGACTTTTGAGGCTGATACTGATCTGATTTCTGATACTAGCCTGGCAGTGTGGAGAGCTTTCTCCAGCTGGTAAGTCTGGTGTGGTGGGAGGGGGAAGAGGAGAGGGAAGGGGCATGACAGGGCAGATCAAGAGCCCTGCAGGGAGGGAGGAGAGGGGCTGGAGCTGGGGCAGGGGTAAGCGCTGCCCAGCCAGGGTGGGGCAGGTGTGGGACAGAGCTGCAACTTGTCTGGGGGGTACAGGGTGGAGGGCAGCTCCCACAGCTGTATGCTGCTTGGCTGGGAGCCGCTGGTCCGACAGCTCATCCGGCACTCACCTGCTCATCCCATGCCTCCTGCCACTCGCCCAGGAGTGCGGGGTCGCATTCCCCCAGATCTGCACAGGGTGGGTTGAGGCTGGGGCTGCACAAAGATCTTCCCGTTGCGGTGGGGCTGTGCTGGGCCAGACAGCTACTGCACTGGGAGCAGGGGAGCTATGGTGAATTAGTGGCTGCAGCCCCCCTATAGTCCCCTCCCAGCGCAGCCCCACCCCGCCCCACCAGGAAGAGCCTGGTGCAGCCCCTGCCTCAGCCCACCCAGCACAGATCCGGGGTCACATGGCCCTCCCCCTGTCCTCTTGGACGAGCAGCAGCAGCAGTGGTGGGTGCCACGGGATGAGTAGGCGAGTGCCAGATGAGCAGCCGAACCAGCAGCATGTGGTGGGGGGAGCTGCGCCCCCCTCCTCATGCCCCTCAGACAAACTGTGGCTCTGCCCCATGCCCACCCCACCCAGGCAGTGCTTGCCCCTGCCCCAACCCTCTTCCCACCTTCCCACGGAGGGCCTTGACCTCCCCCCCCACACCCCTTCTCTTTCCCCTCCTCCCTTCCCCCAACACCAGACTTACAGCTGGAGGCAGCTCTCCTTGCTGCCTGTGCTGCACTGCAGCTGTGCATGCACAGGCCATTTATCAGCCAAATTATCGGCCTAATATGGCTGCTTTCCAATATATTACATTTTCTTTATATTGATGCTGATCTGATATCAGACGGGTTTATCAGTGCACTTCCAAGTAAAACGCAGTGAGAGCACACACAACTTAGTCTAACTTAAAATGGAATGTAATAAACCAAAAAGACAAGAGAAAGCTTTGCATAAGTCTTACATAATCCTGAAAACAAAGTGTCTCCTTACAGCCAGGTATACAGAAAGTCCTTCTTGGGGAATCAGCAGGTAGTCTTAGGTGCTGGACTGGAGATCACACAACCCTCATTCTCTACTTGAACTTGGGTTTTTACAGGTGCACGTGCACCCCCTTCTCCCTCTTGGGTGTTTTGACATTAGTATGTTTGTCACCTATAAAACCTTTGGCAAGACTCTGATGTATTCAGTGTCTTTTATGTCTTGTCTCTTTATTCTTGGCTCCCACCTTTTACAGGTTCTACTTTATAATGTAAATGTAGTTCTCTGCTTTCTTTGGTCACACCAGCCCAAACAGTCTGGGGCCCTCTCCTGTTCACCCGAAATAATTGTCCACCCCTGAACTAAGGGGAGAGCCGCTTACTGAGTTTTGGCAAGCCATCGAGGGCCACATGACAGGCAGCCAGGGGCAGATAAATATTAGTTTTCTAAAAATTTTAGGGGCCACATGGACCAGATAGAATGGCGTGGCAGGCTGCATCCAGCCCCCAGGCCTCATTTTGCCCACCCCTGCTTTAGTCTGTCTCCAGCATATAAATGTGATGAACGTGTCAGGTCTTTGCCAGCACCTCTCCCCTTTCAGTCTGGTCCTTCAGGGCTTGGCCCTGAGCTCACAGGTGGCAGGGGACCAGTTCAATTTCCCCCATGGTCTGGTGGAGCCGAGGAGAATTATGCCCTCTTCCCCTCCCCCTGTCAACTGCTTGCCTCAGTCTATGCCAGAGGTAGGAGAAGGTAGAGTCTACTGATCTCCTGCTGGCCCCCTATTTGCTGGTAGTCCCTTTCAGGCTGTCCCCCCACCCCGCCACCCTGAGCCCTGCCTAGAAGGGAAAGGCCAAGCCTGCTTTGGAACAGACAGCACAGCCCAGGCCAGGTTGGCAAAGCATCCTGGGTGGGGCGGGGGGTGGAGAATGGGACAGCAGACCCTCCCTCCAGCAACTGATAAGGTTCCTTCAAGTGGAAAAGAGCCCTATTGATCATCACAGGCAGGCAGAATTTGAGGAGGAATTTGGGATGATCAATATTGTTTAAATCTACAAACTTAGCAAGTTTGATGTGGAAAAAAACGTAGGTGAAATACATTGAATATGGAACCCCATGATACCATTTTTACAAAACCACTTCTTAGGCAAGCATCACACTTTAAATAATTGTGACTATCTATTGTACTCTAAGGGCAGGCTGTCATTACTGCACTGTCTCGTTTTCTTTACCTGGATACATTTCCACTCTATCATTCTATGCTCCTCAGATCAATCATACTGTTTGAAGGTGAAGTCAAAAGCTCAGGGCCCCATTATGTCCTCAAAGCACCAGAGATTTTATTAAAACAGTGAAGGAAGAAGAGAATGTCTCCAACTGTCTGGACTGATCCAAATACTAAAGCTTTAGCTATATTGTTTGCTCTAGTGTAAATATATATCAGTAACTATTTGCTTTCTATTTTCAGTGCATATTCAGCATGTGCATTGCATATTCCAGAGGTGGTGTGACAGTTAAGGAACCATGCACTGTTCACTTTTCTAATGAGTGCTTTTCCCTTTGGGCTTCCATAAAGCTATGATCCATGTTCATACAGTGACACCTGTATGCCCTGTGGAAATACATGAGTCATCCATCCTGTAAAAATCAGGCAATTAAAAATATGAATGTGCTCGTTTGTCTTGGTGTGCTTTCTCTCTCAGGGTTTCATGGCAAGTCCTGATGCTGAATACTTATGCTAAGGAATAAGTGACTATGAGAAGCTTTCTTACTTTCCTGCACAGGCCATCCACATCACTGGAGTCCGTGCAATGGGAGGAGAAGACTACTCAATGTTAGGATACTCTACTCTCCCTCTTGTACATGCAGCATCCAGAAGCTTTCCACCTCCCCCAGCTGTTCAGGCAAGCCCACTGGAGCAGAAAGGAAAGTTATATTTACTAGAAAGGGCTAGTGTAAATTAATCTCTTCCCCAGAGCAGGCAGAAACCAGATTGGCTACCTACACAGGCTAAACGGTTAATAGACAAATTATAATACATGGCCCCCAAACACGCTTAGAATACTTCCTGGATTTTCTAGGACCAAAAAACCTTCTTTTGATTACCTCCTCTGGTATCTCTTACAACACTCCTTTTGAGATAACTACATGCTGTCCTTTATTTCTACTGGATAAGAGAGTTAAAAATCTGGCCCTCGGCAACCATGGTTATGTAGGATCTACGTAGGATTGATAACATATTGGACAATGCTGAGAGATACCATGGTCCAGTACCAACCTGCTTATTAACTTTGCAATAGTGATAGTTAAAATAGTGCCAGTTATCTCTATAGAAGATTAGATGTAATTAAGATTAACTGGATATATATATTTTTTTTATAATACCAAAGGGGGAAACAAAATTCCAATCAATCAGCTCACTTCAGTCTCAATTTTTTTTTTTTTAACAATGTCTTAACCATGAAGTCTGTGTGCCCTGACAGCGGCTGAAAATACCCAACGTTTTTTTCAAAGGATACACAGACTGTGAGAGTAACCTCCCCAGTCTCTCCTACCTCAGAATGGCCTGATAAAACCAGGGCTTGGTCACCTTGATGCTTGCTGCCAAAGCTAGTCCAAGGGGCTGGAAAACATACATACCTGGATCCTATCAGGGAATTCAGAAAAAAAGCCACAAACACTTCTGTTCTCCTAGAAGCCTTGAGGTAAGATTTTTCAAAAGTACTTAGTACCCATAATTAAGGATCATTTTTTCAGAAGAGCTCAGCACTTCCACTGAGAGCAGAAATCCAAAAAAAAAAAAAAAAAGCTGGTCCTTAGCCTTGCACTACAGCTGCATTGTCTTCCCACATTCCCCAGAGTCCTGAAATTGAGCTCTGTAGTTCTAGGGACTCAGACAGGAAAAGGAGACCTATAGACACAGGATCATTCCCTTAAGGGAATTTTCAGGGTCAGCTGCCAAGGAGCTGGGTACTTGGGATGACTGCTGGTGGAGAAGTGCAGAACTTCTGCACATGTGGGTCCAGCATCCTGCTAATCTTCATGAGCCGTAAGGATTGTGGGAAGGCCTCACTTCTCATTCCTGTCTCCAGGATAACAGGGGGAAACAAATCTCCATGAATAAAACCTCAATATTATTTTTTCAACCTTCTACAGGACAAGGCGTTCAGGCTTTAATGTCATAATGCATTCTGCATATTCATAATTCATTCAGCTTTGCCATAAGTCAATGGCCATTGTCAGGTCTCATGTTTCATGGCTTCAGCTAGTCATCTGCAGAGGTTAGGAAGGACTTTTTGTACACTCAGTGTGTAATAACTGTATTCTGCTCTCCTCCTAGTCTTCTGAAGCATCCAGACACAGGACACCAGACACGGGAATCAGTGCTCTGGAGTGGTAAAGAAAATCTTTTTTTAGGGTTTGCATGCAGTGTCCTGTGGCTTTTCTGGACTTCCTCCTGTCTCTCTCCTACTCCCTTCACTTACTGTGCGCCAAAATAAAAAAATAAGGCAACATAGCCACTTTAGAGCAATCCTGAGCTCATGCCCACAGTGGCTCTCAGGCTCAGATGTGCTCACTGGGCACACACAGGGTCACTCTAAAAAGGTCTGTGACCTCATTCCTAGGACTTATAGTACATCAAGTAAATAAGGCAGGGCATGATTCTGTGCTTCCAGGGTTCAGCATGGAGGCATGCCCCTATTCACATGCTCTGGATCAAACTGTACAACAAGTTTCAGGTCACAACAGAATCATCTCCCAAATTAACCTAGTTGGAATCCTGAGTTTTTTGGGTTTCCCTCCTCCTTGCTCTGGAGCATAAGGCATGGATTGCCTTCACGTCTTATATAATCAGCTCACTGTTGCTAGAGAATCCCCAGCACTCTCAGTAACTAAGCATTTTCTTTTCTCTGCCTGTGACATGTGGCTATTTTGTCTCTGGGGGATTAAAAATGGTTTAGTTTAACTCTAATCCAAGTTATATGGCCCTATATATGGATAACCAGGTGAAATGTAATGGTCTGTGGGATATAAGTGATTAAAATAGACAATCTAATGGTGCCTCTGGCCTTAAATAAATATAAAAATCTAAGTGGCTTACTTATAGTTGAATGAGGAAGGGAAAAAAACAGTGGGTGTTTATACACATGCTCCAGGGGGCAAGGAGAGGGGGTAAGAGGTGGGAGAAGAGGGAGAGAGTGCTTTAGTTGGAGCAGCTCCTTAGACCTAAACACTGAGATCTTCCTTCATCCAACTCAATAAGAGTAAATTAGTCTGGGTGAACTAATTGGAGATAAATTACCTGCTTCCAAATTAAGGGAGAATACTTACCTTTTGCCTAACACCAGAGTAGATAAGGAACTTGATCAGGAAGTGGAAGACCTACATTCTAGGCCCACATCACCGCAATGGGATTTGAACCCGTATATCCTACTTCTCAGTAAAAATAAAAAGTATTTTCCATAATAACTCCACATACAGAGCTAAAGGCATCCCCTATTACTTTTGGTGAAGCTAGTCCACTGTTTGAAAAGAAGTTCAAGAACCATGATGCCTGACAGAAAGCAGAGAAGAAGAAGCCTGACTCTAGCTTAGTGGAGCAGACATTGCCCAAGGAGGAAAGGATTTCTGAGTTCTGCTCATAATGTTGTATATGTATTTTATCTAATGGTTATTTCATGTACCAGAGATCTCAGCATCAAGCCACGCTTGTCATAGACATTCTTCGTCGAAAAAAACAGGGAAAATCTCAGTGCTGACCCATCTGATCAGAGTAAGACCAGAAGATAGTTAAAAAGCAGATACACGGCCAAGCGGCTGTCCTGGATTGCCCTTCTGAGCATGCATAATAGGCCCATTCTACTCAACTAAGGAACCATTAAGGCTAAGAGAGTGGGGTATAAGGAAACTGGAGGACAAATCATAGTCTGCTTATTGGGCACCTTGGTGAGCTTACACATTCAAATTACATGACTTAAAGGGCAATTAAAATGTGAACAATCACAAGTTCAAGTTCATTAACATTAAGGGTTAAGGACCCTTTAGGAGTGTTAAAGTTATGCCACTTCAGGCAAGGGCTTTCTCCAAGTCCTCCTACCCAGCATAAATTACCTGCACTTCTGGCTGTTCCAAAGAGATGAAACAATCAAACTGCAATCCTCCAGCATCTGAGAAGGCACTGCTATCAGGTGGACCAGCTACCTATTTGGACTCTAGAGACCTGTCCTGACAGGTAGAAACAGCCAGGCAGCAAGTTAGTGGGGAGTAGGGGGAAAAGGGTGAAGGGAAGCAGGGGAAGAGTGCAGGAATTAAGAGGGGAAGAGGGAACAAGTAGGCGAGCAAGAAGCTGTGGGGCAGCTGCAAATGGGCCTGGAAGCTCCTTGAAGGGTATGGAATGAGATGCTGTGCTGCTGTAAGACCCAACAGAAGCAGTGTGGGCTCAATCTGAGCACACAGGGATCCACTTGGCCCACCTGCACACCTCCCACAATTGCTGGAAGCTCCCTGACCCCAACCCCCTACTCCCAAACACTTCCCCAGTGGGCAGCCATAGGGCAAGGCAGGGGGCAATCCAGGGTGACAAGTGATCTGTGCTCGATACCAAGTTCAGGTCAACAGAGGCACAATCCTGGAGCCTGAATTAGAGAGCTGGCAAGCAGCACAGGCATAGAGCAGACTTTACAGCTCTTAGCCATGTCCTGCTCACCAGCCTTCTAGCTGCAGCTCAAAGCAGTGCACTTTAGAAAGGGTATTAACTCTAAATATGTAAATGATCACAGCATATGCTAACTTGAAAATCACCTAAACTTCCTTACAGTCAGCACATGCTAATTGGAACATGTAACCTCATCCTAAGCTTAAGTACAGACAGTCAAAAAGACCAAGGCTGAATCAATTCAGTCTTTGCAGGTTAGTCTAAACTGCACAGATTAAATTGAAACAGAAGTGAACAGACATTTACCTTTGATTCAGGAAATGCAGCCACACGCCTGGACTGGCTCAAGCCAAAAGCCTGAAGGTGCTAGAGCACGGTTCCCTGACTGCGTATTCACTTCCTATTCCTGCTGCCCCCGAGGTCTCTGGGATTTGCAATGCAGATTTACAGCAGCAGGACTCTGCAGGGTTGCTCATCACTTCCTCTTCCTGGTGCCTCTGGGATTTGTAGTCTACAGTCACAGCTAGCAGTAAGTTTGCATGGGGTAAGGGGTGCTAAACCCTCCTTCCTGGTGCCAGACCCTAGCCAGGGTTCACATGGGAGGGGTGGCAGTCCCCCTCCCCCATAGACTGGGCTGCATACACAGCTGGGCTTGTCCCTCCTCACCTGCATGTCAGCTATGCCTCACTGCTCCACCTAGGGAGCAGAGGGGCTGAGCTAGCCCTGCCCTCTGGAGCAGACAGCATAGCCCAGCCCAGCCCAGCCCAGGGCTGGAAAGCATGCTGGGAGACTATGATTTAACTTGAACCAATAAGGGGCCTGGGACAGAAGTTTTTTAAACCAGTTTGACCCAAGTCAGTTAAGTCTGATACTACATTCAACCAGGTTTATCTGAAGCCAGTTTCAACCATTTTGAAACTGGTTTATATGCACTGACCTTCTGTTCTGTTACAGGTTTAAACCAGTTTCCAGTCACCTAAACCAGTTTGTATGTAACTTCTGTCCCTAGCCTAAGGGCCTATAATCAGGTTCCGCCTGCACCACCAATAAGGCACAAGGTGATCTAATGCACAATCCACACACCTCTTGCATTGCCAAACATTCATGGCAGGAGACATGATTATGGGACCTTGAATCAGATCCCATCATACCTTATTGCAGTTGTATGGGAAACATGATTACAGGCTCCCCCTGCACTGGTAAGAAGCAAGCTCCCAAAGCTGGGAGCCCCTCCAGCTGATGAGGCTCCCAGCCATGGGGTGCACCATACACTCCTATGGATGGGAGCCCCATGCGCCAATCCAGGCTCCCCACAGTGGGGAGACCACCACTGATGTAAATTCCCAGGTACAGGGGTGCTTCATTTACCCTCATGGCTGGGAGTGCCATCAGCTCCCAGCTGCGGGAGCACATGGTGGGAGCTCCAATCAGCTGACAAGGCTCCCAGCCCTGGTCATATGTTCAATTAATGGTGCAAGAGGAAGCAGCTAGAAAAGTCATTACACATTTTGTGGAGTAATTTATCGTGCCATTAGTTGATTGAACATGTGGCTGGATGACCACTAAAGGTGTGAAAACTGGTTAATCATGCAAGTGTAACCAGTATATGGGGCCTTACACACATACATATAACCCTATTGCAGCCTGCTCAAGCTCCTGAAAAAAAAAAAAGTAGAAACAGAAGGTGGAGGATAGTTCTTCCTTTTCCTTGCTGCTTTTTGTTATTTAGTTTTAAACTAAGGTGATGGTGTATTACACAAGTAGATGAATTATGCATTTTTCAGGGATCTGTGTAGGGCAGAACAGGATCAGATTAGACATCTAATAGGTAGAATAGGATTGCAGTTGAACTTGATACCCCAGCTTTTTGGCTGCTACAGGGGGTGGTATAGGATCACATTTAGTGACACAGAGGGATAAAAGCTCTGCAAGTGCCAAGAGGTCTTAGAGTTGTATAATTACTTGGGCCTTAATGTCTCTAACGTTGTATTTATCTTAGGCTGCAATAAACAGTAATGTTATTGGCAAAAGTGATATGCTTCATGCTGAACTATCACAGAAAAATCTCTGCTATTGCCTCTTGTAAACAGTTGAAATCCTGCAGTTGGGGATTTCTAACAACTTGGGAAAATCTATTAATTAAAGTGAGAAAGCCAGTGATCAAAGGCAATCCTTAAAAAAATAACAATGCTATTTTTATAAAAGGAAGTAAGGTCTGTGCTTTGTGGGAATATCTTTGGTCAGAAAGTATATTTAAAAACAAAAACCAAAACAACCCACCGTCCCCCTCCCCGAAGTTGGGAGGAAAGAATCATTAGTGCCAAAAAGCTTTGTATTGATTGGATGCAGTTGACCAGTTAATTGCATACTTAGAGCTGAATTCTTCAATCTGAATTAGAAGAGCTGATACATCACACAGTATTAAAGCATGGTTTCTTAATTACTAAAACTATTTTTTCCTTTATAAATAAGTGATTCAGTTTATCAAAAAGATTGCCCCCCCCTCCCCCCCAAACCCTCAGAGCAATGAGTGGAAATTATCCATTTAGCTAAAACATTTATAGGATTTTTAGACAGGGGCAGATCTAGGGAGTGTGGATATACCTACCTACCATCCCCACTGCTCCCAACTGACCCAGGTGTATGGGGAGTCACACAACTGTTCTTGCCATGCGTGCAGCTGTGCATGGTGCCAGGCTCAGCAGGGAACAGCAGCTGCGGCAGTGCATAGGTTCTTCCTGCATCTGCTCCCTGCCCACCCCTCTCCAACAGATATCTCCTTCTGGCCAGAAGCAGGCTCTAGAAGGAGGTATCATAGTACTTAGGGTCGGAAGGAACCTAAACAGATCATCAGGTCTGACCCCTTGCCATGGGAAGAAAAGGGGCTGAGATCATATCACCCCAGCCAAATATCTTTCCATGTGGTACATGTGCTGCTTTCACTCTTCCCTACCGACCCAGCTCCCCATACAACAGCTCCCCACAGACCTGAATAGAGCAGGGCAGAAGCATTTCTGGCCCCTTCTTTTCCTGGTGTCTCCCACTGATCCATGGGTTCCAACAATGTCTTGCCTCCATTTTCCTCCACAGTCTGAGGGGTGGTACAACAAACCCATCCTTGGTAAATCCTGGATCCATGGCTTTAGATGCATTCAAAAACAGTATTTTGAAAACAGTGAGCTTTCAGTTTCTTGAAAGAATAACGGGGCCAGATCCTCTCCCACCTATAAGTGGACTTCAGTGCTTAAGTATTATCTACAATTGATCTTCAGTGCCTAAGTATGATTCTGTTCCACCCCACTTAAGCACTGGAAAAGCTATTACACAAAGGGGTGGTTGGGTCCTACTCTCTATTTTTTGTAACTCATCTTTTGGATACATTGATTACGTGTTACTAAAAATAGATAAATTAATGCATTTTCAAGAACTTGAACAGGGGGGATTAGAAGTTACTCTTAGGTGCCTAAGTCCACTTAGATGCCCAATAGATGTAATATGATCTGTCTCGTAAGCTTTTGATTGTATGCTGTGACAGTTGTTATGTGGGCATCTGCTTTGATGGTGCAGGTTTTTTCTAACAAAATTGTTAAAAATACATGGGCCATATGCTCAACTTCTATAAAACAGCATCAACTTCATTGGCTTCCATGAAGCCTTGGCATTTTATGCCATTCATGTGTCTAGCCTTCTACTTGCATAACTGGTATCAGAGCTGTAATTAGATTTTAAACCATGCACAAGTCAGAACATTCAACAACAAATCTGAACAGCAACCTTAGCTCTGTCCACTTTCTCTGAAGATCAAATGTTATTGTCACAGTATAGAAACTTTATACTACTAAGGCCAGGTACAGACATTACATTTTTACCAGTTTAAGTGATTGGAAACTAGTCTGTACCAGTAACAAAACAGAAGTCTGGCATACACAGACTGGTTTAAAAATGGCAGAACCCAGTCTAACATGTGTCATCGTCCTCCCCTTTCCCCCACCAAAGGATGAATGTGTGTTCTGTTCACTACCAATCTAAACTACACCACTTACAGAAAACTACACAACTTAGATTGATTCCACTTCAGGTTTTTCAATGTCTGTACCTAGTGTGGGAGAGAAGATACAGAATATTTAACCAGAAGCCCTAGAATATCTTCAGCTATTCGGTATAAGCCTATAAATATTGCGATCTTATGTATAGAAAAATCTATCTTAGGGCACCAAGCTTTTACATAGGTACACAAGATTAAAATCTGGTCCAAGATGTATAACATACTTTTGAGAGCAGAAAAATAGCTACTATTCGAGCACAACCAATTAAACTGGTATAAACCTGTAACCATTCCAGTTTAATACAGTTTGCTCTGCATTTAAATTTGTGCATGACAGATCAGAATCTGGTATAATGTGGCCAACTGCATTTTGCAGTAGTGAAGAACTGTTTTTCTTCCAAGAAAAGGAGAAAGTCACCAGAACCTTTAAGCCTCCACAGAGGTATAGATTTACCATGTTTTCTGAAAGTCTCTATTGACACTCACTATGGGCTATTACTGTAGTCACTAACACAAGACAAGATTGACTCTCCTGGGCCACACTTCTTCCATAAATTTTATTCCTGACAAGAACAGCAAAGGCAACATCATCATCACTGGTGTTAGAACAGTCTAGGGAGACATGCTAGGAAACAATAAACATAGTATTAAAAAGCTTAAAACAGGAGCATTATCCACATTGAAGCAGTTCTGCTTCTGCTATACTGCTTCTACTTTCCATTTAAAGGCAGATAAATTCTCCATGACAGCTCCTAATAGCCTCTGCAGTTATTCACTGAACTGGTCATCAAATTACAGGGTAATAAAAGGATAACAACACTTGACTGACTAAATGAGGAGGTGGGACCTCCCAGTAAAAAAAACAAGCCATTTCACTTCTTTCCCTTTCTTTTGCTTATCCAGTAAAGTAACACAGTATAGCAACAACTAAATCACTAACGATTAGCACACCAATATATTGTTATGGCACTTAAATCACTCCCTGGAGCATACGTTATGGTAATTCTTCAAAGCTGAGCAGTGAAATTAAAAAAAATGCCTAGCCATTTTCTTTAAGTAGGAATAACAAAGTCCTAGTTTCTATGTAATACCATGGGGGTTTTTTGATTCCCCCTTTCCAGTTGATTAGAACTTAATACTATATATAAATTGCATTTCTGTCAAATGTTTTCTTGCTCATCAATTAATAGCTTGTTAAAATTTGGGCTGCCTTGTAGGAGGCCACCTACATACCTCCTGAAAATCTGAGGATTGCATCTGTGACTACATCCTTCACGACCTGCTTTCAGTCTGTTATCATCACAAAGAGAAACAGAAGATAAGATTTCTCCTTATGAAATTGACCAGAAATTGCCTGAATAACACTACCTCTCCCACGAGAACCAACCCAAAGAAAACCCACTTGCACACATGCGCATGCGCACACGTACATGTCTCCCCTCCCCCTCTCCCTGAATCACTATCCCACCCTTCCTTCAGTTTTCATAGAATCACAGAAAATGAGGGTTGGAAGGGACCTTAGGAGGACATCTAATCCAACCCCCTGCTCAAAGCAGGTCCATCCCAAACTAGGTCATTCCAGCCAAGGTTTTGTCAAGCCAGGTCTTAAAAATATCCAAGGATGGAGATTTCACAACCTGTCTGGATAACCTGCACCAGTGCTTTACTACCCTTCTCATGAGAAAGGCTTTCCTAATATCTAATCTCAACTTCCCTTGCTGCAACTTGAAACTACTGCTCCTTGTTCTGTCATCTGGCACCACTGAGAACAATTTTATTCAAGCAAGCCACATTAAAATTATTTAGGATTTCATGAGGAACTCAGAAAGTTTAAGCTAAATATTATAGTTTAAGCTAAATATTATATGAAAGTTACTAAAAGAAAAGAAACAGACATCTAGTGGCCAGATTTTATTCCACTTATTAGGCATGTAAGTGGATTTAGGCTTCTAAGGGAACCTATACATATGCCGGATGTCTGCTCTGTGTGCTAATTAGCACTCATCAGAGAAGGCTCAATTAATCAAGTCTGCTGGAGTGTACTAATTAGTATGCTCCAGCAGCCTCCACATCATGTGTATTCAGCATGCCTGTGCTTCAAAATGGCAGTGGAGAGCTTTAACTAAAGCTCATCTTTTTGAAGCACAGGATGCTGGATACACAATGCTGCTTTTGGAGCTGCTCCAATTAAAACATCTCCCCTCCACCCCAGGCACATGTAAAGATGCCCTAAGTGCCATTTTATTCCACCTTGTTCTAGTCCCTGAAAAACAGTTAATTCACAAGTTGGGTAGGTCCTCCTCCTCCTGCTTTTTCATGACTCAATCTCAAGGTTATGCCAGCTTGTTACAAATAGTAGAGACATTAATGGATTTTCAGGGGTTTGAGCAAGATGTAATGGGATCACACTTATAAGCCTAAATCCACGCAGGCACCCAATAGTTGGAAGAAAAGCTGACCCTAGATGCACAGTAAATTGAGATCACTCCACATAGGGCCTTTTGCACTGGGTACACACATAAAAGGCAAAGAACACAAGTACGCTGACTCTAAACAACTTTCAATGGGAGAAACAACATTCTTCCCTTAACCAATTTAAATCAATTTAGTAAAAGTAGAGCAAACCACTGTGTGAATGATGATTTAGTCTTCTCTCATCCTGTAGCTGCTTTACATTGTTTGGGAAATGATTTAGTATAAATACTTTTTAAATTGTCCTTGTTTAAAATGAAATGAGTGTCCCGATAAAGGCCTGAACTATTTTTTACTAAATTGGCTTATAACTACACTTTCAGTTCAAGTAGTACAACTTTTCTTATGCATCCACTTAGTGGGGTTATTTTATACTGTGCCAACAACAAGGATAATTCTACTTTTTTGTGTTACCACTGTAAACAATAAAAAAAGAAACTTAAGAGAAATTACTGCTAAAACTACAATCGGGGGGAAATTAGGGATCTCTCTCTTGGAGATTCGAGAATACTCAACACTGAACTGGATTTAATTTCCCAAATCACTTTACTTGAGGGGCATGGTGAATATACATAGTTAAAATAAAACAATTTATCACATCTGCTCCAGCTCAAATTGGATTGAGGCAACGTTAAAGAAGAATTTTATGTGTTCTACATAAAAATGTTATTATTGTTCAATGAGGTAAGATTGGAATGCACATTTTGGTTTACTGCAATTGGCATTCTACTAATAATTGTTCTTTTGAAAAGAAAAATCTGGAGTTGAAGATTCTTGAGGATGTTTAATATATGTTTTATACATATTCCCTGCCCCCCATCATGAATTGCATAAAGTATGTAGATCTTTAAAAGTGATGCATAAACTGTAACATATTTATTCTACTTTGCAAAGTCTTTGAAATATAATATGCAAAAATTTTTTATTAAGGCAAATATAAACTCACTTTCCTTTTCACTTGCCACCTTTAATTTTTATTGGCTTATCTCCATCTTTGAGAGCTATAAGCAATCCTGTTCTACAAAGGAGTCAGAATATTATTTTCCATTTATGAACATTGTTAGAAATATGAAATTGTCCAACTTTGCTTAATTTGGTATTTCACTGGACATTTGATCAGATTAATAATTTTAAAAAATTGCATCCGTATGCATTTCTTCCAAATGATTGGGCGAGAGAAACCAAGGCAATGTTTTCTAATTACCTTAATACTTAGAAATTATAAAATGGGACTTTTCTCTCTAATTCTGCAACTATATTTTACAGAACAGAATTATTCAAGTGCTAGCATCTGCAAAAATATATTTGAAATTGTAGTCTCTTCATCATCTGTCTTTCAACTTGTTTTAAATCATTTTAGCAAAGATAAAGACAGTCATTGAAATTATCCTGGCAAGTTTCTTCTGCAGTGGTTCTAACGAACCCACAGTATTTTATTACATTATTCTGGTCCATATTATTTTACTGACTACAGAACACAACACAGTAAAAATATCTCATCATTAGCAGTGAAGACATTTCTGACAAGCTGTATGCACATATATCAAAATGAAAAAGAAAAGGAAAAGAATGCGCTGATGACTCATTATATGGTAGGGCACTTTCTTTTGAGTCAAGCAGTGTCTCAGTTTGATGCTCTGTGCTGCTGGAGGCACGGTCTTTCATGTCAGATATGCAATTGTTGTCCGAAGTGCATAATTGTAGCTGGTTCTACGACACTTTTCAGAATTAAGGAAAATAAAAGTCCAGCATTTTGGCCAAATTCCAAATCAGGAAATTACATTTAGTCCTCAAAAAAAATCTTATTTAATTACAAGTTTGTTTCTTTGTTTAAAGTTACACAGTTTGGGTGTTAACAGTGGGAAACTGAAATAGAATGTCCACTGTCAAAGTTATTCCATTGCAGCGACGTATGTGTGGAGTTGTAAAGCTCTTTGGAGCAATCCAGGATATATAGAATACTGGTTTTAATCCAATAAAATGAAAAAGACAACCTTCTCCCTCCTCCTCCCTCCCCCATTCAATTTTCCATCACAGTTATAAAACAGTCATTTTGCTTCATAAACAGTACATATTTACCATGGCATCCTAAAGCAAATCAACGCATCAATAGAAATAAAAAGCAGATGAGGCAGCATTTCAAGACAGTGCCTATAGACGGCAATGAAGAATAGATTCTACAGTGTCTTTTTTACAGTAACATTTTATCCAACTTAGAATGAGTGATCCCACAAACACAAAATATGGGCCATAAGAGGGATAGATTCTGTCCTATTAGATGCATAAGTGGACTAACTGCAATTCTATCCCAACCTGCTTGAGTCCCTGGGAAAAAAAAAAGAATCTATTACAGCATCTGTCACCATCTAACCCTTAAAAATGAGTCACAAATAGGAGGACTCACCCACCTCTTCTATTAAGAGTTTTTAAGGGACTTAGGGTGGAATTGGATTGCATTTTGGTGCCCAAGTCCCCTTATGTGTCTAACTGATCAAGTAGAATCGGTCCCATGCGTTCAGTGTACGCTGTGGTCACTGCTCAGACTAAAATAAAAACACAGATACAGTTGTCTAGAACTTTCACCACAGTTCTAGCAATGTTAAATTGATCACGACTGTAACTTCTAATAATGCTAATTTTGAGATAAATGGGAAAAGTTCAAGCCAGAACATTTAAGTCACTATGCTAAAAGGGGATAAGGAAGAAAAAGATTGTCTGTGCTCCAGCTGCTAGTCAAAGAGCATTCTGAGCCAGCATAGCTTACTGTGGGAAGTAGATCTTCTCCCAGTTTAGTTGGATATTCTAGTCATTGGGAAATACCATCTCTTTTTTTTTTTTATAATCCCTTAAAACAATCTTGAGTTCTTGACCGGACAGTATCACAACCTCTCATGTAGGATAAGTAACATTCTCACTGACCAAACTGCTTTGCAGCAAGCTCCAAGTGAACTTGGAGACTCATCCAATAAAATACATTCTGCAGAATCGGATTGGACCATGTGAGCACTGGTGTATAGACTGCTGTATTTATGCAGACCAGCCTGGAAACAAATGCATGTTGAAAGAAAAAGATCTACAATGTTTGTTATCGCAGAAGAAATATATTAACCATCTCTTGCTATGCACTGAAACAGGACTAAGTAGTAGGAGGGATGTGTGGTATGGCTCCTTTTAATTTTGCCTCTTTACACATCAGAAGTTCAGCTCACCTCAGATTAATAAAAACAAAGAAAGCAGTGCCACTTAAGTTCTCCAAAAATAGGGACTTGGCTTTAAATATCATCATTTACATCAGTCAGAGGAATAATCACATAAATAAGAATTTATGAATAATTAATTCATGCTGCTATCACATTAGCACTGTACTATTTTTAATTTATGGGGGCCATGATTGTGTCATTATTAACTTGAGACAGGGAAAGTACAGCAATTACGGAGCTGATTGATTGATAAATCATTTTATAAGAATACAGAGATTGATTCATGAAGAATTTCACATGCACACAGAGGTCTTACTGCAATGTGCTCAGATAACAACAACAAAAAATCATCTGTTGGAAAGGATGACCTTAATCATAATAAAAAGATAAATGCCAGACAAATTTAAACAAAGGTTGCTAATGCTATTTTAACCAGAGACAAATTATTTCTTCTTTTCACAAGAGATGGGATGCAATCCAAATTCTGCTGCAGCTGCCATAATCTGCTGAACACTTAAAATTCAATAGCAAGAAAAGAGCTTGGCTGAAGTGCTTTAGTAATGATACTTCTCTGTGAAGAGCAATTGAAACTTTCAAAGCACTCAAAATGTGCCCATCTCCAAGTTCACAGTGCTCCTGTGAAAATGCAGCACATCCTTTTGAAAGTTTCATTGAAGTTAGGCATTATAGGTGTTTTCCCTCCCCCTTCCTTGATGCCTAGATACCTGAAAAAATTCAGAGCAGTTTTCCAAGGTGCCTTTTGTATACTCAAGCATCTTCACGTGGTATTTCTCTACACTCAAAAATCTGGGTACCCAAGTACTGGCAAGAAACTCAGCGATGGTGACCATAATTAACTAAAGAATAAGCTGACATTGAATAAAGGCATTTAGAAATCAAACTGAATGCAAATTTATGAAGCATTGGGCCATTCAGGAATGATGTGTGGTGTATGTTCTGCATGGTTGCTAATTGATATCTAGGTGGGAAGAGCAATGCCCAAATAAATCCTTTCCTTTTCAGACTTCCAAAGAACAAAAGTCATCATTCTAAAGGTGAACACATCTGAAGTCATTATGGGAGGGTAAAGAAAGTGAGGGAAGCCAAATGAAAACAGAGGGTAAAAAAAATATTGATCTGGGGAAGAGAAAGAGAGACACCATAATAGCAGGGAGAAGAGTAGGTAGGAAAGTGAAAACACGTCATGTAGAGAAAAAGGGAGCAACAAGAGATGGATGGATGGACAGATAGGGAAATAGGAAAACAAGGGACATATAGATGGCATGCTGGATTAGAGGCAGGTATAGATCTACTACAAACAGGGAGAGAGCCCCTACCCACAAAGGCAAGGAAACATTGGTCTATACAAGTCCATGGAAACAGACAAACCAAACTTTAAAAACAACACTACAGCATACAGCACAGTGAGGAACATCTGTTAGAAGAATTTTGAAAATACTTTTTTATTATTATTATTATTTACTCTCTGCAAAAGACACACACAAGATAGCAAGCAGTGATATAACTACTAACGTATCGTGCCTCATGATCTGGGAGCCTGGTTTTCTCTGATTTAAAAAAAATCCCTAATTTTCAGATTAAAACAAGTAACCCCAAATCCACATTTTTCCATGATTAAAATGAAACACCACTGTCTGTATATTAGTGGTGTTTCATTTTAATCATGGAATAATATGGATTTGGGGTTACTTGTTTTAGTCCAAAAAATTGGGATTTTTTTATTTTTTTTTAAATCAGAGAAAGCCAGGATCCCTGCTCATGATTATGCCCCAGCTTGGTACATGGAAGAAAGACTTGGAAATTTTCTGGAGGGAAAAAAACAAACAAACAAGCAGATTTTCACAAATCACAGCACTGGTTTACCAAAACCCACCCATTTAACAGAACTGCATGCGGTACTGTTGACAAAAAGTAATTAAATTGTAGTAATAATAAAAGAGGGAAACATGAGAGGCCCTTACCTGAGACTTCTGAATAAGCGCAGTGGTTTTTAACCTTTGGTCATTTGCAGATCCCTAAAAAGTTTTGAATGGAGGTGTGGGTCCCTTTGAATTACAAGTGTGGGTATTCACATACTTTTGATCGATCATAGTCATCTTTTGCAGAGCCCTTACACATAGACCCACAGGAGTCTGAAGACCATAGGTTGAAAACCACCGATCCAGTGGTTAGCCTGATCACTAGATGGTCTGTGAGAGACAAATAAGTCTCTATTTTAGACTGAAACCAGGAAGTGAACCTCTTATTTCTCCTTTGTTAGGAACTTCTATATTCTGTACTGGGACAAAAACAGGTTTCTGCAACCTCAAAAACATCTGAGGAATGGGGAAAATTATTTCCCTCCCCATTCTAATTAAAGGTTCCAAATTTTACCAACTAATTAGAGACAGAGGGACCTCCAGGAACTTTACAGCCTCCTTTTTATTCACGAAAGTGGTGACATTCCAAGTCAGACAGTCCTAAACACAGCAATTCTATGTAAGATTAGTGACATGTGAACTGCTGCAAATTTCTACCCCTACTTAAAAGGGTCAGCAATATGCTTTTTCTCTTGTACTATAGGTTAGGGTTGTACTAATGCAATTTCAATCTATCATTATTCCAGTACACATGGAAAACCCTTTACAGTAATGAAACCAGTCTTATAATATCAATAGCTTCTACACAAATGTGTGCACAAGCTAAACTACTATAAATATTCTGACATAAAAGAATGAGGTTGAATGATGAAGAGGAAGACAGGCTTATTTTGACATCAGGAAGACAAACCAAAGTAAAAGACAATTTTCTTCAGGAAATTATTATGAAGCTTAGTTCTGGAGCCTAATTGGAAACTTGTATGTCAAATCTCATTTAGAGATACTGTTATTGCTTCAAAATTATAGGAAACATTCCCATCCCTCTAGAAGCTTGAAGAGTACTTGATTATCCTTTTCTCTTCTCTTTTTGACTCCTCCCTCCTCCCCCAAGCAGTGTTTCATCACTAAATATGAAGTTTTAGTTACAGTGGGGAATCATGAAATGTCTTTTTCCTTTTGGGTGCAAAGAAGCTAAACTAACCAATAAATGCAAGTCACAATTCTTTGACTGTCTAAGACAGCATGAAATATAGGGCATTACTATCTCATGGGTTTTGCCCTGCCATCTCTAACATAACAAGTAATGTGTAAGGTTAAATAGAAACAGATGTGAAACATGGTTTCAAACTGTTTAAATGAGGTTTAATTTATACATTAACAATTTTTTGGAGATAGGTCTCTAACCATGGTTAGCATGGTATGGTTTGGGATAAACCTCCTCAAAGGCTGGGGAGAGTAGTATAATTAACACTTTTTAAGATAGTTTAAGGCAACTTTAGTTTAAATAGGTAACTTTATGGAACCAAGTAGCTGAAACACTAGCAGCCCCTATCATGCACACAGGCACGCATTACTATCAATAAAAAGGTACGTACAAAACATGAGGATGGAGAGATTTTATTAGTTTCTGTGAAGGTTTGTGCATCTGTATTAAGAAAAAAAAGTTTAGAAAAATTAGCCATTATAGATGCACAAGCATCTACAGATGCACTGAAGGCATATCTCTGAGAAAAGTTAAGGCTCTGGGCTGAATCTTGGCTGAAAGTTGTTTGGAACTGAGCAGAGACACTGTTATCATGTGGTTCCTGCTTATTATGAAAGGATACATTATGGATTCTTTATAAAGAGAGAGAAGTTAAACACAGGAACTGTAGATGTTTCAAAAATGATTTAAACAGCAGAAAGGACTGAGAAAGGACTTATTCTTTATAACTGCAGTTGCTGCTCCAACTTTCCCACCCTCATATGGCAAGACAGATCAATGAGACTACCAGCAATGTATGCACCCTGGATTAATGACTTTCCGTGAAATAAGGAAACCTAGAAAAAGTTTGACCAACTTTGATCAGGCTAATTAAGGCAAGCTATAACAAGGACTTTGCGAGCTAAGAAATCATTCTGAGAAGGATATACAAGGATTAGAGGCCAAAAAGTCAATTGACTAGATGTGATATTGGACCCCCAGAAGATGCTGGTAAGAAGACATTTATAAGGGTTTCCATCATCCCAACTCAAATAATGCAAAAACCTCATCTTTAATGGAAATTTTCACTGAAAGGCTTATTTGGCTCAGTTAAACATACTGGCCCGAATGAAAGCCTAGGAAGGCAGATTAAGGGGGGGGGGGGGGGGGGGGGGGGCAGGTCCTAGCAGCTGTTTTGAGAAGTCAGAAGCTATGAATCATTTGATCTAACAAACATTTTGCTTGTTTCATGTTTATTTGTGGTCAAGCCAATCCCTACAAAAAATAAGCATTTGAGAGTTAAATTCAGCAGCTTGTTTTGACTTGCTAAGTGTTGTACACTTATATTAACTCCTACCTCACATGAAAGAGATTTTGCACTTGTGGAGGACAGTATTAACAACACCAGCTCAATATATGCGAGCAGTCAAAAACACAAATGATATTTTAGGGATTAAGAAGAGAAATGTAAACAAATTAACAATATGCCCTTTATAGACCTATAGTGCATTCAGACCTTGAATTCTGCATGGAGTTTTGTTTCCCTTTTCAAAAAGGGTATAGAAAAGGGTAGAGGAGATATAGAGAAGGACAAGAACCTAAAGGATTGAGGAAAAAAATGCTTTCAGAGCAGAACAAGATCTGTTCAGGAACATGTGTCTGGTCACTCCCAGTCCTATGGAGTATAGTTTCTTGCATTCACAGGTAACATTTGGTCCAATGAGGTATGTAAAAGCATCCACTTTTGCCCCTATTGAGATTTTGCAAAACACTCAAGCACTATTATACAAAGAGAAAACAAAACAACTCCATGCCACAAGAAAAGAACAAGAGACAAAGGTACCACAAATACATTAGCAGCTGCAGCAGTAGCTGATTTGTTCAGTATAATACGCTCAAGGGATCACAGAGAAAGGGTAAACACCCAAAACCAAATCTATCAATTTACTTTGACTACAAGCACATAAGCAAGACCCATGAAGACAGGCTTCTTAGTGTTTTCAAGGAAGCCCTATGCATATCCTAGCCACTCTTCCACTATGCCTAATGGCCACAGTATCAGAGGAAGGGAAAAAGAAACACAAAAGCCTGAATTTGCTATTAGGAAAAAAGAAGTCTTTTTAGCCCTTGCAGCTCTGATGTATGTGATTACCAGACTCTTCCCAGTTATACAAAGAATTTACAAGGAGATGAGTTATGAACCAGGTTTGGCTGGCTCATGGGGATATCAAATACTTGAATAATCCTCCGCTCTGTATATAGATAAGGGTATAAACAGTCTTGTAGAGTGAGAGGTTAACCAAGTATCTGGGCCTTGGGGAAAACCAGATCAGTAATCAAGGCCAAAGGGAACAAAACTCAGTAGTCAGACTCACATTACTAATCCAAAATGGTATATATGCTTATCTGTATTAATATTTCAGGTCAGGAGTGGAGAGGCCCAGATGATGTGTATAACCAAACAAGCAGAAGTGAGGTAGGGAGTCCAGGTCTGGTGCAAGACAGAGGCAAGGCTGAGCTGGTACAGATGCATTCAAACCACTGAGTGACCAAAGCCCAAGTGAAGGACTAGCTCTGCAGCCAGTCAGCCCAGCGCTTGCAGCTAGTGCTGCTCTAGATTGTCCTCTAATACTCCGAGTATTTCTCCAAGATTTCCCAGTTGTATGTTATCCCTGCTATAAACTTAATAAAATCCACCTTGAAATATTCCAAGTGCCTTGCCCCTTCACTAATTCAACTGAAAGGTCTTTCCAGAGTGTCACTTCCCTGGAAATTAGAAAAACTTTTCCAACCATGAATCTACATTTTTTCAGGACCAACTCATAGCCATTTGTTCTGGCACCACTATTATCTTTTTTCTTAAGAGGCCCTTCTTCTTCTCTGATTTTTATTTCTCAAATGTATTTATAAATACATTCTTTCTCAATCTTTATTTTCTTAGCCAAGATCTTATTATCTCTCCTCTTAAGATGAGTTCTCCAGTCCCCTGTTCATCTTAGTACACTTTTTTGTACCCATTCCAGTTAAAGTGAATCTTTTTCAACAAAGGTGACTAGAATGGAATACAACATTCTCAATGGGGTCTCCCAAATTTTTCCTGTCTCTCTTCTGATGATATTTTACCTAGTATGCTATACAAACAAAATACCATTTTCATATCTGTATTTCATTGGTCACTCAATCATTGTACAATTGATCAATATAAGCAAATTCATCTCTCCTTCTAGTTGATGACCCCCCTGCTTATTGCCAGAGTTCTTGATATTATTTCCTCAGTAGATTACTTTGTAGTTTGTACTGTTACACTTCATACTATTTCCATTACTCCACTCTGTAGAGTTATCTAATTTCTCTGAAGGATAATCCAATCCTCTTCTACTTTGGCATCATTTCCTAACTTTGTATCACCTGCAAATTTCCTATGTTTACATATTGTTCTGGTAACAAGGCTGCCAGTAAAGGTATTAACCAGAATGTTTTC
The DNA here is from genome assembly GCF_030867095.1 of Alligator mississippiensis. NCBI lineage: Eukaryota > Metazoa > Chordata > Crocodylia > Alligatoridae > Alligator > Alligator mississippiensis. Next base: position 369,746,161 of record NC_081824.1, read on the forward strand.
CCCAAAAAAACAATTATTAAGGAATACCATTGGTAATTTCTCTCCAATACAATAACGTCCCTGTCAGTATAAGCCATCATAGTCTTTGGGTGCAGACCTGACAATTTTCACACAATCTGGCCACAAATAGAGGTTTATAGCTGTGACCAAACACAAGTACATAGCTTCAGACAGTTTTAAAAATGGCTGATTGGATGAAAATCTGAGCCCTCATTACATGAGGAGTCAGATGAAGATCTTTCAAAATAGAGTGTCTTCTGTAACTTCTGTCTGCACTGGCTGCCATCCTATTACTGTTTTCAGAATTGGACCAGGGAAAGGGAGTGGAGGGCAGTCTAGGGGCTTTCAGTCCTTTCTGGAGGGTGGGACAGGTGTATTGAGGTGTGGGGGGTTCCAATTTACCTACCCCATCCTCCAGCGCTGGCTGGGGAACCCCTAGAAAAAGCTCTTTTTGCTCCCTTTCCCCCCTCCCATTCTGAAACAGGGACAGGCAGGGAGAGAGGAGGGGACATTGCTAGGGTAAACCAGCTGAAGGCTGGCAGCCAGCAGGTAGATTCCCCTCTCTCTTAGAACCAACAGCGAATTTCTGTTTGGTCTGGGGGGATCATTGTAACTCAGAATGCTTCCTGCAAACTGCCCTCAGTTACAGTGGGAAGTTGCACTTTTCTCTGCACCTTTTATTATAGCCTACAAATATAGTATTAATTCCAGAGCTGGTTTAAGTTAAGAATTTCCCATGAAGCATAATATAAAATGTTCTGCTTAAATCTTTTAAATCTAAATGTTACATGTATCATATTGCCCTTGACTAAAAAGTCAGTTATCCTCTCACAGGACAATATTAGTTTAATCGGATGCCTGATATAATCTTCCTTGAATAAAGCCATGTTGCATTTTATCTCTCTTTCTGCTTACCCTGCAATTATTTTCTTTCAGTACCATTCTAAAATCTTGCAGAGTATTGAAATCAGGTTAATGGATCTGTATCTGCCTGTCTCATCTCTTCTCTCCCCACTTCCACATTTTAAACATAAACACCATGTTATTCTCCAAACATAGAATCATCTCTCTAAATCGACAGATTCATTTAAGATTCATGTTACAGGAATTTGTATTTCAGGAATCAGCTCTTTCACTGTTCTGGGATGGAGATTATCCAAGCCCCAAAATGTCATTACTGTAGTAGGAGTTTTGCTTCAGTATCAAATATAGGAGTAAATGCCATGACTATATATTTGTTCCCATGAGGTACCCTACCATTATCCTCATATCTTTGTCCTTATTAAAAACAGATAAACATGTAATTTAGTCTTTGGTTTACACCTACGTGATTCTTCATCTCCATCCCATCTCCAGTATATTGCAGCCCTGTTTCTTTCTACTTAATTTCCAGACAAATATTTCTAATTTATGTAAACCTTTTTTTTTTCTTTTAAATTGATAGCTTTGGTTCATGCAATAAATGTGCTACATATGAGAGCCTTACAGAGAGGTCATTGTATGACACATTCATTCTGCTTACTCTACCCGAATGATGATAAAACTCTATAAAACAATCCAATACATTTACACATGGTTTGTGATGAATCCAAAGAGTACACGTTGTTTCAGAGGTCATCACAATTTTGCACAGGATTTGAGCTGAAAAAAGTAAGTACACATAGAATGCCTTCTGTAGAATGGTCAGACTCTCCATACCTGCACAGGGGGGTACAATTGTAGGATGTTAGTATCTGTGGTTTTTATTTGTTTCTGCTAAGATTATATGTCATAGATACCCAAAAGGAGCACTTGCTTGGAATTTCCAGCCTCAATCTTTTGGAGTACCCCTAATGTCAGACCAGGCATAGGTCCTAGAATAGGTAAGACCCTGGACTCAAAAACCCAAGCTTTGGTCCCTGATCCCCCTGGTTACCTATGATCCTTCAGACAGCTGAATTCTGGTTTAGCTCCTGGAGAGAGACTTTGCTTATTCTAAGAGATGGTGTGCACCCAAACTCACATGCAGTGAAACAGGCAGCTAATTTTAAACAGAAACATCATTATTATTCAATAACGATATAGCAAATAGAGTCCTTTGGCCACAATACTTATGCCAACTCCCAGGCAGAGTCTTAGTCTGCTAAACAACCCTGGCTATTCCCTTTCAAGACTTTTAGGGAACTGTTACCTTTAAATCATTCTAAATATGTGAAATATTAGGTGGTGTTTCAGAGCAATCACAGGTTAAGGTTTAATGCTTTCTCTAACCTGCACAACTGTGATTTGTCACTATGGGACCTGGTGATCTGGCCCATGACCAGGATCAAATACCCTCTCCTTTCTCTGGGAGCAGAGCCCCAAGGGTCAAGCATGTCAAGAGCATAGTACCCAGAGAAGCATGACATCCCAGACTCCATGCTGTCACCACTCTCAGCACTAGACAGCCCTTTCCACACTCCCTGCCAGGAAGCTGGGAAGTTGGGGAGAGAAAGCATGCCACCTGACCTACATTTTCCTGACTAGGGGAGAGCCACCCATATATGGGCAAATAATTAGGTTCCTAGCCCAGATCAGGTCTCCTGGGTCTTTGGAGTTGGCAGGTTGGTGTCATCCAAGCTGGAGTTGTACCCACTGGGGGCATGCGGCAATGGTGATAGCGGTGGCAGTTTGGGGCCAGTACTAACCCCTGGGCAGTAGAGCTTGGAAGGGTTTGTCAGGGTAAGAGTGCTGGCAGCTGTAAACTCAGGGATGCTGGATAACTAAAAATTGATTGAATTATCTGTTTGGAAATAGACTAACAATATCTTAGCTCAAGCTAGGTAGAACTGCTCAAAAGATAAATCCTGGTTGAAAGTGACATAATTTTAAGATTCTTAGAGGGTACTTGTAACAGTTTAACATTTTAAGTGCCTTTGAATGCCTTTTAATGGGCCTTGAATTACGCAAAGAACCTTACCTGTCTTTGAATGGTGTTACCCTAAGTCTGCTCTCGCCCTGCTGAAACCCTTTGTTTCTGGCATCCTTTATTTCAAGCTTGTTCTTTGCACTGGCTTTCATTGAAATTCCTTCTGGCAGCAGATGCAGCAGGGAGCTTCTCCAGATGCTGGGGCTTGAATCTAGTCAGGATATGTGTATGTTAACATATGCAAACTGTTTTATTGCTGCCTGATGGCCCATTCACACCTAGCAGAGCACTTATGCAGCTCCTCACAGGTTTGCTTCAAAACACCATTAATCCATTTTTTTTTTTCCTTAGTGTAGAAGCTGGTCAGGGAAACTGAGGCAGTAATGTAAATATATTTAACCTTGAAATAGTAAAAACTGAACCACTACCTGTCACATACCAGCCCTGTATGAGTTGGACAAGAAGCCATTTCAGGGGTCACCAAACAGTTTACATTTTTTTTTTTTAGATTAAAAAAGGGTCTTATAATGGCTTTTAATTCTAGCCTACACATTTTAAACCTTTTTGGGTAGGACACAGGTGATGGCACTTTTGGATTGGAGACATTAATTACACAAGGAGATGAAGTAGTTAAAAGCATGGTGCCTTTTTGCAACAGAAGTCTAAGTTTTCCATCAAGAAATTATTCCACTACCCCAAAGGAACTCCTAGCAATAATTAAATGTAGAAGATATTTTCACCCCTGATTCCATGAGAAGAAGTTTGAGTTTAAGATAGACCACACATCCCTGCAAGAGCTCTTCAGACTCAAGAATCCTAAGGCGCAACTTGCCAGATGGTTGGAAATATTGTAGTGCTATATTTTCACTGTAAGTCAAATGTCTGGGCAAAAGCATAGTAATAGTAATACTAATGTTTTACTTAGCCCTTCAGGAAGGCCATCTGGACAATTACAAATACTGCCCAAAGCAGGAAGGGAAAGAATTGATTGCTCCAGGGAATAAGTTTCCTCCTCAAGAATAGTTTCTGCTCCCTTCCCACAATTTGAATAAGGGCAAATGTTTCCAGTTCATCTACTGGCACAGTACATATGGAGCTGCAGGAATGGACTCCAGAGCAATGAAGCCTTCCCAAATGATCCTTACCTCAGAAAACAATAACACCTGGATAGCTGATATGATCAGATTCCTAACTTCCCTGTGAAGTTGAGGGTTGAGAAGGAGGGATCTGGACAGAGATATAGGGATCAACAGCAAACAGCTGTGCAGAACTACTCCAGTGCGTAAGCTGTTTGCTGCAGCTTGTATTTCAAAGGGAGCTACTACCCTAGTCACTTGTGTGAGACACTAGCACTCTTTGAAATAAAACCCATAGGAAGCAGCTGAGTGACTTGTTCTTAATTCAGCAAGTCTGTTGTGAACTATGGGACTTATGAACCATCCAGTTGTGAAAAATCTGAGTGTTACAGTACTGTGTGACTAGAAAGCCAGTTTGGCAATGCCGCTAACCCTGAATATCATACTCATTGAGAACAGTACAATACAAGTTTCCTGATGGCAGAAACCTTGGGACTTATTAGTATGGAAGGTGGCGAAACAGAAGGTGATTATCAGCTGGTTGTACAAATTTTAAAACGGAGGGGCAGGAAGGTATTGAATAACAGATTCTAGAATATTTGGGTTACAAGGGACCTCAGGAGATTATCTAGTTCAACCACCTGCTTAAAGCAGCACCATCCTCAACTAGATCATCCCAGCCAAGGCTTTGTCTACCATGGTCTTAAAAACCTCTAAGCATGGAGATTCCAAAGCCTCTCCAGGTAGCTTGTTGCAGTGCTTTTCTACCCACCTATTCAGAGAGATTTTTCCTAATATTTAACCTAAACTTATTTTTCTGCAACTTGAAACCATTGCTCCTTGTTCTGTTATCTGCCACTACTGAGAACAGTTTAGCTCTATCCACTCTGTAACACCATTCAAATAGTGAAGGATGCTATTAGCTGAAAGCTGATGCTATGTCAAGATTTTAAAATGGACATTTTGGGATGGTAAAAAAAACAAAAACAAACCAAGGTAAAAGTAATGTTCTATTAAGTGTAGTGCAGGTAGGATCTAAGATATTAGTTCATGAAATTAGATGCTTGTTTTACAAAAAGAGGGAGTTTGCGGGTACATCAGTATAAAATGTTGCCATCATGTGCTTGGGTTTTGTAGAAGGAATGAATATTTTCTGGTAGCTATGGACTATTTCACAAACTAGCCTGAAACTTACCTAAAAAGGGAACAAAAAGCTGTGACAGTATCATAATTTTAACTGAATGAGAGCTTCACCATCTTTGGGGTGTATGCAAGAATTATACAATTTTAAGGGACATACTTTAGTGTTCAAGTATTTCATCTGGTTTGTGAGATTCTAGAGATATTCAACATATGTACCACCTCACCAAACCTACTCTCTGATGGGATAGTGAAAAGTTGATCTCTAAGGCCATGTCCAGACAAGCATGGACATGCAGTATATGGTGCTGCAGAAAAGTCTGTGGTGCCATATACCATCCACTCTCAACTGGACAGGTATGTGGCACTATATACCACACATGCAGGCATTCGATGCACTGCTACTTTGCAGTGCAGGGTGGGGGGGAGGTTGAGCCCAGGAAATCCAGGGGTCAAAAAAACCCATGCCAAAAAAAAGCAGGGCAGCACATGCAGTGGTAGCACACGCTGGAGCCTGCCTGGCTGGAGCCACAGTCTGCCTGCCAGCTGGGCTTCCTGCCAGAGCTACAGCCCTGGGAAGCCCCCAGGATCCCTGGTAAGTGTCCTGGAGCCAGCACAGTTGCTGGCCCCAGCCTGCCCTACTACAGCCAGGGTAAGCTGCTGTGCACCCGAGCATGCTTGGCACTGGTGTTTCTCAAGACAAGTAGCAGTAGCACAAGGTGTGCCGCTGCCACTTGTCCCTGGGGAAACAAACATGCTTGTCTGGATGCACCCTAAAGATTCAGGTAGCTACCTTTATGGAACAGCACCCACAGGGCTGGGATCAAAATATCCAATCTCTTCCCACATTGATAGAACAGAATTCAAAGAGGATACAAAATATATCCCAATATTCACAGCAGGCACTAAGGATACCAGAAGGCCTCTTTTACAGAGATCCTAAAAGGGAGCAAAATAGTTTGAACCCTACAGACTACATAGAAACCCTGAAGTACAAAATTGAAAACATTCATCTTTTTCCGGGGCAAAATTGAAAAAAAGTCTGTGATAAATTGAACAAAAATACACACTCAAAGGAAAAAAGAAGCTATTGCACATAAGGGAAACTTTTAAAAGATGGATTTGATCTCATAATCCCAGAAGAAAGGAGAATGGAATTGGAACAAATGAAGATAATAATAGGATATTGTTGGTTCTCAGGACTAAAACCAAAGTTATCCATCCATAAAGAACCATCTGAGATGATATCAGGGAGACAGGATTTCGGCATGGCTGCCTCCTGAAACATGGAACACAGTTGTGAAAATTGGGGTTAGAAAATAATGAGCCCTGCATTACAACAAAATAAAGAAACCCTGTCCCAGATAGCAGGGCATTTCAGTAAGTCCTGAGGAAAAAAAACTTTGTGGTTTCTATGAAATCTGCTATGCATCCAAAGGTATACTGAGCAGGAAAAAAGTAAATATAATAAAGCTCCATGGATATTGGATGGGAGTAAGTTATGATAATTTGAAATAATAACAGCCTCCGCAAAGCACAAAGTACCATCCAAAACAGCAGTACATGTGGGCAGAGGGGTTTTGTTGGTATTATTCGGTAAATATCAGCATACCTATGAAAGAAAAGCAGAAAGATCAGAGGTGCAAAGAGACCTAGTAACAGAGCAATCAGAACAAGGCCCGGAGTAAAAACTAGGAAGTGTGCACACAACTTGATTGCTAAGGAGTAATTCACCCTCGAATTCACTTGAGGTTTAATTTATTCTGTGTTAAGAGCAGACACAGGACCAACTCTTTCAAATTCAGGTTATAGGGAATCAGATTTGCATTGAAGAAATGCAGTTCAGGATGAAAGTGACATATGACCAGGGATCCTGGTTTTCTCTGATTAAAGACAATCCTCAATTTTTGGATTTAAAAAAGTTACTCAAAATCCACATTTTTCCACAGTCAAAATGAAACACCACTAATATATCAATATCTAGTGGTTTTTCATTTTAATCATGGGAAAATATAGATGTTGGGTAACTTTTTTAAATCTGAAAATTGAGGATTTTTTTAAATCAGAGAAAACCAGGATTCCTGCATATGACTCATGCTGTGTGGTAACATTCCCCTTTTTTTTGTAGAAATACATTTGCAGTAGTTTTGATTTACTATTAAACTAGGACAGTGAGTTGCAACATAAAACAATCGTGTTAATTTTGTATACAGCTTTTCCTACTCAACACGCTGAATGTGGCCATCTGCATATGTCAAAATTGGCATAACAACTGGAATTAATTCTACTGTGACATTACATAAATCACACTGGAAGTGCAACTACATAACATTACTTTTTGATCATTTCTTGGATTAAAAGTTTTTATTAAAGCATGTTTGGAGTTTTACAATACTTTTTTCAACCACATTACTGCCCAGTAATTTGAGTCCCAAGTTAGGGACTAACCTTAAAGGACAGTTAGTATATACAATTCACAATCCAGTGGAATACCAGGTGCTAGGCAGCTGTCTAAATCACAGCCTTGTTTTGCTATGAAAACCTATTAATGCTACCAACAGAACTAAAACACTAAATATTGTTGCATATCCTGCCACTGATCCTTGCCATAAGTGAGGCCTTTCTTTTTACACAAACACTGAATTAAAGTATTTCATCAAATCACTCCATTATTTAATTTAAACAATGCATCCAGCAAGATCTGTGATCATAATAGATATATGGACACCTGTTGGTGTAACTCAGATTACAGTGAATTCAGGGAAATCCTTCAAGTTGAACACCTACAGTGTTTAAAATATTAAATTTAGCAGCAGGCACATTTCTTTTTTTCCCCTTATGTATAAAAAAAACATAAGAGAAGATTCTACCTCTGATTAGTTTCTACCTCTACTGGAGTTTAGCCACAGTGATATACAATCACCACTGTGAAGCTATTACATCTGGAGGCTAAGATTCAGGAGAGATTGATGCATCAGTGAGATTGTATGTCAATGTATATAGTTCATTACAAAGTGAAATTTGCTCCTTTGCATTCAAATGGGCAAGAAGAGACAGACACATTAACTTGTGGTTCATTACAAGTAAATATAAGCCTGTCTACTTATTATCCACCCCACTCTTCCCATTGATCTCCACTGGTGAGAAACCAAACCACTGACATTTGCAAGCAGAGTTTGTGTGAAACTGAAGCCTTGATGCTGTTTGGTAAGTTTATTCCACAACTGTACTTTACAGAAAGATGTTGATTTGCATCCAGCCGGGTAACTAATATTCTGTAGCTAATTGTGTGCAATGCCATGACAGAACATCTAAGGAAGGACACTACTGCATATGTCGCAGAGGGAATAGGAAGATACTTCATTTGCAGTCACCCATCTGTCTAGTCACAGCGGAATTGCATTCAAGCACAAGTCACAGTATGGTGTGTCCTTCAGGAATGCTTCTCCTAGCCAGCAGCAGCCTGCCGTTCTGTACACACATCTTTGCTCACATGTCAGCATGCTGCTTTACAAGATGAATTCTATGCTTTATTTGCTTTGAAGATAGTCACAGTAGTTTGAATTCAAGGGACAAAACTACATGCAATTAAGATAAAAGGAGAACAATACCTTTTTTCTCCTTTGCTTTTGGGGGGGGGGGGGGCTGTTCTCTTTTGTTTTTATCTTTCTTTTGTTTGTTTATTCTTCCAACCACAACATTTTAACATTGTCCTATTAAAGAAAAAATACAATAATTTTCAAAATTAGGAACTAATACCTAAATGTGACTAAAAGATTATGTCTGAGCTCAAAATATGTGGTTCTAGGCAGAGAGAGAGAGAGAGAGAGAGAGAGATGACTGGGTGATTATTTTTTTTAACAACAATTAACCAATAAGAATATTGACAAAAAATAATTCAGTGTAATCACTCACAGCTGTCAGTGGAAATCACTGCACTACATCCTTCTCAGTAGTACATTAAATAAAGTTATTTTTAAGAGGGGTATAAAAATCCTCTTTACTTGAATAGAGATACTTGGAGCTCTTAGTTTAAAATATAATTGGTCTTTGAAAAAGCCTTTGATAAGGAATTCTAAATGCTGAGCAAAAACACACTTTGAAAAACACTATGTATGCTGATGTGCTTGCTTTGTGCATGAATACATTTAGTGGAGGCATTTCTATGTTTGTGCTTTGAGTAATCGGTATTTGATCAGTTCCTATCATCCTATATAGGTTTTTGCTTCATGTGGTTTTAATCTACACTCTCTGTTGTTCTGCCTGCTCAATCCAAAACAGACTTCCTACCATTTCTTTATCAGACCTAACTGTGTTTTCATCTGAAGATTATTTTTCACGATACTATTCTGAAAACAACCTAACCTATGCATGAGAAGGAAATAAAATGTCCATGTTTGTTGCCATTTCTTTATCATGACCTTTCAGAGACTGTTATATAGGTGACTGTATTACTATATTTTACATTCTGTATTTGTAAAATGAGACTTGTTGGGGTTTTTTTTGGGGGGGGTGGAATAGTTGTTTTTTGTTGCTGTTTTTTCTTAGGGCTAGAAATAACATCACATAAGGAATAAGGTGCTTTAATCAAAAATGAAAGGAACACTGACTAGAGTGATGCAAGAATTGAAACCTATGTTGCTTTCTCAGTGGAGGGGGACAAAAGGAAAAAGGAAAAGGTCCACTGCAAACTTTTGTTGCTTTTGTTTAATGTATTCCTTAAGGATGGGCTGCATACAACAGGCTCAGAGGGGCAACCTTCAAAATTCTCCAGATCACAGTATCAACACAGCCCTACCCTCATGTTAAATTCTACAGGACATTTTCCTTCAGGCCCTTGAAATTCTTAGTGATACTAAGCACACATGGGACAAGAGAACTTCAATGACCACCCAGAACCTAAAGGATTGCCCCTTTCCCATAACTTCCAGTTTTATTCTGTATCTTTCCATATGAGCATATAGACTGGTTCAGGGGCTGAGCATGGATTAGTACTCAGCTTATAATAACACAGAAAAAGAAGGGAAAGAAAACCATCTTGAAAAAACTGAAAAGATCTAAAACATATCACAAGATTTTATAAAACAGAGAGAAATAACATTCATAGAACAAATAACAGAGGGGGAAAATGTGATGTGCTTGGGGTAAGGACCCATCATAAGTTTAATGGGCATTCAAGTCACTTTTCAGCATGCTCAGCCATTCTTTCAGTAAGTGAGCTTCCAAGGTCTTATACTGAATTTGGTGTCACTCTGCCTGCTGGTCTCAAATCAACTCCAAAGAATATCTGGCAAGGTGGAATTGGGAAATAATCACATTAAAATTGTGGGGAAGGAAGGAAATGAGAACTCAGAGAATTGCTGATTTGAGTTCCCAGTAATGAATTAAGGTAGAATGGATGCTATGGAAGACACAGAGCCATTGGGAATGTGGGAGAGAAGAGGGGACCCTGATATAGGAAGAGGGAAAATGGGGACACACTAACACCCTGGAAGAGCTGAAATTGTGGGGAATTGCAGGCAATCTCTGAAACAGAAAGAAACTGGAAGGCTGCACACAAATAATTTGTTTTGTTTTGTTTCTGAGGAGTGGGGGAAGTACGAGGAACTCATCTATGCAACTAGCTCAGTCTACAGAAGGTAGAGGGTGTGGAAGCCCTAGGCTCCATTCATGTATAACCCCTACTTAGATCCCTTGTGAAGTGTAGCCACAATATCAACATTTCACTGAAAGCTTGATCTTTAAGTCCTTGTTCTGACCATTTAATAGGATATTAATCTTATTGCTATTGGGTAGACAACTGGTAGGACAAATATGGTAGCACCTGATTCAGTTGAGTGGCAAAATTTAGCTATGAGGCAATTTAGTTTTGAGGCTAAAGGCTAAAACTAAAGTGATCTGAAGCTGCATGCTTTTTACCCATTTCATGAAAATTCCTGGATTGGGATTTTTCTACAAAAAGCTTTGTAGCTTTTTTTTGTAGCTTTAAAAGCTTAGTGTGGAGCTATCCATTTAAATCGCTCTTCCTTAAACAAAACCAATAAACAATCCACCTGTAATATTGTCAAGTTGTATTTATTTTATTTAGGAGAGATCTAAGAAAGCTAGGGAAATCTAAATGAGGGCTTTGTAGAAGGAACTTATTGAGACACAGCTTACTGAGGCATAATTAGGTCTATTAAAGGTATACGTCAGAATCTAGGCTAAACATGTTTGGCAGTTTAAATCAATTTAGCATAACTCATATTCACTTGTAGTCTGATGTTCTTTTCCCTGGCTGAATGCACGCTACAGTACTTCTCAAGCATGTTTTCCAATTAGTCAGAAAGGGGTCATCTTATCAGGCTGTGTTACAGTTCTGCTTTGCCGAGAAAAAAACCAAAAAGTTATTGCATCAAGTAAAAATGTTGACAGCAAGCTTATATTTATGATGGAGGAGTATTCAGCTGTGAAGCATTACTAGCTAACCACTTCTAATGTGCAGACTAGTACATAGCGCTCCCAAAGGTGAAGAATGTTTGTACCATATTTTTTACGATACCAAATATTCCACATGGGCTTTCTTGTCACCAATCACTCAAAAAACTTCCATTTTATCTAGAATATTAGAAGACAAGAAAACTCTGGGTGTATAATCAAGATCTAAATGAAAAGGGATGCACATTTCAATAAGATGACAACTTTGTGGAGCAACAACTTCTACAATGTACCATGCCTGCAACAATTTTTAAAGTCACTTGAGTGAAGCTTTGTGCACAACTGAAGGACAAATTAATGTATACATTTAAGCAGAATTGAAATTTAGTTTCTTGCTTGATATGGAGATGGCCCAGAGCAAGAAAGAAATCTCCATGAGTGTTGTTAATATTTAAAAATGACATTCTAAGTCGGTTCCACTGTATAAGGCAAGGTAGTAAATGGCTTGTTTGAAATACTGTCCTCTTTACATCTTAATAATTTCACAACATTAACAAAGATACTATTAGAACATTTATAGCATAATTTTAAATTTCAAGCTGTCATTTTGGGCAGACAACATGGGTTAAACTTTAGTTGGCATTTGAAATGATACCAACAGGTTAAATTATTTTGAGGCTCAGATTTTGTGATTTTAAATATATAAAGACAACCCAACAAAATTGGTGACTAAAATAGGATTATATTTTGCTGTCATCTCTGAAATGAAAAAAGGCTGAAGTACACTTTATGGGCTATTTGGAGTGACTGTTCAACTCACCTCAATTTATCCTCATATAAAAGATCAGAAAATATGGTTATTGCCTGTTCCCATTAACATTCAGCTGCAAGTCCAGTTTTCTGGTTGTAGTCATAGAGATAAATGAAAAACACAATATATTTTCTTCAAAGTTTTGAATGAATTAATTTTACCTGTTAGAATTTGCTTCCCATGGATGTTGGCTTGATGGAGTTTTATTTACATGAAAGCTCAAGAAAACTAAATTTTGAAGCTACATCTTTGTATATTCATGCAAGGATGTACAAGCACTTTTAGACAGGGAAAGAAACAGCACTATGCAATTTATCTTACTGTTAACTAAACAATATAGCTCAAACAGCTATGTTGATACTGAAGATCAACTTTGTAAAGAAGTAATTTCTTTCAGTCAAGCAAGTTAATAGAAATAATGGCAAACATTTTCTGAAACAATCAAGGAAAAAATTCCACATTGTATATGTTTCACGAGCAGATGGAGGAGCTAAATTTATTGTTAAATTACTCATTCGGATGAAACAGCTAAATAGCCTTTAACAGGCCAACTGTAGTTTCAGGTGTTTCCCTTGTCTTTCATAAGGAGCAAATCTTATATTTGCATCTGACTGTTCCTTAATTATTTCTCAAACAGTTCCTATTTCTATATATAAAATACATTTAAAGTATACATAGGAACCTAAAAACTGCCATTTCCTGGATCCGACCATAGATCTGTCTGGAGCCCTCACACAAGGGCAGAAAAACAGTGCTTGAAGTGACACTCAGTAGTGTAACTCAGGGGTGGGAAGTGGTCTGAGCATCATCCGTGGGTGCTGACCTGCGGGGAGGTACCAGAATGAAGCCCTCACCAGGGTTTTTGTCATGGCAGGGGTGGCCCTGTGCCACCTAGCTATAGTAGCTGGGCAGGCATAACCCCTTGCCCAGTAGTGTATCAGGGAGTGCAGGGGCAAGTAAGATGGCACCACCCCCAGAGAGTTTTTGCCATGGGAAGCACAGCCTCATGCCCAGCAGCATATATGGGGTGAAGAAGTGGGGCACCAGGGCTTGCACTGCAGTGCTACTGAAACCAGTGTTTAGTAAACCTGTCTCTCAGCTGCAGCAGCCTGAGTCCATACAGCAGGCATAGCCTTGGCACTAGCACCTGGCCCCGGAATACAGAGACCTGGAACAAATAAGATTCTCTCTGCTCTCCCTGGCCTAGCAATCCTGTGGTCAACATAATCCTCCTCTCAGCACTGCACAGGACACTGAAGGTGCTGGCCAGGCCTTGGGTGATACTTGAACTCACCACCTAGAAGTACATAAGAGTGATGGAGTGCACTACTGGAGTGCACATAATGGATTAAGATTTTCCCCATGTATGATTAGAAGAAGGTTGGATGCAAGTAACATAATGAAAATTTTACCATTCCTGATGTTATAATAAGAGAACACTTCCATAGTGCTAATTTGGTGCTTTTCATACTTCTGTCATTTTTGGCATACTAGGCTCAGATCTACCACCAGTGAGAAAACTCCAGTATATTTCAATGGAAGCAGGAGTAGTCCTGCAAACTGAAGAAATGCTAGCTGCAAGTATGATCCTAAAAAGCTTATGAAATAAGGCAAAAGTGTAGCAGTCTTACCTTTCCACAAATCTTTGTATGATCATCAGGGATCCTGGTTTTCTCCATTTAAAAACCACAAGTTCTCTAATAAAAACCCTGCAAATTCTCTGATTAAAACCCCCCAAACTTGGGTTTTTCTGCAATTAAAAGCAAACTCCACTATATATATAGGTATCAGTTGAACACAATGTTTTATTGATCTATTTATAATATTTAAGCAATTTGGAAGCCTACCAGTGCCTCAATCACTATAATAAAATACATCTAAATTCCTATAAATTTTGACACTTGATTTTGTGTTTTTTATTATGGCAAATCAGAGATCCACCTGTCCCCTTTGCTCACCAGGATGTAGGTCCACCTGTGACTGCACCCCTGCCCCACTAAGCAGCCCTAGTATGCCGGTGCCCTGGCTATGCCATTGCTCCTCACTTCCAAGCCATAGACCCCCCAGCCCTGCTGGCACCCCTCACTCCCCACCCACAGCCCCCTAGCCCTGTGGGTGCCCCTTACTGACAACCCACAAGCCCCTGCAGAACCCTGCCCACCCCCAACAGCTCCTGACCCCTGGCTCCCACTCATGGGAAGCAGCAGCTGCTGCAGCCCAAGAAGGAAGCAAACGGTGGAGCCCAGCTCCCAGCTCCCTCTCCCACATGGGCAGCACTGCTGTACTAGAGACCATGGGGTAGGGGGACAGATTCAGGCTGGCAGCTGCAGGCTCAGGGATCCCCACCCTGCTGCCCTCCCCACAGGGCCTCAGTGGCCCAGCAGTGGGGGACAGCGTGGCGTGGCAGGATGGGGCAGGGAAGCTTGGTGCCACCACTGGGAGCCCTGCACCACCATGACAAGATGCCCCCTGCCCACCTGGCATCAGCAGGGAATACAGCTGTGTCACTATCCCTGCTGCTGCCGGGCAGCCATGGGGTGTCCCACCATGGCAGTGGGGGGCTCCCAGTGGTGGCACTGAGCTTCCCCACCCTGCTCTGCCCCGCCACACCTGGTCCCACCTGCTGGAACATGGAGGTACCAAGGGGAGGGCAGCAGGGCAGGGAGTCCTGAGCTTGCAATGGACAGGCTGCATCTATCCCCACCCCTTGCACAGATATGGGAGGCCTGTGTCCCCCATACCTCCCTGGAAGTAAGTACAGTGGTGGGGAACCAGTCCCCTTGCCACCCTCCAAACCAGCTGCGTGCAGCTCTGCCCTGCTCCACAGCTGGGCCCTGTGGCTGTGCATTCTGGCTGGTCCCAAGCCCCACATACTACCCCAACTTGGCAGCAGCTCCAGCCCTGCACAGCTCCCTCCCTACTTCCCTCACTATGAGGGACTCAATTCACTCCCACCACCCCAACTTACCTGCAGAAGTTGCTCTCCATGCTGCCTGGCTGGCATGGGCATGTGTCCCCTGCCTGATCATCACCCTCCTCTCGCTCCCTCCAACCTTGCAGGATGGAACTGTGCCAGTCCACAAGGGGAAACCTGCTGTGTCTCATGGGTTTTTTTCCTTTAAAGGGGAAAACCTGTGTTTTTCTCCTTAAAAAGTGAAAGTCCTTGTTTTTCTCCTTAAAATGAGAAAAATCCATATTTTACTGTGTTTTTCCATGGTGAACAGAAAACCCAGATCCCTGATGATCACTCAGAACAAAATGGCCATATCACTTGTATTTACTACCTGCAGTCTAGTCAGAAGTTCTTAACCTTCGCTGCAACTGCAATGCTATAGCCTATTTCTTGCCATTAACCCAATTTCCAGTTCTTCTGGGCAATTTACAATCCTTAGTAATCGGGAAGCATTGTGAGATTCTGGCCCAAGGAAAGAAAAATGTATGTGGATGGTGCTAAATAAGGGGTATGTGCTAAGAAAAGCTAAGTAAAAAGATATAGGGCGATGATTTGTATCCTGGGTTCCACATAGCAAGAAAACAACGGCTCCTGAAGCTGCATAAAAAGGTAGACAGAGTACTTCATAGGAGGGACTAAGTAAAAACGTACAGGTTAATATATTCTAGGAAACAAGAAAGAGAAGGCTTGCTCTCTCCTCCAGCACTTCCTGCCCTACTGTGGTACTTCCTTGCCATTCCTGTTTAGCTGCACGGGGACCATGATTTAGGCAAAGTGTGAAGTCTGGTTAAGCATTGCAAACACTAGAGAAGGGAGCTGGTTCTACCTCAGAAGGATGCACTCTTATCTCAAGTAGGAAAGAAACCCAGAAGGGCAGGCAACAGCAGTGTCTTGAGGGAGTGACAGTCTTTCTTTCCCGTGCTTTGATTTCCATGGAAGTCCAAATGATCACCTATAAGTGTAGCAGAAAGCCCCCTTTTCCTCTAATGTAGCAGAAAGCCCCCTTTTCCTCTTGCCTGCATTTGCTCTCCCCTCTTTGGATATGTTTCTCTTTTTCTACCTTTTCTTCCTTCCTCTCTCTTTCACTTTAAGATAAGGAATTGTATTTTAAAATTTGTGTGTGTGCATTTTATATCTCCCCTTGTAGTTTGGTATTTTTATCTATTTGTGTGCCATGGCATTTGTAGCTTATATTTTATACTCCTCACCTTTCAACTTTCAACTAAATGTGTTTTAGTAAGTTATTCATTGTAACATTGTTAACAAAGGCAGGAATCAAACTGCCCTTCCCTGTATCAGGCTGGCCTCTGAAAGAGTGAGTGAATCAGTGATTGAATGTGTAACATGGAAGCAGGCAGCAATTATCACCTGGAAGCTGAACTCAATAGAAGACAGTGTAACAACCGGGAAATCTCTATACCTCACTGATCAAGGGCTAGAAGCCCTGGCCTGACTTAACACCAGAGACCAACTTTTGGGCTGAATATCTCCAGATCGACCACTCCCAGAGCCCTATTCTAAACTCATCAATGGACTCCCAAACCTGCACGTACATGCGGACGACCCCTGGGGCTGACAGATGCTGTCCAGTAGCCACCGAGGGGGGGGAAGTCCCATGAGGGCCAATGACCCCTGGATTGGGCAAACCAGAAAACTGGGGAGTCACCAAAGTCTGCCAGGGACAGATAAAAGGCAGTGAAAAGTGACCCTCAGTGGCGCCCTCTTGATCTCCAACTCGACCAGACCTGTCCAGCCAGAAGGAGCAGCCGGCGACCCCCTTCTGGAAGATAACACCACACTGAAAGAAGCCTCAACGACAGACTCCTGCGCTTGTAGGGTAGGTATACCTGACTCTGTAGCCTGCTACTGTGTGTGTGTATGTGTGTGCATGTGTGTATGTGGACCAGCCCCAAGGTTTATGATTACAGTGTTTCAATCCGCCTAATAAACTAGAATTTTAAGGATCCCGAGTTGGACATTTGTAACTGTTCAACATAAGAATATCTGTATCGCCTCTGTGGCTGCAACTCCATAGCATCTTCTGTGAAACACACCTTAAGATCGCAACCCTAAGGCTGACAAGTACTGAATTCAGTGGGTTAAGCACAGGGCTAGGAATGGGAAAAGATGTGGACTTCTTCCTATTTCCTGACCTACAGCATTACGTGAGGCAAAAAACTTCAACCTCTCCAAAACAGACTTGCCATCATGTGTTAAAAATCATCACACAGAAAATAACCACTTTTGTTTTTTTGTTTTTTTACTGGAACAATGCTACTTGTCTGAAGCAAGTTCTCTGTACACCGTGACTCCTCCTGATAGGGAGCAACTTAACCCTTGTTAAAAAGGGAATCCATAGTAGTCTTAAGTCCACTATTATCCTGCTAATGAAACTATCTAGTGGTCTCAAAATTTATGTTTGTCCAGCTGTTGAAGGACCTGAATGAACTTGTTGCATTTGAAACAGCTAACTAGTTGCTGGTCCTTCAAACCTAACAATCAGTTTACCCTCATTTACAGTTTCAAAGTTATCTTATTGAGACAGTAGTTTTAGAAACTTACACACACACACACACAGAGAAAGAATTCTCCCTTATATTTGTAGGTACGTGTGGGAGGCTGCTACCAACAGTGAGTTGAAGATTTGGAAGAAGCATTACATTCAAATAATTTAGCATTATCTGATAATTTCTGCAAAGTAAGTTTAAATCCACTGAAGCAGGCAGTGTTCTCTTTACTATCATATGCAACAGTGCATGTAATCTGCATACATTTAATTAACTAATAAAGCCCCCAATCAGTAGCATCAAGTTGGAAAGTGTCAATGCTGATGACAAGCTTCTCCATCAGTTAAAAAAAAAAAAAATCAACCAATACAGCTTTAGGGGTATTTTCTGCTCTCTTTCAACCTGTGCACTTCAAAAGATAGGCATATCCTCTACATTTTCATAAGAAATATGGGATTTCTAGGACTGTTTGGAGTTCAAGACCAAACTAAGGTCAAACCAGTTGTCATAACCTGTAAAAAAATATATCCTAGGAAGTTTGCTGGGATTCAGAATCCCTCTAAACATTACATATTTTGCTGCAATTAAGTTAGCCAAGGTATCTGAACACAAAAGGCAATATGCTACACATACACCTAATTTAAGGCACCATAAAATGGCAAAACAACCACAAAAATGATCCCCATGTAACTTCCCCAAGGCTAGAGCCAAAAATTAGCTGACTGTTGGCTGCTACCCCAGGACCACAATGGGACAAGTTTGAAACCCTGGTATGGTCATAAAGCCAGTTTAAGAACCAGCACTGATATTCTTTTTCTACTTAACTTCCCCTTTCCCCTTTTTCCTTTGGCATGTTCTTTTTTTCTCTTTGAACTCTTTTTATACTGTATTAAAATTAAGCCTTTTAGAGAGGTATCACAATATTTTTGAGACCTGTGATATTGTACTTTATGCCTTTATACTCGATAAACATCCTGACATTTTTACAGGATTATTAAAAATGTAACTTTTGAATAATGCAGCATTAAAAATAGTATTGTGCATGAAGGAGGAAAGAGAAATATATGCATTCATTAGACAGTCTTTGTGCTTAAGCAAATATGGAAAAACCAAGAAAAAAGACCACTAATCTTTTTATATTAATGGATTAACAATGAATACATATAACAACAGAATAATAGTAATTAAAAACATGGGGTAATTATTTTCCATTATTTGTGGAACTAATGTGGATGGGGAGAAGTGACCTGCAGCAAAGCACATTAAACACTGCAGAATTGCAAACACCTACAAAGAGAGAGAAAGCATCACTAAAAATATATTATTATTTTATATATTTATTCACATTTGCTAAAGAACACTAAGCATGTTTAATTCCTTTATATTTTGTACTCTTTTTGGTGTTCTGAAACTCACATTGCCAGATGTGTGAAATGCTTTCCAGAAAAGCATACAACTGCACACCTGTACTTCCTGCTGATTTACCATATCAAGTGAGTCTTTGCGATACAGTCTATTGACCCCAAGTCTTGTGTACAATTCTTTCCCTTTAACTTCATTCTATGTAATCAACAGATACACATTTCATGCTTGCACCTCTAGCCATCACCAAGCCCCACTCCATCAAGCCAATTCCATGTACTGGTCTCAACACGATTGCATTATTGACATTTCTCAGCTGAAAGTCTGGCAAATACCAACCAATTTTCCAGCTCTTTCTGAAAAGATCAAAAGATGCACCTTGCATAGAAGGCAGGAATTTACACTGATGGGTGTCCATTGTCTTGAATACAAATGCTACTCACAGTGTTTGCCTGAGGCTAAAGGGGTACATCTCTATAAGAACCAAGTGCAGTTATACAACAGAAGCATACATATTCTGGAGATAAAATATGTTTGTGCTTGTGAATACTTTTTCTGCTTGAACAACCTCAAGGCTAAGATCTTCAAGGCCTCCTAATTAGGGAGGCTGGCACTGAACTTCAAACCTGCCATTCTAAATAAAAATAAAATATGTGCCATCAGCTGAAAGGAAAACATCATTTTCACTTGAAAATGGATAATGACTATGTTGGCTTACAGACAAATAAGCTATAGGCTTATATAGTTCTCTATGTGGCTATGTAGGCATGTAAGTTAAATTCCACTTTTGACAAAGATCATCATGCTAGTATAGCTCATGCAAAGAGTTTCAGATTCTCCGCGGGTGCATCTACACATGCACATTTACTGCACAGTAATTTAGGTTACTGCAAAGTAACCAAAAGTTACTGTGCATGCGGGCATGCATCTACACATGCACACACCCAAGCTGTGCAGTAACTACGGTGACTTATGCCAATTTGGGCATAAATTTGATATCTGCATCATGCCTGATTAGTTACTGTGAAGTAATGCACATGTAGATGCCTTACTGTGCAGTAACACTGTGTGTATGGACTGACTTGGGACTAACTTTAGCCCTAAGTCAGTCCGCACA
Source organism: Alligator mississippiensis (assembly GCF_030867095.1). Taxonomy (NCBI): domain Eukaryota; kingdom Metazoa; phylum Chordata; order Crocodylia; family Alligatoridae; genus Alligator; species Alligator mississippiensis. Next base: position 369,766,431 of record NC_081824.1, read on the forward strand.
GAGCAGTAGTGTGGTTTAATGGCTGTATGTGTAGATGCCAGAATAAAAACTGCTTACTGTGCAGTAAATGCATGTGTAGATGCACCCAGCGAGATGCAATAAGCTGGTCCTCACAACTCAGTCTTACTCAGTTAACAGCCTGAGGTTTTCTTAGAGTACTTACTAAATTAATAACTGATTTAAAAACACCCACTGATTTTCACTTTCTACTCTAACTGAACCATAGCCCCTAGTGATGAGTCTATATCATAAAATCTACCACCAATACAATTCATATTTAACAGTAACCTTGATAGCATTCAGTGTAAAAAAGTCAAGTTCTGAAAAGAAAATGGACTTATTCTGAACTACTGTACTTTCTACAAAGTCCACTATACAGGTGAGATATATGGCTCAGCAGGCAAATAAGTCCTTATCTCACTGACTTCATATAATTATTTCCTTGTGCAAGATGCCTGGAGGATTGGAGATTTAAATTTGTATTTCATAAAAAATCTGAAGAAAAAGATATTTCCAAATATCTATTTGAATTTGCAATTAGTTTTTTAATGATCACAATACTGCCATTCATTTTAAAATAAGCCAAACTGAATAGTTGTAGGAGTTAAGCTACCATATGCTCATGGAATCACAAATTATATAAAGGATAAATCAGTTCATAAAAATTATTCAGAATAAAGAAATCTAGAAAGCATATCACATTATTGTATCTATGCAGGCTAATACGTATGGTAGAGAAGATTAATTTTATCCCATTGGACACTTACATCAAGAAGAAAGAGGGAAAAAAAGATTTTAACAGGATCTGACTAGCAAACGAGTGCTGATACAAAGAAAATCCTTCATGAATAACTTATTGGGAGTACCATCTGCCTCTTAGTATATTCACACCAATGGCATAAAATGTACTAAAACAGAACACATGCTTTTAAAATGTTTTTAGGATGGTGTGTTGTACATGTCAAGTCAGCATGTGGTATTACTAGAGATAAAAGTAAAGCACATGTTTAACAATGTCCCAGAAGTCATCTTACAACCATCCATGAACAAAAAAAATAAAAATGCAGGCACTGCAAGGTTAAAGTCATGTTCTCAACCTGCTCATCCTTGACTTTTTCATAAAAAAGGATCAGTTCTGATGAAAATGTTTGCGGGCCAATACCTTCTATATCTCTATGGTGTTTTTTATCTACAGAGAAATTTTAATGAAGCACACTCCACAGCTTTGTTAAGTATAATTTTCCTCATTTTGCACACAGAAAAACCGATATGTATAGATCATGTGGATTCTAGGGCTAAGTCATAAGGGTAGGAAAAGGAATCATTCCTTCTGTTCATTTTCTTGAACCATAACACAGTCCAAGACCATCCAGAAGGAAAGATATTTTACTTGTTCTTTGATTTCTGTAACTTCTGCCAATCCAGAAGAACAGAAGGAAATTTAATAAATCCAGATCAGTAAAGTGCAGTGAAACAACAAACAAGCAGACAATCCTTCTGATGTTGTGAAACCTCTTCCATGCAACCAAGAAAAGATTTATTGTCACTAGTTATCTCAATATAGATGCAATATTTATAAATGACTTGAGACTGAGTCACCATTGCATTCTGAATATACCTGAGGCCAAATGCTTTATTGGTGGGACTTTTGAACGCATTTGAATAACACAAGAGATAACTGTAACTCCCAGATGTTATATCTATTTGTCAAATCATTCGTGTTAATATTTTATGGGTTAGGACTAAGTTGTGGCTCTAGGGATAGCCTGCTCTTCATCCACTACAAGACACTAATGCATATCTTTCATATCTATATTTAAATGATTCTCAATAATGGGCAGAGTAGTGTCAACAAAGCACAACATATTCCTAAATTGTATCCTATAATCTCAAAGAAGTAGAGCAGGAGCAAGATTTTCAAGCTACTTCTCTATATAAACATTAAAACATACACATTAAAATAGCTTCCCACAGGTTCTTGGGTCTTTGGTAACATAAGAGAGGAAAGGTAACATAAAGGTAAGTTAAGTCAAGTGGATTACACAGAAACACAGACCAAAGACATCATCAGAGAGAGAACAGAAACCATGTGAGTTTGTAGGACACGTTTGCATGTAAGTTTTCTGGGAGGGAAGTATGTCCTTTTGTTCTAATTGTAAGGATTAGAAAAAATGAACAATGACAGTTTTTGAGGTAGCAGTAGAAGTGACATGAAAAATGGAGACAAAACAGCTGACTAGATACAGAAATTTCAGGCTGCGCATTATACCTGAGTAGGTATCTGATGGAAGAGGCAGATCTATGTGAACACACTGTTAAAACAATAGGTTGCTTAACACCAGGGATCTTGATTTTCTCTAATAAAAAAATCCCCAATTTTTGGATATAAAAAAGTAAATCAACATCCGTATTTTTCCATGATTAAAATGAAACACCACTATATATATATGTGATATTTCATTAGTGACATGCTAGTTTTTTAAGACACACCTCTGATAACCGATGTGGAAAATATTGGATTATTAAATAAGGATTATGGGAAAGACTTACGGTACTTTATATCTCTATATCTAATTACAGAAAGAGGAAACTAGGTAGACAAGGATACAGTAATGGATAAGGGAATAGTAGAGAAGGGGTTGGGAAACTATGGTCCATGTATACATATGACAGTTCTCACTGACTATGCCCTGATCCCTAGTTGGATTTCTTTATAAACTTCACCGCCTGTTTGACTAATCCTTTCAGCAATATGAATATTTTCTTTCTGCTTTTTTGTTCCTTTTACTATCTTCTGCTACAAGAGTCAGTAAACTTTTGCTGCCATGAGCTGCTGCTCACAACCGCACCCCTACTGTGGGCTGCAGGATCTGGCCTGTGGACATCCTGGATCCAGGACATAGCAGCTCAAGAAGTTGATAGCATGCTCCATCTGCGGCAGCAGAGGAGGTGTCCCCACAGTCTTACTGCCTGCTTCAGTCCCTATTTCCTCCATAGCAACTGATGATTGTCGTTGGGTGCATAGATTTGCAGCCTGCAGTAGGGGCTGGGTTGCAAGCAGCAGCTTATGGAGACAATATGTTAGTGGTAATGTTAAGATTCAGATAGCCCTAGATGTGACAGCTGACAGATTTTTGTCACCAAATAGTCACTGAGTCAGCAAGAGCTGATTCTATTTGAGACTTTGTTTTAGTAACTGATGGGCACATCTACATGTGCTATTAATGTGCTTTAAGCTTACTGTGCAGTAATATAAGATGCAGTAAGCTTTTCCAAGGAGTACATCTACACATGCACCTATAGGTGGAGGGAGAAAATATTATTTGGAGGGCTGAATGTGCGCATGCACACACAAACACACACACTTCTCCTAAGCAGGTAAGTCTGTTATGGGGAAAGGACATGAGGGGGGGGCAGATCAATGCCCCCACACTGTGGGAGAGAGTGGGGCAGAGGCATGGGTGAATGGGGGCCCAGGGCAGGTTGTGAGACAGTTGGAGCCATAGACGGCTCATCCAGAGGGGTGTAGGGGAGTTCCTGCCATGGCACGCTCCCCAGAGGAGGCACAGGGGGGCACATGCCCCCTAAATTCATGCATGGGGCATCACAGAGGTGGGCTGCCACTGTGGGCTGGGATCTGTGCCCCACTGCTGCTGCCCAGGAATGGCACAATGCCATGTTCCTGCTGCTGCCAGGTGGGCAGGAGATGTAACGCAGTGGGAGGCAGACACACAGTGTCGTACCACTCCTGGGCAGCAGCAGCGGGGCACAGAGCCCATCCCACAGCGGCAACCCACTTCCACCCCTGCAGCAGCCTGCCTCCACTGGGGTGTACACAGTGGCGGGAGTCCCCCTTCCCCTGCGCCTCTGGAAGAGCCACCCACAGCTCCAAGTGTCCTGTGACCTGGCCCCAGGGCCCAATTCATCCCTGCCTCTGCCCCACTCCCACCTTCACTGTAGAGGCCTCAATCTTCCCCCACCTCATGCCTCTTACCCTTCCCAGACTTACCTGCTGCGGTGGGCAGTGTTCTGCATGCCACCAGGCTGCTGCTGGCTGCAGCTGTGTGGTCACACCCCTTCCTCCCTGCTGCAGCTGCCCAGAGCCTGCACCTGGGCTGCCCTGTGGGCTAAGCCCTGTTAGCTTTGGCCTTCTACCACCTATGTGTGCACCCATCAGAAGCAAATTTGCTCCCAGTGGGAGCAGTTCAGTTCAGGGCTACTCCTGCCCTACTCTGCCTCCCTACAGCAGCCAGGGGGAGCTCCAGGCTACCCCAGATGCCAGACTTGGGATGACAGAAGGCACAGGGGTCAGAACTGAGCTCTGAGGGGCAGAGCATTGCTGTCCTGTCTCCAGGGCAGCTGCCTCAACCCCATACCCTAATTGGCAGAGGCATGGGCTGCAAAACAGTACCCTGTCCTGGGCAACTTATATATACATAAGTGGTGTTTCATTTTAAGCACAGAAAAAATGTTCATTTTGGGTAATTTTTTTTAAGTCTGAAAATTCACATTTTTTTTAAATCAGGGCACTTTTGGCAGAGCCCCACCCTCACCATTCAGTGCAGGGCGGTGGGGAGCTCCCCCCCTCCCCCTGCCTGGCACCCGTGCAGCACCTGCACCATTGTGTGGGTGCAGCACAGATTGGCAGGGTGTTGTGCACTGTCTGAGAGCTGGGGTGGCTCCATGTATCAGCTGGAGCTCCCGGTTCGATTCCCAGCTCTCTGATCATTCCCCCAGCTCTTCCTGGGGGGCGCGGCCCCTGGATCTGTGCACAGGGTTTCAGCAGGCTGCTGCTGCCAGCTGGGAAAATAGCCCAGAACAGCCACCATCCCCAGCTGTCAGCAGCAGCCTGCTGTCATCCCACATCATCCGCCCCCCCCCCGGAAGAGCTGGGGGAAGCAATCAGAGAGCCGGGGAATCGAACTGGGAACTAGGAAAATGTTCAGGGACCTGCACATTCCTACAGCCCCTGGCTTGATTCTCCAGCTCCCAGTTCAATTCCCCAGCCCCGTTTGATTCCCCAGCTCTCTGATCATTTCCCCAGCTCTTCCTTCGGGGTGTGGGCCCCCAATCCATGCACTGGGTTTCTGCAGGATGCCACTGCAGGCTGGGGCCAGCGGAATCACCGCAGTCTTCCTGGTGCTTAGCATGTGCTGCACCAAGTGGCTGCCGCTGGCCCCAGCCTGCAGCAGCAGCCTGCTGAAACTGCACACAGATCAGGCCTGCATCCCCTGGGAAGAGCTGGGGAAATGATCAGAGAGCTGAGGGAAGCGATGAGAGTGCTGAGAATTGATCGGAGAGCTGGAGAATCCAACCAGGAGCTAGATGTCCAGATCATAGCAGTCCTTCCCCCCTCTTCCCCCTCCCTCTCCTTAGTTTCTGTTTAGCTGCAAGCAAGCCCCACTTCAAAACTTAAAATGTTTTGAAAGTTTCAAAACATTTTGACTGCCCTCATTTCATTTCAAAGCTGTTTCAAAGCCTTTCATTTCATTTTGATTTCACTGTTTCAAGCTCAAAGCACGTTGAAACAGCCTCAAAACGAAACACCCAGCAAAATTTCACACAACCCTAGTGTCTACCCAGTGCCAGCACATTTCTGGCTCCACTCTTACTACAGTACTGCATGATAGCCCCCCCACCCCCCCAATTCCTACATTCCCATGCATTTGCTTCCTCCAAACTTGTCTGTTGAAAAAAATATATATTTATATCAGAAGTAGACACTTGTGAAACCAAAATTACAATTTATATAAAAACAAAGAGATTGGACAACACTCCCGCCTCAGTAGTGTTTGTCTCTCTCCTTCTTGCTCTGTTACACAATGCATCTGGCCTTTTCATCTTTGACAGGTTCAGAGGTGCACCTTTCACATAACTTTACTCTGTATCATACAGTTTCTCTGCATCAACTAACTTGAGTCAAACCATGAGCGGGTACAAATCAACTGATGTAAACCATTTTTATTCCAGCTCTGAATTTATCATTCAGGGAAACTGTTTTGTCCAAACTTTGTGTTAGCCATATTTAGAGTGTTGGAAAGGAACAGGGCTTCTATTACCAGCATGCAACATCACAACTCCTTTATAAACACTAAGAAAGGCAGATGTCAGTTTCAATATACTAGATTGGACACATGAATTTCACTCACAACCATACCAATGTCACCATCATCTCTCTGTGCTATATCCAATTCAGCATGGTCAAGGTGATCTCATGCACACAGCTCTCACTGTCGACTTACTCTTTAGTGATTAAGATACAAGATGATGACTCTGGGGGATCATCAATAAGTAATAGCTTCTCCATCAAAGGCTGTATAAGAGAAGGCAACAACCCCTTCTTCTTCAGGCAGCCAGTTTCCAGAAGCAGAGATTCCACATCTTCTGCATTGGGCTCCACCAAATATTCACTCTTCATGAGCTGCATTAAATTTTGCCTCAAAAGCATGAGCTAGAGGAAGCTGAACTGACATTTCTCTAGAGAAAGGTAGAGAAAGCAGAATTTATTGTGATCTCATATTCAAAAGGGGCTATTGAGATTCTCCTATACCTACTAAATGGTTTTACTCTATAAGAACCTGAACTCCTTTTGTGTGTTATTAATTATGTTAATTTGAAAACCAAAGGATGTAAAAAAAGAGGGAAAATCATTGTCTTTTATAAAGGAGTCTCTCTTCCTCTGGAATGTCACAAAGCTATATTATTCATAGATTCATTCATAGATTCATAGACGTTAGGGTCGGAAGGGACCTCAATAGATCATTGAGTCCGACCCCCTGCATAGGCAGGAAAGAGTGCTGGGTTTAAATGACCCCAGCTAGATGCCTATCTAACCTCCTCTTGAAGACCCCCAGGGTAGGGGAGAGCACCACCTCCCTTGGGAGCCCATTCCAGACCTTGGCCACTCTAACTGTGAAGAAGTTCTTTCTAATGTCCAGTCTAAATCTGCTCTCTGCTATTCTTACCTTCCTCTTAGTAGAAGAGCTAAGATAGTGTAGTCGCAATAGTTGTCTTGCTATCGTTTTATTAAATGTTAAATTTTTTTTCCTGTACATTGACCCTAAAATGGATTGCTTAAAAAAACAAAAAACTTTTTAGATTAACCCATCCTCAAACCCATCTTCTCCCTCCTTAGCCTTATGGCATGCACACTGTTTGCCAGGGTAAAAGGGTCATAATCATGACCATTTTTTTGTTTTGTGCTTGTGCAGTATTTTAGACAATGGGGTTCTCAACTGTGACTCGGGCATTATGGTAATGCAAATAACACATAGTAATCTTATTAATAATTTGTTAGTTAATAAAACAAATTGCAAGAAGGAGATGAGCTTTAGGCTTTTCACAGTGTATGTAGACTTAGATCATGCTGGGAAAGGTTCTGGCTTCCGAGTTATCTTTTCTGTGCCTTAATTTTCCTTTAAAAGTTTGAAAAAAAATCACCTTTTAAATCTAGCCAATGAAATTCTGATAGTACAGAGAATGATTTGTGAGATGATTAAAAACATATCTCATCTCCATAATAATGATAAAAAGAGAGATTTTAAAAGAGTTTTGGAGTACAAGCAATATCTTTTAAAATATAGCCACAATCTACATATTGTATGGTGAATAAAGACTTGCTTGTGAAAAAACTCTTTTTGAAACTCAGCATTTGAGTGAAGCCTAGGGAGACGAGAACAAAGTTTTATAGACTGCTTATACTCAGAAAAGGAAGAATTTGAATACTGAAGATGACTTACAGTGTTTAACTATTCATCTTTCTTCACATTTCTCAAAAGTCGGTCTATTACGTTTCTAAGCTATGTGCTTCAAATGGGCACAAGCAAAAGAAAAGGCAAAAATGATCCACAGATAGAGCTTTTTTTAAACTTTAGGAATCAGTCCATGACAACCTCAAATACTGCTAAGGGGAATCCCAAAGAAAACCTTTAAAAAAGCTATACAATGTAAAATCTGTTAGTGATGTTACAGGCAGTCAGAGCAGTTATAGGTATCCTTTAAGTACAACTTCATCCCTTCACTTGTGAACACAAAGTGAAAAGCACAAATAAAAATAGTACTGAATTGAGGTTGACTGGGTTCCTAAAATGTATGACTTGTGAATGCAGGCAGCTTATGGGGTTCATGGGAATCTATGGATTCAAAGCAATTTTAATGATCTACTTTAGCTTAAATTTACCACTGCTCCTGCACACCCATCCAGGGACTCCCATGACCTCTGAGAGCAGGCACAGCCCTAGGGAGCTGCAGGGAACCTAGCACCCCTTCTGCCCCCTCCCTCTGTTATTGTCAGCCATTATGCTGACTCAGCTCTGACAGTGTGGGGGCAGGGCTGGCTGGGCACTTGGCCAGAGCAGCTGAGTACAGGGCGAGTGGTAGAGCACCTCCCTGCAAGAGGAGGGCTAGCAGGGGGCCACAAAGGTGCCTGGGATGCTGAAGGACAGTGACCTAATATGAATCTATGATTGAATCAGGGGATCTAGAACAGAAGCTCAACTCCCTGATCTAACCTAAATTGATTAAGTTTGAGTGCATGCTATCAATCCAGATCTATCTTAGACCAGGTTCTGCCATTTTAAAACCAATCTATGTGCACCAAATTTCTGTAGTGTTATGATTTTAGATTTATTTCCAAGCATTGATACCTGTAAAAGTGTAATGTCTGTACCTGGCCATAGTGTGCCTCACTGTCTGTGAGCTGGGGTCCACTGATCCCTTCAACAAATCTTAAGCACGTGCAAAGTTCTTCTGAATGGTCAGGCAGAAGGTAAGCTAAACAAAAATTATTTAACAAAGCATTGAAGCCTGTAGAACAAAATACTTTCCAGTGTAGCAGAAACAAAAGACCTGGCCCTATTCAGTCACCACAAATGATAACATTAATAAATGATCAGAGGTTTATATAAAGGATGTAATGCACTTCCATGTAACAAAGTATAGAAAAACGACTGCATAATGTGCTCTCACCTACTTTCCTACATTGATTTCTTTTGAGAATATCATTGTTTATGTTAAATGGGAGATGTGTGTCCTAAGTCATATTTATGGTACTATAAATATATGTTTATGGCTATTTAAAATGAAATTATGCCTGGTCATGCTTTTACTACAGGAGCCACAGCTTGTCCTGTGTCTCATTATACCCCAAATTTGCCAACTCTGTGCTTTTATACCTCTCACTGGCCTGATGATGACCTGTTTATTAGCTAGATGGGAGGTGAAAGATTTGCCTGTCACTCATGCTACACCTACATTTTCAATATACATGTCTAGCAGTGCTGATTGGTTACAACAAGCAAGGTAATGGGACAAGCAAACAAATCAGATGGAGATTTCCTTGTATGCAGGGGGTTTTCTCCTTGAAGAGAGGAAAAAATGTTTAGTTTTGATATTTCTATAGATGAGAAGCAACTGGAAATGCTTTGCCCAGGCAGGAACCACAGCAACTAGCAAGCCTGGATTGCTGTATTAAAAGGAAACTGGTAGGTTTATAAAATCACAGAACATTTTATAATTAAAATAATAATAAAAATCTATGGCATTATTCTGGTTTGCCATTGCAGACTGCATAATTTTAGACCCTAATTCATCCTCCACACAGAAGCAGCTTTCCTCAAAACTGGATTTAAACTGTAATCACTAGCATCAAAATTCTGAAAAATTCTTATTCTTAGAATGGCAGCCCCTAGAAACAGAAGGTAAAAAAAAGAAAGTTAATTCAAATAATAAACAAAATACTGAGAAATTAAGTTATGTTTTTAGAACGTAAGTCAAAAATAAATCCTCTCTTTTCCTACCAGAGTTCACTGCTACTTTAGATAACGTTAAAATTGCACAGGCATTTTCCTGTAATCGCATTACTACATTACTACTTCAGTTACAGATCGAATAATTGCAGCACTGAAGTAAATTTATATTGTAGTTCCAACTAACTGCTCCCGAACTGTAAGAAGTGTTTGTGCACATCTCTTTCCAACTCACTACCCTGTTTAAAGGTTAATGTATAAAACAACTTAAGCCACACATTGACCACAAAGTACTTTAAACTGGAGCAATTTGCTTTAAAATGATGCAGCTTCATTTGTATGCAACCAAAAGCCATCAAATAAGGATTTCTTAATCAACTAGTACAGTAGCTTTTAATAAGGAGATTAACTCCAATTTCTAAAGGACCTAGGCTCCCCTGCTGCCTCTTACAAATTTCTCTTGAGCCTGCCCAGTAGGATGTTTTGAATTATTTTGGCTTCTTGGGAGTATTCTTTTGCCAGGGGCATCCTCTGATTCCTAGCAAATTTAATAGATGGCAATATAGTCTCCTTGCATTAGGTCAACATGATGTTTTATTTTGCTTTCTTTAACCATTCAGCTCTGTTAAATCCCTTTGCAGAAAACTAACTGGATACTAATTTTATGAGTAACAATATAAAAACTATTTTTTTCTCCCCTCATTCCTACCCTTGCCTTCTAAGGTCATAGGATTCTGATACGTACTGTAATAGGATGAGGTGAGAAAACCTACAGAGGACTTACGGTTTTCTGTGGAGTGCACATAATCATACATACAACCCCCTCAGTGTGCAAATCTCTTCACCAATATTAATACACAGTGTTCTTCATTGCACAACACAATGCAAGTGTAATCTCTTACTGAAAAATCTTCTGTTTAGCATTGAAAACTTTATCCAAAAATTAAAATCTACTCAAAGCAAATGTAATTGCTTATAAATCCACCAGTTTTGCTTAAATTCTTGAATTCAAGACTGGCAATGAGATTGCTAATCATATGTTGAAACAGAAGTACAAGTACCTGATTCGGGGGAAAAAAGTAAGAATAAAGTGGTTATATTTCTTGTTCATTTGAAAGTTTCTCTAGTCACAAAATCTTGTGTTTACAAGTTTTCCTTTAAAGCAGTTATCAGAACTTAATGATAAATGACACTGTCATTAATCTCAATGATTTTACTCCAGAACATAAGCTTGTACAAGCAATCTGCTCCTGCATGCTAATTTTAATCTCTAAAATTTTTAGTTCAGATGTAAACTCAAATGGCTGGAAGGACCTCAAGCATGGGTGCCAAGTATGTGGGGGCCCAAGGACCCTGGCTCCCTTCAGGAAGAGGGGGGTCACCTGAAATGTGTAAAAATTTTCACATGTGCATCATCTTAGGCTCCCTCCAGAAAGAAAAAAAAAAAGTCAGTGCCTATGACCTCAAGGGTCATTTATTTAAAACCCTTGAAAAAATACTGCTCCAAAACTGTCCTTGTTCAACGCTTATCCAGCCTCTTCTTGAAGACCTCCAATGAAATAAATTCTACATTTTCCCTGGGTGGATTATTCCACTGACTTACTATTCCTCCTGAAGAAGGAATTTTTTCCCTTATATCTAATCTAAGTCTACTTTGCTGCAATTTAAAACCATCATTTTGCATCCTGCTTTCTGTGGCAGGAGAGAACAGTTATTCTTCCTCTTTTTTATGGCAGCCTTTCAGATATTTAAAGAATGCTATCGTGTTTCCCTCCCCCATCACCTTTTCTCCAAGCTAAGCATGCTTAGTTTTCTAAGTCTTTCCTCATAAGGCTTGCCTTCAACCCCTTTATCATTTTTATTGCCATTCAAGGAGATTTGCTTTTATGATTAAAAAAGTGTGGGGTTTTTTTGTCTGACTCAAAGCTTTATAAGTACACACCAATATAAAAGCAATTTTGAATTTTATATGTAATATATCAATCAAATTTCCCAACCCCATCATCTTCAAAATGCACTGAGCAACGCCTATTGCCCCACTTCTGGGAAACCTTATGAAATCATATAGGCTGGGTACTGTGGCCTGAAAATTAATTTAAGCATTACTGGTGCAGCAAGTGATTCAAGTTCCAGAGTCAAGAATTCCTGTAAACCTCTTTCCTACCATGGCCCTTCCTGAATCTGTAACTTGTTAGCTTTAGCACTTCTACTGATCTTGATTGTTGGGCCAGGTACAAACTTTACACATTTAGTGTGTATAAGTGTTTAAGTTTACAAGTGATTGGAAACTGACTTATACCTGTAACAGATGAGAAGTTTAGTGCACAAAACCAATCTATACCCATAACAGAACAGAAATTTGGCACAAATAGACTCATTTTAAAATGGCAGAACCTGGTTTAAGATTTGCACCCCCCACACACACCCCACCAAAGTGCGAATGTGTGTTCTGTTCACTACCAATCTAAACTACACTGCTTACAGAAAAACAGGGTACTTAGATCGATTCCACCTCGGGATTTTTGAACGTGTGTACCTAGCCTTGCAGTCTAATAAAAGGAGAAATGTGGCTGCTAAGACACAAAAACCAACCAATAGATTTGTAGACAAAAACAATTTGGAAGCCAATGGAAGCAGGTGTAATGCAATTTCTGTGGACAGAATCAGAAAATGAGTGCATTAGACAAAGTTTCGAAATTGTGTTCAGCCTAATTTCTTACAGAGCATCCTGAAGTAATCCAGTCTAAAAGTGACAAAGACATTGATAACTGATGTGAGTTATCTACAACAAAGTCCTTAAAAATACTTTAATAGAAATGCAGTTTCTGTACATGAAGAACAAAAATCAACTTATTTTGGAACATTGGTTTTCAAGGTGATGTGCCATGAGGACATCAACTATAAACTGAACTAAGTGTGAAAAATACCAATTTTGCTCAGACATGGGATACATAAAATATAGTGGACTGAAGCTAACATCATCTTCAAGGTGTAAGCATGGCCAGTCCCTTTATGCAATTATGTGCTTTCAACAAAACATGCTTGCTGAAGGCTAGTTAGGCTGCCTTTTCATATCAAGCTGGGCCACTGAAGACAATAACTTACTGTTTCAGCATATGAAAATCCATATGAATGCTAGTTATTTGTTATAATCAAGGGTCCTGGTTTTCTCTGATAAAAAAATCCCCAATTGTTGGATATAGAAAGATATAACCCCAAATCCACATTTTTCCATGATTAAATGAAATACCACTATATATATGTATATATTAGTGGCACTTCATTTTAATCATGAAAAAATGTGGATTTTGGGTTACTTTTTTATATCCAAAAATTGGGGTTGTTTTGGTTTTTTTTAATCAGTGAAAACCAGGATCCCAATTATAATGCAGAACTATACTGCAGATATTTTAGTCATCCTGAGCTACACTAGTGTGCAGCAAATTCAATGAAAGTCTTGTGAACTATATGTCAAATAAGATGTTTTAGATAAGATAATTTAGATGTACTGGGACAGATTCACTACTAAACTGAGTTTTTGATAAAAACAGCAATGGCTAGCAGGTTTTGGCTCTTTGTTCTCTTCCTGACCCTGACACAGACATAGGTGTCTGTGAGCCAAATGATCCAGCCATGCCTTATCCCTGCACTCTATGCCAGGGACTAACAGATAGCTATCTTGGCTTCATACTGGAACAGCAGTGTGCACTGCTTGTTATCCCCTTGACTGTGTATGTTTAAGGAATGAAAAGAAGATCAAGAGAGCCTCCTTCCCCCCGTGTAAGACACTGGGATTGTTTCCCTTTACTTTTTTTTCCTGCCTTGAGAATGCCTTCTTCTTTCTATGAAGCTCTATGCCGAGGACAGTAACTAGGGATGTGGTGAGAAACACAGATGGTGCATGAATAGTATTTAACTAGCTTTCTCCTCTCTTTTAAATCACTACTGCATTTCAGCCCTCAACTATACCACAGAGCACAAAGAAAACTAATTTGCTTTTGGTATTTCCCTTTTTTTTTTTTGACATATTAACCATGTGGCACAGAGTGCCTGAAACTGAGTGTATGTTAGGAGGGGGACAGATTAGCAGCTCGCAGTACAAAAAGAACCTTATTCTAATTCAGTTTTGTTTCTTTTCATTTTCCAAATGCATGAAAGTAAAAAGTTAAGAGTTGACATTTCACTCCAGCTCAACTCTGAAAAAAACTGAACTTGTCAGCTACTTCCTGGGTATGTCTACACGAGACACTTTACTGCATGGCAGACTAATATGCTGCACATGCATGGCAATTAGGGTACAGTAGATTAATTTACTGTGCTGCTGCATAGTCCCATTAGAGTCAAGTGGTATCCAGCAGTGCAGTAAATCATTGTGCTTAACCACACATGTAGACAGTGACATCAGGATTAGTTTTGAGTTGGAGTATATTTATTCACATTCATTGTATGTATAGATGCACCCCCTGAGACCTAATTGAGACGCCAGACTTTTCTATTTTCCCATGTGCAGCTAATTTAAGGAATCAGATGAAGCCAGTAAGACGCCAGTTCAGTTACATGTTATAATTAGATTATACTAAGGACATTTAAGATGTGTGTCAACATTAACTCATGCTAAATGTCATCTGAGCATCTTAAAGTTATGCCACTTCAGGAAAAGGTTAACTGGGCCATGCTACCTAGCTTGTGTAGGGTAACTTCAGTCTGCTGCACAGAGATAAAACAAACAATATGAAGACCTGCAGCATCCCAGGATGCACGCTCCCAGCCCTTTCCTCCCAAACAGTGATAGAGCCCAGGGGTTCTGGTTCCTAGCCATGCCCCTGATCACAAGCCCTCTAGTGGCAAGTCAGAGCTATGCAAGCAAGAAATGGCATTAATGTTTATTGTGTTACTGCTCATAGCACGTTCTAACTTTAACACCATTTAACGTTCCATAGATTTAGTTTGGTCTAAGTGTATTCACCTCTCCCACATAGTGTATTAGAAGTAAAGGATAAATCCATCAGGGAACTCGCAATTTAGGTGCTGCAATATCTAACTTTTTGGCTCCTGACACCAGAGTGGAATTTGTATGTTGAACTGGCTGTGTGTACAGTTCCTGGGGAAATACAGATGTCTCCGAATGGTGGTTCACAAAAATGCATAAACTAACTGAGCTGTTGTAGCTAACCAAGAGGCAATGCTGAGGATGGTAGCATCGTTGAAATTTTGCCCTTGTGTGTTGCTTAGCCAGTTGACTGAGACCTGCATAGAAAAACCATCCTCCAGAGCCCAAACAAATTGCATACAGCTCACTTTTAAAAATACATAAAATAAATCCATAGCCAGAGAAGTAGCCACCATGCAAACTTGCATATAAAAAAGTAGAATATTTACCAAGTGGAAGACTAGGGTTCTGTGCCTACCTCATACTTGGGAAATGTCAATTTTATTTCCTTTTTTACACAATAGTGCTCTAACCATCAGCTGGCTATACTAGGCTGGGATGATGGGGGGATGCTCTTCTTTCCAAACTGTGACACTCTTCCAAAAGAATGGAATATTCTAGGTGGAGGGAGGGGGGTAGATGAGAGAGAGATCACAAGAAAATGCATGACACTGTAGCCTTGTAGGTAGGACACCTGGATAGAAGGGGAAGACCCAGGTTCTTGCCCTCAAGAGCTATTCCTTCTTTTTTACCAAAGCCTGGTTAACATAAAATGCAGGAATAGACCTGGGAATACTTGAATCCAGAGCTCCACTGCCTAATTAAGCTACTACCATTAAGCTCTCTATCTTTCTGGCCACACAAATCATTCCTTTCTACTGTGTGATGCAGTTTCAACAGAATATAGAGAGTACCTTCTTCTCCAGCTTAGTACGGTGGGTGAACTAGTCTGATACCTAAGACATTTTCCTATGAAATGGAAAATGTGGGTTTCAATTCCCTCAGGTGGAAAGCCTCTTACGATATAACCACTAGACTCTTAAAAATGGTGACTAGCAGTGGTAGCACTACTGTCTTTCTCTTTTGGAAGCTTCATTTTGTGTGTCCTGTTCCTTTCAGCATGTGGTAATTGTGCTCAGAGCATGCCCACCAAGCCACACAAAGAACTTAATATCTGGATCTGGAGGTGACTAGCTATTCATACCAATGCCCTTCTAGGCATAGGCAGAAGTCAGAAGATCATCTGGAAGTTTACCCTGGATGAAACTGTTGGGTAAAAGGAGAAGATCCTTGTAAATGTAGGTCTTTCCATGGTTAGGCAATCTCTGAATCAGGTCTTCTTTGAGATTACAACTTTGAATTTAGGCACTTAAGGCCTACCTAAATCCTGTTCAGCTCCATGCATTACATATTTCATCCTTCTAAATTAATCTGGCCATAAATCTGTTATATTAAAAAGAACCATAGAAAACATCTTAATTCTATTTTAGTGGGAGTTCCTAAAAATAAAATGCAAGAGATAATACTTTTTTTTTCTTTTGTTTTAAACAGCACCACCCACACCACTCTAACTCCCAAAATCCAAAGCTCTACTACTGTTTGGGTCTGAGCTGTTGAGAAAACCAGACCTACCATCAACATTTATAGGGATATTTTCATGCAAAGCTGTAATATTTCCTGAAGACACAAAGGCTGCCAATACAGTCCGGTCTTACATTCTTCGCCAACGTATCTCTTCTACCCACCAGGAGCTGTGAAATAGCTTAGTTCAGAGAGCTATAATCTACCCTGAAAAGTCTACCTAACCTTTTAGATAACATTTAAGGTTAATCTGCAATGCAAAGAAATGTTACCAGTGTTGAGAGATCTGCTTCAGTGAAGTCTCACCTGAGTCTTTCTTGAAGCACATTACTTCCTTTGGAACATGCTCTAAGAAAAACGACGTGTTTAATTTTTAACAAATTTGGACAATACATACATTTTAGCTCCATTTGCAAGATTCCCCCTTTCACTGCATTGTTGTGGTTCTTCCTCACTCTCAACTTCATCATTTGAAACTTAATTTTATGTGGACCTCCCAAATTCTGTTCAGCTCCATGCATCCTATATTACATAAATTGTTTTCCAAATACAAAACACCTTAAATAACTTTCAGAGTTGTAAATAATTTGCATGTGCTCGTAAACTTCAATTTAATCGCAAAGGAGAATTGATTATTTTGCCATAGTATTTTATATCCTGGTTGTGATTTTAATTATATATGTGACCTAAGAAACAAGCTGGGCCTTGGAAGTGAGTACAAAACATTTATATGCTTTCTACTTCTTGGTACCTTTTACGTTCTGATAGGAATTTATTGCAAATTTACCTGATTAAATGTACTGTAGACGTGCTGAGCTCCACCTATTGTTACTTATTCTCCTTGACATTTTTCTGTGTGCTGGATGAATGGAGTGATTAGTATGTTAAATAAAATAATCAACATATGTTTTGGCAGCATTAAAGCTAACATTAACACACAAAACACACCACACAAATATTTTTGCAAGGAAGGAACTTTGACAACATTTGTCTGCTTAAACACTTTCTGGCAATAGCTCAGCTTGTTAACAGGCAATGAAAGCCTGCTTTATTAAGCTCAGGGTGATGCAAAAATGGTTTCATACAGACGATAGTAATTTTCTTCACCACCAAGTGAGGAGGCCTGTTGAGAAAGGCCATCACTCACTGCAGGTCTTGCTATTCCTAGGTATTGATTGTAATGAGGAAGATGTTTCATTACTATCCAGTGTTATATACTGAATTACGCATATAGAAATATTTTTATTAAATGGTTGGATTCACAGAAAAAAATAACTCAGAATGCTGTTTGGTGTTATGGTTTCCTTTTAACTGAAGCAACATTCTAGGCAAATAGAAATATTAAATATAATCCAATTTCTGTGAATTTAACACCTATCTTTAAAAAGGATATGGGTTAATAAACACATTTTTTTTTTTTGGAATTTTCTGGCTCTCACTTTCTTCAATAATTGTTCCCTTGGTCATAGCTACATTAATTGCTGGTGCTAAGTGAAATTCCGAACTCCTGGAAAGTATCCAAGTCCATGGGAACCTGGCCTCAGTAAATATTGCAAGAAATCCTTAATGAGGCAAAAAAGAGATGTTCCTTAATGGAGAGAAAAATGTGAAGTGTGATTAGTATCCAGAGGGGAAGGTAAGATTACAGAACTGACTCTGAACTCACTCTGTGAATTCTACAGGCCCCAGCCATCATACTGCACTGTAGCATTTTCTCATGCAGGTATCAATGTTGGCATTATGAAATAAAGTTCTGTTGGAAGGATACTATTAATATACCACTTAAAATAACCTCCTGGCTGAAATTTTGTATTTTCAGATTATAGCAGCACATTCCATTAAATCTCACAAGTTTAATTACAGTAGAACAGCTCATCTACTTCCATGTTAAAGGTGAGCAAATTTTTAGAGATTAGCAAAGTTTGGAGACAAGCAAATCTCTTTGAGAATTGTCTCATGGAGTTCCTTCCCCATCATTTTATCACAGGCCTGAGCCCTTGATTGCTGTACCTAGTGAATGACTGTAGCCTCCCCGTCCTAATAGTAGTGTCACAGAAGGCCTGTGCCCCAACACTATGTCAGTTGTCCAGCAGACACTTTACTTAGATGCCACAGGTGGGCTTCCATGGAAAATATACCAAAGCCTGGGCCTAGGTTATTTTCTCAACGGAAAATGGAGAAAATAATCCTTATATCCAGCGCCACTCAATCTTCACCTTCAGCATAAGCAGAAAGCTCAGCCCCCAGCAAAGTCTAGAGGTAAAGGGTGCTCCATAGCACATCTGCCATACAAGACTGGAGGGAACTGTGCAGAGCCGGTCACCAGAACCTCTCAGCCAAATGTTCTGGGTCACTGAAACAGCAATGCTTAGGACATTTCTTTAGTAAAAATGACTTGATTGCACAGGCATATTTTTCATTTAACTAATTTGGCACCGTTATTGCAGTTTATTCTGTTCAATTTTAACAGGATTAGCCAATGTGTAAGATTATATTAATGAGCAGGGATCCCGGGGGGGGGGGGGGGGGAGGGGGTTTATTAAAAAAATCTGCAAATTTTTGGTTAAAAAAAGTAACCCCAAATCCACATTTTTCTGTGATTTAAACGAAACACCACTAATTCACAGAAAAATGTGGATCTGGGGTTTCTTGTTTTTAAATGAAAATTGAGGATTTTTTAAAATCAGAGAAAAGTAGGATCCCTGGTAACGAGGCAGTGAATCAGTCCCATAAACTCCCTTCCATGTGGCAGGCTGTGAAGTCAAGTCTAAATTTCAAAGATAATTAGTGTGTGCATGTCACAGATCACACCCCTTTGCAAAGCTCTGCCTCAGGGCTCCCCAAGGAGAAGCCAATCTCCTTATCCTAAAGGAACCACCGAAGGCAGGACTGGTGTGGCTTCTAAGGTGGCAAGCCTCATACTTTTAGCCTCTGGGTCTTCTGTGTCTCTAACTTTCCAGGAGATCATGGGAAAGCTCCTTCTTTTTGGTCATCTCCTGAAAATGGGGGTGTTTTCATCTCCAAAGTGGGGGAGCAGGTTAGAGTGCCAACATCCTAAATAACACAGTAGATCACTCAACCCCAAACAAACAGCCTTTATTGTTCACTGCAGTTCTTTCTGTCCTCCCTGGAACTTCATTCTGTTCGCCCTGGGACTACTCCTTTCTCTCCACTCTGTCCAACCTCTCCCCTACCCCACCCGGGACAATTTGGTGCACACCTGAGCGTGCGTGGAGGGGTGTGACCTGGGGCACAAAGCAGTGGTACACATATGTGCCGCTGCTATTTGTATCACAGCAAACACATACCCCCACATATGCACGCTTATCTGGATGTACCCAGAGAGAGAAAGAGTGCACATGCCTAACTTTTCCAGCCTGGTACTCAGGGCTCTTACCCAAACATTGGAAGACCCAGGTCCCAGTCCCTGCTCCAGAGCTATTTATGCTAAATAATCATTGGATAAAATACAAGACCAGCTCAGTGTACTGGCTGTGTTATTCTCCTTCTAACCTGTCTAGCTCTCCCATGGATTTTACTAGGACAGTAGACTGTAGCTCAAGGTCGTGGATTCCTCTGTAAAAGCCAGGTGCCTAAAATTAGCTACATTATAGAGATTAAGTCCCTTTATGGATCTGGGTCTGCATAATTAAGTACTTAAATTTGAACATTTTAACCTATCCATTTATAAAAAAAAAGGAGGCAGTACTTCCCAGGATTAAAACAACAGCCTTGGAACCGCAGCTTCTGAGTTTTTCCCCACACACAACCATTGATTCTTGTTTTGTTTTGTTTCCCATACATTGGGATAGTCACTCAGACTGTGACTAAATCCAGAATATAGGATTACATCTGCTACTCCAGTGGAGAGGTTTAATTAATCTTTGTAACATAATTATATGTGGAAAACACTGTTCTCTAGGTTAGACTTTACCAAGTTCCTTCTTCCTAAGTTATATACAGATGGCTTTTGTTATTTATAAATACACCTCCAAAATTATTCACTTGAGAATTGGCTACGGTATGTATGCAGGAGCTTGTCTTCCTACAAAGGTACTTCTGTTCTATAATACCTGCTTGTGCAGTTGCTTTTATTTGACTCTGCTAAGAACGATACGTGCTGCATAACAGAGGGCAGATCAACCCCTGTTTTTTTTTTAATAACAATCACACTGACAATTAAAATTCCCAGTGTCAGTTGAATGACATTAAAATCTATGACTGATGTTTAGAGGAAAGATCTGGATTGGCAGGGAGTAAAGCAGCAAGCAGAAACCTTTAATAAAAATCAAGGTAATAAACCTTTTGCAAATGCTAATTTCAACTATTTCTTTAGTTACTTATTTCTTTCATGTGGCCTAATCATATGTAAAGCTAATTATTTTATACAATAACAATATTTAGTATTCTTTTCTGCCTCATTGTCTTGAATATTTCTGACAATATAAGCCATTATACTGAAACTAGAATTGCTTCAGTCAATCAAAGTGCTCTACAGCTTTTAATGTGTCCGTTCTTTTCTCCAAATGTTGCAGCACTCTGTTTCCAGACTGGATATGGGTATCTGGCTTGAACAAAATTACTGTGGTTCTTTCTCAGTAATATCTGTATACTGACTGGTTATGCTAAATGCCTGTTTGCAAGTTCTTCACTCAGAACTTGCAAACAATGAAATCAGTGTTTTGTCTTCACACTCCTTGCAGATAAAGCAGAAAAACATCTAGAACATACATAAAACAGTTGAAGTACAATATACACTACAGAAACTGCTGGATGCCATTTTTTATTTTGAAAAATGTTTAAAGGTCATTGGCACTTAGCTCCAGTTTCAACCCTTTGCTTCTCCTCACTTTTCCAACACTGATAAGATTTTTGTAGCAAAAAAAAGTTCTCATACGTATTTTAAAATAAACTGAGATGCAAATAGTTGATGGTTAGAAGTGGTTAGAAACAGGAAATTTTAAAGAAATGTTAGCATGGTGGAAAAGGTGGGATTGATCCAGGAAAACAGGGCAGCATGAAAAATAACATTTATGAGGAGGGGGAATTTGTGGGTTGCTGAACTTAGCTGAATGCTAAGTACCACTAATCCCTCTCTGCTTTTAAATGTGTATGTAATTATATCAGTTAAACCTCTAAATGGTGGTAGTGATGAATAATGCAATTCTGCAATATACTGGAAGCAGTCAGTTTTAAACTTGTGACTTGCTATGAATATAAGGCATGCATTAAACAGTATAACATCACAGTCAGAAATACTTTTATTGATTGTTCTTTTCTTATTTGGAATATTCTATGATCTCTATCAATTTTTCCTCACTTTTTTTCATCCTGCCTCACCTCATAGACATCATCATTTTGCCCAGGTGCTCCCTTGACACATTTCACAGAAAAGTAAAAGGAGACACTCAAGAGTGACATGGCATGTTCACTTTCCCCTCTACAGAGCTAATAGCATTTATTCTGTTGTCCAACTGCTTCCAGTCTATCATATATGATTTTAAAGTGCATTGATTAAAACACGTTATGCCACTTTACAGGTACTCTAATTCAGTGGCTGAAAACCATTCTGAGTCACAGGACAGGCTAAAACAAACTGGCTCCAGTCCAGCGCTGGCAGCACATTGGTGGTGGGGCAAGGTTTTCTCTATGCCTGAACATGGGCTGGGCAGTAGAGAACTGTGCCTGTGCCAGGGCCAGGCACTGGTGAGCTTCACCAGGGCCAGGCAACTGGGAGCTACACCTGCACTATGGCTAGGGAGAAGCAGCAGTGGCACGAGTATAACTCGCATCTGCCTGGTCCCAGCACAGTCACAGATCCTGAATGCCTGGCCCCAGAGCAGGTGGGGGTAAAGCCCTCTGCTGCCAGGACACTGTCAAAGCCTCCCAGCTCTCTGAGCCATATGCAGTGGCTCTGAAGGTCATATATTGCCAACCCCTGCTTTAATTCAGAAATATAATGGCCTTAGCTCACTTGGTTTCTTTCAGCTTGATGATGAACTAAGGCCATTTAATTTTGGATTTACTGTGTCCACAAAGGCTAGGGATATATGTTAAAAAAGCCTGACCCTGAATTGATTAAATCTTTGCAGGTTAGTCTAACCAGGCTAGGCTAAATTAGTTTGTAACCATACAGACATCCCAGACATGTAGGCACATGCCTGCAGTGGCTCAGGCTAGAAGCTGGGGGATGCTAGAACATCCCTCCTTCTCTTGTACAGGGATGAGCTGAGCGGGGCATGGCCAGGCCCCAGGAGAACGCTTTGGTCAGGGAGGGGTTCCCCCACCTTCTGACCAGCCCAACAGAAAAAAAATAACAGTATTTACTATCCCTAACTCGGTGTTTATCTCCCCATTAAGAAAACAACTGAGGGACATTACCAGCTACCTGTTGATTCTCCCTTTGTCTGGTCTGCCACAGCAAGGATCATAGCCAGCATATGGTCTGCTAGCTAATACACAGAAACCTCTCAGCAAAGCAGAGGGGAGGGGAGAAGTCCTGCTTAGCAGGGAGTGGTGAGGAAAGGGGGGAGGGCGCAGTAAAGGGTCTGGGACAGACATTGCATAAAGTAGTTTGTGCCAAATCAGTTACATCTGATACTACATTCAACAAGTTTTATCTCAAACAGGTTTCAGCCATTTTCAAACTGCTTTATGTGCACTGAATGTCTGTTCTGTTACAGGTTTAAAACAGTTTCTGATCACTTAAAACAGTTTATGTCTAATGTCTGTCCCTAGCCAAAGTGGTAAATGTGCTTTAACTAATACAATTTAAAATGTACACCTTTACATCAATTCCACTTACTATCCCATGTAGACATGCCTGAAACTCATGAAAAAAAGACTTAAAAACGACGTCTGTCTTCACTTTGCTACTACAAGCTGACACACAAGGACCTTGAATTTATCAAAATGCATGAGTTTTCTAATAAAAGATGTTATGCATATAAGCTCAATTTGATGTAGCATTGTTTCACGGTGCACAAAGATAATGAAAAACATAATGCAATTTACTGCCTCATTTCTTTATGAAGTTTAATAGGCAACATTTACTGTATTATGTTACGGTGGTAAAGGAGTTTAGCAAAATTACTCAAGTGAAAAGCCTTCAAGACAACAAATACTGTTGTCTGCTTTTGCAAAAATTATTTCTGCTTTTTATTAATGTATCTGTTACACTACTATATACATATTTGGGAGTACAGTGCTACTCTGTCATGTGGAGGAAAAAGCTTTCCCTTTATTTTAGGATGACATTTTCAGAAGAGCTTTCATGGACAAAAGAACATAAGGTCCACTGAAAGCCAATGAGAACAATGTTTCAAAGTGCTTAAGCCTTAGAGCATCAGAACAGCATAATGTTTCTGTGAGTTGCATACATCTGTATTGGCCTGTTTAGCTTATGATTAATGATGTTTTAAATAAAAAAAAAAAACAAAAAGAAGCAGAGAGTTTTCTTTCATTAACTCTAATAGGTTTAATTTTCCTTTCATCTAAACTCATAAAATGTAATTTAAACAAGTGAAGAAGTAAGGCATTTTGTATACCAAGAATAAAAATAGATGTTTGCCTCCTTTACGTACTCTTAAATTTCCACTGCTTGGGTGCCTTTAACACAAGGGTGGGCAAAATATAGCCTGTGGGCCAAATCTGGTCAAGCAGGCCATTCTATCTGGCCTGTGGGGCCCCTAAACATTTTAGAAAATTAATATTTATCTGCCCCTCACTGCCTGTCAAAGATGACAGGCACTAGGGGCAGTAGGATGGAGGGGAAATCATGGTAGACTCCTGCAACAGCAAGGCTTGCCCAGCCCTGCCCTCCCAGTCAGGAGCCCCTGCCTGGCGGGGTAGGGGGTGGGGAGGCAGGGGAGGACCATGGGTGATTGCCGCAGTCCTTGGGACCAGGCTGGCTCCTGTTGGGTCCCGTGGTCTGGCCATGCAGCTGGAAGCTACATGGTGCAGAGTGGTCAGAGGGCAGGCAGGGAAGTGGGGAAAGCGGTGGCGGGGGTGGGGGGAACTGGAAGCAAGCAGGCATGTGGGAGCGCAGGGCCTGTGCCAACATTTTGGGTCCAGCAGTGGTGAGGCCCAGAATGGGCGGCAGGAGTGTGGGGCATGGGCTGGCAGGGGTCTGGAGCTGGGCTGGGCTGTGCCAGCAGGGAGAGAGGGGAACTGGACTGGCTCCATACAGCCCCTGCTAGCTGGGAGCCCATGCTCCTGCCACCCTGCTCTGGGTCCCGCCACTGGCCCTGGAACATTAGCATGGGCCCCGTGTGCCTGCCTAGCTATCCCTGGCTTCTGCGCACCTGCTTGCTCCCAGTCCCCACCACCCCAACCCCACTGTACAGGCGGGGACCAGCACACGCAGCCCCAACCCCAAGCACTCTGGGCTCACCCATCTGCACTGAGCAGCAGTGATGTGAAACAAACTGCTGCTCAGAGCAGGAGAAAAGCATCCCCTCTTCCTCCCCTTGGCTGGCACTTCCTGGTGCAGCTGCCCAGAGGCCACGTGGGGCTGTCCTGTGTCTCTGTCACATCACCACTGCCTCTGGGCTGCCCTGTGGGGCAGTGGTAGCAGCGGAGAGTAGGCACAGGCAGCCCCCTGTGGGCTCTGAGTGCTTGCACCATGGAGTGCCAGCAGCAGGGGGGGGAGGAGCCATTTTTCTCCCGTGCTGAACACCAGTTTGTCCCATGTTGCCACTGCTCAGCCTGAGGCCCATGCCAACTCTGGGATTGCCCATTAGGGTGGAGCCACAGTGGCCGCAGCAGCTGGCCACAAACTGCTGCTCAGGGTGGAGGCAAGCACCCCTGCTTCCTCTCCCCACCACCAGGCAGTGTTTGCTGCCACCACCCAGAGCCCATGCTACAGTAGACTGTGGTGAGGCTCCTTCACTACCACTTGTGAGCTGCCCAGTGCAGTAGCAGTGGCCATGTGGAGCAGCCATGCTGGGCAGATCACAAGCGGTGGTGAAGGAGCCTCACCGCAGCCTAGCGTGGTGCAGGCTCTGGGCAGCTGCAACAAACATTGCCTGGCAGTGGTGAGGGGGGAGGCTGCTTTCCTCCACCCAGAGCAGCAGTTTGTTTGTGCCCAGCTGCTGCTGCTGCTGCTGCTCATCCCAAATGGGTGAGCATGGGGTGTGTGGGGTTGGGGCTGCATGCACTCATCCCTGCCTGTACCACAGGGCTGGGGTAGGGGGGATTGGGAGTGAGTGGCTGCATGGAAGTCAGTGACAGCCAGCCAGGAGCACAGGGCCTGCATCGATGTCCCAGAACCAGCAGTGGGGCCCAGAACAGGGTGGCAGAAGCACGGGGTCCTGGATAGCCACAGTGAGCAGCTGGGACAGGGGCTGCAGTGAGTGGGGGCAGCCACAGCAGGAGGGGCTGTGGGGAGAGGAAAAGTGAATGGAAGGAGCCACAGTTGTGGCTGCAGGCAGTGGTGTAGCAAGCGGTGGGGGCAGTGGTCATGGTGTGGCAGAGTCTGCGGCACCAGCAAGTGGTGGGGGCCATGGCTGCAGGGAGTGGCGAGGGCCGTGGGGAATGGCAGTGGTAGAGCAAGTGGCGGGCACATGTGTGGGAGGGAAATCAGGGAAACAGTGGTGGCAGTTGGGCACGGAGCCCATGCAGGTGCCCTGGGACCACCAGGGACCCAGGGTGGAACAGTAGGAGTGTGGAGCCTTGGCACAGGGTCTGCCTGGCTGCACTGCATGAGTCTCATGCAATGGAGGCAGCAGCCTGCCCCTGTCTCTCTCTTTCTCTCCCAGCTCATCCACCATATCCACACCCCACCACACACACACACACACACACACACACACACACACACACACTCCCTAACCACACCCCACCACATACACATTACCGCCCCCACACAACATACAGAAGGACTGTTTTTTGACCTGTTATGCAGTCCCCTCTAGATATACTTTGTAAACACATAAATCAGTACAAAAATATTTTTAAATAAAATTAATATAAGTTATACTAGATGCTTTATTTTTTTGTATATGACTTGGTGTTTTTTTTCAGTTTCAATATTGCAGCACCCTTCCTCCCAAAAGAAGTACTTCCAGGGCAAGGAGAGGGACTTCTGGTGGCAAAGGCCAGGGGTCAGGGCAGGACCTCCAGTTCCAATATGGTGACTGGGAGGTGGGGCAACTGTTAAGGGGTGGAGCTACCTATGCGGCCCTGAACAGCTCCCCAATACTCAGTAAGTGGCCCTCTGCCTGAAAAAATTGCCCTGCTAACGCCTAGACTTTTAAAAGCTGGATAGGGATCCCTTATTAACAAATGTATACTTTTCCACATTCCAGCTCAACTAAGCCGGCCACAAGGAAGGCTCAGGCTTTATTAACAGAACTCTTATGAAAAAAATCTTTTAAAAAATTGTCACTGCCAAACCTACAACCTAAAAATATTCTGGTCACCCATCATTTGCTTAAAAACATGGGATTGTTTACTTGGTATTACTTCATTTTTTGCCCTTTTTAAGATATGCCTTTGGATTTGTTCACCTTTTTAGAGGGAAGTCCTTTTCCACCTGGCAGTTTATATTTATTTCAGTATAAAAATGTAAAGTTTAGTACATGCACACACATACATTTTATGCATCACCTTAGACCACTTGGATGGGGACTCCATTTACCCTTTCCTAAACCCTGAAAGAGTTTCTCTCTCCACACCTACTGCTCCCTTCACTCCACTCACCTTATAGTGTTTTGTCCGTACCTCCATTTCTCTGCTGTTTTAGTCTTCTGTCCTTGTTCTTCCTGTCCCCTTATATTGTTCTGTCCTTACATTCACTTTTTCTTTCCCATCACCTTCTCCAGTGTTTTATACCACCTTTCATCTCATTTTCAGTCTCTCTTTGCCCAATCCTATCCTACACTTTCTCTTAACCTACACATTCTCCTGCCTCTACATATTTGACTTGTCACACCGCTTCACTGCCAGCCCCAATCTCTTGTCCCATCTTGCCCCCTCTTCTTCATCAAGAAATCTCCAAATTAACATGTCCAAAAATCTCCCTTTCGTGTCATTCTTTCTCACCAACATTCCATTGTTCTTCTTCTCCATGTCCAACAGCCTCTTTCTCTATAGTTTCTCACATTCCTCTGATTCCATAGTTTCCCTTTTACCTCCACATGACCCTGCCTTCAAGTGTCATTTTCTAACTGTTACACCCCTATTTTCATTGCCTCCTGTCTTGGCTGCAAGCAAGGAACTGTCATATTATACATTCTAGGAAAAAAAAACAAACGTATTGCAAGATCTCATAGTTTTATTGCAACATTCACAATCTTTGCTACTTTTCATAAATCCACAACTTCTGGAGGCATATGTTTAGGTAAGAAGATCAGCTTTTCTTTATTTTTTTTTATTTTTTTTTGAAGAAAAATATGTAAATTTCCATTCCTCATGGTAATAGGCAAATCGTCAAAATATGATATTTTCAACTTGAAAGGGAAAAAAAAATCCCCCCAAAAGAACTCAAATATGTTGTTGTAAGGTAATCATGATTTTTAGGACAGAAATTAAAGGAACTTGATGTTTTTGGACTCTCAGAATGGTAGTGATGGTACACTTATTTCCATGGCACTGCAATGGATCTACTGGACTGGTAGTTATCTTTATTCTGAAGGCAGACTTTGGGTTCTGTACCAATCAGAGACAATGGATGTATTTAGTAAGTATTACAACACATTTTAAAAGTCCCCAGGTTTTCCTCACATTAAATGTATCTCAAATATCCTATATAAAAATCACAAAACTACCAATGATACTGTGTAGACTGATTTTAACAATGGTCTGCTTTTCATACTGCCTGGTTTTCATAACACAGAAAATCAGTTTTCCTTCATTTCACAAGGACTTTTCTATACCAACTTTCAACTTTTTACCACCAGCAATTTCAGCATTACAGTGCTGAAATGACACATTAAAATGAAAGGCTTCAAGAACAATTTAAAATGGGAAAAATTTGTGAGCTACTCTTCTGATATTAAGGACTGGTTGGCCTCCAAAATTAGAGGACATTTTATGGCTATGCGAAGACCATGCTAAGACCAGAAGACAATGATGGATATTATCTGAAATAGAGATATCACTTGAAAGGAGACAGGTCAATTTTGCTTCATTTTTTTCCAAAATTAAAACAATCACATTCATGCAAAATCCAGACTTGAGCACTCCCATCCCCAACAGTATCAGAAAATGATGAATGACAAATACCAGGAATAAAAAATGAAATCACTATACAACATTAACTACAAGTAGCTGTAGCCACTGTTGCTACAATTACAATTTTTTTTGTACTTTGAGCAGATTAGAAACTACTGCCCACGACCAGCAGGTTGTTTCACAATGGCCAAAGCCCACTGTGAAATATAGATGGCTCTGTACCAAAACCAAATTTCTGAAGTGTTCAAAAATCTAGATTAAAATTATACACCTCAGGACTGCTTCTAGTTTCTAAGGACACAAAAAAGGATGACATATGGATTTAATAAAAGCTATTTTATCTTTCAAAAATATCTCAGCTATGGAAAATCTAGTCTTACTGCCTCGCTCCTGCTGGATAAATTTTCCTTTTCTTCTTTTACATATAGGTCCTTCATTTTAAACAGCTTTCACAACTGATAATGTGAGAACCCAAAGCTAACCACAACCGATGTCACATGCATTTTCCATTCATTTAACAGACATATAGCTCCATCACCAAAGCCATAATCACATTTTCATCTGCTTATTTTGCAGTTTTGGCTACTTTACAGTGAATTCACCTGCAGTCCATGAAGCACCCACATTGAAAACTAGAATAACAGCTTTTGAAAGCAATGGTTAACTAACATTGAAATCCTTTACATACTTCGTCCAAATTAATCCCAAATGAGTACCTCATGATTAATATTATTACAACAAATTCCAAAGGTTTCAAAAAATGATTACATCCTTATTGCCATGTGTTCCTACTATTCTTATGGATTTGTTTATTTGTGTGGGTTTTTATTGTTGTTGTCTAGTTATTGCAGGGCTTCTGTGCTATAGCTTTTAAACCTGACCTCAGATAAACCTGACATTCATACTTCTGTTTGTGCAATATGATGTACAATAAATAAATTAGTTGCAAAATAAAACAAAAAGCAGAATAGCAGCTGAATCAAGACCTTCCATATTAAGAATCTGACCTATCAGTCTTTAATCTGGCAAAGTTCCCTTGACTCCATTAGTGAGTTCTACTCCTACCCCCTTCTTGCTTCTGCATGTACATATGTGTTTTTGTCTCAAAAGTTTTCTAACAAGTTTACACACATGAACATAGTCTGATATGTAAAAAAATAAGATGCAAAAAAAAAAAAATGTATATACTTTCAGCTCTGCATCTGGAATCTTTACAGCCAAATGCCTGAATCTAAAGGAACGCAACACAAGTGTTTTCTACCTGAGGGATGTGGCAATGATTTGATTATTCACCAAGTGCAGGTGTGATGTAACCTGTACGCAACATACTCCTTTGGCTATCAGAAAACTGTGCAATATGTGGAATGGCAGTTAATCCTTTGAACCAGTCTTAACTGCTGTCAGAGCTGTACTATTAGCAGCCCTGAAACTCACTAAGTCCTGTCCAGTTCAAGACTGTTTTAGGGGCAAGTCACTGAGTGAGCACCTAGGAAAAGTTAATGAGATTTAAACAACAGAGCAGGGGCTAATTGGTACACCACGTAACATTGTAACATGCACTGCTGAGGTGAGACTAGTCAGGAGCAAGCTGGTCCTATGAGAATTAGGAGGCATGCTTCAATCACCTTAAACTACAGGTGCTCAGCCCCCGACTCATGGAAGTGCATTATCCAGCCTGCAGGATTCCAAACAGGCTAAAAAATATAGTGGTGGGGGAAGTAATAGCAGCATTAATTGCCACTCCCCAGCTGCCAAATTTCCAGATGTGTGAGGAACCCTTCAGGCAAATATCATGGCCCTGTGCACTAGATCAAGAACATGAGGCCTGATTCAAGTGGCATGAGGCCTGATCGGGATGGTACACGGTGAGATCTGGATGGTAAGAGACTCAATCTGGGAAGACATGGAGCAGGACCCAGGGATGTGAGGCCCAATCTTGCATGGGATCTGGCCTATGAAATTGAAATATTGAGCACCATTGCCTGAAGCCTTTAATACTGAAATAAATGAATTTGGCAAATGGCTTGTCCGGTTTACTCAATTTAAAAGGCTCCTGACTCAATCTGTGGGTATTCTAAAGTAGCTATACAATAAATAGACTGTTACATTTATCAATGTTTTATATATTTAAGGTCAAATGACGGTTGGTCCTGTCATTACCCAATGATTGTGTGTGCGCTTCGGCACTGCAGAATTATTTCCCACCACATGGAGCTTTCTTTGCACGGTGCAATTCTCAGCTGCAGAGAGAAAACCCCGGTGCAAAGGAGATCCCACCGCTCGCATGCAAATTTGTGTCCCACTATTGGCTGTTTCTAAATTATTCCCACGTGGCAGCTAGCAATTGGCTTGCTAGCCGTATAAGAGGCTTGAGTGGTTTCCGCCCAAGTTGGAGAACTTGGAGAACTCCGAGGAGAACCCCGCAAAGGAGGACTCCACGAACATCAGGAGGAGGAGACTTCACGTCTTGTGAAGATCCCTAAGTGCTGCGGAGCCTATTGGACCCAGCGTGTTTCAAGAAGGCTACAGGGGTCTGATCAGCCTCTAGCCTCTCCCCGTCACTGAGAGCAATCCTTGACATATCCCTCTTCCCTGCGCGCAAAAAAGGATCCATGGAGCCTCGACAACTCCGTGTGAGTGAGTCCGAGTACTGTCCGAGTCCTCAAACTGGGGATTTAAGCGGAGCTTTGCCTGGGAAAGTGTCCAGCCTACACCGCGACCATCTACGGTGTAAGTAAACAATCTTGAATCAACCATTACGTGTCCGTGCCTAATTCTAGCGTGTCGCCTGCTTTCTCTGACCCAGCGTGCCTGGGCTGCTGGCCACAGCCCGCAGCGTGAAAAAGGGCCCGGATCGCTCCCGGCCCGCACAGTAGCAAGTGTCGTGGAACTGGAGGCGCATATCGCTTACCACCAGGTGGGCGGAACAGGTGAAAGGTTTATCAGCGGACGCCTTTCGCTGAAGGGAGAAGAGGGAGCTTCCGAAGACGGAGCCCAAAGAGAGAGGGAAGTGTATCTTCACCCCGCGGCATTCGGGTGTATAATGAATAATGAGCGGGTCCTGTTTAGGCCCGACATTGTGTCCCTTGCCAGAGTCAACCCGGCAGGCGCAGTAAACCCAACCCTCACCCAGGAGCGTGCCTGTTGCCTAAGATGTGCTCAGGAGAGTGAAGAACCAGTGCCAATCAACCGGTTCGCCCCCTTTATGGTGGTGTCTAAATTGAGGGGTTGCGAGCGTCTATCCGAGCTCCGCGAAGATCTGGAGACGGAGGGACGCACCGCAGATGAGAGGGTAGCCCCGAAGTATGACAAGGGGAGAATGTTAACTGCAACATTTCGTACGATAACGGATTTGATGCAAAAAAATGCAAGTTTAAAAGCCCAGCTGCGTATGGCCGTTCAAGCGGTCAAAGAAGCGGCTGCGAAAGAAAATCTTGAGACGCCACGCCAAGATGGCACCAAGCAGGAGAGAGACCGCGTGGAAGAACCGGAAGAGAAGGGTGGAGCTTCGGAGGAACTCGCGAGAGTTCGGCCGGCGACCCCGCCCACTGACGAAGCGTCACTTCCGCCGACCACGCCTTCTTGTCGACGGAAGGGAGAGTCGAGCGGAGGAGTGCATCCGCCCCTCCTGCCTGAAGCAATAACAGCAGTGATGACTCCTGCAGCAGCAGTTCCACCTGTAGCAACAACCAGCCGAGTCGCTACTGCCTATTCCGCTCACACCAGAACTGAACTACAGGAATTGTGTAGAGAATCAAGAATCCAACCCCAGGAAACTCTAGCTGTGTGGTTGGGACGTCTGGTTGTGGAAGTTGGGTCTGACCTGCTGAACCGGGAAGAAGCAAGCTTCTTGGTCAGACAAGCATCGTGGAGTAGAGGACATGTCACTGACATCGACATGGTAATGTTTAACGCTCACTGTCCTATTCCACTTCCAGTGCTTGTTGCAGGACAGATAAGCCAGAAAGCCCACGCATGGCATGACGGACGGCCAGAACTACCGGTGCAGAACATCTTATGTTAGCGATCATCAGAGTATCATACTGTGCCTGGAACCCCAGAACATGTACATTGGGATTGACACCACTCCAGCAAATAAGACCATGGCCTCACCGTCATCTACGAAACCCTGGAACCGTTCCAGTGACCATCCACAGCATAGATAGTTGTCTTGAGGTTTATGGATGAAAGAACATCGTTGTCCTCCGGATTCTGCTTAACCCAATGGTGAACCAACCCGTGAGTAATCTTCTGCGTCAGTTGTCACGACTGCATATCCTGATGGAGCCAAGAATATCCAGTGATTGGGAACATCGACACCCAACTGAGGCTCAAGGCGCAAGACATCACAACTCCGATCTTCCATCGTTGCCACAGAGAACACCAGAGGAGCGATTCATGTTTGGATTCCTCCTACAGCGTTCTGGACTCAATAAACGGCAACTTCGGATTTTGGAAGACGCAGGCCAATGGCGATTGGCATATGAGTTGGGTTTTCATTATTTGGAAGAGCTAGACGACGGCTCCTCGACGATTTCATCTAGTTGATTGTGCTAGAGAGAGTTGGCAAACACCTGTATTATATATTTTGGGGAACATTTAACTAACCGCCCTATTGTGTGCGGGGTTTTGTAAATATTTTGATATACGTTAACTTATTTTCTAAGAGTTTTGTTTATAGGTTCAGGACTCAGAGTGCGTGGCGGACAGAAGCCCTGAGAAACAGAGGGACAACATGATCGGCGAAAGCGAGGGCTTGGCGCGCACCTTCGCCATGACGCCCAATGAAGCCCTGATCATGCAGTTTTTTGTTATGAATCTGGTTATGTGTGCATGTGTATGTGCCGGCTATTATTTAATTCGATCCCTAGAAAATGAACTTTTTATGTTAGCTAATTTTGTGTTTACCCGTTTAGTTCAACAACCAGCTGTGAGAGCTTTCGACGACCCGAGTGGCGAGCATGTGGTATAATTCAGCTGTGCCTTCAGCAAGGGGGGATGTCATTACCCAATGATTGTGTGTGTGCTTCGGCACTGCAGAATTATTTCCCGCCACATGGAGCTTTCTTTGCACGGTGCAATTCTCAGCTGCAGAGAGAAAACCCCAGTGCAAAGGAGTTCCCACTGCTCACATGCAAATTTGTGTCCCACTATTAGCTGTTTCTAAATTATTCCCACGTGGCAGCTAGCGATTGACTTGCTAGCTGTATAAGAGGCTTGAGCAGTTTCCGCCCAAGTCAGAGATCTCCGGGGAGGACCTCATTTAGGGGGACTCCGCATCCATCTCATGGAGAACTCTGGGCCACGTGGTAGAGCCTAGCAAACTCTGTGCATGTCTCAGAGCCGACCGGTGGTTTGATCACCCATCAAGAGTCTCTCCCCATCACCGGATGATCCTTGACGTACCCCTGCCCTGCGCGCTCGTTGAGAGTCACAGCACAGACTCTCGTATCGGTTTAAAGAGCTCTCATTGTTCGAGTTTTCTTCTTTTCTTCTTTTCTTCTGTCTACAACTGTAACCAAGCAAGTTTTCCTGCCTGCACCGCGACCATCTACGGTGTAAGTAAAATAATCTTTAATCAACCTCCACGCGTCAGTGCCTAATTCTAGTTCGCCGTGCCGACTTCCCCGGCCCACATGCCCGGGCTGCTAGCCACAGCGCCTCGGCCCCGACAGGTCCTAGCATGGATAAGCTAGGGCAGGGATGAACAAGATATAGCCTATAGGCCAGATCTATTCAGCTGTGTCTTTCGGTCTGCAGGGGTTCCCACACACCCAGAAATTTGGCAACAGGTGATCAATGGAAATATTAATTGGCACAGCTCTTGTAGGCATGGCAATTAACAGTGCAACTGCACGTGCTATTGCCAAATTTCTGGATTCATGGGGAGACACCAGGGACAAATGACATGGCTCCATGAACTAGATTGGCTTTATGAACCAGCCACCACTACTCATCCTTCCCATAGGGCTGGATGAGTTATACATTACTGAGCCAGAGAGAAAATGCCATTGTACTACAGCAGCTAGATGCACCACATTGAAATGATTGCATCTTCTTTTTGAATGTGTAATCCTTCTACTCATCTGGCCATTCAAGGAAAAAAATGTTATGATTTATTATTTGTATTAGAGTAGCAGCAAAAATCTATGAGGTGTTGTCCACAAACAGTTGAAGACAGCTCTTGCCCTATATCTTTACAGTTAAAGAAACTGAGAAATCTTGCCTGAAGCACAACCCTATCTTTTATTGTCCCTTTTCTGTCAAATAAGATTAAACCTACAGTAGTCTCCTGGTTTCAGAGCAGAGTGGGAGACTGGAGCAAGAGGAGAGCTAACCATAGTAATACTAGCAAAGATCTGAATCTTATTACAGTTTTTAGACCACCTTCTCAAAACATACACATGCAGAAATATTAGGCAGTTTTATAATAACTCTTGACTCCTTTTCTTGAGACCAAAAATTATTATAGAAGAGTAAGTAATTCTTATAGGATGATTAATAATGTAAATTTAGGGCACTATGCTAGTCAAGGAAATGTACAGAGTCTTGGACATTTCCCAGAACCAAGAACAGGTTGAATGATAGGGCCTAACTTAATAGATGTGGCATTGAATTGAATGCTTACATATCTATTATCACTGCGTTTAAATTTTTCTTCCTGTGATTCAGAAACTAAAGTCATAGCTATATCTGGGTAAAGAGGGGCAATGTTTAGGGTAATGTGCTTTCTAGTACTAAATGTGTACATAAGCAAACTTTTGTTAGAGAATATATAAACTGAAAAAGTCTTCATGACTTCATTATGAATTATCATCTGAAATTATCATTATATTCACTCAGATCAATAGAAGAAAACAACTATGAGAGTCTTAATCATGTG
The DNA here is from genome assembly GCF_030867095.1 of Alligator mississippiensis. Classification (NCBI taxonomy): domain Eukaryota; kingdom Metazoa; phylum Chordata; order Crocodylia; family Alligatoridae; genus Alligator; species Alligator mississippiensis. The sequence goes on from NC_081824.1 coordinate 369,801,745, forward strand.
TATCATTTTAAAGTTTTAAGTGGCAAGGATAGTCATATTTCCGGTATTTTTCCTATTAATTGTAGTTTGCTGTATCAATCTTAACTTCAAAATAATTATGCTTGTCTGGGAATATGCACATCATGAGAATTAACATTTCTAAAGGTTAGCTAGTTTTTCTGTGTTCTTCTGGTATGCAGACTACAAAAGTAACACTTCTATCCAGCTCCAGATTTCTATTTGCATTTCTTGCTTATCATGTTCTTCAGAATCTCATTTCCTTAAGGGGTGAACATTTCCTTAAGTGGTGCATTACAGCTAACCATTGTAAAAAGTTTGAAATTTGGACACTTCAGCCAACAGTGTTGTATTTTAAAATGCTTTTAGGCTTTCCTCCAGGCAACTGTACCGCATGCCGGAGGCTAATATGTTAAAAGATTCATCACTAACATGTTACTGTTACAGAAAAGGAAAACTTTTTTTCAAATATTATCTGAAGCCTGAAGCCAAGAGTAAAAGAACACACAGAAGACTTTTCAACTGAAATATCTTTGTTAAAAAACATTTTCTTTAGGGTACATTCTCTAAAGAACCGTGTGTGGTTTAAGCACCCACACCTAGAAAGACACAATTATTTCTGCTGCAAAAAGGCTATAATTTTGCTTAAGAAATTATCTACTTGGCATTAGTATCAGAAAAAAGGAACATTAAGGCCAAGAAATGGATTTTTAAGAAAACATTATTAAGTTTAAATGCTTTTTTCTATTTAAAAAAATTCCATACCTCTAGGTGTAGAGAAGTTGCACAGATTTTTTGTCATCCATATGATAAAAGAAAGCATGGCAAGTCAAAGGAAATGAGTTAAAAAGAAGAAAAAAAATTAAACAAACCTCAAGACAGCCCATCAGGTAGTTTAACTGTATCAGAACTAAACACATCCTCCAAGCTGTTGGCACAGCCTTGAGTTCCAGCTCACTCTGTAGTCAAATATCTTCACAGGAAGAATCACTGTCATGTGACTACCCATATTTACACATCCATTTATGCTGACCTTACTTATACAGGTGACCTTCTACAGGGGAGATCTATAAGGGTATGGAATACCTTTAACTTTGACCCTCCAGGTTACAGACAGAAGTGCAGGTCTATGCTGTAACTGAGAATGCTTTGCAGGAAGTGTTCTGAATTATAAGGATCCCTAGACCAAACAGAAGTTCATTGTTGGTTCCAGCAGGGAGAGGAATCTAGCTGCTGGCTGTGAGCCTGCAGCCAATTTCCCCTAGCAATGGCCCTTTCTCTCTGCCAGCTCCCTGCTAGCCCATCCTGTTTTCAGAATGGGAGGGAGGAAAGGTAGCAGCGGAAACTTGATTTACGGGTTTCCCAGCTGGCGCTGGAGGGTAGGGTAGGTGAATTGGAGCGCCCCGCCCCCCCCCCGGGGGCTACAATACACCCACTCCACCCTCCAGCAGGGGCTGAAAAAACCCCAGACTGAACTCCCCCCAATCCTCTTAGCCCCTCCCATTCTGAAAACAGCTCAGAGGCTGGCAGGCAGGAAGACACACGTTACAAAAGATGTTTTGTTTTGAAACATCTTCTTCTGAATTCTCATGCAATGAGGGTTGAGATTTTTGCCCAATTGGCCATTTTTAAGCAGTCTGCAGCCTCACACTTGTGTTTAGACATAGCTATAAACTGCCTTCTGTGGCCAGATTGAGTGAAAATTGTCACTTCTTGCTATGTCCCCAGTGGCAGTTCAGACTTTAGGGTCTTCCTGCAGTTTGTTCACTCCTCCCTGCAGTATGTTCAAATCTCATTCAGGCATTCCACTTTCTGTAGTATCTATAACTCAAGACAAACACAGAAGGAATGACTAGATAGATGCACAGAAGGTCTCTGCTCAAGCATGAATGACTGGTGCCTCCCGTGATTGGGGGAACACCATGGCAGCAAGCGGCATGCAGGGACTGCCTGAAGCCACCAGCGGCAGCACTGGCAGTGGTGAGCAGTGAGTGGGGACCAGGCACAGCCACTGCCCACACTGTCAATGATGGGGGGGGGGGGCTGGCAAGCAGTGAGCAGCGAATGGGGACCACCTGCAGCCGCCAGTGGCCTTATTGCCAGCAAGGGCAGGGGTGGTGACTGCTCACAGAAGCCAGCAGCAGCACTGGCAGTGGCCAATATCAGGGGGCACATGCCCCTCTGTGCCCCGCCTATGTGCCACCTATGCACTCACAAAACAGGAAGGACAGTGCCCAGTGAGTGCTAGGTAAGATATAGGGCATTTAGCTTGAGCTCGTTAAGAGCACTCTTTAGGGTGCTCAGGGTTGAACCTAAATGTTATTGGAGACATATTCTCAGGTAGAGGATTAATCCAAGTTCATCAGTGAGACATATTTCAGTCTTTCCCAGTTTTTCACCTCAAATCCATAGAACACGAAGCAGGAGAGCAATTTGCCAAGAGTCTTAAAGTTCTGTTTTGCACTGCCTTCATCTTTCTTCTGTTCTACACAAGCAGACTTCCTATGTTGTCTTCAAGCTTTCAGACCTCTCAGACTTACAATGGCCCAAAAGGAAACTAAGAAGAACTACACATCTCCATTTTCTTATTTTTTCTTTATTATTCTTTTACTACTTGAAACCCACAAAACATTTGTGATTAAATTTTTATTGCAAAAGTATTTTTTAAATACAGGATTTTTAGTTATTCTTTGATTGAATACTTTAATGGAATCAAAACTTCTCACCCTCAAAAAGGCTACATAAAGCTGTCCAAGTGTAAACACAGGCTTATTAATATAAATACATATTTTGACAAAAGTCTGACCTTGTGAATTGTTTAGAATCATAAAATAAGAGGGCCCTTGTACACATGACTAAAGGCCCTTGTACACACGAGGAAATTGTCCCTTTAAGTGGCCTTTTTAATGATTTAATTGTGTAACAGTGTACACATCTGGCAGCATGTTATGATTTAAATTACTTTTTTAGGTAGCAAACTAAAATACATCTCATGTATTTTAGTTTGCTATGTAATGAATTACAGCAGTATACTTCACACATAAAAGGGCCCTATTTAGAGAAGCTTGGGCTTGGCAGGCTTCCAGTGCCCCATGCACCATCCCTGCTGCTTTCTCTGACTGCTAGCACACCCAGATGCCCTTCAGCCATCTTTCTGGGGCATCCATCAGATTCCTGGGCAGTACCAGGTAGCGGAAAGGCAGCGGGGATGGTACACCGGGTGCTGGAAGCCCACCAAGCCTGAGCTTCCCCAAGCACACCCAGGCTTCCAGCACCCTGTGCACCACTGGATCCAGTGGGTGCTGCCTGGAAGCTGGGGCTGCACCCACACAGCTAGCACCACACCCAGGCAGCCCCTGAGGTGAGGGGCCTGATCTTTTTTTTTCATCCTGGAGCTTGCCTGTGTCTCCTGCAGCTGGGAAGAAAGCTGCTGGTAGGTTGTGCAGCCCCTGAGCTGTGAGGGGCCACGGTGCCTCCCTCCATGGTGGTGGTGGTTCCCTCCGGGCAGCACTTGCCTCCTGGCACCCCAGCCAGGCAGTCCTGTGGGGCACCACCACCATGGAGGGAACCACTGGTGCCCCCTGTGGCTCAGAACCTGCTGACATCTCACCCCTTGGCCATGGGAGAGGTGGGCAGGCTCCGGGGAAAAAAAAGACAAGGATTGAGCCCCTCACCACTTTTTTTCTCTTCAGCAGGGGACCCCAGGGTCTTCATTCTAGCTCTGACTTACCTGCATATCTGTTTAAAGTGCCTCAGGATCTATTAAAAATAACATGCTTATTCTGTCCATCTGAAGCACTCTGATTGGTTGTTTAAGTAAAGATTGTGATTGGCTGCCAAGACAACCAATCAGAGTGCTGCAGACAGACAGACTAAACCTATTATTATAGAATTAAGCCAAATTTCCAGTGAAAACATACAGTGTTACAGGTGCAGTTTGGCAATTGCTTACTTGTATGCACACAGAAACACAAAAATAGAATGTATGTGCTTCATCCACTTAGGGTTTGCTTTTTTAACTCCTTCAAGGTAACCTATGTTGGTTTACATTGAGACACTAATTTGAATTTGGAAAAATAGGGTTACTATATTTCCAGGTCCAAAAAAGAGGACACTTGTCACGAGCGGGGGGGCAGGGGGAATGACAGGGGGGCAATGACATGTTGGTGCCCTGCCCCTGCCCATTCTGTTGCTCCTCACTGACAAGCCACCCCCCCAGCCTAGCTGCTGCCTCTCACTCTGCACCCACTGACTCCAGCCATGCCAGTGCCCCTTACTCCCAAACAGCAGTACCCTACCCCCCCACTCCTGACCCGCAGCTCCTTGACACTGCCAGTGCCCTGCACACCCAACTCACAGTCACCCATCCCATCCCCTGTGCCCCTTGCTCCAGCCCTCCAGATCCCTTCCCTCTGCCAGCCCTGCCAGTGCTCCTCACTCCTGACCCGCAGCCCCCTGGTGCTGCCAGTGCACCACGAACCCAACCCACAGTCACCCATTGTATCCCCCATGCCCCTTACTCCTGATTTTCAGCTCCCTGTCCCCAACCCCCCAGCCCTGCTGGTGCCCCTCACTCCTGACCCTCAGGCCCTGCCCCCCAGCCCTACCATTGTCCTGCACTTTGGACCCCCAACCTCTGCCCCCCAGCTGTTCTGGGGCCCCTCATTCCTAACCCACAGATCCCTGCCCCTCCAGCCCTGCTGCTGAAGCAGCTCCCGTATTGTTTATTCAAAGGCCCTCTCTATCTCTTTCTCTCTTACCTGGGAACTTGCCGAAGCCTGCATGGGGAGCATGTGACCCATGACAGTCAATCACATTGCCCACTGCTCCCAGCCCCAGGCAACTAGCCTGGGAGAGCAGAAAACCTAGACATTTGCTCTTATTTTAAACACCTGCCTGGTTGCAGCACAGGGGGCCAAAAAAGAAGACATGTCCAGGAAAACCCAGATGTATGGTAACCCTAGAAAAAACTAGGGATTTTTCAGAGCCAAGTACTTCAGAAATAAAATAGATGAAGAATAGGGTAACATGTATATATTTCTTGGGTAGCATCTATAGGGGTAGCATCTATATATTGAGATCTATATGCCAAAGGTGTCTTGCAGTTTGCATAAGGCTTTCACTTAGCTGTTTAAGAGGATCCAGCTAAATTCACCATCTCAAATCTGTCTCTTTAATCTACTACTGGGATATCTATGTTCAAATGAAATCTGTTCTCAAAATTATAAATACTGTCAGGTAGAAAGCAAATAATTTTGCCAATCTAGACAGTAACTGATGAGACTCTGCATTAAGAAATGAAAATGAAAAGAAAAAAAAAGAATTAGCAAGAAAAAACTTTATATGAGAAACCCATCCTCTCTTTTGGAATCCTGCTTCCTTCAGCTTTGTTCTGCCATATAAAGGTCAACTGAAAGGCAGAATGAAGAAGAATTTGTGCTGCAATCACTGATACAGTGATCCTGTTTTCTCTGATTAAAAAAATTCCCAATTTTTGGATTAAAAAAAGTAACCCAAAATCCACATTTTTCTGTGATCAAAATGAAATGCCATTATATATCTATCTATATCTAGATCTCTAGAGATCTAGATATAGATACAGTTATATATAAATTAAATTACTTACCAATTTCTAGTTTATTATACAATAAAGGTAGGAATTATTAGACAGTCTCAAAACTTCTTTCTTACCTTGTAGGCTAATCATCCTTCCAAAGAAGGAAATTAGCTGTGTTTAATACAATCTTTTCTTGGTGAACATATATACCCTTTTAGTTTTGGGGGGTTTTTTGGAGGGGGAGGAAGTTACCCTCTAGGGACTCTTGTCCCTATTGACAAGAGGGGGTGAACAATTGTCACCCTATTGTTATCCTCTAGGGACTCTTCAATATATTTTCCAATAATTTGGTCAAATGTTTTCCTGAATTTCGAAGTTATGGTGATTGATGAACAAGGATTCTGGTGTTCTCTGATTTTCAACCCCCATGCCCCCCAATTTTCAGTTTAAAAAAAGTAGCCCCAAATCCACATTTTTCTGTGATTAAAATGAAATACCACTATATTTAAAATGAAACACCAGTTTATCTATATCTATCCATCTATCAATGAATCAATTGCTCAATCAATATAGTGGTGTTTCATTTTAATCATGGAAAAATGTGGATTTGGGGTTACTTCTTTTAATCTGAAAATGGGGGATTTTTTTTTAATCAGAGAAAACCAGGATCCCTGCTAATTAGCATGTTCCACCCACCTCAGCATCTCATGTATTCAGTGTCCCTGTGCTTCAAAATTGTGGTGGGGACACTTTAGCGAAAGCTCATCAAACAAGCTTTTGCCATTTTGAAGCCTGGGACACTCAATAGGTAAGAAGCTGCAGGTGCTTTAATTAGAGCAGCTCCATAGAGCTTTTCTAATTAAAGCGCCACTCCCCCACTCCCTGGAGCAAAAGATGCCCCAAGGCTACCTATACATGTTCTCAGAGGTCAGGGGAGAAGGGGGAAGCATTTTTATTAGAGCAGTTCCTGGGCAGCCGCTCTAATTAAAACACTGCAGCATCACGTAAAATAAAGAACCCACATATTTAAAAATAGCCGTGGGATATTTTATCTAAACATCATTCAATGAGGTTGAGATAAAGGGTCCCACAGACATTTTGCAAGGCACAGAGGCTTAATAAACATGATGCTGCGGAGGCACTGGAACATTCTAATTAGAACACAGAGCAGACTCAATTAATCGAGTGATTTGATAGGGTCTAATTAAAACAAAAAGGAACATGTGTATAGGCACGCTAATGGTCCAGAGATTAATTCATTTGGTTCTTCTTTAAGTATGTTACAGCCCCTGCCAAGTTGAATACATCAGATTTTATCTAAATATTCTTTAACGTGTTCTTCTTCAGTGACTGTACTTACCGGTTCCGTGAGTTTTTAAGTTTGCTTCTCTGATGCACATTATCTTTATCCTACGGTTCTCACTCTTTCCTTTCTTTACTTTTAGAAGTGTACAGTCCAATATTCTTTGATTACTTATATCTAATTACCTTCTACTTTTAGATTTTCAAATGTATCCTCATTTTTAAACTGAATCAGATCTAAAATTTCTGAATATGGAAGTTTTCTCCAGCACATTCCAAGATTGTGATGGACTGTGTTCTGGCAGATGACTTTTTCAGCCGCTGTCTGGTTAATTAAAGTTTCCATAACCATGAGATCTTCTCCTTTTGATGCTTCTATTTATTCCTCCCTGTGCCTTTCAGAAAAAAACAACCAATAACTCATCTACCTCACTGACCTGGTAGCCTGTAATAGATAAGTGCAATGACATACCATTTTTCTCCCTTTGATCTTTACCTGGAGATATGTAGCAAATCTGCTTTTACTTGTTCTGCAGTTCAGGAAGACATTATATACAATCATGAAATCATAGAGTTGGAAGAGACCTCAAGGGTTATCTAGTCTAACCCTATGTACAGGTGAAGGATTCATTATTCCTAAATGAGCTCAAATAGTTTTCTATCTGGTCTCATCTTGAAAAGCTTCAAGAAGGTTTTTTCTGAGACATAATCTAAGTCTGCTTTGTTAAAGTTTAAACCCATTGCTACATGTTGTTTGCTGCAAAGGAGAACAATGCTTCTCCATCACCTTTATGACAGTCTTTTAAATATTAGCCGGGGGAGCTGTCTGCAGCTTCAGTGTGGAGTTTGGGATCACAGACAGGCTCAGCAGCACTTGTTGGGGCATTGCCTCATGGCCAGGTGGCAGTAGTGCCCTGAGCTCTCCCCTTGCTTTCCTTACCGAGGGAATGGGGGAGCTTCCTGTCCCTGGTCCCAGCCCCACTCAGCTCCCTGCTCCCTCCAGGCACAGGTGGGTAATAGGAGCTGACTGGGGCATGAATGGCATGGGCAATGTCAGGGCTGAGACAGAAGTAAGAAGGGCTAGGACATCCCCAGCATCTCCCCTCAGTCCTGGTACTGTTTATGGTCCTGTGGCTCCCTCTGGCCCTGGCACTGCTTAGGCCCTGCCAGGTTACCCCCCATCCCAGCACTGCTTATTCCCAGTCCTGGCACTACTTACACCTCCCACTGCTCCCCTTCCTCCCCGGTTCCAGTGTTCTTTGCCACCCTCATGACATCCCCCGGTCCTATGCTGCTCAGCTCCCAGCTCCCCCAGGCATGGGTGGGGAGCAGGAGCTGACTGGGGTGTGTGGCAGTGGCAGGGCTGAGGGGACAGGAAATAATTTTGTCCCCAGCCTGATGCTGCAGGGAAAGAGAACTCCCCTGTCCCAGCGCTGCTCTGCTCCCAGCTCTTGAGGGAAGCTGTGCAGCACTGAGACCAGGGATGAAGAACTCTCCTGTCCCCTCAGCAAAGCAAGGGGAAAGTTCAGGTCACTGCTGCTGCTTAGTCACAGGGCATCACCCCAAGCCAGTGCCACTGAGCCAGGATGTGATTCTGAGATCCATGCATCTCAGAACTGTCCCCTGCTCTGGGATAGCTCCTCCCTCCATCCCTGGAGCCCAGGCCTTACCGCCTCTGCCCCCTGTCAGCCTGGGGCTGGCACTGGGGAAACCTGGAGCTCTCCCTGGCTGCTGCAGGAGGGAAGAACAGGGCAGGAGGAAGGAACAGCCCTGGACTTAACTGCTCCCATTGGGAACAATTTTGCTCCTGATGCTGATGCACATGTAGATGCATTCCCAGACTCAGTTAAGTGCATCTTATTTTAATGCTCAGTAACCTTAAGGTGCATTAATTGCATGTGTAGCTGGAAGGTGTAATAAGGCTCTTAGTAATTTAGGCTTTTAGTAATTTAGGATGTTCTTCCCTTCCTTTTTCATATAAGCAGATCTAATTTTTGCTACCTTCCTAGGACAGAGTTGAGATGTTCCTATGGAAAGGTAATAAAGCTTGCTGCTCTTCATACTGTATGTGCACGGTGGATAGGTAGATGATTTAAAAATGCCAAGCTGGCTGTGTGTACACAAGATGCTTTACTGTGCAGTAGACTAATCTACTGTGCAGTAAAGTGTCACTGTCTACACAAGCACACATTTACTGCACATTTAATCTACAGCTTACTTAGTTACTACCCATAAATATAGGCATTAAACACTGCACAGTAGATGCTGCATGGTAGTGCATGTGTAGACTCTGGCCAAGAGCAAATTTGCTCCTAGTTAGTCCCTGAAGTAGGGAGCCACATGAGATGGGAAACTCCCCTGGTCCTGGCACTACTCAGCTCCCAGTTCCCTTAAGGAAGCTAGGAGCCAAGTAGCACTGGGATGGGTTAGCTCTCTTCCCACCCCCATCTTGGTGCTGCTCAGCTTCTGGCTCCCCACAGGAGCCAGGAACCAAGCAGTGCTGGGATTCATGAGCTCCCTGCTTCCCTCTGCAGCCCCAGAGTTGGCCAGGAACTGTCCCATTCTTGGGCAGATCCCATCCAGCTCCAGGCTGTGCGGGGAACTCCTCATGCAGCCCAGAGCTAGCTGGGACTTGCCCCAGAATGCGACAGTTTCTGGCCAGCTCCAGGCTGCACAGGGAAGCCCCACTAGGCACAAGCCAGGGCTTATCTCCATGTGCACAGGGCAGGAGAGCTCTGCAACACCAACTGTCTCCTGGCCCCATGCACATCAGGACCCTTCACAATGTGTATGGGGTCAGTAGACAGCTACCACTGCAGCCAGCAGAGCTCTCCTGGACCTATGCACATGGGGACTGGCCCCATGCTCCCTGCCAGCCCTGTGCTCCCTAGATCTTTCCCTGGCAAATCTGCTCCCAAGTGGGAGCATGTATAGATATGCTCCTGAATAGGCTTACTGCACAGTATTTTTACTTAACAGTAAGCCTACTTTAAATTAATAGCACATGTAGACACACCTGCTAGTAGTCTATTAATTGGCAAGAATTAAATTTAACAAAAGTGCAGGAGATTTGGTCTAAGCAACTGAGATATCCTTTTTTTTCTTTTTTTTGCTTTGAAATCCTCCATTATAAAACAAAATCAGCGTCTAAAGTATGATAACACATTTAAATTACACTCAGGTTATTGTATTTTAACGTGTTTGGGGCACACAATTAAGAATGTATAGTCATTAGTGGTAAAAAATGTATTTTCCAGATCTTATTTTTTGTGTCTTTTCTTTTGCAAGGAAATGTGCCTTCAAAAGAAATAATTTCAAAATTTATTTAATTTAAGCCCCATGTAAAGGCAGACATTTTGAAAGAAGTTATGATGCCCATGAAAATTTTAGAAATAAAGCTGAATGGCTCAGTTCCTGATCTGAAAGGGAACTGTATTTTAATAAATATGATATCTAGATTTGACATAGTATGCAAAAATGCATTTATTGCACCCGGTCTATGTGTTGGCAGGTTACTGTAAGCTATGCCACACCCCCCCAGTATTTTTTCAGGGGAAGGGGGAAGATCTGAAGGACCCCAATTCATAGATTCATAGATGTTAGGGTCCAAAGGGACCTCAATAGATCATCGAGTCTGACCTCCTGCATAGGCAGGAAACAGTGCTGGGTTTAGATGACCCCAGCCAGATGCCTATCTAACCTCCTCTTGAAGACCCCCAGGGTAGGGGAGAGCACCACCTCCCTTGGGAGCCCGTTCCAGACCTCAGCCACTCTAACCGTGAAGATCTTCCTCATGTCTAGTCTAAATCTGCTTTCTGCTAGCTTATGACCATTATTTCGTGTAACCCCAGGGGTGCTTTGGTGAGTAAAGCCTCACCAATTCCCTTCTGTGCCCCAATGATGAACTTATAGGCAGCCACAAGGTCGCCTCTCAACCTTCTCTTGCGGAGGCTGAAGAGGTCCAGGTGCCCCCATCTCTCCTAATAGGGCTTGGCCTGCAAGCCCTTAACCATATGAATGGCCCTTCTCTGGACCCTCTCCAGGTTATCCACATCCCTCTTGAAGTGTGGCGCCCAAAATTGCACACAGTATTCCAACTGCAGTCTGACCAGTGCCCGATAGAGGGGAAGTATCACCTTCTTGGATCTGTTCGTCATGCATCTGCTGATGCACAATAAAGTGCCATTAGCTTTTCTGATGACTTCATCACACTGCCGACTCATGTTCATCTTGGAGTCCACTAGGACTCCAAGATCCCTTTCCGCTTCTGTGCCACCAAGCAGGTCATTTCCTAGGAAGTAGGTATGCTGGACATTTTTCCTCCCTAGGTGCAGCACTTTGCATTTCTCCTTGTTGAATTGCATTCTGTTGATTTCTGCCCACTTGTCCAACCTGTCCAGGTCTGCTTGTAGTTGTTCCCTGCCCTCCTGTGTGTCCACTTCTCCCCACAGTTTTGTGTCATCTGCAAACTTGGACAGAGTACACTTCACTTCCTCGTCCAAGTCGCTGATGAAGACATTGAAGAGTATCGGTCCAAGGACCAAGCCCTGTGGGACCCCAATGCCCACACCCTTCCAGGTCAATACCAACCCATCCACTACGACTCTCTGGGTACGACCCTCTAGCCAATTCACCACCCACCAGACTGTGTAGTCATCCAAGTCAGAGTCTCTTAACTTGTTCACCAGTATGGGGTGGGATACCGTATCGAAGGCCTTCCTGAAGTCTAAGTAAATGACGTCAACCCCTACTCCTGCGTCCAGGTGTTTTGTAACCTGGTCATAAAAAGAGACTAGATTAGTCAGACATGATCTACGTGCTACGAACCCGTGCTGGTTTCCCCTCAGCATACTTTTTTCCTGCCGGGCTCTAGCAAATGTGAACCTTGATAATTTCTTCAAAGACTTTGCCAAGGATGGAGGTGAGACTGACTGGTCTATAGTTGCCTGGGTCCTCCTTCCTCCCCTTCTTGAAAATGAGGACCACATTGGCCCTTTGGGACCTGGCCCATGGGCCATGAGTGTTCAAATATTCCCACCAGTGGCTGCGCAATGACGTCAGCCAGTGCCTTCAGTACCCTCGGATGGAGCTCATCCTGGCAACTTAAAGGCATCCAGTTCCTCCAAGTGCCTCTGCACCATCTCAGGGTCTACACTTGGTAGTCTGGCACCCTGCTGCTGCCTCTCTACAATCCCAGTGAGAGACTTGTCTTGCCCCTTGCTTAGGAACACTGAGGCAAAGAACTCATTGAGGAGTTCAGCCTTGTCCACCCTGTCCGTCACCAATTGCTTATGCCCATTTAGTAGAGGTCCTATTCCACCCTGGGCCTTCCTTTTACTCCCTATATATCTAAAAAACAATTTTTTGTTATCCTTAACTTGGGATGCCATCCTCAGCTCCATGGTAGCTTTGGCCTGTCTAACTACCTCCCTACAAGCGTGAGCAGAGGAGGTATACTCCTCTTTAGTAATCTCTCCCCATTTCCACTTTTTATATGCCCCCCTTTTTGCCCGTAGGCTGCTCTGGATTTCTCTGGTCAGCCAAGGAAGCCTGTTGGCCCCTTTCCCCCTTTTCCCTCGCATCGGGATCGTCTCCCTCTGAGCCCGAAGGATCATTTCCTTAAGGCACAGCCACCCTTCCTGGGCTCTCATCTCTTCAAAACTCTTACTCTGCAGTGTGTCCTTGACTAAATGCCTGAGTTCACTGAAATCAGCTTTCGTAAAGTCTAGCACTTTCACCCTACTAGTTACCTTACCCACTCAATGTCTTATGATGAATTCTATTATTTGGTGATCACTGTCCCCCAGGTGACCACCTATCTGTAGGTCCCCTACCATGTCATCCCCCGTTGCCAATACCAGGTCCAGCAAGGCATTCCCCCTAGTGGGACCACGTGCCTCGTGCATCAGATGGAGGTCCTGTACACAGGATAGGAACCTGCGTGAATGATGGGACTTTGCTATCTGCGTCTCCCAGCAGATGTCTGGGTAGTTTAGGTCCCCCATGACTACTGCCTCCCTAGTTTTTATAATCTCCGAGAGCTACCTTAGGAGCCCCAAATCTAGTTCTTCCCCTTGGTGTGGGGGTCTGTAGCAGACCCCTACCACTAAATCCCTTTCTCCTTGACCTCCATGTAATCTAACCCACAATCCTTCTACTTTCTCCTCCTCCAATTCTGATTTGATAATTGTTTTAATTGTTCTAGTGAAGTGAGGCTTCATTTTTCATCTCACTACAATGAGGCCTCTGATTGGAAAAAAAATAATATGCATGATGTTGCAACCTCATTCCCATTAGGAAATAATTGTATGGCTACCACTTGTATTCTTAACATTCAGAATTACAAGGGGAAGTTACCATCAGATTTAACAAGAGTTCAACCACTGTCTTAGCAAGCAGATACTTTAAAATGGGATCTACTGTGTGGGCTGGTGTGCCCACTCCTGTGCAGGTGAGCACTGCTGTCCCTCAGGAACTTCTCAGCTTATTCAAACAACATCTAACAAGTGGACTTGAATGCCTGCAGCCTTGCTAGTTGGCTTTGCTCCTCTGGGAACCCCTCAGCCAGCCCTCATTACACAAACAATAACCTTTGACTCAAACAAAACAAACAAGCAAAGCAAAACAGTTGGCTATTTTTCAAGTGGTAGAAGAAAAAAACCTTTTTGCTCTGGCCCTTCCTAGAAATAAGATCCTCTGGATTTTAGGCTGCCTTCTAGCTGAAAACTGCTTCTTCCCCACTTAAGTTGCTTGGTCTGTCTCCTGGGCATGTTACTACCAGATAATCATCTATAGTTGGGCTCCCACCCCAGGTTTAGCTGCCCCACTTAAAGGACCAGACTGCCCTGTTACAGTCTGTTTTCCCCTATTATCATATATGCATGTTCCAGTTTTGCCACACTTATTCACAATGAAAAGCATTTTATTATATCCACCTTCTGTTAGATCATGCAACCCTTATGTCAGTAAAAAAAAAATAATCATAAAACTTACTTTACGTTCTTTTTAGGCACTGGGCATTGCTATGATTCCTACTTATAACCTAATTACTTGTAACCAGCAATATGTCATTTTTCCTTTTTTTTATTGAGTAGCAAGGTTCAAGACTCTAAACCAAAGTGGACAAGAGTTGAAAACAGTGTCTATACACTGTAATCAAATAACATAGATAAATAAACAAATAAACAAAAAATTATCTTGATTTTCCTTTTCACACTTTATAAACAATATCATCATGCATAATTGTTATTCTGGATTTAAATAGGTTTTAAATAAGCTTCCCTCCTACCATCTGGGCATGTTTAGATCTGTTTTGCCTTGTATAAAACCATTTCCTATTGAAATGTTACGTGGTGGTACAACCCTGATGTAACACTATAGTTATGTAAGCACCTGGTCTACTCTTCCCCACTTATAAATTGGTCAGAAAAGTAGCTCTCATTGCAAAAAAAAAAAAAAAAAAAAAAAAAAAGCTTATGTTGGTAAATAAATTCACTAATCATTACACTATTATACATGGTTCTAGAATATTTCTCTATGCATAAAATAGCAGATAATTGCAGTTTTCAAGTCTAGTTTGTCCCTTCCTGAGCAAGGAAGTACATAGAAGCAAGCTCTTTTCCTGGAGACGTATTCTTCTACACAACTACATGGCTTATGGCTAAATGGATTCACATAGATTCCAGGACTATCCATGTAGAGCTACTATAATCCATGACATCCATCCCAATTGTTCTTCCTGGGAAACACAATTTTACTGGAACCATGAAAACAAGTTTTCCATAGCTGGCAGCTTCTTTTGTTGCTCATCTTTAAAATAGAACCTCATCATGGCTGCTCTGGCCAGAGTCTAGAGGTAAGGGCAGGGGTTATGGGGCAGAGAAGACCCCTTGTTCTGGGTAAGACATAAAACTACATGATGCTGGGAAAGGGTAGTCTGGTGGGCCTACTAGTGCCATGGGAGCCCCCAGGAAATGCCAGGCCAGTTACCTTCCCAGTGAAAGGTGACTTGGGGCACCTTAATAACCTCAGCCCCATGTTCCTAGTGGTGTTCTAGTGAGCAGGAGAGCCCAGAGCTCAGTTAAGGAGCCCTGAGGCAGAGGTCAGGCTGAAGGAGGGACCTGAGGCTGCACCCAGGTTGCAGAGCAAATTCTGGGGGTGTGAGTCAGACACCCTGTGAGAGGGGTGATGAGTAGAGTGGCCCTGTGTGTGTGGATGAGTGAGGAGGCCCAGTGGGTGCATAGTAGTCCAGTGAGGGGCTAGGAGCAAAATAGGCCTACAATCATACAGTTGCTCAGTCAACGCTAAGGTGAGGGTAGCAGGAGATATCCAACAGACTGTGCCAAGGCTGACTGAGGCAAGGAGAGCTGAGTGATGCCAGGCAGCATGAGTGTGGCCACTGAGAGAGGGCAGTATTAAAGAGGCTGGGTGAGAGCCAGCGGAGTGAGTGGGACCCCGGTGAGAGCGAGGTAGCATGTGAGTAAATCTCTGGGGCTGTAGAAAAAAGCTACAACTGTGTGCCCAGTTTGCTATCTCCATAGGCCATAGAAGTAATACCAGAGTAACATTTGTGAGTCATGGGACCCATGGAAGGGAGGTCAGAATGGGTATTAGGCCCTTGTCAGCAGGGCGAGTAATGGGTAGCTTCCTGCCTTAATAACACATTTCATATTTTTCTATCAAGACATGGCAGGCAAGTGAAGTGGGTAGTTACCTCAGGAGCAGGGTAGCTGGTGGAGACCTGATCAGGAGGTCACCCTGTTAAACACTGCAAAACTTTATCACCTTTATATCCTGATCAAAAGGTTCCAAAAGGAAAATATGCATTGTACATTTGCCTCTGCAAAGACCTGGGCACCACTCTTCACAGCATTTGAGGAAGACAGTAACACTGCAATAAAAGTTCCTGACTCTCTTCTATTCAGGAGACATGCATAAGGATGGAAGGGGTATCCGTGACTCCTCAGATAGGACAAGGTCAAATGAGAGTATATATTGCAATCTCTGCAGAATAAGTAGGATTCCATGAAGGGTAATTCATCACAGAATTTGGCTTTCTGGAGTGTGATTACTAGTAAATTATGACTTTTATTAGTGGCCACTGTATGTTATGGCAGCTAAAATATTCCCTAATCGGAGTGTAATAATAATAATTAACATTACAAAGAAAATACATTTGATTAGCCACCAGCTATACTGGACATTAGCTAGTAGATATTTTAAACAGAATCTAGGCTACTTTTGTTTTCTCATGAAAACAAGAATTCATAAAATTGAGGTTTAAAAGAAAAGCATGCAAAAATGAAGGTTATTTGCTCATCATCAAATAATCTGGTAAAATGGCAAGTAGCAATTGTGATGATGGAACGTTCAAAGAGAAGGATGATTTGTACAAGGACGCTCTTGTAATATGTTTTATTAAATACAAAGAATAAGATGTTGATGATGTAACTGGAATGTGTTACGAGATCAGTGTATTAAGGAGGGCTTGCAAACCCTTGATACCTTGTACTAGGGGAGGCATTAGGTGAGTTGTGCCTGTACCCTCCCCTCCTCCCCCACAAGCCTCCAAGGTTAATACCTTGTAACTCACTGGCCACGCATAAAATGAGTAGATGCTTTGTAGGTAATAAATCTGTCTTAGCCTTCACCACTGAACTAAGCTTGTATATCATTCTTTCTATAACAGTGAAGTCTTCAGGGAGAACACACACTAACTGCAGCCAATACAGCAGCACAGACAGAATCCCAACACAGCATGCATGCAGACAACTACACTGACCACACAAAGAGACAACAACAACAACAACAGTTCCTCTTCTTTTCCTTTCCTCAAGGGCAAATGTAGGAGAATTTATCATTTTAATTCTTTTTAAAAAAATGTGTGGTCAGAACTATCTCATAGCATAAACAAGCTCCAAAGCATGTATAAACTCAGAGAAGCATAAATGCACAGAAGAAGACCATTAGATATTTTTTCCTTTCTTCTACCAATATATTTATCTTTCCAGGTTAATGAATGATAGCCATCACTCTGACACCTGACCTGCACAGCTGCCAGAAATACCACTCCATGGTATCTCTGGAGAAGTGGAAAATAATTGGTACAGATGTCACTCTACTTCTAGTGAATAAGCACAGTATCTCTGTGATGGGCCATACTTTATTCTGATTTTTTCTCCCATGTGGGAAAGGGAACATATGATGGGCAATTTACTCCCTCCCCAATAGTTAACTATGCAAATTTACATTCTAAACATACTATGTAAACTCCAGTAAAAGCTGTCAAGAGATGTACAATTTACTGTTATTTCAGAGACTATGCAGAGCATTAAGTGGTGAGTCAAAGGCCTTTTTCCTTACTAGATATAATTATGTAGGTCCAAATTCCTTTGATTGTCTCACCTGGAGTGATACATTGCTTAGCAAGAAGTCCCACTACTTTCATCCTGAGCATTTTTATTTCCATTCCATGGACCATAACACTTTTTATGAAATTTTTGCTGCTCAATGTTTTTATTAGTAATGAGGCTTCAGGCATCTTTCATGTTTAGTAGCCACAACTGTTCCAAAGTGGCTTGTAGATATACAGGTTGGTGATAAAAAAGTTATCTTTGTGATCATCCAAATTGTGCTTTTTGTAAACTAATCAATGTAATACTAATTCATGTACTTTCATCCTACCTAAGGATACTTCTTCCTTGAAATCAGAAGTGACTGCATCACAACTTTATATACTGTGTATTAAAGTAGTGAAGACATGGCCATTAGTATGCACTAGCTGCCCACGTAATTACTCAGTCCCAGAAAGACTTGGATAAACAGCACAGAAACTCATGTCATTACAGCTTCACTATTCTTGGTATCCAAGCTTGCTATATTAAAAACTAACCTGGGTATGTCCACACCTACTACAAATCACACAAACCCAAGAGGAAATTTAAATCATTATTAGAGGTGCTTCCACTTAAGCACTGCAATGCCTATTAGTAAGCTCCTTGCCACAGGAAAATGATCCAGTTTGACAGAAGTCAAGGATTCAAGCCAAGGCACTTAGGTCCTTGTTACACAATAATTTTGGGAAGACCGGGATTGTCTGACATTATGACCTAAATCTAGTTTTAAACACTTCTTAAGCGGCTCAAAATTATGCCACTCCAGGGCAGAATTATATCAGATATGTGTTACCCAGCTCACGTTACGCTAAAGTGGAACCACTTTAGGTTACACCTTAGTGTAAACACCCAACCTCCCCCACCCTTCTCCTACTGGCTCAGGCTATCCCCACTGCCTCCCCACCACCCTTTCAGCACCCTGCTCACTGCCCCCCTGCCCCCCCCCTTAGCTTATTTGTAGCTGCCAGTGCTCTCTGTCCTGGGGGAGCACGCAGGGAAGGGTTAACATGCCTGCCTGGCTGCTGCTACTGCTCTCTGGGTGGGCTCAGGCCAGAGAAAAGCAACAGCACAGCAGTGGCATCCAGGCAGACAGGTTAACCCTTTCCTGCCTGCTCCCCCAGGACAGACAAGTAAGCATGGGAACTTCGAGGGATCCAAAATCCCCAATTTTTGGTTTAAAAAAAAGTAACCCAAAATCCATATTTTTTCCATGATTAAAATGAAACACCACTATATATATCTGTGTATTAATGGTGTTTCATTTTAATCATGGAAAATGTGGAATTTGGATTACTTTTTTTAAAAAAAAGAAATTGACTTTTGGTTTTTTTTGTTTGTTTTTTTATCAGAGAAATTCCATATCCCTGGACCTGAGGCACATCACCACTTTGGGATCCACAGTGCTCAGAGAAGTAGCACCTACCAGCCAGGGGACACCTACCATACCACTGTTGGCTATAAATGTCCAACTCGGGATCCTTAAAATTCTAGTTTATTAGGCGGGTTGAAACACTGTAATCATAAACCTTGGGGCTGGTCCCCACACACACACACACATGCACACACATACACACACACACACAGTAGCAGTCTACAGAGTCAGGTATACCTATCCTACAAGCGCTGGAGTCTGCCTTTGATGGCCAGTCAAGGCTTCTTTCAGCATGGTGTTATCCTCCAGAAGGGGGTCGCTGGCTGGTCCTTCTGGCTGGACAGGTCTGGTCGAGTTGGAGATCAAGAGGGCGCCACTGAGGGTCACTTTTCACTGCCTTTTATCTGTCCCTGGCAGACTTTGGTGACTCCCCAGTTTTCAGGTTTGCCCAATCCAGGGGTCATTGACCCTCGTGGGACTTCCCCCCCCCCCCCAGTGGCTACTGGATGGCATCTGTCAGCCCCAGGGGTCGTCCGCATGAACGTGCAGGTTTGGGAGTCCGTTGATGAATTTACAATAGGGCTCTGGGAGTGGTTGATCTGGAGATATTCAGCCCAAAAGTTGGTCTCTGGCATTGATTAACTCTGGCCAGGGCTTCTAGCCCTTGATCAGTGACATTTAGAGATTTCCCAGTTGTTACATTGTCTTCTATTGAGTTCTTCCGTTGGCTGATCTGCAGCTTCCAAGTGATAACTGCTGTCTGCTGCTACTGTGTTACACATTCAATCACGTTACACATTCAATCACTGATTCACTCGCTCTTTCAGGGGCCAGCCTGATACAGAGAAGGGCAGTTTGATTCCTGCCCTTGTTAACATTGTTACAATGTATAATTTACTTATGAAACTAAACACATTCAGTTGAAAGTTGAAAGGTGAGGAGTATAAAATATAAGCTACAAATGTCATGGCACACAAATAGATAAAAATACCAAACTACAAGGGGAGATACAAAATGCACACATACAAATTTTAAACCACAATTCCTTATCTTAAAGTGAAAGAGAGAGGAAGGAAGAAAAGGTAGAAAAAGAGAAACATATCCAAAGAGGGGAGAGCAAATGCAGGCAAGAGGAAAAGGGGGCTTTCTGCTACACCACTACACTGAGTTGAGCAGAAAGTACAGCACCTGTTGTCATTTTAGTCGGAAACACAGCATAGAGGTTGGGGAAGGGATTCTGCACACTTACTGAGGGAGCAGACAAAAGTTACATTTGTCATGTGATCAGCCCCTTGAAAGTGCATTACAGCCATGCCTTAACACATGTGCATGACTGTAGAGCTCTTTTAAAGTGGCTGATCATGTGACAAATTAATCCTCATCAAATGAGGGATCATATGAAGGTGCACCACTTTGGACTGCCTTAGGGAGCATGTGTTCCTTAGGCTTAATCTATTGTGCAACCAGGGCTGGGCTGTCTGCAGAAAGGGAGAGGGGCATGGGAGAGGGGGAAGCAAGCTGCCAGTTGGGATTTGCTCAGCCTGAGCTGGAGGGGGGAGCATGGATTGGAGCCCCCTCACCTCATGCACCCTCCCCCATCCTCCGATCCAGCTCAGGTCGGGCAAACCTCAGCTGGCAACTCAATCCCCACCCCCCACTATTCCCCCTCCTTTCCTGCAGATAGGCACAAAGCTGAAAGGGAGGGCAAGGCCAGAGGAGAGAGTGCAGGAAGGTTCCTCAGGCTAGATCATCTCCAAAGTAGAATTCAATCCCCCTCCCTGATCCAACAAGTGAATGTCTGTTGGGCCAGGATGGGCCACTCTAACTCATGGTACTTTATGTAAAGCACTGTGAGTTACAGTGGGGGCCTGCAAGTCTGTCAGCACCCTTAATGCTTAGATCCATTTTCCAGGGAGTGGAAGACCTGCGTTTTCAATATGAGGGAACTCAAATCCACATAGCCTACTTCAAAAGAGCCTGTCAAGGTCTCACCACAGTTCTTGCTGAAACAAGACCATTTGGCATCCAAGAGCATAGGTATTGGGGGGCCAGAATGTGAGAATGCAAGAGAGTCTGACTCCATAACTTAGTGGGTATGGTACTCCTCATAGAGGGAAGAGTTCTTTATTTTAGTCCTTGGTGCCAAGGTTATTTCTGCATTTTATCCAATCCATGATAAAAAATGGAAGTAGTCTGGCATAGATCTGTGCTTGCTAAATAGTCCTGTAATTTTATACATGGTATTCAGATACCACTACAGTAATCTTAACCATGATAACCCAGGGTATCATAGTCAGACATTTTCCAGACTCAAATTGCAGATACTCAGATACAAATAATTATTTCTAAGTAAATATTATTTGCAAAACAGGCTATTTTGGAGCACTAACCACTAGATAATTATACCACATAGAATCATAGGAAATTAAGGCTGGAAGAGACCTCACAAGGTCATGTGGTCCAGCTCGCTGCTCAAAGCTGGATCATTTCTGACACATTATGTCCTCCTCTCAATTTACTATTGAAATAATTAATAGTTTTTAGATTCACTTGCATGCATATGCACATGGTTTCTGAAAGTGGGTAATAAGTGCTAAATTAATAACCAAAAAATGATTCAAAGTCTAACTGTTCCAATAATAAAAATGTATAGTTTTAAAAAATCACTTTGATTAAAAAAATTTGGCCATGCATACTATTCAAAACATTATTTCACCACATATAATTATGAGTAATAAATTGTACATTAATGTGAGCCATCTGTCTAAATGATTACTTGAACCCATAGTTCTTACATCACTGAACAATATAGCTATAACTCAACAAAGAGCATCTGAACAAAGAACCATCTCCTTTAATTATTACTAGTGGCTCACTCAACTTCTGCAGCCTGGAAGTAATTCTAGCTACTTTGAAATGTATTGATTAGGAAAAATACCTAAACCCACCAGTTAAATGATCAGAAGTGCTAGATGATATGGATTGGTCTATAACCTTACTAACAAGTATAATAGTTTGAGAAAAAGCTTTACTATAATCACAGATAAGGCACAAAATGCTAGAACTTACAAAATATTTGAAAAATAAATGTTTAAGTTTGTCTTAATAACTTCATGTATTCCAAATTTATGTGCTATACAGAGTGAAGGTCTCTTCAATCCAGATACTTTAGTTTAGAGAAACTTGATTTTCAAGGAGTGGACACTAGATTGAAGAAGAATATTTGTGTCTACTTAAGGAGGAATATTTATGTTTAATTATGGAAGAATACTAGGGCTTTATTAATCAACATACAAAAATCATGAAGCTATGCTGAAAAACCCTGTTTATCTATTGCAAATGACAGTACTGTAAAAGCTCTGTTATCCGGCATCCCCTGGGAATGGGAGATGCCGGTTAATCAAATATTCCAGTTAATCAAATGTGCACCATCTGGTGCACTTCCCAGCATCCGTGTGCCAGGGGACAGGGAGGGGGCCCCTGTGCAGGCTGCTTTGCCCTGCTCAGGCTGCTTTACCCTGGACTGTGGGCCGAAGAAGTGGCAAGAACTCTGCTTGCGGCGGCGGTGAAACCTGGAAGAGGTACTTCTGGTTTCACTGTTGCCACGTCCCTCAGATGCCCGTTAATAGAGTTTTCTGGCTAATAAAGTGCCGGTTAAAACAGCCTATGCTGTATTATGAATATTAAGTGTGTAACAGCCGAACCTTAATTTTCACATTTGGATGCCCAGGTAGTTGTCTGAAACTGTGCCTCAGCATCAAAATGTTTGCTTAAATGCCTAAATCAGCTTGAAGGTACCTAATCAGAGAATTAGATACTTACCTTCATGCACTCAGCTTTTACAACTGGGCTCTTAGATGAGTACATATTTCCTTTGTGAAAACCTTAACTTAAACATATGGGCTAGGGACAGACTTCAAAAGCTTGAGCCTGAATTGATTCAATCTTTGCAGGTTAGTCTAATCTGGCTAGGCTAAATCAGTTTGAAACTGAACAGATACCCCAGACATGCAGGTACATGCCTGCAGTAGCTCCAGCTAGAAGCCAGGGGGGGAGGAGGGGGTGGCTTTAGAGCAACCCTCCCTTCCCTTTCTCAGGGCTGAGCTGAGGGGGGCCTGCTGTAGCAGGACTCTCTGATTAGAGAGGTCTGTCTGCACTGCCCCAGGCTTTTCTCTACTTTCTGCTTAAGTGGTAGGAGTGTTGCCAGACCCCAGCCCTGGGCTAGCACTCTGAGACAAGCGGGGTATGTGCAGTACATGCATCTGCTTATAATATGGAGTTTTTTAATCTCCCTCTCCCTGCTTCTTTATACTGTCTGCAGCAAACTGACAGGCAAGCAACCAGCAGGGGGATGATAACATTGTTTATCATCTCATCAGCAAAACAATAGCTTCTCTCAGCTATTCTTAAATAGCTTTTTTTTCCTGAGGAAGGAAGGAGGGACTTTACCAGCTGACTTGTTGATTAGGTCCAAAAAGCATGCCTAGGGTCCATGGGGCTAGGGTCTGTCCTGTTGGAGATAAGAGTAGGGGGATCACTTAAGCAAAGAAGGGGTGTGGGGCAGGGGAAACCAGACAGACCCTGCTGTGTCTGCAGTTTCTGCTGGAGCTCTGGCCAGGGAGCAGAGGGGAGAGGCCAGCCCTGCTGTGGAGCAGTGTGTCCCACCCAGCCCAGAGAGCATGCCAGGATGCTTGGGGAGTCTGGTTTATCTTAAACCATCAAGGTGTCTGGGACAGACATTGCATAAACCAGTTTGATCCAAATCAGTTAAGTCTGATACTACACTCAACCAGGTTTATCTCAAACTGGTTTCAGCCATTTTGAAACTGAATATCTATGTGCACTGATCATCTGTTCTGTTACAGGTTTAAACCATTTCCTGATCACTTAAACTGGTTTATGTGTAATGTCTGTTGCTAGCCATAGATCATTCTGAATTTCAATTCAAAGGAGGCAGACCTTACCCAATGCCACTGAAGTCTATGGGGTTTTTTCTATTAACTTCTGTGAGCTTGGGTTCATATTCAGTTCATTCACACAGGGGAGATGCAATTGTGGCAATGTAACCAATTTCTTTCTTTACTTTGATCATGGAATTCTGATTATTCTGAACTATTTTCAACAGAGGATAGAGAACATTTAATTAGTGTTGTGCATGAGATTTCAATTTAACTGTAAAAATGTCTTATGCCTGTGTTCAGTTAGTATTATTATGAATTGCCTGTTCCACATGCAAATATTACCTGAGAAAATTTTCCAAGAAACTTCTGATTGTTCCATCTATCTTTTTTGGTATCTATTATCTGCACATGTATGGAATTATCAATCTGATGACTAGCTTCTTAACAGTTGTGTTATATATATATATATATATATATATATATATATATATATATATATATGTATGTATGTATGTATATTCCCCCCCCCCAGGTAATTTTTTTTATTACTGGCAGAAATCCTTATTGTGTCACAGAATGTAACTAATCATATCTAATCTCCAGAGTCAGCTTTATTCCCTTGATACACGTTACATATATTTTGCAATTAACTGGTTAATCGCACAATAAATTTAGATCAGCCACACATTCAAAGTAATTTAAAGTGAAAAAAAAATATTCTCCAGCTATAAAAAGACCCAAGCAGCTATCAAGTCAGTGCTTGAAGCTGCGTTAAAACTCTATAGCTGGTTTCTATCCAGTTTTAATTTGAACATGTAGTGGGGTCCTTAGAAACATTTCATGTTAGATGTGCTTTCTATTCTAAAGGTATGGAGGAAAAAACTGTGATTGCAAAATATATTTTAATTCATGAAACAGCTCACCAGCTTGAAAGTTATATAGCACAAACATTTTAAATTGTTCTGTAGTTTTATTTGTTTTCCTTACTGTTTGACATTTTGGCCCATATTTTCAGGAGAACAAAAATATTGCAAATCCTGCTGGCTAGCATATAACTCAAATAATTCTACTTATAGTATTAACAATTCCTGAAAATTCAGGCCTTCTCTTACACATCTTGAACAACAGCTTGTGTCCAAGTTTATTTCTCTAATTATATTTGAATCCAGTTAGTAACTCATAGCTCTGTGTCAACAGACAAAAAACTTTTCTACTTCATTTAAGGATCCCTTGTTTACAACATGCAGCCTTCTCACTTTGAAAATATTGTACCAGATGGACCTTTTAAAAAGAAATCAAAATAGTGTAAGCTTGAATTATTTTATTGTTAAATGCAGGGTCCTTGAAAGTCACACAGTCCTCCCTACCATACTTATTGTTAAAATAATGGAAGGACAGGCCCTAATTTTTCTCTCAGTCAAAAAAAAAAAAAAAAAAGCAAAACCTAACTATACCTGAGTAAAGGACAACAAGAATTTGGCCCCCTGTGAATACCCTACCCTAGGCTAGACCTTCAGCAGCTGTTACTTAAAATAGCTCTTCTGCAAACCATGGAGCTAATTTGCACCAGCTGAGAATAAAACTCAAAGGGAAATCTGAGTAAGAAGAAATATGCTCCATAAATTATACTGAAAAACTGGGTTTATGTGCTGTCTTCTTACTATTTATACAAAATACCTAAAGTATTCACTCAAATACATGATGAGGTCCACTGCCCCCTGCAAATCGGCAAGGGGAAAAAAGCCCTTCGCAAGGAAATTTCACTAAATACATTAAAATCATTAAACTGCTGCCAAAAGCAGCATGTGCTCAGCAACAGAAACCAACTATGAAGTTGATCAAATGTAGCCAACATTGAGCATGACTGACTATAAAAATATAGCTCACATTGGGCAAACATGTTGATGGGAACCTTTTTTATTATTATTAAAAAATGACTAAAAGAAACTGCATTAACATAAAACTTGACAACCTCCCTAACAAAAAAACCTTATTCTTCTTACACCGCTTTTCACCATTAACACATTAACCTCTCAAGGACCATCCCCTACCCAGGAGGAAGCAATAACTTTCACTCCATCCCTTTGTCCTTTTGAAACAAACAGAGCCATTCTTCTTTCCTCCATCCTATCTCTGTCTTTTTCTTTCCCATCTCATCCATGTTTTGATCCACATAGTATTTCAGTTCATAAATTGCCAACCCCAAACATTTTCTTCTGGTGAAAGCCAGTCCCTTGACCAACAGTGGGTTTTTTCATCTTCCATATCACTACTGTCCCACAAAGTAGCATGGTGCTTAGTCTCTATGTCTCCAGGCCTTTGGGCATTAACCAATATACCTTTGGGCATAACACCATTTCATATGTTAAGTCACAGTTCAAATCAGCTGCCCACAAAAAACAATGCACCCCCTCGCATATCTCTTGTACAAAAGAGCAGTCCCAAAATACATGCAGTACAGATTCTTCAGCCCCACACACCTCTCTTGGGCATGCTGCCAATCTTACCAAGCCCCAAGTATAATGAATGCCCCTCACAGGATGAATATTCCATATTATCATCCATATGATATCCATATGTTCTCCTTTCACTCTATTGTCTGCCA
This sequence comes from Alligator mississippiensis, assembly GCF_030867095.1. Classification (NCBI taxonomy): domain Eukaryota; kingdom Metazoa; phylum Chordata; order Crocodylia; family Alligatoridae; genus Alligator; species Alligator mississippiensis. Next base: position 369,827,873 of record NC_081824.1, read on the forward strand.
CTTCTTTCCACACATTTGTCATCTGTCCTTCCATCAGATCTCCAACTATTGTTATCTTATCTTTCTTTCTTATCATATTAATCACCTTCTTATAGTTCTTCAAATACTCTAATCCCACTCCCTCAAGTTCATTTGCCATTATGAAGTTCACCATCTTTGCATAGTGGGCTGGTGATTGCCATGCCCATGGCTTTTTCCATTCTTCCCCATAGATGCCCCATCTTCTTAACATTCTTTCTGCCTAGTAACAGCATAAGCATTCAGTCCTTCCCATCCCCTTCATTATTTCTTTACAGGACATACTTACAAAGTAAGTATACACATAGCTTTGCAAATCTTGCATTCTCCAGCCTCCTAATTCCATGGCTTTGCATAACTCCATTCTGGCTACCCTTTCTCTTTTACTTTCCCCCCCAAAAACACATATCTGCCTCTTTACCCTTATCTGTTGTCATGACAGTGGATACCCGACTCCTGTGTAAAGGATGATTGGCAAGAGTACTGTTTTCACTACAGTCACTTTCCCCTTGAAAGAAAATGTTCTACCATTCCACAATCCCAATATCTATCTCACTCTTATCGCTAATTCCTCCGACACCTTTTTTCCTTTCCCTTTGGCATCCATTAGGATTCCCAAGATCTTGATTGCACCCTCTACCACCTGCAGCTTAAACTTCTGTAAATTCTCCCAATTCCCCACCTCCATCAATGGACTTTAATCTTATTTAATTTCACTCCTGACACTTCACCATAGTTCTCAGTATGTTTCAATCTCCCTTTCTCTTCTTGAACATCAAAATTACCACACCACCTGCAAAATCCTTCCCTATGTCCCCAACCTCTGTTATTTCCCTGTATGTTTCTATTATATGTGTCCCCAGCCATTACCAACATTTTTCATAGAATTTCACCAGAAATCCATCTTTTTCTGGCACCTTCCCTCTCTTGCAAGCTTTTAAATAGTCCTCCACCTCTCTGATACTTAACTTCTCTTCTAACTTTCGTTTCTTTCCATCTTCTAGTCATTCCTTTATCCCCTCAAGGAACACCTTCAGTTTTCCTCCATCCACTCCTCCTCTTTTGTACAAGTCTTTATAAGACTCTATCACCATGTCAAACACCTTTCCACTCTCTTCTATTTGGATTCTTTTTTCAGTTCTTACTGCTTTCAGTTCCTTTCTTTTGCTCCTCAGTTTCACTGAAAAATACTTATACCATCCTTCTGCCTTCTCTACCCAAGGTGCTCTGGTCAGAAAGATTTTCTCATCCATTTTCCTTTTGAACCATTCTTCAGTTCATCACTTTGTGTCTTCCAGTTTTTCTTTCACTTTTATTCTACTTACTGCCTCCTTTAATAATTCCTGCTTCCTTGCCTGCAGTTCTTCTAACTTCTCCACCCTCTTCCTCACTTATCTTCAACCAATATTTCTGAAAAATTATCTTATTCTTCTCTTTATCATAGCTCACTACTCCCAGATGCTTTTGTAATATATTTTCAGAGTCCTCCATCCTTGATACAGTTCCACATATTCTGGAGAAGTCTTTTCATCTTGTACTAATTGAACATTTAACTTTCACATTCCTTTCCCCATTCCTTTTCTAAACTCACTTTCATTCTCAGCATGGTGATCAGTGAAGGTCATATCTAAGATCTTCCTTCCAACCCCTACCCCATTTGACATTAATACAAAGTCAATGCTCAACACCTGTCTCCCACTCAGTTTCATCCTTTAAATCACCTTCTCACCAGCCCACATATTCTTTAAATCTCCTTCTTTTATTATACTAATCAGTACTTTTGATGAGCTATCTAGCTTTCCCTCCCCCGCATCCCCTCTCCTATCCTCGTCCTCTATAATGCAGTTGAAACCCCCACCAGAATTTGCTGCCTACCTCTGCCTACATACACCTCTACTTTCTTAAACAGGTTGATCCTTCCTTCTCTTTCAGCTGGTGCATATATATTAAAAATCTCTAACACTTTCTTTTCAAACTCCAGCACCATCTGTTGCAGTCTCGCTTCCACAATTACTTGCACTTGCTACACTTCCAGTTACTCTTGAGCAAAATTGTGACTCCAGCCACTGTTTTTATATCTGACCTCTCCCACCATAATGGATCTCATCCCCACCTCTTTACAAAACATTTATAATCCCTCTCCCATGGGATTTCACACTTCTGCAAATTTATTATATCTACTTTCCTTCACTCAATATTGGCATAATCTTATCCCACTTCTTTGATAACACATTTCTGACATTTATAGATTCAATACATAAACTCATGCTTCTCCCATTTCAATTCACATCTTTATCACTTTGAGTCTTTTATGATGCTGCTTGACACTATCAACTCTAGTCCTCCCCCTCTTCCCATCCCTGTAATCTTTGCCAGTTGTTTAATTGCTTTAACATTTAAGAAAGGTTCCCTTTTCCACTCTTCTGCACCTTTCTGTTTTCCCCTCCTTTCCCTCTCCATTAGACCCAAACTACATTAGCTCCAATGAGCTTTTTGTCAACGTGTCCTTCTCTCCCTCTCTTCTGCCCACCTTCTTTTTCTAAGCTTCATAGCATGTGATTTTTTTTCTTTTCCCAATTTGGCTCTCTTCTTCTTTCTCCTGCTCTATCCTTACTTCCTCTTCCTGTATCATGCTCTCTCCTCTCTCCCTTCTTTCTCCTCTGTCTCAAAGTCATTTGTTTCATTCTCTTCCCTCCTCTGTTGCCAGCTGCACAACTTCACCTACTGACATTTCACTCTCTTCCTTCCCAGGACTTTTTCTTGTGGTGTCTCCTTCACTGTCATGCATTCTGACTCACCATCTTCTTCTTCCACCATTTCAACTTTTCTGTCTCTGCTGCTCCTCTGTAAATCTAGCTTTATCTGAGAAGGGCTATAGGCATCAGCACCCTGCAAATACCACACTTCAGTATTTCTTGACACTCCGCTGCCCTGTGCCCTTTCCCTTCAAAGCCATAGTATATTGTACACCAGCAATAGGCAGCCAAGTGTCCTTCCTGCTCACACTTGCTACAGAGTTTAGACTGTCTGAAATACACTGTAAACCCTTGGCATGGCCCTACTTGGATTACTGGTGGTAAGTGCATTATCCCGCCAGAACTCCTCTTATCTGCCCTCATTACCACCTGAGCTCTCCACAATCCCATCCATACATTGTATTTATCATACATTTTCTCAACAAACATAACTTTTTGTACATAATTCTCCAACCATTTATTTGTTTCCCTCATATCAAGCATGTTTGTGTACATTCAAATAATTATTGCCCATTCTCTTGTCTTTTCTCCCACCATAAAACTTATCCTTTTTAGTTCTTCTCTCCCACCTTCTGCTGTATGCATTTTCCAAAAATCCTCATAACCTTCTTGGCTCCAACATGAAATTTCCCAAGACTTCCAGTTAGGAAAGGCAAGAAGGTTATTCAGATGATCCCTTTTAACATTCAAAATTTCAAACAATATTTTTTCCATAAATTAATATCTATTCATTGTCCAACTTCTCTGTTCTTCTTCCCTGGTTACTACTGCTCTTATTTTCAGGTATGGAGTACCTGATGCTGCATCTCTCACTTCCTCCCCTCTTCTTTCTTTTCGTAGATCTGGTTTGTTCATCCCATTAGTCTTCCTCTTCCCTTCAATCGTTGTTTTATTCCTCATTTCTCTCTCCTGACCTCTCCTTCTCTTTTCCTGTCTTCCTGCCGACGACAAGCTTTCCCCCTTTGTCCACCCTCCATCAGACTCTGGATCTTCACTTGTGTTCTCTGATTCATTTCTCATCTCATGATCCAGTTTCCCTTCCATAACTGTCACTCTCCTCTCCAAGGCTACCAGTGATGCTGTTCTGGTCTCCAAGAACTCCTCCATCCCAGTACTCCATCACTATCCTTTCAGTGTTTCTAGCATCAATCCAGGCAGTAGGGGTGTGCGAACTGGGCTGTATTTGATTTGGATTCTGATTCGGCCTGAATCAGGGACAGTGATTCAATTTGTTTGTTCAGATCACTGTCCCCAATTTGATTTGGCTGAATACAAATCTGAAGATTTTATGCTGATTCAGAGAATCAGCGATTTGGCCATAGCTGTTTTTTCTACATAACTCAAGGTACCAGCATAGCCTGTGAATGCTGCAATGCTAGAGTGGATGGAGTGTCCCACAGAAGTGCAGGGCGGAGGGGGGTGGGGAGGGCGGGGGCACGTGCTCAGTGGCAAACCCAGAAGTGGACTGGAAGTACTTCCAATCCACTTCCGAGTCCACTGGGGAGCATGCCAGGGACCCCCACCACCGCACTCTCCAACTCAGTGATTGGCCGCAGGGAGACCCTGGGTGCCACCCCAGACCCAGGAGGTACCAGTCGCTGAGCTGGAGGGACATGGGGACATAGGGGGTCCCCCAGTGTGCTTCCTGGTGGACCTGGAAGTGGACCAGCAGTGCTTCTGGTCTGCTACCGAGTACACTGGGGAGCCCCCCATGCTCCTGTGGAATGCTTTATCCACCCCAGCATCACAGCATTCACAGGCCATGCTGGTACTTCAAGGTATGTAGAAAAAACATTTAAATCTGTGTCTATGTCTGAATTTACAAATTCAGCCACAGAATCATGCTGAATCTCCACCGAATCGAATCAGGGACCGAAGCTTCGCACAGCCCTACCAGGCAGTATACCAGACCTTTCCCTAGCCACTACACTTGGTCCTAGCCAAAGGTGGCTGAGAAGTTATGCCACTGATGGGAACCTACAACAAGAATAGGTTTGTGAAACCCATCTGAATAAGACATATGGTAGCGTCTATTAAGTGCAATTCCTCACCAAGACTGCTGGGGGATGGGCTGTGTACTAACAGTTCTAGCCCAGGTCATGTCAGCCACACTACCAATAACTTGGGCAGCCCAAGGGAACCCGCTTTGGTGACAGCCCAAGGAAAGGTTCCACTTCACCCCTCAGGGAAGCATTGGGCTTCTCATGGCAGACTTACCTGCCTGTGCACAAATGCCAGGAGCTTAGGAAAAAAGCATGAGGAACTGGCCCTTCTCCTATATGAAAATGACTATGACCTTGTAGGGCTTATGGAGACCTGGTGGGACTCCACCTATGATTTGTCAGTGGCAGTAGAGGTTTACACCCTGTATAGGAGAGACCATGTGAGAAGCAGGGGTAGAGTTGTTGCACTCTATGTCAAGGATCAATTCACCTCCCTGCACATTGAGTTTCCAAACCAGGAAATGTGTCTTGAAACCCTCTGGGTCAAGATACAAGGAGAACATGGGGAGGGTAACTTGCTTGAAGGAGTCTACCATAGACCTCCCCACCAAAAGGAAGAACTAGATTGGGAATTCAGTAGGGAACTGGTCGAAGCTGCATGCTCCTGATGCATGATCATCATGGGGGACTTCAACTTCCCTGATGAGTGGACAGCCAAATCTGACAGGTTGCATAGCTTTCTCATGTGCATTGATGACCTCATAGTTTCATAGTGGGTAGAGTCTGAAGGGATCTGAGCAGATCATCAAGTCCAACCCCCTGCCCTGGGCAGGAAAGAATGCTGGGGTCAAATGACCTCATCTAGGTGATAATCTAGTCTCCTTTTGAAGACCCCCAGGGTAGGAGTGAGCACCATTTCCCTTGGAAGCTGGTTCCAGATCCTAGCCGCCCTGACTGTGAAGTAGTGCTTCCTGATGTCTAGCCTGAACCTACTTTCAATCAACTTGTGGCCATTATTCCCAGTTACTCCCAGTAGTGGCCGGGGGAACAGATACTCTCCTGTCCCCCGCAGGTCTCCCCTGGTAAATTTATAGATGGCCACCAGATCCCCTCTCAGCCTTCTCTTGTGGAGGTTGAACAGGTCGTAGGGCCTGCCCTGCTGCCCCCTGACCATGCGACCAGACCTCTACCTAACCCAGGAGGTCTATGGGCCGACTAGGGGAGAGGCTTTGCTTGATCTGGTCTTGGCCAAAGGGGAGGACCTGGTGAGTGATCTGCAAATTGAGGGGAAGCTTGGTGACACAGACCATGAATTGGTCACCTTCTTAGTTCACCAAAAAGCAGGAAAACTCATCAGTAAAACAGAAGTCCTTAACTTTGGGAAGGCTGACTTTTGCAAACTGAGAGAATTGGTCAGTCAGGCAATTAGAGGCCATATTCTGCCCCCCGCCTCCCCAAAAAGGGAGTACATGAGGAATGGTCATCTCTCAAAAACATAATCCTTGAAGCACAGGACAAAGCCATACTATCTCGCAAGAAATTCAGTTAACAGGCAAGGAAGCCCCCATGATTGAATAAGAAACTCTTCGACCTCATTAAGCTCAAAAGAATAACCTACACCAGGCTGGAAAACAGCAAGCTCAACCAAAGAGAATTTCTCAGCACTTGCCCGCACCTGCAGAGAGCAGTCAAGAAAAGCTAAGACACAAAACAAACTCAGGGTAGCTACAGAAATCAAGGACAACAAAAAGTCCTTCTTCAGATACGTGGGAAGTTGGAAAGTTGGAAAAAGCAGACAATACCAAGTTATGGGGGAGGGCAGTCACCCCACAGGACAGGCTATGGATACGGGCTAACTTGGACACGCTCTCAAGGTGGGCTGACCAAAACCTGATGGCCTTCAATACAGAGAAGCGTAAGGTGCTGCACCTCGGTAGGAAGAACCCCCAACATACTTACAGGCTCAGTAGCGCTACACTCACTAGCACCATGACCGAAAGGGACTAGAGGGTCTTAACTGACCACAAGATGAATATAAGCCACCAATGTAATGCTGTGGCTGGCAAAGCAAAGCAAACTCTGGTTTGCATCCACTGATGCATCTCAAGCAAAACCAAGAAGTCATCCTCCCATTTTACTCAGCCCTGGTGAGGCCATAGCTGGAGTACTGCCTCCAGTATTGGGCCCCCCACTTCAGGAAGGATGTGGAGAAGCTTGAGAGAGTCCAAAGGAGAGCCACTCATATGATTCAAGACCTGGAGGGAAGGCCATACAAGGAGAGGCTGAGGAACTTGGGACTCTTCAGTCTGGAGAAGAGAAGGCTCAGGGGCAACTTGGTGGCAGCCTACAATTACATAAGAAGGGTACTTTAGGACCTGAAAGAACAGCTGTTCACCAGAGCTCACCAATGGATAACAAGGTCTAACAGCCATAAACTCCAGGAAGGCCGATTGAGACTAGACATAAGAAAAAAGTTCTTTATGGTCCATGTGTTCAGGGTTTGGAATAAACTCCCCCCAGAGTGGTGCACGCACCTACTCTGGACTTTTTCAAAAAACAGGTGGATATATTTCTTGCTGGGGTCACTCGATCCCAGCTGACTTCCCACCCATGGTGGGGGGGCTGGACCTGATGATCTCATGAGGTCCCTTCTAGCCCCTAATGTCTATGAAATCTATGAAACTACCAACTATTTTTCAAGTGATAATAAGCCATTACATTGAATACATTTTGACTTCCTCTTCACTCCCTCAGCTGAGCTATGCCTTTCTTTCCCATTTCCAATTATTTCTGTTTTTTCAACAGCCTTAAATGCCAGGCAAACATCACCAAATCAGCCTCAAACAATTCAACCAGAATTCCTATGTTGTCCCCTCTCTCACCCTGGCACATAAGATTAGTACGCCCTCAGACTCCACAAGGTGAAGCAGGACCAAGTTGCCCTGAACCTCATCTGCATATTGATTTTTATGCTTCACAGACTTGGGATAAGAATACCCAGTTCCAGTCATGAATGGGGGACTAATTAGCACATGGATCCTTTGTGAGGGACATCTGGAGTACACATGCATATTGAACAATGCTGAGCTGTCGGGTCACTGTGGTTCTGTACCAGAAGGATTGGCACTAGATCTCCTCCCTCATCTCTTCCCTTCAGCTTCACTCTACATCTGCCTTTCTTACTGCCTATGCCAGTAACAACTTACAGGGAACCCGAAGATTGGAGTGGGACTTGTAAGAGGGACAGTTTTGAGAGGGACTGGCCAGGCTTGGTGATCACAGCATAAAGGGAGATTTTTTGGCAGGAGTTGGCTGAGAACAGTGCATCCTGGGCTCCTGGAGGATCACAAACTGCTCATATTATCTCTGTGATGCAGGCTAACATTAACTCAACATGGGTTACCCAATATGATCTGGAGATAGTCCTCACCCCAAAGGTCATGAATTTCCTGTGACAGGAAGACACCTATGTTTTCCTGCTTGAATGTGGAGTCACTTGTGTTTTAAGTGCACTTAACTCATACTAAGAGTAATGAGTTATGAACCGCAATTAAACCTAAAACATTAGAAATGATCATGCATAATGCCAAGGAACTGTCTGTGTATGATATCTTGTGTTACTGGTGCCTCATATAGGACTGTGAATAAATGTGATGCTTTGTTATTTAATGGCATGATTTCATCACTGCTTATTAAATATAATTTAACTAGGACTGTTCAACAAAACATTATCACTGATAATACCTACAATTTCACTATTGACTGTTATTGTCTAGCTTCAAGCCTTCAGAATACAAAAATGACCTAATCACTAGATTTTATTGTGTTACTTAACACCTTGAGATAAAAGACACAGGTAATCATTACAAGGTGATTCTATGTTAGTATCAAGAGCAAAATTATATTTAAGAAATGAGAAAGGTTAGAGAGAGATGACCTTGTAAAGTTAGTGATCAGAACTCCTGCCGATGTGAAAAGTATGATTGAAATACTGTACATCACCTCAGATGCAGTGAGAAAAATGCCAAAAACCACTGGAGACAAAAAGCTAGACCCTCAGCTGGTATAAATCGTTGTAGCTCTGCTTAAGTGAAGCAATCAATGAAACCATGTTGAATTATACCAGCCAAAGATCTGACCCAAAGTATATCATAGATTCAGATTTTAAGAGGCACCAGTATGGCAACCTGCTATAATTTAATAGCTTGTTCTTGCTGCTTATACAAACTGAGGACCTCACTTCCATTTTCCCTAAGTACACATACACATTATTATTTCCAGCTAGACAGCTCAGTGTCAAGGTACATATTGCTAAAAATGTAGGTTATTTCAGTATTTCCATTCTGTATTTTTTCAGACATCTCAGAATTACAAATTTATTGTAAACCCCTAAGAATTAAAATTAGTTACCTTCTTAGATTTGTCTTAGGTTTTAAACTTCTTTTTTTTTTTCCCTTAGAGCTTTAACTGTTTTTAAACACATGGTCCCTGAATAGCAACTTAGTCTCAAATTTTCATAAATGTTATCAAATAGGACAGTGAACAGCATTTTTTTTTTTTTTTTTGAGGTAGGAGGTGTTTTCTTTAAATGCTCACCTCTGTCTAACATCACTTCATGGAAGAATTTCAATATAACTTACTTTGCTTTTCACTCAGCTTTGACAGTTCTCATGTAACAATATCAGCAATTATCTCAATGCCCCTGTATCACTGCAAGTGCTCACTAGTTATAAAACTATTGCTAGTAACATCTGTAGATAATTTAAACATGGTGGAGTGGTAAAATAATAATGAAGGGATAGGTCAATTTCATACACCAACCTAAGGGCAACATGAATTTTAATGCAGCTAAATTCAAGGTCAGACATCTTAAAATAAAGAATGTAGGTCAAAGTTGCAAAATGGGGGACTGTGTCCTGCAGTGACAGTAAAAGAAGTTTGGGTTTATAGTAGATAACCATCTGAACATGAACTGAACAGATTCCTTAATCTAGCAGAAGAATGTGTAACTAGATCCAATGGTACGAAGTTGAAGCCAAACAAATGATGAACTAGGCAAATAGAAAAATCTGAGATTCAGGGTTTGATTATTTTCCTGTAGCTATTATCAAGGAGTAGCAGTTCTGCTGTAGTATAAAATCCAGATGTTGATTTGAAATCGTTGTGCCTCACATGTGAAAGGAAGTATTAACAGTCCCAATTTGGTGCAGTTCTGATAAATTCCTTAATTCACATGTTTATACAATCACTTGGTTCTAATATTCTTTATTATTACTATTTTCCACAGACCTGGGACTAAGCTATTTCTCTAAGGGCTTTGTCACACATTACACTTAAAGCTTCTCAGATGTTGATAGATGTTAGTGTTCACTTGAGTTTAGCGTAGTTATATATTCAGGCTGAAAACCTTATTTGACTGTTCCTGACTTGCACAACTATGGCTTGCCATAGAAGCAGGGTGGTATGGTAAACAGAGACCTGACTAAAATCTATAGCTGTGATTTGCCACTACAGGGCTGATGAACCAGGATAAACTTCTATCTCTGCTCTAGATAGCAGATAAATTGGTGGGAGCAGGAGCATGAGGCTGGAAGAGGGAGAGTTTGAATTATAGGGACTGGGTAGTGAAATGGGAGACGGAGAGGCTATAGGTGGAAATGACAGGGGCTGAGTGGTGAAATGAAGGCAGGCAGCCACTGAAGCCACTAATGGATAAAATAAAAAGAAGGGGAAAAAAAGAAATTAAAAAGAAATAAAAAATAAGTAAATGAAAGGAAGTCTCATATTTTAATAAATAGAGTTTGTAATTGGGATTGTGAATGGGATTTGGTAACCCCAGTTTATCAGGACCCTGACCTGGCCCCCTACCTTGTTCCCTGCTCTACCTCCCCTAGCCTTCCCTCCTAGACTAGTCTGTGCCCTTCCAAGCTGCCTGGTCAGGTCACACCCCTGGGTGTAGGGGCAGGGGGGTTGCCTTGTTGCCAGTATCACCTCTTAGGCAGTAGAGTTCAGGGTGTGGAAAGTTTGTCCACAAAGAACATGAGGGTTGTAGGAGAGGACAGTAAATGCTGGGATGCTGGAGTGCTAAAACATGGGTGGCTTATCTCTGGGGTGTGACTACACATTCATGGAACATTAGCTAGGTAACATGGGTCAGAGATAAATCTGCTCTAGAGTGGCATAACTTTAAGATGTTTAAAAGGTGCTTAAAATTAGTCTACATTAGTGTGAGGATAATCCAGTTGTTAAGAGCTCCCTAAACTACCTAAAATTAATGTGTAACAAAGCCCTTCCCAAATTTATCTCACCTGCATAGCCAGTGCATGTTACTTAATGGGAAAACACTTTTCAAAAGCTTGTCAGGGCTAAGCTTGTAACTCCAGCCTGGTTTAAACTAAACTGATATACAAAAAGAATGAAATGTGCATATACAACAGGGTAGTGTCCATGTTACGTATGTCTGTGAGTTTCCCTCTATATTCTGTATGGACACCTGCATTATTATTATTTTAATGCTATAATATCCATATATCTGCTGTGATATTTCTTTGAAAGTATAGTAAAAAAAAAACTAGTTAAATAGAGGGAAGATGAAAGACCATAATAAGGAACTGAAGCAATGCAATCATGATTTATACTCTTCAAAAATAGGACTGACTGCAATCAAAAGAAATCCAATGGCCATGGAATTTGGTCAAGAAATTCCTGATACAAAGTTACAAAAGCATGACTTACTTGCAACGTTTTAAAATTCTTATTCTTTCTGGTGTATAGTTAGGGAACATGGGGGTTGGGAGGGTCTGAGCTAGGTCAGAAATACAATGCAAGATCCCTGCCAAAATGAACTAAAAAAGAAAATTTTTCCCAGTCTTTAATCAGTACACTCCTAAACATGTGAGCAAGATACATCAAGCATCTGAGAGCATACACGTAATACTTATGCACCAATCCAGAATTTATAAGTGAGCATAATGAATACAATACACACAATTTTGTTCTCCAAGGGTCACAAAGGACAGAGATGCCCAGGGGGATTCAAATCACTAGCACCTTCTACATACAAAAGCCAAAAAAATCCCATAAAATTATATCAAAACATATCGTTTAAAGAAAGATCCAATCTTGATATTCCAAATAATAGCAATTCCAGCTCTTCCCCAGTGAGCCATTCCAACATTGGAACATCTGCACAGCTCAGAAATTCTGTCTTATTTCAAGGTTGAATTTGGCTTCCTCCAGCTTCCAGTAATTGAGAAGATTGTGTATGTTCATGGCACTTGCTGGGGGATTTTGCCCTTTTGTCAAACATTACACCATAGGCTATGCTTTAATACAGCTTCTGTGGGACCAGCATACTTGTATGACAAACTTCCTTGGTGCAGGGGGCTGGATCTGATGATCTTCCAAAGTCCCTTCCAGGATCCAGCCTTACAATCTATGAATCAGTCTATGAGAAAAACATTTTAGCAGGAGGATCATCCAAACACAATATTTTTTTAAACACTGTGCAATAATTAGAGTTTGATAAAGAGCATGGTTTCCAACAATAGTTTTCCTAAGGTTCTTCAGTGAATGTGGGTTCATCATCATAGTCACCTTTACTCTCAGGACAAAGGATAGGATTCAAGCCTATTCTTCCATCTATTGCCCTATGATTAGGGATGAAACCCAGAACTTCCATCCTCCTTTATGCTGCCTCCAACAGTGAGATCCAGCCTTACACTTAATGATATTTCTTCTAGAAAGGGAAAGTCAGAGCAGCCCCTGACAATTAGAAGAAAAAAGCACTGTGTAGCACAGGATGTAAGAAAGCTCCTGCATCAAAACATGTCCCTGATATTGCACTACAGCAGACTTTGCAATGTTCCTTCATTCTTTGTCTGGTTCTCACAATGTATGAGGCTCACACTAGTGTCTGTTCTTCTTAGGGGAGAATGGCTTTGGAATGAAAACTAGGCTGTGATGGACTGGCAGAGACATGCAAGATAAAGAAATAAGACAGAGCCAGAGAAAGAACATAGCATTCTTTCCTGCCAAGGGCAGGGGGTCAGACTTGATGATCTGCTCAGGTCCCTTCCGACCCTACCCTACCTACCAAAAAACAAATATGCATCCAAGCTTTCTGTTGGTAATTTCATAATTATAAAGCAGAGCAAGAGGGAGAACTGGGCTATGTAGTTCAATTATTAGCATAATTGAATAATAATAATAATGATTAATTATTAGCAAGAAATAAGGAAATTATCCATCAAATTAATACAGAGTTAAGGTAACCCACTACTGCCTACACTTAAACCTATAAAAATAGGATTAAAAGTTAAGGTAAAGGTCACCCCTGAAATGCATCCCTAACTTTGTTATCTTTGACCAATCTCCTACCCTTATGAAAGCTACAGAACTGTTTGGGAAAAGATCATGTGATAATCCCAGGGCAAAGTCAAACATCTTTTCTGTGCAAAGGAAAATCTCAGGATTAGGTCAAACATAATGAACAGCAGCTATTTACACTCAAACACTGAGGTTACTCCACAAAAACTACCCTAGACAAACAAATTGTTGTTACCCCTTCACTCCTGCAGTTCTTTCCTCTGATCCTGTTTTTGCTTACCTCTCATTAAGCCTGGGAGACAGGCTTATGTGTGTCAGGTGTCATATGTTACACTCTCCATTGCAAAGCGGCACACTTATGCACCTCTTCCAACTCATTCTACAGAACTTAATGCTGGTGAGGCACCTACTGTCTTCCATAATGTGCATGCACCTCTCATCATTCACAGTAACAGATCTGCCAGCTTTCTCAAACTATTGCCTCCAACACCACTGCATTAATACAGCTGAGGGTAGATGGAGTCCATGAAAAGAAAAGCTGTCACTGAAATTTCTGGAGCAAAACACAAGCAATGGCACATGCTCTTAACTGTTCTTCATGTATATTATCATATAATATACATATAACATCTCTCTCTCTCTCTCTATATATATATCTCATTTACTGTAACATTCCCAGTATCTATTGCATGTTACATAGCAATAAAGTTACGGATGTTCAGTGGTCACATGTACTTTCTGTTTTTATTTCCTGGTTTTCAGTTTTGAGTTAGCATTACCAGGCCTTTTATTTCCTGATTTTCAGAGGTTTGAGAGTAGCTGAACTCAGCACTCTGGATAGGCAGGTAACCTTAATTCTACATTAACTAAGCCTTTGTCTAGCTAATTTACATATAAGGAATGTCAGCCCTGCAATACAAACTGGTCCCCAAGAAGCAACAGTGCCTAAAGAATGCACCTTGCTTTGAGACCATAGCAAAAAACAAACTTTCTTGCTGCTCCCCTAGCATGTTCTCTCTGAAGTTGCCACTGCTCAAGCATGCATACTAGGGGTGTGTGAAGCAGGCCATATTCGATTGAGATTCAGCCCAAATCAGGGACAGTGATTCTATTTGTCCCTGATTGAGTTCAGTCGAATCCAAATCTGAAGATCTGATGCTGATTCAGAGAATCAGCGATTTGGACATAGACACAGCTTTAAAAGTTTTTTCTATGTACCTTGAGGTAGCAGGTGCAGCTCATGATCGCTGTAATGCTGGGGCGCATGGAATGCCCCGCAGGAGTGCAGGGGGGGCCCTCCATGTGTTCAGCAGTGAACTTGGAAGTGGACCAGAGGTTCTTCCAGCTGGAGTACTTTCAGTCTAGAAGTACTTCCGGTCCATTTCTGGGTCTGCTGGGGAGCACACTGGGAGGCCCCCTGTGCTTCTCTGGTTTGGCAATTAGCCGCAGGGGGACCCTGGGTGCCCCCCCCCCGACCCAGGAGGCACCAGTCACCGAGCTGGGGGAGCACGGGGGGCCGTGCACTCCCCAGTGGACCCGAAGTGGACTAGAAGTGCTTCTGGTCCACTTTCGGGTCTGCTGCCAAGTGTGCTGGGCAGCCCCAACACTCCTGTGGGACACTCCATGTGCCCCAGCATTGCAGCACTCATGAGCCCCTGCTACCTAGAGGTATGTAGAAAAAATATTTAAAGTTCTCTTTATGTCTGAATCTTTCCGAATGAATTTGGAGGGTTCCGATTTGATTTGGAGAGATTAAAGGTTCCTCTGGTTTGATTCAGATTTGGAGATTCAGCCACCGAATCAGGCTGAATCTCCGCCGAATCAAATCAGGGACCAAAGCTTCAGGCAGCCCTAATGCATACCCCTAAAATCAGCAATAATGATGTTTGATTTCCCAAAAGTCAACATTTTCTCACACAGAGAGAAAAGGAACTTGTAAAGCTATGAATATATTGTTTAAGTACAACACAGTGATATGCAGAGCTACCTCACACTAGCTCTGTATGTGCTAGCTCTGAAAATGAAAGAAGTATAGCCTCATTAGTATAGCCCTGTTTCCCAAGGTTATACTGTTTCTGGTGTTTTGGTATGATGCTGCCTGGTATGATACATATATACCTGATTCCTTCTGATTATGTGAAAAAATGCCCCTGGAAAAATGTTTCTCATCTTGACAACTATATCTCAGGAAGAAAAGGAAGATAATAGAAATGAGTTAAAAGAAGAAAAGCAAGACCAGAAAGGAAGCACGGAAAAAAGAGAAGAAAAGGACATAAACATAGAAGACCGCAGCCGCATCTACACAAGACGCTGACTGTACAGTCATTACTGCACAGTCATTTTGTACTTGTATAAATAAGTACTAAATGACTGTGCAATAATCCAAGTTATGCCATAACTATGTCACAGGACACTGCAGTAGTGCAGACAAACCTCTTTTTTTGTGACACTAGTGCACAGTAGCTTAATACTACTGTGAAACTGCACCATTTCATGACTTGTGCAATGCGATGCTACTGAGCAATATTATCAGGCTACTGCACAGTCAGCCTCTCATGGAGACACAGCCAGGGAAGGACAAAAACAGGCCTTGTTTCAGGAAAACCTGAGCCCAGCACCAGGGCTGGTACTCGGGACATCTCTATTTGTCCACAAGTTGCCTACTTGTGGGTTCTGTTTATCAACAGTGGTTCTGAGCTTGGCTGGGAGGTAATACAGACAGGGCCACAAGGTCCACTAGGAACCTGCAAAGAACCTAGAGAGGTAACTAGTAAGTTTACATGGAGATAGAAAAGGGAGGGGAAGCAGAAAGCTGCAGCCCCAGGCATGTATGAAGACCCCATGGCTCAGAGATCACAGCAGTTCCAGTCTCCTAGCTGTAGGGGCACTTCATGCACCCCTGGGTTGGGAGATCACAGCTGTGCTCCATGGTTGTCAAACCCGGAGTCCTGGATCAAAGTGCCAGGGACCCAGCATCCTGCAGCTGTGGATGCTGGATCCCAGCTGTAGGGGTACATTGAGTACCCCCATGGGTGGCAGATGCCAGCAAGGTTATGGGAAACTGCACTATTGGTGTTTGTGCAGATAGTAGATCACAGATGGTTAAGAACAACTGAATCTAATACCTCTCAGAATTTGAAATCTGAAGGCAAGCAGAAAACCAAAGATTAGTCACACGAGGCACTGCAGAAATATTAGTACCCACTGCAGGAACATTGAGATATAGAAATAGTATGTAAGGAAGTATGCTTAATGGTTTGCTTTTCTCAGAATTACCCCCTCCTACTGCTGTCTCCTTGTAGCAGGCTGGCTGGCAGAGGATTGCAACAGACTCAGGCTATAGCACCCTGCAGGCTGGCAGGAGCTATAGTTCAGTCACCAGTCAGCTGCAAAGGATAATTAGCTGGCTCACAGGAAGCTAAAAGGCTCCTGGGAGGAGGACCTAGAAAGGGGAAGAAAATGAGACAGGGAGGCTAGCAGCAGCAGCAGCAGCAGCAGCAGCAGCAGCAGCAACAACAACAACAACAACAACAACAACAACAGTACTGAGCCAGGGGTACTCTCATGAGGTCTTGAAAAAGAACCAGGGGCTGTGAGGAGGGAAGAAGCAACACCAAGACCAGGAGATGGGACTCGTGTGTGAGGTAGAAAGAAGACTGCACTGCAGTGCTAAGAGAGCAGCATGAAGCCAGCAGCACCTTCCTTGGGTCAGGGAAGAGACCCCAGGACTTTGAGTCACCCCTTTATGAGCTGTGTTTATGGACTGTTTGAAGCACTAATAACTCTGAACCTGCTACAGTCCTCTCTGGTAGTTTTGAGCTTTTTCATCTTCCCCTTCCACTTTGTTCTTATTCTAATCCAGCTGTTGTCCTGTTTTCTTGCTACAATTTCCTTCCCTTAGGCTTGAGTGGGAGCTGGGCTTGCATAGGCACTAAGGCACATGGCTGGCAGCCCAGAGATTGCAAGTAGGGCATAGCAGAAGTGCATGTGGCACACCCTGTCATATTCCAACAAATCTGCAAGTTCTGCCAAATACCTTGTCACAAGGAAATAAAGTAACAAATCAACTATAAAAAGTACAAGGTTTTGATGCAAAATCTACAAATGAAAAGAAGAGACCTTTGTCTTTTCATTACATTATTGTCTTTGAATTATTAAACAAATTCTACTTGTAATAGAGACATACAGAAAGGTCCTTAACTATAGTGAGAATGAGAGACTTGCATTGGAAAAAGGACCATACAAAGATGAAGGTACTTCTTTATTTGTTTATATTAGATTATTTTTGGAATGCTTTTCAGAGGACATCACACTCCGAAACCTACAAATCTTATGCAAGCAGTAACCTTGACATGTATTTGGAGAGAAAAATCTCTCACAGATTTATGAGCCCATTGCTTCATTTCACTGGTGATGTTACGTTTCTAAGGTACTGATATACTAAAGTTCAGTGTAATGGTTGGCGTTAATTAATTTATGTAAATTAGGATGATACCATCCCTGATTAATGTCTCGTTTGCTTTCTTAATTTTGTGCACTTTAAGGGGCTGTCAGACATGTATGATACAATATATACTTGGAGTATAACCATTCCTAGAATTAATTTAGATTCTGTAAAACAAAATATGATATCTTCAAGTTGATAATACTAATTATCCATAATTTACTGAATTTTTAATATATATCTCCAGGCACTAAATTGGGTTTTAAAAATGTTTCTACAAATGACATCAATATATATTAGCCCTCACAATAGAAAGATTTTATTTGATAATTGAGATTCACAGCAACTCTTATGGCCTGTCCAGTATTGCAATATAAAGATGCAATAGAAAGCATTACAATCCTTGTGAACATGCACAAGTTGTCTGCCTTATGAGTAATGGTGCTAAAATGGAATCAATATCTACAGAGCTACTAATCTCCATCCTGTTGCATCCAGTATAAGGGAATGAAAAAAAGATGGAATACCAATTCTGCTCCCCTATCCCATACACAGTGCTCCATGAGTTGCAGCTGCACAAATACTTCAAAGCAGACAACTACAAACCTAATGCATATCAGTGCCAACTACAGGCTGAGCACTTCTCACTTAAAAAATTGTATTAGTTAAATAATAACTGCAGTAAATATTGTAATTCATCTGTATAACTTTCTTTAAAGTTAATAGTAATTATCAGGATCAACCTCTTATGAAACCATAAAAGGTTACTGACAAGAGGTTATTACTCACTAAGACCGTAGTTTTCAACTACAGATGTAGAAGTTTAAACAAGAAGTATATTTTTGCTAGTAATGCGTTACTGGTTAACATTTAGCATGGGATGTAATCCAGCAGGGAGGGAAAGTGGTGCAGTGCCTCAGGAACAGGAAGATGGCAGGGCAGGAAGGAGGGAGCAGGAAGGGAGGGTGAAATGGGGACTAGTACCTATAGCTAGTCTGCTTTCTCCCTCCCTGCTTGCCTGTGGCTGCAGTGGTCTGGGAAAGCCCCTTACCTGCTGCCTGTTAGTTCACATGGGCTGTGTTGTCTGGCAGGGCTTGCCTCTGTGTCCTCCCGCACCATCAAAGGCACCACGGAGTAGCTCCCCGAAGCAGCTGTGTCTGAGAAGGTCTGTGCATGTCCCCCAGCTCCCAGTGCTACTCTGAGCAGGTGGCTGCTGCACCTCCCCACCCAGTGGAGCTCCACAGCTGGCCTGGACTAGGTATATGTTATCAGTTAATCATTTAACCAATATAATTAGAGGAGGTTAAACAGGTAATTTTAAAAACAAAATTTACATCCCTGTTTTCAACCTTTTAGACTCAAACTTTTTAGACAACTTGAAGTGTTTGCATACCTAACAATACCCTGCTAATATTGTGCAGCAACCTGTGACACCCATAAAAGCATCTCATGGCACCCAAAGGTACTACAGCACCTTGTTTGAGAATCACTGCTCTACAAGATGTCATTAATTCTGATGAATTATTTTCTATGCTTTATCTTAGGACAAGCCAAAACTGGTAATGGTCAAGTAAGGGAAAATAATAATTGGTGAAATTATTCAAAAATTGGTTAAAAAAAATTCAAAATCTAGAATAGATGGTAAAAAAGTAATCAGATAATCTTAATTTATTGGATATTATTAACACACTTCATAAAATATGCTGTCAAAAGCAATGAGTAACTATTTTATCAACAGATCATGCTCAGGGAATGAGCTGGCATTTCTCAGGAACATACTGTTATAAAGAGGCAGTATACAGACAAAATTCTGGTGCCATCTAAGTCCATGGCAACATGCCCTGTGCAATTAGTGTCATGTCCTTACACTTCTGTAGGTAAATTAGTAGGACCTCAATTTGCCATTTAAAGTTTAGGAACAGAACAGTTGATTCATTAATCGTAGCTCACATTGAGAACACAAACTGGTAACAAGAGGAGAGGCTGGCGATCCTGCAAGAAAGCTTCCAGACTTCTCTTGTCAGTGCTGTTTTGGGGTTTGTTACTTTAATTTGATTACATCTTATCTTCCTTTATTAATAAATTGGTCTTTGAAAAGCACTATAGGTAATATTTCTAGATGCCTGCTTCCCCTATATGTTATGAAATACATAGATACAAAATCTAGTGAAGTAGTTGTTAAGAATGTCCTTTTTATAAGGAAGACATGAGAAAATAATTTATGAAAAATAATACAGAAACAATAGCTTGTAAACAGAACAAGCCACTACTTAGGGAAATATTGTTCAAAGTATAAATTCTATAATCAAATTAATGCCTAAAGGAAGTTCCTTAGGGGTAGGTTAAGGAATCAAAGTAGAGTAAAACATTTGATATGGTTTAAAGTCAAGTTATAGTTTGTGATCAGCTTCAGAGAAAATATTGGATAAGTACTGACAGAAGAGATAATAAAGCTACAACAAAAGCAGACAGACATCTTTTCTCTTCAGAAGCTATGTTCCATTAACAGACCCATTAAGGACTCAAGTAAAGAAAGCAATTCATGTAATTTCCCAGTCTAGTCATCCAGGTGTTAGAGACTGGCAATATGGCTTTTACTTTCCATCAGATATATAACAGGTGCTGTGAAGTCACCATCCACTATCTACTCTCCACCTATAATATCACTCGGGAATAGTCAGACATAACTTTCTACTCATTTCCTGTTGTACTCTTGGTTTAGTTGTCCTACCAATATCTGTTTTTCTTGAAAAAATTGTAAGCTACAAATCAGGAAGCAAAAAGATCAACAAGGTAAACAGGAGAAAATGTCCCCTGGCTGTCACATTCTTGGTGTAAATTGGAATCAGATTGTTGTCTCTGCTAAAATAATTTACCTTAAATTGTTCTTAAAATAATGTATTACAAATTCTTTGAATTAGTGCAATCACTAATTGAGCTAACAAAGTCCCCTGAAAGATGTTACATATGCAAAATGTTATATGCAAGTATCAAACAACAGATCATAACATAAAATCATAGAAAATAAGGTTGAAAGGGACCTCAGGAGGTCATCTAGTCCAACCCCCTGCTCAAATCAGGACAATCCCCAACCAGATCATTTAAGCCAAGGCTTTATCTAGATGGGTCTTAAAAACCTCCAAGGATTGAAAGTCCGCAACCTCTCTTGATAACCTGTTCAGGTGTTTTATGACCCTCCTAGTGAGCAAGTTTTTCCTAGTATCTAACCTAAACTTCCCTTGCTGCAACTTGAGACACTGCCCCTTATTCTGTCATCTGACACAACTGAGAACCATCTAGTTCCATCCTCTTTCAAACCACCCTTCAGGAAGTTGAAGACTGCTATTAAATCCCACCTCAGTCCTCTCTTTCTCAGACTAAATAAGCCCAATTCTCTCAGCCTCTCCTCAGAACCCATGGCCCCACACTTTCTGTAGTGGGGAGCCCAAAACTGACTTAGTACTCCAGATGTGGCCTAACCAGTGTAACATAGAGGGGAAGAATCTCTTCACTTGATCTGCTGGCAACACACCTACTAATGCTGATCAGCATGGTAATAGCCTGCTTCGCAACAAGGGCACACTGCTGGCTCATATTCAGCTTACGGTCCACTGTAACTCCCAGGTCCTTTTCTGCAGAGCTGCTGCTTAGTCACTCAGTCCCCACCTGTACAGGTGCATGGGATTGTGCCATGCTAAGTGCAAGATTTAACACTTGTCCTTATTGAATTTCATGAGATTTCTATTGGTCCAATCCTTCAATTTGTTGAAGTCTCTCTGAATCCTAGCCCTACCCTCCAGAATATCTACTACTCCCCAGAGCTTGGTGTCATATGCAGACTTGCTGAGGGTGTACTCCATCCCATCTTCTAGGTCATTGATGGAAATATTGAACGAAACCAGCCCCAGGAATGACACCTGGAATACTCCACTTGATACCAGCTGCCAGCTAGACATGGAGCTGTTGATGACGACACTCTGAGCCCAAAAGATCCAGCCACTTTTTCATCCACCTTACAGTCCATTCATCCAATCCATACTTCCTTAGTTTTCTTGCAAAAATATTGTGGAAGACCATATCAAAAGCCTTGCTAAAGTCAAGGTATCCCACATCCACACAGCCAGTCATCATAGAAGACAATCAGGTTGAACAGGCATGGCTTGCCCTCAGTGAATCCATGCTGACTGCTCCTAATCACCTTTTTCTCTCTCGGGGGCTTAGAAATAGATTCCTTGGTACCTGCTCCATGATTTTTCTAGGGATTGAAGTGAGGCTGACCAGTCTATAGTTCCTTAGATCCTCCATGTTCCCTTTCTTCAGGATGGGCACTATATTTTCCCTTTTCCAATCATCCAAGACCTCTCACAATCACCATGAGTTTTCAAAGATGACAACCAATGGCTCTGTGATCACATTGGCCAGCTCCATCAGCACTCTCAGGTACATATCTCCCAGCCCTATAGACTTGTATACATCCAGCTTTTCTAAATAGGCCCTAACCTGTTCTTTTGCTACTGCGGGCTGCTCACCTTCTCCCTAAACTGTGCTTCTTGGTGCAGAAGTCTGGGAGCTGACCTTGTCTGTAAAGACTGAGGTAAAGAAGCCTTTCCTGCATCCTCTGTCATTAGGTTGCCTCCCCCGTTTAGTAAATGACCCATACTTTCCTTGACCCTCCACTTGTTCTTGACATGCCTGTATAAACCCTTCTTGTTACCCTTCACATCCCTTGCTAGCTGCAACTCCAATTCATGCTTTTGGTTGCCTGATTTCATCCCTGCATGCCCGAGCAATCCTCTTATGCTCCTCTCTAGTTGTTTGTCCACGTTTCCACTTCCTATAAGTTTGCTTTAAAAAAAAAAATAATTTAATGACTTACTTGAAGATGGTGAAGGAAATGATGGCTTCATACTGAATGAAGATTTTATCTGTTAAACCACAAATAGATCTTCATCTTTCCTATGAATCTCAAGTAAGATCATATATATCCTTACTGAGTAATGATCACTGAAGAGTTCCTTGCTAAGCCAAGCTGGTCTTCTGCCATATATGCTAGTCTTCCTGTGCATTAGGACAGTTTGTTCCTGCACCTTCAGTAACATTTCTTTAAAGTATAGCCAGCTTGAAAGTGTGTACTAACTTTATAACTGGTTACTATCCAGCTATAATTTGCATGGGTAACAGACTATCCCCTGAGTCCCATCAGCATAATGGCCAGCCCGGGCTGAGAGTCCTGCAGCTGAGGGGACTTTCAGCCCTATCAGCACCCAGCATCTGCAGACTCTGGGTCTTGGCAGCTGCTGGACATGGCTACAATCTTCCAGCCCCATGGGTGTATGGTGCACTACCACAGCTGGGCGATTGCAGCACCTGTGATCTTTCAGCCCCAGAGGTGTGTCGAACACCCAGCAGCTGGGAAACTGGAGACACTGTGATTTCCCTGATGTGGAGACACTCCACACACCCCTGGATCTATATCATAGGTATACCCCATAGCTGCTGGGATCCACAATGGTGGACACTGGGTCCTGGCATTGTGTGGTGCTGGTGACTTGGCATCCCACAGCTGCAGACACTGGGTCCCATCAGTGGGGCTGCGTTGAGTGCCCCCATGGGTGGGAGACTGCATTAGCTGAGATCTCCAAGGTGCCAGGGTTCTCAACATACCCATATTGCTAGAACCCATCATTCACATATATGGGCCCAATAGCATCCACAGCTTTGAGCTTTTGGGTCACCAGTACTGTGCAATGCCAGGCCTTAGCTTTCATAACTGCAAGAATCTCAGTCTCTCAGCCATGCAGCTGAAATATCAAAGAGGCCACATACCTCTAGGGCTGAGATATTAAAGGGGCCATAATCTCCCAACCCTGGGGGATCTCCACACCTGGGAGATCACACCAGCTGTGTTTCCCAGACATGTGGGGGGGGGCACCCCCATAGCTGGGAGCCCTCTCAGCTGCACCAGCCTGTCACAACCCAAGGGTGTGATTTTTGTTTTGTGAGTGCTTTGGCACTGCTAAATTGTTCCCGCTAAATTGCAGCTTCTTTGCACGGTGGAGTTTGTTGCTGCAGAGGAGAACCCCGGTACAAAAGAATTCCCGCCACCAGTAGCTTTCTTTGCAGGGTGCATTTCTTTGTTGCAGCACAGAAATGCACTTTGCAAGGAGTTCCCGCCATTCGTATTCAAATTTGTGCCCCACCATTGGCTAGTTCTAAATTATTCACACGTGGCGGCTAGTGATTGGCTTGCTAGCCCTATAAAGACCTTGGGTGGTTTCCGCCCAAGTTGGAGGAATTAGAGAACTCACCAAGAGGAGGAGACTTCGTGCTGTGTGAAGATCTCTAAGCGCTGTGGATCCTTACGGACCCAACGCATTTCTTAAGAAGGCAACAGAGGTCTAAACAGCCTCTGGCCTCTCCCCATCGCCAAGCGCAATCCTAGACGTATCCCTTTCCTGTATATTAAAGATTCGAACCCACGGAGCTTTAACAACTCCAGGGCCAGAGAACCGAACCGAACCCACGGAGCTTCGAGAACTCCGTGGGAAAGAAATTACCGAACCCGCGGAGCCTTAACAACTCCGGGGCCAAAGAACCGAATTTGTCCTAGTCCTCCAATGAGGATTTAAGCGGAGCTGCACCTGGAAACTGTCCAGCCTACACCGCGACCATCTTGGGTGTAAGTAAATAATCTTTAAATCAACCATTACGCCTCCGTGACTAATTCTAGCTCGCCCCCGGTCTCCTCCGGCCCCGCGTGCCCGGGCTGCTGGCCACAGCCCGCATGCGCAAAGACGGGCCCAGCTCGCCCCCGGCCCACACACAGCCATGGGAGCTTGATTCTTGCTTATTCAGGCAGATCCAGGGATCAGGATCCCCCTGCATCAGCAATAAGGTGTGATGGGATCTAATGTGTGATTCCAGTCACACCCCTTGCCATACAGTACTCATGTGGCATGGCAAGAGGCATGATTGCATGGAACATGTGGTAGATCCCATCATGGGCAGCTGGTGCTGATCCCACCGACCAGGGCTGCAGCCACTTCTGGGAGTGTCTGCGGCTGCTTCTGGGAGTGCCATATAGCACTCCACTCCCCGGCTGGTGCTTGCATGGGGGTCACCAATGCTCCCACCTGCTCCCCCTACCCATCACCTAAGTGGCAAGCGCGGCCAGTCAGGTGGTGCACCGGCACTCTCAAGGGGTTCACATGCACCCCCGTGCACCCTCTGTGTGTCGCCAATGGATCCCATCATGCTTTTACCTGCATGTGTAGAGGGGTACATTTAACTATAATGACTACAGGACTAAAGATAAAATATCCTTTCACTATTTTTTACCTAGTTTTTGTGGTTTTGTTAAAACTTTAAATATACTCTAGATTAGAAAATTAGTGCAGATCCCAGTAGTTAGATTTGTTTTTGCTTGGATCTTAAACTAAATAATATGCTGCTATCCACCAACCATATTAATAAAGCTTCTAGCTTCTCTTTGACTGGAGCAAAATATGTGCTATATTATATGTGATGATCAGGAATTCTGGTTTTCTTTGAGTAAAAAAAAAAATCTCTAATTTTCAGATTTAAAAAAGTAGCCCCAAACCCACATTTTTCTGTGATTAAAATGATACCCCACTATATATATCTATATAGATATATATTAGTGGGGTTTCGGTTTAATCACAGAAAAAATATGGATTTGGGGTTACTTTTTTAAATCTGAAAATTGGAGATATTTGTTATCAGCCAAAACCAGGATCCCTGGGGAAGATGTGTGAAACCACCTTTACCCCCTTTTCAAATTTTTAGATGTGCCCATGCACTATTTTATGCAGAAATAAATTCATTCAACATTTGGCATTTTATGATTTGTTGTGCAATACTTACATATAAAACTTTCATTGGTCATATCAGACACAAACAGATAAGCACAGGGTGTTAGTCTTGACAGCAGATTTCCAGAACTTTCTTAGTTTATATTTGGCAGGCAAGGTTCTTTGGGTAGATGTGATATCTTTTATTAAACCAACTAAATAGTTGGAAAAAAGTTCTTTGTAAACTTCTGGGCACAAACAGCCTTCTTCAGGCATCGGGAGACTGCTGCTGTTATGTGTTCTGTTGGCAGTTGACAGTACTTAAAGTTGAAGTTCTGCATTTTCATCTCAATAATACAAAGTTTACAGCATACTGACAAAAACAATTTTGCCATTCCTGTTTATCAGACCTATAATTCATGCTTTAAAAAACAGAATATGTACATATTTACCTAAGAAGATAGATTCACTGGGAATCATTCCAACCTTTTGGTTAAATTGTATACATGTAAAAATTATTACTGTTTAAGTACACATTTGAAGTACATAGTCATTTTAAGGAAACGTAGTAAGAAAAAAAAAAAAGGAAAGATTAATTTCTTAGTAATGTATTCATACATTTTATATAAGTTGTATTATTTATGCAAAAAAACAGAGCAGATTTAGTCTAGCATATAATTAGAGTATACATTTAAAGAGTATGCTATGCCTGTGTAAAAAATACTCAGTAACTTTTTTTGGAAATGAACAGATGATGACAATATGCTGCACAAAACTGCAGTTTGAACTGCATTATATTAGGGACTTTTTTGTTTCAATGCAAAGTTGAATGTGATATTATTTCATTTATTTATTTACATTTTGCAAATGTAGCAAAGAAATGTAGTCCTGCTATGAACTCAAGGTGGCCCTGTCAGGATATTAATGAAACAATTCAGTTAAGCCAAAAGCCACCTCATGAAAAGCCTGCAATAATAAAACATAGAAGTTCTAGTGACTCATTTCTATTTGAAAATATCCAAGTTCCTATTCTTTACCAACCTTCATCTTCCCTCAAGTCCTCTTCAAAAGAATGAGTATAAAAATTAGCTTTGCAGCAGCCTTGTTAAGCCAAAATTACCTTTCAAGATACTTTGAACCAAAGTATGAAACACATACCAAAACTGAACGCCTCTCTCAATAAGCTTCACTACCATAAAATTAATGATGTTATTTTGTTTAATCAAACAACATGTTTACATTATTTTAATATATGTTAAGAAAGACAGAAGATAAACCATTATTACTTGTAAACCCCAAATGCCCATTTATGACCATTATTCTTATTAAGTCATTTAAGTAACACAGTCAATTCACTTTATAAACAATGAATACACAAGTTTCCTGTCCCAAAGGCTAGTAATATAAGTGACACAAGGGTTACCAACACTCACATTTTTCTTTTTCTTCAAGTCATGGGCATGTGCTTAGATGAGAATTGCAGCTTTATTTTTCATTTAAAAGCAGTTTGTTTGCTTTGTATTTCATAGGTCAGAGTAGTTAATGAGAGTTTGAAAGTACCAAATGCATCAGTATTGAAATGCTACACTAATTCAAATTCCAGGTATTTTTTAAATACAGTTTAAATTGAAGAGGAAAACATGAGAATGGAAGAGTAGTTTTGCATTAATAGTAGTACAGCAAATGGCAAAAGATTGGACCTGGAGGCATGAGATCATTGTTCTTCAACATGGTGTAATTTTAGTCACTGGCCAGGTATACTGATCCCCTATAATGGATGGGATGTAGAAAATTAATCAGAAGATGATAGAAAAGATTCCCAGATTCCCAGAAAATAATGAAATTTAGGTCACTCTTCATCTAACTCAGAGCAAGAGGATTACAGATTTTACGTTGCTAGCTCTGCCAGTGTCTGCTCCAGACAGGAGATGATATTTCAATTACTGCTTTGAAGACTCTTCCCTCCCACTTTCCTCTTCCTTGGCCTCAAGAAGCAAAGATGTTTAATAGTCCTCCCAAATTCTCTCAGGTACTAGAGAAAGGGGGAAAAAGTTACTGGGGCTTTTTGATAAATCTCATCCTCAGCAACTGACAACACCGGGTCTTTGCAGGCTTTGTACTCAGAAGAGTGAAAAAGACAAGATCCATAAGTCTTTGAATTCAGCTGCAGCTGTAACTGGTGGAAAAACTGCAGTTCCAAGTGGTCACTGTTCACTGGCACACAAGGGGGAAGAAACACTCATTGGATGCTTCTCACCATTCACCCACACATGAATGTCAACATGTTACATTGGAAATATCTGTAAATATGTTAAAATTAATAACTGACAATTATAAATATTAACATTACTAATCAGTTGTTTAGTGCCTTGAATAATTAAGCTACTCGTGTTCTAGCCTAAGTAGCATTCTCTTCTTGTTGCTGGAAAGCTCAGCATGGTAACAGTGATGTATTTGTATCAATGTACCTCCACACAAGCTATGGAAATGTATCTAATTGTTTTTGCAGGGAGAGAGTTTGATATCCTTATTCACCTTTGAGTACTACCTAATTTTGCAAGCAGTCTCACTGAAATCAGTGAGATAGCTTTCAGGTTAAGGTATTACTCATCTGCAGTTAGAGAGGTAGAATCCCATAATAACTACTAATCTTAAGGCTACCATCTGTAGGGCAGGGGCAAATATTATGTTTCCTTACTTTAATATCAGCCTATAACTTTCTGTTTTTTTACAGTGTTCATTTTCTTTATAGTTTTTCATATATCAGCACAGCATTCATCTTTGTCCTTTCTTAGATTTTATAGTATCTCAAGCAGGTCTCAAGGGAATATTCTTTATCAGAGATGATCTGATTCTTTATCAGATCATTTAGATGATCTGGAGTACCCTCCCCTCAGCAAGTGATTATGTATGCTCTCCTTGCAGACTCAGTTTATATCTCCTCTCTAAAGAAGGGAAGTCCTAAAATATTCCTGACAACCTCTCCCCTAAAAAAATACAAAGTTTATTAATGTTCAGCTTTATCTAAGGGTGAGTATAGGCTGAGAGAAACCAGAGCAGTAGATTGTATCAAGTCCTTTTTTTTTTACTCTCCATGCAGTCGGTCAAGATTGAGTAGCTGATTATTTTAACTATGACTATTTCATATTTCCGTGAAACATCAATACTGAATAAGATATGATAAAGACACTGTCTCTTACAAAAATCGTCAAAGAACATCATCAATACATGCCACAGGCCACTTCTTTTTCTTAGGGAAAAAGGAAATTTAAAAATCAAAACCAAAACAAAATGAAAAGAAGAAGAAAAAAAGAGAAGTTTAGTATGCACTTACACATCTTTTGTATTGTGTTAAAACAGGATTACAACAGAACAGAGCATCACCGGTCATAAAAGTGAAATAACTATTTATGCATTATCTGAAGGGTTGATTTGTACCCCAAATATGTGAAAATGTATGCTATCTATCTAGAAAGACAAGGTTCTTTGGGTAAATGTGATATCTTTTATTAGACCAACTAAATAGTTGCAAAAAATGTTCTTTGCAAGCTTTCAGGCACAAACAACATTCTTCAGGCACATATGCAAAATGCTGAGATGCAAAATGCGGGTCTGTGAAAATGTGAATGCATGGCAGTGAGGATCAGAGGCCATGGGATACAATAGGTATGAGACAGATGTGGAGGAAAAGGGGGAAATGTTGACCTGGTGATAGAATGTAGCTGGTAAAATGTAGAGAGGTTACTTGGGGTTATCAGATGTCAGGCAGGTTATAATGTGCCATAAATCCAATGTCTATATTTAGTCCGTGCTTTTTTGTATCCAGTAGATTTATGAAGTGAAGTTCATAGGCTTGTCTACGAAAGGTGTTTTGTAAATTTTCTTTGAGGATTAAAACTGAGAACATGGAGAGAGAGTGGTTGTCTTGTGAGAAGTGTGTACCCATAGGTAATTGGGTATTTTTGTCTTTGATAGATTTTTGGTTTGCTTTCATCCTGGTGCGCAGTTGTTGTTTGGTTTTTCCTACATATTTTCCATTAGAGCATTTAGTGTACTGGGCTGAGATGCATTAAATTTCTGGAGGTGCAGGTATAAGATCCAGGATGCCATCTATTTAGATACTTACATACCCCTCATCCTTACTGTGTTATGAAAGAGATGCTAATGACCCATTCTTAAGAATCAGGTAAATTAATACAAGAACTAAATGCATGATAGCAGTGTAGCTTGGGTAAATTTATAATCTAGCCACCACAGGTAACAATAGACACAGCAGAAAAACCTTCAGCATGGATTAACTATCAGTACATGACCAACCTCCTCAGGCTACTTACATTATTTGAGTTAAAAACTTTATTTGGTTCCGTCAGACTTATCTCTGCTCATTTATAATCCATTTTGTTGGGAACAGGTTGTGTCATTGGCATAAGCCATGTAGTGCTCTAAAGCTAAAGATGATTTAATAGAAGCCTTGGAGCAATAATATTCCAAAAATTATTGTGCTAGTTTTCAATAGATCAAGGAGATTAAAATAAACTACAAAAAATTAATAGAAAGAAAAAAACAATATCAAATGACGCTATGGGAGGAACTGGTAGCCTTGGGGAAAAGAATGATAATCAACATTTCTGGCAGATTATAGCCAGGAAGACTAAAAATCTTATCTTAATTCCCAGTGCATATTCATGAAGATAAGTGGGTCTAGTTTTTTTTTTTTTTTAAATAATTTTAACAACTTACTTGCAGATGGTGAAGGAATTATGGTTTCCCACTGAATCAAGATTTTATCTGTTAAACTACAGATAGATCTTTATATTGCCTCTGAATCTCAAGTAACATCAAATATACCCTTATTAAGTAATGGAAAGGTCCCAAGTCTTGATTTTCTTCCCCTAGAAATCTTCATTGACAAGAATTTATTCATTAATGATGTCCAATTTTGACCCAAAAATATTTTAGAAGGCAGTTATCCAAAGTATTCGGATGAAAATATACTGGTCCTTTTCTTTCTTTTAATCATGAGAGCAAAGAGATCTGCATCATATCATCCTATCAGGCTTATGCACAGTTTTATAATTAATCATTATTTTCTATTCAAATACAGCATGTAAGGTGCATACCCTGGTGGGTACCCTGGCCAATAGTTTTGCAACTAAGAATGGTATGACAAGTATGCTTACTTGCTTTATTGGCTAGGGACAGACATTCAAAAAGCTTGAGCCTGAACTGATTCAATCTTTGCAGGTTAGTCTAACCTGGCTAGGCTGAACTGGTTTATAACTGGACAGTCATTCTCTCTGGACTGAGAAAATTCAGGCACATGCTTGCAGTTGCTCAAGCTAGAAGCCAGGGGGCACTAGAGCAGCCCTCTGTTCCCTTCTGCAGGGAGCTGAGCTGAGGGGGAGGCCAGGCCCTAGCAGGGCTTTCTTATTAGGGAGGTCTGCCTGCATAGTTGCACACTTTCCCCCGCTAGCTGCTAAAGGGGTTGGAGTGTTGCCAGCCCCCAGCCCCAGGCTACAATCTGAGGCAAGGGGTGTGGGGTGGGGTGTGCATTGCATGCATCTGTCAATGATATGGAGCTTTTTAATCTCCCTCCCTGCTTCGTCATACTGTCTGCAGCAAACTGACAGGCAAGCGAGCTAGCTGGGTGGCTGATAACAGTCTTTATCAACTGATTAGCAAAACAATAGCCTCTCTCCACATTACTTTAATCTTCTTAAATAGCTTACAAGCTAACCTGTTGATTAGCTCCAAAAGCTCTAAATGGTCACTGTTCTGTCTGCCTATCCCAGGGAAATTGGAGAGAGACAGACACATAGACACCTCTCAACACTAGCTAGCATACTACATGCTGGCTATGGTCCCTGCTGTGGCAGAGAGGAGAAAGGGATCTCTGCTTAATCAGCGAATGGTGAGAGGGAAAGGGGGGCGTGGGGAAGCCAGCAGACCACCCTGATGTGCCTGCAAGTCTGTGCCAAGCTCCAGCAAGGGAGCAGAGAGCCCTGTCCAGCCCAGAGAGCATGCTAGAGGACTCTGATTTAACTTAAACCAGGAAGGAGCCTGGGAAAGACATTGTATAAACCGGTTTGAGCCAAATCAGTTAAGTCTGATACTACATTAACCGTTTCAGCTCTTTTCAAACTGGTTTATATGCACTGAACATCTGTTCTGTTACAGTTTTAAACCAGTTTCTGATCACTTAAACCAGTTTGTGTGTAAGGTCTGCCCCTAGCCATTATGTTCTAATCTATTTAGAATAATTTCAAACAGTTGCTAACAGGGAATCAATTCCATGCATGCATGATACTGAATGATCTTATCTTTGTCTTGCTTTATGCAGATGTTATATTATTAATGTTGCAACCTCAGATTTTGAAAAGTAATGAGATGTTTTTCAGCAGTATTGCATCCCAAATAGCTTAGGAATCAAGGTATTTGTTTTTGGAAATGAAATAAACAAGTTTGGTTTGGACAGGAAAAAGAAGATAGACTATTGTAACAAAAATCTGAATAGCAATAAGCACATGGAAAATGTAAGGTCTAGAGAAAAACAGGTCTTGGGTGGGGTTTATTTTCTTACAAGATGGGCAGAAGAATGACACTGGCAGCACTAAAAGTCTTTAGAATTAAGGTACAGTCCATTTTATTGTATGGAGCAGAACTTTGGGGTGCTGATTCCTTGGTTCCCTCAAACATTAAAAAAAAAGAAATCCCTAAGTACGTTTTTAGTTACCTTTTTATAGCTACCTAATTCTATGTGTAAGTGGTAGGGCTCATGTGTTCTGAAATGGTTCTAATTATCCTGAGCACCGACATTCAATCAGGAATTCTAAATTATTGGATGAAACTTAGATCTTTTAAACCTCACAGATACCCTAAGCAGTACATTTTAGAAGCCTCTTCTTTCTCAAATAAAGCCTTTTTATGATCTATAATGTCCTTCAGACAAATGGCCTAGGAACTGTACTGAGAATAACTTACCCAATATTTCCCTTATATTTAAAACAGGACAGAAACTTAAGAATTAAAAATGTGAGCATATAGACAGATATGCAGATAGTGGGGCTTTCTCAAACTTCCCTTTTTTGAGATTAATAAAGCATTCCTTTGGCATAGAAACCTACCTGTCTGTGGTACAAAACTACAAACAACGAGGGAGTATTCCTAGATTGCAATTTATTCTGTCGAGATATGCAGTTGTCAGGTGGTGTTGGACTCCATATGCAAAAAGGTGTTCTTGTGGGAAGAATGAGATAGATGACTTAAATCACTATTTGTGATTTTGTTCTTTCTTTGAAGAAATACGAGCAAAATAAATCTCTCTTTTAGTGGAAAATACTAAATACTGGGCTAATGAAGAAAAAACAGTTCTGTAAGAACTTGGAGCCTGTCTTATATTCCCTATGTATTTGTGTTACTTGCACAAAGAATAAGGGCCAAAATCAACCAGAATCCCCCTGGTTTACTTTATTGTCCACTGCTTATTTTTAACTAATATTGTGTCATCATATACAATGTTCTTTTTTAACAGTGTTTAGTGGAATATAGAATCTTATTATCTGTTTTTTTGCAAAAAATGTTAATTGTATTTCATTTTTATTGTTAATTTTATTGTGCTGATTTAGCAAATCTCCTACTGGCCTCTGATAAACAAAGCCAAATTCAAGAATCATTACTTAAGATTTGTATGCCCAATATGAAAACTGTCTTAATTTTCTATGCTACACTGACTGACTTCTGATTTTAGAAATAACATACCTGGATTTTAGTTTACCTGGGAAAGTGTATTCCCAACAGGGTAGACCTACTCACTAAGGTGTAATTTACATTGAAATTTCTCCATAAAGACTACAAAAGTTTTAACTAAAATAGCCAATGTTTATTGTTTGTACTCTATTTTGTCTTCACTTTCTTTAATAACATAATCTTAGTTAATAATTGTGGATATTTTGTTTGCCATTAATCATGACATCCTTAAGAATATGGAAAGAATATTATGAGGCTTAAACAGTGGGAGTCGTAGTTCCAAACTGTCACAATACAAAGATAATTTTTACGACTTGGCCTACCATTCCCATGTCTAGATTATAAATGTTTAGTCATCTGGGAGATAGCCAAGCACCCACAAGTTATTTTAAATACTCTCTTTTCTATCCTTCACTTTGCATTGCCCATTTTCCAAATGAAACACAACATGATGTACAAGATAGCTACCAATCTGTCAGAAGAAATAGTAATATCTGAAAATCTACACTACAATGGCCATGTCTACAGGAGAGGCTGACTGAGTAGTTGTTACTGTGCTGCCATTTAATACTTGCATAACCAAGTACTAAATGACTGAGCAGTAACCAGTATTATAACACAGTAGTGTCCCTGCATGCTTATTTTTTTTTCCAGACACTATGGCACAGTAGCAATGAGCTACTGCACAGAAGCTTGCTACTACCGTGCAGTAGTGTTGTGTCATGGTTAGCGGCTGCCAACACCACTGCACAGTAGCAATGAGCTAGTGCATAGCAGCTTGTTGCTACTGCACAGTACCATCTTGTGTAGATGTGCCCAATGTACTAACCACTGAAACATCACTATATATCAATATAGATATCAATATAGATATATAGTGATGTTTCATTTTAATCATGGAAAAATGTGGTTTTTGTGTTTCTTTTTTAAAACTGAAAATTCCCCAATTTTTTTTTTTTAATTGGAGAAAACCTGGATCCCTGGTAGTAACCTCCTCTGCAGCAGCAGGATTATTCCATGCAGTAAAGAACACCCTTCCTAGCAAACATTTGCAGGACACAATCGTTGGAATGTGATTTGAGTGGCGGGGTAGGGGGGGAAGGGTCTTGTTTATTTTTTCTCACTCTGAGGGACAGACGCTGTGTTATTCAGAGAATATTCAAGGACAGTTAAGGAGTCATAAATCTGTAAACTATTAGCAGTGTGGTGATGTGGCCAGGCACCCAGGGCAACGCAGGAGTGGCAACTTCCAGTTGTCACCATGATGATAAACACAAACATGCAGCTGCCAGCAGCAGCAGCTTTTTTTTTGCCCTTTCCCTCAACTCAACTCTCAGGGTGGATGCCCTATCAGCTCCTCTCACCCCTCCAATTATGACCCTTTGAATGATTTTTGAGGAATGAGAAATTTGTCTATAAATGAAAAATATATACTGTATTAGTTTTTAAATAAAGCATTATTTCCCTTGAAAGAGTTAAAACATATATGTTTAAATATATAATTCAAAATATGACAGACAAGATTCCTTGGGTGAATTTGATATCTTTTATTAGACCAACCCAAATGGTTGAAGAATAGTTATTAAGCAAGCTTTCGGGTTCAAAAACCCTTCGTCAGGCTAAGGAAGCTTCAGCAGTTGGTGTGTGCTCTCCTGGATGGAATGAAAAGTAAAAAAGCCAGGGGCTGTGCTGTGCTGTGCTGTGCTGTGCTGGGGAGTCAGTTGCCAGGCAGATTATAATGTATCAAAAATCCAATGTCTATGTTTAGTCCATGATCTCTAGTATCCAGCAGGTTGATGAAATGGAGCTCATAGGTTTGTCTCTGGGAAGTGTTGTGTAAGTTTCCCTTGAGGATCCCTAATTCATAATATTACATTTAATATAAAATACAGATAGTATTGTATATAATATGTAATATATGATATATATCTTTCTGAGTCAGCATCACAATCATGAGATGCACATGCACACAGAGCTGTACAACTTAATCAGAGCCAGTCTGTGCTTCTTCAAAATCTGGCAGTAATTTATGCATTCAGGAAACTGACAAATACTTCTGCACTTAATTCTAGCTCAGCTGGGATCATGCCAGCCCTGAGAAGAATCACATGTCATCTAAAGTTCTGGTCTAGCCAAACTGACAACTTCTTCATCAATTCACTTTCCCATCCCACTATCTCTCAGCTACTTATCTGCTTATCTTAGCTTCTTCGAAATAAGATTATACCGCAGTTTGTAACTACTGAACATTTCAAAGACTGAAGTTTTCCTTTTAGGTAAAATGTCATCTTTGTCTAATGTATCTGATGCATCTGACTATCTTCCTATTCTCAACTAAGAGTTTGATATTGCCCCCAAGGCCAGGAATCTTGGAACTGTCACTAACTCCATACTTACCTTTTCTTGTACCAGCTGCCTGAAGTCTATCTGTCATAATCTCCTGAAATTTTGTAACATGTCTTTAACCCTGCTCTTTCTGAATTTCTTATTCTTAATCACTTCCCATCTTATTACTTTTTTTCCACAATGACTCTCCTGAATTCCTATTCTTGAAACATCATAAACTATTGTACTTGGAGGTGATTTTGGTCCCATGTCCTATTTTCTAGTGCTTTCATTAGCCTTCTATGAATTTCAGAATCAAATTAAAGTTGCCATAGCATTTGAAAACCTTGCATGGATCAGTTCTATTTTACCTCCCTAATTTTGTTATCTGTCTTCTACCTACCCATTCCATTCTACCCATTTAAGTCTTCCTCCTAATTTTTCCTCATAGTACACACAGTTGGGGATTTTCACTTTCAGTTTTGTTAAATCATGCAACTAAAAGAATAATTTCCCCAACACAACTCACTGCAAATTGTCACTTAGAGAAAATCCAAAACCCAGACTTCTGCGTAATTATTTCAATAGAAACCTCCAGGGAGAAGCAATCGGGGAGAAGAACTGGCGGGATGCTAACAGGGTGTTTCCCTTAAAACAAAATGGTTCTCATCATGGATGGCAGCAACATTAATTCTTTCTGCATGTGATTAAAATTCCCCACCAGTCCATCTTACCTAATTTAGCTAGTTGTCTTAAATAACTTGCTTAAAATTATTCTTTGTCCTTTTTGCCTAAAATGTGAATGTGATTGTATAGGAGCCACTAGACCAGTTCTTTTGAGCATTATCAGTTTACTCTTCTTTTCTTCAGGAAGCATGATATTTTGTATAAAAGTATTGCTATAAAATTAATTGTGTTGTACTATATTCAATGTTATGATTTTCTTAAAGTTTATGTGTATTTTTTGGGACTCTGATAAAAAAGCAAGAGAAAAAAGTCTGGGAAAACACAGAAATCTCAAGAGACTCCATGACAGTTCAAAATATACTGATTTTTAAAGAACATTGGGGAGTAAGAAAAAAAATAAAATTCTGACAGAAAATGTCTGATGGAAAATAAATAAATAGTATTTCAGTGTGCATTAAATACAAACCCTTATGTATTATGTTCCATAGATTAAAAAGTGATATCTGTTTGATGGAGGGTCATGCTATTATCAAATACATAAGGGCTAGGGACAGACTTAAAAGCCTGAGCCTGAATTGATTCAATCTTTGCAGGTTAGTTTCACCAGGCTAGGTTGAACTGGTTTGTAACTGGACAGACATTCTCTCTGGACTGAGGAAATTCAGTAGGGTTGTGCAAAATTTCAGCAGCCATTTCATTTTGGAGGTGTTTTGGCCCATTTTGGCACCCGAAACACTGAATCCAAAATGAAACAGAAGGCTCCGAAACATCTCCGAAATTAAAGGAAACCATCTGAAACATTTTGGAATGTTTGAGAGGCGGGCTTGTGGGGAAACAAACTCAGAAGAGGGAGGGGAAAAATGGGGGGAGGGGGAAGGACTATTCTGATTTTGACATGTGTAGCTGCTTAGTTTCTGCAATCTGTCCCTAAGGTCCCTTCCAATCCCTGTGCTTTGGGGGAGGGATGGAGAAACAGTATATAAGGCTCTGTGTGAAGCCTTTCTCTGCGTTTTGTGAGCTGTCCGTCTGGAAGCAACACTTTGTGAAAGGTACTGGCTGGTTTCAGTGATTGACTTCCTAGTCAGTGTCTTGCTAGTGTCTCTTTTTGGAAAGGATTAGGTAAACACCTTTCCATTATATTACAGATAGAAGATATAGTAAGCAGATAGAATAAGATATAGTAAAGGCATAGAAGATACAGTAAACATAGAAAATTACACACATGCACACACACATATATTGAACAGATAGAAGAAAATATATTGCACAGGACATCTCTCTCTCTCTCTCTCTCTCTCTCTCTCTCACACACACACACACACACACACACACACACACACTTTCAAGCACAGCAACCATTATGAAGTGTATTGGAAAGGCAGGTGCCAGGTCTTCTGGCAGGGGAGAGAGAGGGGGCAGAGGGAGCGCTGTAAGTCCCGCCCCTCCCTCCCAAACCACTGCAACATAGACACACAGTCTTCCCTAGAAGCCATGAGGCTTTTGCTGCTACTGGCAGCACGGAGGTGGGAACAGTGTCTGCACCTGCCCCACTTTCATTAACACCAGCAATAATAATAACCCCCAGCACCACCAGCATGAAAAGCATCAGCATGACAGACTCCTTCACCCCAATTTCAGTTTCCAGTGTGAGCCTGCCAGTGCTAGAGGAGGAGCTGGATCTGGAACCAAGGGAGCTCAGTGACATAGCCAGGGAAATTCTGGAGAAGGAGGGAGATAGTGGGGCCAATATGGTCAAGGCCATCTGTGATGCCAACTTTATTGGCATCTACTGTGTGGCATATAAGTTCTACCTTATAGTCAGGGATGCCTTGGAGGGGGACAGGTCTGCCAGTGAGGGTGCCATCACAACCAGCCAGCACATTTCAAAATGCTGGTTGATGGTGGGCTACTTCCACCAGAGCATCAAGGGGGGCAAGATGCTGTGGGACACAGGCAGAGTTGAGCATCCCACAGCACAAAATCATCCAGGATGTGGAGACTTGGTGGAACTCCACATACCTGATGCTCGAAAGGCTGGTGGAGCAAGAGAAGGCTATCCATGAGATGGCCTTGCTCAGGGAGATTGGGATCAGTGGCCCTCTTAATAAAACTGAGTGGGATACCATCCCCCAGATCTTGGTGGTCCTCAAGCCATTCCTCGAGGCCACTGAGAGTCTCAGCACTGGCAATGCCATCGTTAGCCAAGTGATCCCCATAGTGAGGGAGTTTTAGAATCAAATGGAGAAGTTCCAGGGGATTGATGTTCCTGGCTGAGGCAAGCTGTTGTCACCAGAGGTATAAGGACTGAAGTGGCTGAAGAAGGGCAGGAAGAATTGGCTGAATCCATTGCAGTCCAGTACAGTCCATGTGCTGGTGGCCATGTGTGACCCAAGGGGGAAGAGGAGTGTGTGAACCAGGAAAACCCTGGATCACTGGACAGAGGTGCCGGTGAACAGAGTCAGGGAGGCAGAAAGGCAGAGGTGAGAGGACATGGAAGAGAAGGAAACACAGTTCCATGCCAGCACTCCATTCACCAACCAGTCTCCTTCACCACAGGCACTGCCAATGTGAGCCAAGGGCATGGCTTCCATGTTGGGGTCCAGAGGCACCAGATCCCAGCATCAGGGTATTAGCACTGAGGCCTTGGTGGCTACCTATCTCACCAAGGATATGGAGTCACTGTTCTGTGACCCCTTGGCCTAGTGGGCAAGCCACAGCCAGATGTGGCAGGATCTGGCCACTGTTGCCTGGGAACACCTGTCCTGTCCACCGACCAGTGTTCTGAGTGAGAGGGAAGTTGTAACACCCCACCGCACCTCCTTGGATCCTGGTTTGGTGGAGCAGCTTCTTTAAGGTGAACTTCCTGCTGTGGGGTTCCCCAAGCTCCACCAGCAGATGGAGTGAGTGCCATCCTCCTTACTCCATCTGGACCTATTTCCTTTAAAAAAAAAAAAAATCAATGCCCCACTCTCAGAGCTGGTGGCAGCACTCACTGTATCACCAGGCATCAGGGAAAGAATATGTCCCTGCTGAGCTCCTGTGCCAGGACAAACTTGGAGGTATGGAATGGGGCGATGGGGCAGGAGGAGGCTCCAGGCCCTGGGCATGACCTAAAACTGCACCCTGCCAGGGTTGGGAGGCCTGGTGGGACTGCTGGTGGCATGGCAGCCCCCAGGAAATTCCAGGACCACAAAACTCCCTGGTGAAAGGCAGTTAGGAGGCACCCTATAACCTCCAGCCACCAGATGCATGCACAGTCCTGGCTAGGGAAAGCCCAGACCCGTAGGATATTTGAGAGATCTGAGGCTTTCTGGTTGCAGTCGAGTTGTGAGGCTCCAGGTGAGTTTAGCTGCCTGGGACGCCATCAGCAAGCCATGGGCCACAGTATTAGGGGAGGAATGTAGCTGCAGAAAGGATGTCACCCCTAGACATCAGGGGCCTAAGTAGACAGTCTTCCACCTGAGAAACATTTGAATTGGTTTTCCATCAAGGCATAGCAAGAAAAAGAGGGGCGGGTGGTTGGCTCAGAAACAGGTGGGCAAGCCGAGATCTTACTCGCGCTCATAAAGCTCCCTGCTTTTTCTGGATGGATTGAATAGTGAAGAAGCCAGAGGCTGGCATGCAATGCAGGCAAGAAATCCAGTCAGTGAAAATGTTAATTGAGGTGTCAGGGCTTGAGGGACAGGCTGGGCAGGGGAAGGTGTGTGTGGGGGGAGAGGACATCTGTGGGGAGTCAGAGGTCGGGCAAGTTATAGTGTTTTGTAAATGCAATATCTATATTGAGTTCATGAGTTTCTGTATCTAGGAGGTTGATGAAGTGAAGTTCACAGGCTCATCTGTGAAAAGTGGTTTGTAAATTCCCTTTGAGGAACAGGCCTGAGAGATTGGAGACAGAGTGTTTTTTTGTAAGAAATGTACCCCCACAAGTAGTCAGGTATTCTTGTCTGTAATAGATTTCAGGTGTGTATTCAATGTGGTGCTCAGTTCTTGCTTGGTGTCTCCTATGTGTTTTCCATCAGGACATTCAGTGCACTGGATAAGATATATGCTATTTCTGGAGATACAGCTGTAAGATCCAGGAGTGGTGATGGTTCTGTTGTGGTATGTAGTAATTGTGGGGCTACTGGAGATATGTTGACAGGTTTTGCATTTGTTGTCATGGCATGGTCTGAATCCATTTGGTGTGTTTTGGGCTGTAGGAAGTTTGCTTCTGGTGATGAAGTTAGCGAGGTTAGGTGCTTGTTTGAATTTACAAACCACTTTTCACAGACAAGCCTATGAACTTCACTTCATCAATCTGCTGGATACAAAAACTCATGGGCTCAATATAGACATTGGATTTATGACACACTATAACCTGCCTGCCATCTGGCTTTCTTGGCTGCATTGCATGCCAGACTCCAGCTTCTTCGCTATTCATTCCATCCAGGAAGAGTGCACACATGCCAACTAGATGCTTCCTCAGCCTGAACAAGGGTTTTTAAACCCAAAAGCTTGCTAAGATTTATTTTTCCAACTATTCAGTTGGTCTAATAAAAAACATTAGAGGTACCCTTGACTGATCCATGCTGGGGACAGGACCCAAAGTGGGGTCAAAGGGCCAGGGGCCTACCATAAGGAATGCCCAGAGCAAGAGTTTCAGCGTTCCAACTGGCCTGAAGGTGGGGTCAGGGCCTAAGGTAGAGCCAAGGTCCCAGAGAGAGGACCACAGCTGGAGGGGGTCAAGGATGCAATGTGAGAGGCATGGGCCACAGTGTTAGGGGAGATACAGAGCTGCGGAATGCATGTCACCCCAAGATACCTAAATGGGCACCTCCCACCTGGGAAATATCTAAATCAGTTTTTTATCAAGGCGTGGCAGAAGGGGAGCAGGTGGTTGGCCCAGAAACAGGTCGAAACTGTGAAACAGATTTGGCCAAATTGAAATGGAACAATGATCCAGAACACCAAAACAAATCACTGTTCTCTGAAATGGCCAAATCCAAAATGGCAATGAAACATAGCCACTTTGCACAGCCCTAAAATTAAGCATATGCCTGCAGTTGCTCAAGCTAGATGCCGGGGGGCGGAGTGCTAGAGCAGCCCTCTCTTCCCTTGTACAGTGCTAAGCTGATGGGTGGCATGGCCAGGCCACAGCAGGACCTCTGATTAGGGAGGTCTGCCTGCACCATCCCAGGCTGGTGGCTCAAGGGGCGGGAGTGTTGCCAAACCCCAGCTCCCTGCTAGCACTCTGAGGCAAGGAGGGGGTGTGCAGTGTATGCATCTGCTGATGATATGGAGCTTTTCAATCTCCCTCTTCTGCTTATTTATACTGTCTGCAGCAAACTAACAGGCAAGCAAGCCAACAGGGAGCTGATAACAGTACTTATATCCTCACCAGCAAAACAATAGCCTCTCTCCATTAATCAAACTCTTCTTAAACAGCTTAACAGCTTACTTGTTGATTAGCTCCAAAGTGGTTACCATTCTGCCTGCCTGTCCCAGTGACATTGGAGACACTCATACGTTAGCCTCTCATCATTAGCTAGCATTCTACATGCCTAGGTTTCATGGGGCTGGGGTCTGTGCTATGGGAGATGGGAGGGAGGGAGGGGGGAATCCTTGCTTGTCCAGCAAGCAGCAGGCAGTGGGAAAGTGTAGGTTAGGGGGAAGCCAGGCAGACCCTGCTGTACATGCAGTCTCTGCCAGAGATCCAGCCAGGGAGCAGAGGGGAGGGTCTAGTCCTGCTGTGGAGCAGAGAGCCCCACCCAGCCCAGAGAGCATGCTGAGATGATGGGGGAGTTTGGTTAATCTTAAACCAGTAAGAGGTCTGGGACAGAAATTGTATAAATTTGTTTAAGACATAATAAGCCAATATGTGCAATGTTATTACCATCTCCCTCACCCACACCTCTTTCTTTTTAAGGCAATTCTTAGAAATCAAGAAAGATTCCTTTTGTGTCCATTGTATATGCTTGTTCACATTTTAAAAGTAAGTTCAAATGAGCAGGAAGGAGACTGATCATTAGGAGTAGTAGCCTAGGCTAAGTACAGATGTTGGAAAAAGCCCCAGGAAAAGTGCTCTACTGTGCTTTACTTAAAGCACTATAATTTAGAGTGTGAGCAAACCAAACAGAGGTTCACTGTTTAGTGTGTGTGGGGGGGGGGGTGCTCAGAACCAGCCCACACTGGTCACTGGGAGCACTCCTGTACACCTCCCAGGAGGTTGCTGGAGTAGCTCCTCTCACCAGCCCACCCCTGCTCCAGCTGGTGACTGTCATCATTGGCTGGTGGGGCTAGAGACCCAGGTCCCTTCTCCCCACCTGGGCTGCACCACAGCATGTCATGGCCTACCAGGGGCAGCTGTGGGAAGAGAGACCCCGGAGCCCTTCCCACCCCCACCCCCCACCAAGCAGCAGCATGTTGTGGGGCCACAGTGGCTGCAGGGACAGAAGCCTCCCTTTTCTCACCCTACCCCAACAAGGCTGTACACTAGGCTGGAATCCGAGGCCATCACTGACTAGTGTCAGTAATAGTTGAGGGGTTGGGGCTGGTCCAGGCTCAGGCAGAGCAAACTAGCTCTGCCTGGGCCTAGAGCACAGCTATGCACAATGCAGCTTGGGAGAGCAGTGATGGCACTCCAGGTTAATCCTGATGGGATCTGATACAGACATTCTATAAAGCACTCTATCAGAAAGCACTTTAGATTAGTCCACATCTATCGAGGGTGAACTTGGAGCACAATAGACTATTTTGAAAGTGCTCTAAGAGCTGTGAACACCTGTTCAGTTATGGCTTTACAGTACTTTCTGCCTGCTTAATGTGCAATGTGTAACATCTGTACCTAGCCATAATGTTTTACAAACTGCTATTAGAGGGACGTATCATACAAAGATTTTACAAAATTCTTCAAAATGTAAAATATAAAAAAGCCTGCTTTTTCAACAAGTGTATAAACATAACACCAAATAACTACAACATGTACAAAGGAAGAACATTTGTTGAGGTTTTTCCTTGTTAATCTAGGGAAAGCTATTAAATATTCTTTCTATCATATACAAAGCAACATCCTTCCAATAAAATAATTTCATGACCTTCATGATCTCTATGGCCACAATAACTGATTCATAATACACAAACATGATTTGAACTTTATATATGCCTAATTAAAAGTAGTCTTATTATAACAGCAGGATTTGATTATTTCTGAAAGCTCTGAAAAAAATCCGCAATTTTCTGATTTAAAAAGTAGCCCAAAATCCACATTTTTCCATGACTGAAATGAAACACCACTATAGCTAGATTGATCAATCAATCTAGATCTAGATCTATAGAGTCTGCCCAAGCTCTATAGATATAGATATTAGTGGCGTTTCATTTTATTCATGGAAAAATAGGGATGTTGGGTTATTTTTTTAATCCAAAAATTGGGGATATTTTTTTTTTCTCAGAGAAATCTTGGATCCCAAAGTTTGCACTGATAACAATGAAAATGTTGACATTGATTAGAGGTAGAATTAATAGGAATACCTCTTCTGTAATTCCCAATCACTTGTCAACAGCTTATCCTGTCCTCTGTAACTAATAATGTTGCCCATTTTAACCATTCAACCTGAAATATTTCATGACTGGTGTCTAGCTAAGACCAAATTTGTGGGAATTCTTCAGTAAAGACTGTTCAGCCAGTTCCCAGAATGGGATTAGAGTTGACAGTGCCTTCATAACTGTTTCAATGATCAGCCCTGGTACTTCCAATACTGTTCAACAAAAAAATGACAATTGGCAGGAAGGGAACCTTTCTCTGTTGCTACAAAAAAAATCTCCCATTCTGGATCAAATTACATTTCTGAAAGATTTGTTCTCACATTATCATTAGAAATTAGAATTTAGCATCTGGTAGAAATTAAAACTCTCTCAGGAGTCATCTGTACTGAGCATGCTTCACCCCAGGGCTGTTCTTTTCAGGCAGCATGGAAGAGGAAGCTAACTAAATCTATTACATTGGGGGAAAAGGATAGGGCTTGGGAGTGTCACAGAAAAGGAAATTGATTGGAGTGAAGCGTCTAGTGGAAGAAGGAAGACTGGAATGGAGATCTGGTGAGGAAGATGGAATAAGAAAGGTAGAGGGGAGAGATTGGGATTAGGCACTGAAAGAGACTGGAATCATGGGGAATGGAAATAAGAACCAGGCTGAAACTGGAGTGGGAAAGCAGCAGGAGTCAGTGAGAAATAGAAGGGGAGCTGGGGTGAAAGGATAGACTAGAATTAGCTGGGGAAGGAGGGTGGAATCCAATAGAAGAGATATTCCCACAGCATTTTTGTA
Organism: Alligator mississippiensis; assembly: GCF_030867095.1. NCBI lineage: Eukaryota > Metazoa > Chordata > Crocodylia > Alligatoridae > Alligator > Alligator mississippiensis. The sequence goes on from NC_081824.1 coordinate 369,872,233, forward strand.
CTTCTTGGGGTAGCTCTTGAGTTAGTCACCCTTCTGTAAAAAAGTGTAAAAAACTTCATTGGGATTCCCTTGTACCTGTTTTCAGGGCGTGAAAAGAGAGCCATTCTAACAGCTTTTCAACTCCTTTTACCCTTGCCAGGTCTGGTGTTGAAGGGTTAAAGAGGGAAGAGGAAAGCAGACAGCAGCACAATCCATTTTTCACAACTGAAAAGGGAAGGAAAAGGAAGCAGAGCTATCTATGTTGCAGATCTTTTTGCTGATCCATATGTACAAAAATGGCATTAATTGCTCCATTTCCTCCCACCTCAAGCCCTTTTCCCAGATTTCCTCCCAGATACTGAGGGAAAGAAGAAAAACAACTGCCTACTCCAATAGCAGCTATGATTTGCTACTCTTTAGCCTAAGGAACAGAACTGAAGATGATGTATCAAAGGAAGTTTTCCCCTAGGCAGGGCTATACGTTTTAAGAGAGTTGGTATTTAGGTCTCATTGGAAACCAGCAAGAGCTAAAATCATATTTTTTGTTATCAGCTTGCAAGAATTGGCAATGCTGTTCTGTTATATAAAGAATGTTAATCCACCCTCAACATTGCAGTGCATAATTGCAGCCTGACTAACATCTGTCATGTGTTGTTTCTATTTTACTGCTAGGAAAGTCAGATTATCCAAGGAGTTAGGAAGAAAGGAACTGATACTGGATGGATCAGGACATTAGGACAGACAGGTAGAGAGTAAAGAATGTGAGAAACTGGAACAAAAGGTAGGCTCAGGTGGAAACTGGAATCGGTGGAAGACTTGGACTAAAACAGGAGACCACAGGGTAAAAGAGTAGAATTGATTGGGCAAGGAGTCTGGAACTAGAATTAATAGGACTAGCTAAACAAAAAGATTGCCTTTGGGCTGAGACACATGGAATAAGATCTGGAGGAAAAAAACAAGACCGGTAGGAGATGGAGGAAATGATACAGAAGGAGTGAGGCCTGTATGAAGACAAGGACAGTAGGCTACCTGTACAGCATACTCCCCTGCAAAGCATGAAACACAGGGTTCTTGAGTTTCACCATTCCTCCGGTAGCTGCCAACACTTGTGAAATCCAATGGAAAATTAAGCGTCTCCTCTCACTCCAGTCTGGGCAACAGAAATTGACAATCTAATATTACTATGGTAGAACCCAGATTTTCATTCAGAGACTGTTTTCAACACACTTAACTCTCAGAAAGTTGCCAAATTAAGAATTAGCCGTTCATCTATTTGCAGCAGATAGTGTCAAAGGACACTGCTTCTCAGATGGAAAATTGTTGTAAGAGCAGTGCTCTTTGAAATATAAGCCACAGCAAAAAAATTAACCATCTCGGCAGTCCAACACACCTATTCACTGAGGCTCCATATACCTCTGGCTTCGTTTATAAACCCTCATCTTTGGGGGTTGACAAGGACCAAGGTAAGGATCTGGGTACTTCCATATCAGTTACACCTCCCCTTAGTGGATAAATAACATAGGGTGTTTACACACATGGTTGGGGGGGAGGGACACTTTAATTAGAGTCATTCTGAGAGCCACTCTAGTTAAAGTTGTTTGACAAGCTTGAGTTAGTGTCCTCACCGCAGTTTTGAAATGTGGGGATACTGAATACGTGTGATGCAGAGGCTACTGGAGCATGCTAATTAGCAGCATTGCAGCAGTCTTGATTAATCAATTCTGCTCTGACACATGCTAATTAGCACGTGTAGGAGCAGAAGTCCGTCGTATGTATGGGTGCCGACAGATGTCAAAGAAAGCTACAGGCTGCAATTTTTTTCTGTTTTTTTAAATTTGTTAAAAGAAAATGAGGCTAGACAAAAGCCACACTTTGAACAATTATGCACGCTACGCAAGCCATGCACAAATCTACATAAAAATATTAAAACCACAAACTCAAGGACTCTAACATGAGGGAATGCCAAAATTAACACTGTATGTCCAAACTTAATTCAGGACCCTTGCTGATGCATGATGACAGAGTCTAATTATAACATGCTGTCGCTTCAGCTGAACCCTGACTCATTCAGTGCATAAAACAGAATTGCTCTACCCATGGAGCAAAACTGGTATTGAAAGAAGCTGTTGTCTAAAGGACTCCTTCATTTGTTGCAAAAATTGGAAAGTATGAGAAGAATAAGGCAGGATATGGCAGAAAGAGAAAGGATGTATTGAAGGTTAAAACAATTGAATGCTGCTTTAGAACTGGCTTCTCTATCTGTCTGTATCAGTGCGTTCCTATGTGGTGCCATGCAAATCACTCATATCAAACTCTTTACAAGGTGACAAATTGACATGCTGCAGAAGTCCTAAGTGCTCACAAGTACAACAGCAGTCAATTTGATTTGTCGTTTAAATACAGTAAGTGCTACAGAATGCTAAGTACTCTGAAAAATCAGGTTTTAGGACTCTCAGGACATTTATACACATGCATGCGCCACGGCACCAGGTGCTTTTAAAATCACCCAGTGCGTGAATTTGTATAAATGGCGAAATGCGCGTCAGCACTGAGAAAATGGTGGCAGCGTGCTTTTGAACTGAAACACATCAAGGGTGTTTTAGTTCAAAAGTATGACACCACTATTTTCTGCACGCTGACATGCATTTCACTATTTATACAAATTCATGCAATGCAATACTGGACATGTCAGCTTGCATGCTCCACAGACTCGATTAATTGAGTCTGATCCCATGTGTTGGATTTCTGGTGCGTTGGAGCAGACAAAGGTATGTGCATAAATGCTGTCACACTGGGAACCCACACTTAAGGGCCACTTTTGTCCTTAATCTGTCTAGGCATAGATAAATGAAACTCTTACTTCTAGTTAGAAAGAAGTATGAGGGATTTATTGCACATCAGCTGATGTCCTGTAATTATTTCATGTGTGTATCTTATGGTAAATGGAAGCTAAAGTAGGTCCTGCATGAAACAACTGCTAATTTACCACACTTAAGTTTCATTTACTATGGTTGTGTCTACATGACATGCAGACTGCCCAGTCATTATTGCACAGTCCTTGTATATACAAATACTAAATGACCAACAAATAGTTTCTTTGTAATACTGACTGAGTACTAGCCAAAGACTACTGCGCAGTAACATTGTGTCATGGTTTCTGCCATGCAATGCTATTGAGAAGTAGTCTCAGGCTACTGTGCAGTCAGCATCTCATGTACTAGTGGCTTGTAAGATGGAACAGACATCCAAAATGTTGATCCATAAAATAGTGGATTAGCTTAATCCCCAACAGACTCCCTCACATTTTTAATTTTGTATAATTACTTTTCTGTCCCTGTTTTTTCTCAGTTCTTTATTTTCCCATTTGTAAAATGAGGATAATGATAGGACAGTTCACTTCACAGGGAACTGTGGAATTGAATTGATTTAAATTAATCAGTCAATATTTGTAAATTTCCCAGATACTATGGTACCTGATATGGTATACTATACCATATTGTGAAAAAAAAAATTAATTCTTTCTCTATAAAAGGTTTTGGAAAGTGTTAATTAAATAAGGCCTAGAGCCTTATTAGTTAATTAGTTTGAAACAGAACATTGAATAGCTGTCCATTAAAATAGCAGCCATCATACTGTCCTCTGAATGAGGAAAAAATTGAAAAAAAACCCCATAACATTGTGACTAAATAAAATATTCAAGACCACCATATTTATTTTTTAAATATTGATGTATTTAGGTGATGTATTGTATTGTAAATATTGCATTGTATGTAGCCTGACAAAGGGTTTTTGAACCCGAAAGCTTGCTTAATAACTATTCTCCAACCATGTGGGTTGGTCTAATAAAAGATATCAAATTCACCCAAGGAACCTTGTCTGCCTCTTGTAAATATTGATGTATTTAGTACTTCAGTGTATACTATAAAGCACCTTTCCCACCTGAAAAAAATTTGTGAAAGCATAACAAACATAAATTTGATTGAATTGTGGTCAACTTGTATTACAATGCTTTTAATTATATCTCATTATATAGCTTCAGTGTATAAGAATGTGGACATCCTTTTTGCGGGGTGGGGAAATATGTTATAATCAAGATGAGATGTATAGCACAAAATGTGGTATATTGTGTATGGCTAATTATATTCCTGACTAAATGTGTAAGATAAAGAACCCTTCTCATAGGAACTAAAAACAACAAATAATAAATATAAATTCCATTGATGAGACAATGCAGGCAACAGACATTTTAAAGTTTTGCCCCCTAAAAGGTGAAGATAAAAAACTTGAAACTTTACAATATCACAGTTCTGGTCATTGTGGGAGGGTGGGTGTTGGGAGGAAAGGAAGAGAGGCCATCTGATAACAGTTAGGCATAAGGTTGTAACCTAAAGGTCCTATGGGGAAAATGAGCGACAAGTTCCAGCATTTCCATGGGTGCTCAGCTAGTGAGTTAATATGATCTGTAGCTAAAAAAAATGTTTTCTCTGAAATGCATATTTATGAAATACTTTATGAAAACTTAGTCAGTCATTAGTTAAGCCTGTCATGCTACTGAGGGAATGGAAGGGCAGGTGATGAATTTAAGTCAGGCTCCTTGTCCTATGTTTTAATCACCAGACTTGAATTTCTATATAGTGATATAAGGTCAAATGATTCTGCTGCAGTTTGTCTTGTGCTCAGTTTGCACTAAGGGCAGAATTGTATTGTTCTTGTTGTGACTAGAATGGAATGGAGATGCAGATGGAAGTGAAATTACCTGCTGTCTTTCTCCAAGCCCTTACTTTGGCCCATTATGAAAATACTACCAGTTTAAACAAGAAGGGGGAAAGATAACATTCAGTATTAATCCATATACCCATACCAGAGTTTGGGGTTAGGTACTCTCCTCTTGTATAGTGAAGGAAGATATCTATAAGAGTGATAAAGTCTGAAGTAATTAATATTGTCTTCATAGAAAAAATAATTAAATAACCCAACAAACTATTGCCTCCTGGTCCCATGCTCGGGTGTCTCATTGAAACCAGCCACTGGACATGCAAGTTGTAACAAAAAATATTAGATTTGATGGTCCTTGTTTAATGTATTTCTCCTTTTTTATTCTTGTAACTAATCAGCCAAGCAACCAGCAAGGAACCAAATAAAGGCTAGCTTTAAGGTAAGGTAAGGTTGGGCTAGTGTAGTGGAGGTAAACTGGTTGCTGTAGCTACCTACGCACAAGGGAGTGAAGTTCAAGATTCCCTCTAAGCTGTGCATGTGTGCAGCTGTGCACAATTAAAAATCTTGCCACGCAGTAACTTTTTTATGCCACGCACCCTCCCAGAGAGGAGCTGAGCTGCGGCTTCCCAGAGTGGAGCTGAGCACGAAGTACAGCAGAGGCACTGGGGCCAGCATGGGATACTTACCAGTGGTAAGCTCCTCACTCCTCATGCAGGGCAGGCAGTGGCTCCTCCCTGAGGTGAGGCACGGGCAGGGCTGGGGGCTGGGGCTGGTATAGGCTCAGCCAGCTCTGAGGAACTGCTCCGCTCCCCCCGCCCTGTCTCACCTTGGGGAGTGAGGAGGTACATGGCATCGGGGCTGGGGAACAGAGCAGTTCCCCAGATCCAGTGGAGCCTGCACTAGCCCCGAGCCCCAACCCCCGTCCCCACCCTGTCTCACTTTGGGGTGGAGCCACTGCCTGCCTGCCTCGTGTGAGGAGTGAGGAGCTTACTGCCAGTAAGTGTCCCGCATCAGCCCTGGTGCCTCCCTTCCAGTTCTATCATCCTTTAATAATACCAACCTTTAATAAATGAATAATTCTTGGAACACATTTAGCAGTGAAGCCATAACCCAAGGCTGGACAAAATATGGCTTGTAGGCCAGATATGGCCTGCTAACTGATTGGATCCAGTTTGAGGGCAGGTGCCCACCAATTGATTATGTCTGGCCCATGGTTACTCCACATGGGGCCAAGCCCCAATCACTCCTGCCATGGGCAGCCTGTGCCAGACTTCTACCAGGCCCGGCCAGCATGCACAGCTTTCCAATGGGGCTACTGCTGCCTAAGTACTGCTTGGCTCCCTCTGCCTCCAGCAGCTCCACTTCCTGCCCCTGTTGCTCTGCTCTGGGCAGCAGTTAGGATGGAGAAAGGTGGTAGGTGGGGCCCACAGTGCTCCACATGGGGCTGACCCCTGCCTGCTCCCACCTGGACACTTACTGCAGAACACTTACTGGTGGACTACACCAAAAGGGGGAGGTGGGACCAATTCAGGAGCAGACCGAAGTGGCGCGCTCATGGACCACAGTGGCGTGCTCATGGACTGCTACTCCTTAGTGGGAACATTGGTGAAATCCAGCACCTTTTCAGAGTCTAGCTACCTATTTACAACTACTACTTATCCACAGCAAAAATTATTAAAAGGACAACCTGTTTGTACCCATAGCATAACTGGAGCTCCAGCAAAACCACATTCCAAAAGGGTAAATTCAGTTAATTTTACTTGGGTAGAGGGGATGGTCACAAGAATCTTTGAGTTGAGGAAGAGGTTTTTAGTCCCACAGACTGGTGTACACTCCTGTGACTTTTTTTTCCCACCCCAAATTCACCAATCAAATTATACTTTAACTTCATTCATTCTTGCATTCCTTGTAGTATTGAAGAGTAGAAAAAGGGTAGAGGAATTTTCCTTGTTAATAGGAGGTTAGGGAAAAGAGATTGGCAATTCCTCATCTCCTACTGGTCAGCAGTACCCAGCTAGCTAGCTATCCCATACTTGTCTAACAAAACCCCTCTCTACTGAATGAATGCTTGGGGACAATTTAAAGTTAGGTGCCTATTATTCTGTAAAAGCAAATATTTTGTCTGGAAACTGCTTTCCAGAATTTAGGGAAGATGAAGACAATGAGAGAATGATACCTCAGACAGTGTTCAATCATGCAATAACATGGCCTTAGAAATATCAAAATATGAGAACTGAAACTGAGAAAAAGGAAAATCACAATATCCTACAAATTAAACTGAAATCAAAGTAATCAGATTTCATTAATAAATTAAGATTTTTAAGGCTCTAATAACTATGGTTGCATGAATTATTAAACAGCGCAAAATGTAGAGAATTTTGGCTTCACAAACCTGTCAGAAACTTTTCTAAATATTTGCTAATCTCTCCAGTATTCTAAAAATATTTAACCAATATTCCAGGGAAATTCATTTCAGCATCTGGATAATTAAGAAATTATCCACTATTGATATTTAAGCTCTACAACTGGTCATTCAAGTCAGTAGTGAATCACATACACACACACACACACACACACACACACACACCCCAGACATTCAGTACTTGTATTGAATGAAGTCATGCATTCCAGTTCAGAGGCTTCAAGAATTTGTGAATTACAAGGGGTTCACGAATACTGAACACCCAGTATTCATGAATAGTCTCTCTTTTTTCTTTTGCTTGCTCCTGAAATGGTTCTGATTTTAATTTTTGTGAATATTGAAAAAGTAAAATATAGCAACTGTTCAGTTTTAAAATCTACATAGAGAATTGCCTATATCCCAAAGCTGGGAAATATAAGTGTAGTGTCAAACATATTTAACTGAACTTTTTTACTGAGTTCATGTAGCCACAGATAACATACATCATTTACAACACTAGCCCCACTGTAATTAATATAGACAATGTCAATACAAGGAATAGCTTATCCATGAGGCCCATTTTGAAATGACAGTAATTTTCACAAGTTCACCTAGCTCTTAATCAGAGCATGACTCTTCAGTCCTTTGTGAAAAAAAATATTCAGAGCAATGTTTGGGATACACAATGATTTCTGTTGTAACATTTGCAGCACGCGACATATCAGTATGTTAAAACATATGCTTAGACTCCGACATAGTAAATGTGCCAAAAAAGGAAACACTACTCTCATTATAGCATTTTGCAGGTGGAAAGGAGTTGGGGAAAGAGACAAGAAGGATATTTAGTCATAAGACTACCTGTTCGCAGAACATCCTGATTAGCTTATTCATTCCTAGAGATCCTTTTTTTCTATTAGTATTTAATCAGAGAAAGTACTGGGAAATATATTCAATGAGAGCTTTACCAGCTGAGGGGAAGACTCTGATTGCAGATGCTTAAATTAATGAATCTAAAGAATGATGCTATGACAAGTATAATTTTTATTTTATTGATTGAGGACAGTTATAAGAACCAGATCATACATCTGGAACTGGTTCATTTAAGCTCCTAATGAGCTGTGTGATATGAAGACTTTTTCATGTGTTATAATATACATGCACTCTGTAGGGTGGGAAGGAATACGGAGACTTATTCTTTTATATTAAACAACTTGTGGAAGGGCACCGTTGTTAAAGGAGATAGGTGTTATAATGAGACATAAATTGTAATCCAATTGTTTGAGTTTAATAATCATACTAATTAAATGAGGAATAGTATAGGACCAGGTTTGGGGCTGGAATATGATAAACTGATATCTGGAATGTATTATGTGGCTTTCAGCCAGAAATTAAATTGTTCCATAACCAGAGAAGTGTGATTACATTGAAAACTTATCAATAAAGCCTTTACTATCATATTTACTTCTACTGCAAATCATATTACCCCAGGAGCACCCTTCTGGTTCATAGCTCCATTGGGTGAGGCTCTGCTGAAATGCATAGCAAGATGCAGTCACTTCTCTGAAAGTGTTCACAATCTAATTTAGGAAGCAAGAAAGGAATCATACAGTAGAAGGAATGGCTGACATGATGAGGGTTTCAGTACCTGGAGCAGTCACAGACTAGCTTTGTGCACAATTGAGCGTCACATGTATGTGTACCTTTTACATAGCAAGCCAACTCACTGTGCTTGTGACATTTATACACACACACACACATATATATATAAAATGAAATGTTATTAGTTATAAAGGCATATGCACATTGTAGGCTTGATGCACAAACTGCATAACTTCATATACATTCATGTGAGTTTGAGGTAAAACTGTAGCATTTTCCAGCATTATGTTCATACAAATTAATTTCCAAAGGTTCTGAATACCAAATATTGATACTGCAATAATGTATATTTTAGACAGTAGTATTTCTTTTATTGGCTTTACAGTTTATCTTACTCAATATTTGCTGTGGTACCTTGTTTCAAACAACCAATCCTATGGGGTGGGGAGAAGGAGGGGAATAGTCCATGAAATGAATCACGGCTAAGAAGTGTTGCAACAATTCAGCTTTGCTGTGTAAACTGAAAACAGAACATATTTTTTAAAGGCAGAACTATCAATATATTTATTTTCTCCTGTCCTTTATTTATGCCCTGGATTGGCCACGTGGGAAATCTGGTCCATTAGTATCAACTAAGTGATGTTTTCATTCTCATCATCCAAAACCCATAAACAAAAAGACCAGAAATTACTTTTGTTAGCTGACAGCAGTTTTTTTCTCCTAACCAGGTTAACAGCAAGTACGACATTTTCCTTGAACCAACCATTTTAATAAGAATAAAAATAAGATATACTTGGCTGTTCTCCAAATTACTACTGACTGGGTGGCATGTCAGCCAACTTTCTGTCTATAATTGAAATGATTTCTTAAGTTCATAAGACAGTTTTACTCTCTGTTCCCTTTTCTTCTTCTCACATGTTATCTGTTTCTTTCACTACCTTTCTCTGTTTAGTAGAGAATTTTTAACTGACGGATACTGGAACACTCAGTCATGCAATGCACAAATCATTTTTCGGATCTTACTTTACTACCTACTGCACACAGCAGTTGATGTTCACTTACATAGGTTTATTCTGCCGTGATGTTTTCACAGATCTTGTTAGTTGCACTGTTCTAACTATGCCTAGTGGCAGCTTCCCTTCAAAGTGTTACTTCTAGGAATACACGTCAATACAATATAACCTCATCAAAAATCTGAAATTACCAAAAATCCAGCACTTTTTAAAATTACACTCCATGGGGAGCAGCAGCAGCTGGTCCCAGAGCAGCAGAGGGGGAAGCTTGAATGCAGCGGCTGCCACCTCCATCCACCACCCTGTGCCACTGCTCCACATGCAGCCACTGCTCTGGACCAACCACTACTACTCCTCCCTCCTGCCCCTCTGGGACCAGCTGCCACTCCTGTTTCAAAAATCCATAATTTTCACATTTCTGGCAGAGTGCTCGGTCCTGAGCATGCCGGATTCATGAGGTTATACTGTACAGAAAAATGTAAGAGAATACCTTACTGAAGACAGAACTGGCAGTCATTAGGAAATCAGAAACCATTACAAGAATGCATATAGCAGCACAAGTGGCAAAGATATGAAAAAAAGTGTTATTGAAATAGATATTTGAAAGGAGAATCTGGAGAAGGGGTTAACAGTCAAACATTTAATTCAGTGAGGGCCTTGTTATACATTACCAGGGATCCTGGCTTCCTCTGATTTATATATAGATATATATATATATCTATATATAAAGTGGTGTTTCAGTTAAATCATGGAAAAATGTTGATTTTGGGTTACTTTTTTTAAACTGAAAATTGGGGATTTTTTTTAAGTCAGAGAAAACTGGGATCCCTATGTATTACACTGTGAGCTGCTCAAATGTTGATCGGTGTTACTGTTAGATCAAGTCTGGAGCAGGCATGCCTCCGGCCAGCAGGGGCCTGGAGGACTAGAAGGTAAAATTCTAGCCCAAACCCCCTCTGGGCTTTCCTCCTGCCCCCCAAGACCCCCCTCCACTCCCATCAGTGATGCAGGGGATGGGGCCAGGACCGGGACCGGAACCAGCCCTGGGAAACTTCTCCGCTCCTGGTGGTGAGGCAGGGGCTGGCGCGGGCTCTGCCGGCATGGGAAAACTGCTCTGTTCCCCAATCCTAACACCATGCGCCTCCTTGCTCCCAGAGGTGAGGCTTCACTTCCGGAGGCAATGCAGGGATGGAGGCTGAGGTTCCTGGCTTTGAGGGCCTTCACAATTTTGACGTTAATTTGGTTGTTATCTTTCCACCATCAAAAACAGGCATGCTAATAAATGAAAAATAAAAACAAATGAATTCCAAATGAATACCCAATCCTCTACTCCCTAAAATTCATTCGCTGCAAAAATAAAAGCAAATTTCCCTCCAAGCTGAGCTCCCAGGGGCTGGGGCTGGTGTTAGCTGCTTTTTCTATCATTCTAGGAAGGCTAATATCTTCCCTGCAGCAAGAATCATCTTTATATTCATTTTACAATGTCCAAGCACGCCAAAAGGGGGAGGCAGGACCAGTTCGGGAACAGACCAAAGTGGTGTGCTCATGGACCGAAGCAGCACGCTCATGGACTGAAGCGGCATGCTCACAGACCGCTACACCTTAGAGAGAACATTGCCCCTCACTCCTGGGGATCTCCCCGCTGCTTACTTCTGGCTACTGACACTGTCTGTCCCAGTGAAGCTGGCATGCCTGCCCCCACTATCACTGCAAGGCTGCTGTTGTTCTCTAGGCTGAGCCTAGCCCAGAAAGCAGCAGTGGTGGCAATGGTGGCCAGTCATGCAAGTTAACCCTTCCCTGCCTGCTCTCCTAGGACAGGCAGCATGGGCAGCCACAAGTAAGTGGGGCTGGGGGACAGCAGGCAGCAGTGAGTAGGGATCTGAGGCCCAGGGAGGGTGGGCAAGGGGCAGTGGTGGGAGGGCATCTGGGGTGTTTACACTAAGGTGTAGTGTAACAAAGGTGGGTAACATAGATAAGAAATAATCCTGCACTGCAGAGGTGTTACTTTGAACTATCTAACAAATAGTAATATATGGACAATCCAGGTGTTCAGAGCTCCAGGAGTTGCCCAACATTGTGTAACAAGTCCCTGACTGGCTCATTCATCAATGTTTGGTAAGGGAACAATAGATAAAACATTTTGATGTACAGTGAGCAGTAATTAATCAGGTCCTTCTTATTAAGCCATAGTTTAATTTAATTCAAGTAGTCTTCATTTATGATTTATAGACTATGACTGACAGACTATTTACCTAATTCCAGGAGTGAAATGGACTTCAAACTCACAGGCTGCATCTACATGTCCCCGTAAAGTGACGCTGCTATGGCACCATGCTTTTGTATTTCCTTTTGGAAGTACGAAAGCATGGCACAGTAACCACTCATACTGCGCCGTGCATGCAGTGCATGATTATATTTCACTGCTATGTCACTGTAGTGGCGCACTAAAACCGGGGTGTGTGCCATTATGGTGACGTAGCTGCTGATCACATGTAGGTCCATGTGATCACTACATCGCCATAGAGCATGATACAGTGATGTAGCATGTCATTACGTCACCATAGGGTGATGTGTAGATGTAGCCACAGAGTATGAGCATAGTAGAACATCTAACCGGAGTAACAAGTGTATTATTCATTAAAATCAAAGATTGAAATGTCTGTCAATATAACATATTAACTGTAGGCCATAACACAGTACAATAAATAGAAGATTTAAAGTAAACAGGATGTTAATTAATTTAAAAAAAAATTAAGAGATAGTGAGAATTTGTAATCTGACTAGAAACTGGAAAAATCTGCAGAACTTCTGAAAGTTGTGCCACATCCATATAAGCGTTTGTTCTTACTTCCCTTGTTTTCAGCTTCTGCTATTCAAGGCGCACAAAAGTAAATGAAAACTAGATTAGCAAAGAGCACCATGGGTAAAGCAGAGTGAGTATTGGGGATGGGGGTATTGTGGCAGAGAGTATCATAGCACTGAATGGTCACCTGAATAAAGATTGGAAATTAATTTCAATGGGATTTCTTATTTAATTATAGAGCTATCAATATTCTAACTTTCACCAAAGGTAAGATATTACAAAACTTAACCATAAGTAATATACTGTTCCTTTAGTTGTGCAATACCACCAGATACCTTAATCATTTGAATTGCTGTAGCACTGAGGTACCTGGCGTCTCTGGTCAGGGATCCATGTTTCATTGTGCTAGGAAGTATATAGGCACATTCACCCTGTTTCAAAGAACTTGCAATATAAGGCAGACCTTAGATGGATACAACAAATATAAAGGGAAACAAAGCATAAAAACAAGATGAAAATATCACAGTCTCATGAACTGTTTTGGCTGTGACAGTATCTCAATCTACTGTGCTTGGAGGAGGTAATACGTGTATTAAATTTACCCAGCTATTATAAACAGCATATTTTAAACTATCATAAATATAAATTGATTTATATTGCACTCATAGGTGTTATGAATCTCAGTCACCACAGGTGGCTTCGTTGTTCCAATGTTTCCATAGTAATTAATGCATTTCAAAGTGGAAAAAATGCAGTGTGACCAATGAAAGAGAGAGACTGTAGATGCAAAATGTGCAATAAGGCCTCATTCATTACTGTTTTTTACAGTTCTGTTCCCATCTTGAAATCAAAGCAATTACAGTAGCATTATATTAACATGAAGTTGGAATAATGTGGTAAATACACACTTGAAAATATGTATATTCAGGCTGCTGACATATGTGAAAAAAAACCCCAAACCACTTTAGTGGAAGAAGCAGCGTGTTAGTTTGACCTGACTCTGCAGTGATTCAATCACATAAAAGTGCCAAAAAGCCCCATTAAAGCATCTGAACTATACAGAAGTTGGGCAAACCACGTCCAACTAACTAGGCATGGGGCACGAGCACACAGAATTTAAAGTAAAGCGCTGGTTGGGGGGGTGGGGGGGGGGCTTGAAACAGCTGTAAGAAGCCTAAAAGACAAGGACAGGCAGGTAAAAGAGACTGTCAGGGTGTTTTTAAGCCTTCCTGATTGGAATTGCGTGTTAGTTGTGGCCAAGGCTGGGGATTGTGACTGACGTATGCCACTGATCCTATGGAAACTTAAAGCTGGAGGTTCCCCTCAGGGTCAGACCAATCTCCATATTTGCGGTCAGAAAGGGATTTTACCCCATAGTCAAATTGATACAGACTGTGCGGGGTTTTGCCTTTTTCTTCAGAGGGGGGCATTGCCCTCCACATGTTATCTCTTGAGCATATATTAATAATCTTTAATAGAACCAAGACAATGACAGCTATGGTCCCCCTGCTTTATTTGTGTCAGGTTAGGGTGTTAAGTCTTTTACTGTGTAAGGGTTGATTGCATTTTTACAAACAGTTTAGATTACAGATTTGAATAAAGTGGTGTGGATATAGATAATCCTGCCTCAGGCAAGGGGTTGGACTAAATGACCTCTAGAGGTCCCTTCCAGCCCTACTTCTCTATCAATTCTATGATTTCTCTATGAATGAATGGGGATTTGGGTTGCACCAGGATCTGGTTCCTTTTTCTTAACTTTCTGACAATCCTTTGCTGCTAAACTGATTAATATTTTAAAAATGCCTAAACAACTCATGAAGTTGTCAAGGTGTTCTCTCAGACAGATATCAGATGATCTTAGACAGAAAAGGGTTTTCCTTGGCAGGAGCACAATACAATGTGCATTTACAAAAAAAATTGTTTTCTTCTTTCAAATTCTTAGCGTAGACTCTTCAAAAGTGCACAATAGTTACCTAATGCTCTTCTCACTGGAGCCAACGGGCATTTTTCAACTGTGTTCAGCTGCTGAATTGCTTTAAAAAATCCCACCCTGAAAGCATGGTTATTAGGATCACATGTGGTGATAACTTAATCATCTCTCTAATTTTATTAAAACTTTGGCATGTTCCCCCTCACCATCATACCCTTCTCTCAGACAGATGTGCACATTTTCCATCTACTTCTCAGGAATTTGCATGTGTACATCAGAATGTGTTCTGCAGATAGGATGCATACTAGACAGAATGAAAAAAAAGGAAATTAAACTATTCTCAGCAATAGCAGAAAATACTATTGAAATTACATAAAATCTCCCAGTGGTTCTCTAAGGGAAACTATCTAAATATATCTCCAGGATATATTTTATTGCCTAACTTGCTTCACAAAACCAGTCTAGATTATATATATATATATATATTTGTTTGTTTGTTTTTTGTTTTTTTGTTTTGTTTTGTTTTGTTTTTTGGTGGTGGATGGGGGCGTGGCATACAGGTTCCTTGTAATGTTTCTGTTTGGAGTGCCATGGTAGGGGAGAGGGAGTGGGGAGAAAGTAGGATTTGCTTTTTTTCCCCAGCTTTTCTAATATTGCCTACCTGGTGATACTCATATTCAAAACATATTTACTGAAAACAGAAACTTTTTGGTACTTATGTGACTGTTACTCAAAAAGACTAGAGTGATACCATGGGATGCTACAACATCTGCTTAAACTAAATAAATAGTTTTGTTTCTAAATTGCTTATTGTGGCTTGGAACTAAACTGGCAAGATCAATGAGCAAGGACTCCCTTACCTACGCAAGAATGGATTCTAGTTCTTATGGACTTACTGTTTATGAAGGGATTTACAGAAGTTGCCAGATAAAAATGATTAATTTTTATGACCCCATTTCCTTAGTCACTCCCAGGCAATATACAGGAATGAAACTATGACTGAATGTGAGAACTCACACTTGGGAGGATGATTTATACATATAGGTAACAAAGAAATTAGATACGGTCAATACCTATTATGTCATCTAGTCCTTTCCTCCAAAATGACTGACAGTGCATCAAGAGTAAAATGTTTGCTCCTAGTTTACGTATATTTCACACATCTCTTCTTTTATTTTTTTTTTTAAATAAAGAAAAAGATTCCATTCGATTTTTCAATTCCCTGGAATTCTGGAATTGCTTTATATTATATTGTACCTAATGATACCATGAAGGGTTCCCCAAGGCCCTGGTCTGAATTAAGCTGCTTTGTTTATTCTCTTGAAGATAAGAGTGCAATAAAGATTGGGAAGAAGAAAGAAAGAAGAAAAGAAAAGAAAGAAAGACTTTTGACTTTTAAGAGGCATTTATTCCAGGGAGGGTGACAAATCGGGGCCAGTAGAGAGTATGTACAGGTTGGCCCGAACACCTGGACCTCACCGACATGGCCTGGGCTCATGGCCTGCAAGGCCTGCCCGTACACTCTAGACTAAACAAAAAACAAAAAAACCACAGCGAACAAAAGGACTATTTACATATTTACAGTTCTGCCAGCGGGGACACTCATAGGAAGAAAGAAAGCAAGAAAAAAATAAGAATGTTTGTATTGTTTGTTAACATTACCTTTGGAGATGAACCAGAGTGGTCTAGAACTTTCTTTGTGATACCTTCATCTTTGCTTTGTCTTTAATACAATACTGCAGGAGCATAAGGGACTGCCTGACCTAACTACAGATGATACAAATACAGCTTTATACTATTGTTTCGGTCCCCAAATCTAGATCTGCCTATGCACTTATTCATCTCATGATGCAATACGGGGCCACTTCAGGACAATTTTATGTTGCAACCAGCTGTAATAGCTCATAAATGATTGCAGCATTAGCCAAGATTCAAATAAGGGAACCAGCACTGCTCAGAAGACCTTTATGTTCCGCTGACATCATAAAGATGTCATACTTATGGCAGGAGATCTGATCAACCAACTTTAGAATGCTCCTGTTTTGTATTTGAGTATACAAAATTATTGGCGCATACCTTTTTGAGGTTTTTTTTTATTGTTTTAGGAACTGGGTTAGAGTAAAATTCTATATTTGAATAATTGTTATATTTGAATGAAATTAAATCAGACTGTCAAAGCTTACACTAAGTTCTAATTTTTTTCCATCACTTAAATGCTTTTATCTTTCAGATTAGTGATTTCAATGCTGTTTATCATCATGTTTTCCTGTCCTTTCCTCCTACCCCTTCCTCATCTCCCTCCTGCCCTTTATATTTTTCTAGAGAGAATGGAAGTTTCATTCTTTCCTAGCAAGAATTGTGATGATATCTATGAAAAACAAAACAAAGTAACCCGTACATTTCTGAGAACTGTACAGCTTTTTCCCAGCATCTTAAAACCTGTTCAGCTATTAACAAGAAGTAACATATTAATCTCCAGCTCAACAAGATTTAACTTTTCTGACCTCCCTTCCATTATGAGATTCAAATGCTTTATTCTAGAAGGATTTAACCCCTTCAATTCTGTGAGGTCATGTAAGGTAGCATTTGTGCTATTCCACTGTATATTAAATTGGTGTCCTGGGAACATTCCACCTCAGGTATCTCCATTTACTTATCTTCTGCTGGGACAACCCTGGTCCCAGCTTTAAGTGTTCAGGGGAAAATTACTTTGTGACTGATCATAATTCCCATGAAGAATTCAAATGCTTAAAGCACAAAAATTTGTAGATTACAACCTTCCTTTGGCAATTGGTACTTAATGCTTTCTGAAAGTGTGATCTCTTACATTCTGCAATATACCACACAGCTGTCTATTTGGGCAAGTGGAGTCTACAGAAGAAAAATACCTTCCCAACTTTCCCAAGTGATCAGTCTAATATCTAAAGACAGATTGGTAGCTCACTTAAGCTCCCTCAGGAACACAAAGAGGTCAGAAAGCTGCCCAGCTGGCTGGCTGATAATTCCCCATAGCCAGTTTTATAGCACAAGACTCTTCCAGTCTTCTACACAGGGGTGGAGTATGGCCAGAGGGCTGATGGTCTCTGAAAATTACAGGCAGTGGAAGAGCTCCAGTACGGTATATGACAAAGAAAGCTGACACCCACCTCTTAACCACAGGACTGGCATCATACGTTTTTATCTGAGCAAATATGAATTAGAATATCTGCAATTAGCTAAAGGCTTATTGTTACTATTTGGTTCAATAATATCATGTGAAAGTCAGTTCCAGTGGTTAATTATCAGCAGGGATCCTGGTTTTCTCTGATAAAAAAACAAACAAACCCAATTTTCAGATTTAAAAAGTAACCCAAAATCCACATTTTTCTGAGATCAAAATGACACACCACATATATGTATGTGTGTGTGTATATTAGAGGTGTTTCATTTTGATCATGGAAAAATGTGGAGTTTGGGTTACTTTTTTTACTTTTTTTTAATCTGAAAATTGGGTATTTTTATCAGAGAAAACAAAGATCTCTGCTGATAATTAACCACTGAAACTTACTCCCCAATATATAGATATATATTAGTGGTGTTTCATGTTGATCATGGAAAAATGTAGACTGAAATCACTGACTGAAAATTGGGGATTTTTTTTATCAGAGAAAACCAGAATCCCTGTTATTTATACACAGTACATATGAGTCATTCAAAATCTCTGGCACATGATAACCAGGTAAAAATATTCACCTGCTGTATTTAGTCTTAATGCCTTCCAGAATTACTCCAAGAAATATTATTAAAAACAAATGAATTTGCATACAGTGACAATGTCCTTGATTCAAGTAAAAGATGATGAGAAGGAAGATTGAGTTTTGCAGTCATAACTTTTTATTAGAATTTCAAATGTGGTCACAAATAGTGCACTGGGAACAGGCTATTGTTTATATTCTCCAACAACATCTACATCATAACAGAGTATAGCTTGCGTTATATAGTGAGGGTGAAAGATTAAAGCATAGAGGAAAAAGTCCTTTCTGGATAGTGTGCCTAATCATATGACAAAAACCTCAACAATCCATAATAAAGCTTTCCAAAAATTTGCAAAGTGGTGGGATGGACAAGGGAAGAAGGTATGTTTTGAAGCCTGGGTGTGTAACCAAACCAGAAAAATCCTAGCAGGAAGCAAATGGTCACACTTCAAACTTCCATCCATCTGAACCTTCCATAAGGATAATTAAATTCCACTTTTCTAAATGATAGATTGTTGTGTGTTTTTCCCTGAAAACCTACAATCTCTGATTGAGTTCCATCAGAAATTCAACAATCACCATCCCTCCATCCAACTTTCTCTAAAATACTCCAGCACCAACATCTCCTTTTTAGACATGATGATCAGTATCCAGTATGATAACATACAGACCACGTTATATAAGAAACCAACACACCAACATACATATCTGCACAGAACCAGCAATCACCCTAAACACACCAAAAAAGCTGTGATATACAGCCAAGCCCTCAGATACCACTGCTTTTGTACTGAAGATAACACCTGGGATTGCCACCTCACCAATCTTAAAAAGGCTTTCACCCAACAAGGACACTCCTCCAGAGAGATAGATCGCATGTTTGAAAGAGCCACCCAGATACCACGTGAAGAACTGCTGCAGTACAGAACGCCGCCCCCCCCCCCCCCCACACACACACAAATTGCACACTGCTGGCTATGACATATCACCCCTCCCTTGAACCTGTATGGAAAATCCTCAAACAATTGCAACCCACACTAGAAAGAGACCCTATTTTTAAAAAGACCTTCCCCAGAGCCACCCATCCTAGCCTTCAAACAAGCACCGAACCTTGCCAACCTCATCACCAGAAGCAAACTTCCTCAAGTCCAGAACACACCAAAAGGATCCAGACCGTGCCATGACAAGAAATGCAAAACCTGCCAACACATCTCCACCACTCCCACTATTACTACACCCCACAACAGAGCCATCAGTATTCCTGGATCTTACAGCTGCACCTCCAGAAATGTAATATATCTCATCCAATGCACCAAATGCCCTGATGGAAAATACGTAGGAGAGACCAAACAATAACTGTGCACCAGAATGAATGCACACCGGAAATCTATCAAAGACAGAAATACCCAGTTACCTGTGGGGGGCACATTTCTCACAAGAAAACCACTCTCTCTCCAATCTCTCAGTCCTGATCCTAAAGGGAAACTTACAAAACACTTCCCAGAGATGAGCCTATGAACTGTACTTCATCAACCTCCTAGATACAATCATGGACTAAATATAGACATTGGATTTATGACACATTATAACCTGCCTGACATCTGACTCCCCAGGTATCTCTCCACTTTCATCCCCCTTCTCTCTCTTCATCCCAGCCTCTCTCTCACCCATTGACTCCTGAATCTACGTTTTCACTGACTACCTGTCTTTTATGCGTACCAGCCCAGCCGCTGGCTTCTTTACTTTTCATTCCATCCAGGAAGAGCACACACCAACTGCTGAAACTTCCTTAGCCTGACGA
This sequence comes from Alligator mississippiensis, assembly GCF_030867095.1. Taxonomy (NCBI): domain Eukaryota; kingdom Metazoa; phylum Chordata; order Crocodylia; family Alligatoridae; genus Alligator; species Alligator mississippiensis. The sequence goes on from NC_081824.1 coordinate 369,892,209, forward strand.
AGGGTTTTTGAACCCGAAAGATTGCTTAATAATTATTTTCCAACTATATGGGTTGATCTAATAAAAGATATCAGATTCAACCAAGGAACCTTGTCTGCCTTTTTCCCTATAGTGTATTTAAGACAATTTCTCCCACTTCAGAGCATACAAAATTCCCTGTAGCAAACTCAATTTCCATCTCTATTCTGAGTGTCTCCGGGATGGGTCAGATCAGTGGACCTTATCACTGGAAGGAGGCAAACTTCCAAGAAACCACAGGTAGATTTTTCTCTTGTGCTAATGTCAACAGATCCGTAACAATGGGATTTTCACAGCAAGACAGCTTTAAGGTTGGAAAGCAAGTTCATACTTTAAATATGGAAATTCAAATTAAGGTTTATATATTACATATGTTCTTTGTTTCTTTTTAGTTAGACTAAACAATATATAGAAATAATATGTAGAAATGAGAAAAATAAGAAACGAATGAATGTTTTTTGTCTTTGCTGCATCACTTTCAGTTTTTTTCTTGAATGGTTGAAAATAGATTCTCTTCCTTATGTTTTAATGTGCATAAATACTGTATTCTTCCAGTAGATGCCACTTAATCTTAGCAAACTGTCTATCCTTTCCAAAAGGATACCATTCAAATAAAATGTATTTCTTGGATGGCAGCTTTTGACACAGTGGCACCCACTGTTATCTGATTTTTTTATTATAATTGTGTGTGTGTGTGTCTGTCTCAACAGCAGAACTACTTGAATTAAATTACATTTCATTAAAAAGTAACATCTGGGTCAAATTTAAAACCATCCTTTTTCGCGTACACAATCAACCTCAACCCATCTAGATGATCAGTTTAAATCAGTTGACTTAATTTTTCCTTGGAACTCCCACTAAGGTCTTATTTCTTACTCTAGTCTTATTTTCTAGTTCATCTAATTTATTTTTTATCTTAATCAGACTAAACAATAAAAAAAATCATGTTCTGTAGACTTGTATTCCTGCTCTATAAGTTTGAATGAATGTTCTTAAAATTATTTATTTTCTCAGTCTTCGCTGACAGATTACAGACTACTGTCCAGAGAGTAGTATTTTCTTTTCTGTATCAGGGCTGTCCAACTTCTACAGAGCTAAAGACTATGTGCCACTTGGGCTGCATACTGTAGGCTGAGGACCCCCTAGTTCCTTTGTGCTGCACTGTCCTGCCTGCTAAGGTGGGGACAGGTAGCAGAAACTAGAGGAAAGAGTGGAAGCCTATAGATACCAGCTGCAATAGTAGTGATGGTGTGGAGTAGTACCTGAATCAGACTTTGTGGACCACAAGTTAACTACTCAAGGGACTGCATGTGGCCTGTGGACTGCCAGCTGAACAGCCTTAGTCTATATTAATATATGTGTTCATACCAAGTTATTGATTTACTCTCAGTCAATGCAGGTGGAATATATTACTATGCATGCAGAAGACTTGCAAAAGACTACAACACTTAAGTCATATTTTGATGACTAAGGTAGGATTTTAGTAGTGTGTAAGATATGGGTTGGAACTAGGATGAATTTTACCCTACAAGAAAAATACATCAATATGCAAATCTAATTTTAAATACTGCATTTATAATTTCAATATGCCTTCTACACAGAAAGCTATGATATGACTGGAATAACAGAGACTTGGTAGGATAGCTCACATGACTGGAGTACTGTCATGGATGGGTATAAACTATTCAGGAAGGACCAGCAAGGGAGAAGAGAAGGAGTTGTCCTTTATGTAAAAGAGCCATATGATTGCTCAGAGGTTCAATAATAAACTGGAGATAGGCCTATTGAAACCCTCTGGGTTAGGATAACAGGAGAAAGCAACAAAAGTGATGTTGTGGTGTGTGTGTGTGTTATAAACCACCAGACGAGGAGAATGATGTAGATGAGGCTTTCTTCAAACAGCTAGTGGAAGTTTCCCAATCATAGATCCTGGTTCTCATGGGGGACTTCAATCACACTGTTATCTGCTGGGAGGGCAGTAAAGTAGTGCACAGGGAATCCAGGAACTTTTTGTGGAGTGTTGAGGACAACTTTCTGGTGCAAGTGATAAAGAGGCCAAATAGGGGCCATTCTCTTCTTGACCTGCTACTCACGAACAGGAAAGAATTGGTGGGGAACATAAAAGTGGATGTCAACTTGGGCAGCAGCAACCATGAGATGACTCAAGATCCAGAGGAAAGGACAGAAGGAATGCAGCAGAGTAAGGACTCTGGAAATCTGAAAAGCAGACTTTGATTCACTCAGCAAGTCATGGGCAGAATCCTGTGGGAGGCCAGTCTAAAGGGTCCAGAACAGCTGGTTGAACTTTAAAGAAACCTTACTGAGGGCACAGGAATGAACTATCCTGATGCTCAGGAAGATTAGCAAGTATAGCAAAAGAACCACTTGGATTATCAGGGAATTCTTCAATAAGCTAAAACACAAACCGGTCATTTACAACAAGTGAAAACTTGGACAAGCAACTACGGAGGAGTATAAGAGTACTGCAGGGATGAAATCAGGAAAGCCAAAGCACACCTGGAGTTGCAACTCGCAAGGGATGTGAATGGTAACGAGAAGGATTTCTACGAGTATGCCAGTAATAAAAGGAAGATCAGGGAAAGTTTGGATCCCTTACTGAATGGCCTGCATGGTCCCCAGACAGGGTCTGCCTGGCAGGGGGGCAGTAGCACCTATCAGGCCTCTCCCCCACCCCTCACTGATCAAGGATTGTGGAGTATTGCCAGATGCTGGCCCTGAGCCAGTCCCCTGAGGTGAAGTGGGGAAGCAAGGGGGTAATCAAGCTATGAATTTAGTAGTATGATTGAGTAAGAAAATGCAGAGTGTATGAAATGTTTAGTGTGCCTGTGTAAGCAGGAAAAGACCTGCTAAGTCGCTGAATATTTAAATTACCAGACAATTAACTGTTAGATGGATGGCTGAAGAACGAGTCTGTGACCAGGTGCAGAGCAGATAGGCTAAGCAACATGATAAAGGAGGAATTCTGCATGTCCTGCAATTTACCCTAAACAACAAGCTGCATTCCCTCTTCAATGTTAAATTCAGCAGCCTAATTTGGGAAGGATAAGTAGGGGCCTCCATGTATTGGGGGCACCAGAATGGCTGCTGTTGCTGTTGCAGGAGCAGCTAAGTGCACGCTCACCCCACCACTGTAGCAGAAACAGCCAGGTAGGGTACTTTCTACTCCCTGCTTTCCCACTGGTGCCCAGCAGATTTGCCCAGAGTGCAAACCTCTGGTTTAATTTATCCTGCCCTAATTTTCTTCAGCTGCAACTTAGTAAAGTTGGTGGAAATTCATTAATGGTTTCAGATCAATGGAAACAGCATTTTCTGGTAAATATACTGCTTGCTTGGTATGGGGGTGGTAGGGCAGGGGGAGGAGGGAGACAACTCTGCTTTCTTCTCTCTCAAAAATAGGCTGTGTTGCTTAGTTAAGACTAGGAATCCTGGTCTTCTCTGATAAAAAAGTCACAATTTCCAAATTAAAAAAATAACCCAATATTCACATTTTTCCATGATCAAAATGAAACACCACTCTATCTATATCTATATATTAGTGGTGTTTCATTTTAAACACAGAAAAATGTGTATTTGGGGTTAGGTTTTTAATCTGAAAATTGGGGATTTGTTTTTATCAGAGAAAACCAGGATCTCTGGTTAAGACCAATTTAGCGGAGCCTCCTCTCATTTAAAATAAGCATGTTTAGAAAGGTTTCATTGTACTTTAACAGATTAATAAAGAAACAAACTTAATATCCTGATGTTTTACTGTATTGTATGTAGAATGTATTTTGGTTCCCCTTATTGAATTAATTTGACATTGTTCAACTGCTTTTAAGTATACTAAAATTTTAATATAGAAATTTAAAAAGATACAGCATATAAATTATAACAGTGTGGTCTTCACTGAGGAAAAGCATGTACAAAAACTACAGGTAAGAGAGCGATATATTGCTGATGCTTATTCCATTCTGTGGTTGATTTACCATGGACAAAACTGGCACAAGAAATGAAGACTTGCAATTTCTTTCAAATGAATTGAAAGCTGTGTTTTCTGGGAGCAGAAATGCTTTAAATTGATTGTGAACCAAGACTGACATAATTTATGGGTTACCATATATCATCTCTGATAGCTAACTAGTAAACAGGGACAAAATAGTACTGATTACTGGTGTGTGATACATAAATATTTTATTGCAAAACCAAAGCATTAAAGCAGATAAAGCTGGATAACACACAGAAAGAACAGGAAGTAAGTGTGTCAAAAAAGATATTCAACTTTTTTATTTCATTCTACTTTCCAGTTCTCTCTTTCTCTCTCTCTCTCTCTCCCTCACACACACACACACACACACACACACACACACACACACACACACACACACACACACATTTTGGCAATATTCCAATTTTCTTTCTAGTGTAGGCTTGAAAGAAAATGATAATATTGGATTATCTAAACCAGATTGGCAAAAATTCGGTAAGATCCTGCATTGTGTGTGGCTGGATTCTTTTAATGTAATTGGAACATCACTCAGGTTTGGGTTGAATAATCTAAATCAGAATTAAGGTGCATTAAGACTTACTGCCTGTACCATTTTATGTTTATGATATGTCTGCATCCATTAGTTTATTCTATGAACATTATACAACAAAAGATATAAGAGACTAGGGAGTAAATAAATGACTAGTAGTTCATTTAGTCTTCAGGCTCACTTTTTTATTTCTAGATAATACTATACACTTCATTTAATATCACATGCCTGTCAATTCTCCCTCCCATTTCACATGCTGAAAAACACTTTCACATGTGTAATAAGCCAACTGTTGTGTGACAAATATTACATTTTGAAGATCCTTACTTCCAGCTACCTACAAAACCTTGTGGGTGCATATATATATATGACAAATAAAAAGACATAGTTTTTTCTTGGATATTAAGACTGATTGTAAATCTCTTGCATATTTTGGGCAGCTATCCAAAAGAGCCCCTCACCTATTCTTAATTGTTAATTGAAGAAAATCTTCATGTTCTATGAGATCCCTTATCTTTTTCTCCATTTTTTTCAGGTAATTATGTTTTCATCTTAAAAATGTGGCACAGGCAGCTGCTAAGACAATTAAAAATTGGCTCTTTTTTCCCCTTGGATTGAGAACAATTTATATTTAATGATTTCATACTTTGAGAAAGGCATTTGATTGAATAAGAGTGATTAATTATGTGAATCAAAGGAACAGCATAAACGATCTGTTTAAGGAAATAATCACAACTAAGAAGTTCAGAGACTGGGAGTGTTGTCAGTAATATTCTGACAAGTATTTGTGCTCTGATACATTTCGAAAGGCAAAATGTGTCTTACAAAATTGATATAGGAATAAGTAAAATAACACAAGGCCTTATGGCCAAAACAAAGGCATCTTAACCAGTGCTTCCATCCTCTTCTCCCCTCCAGGTTACTGTCATTTACTAGCTATATGATTATCATCCATCAGTTTTCTTCTCTGATTTTCACTCATGGCTTACCCTCACCCATTCTTCCGCTCTTCACAATCTCCCACACACATTCTTGGTAACTTCAGCTTCTACACTGATGATTCCTCTGACTGTGTAACTGCTTAACTACAAGTTTCCTCACCCTTATCTCTTCATTCAGCCTGTAGTCCTTATTCAGTTCTCCCACTCACCAAAACACAACTCGGCTTCCACCAAGCATTGCTCTGTCTCTCTTTCACAGAATGGCCCCACCCTCACCACTGGACTCTTTTTCATACTCTCCTACTTCACCTGCATCTTCTGTGACTTTGGCTCTTGGCTGTTAATAAATGTTAATAAAAAGGCATGATTGGGTCTGGTGGATTTTATGCCCAAAACTGCACATTTTGCCATGTCAGACTTGTATTGCAGGACATGTAATGTTTTCAGTAGGACATAAAGTTCCTTAGGATGTGTCTACACATGCAGGCACATGCACTTGTAGCAGCTCAGATAGAAGTGGCACAAATTTGAGTTGGGGATTTTTCCCTCAGTGCACATGTATGGACATGCACTTTGGTGTGGGGCATGTTGTGCCACTTGGGGAAAAATAACTCTGCCCAGCTCCTCCCAGATCTGCAGCCAGGGGGATCCAGAGCCTGGGCCCAGCACCTGTGCTGGCCCCAGAAGTATAAAAACCTGCCCCGGTGAGCAGCTCAGGGCTCCTTGCCCTCAGGAGCTCCTGAGGCCCACCAAGTTGGTATCTGGGGATACTATCGCTTGTGTCAGCTGGGCTGCTGAAGCAGCCTTGATCTGGAGTGGCCCCTGACCCCTCTACCTACTACAACAGTCTGCCAGTGAGGGCTCCTGCCTGGCTGTGACCTGCTGCCACCTGCGACAGTATCTGCCCCCTTGGACTTGTGGCCCCATGGCTGCAGACCTGGTTGGGTGCCCCCACTCTGCCATCTGGACAGCAGAGTGGCCCACTCTGAACTGTCCAAGTGTGTCCTCTTGGACCCAAAGGGCCAAGAAGTCAGTCATCTCATCTGCCCTTCAGCTGACGGGCCCTAGGCAGGCTCTTCTGCCTGGATGTCACCACTTGTCTCACCAGCAGAGATCCTGATGTTTCCTGTTTAAAAATAGCAAATTATCTGATAAGAAACTCAAATTATCTCATTAAAATACCCAGAAATAGTGTTCTTTCACTATTAAAATGAAATGCCACAATATATAGAAAGAGATCAGTTGAGCAACATTTTATTGCTATATTTACAAGTTCAAAGCAATTTGGAAGCCTACCAGTGCCTCTATCATCATAATAATATAAATTCTAAATATCTATACACTTTGGCATTTACTTTTGGCTTTTTTGTCATAGAAAAATCAGAGCTACCCCTACCCGCTTTGCTCACCAGGATGTGCAGCACTCAGCAGCACTGATATGCCAATGCCCTTCCCTTGCACATCAGTCTCAATTCACAGCCTGCCCCCCCACCCCCACTTCAGTCCCCTCACTTCTGACCCACAGGGCCAGGTATATGGATGAGGGGTTTGTGGGGATGGCTTGGGTGTGTGGGGCTTGTAGGTGGATTGTGGGGGGACTATGGGTGTGGAGAGCCACATGGGGGGGCTGCTCAGGAGGGGTGGGCCCCCTACCCCCCACAGGGCACAGCCCCCCATACAGATCATGGACTGTCCCCCCCACAGGGGCCACAGCTCCACCAACAGGGGCCATAGCCATCCACCAGGGGCCAAAGCCTCCCCACAGGACCCACATGCCCTCCTACAGGGCCAACATGCCCCCCACAGGGGCTATATTCCCCTTCCAGGCTCAAAACCTCCTAGCAGGGGCCAAAGCCCCACCTTGCAGGGCCCAGAGCCTCCCTGCAGGGGCCAACTCCACCCATGCAGGGCTCAGAGCACCCCTGCAGGGGCAAAAGCCCCCCTGCAGGGCCCAGAGCCCCCACACAACACGGCCCAGAGCCCCTTTGGCAGGGGCTACAGCCTCCACACAGAGCCCCATGAAATGGGCCAAAGCCCTCACCCCTGCAGGGTCTAGAACCCTCCTGCACGGCCCCAGCCCCCCTGCATGGCCCACAGATCACTGGCAGCAACAGATGCCATTGGGGCTCTTGGGGCCTTGTGGCACAGCCCCCACACAGAACAGGCCCAGCCAGATGTTGTGCAGTGCTGTGCTGTGCACACAGGACCTGGGTCCCCAGGTATTAGCCTGGAGCTGCCCAAAGATGCATGGCCCTGTGTGGCACCATGGCGAGCTGGGCCGGGCCTGCGTGATATGGCAGAGACAGTGCCAGGTGCCAGATGGCCGGGGCCTGGCTGCACTGCCCACACCACGTGGTGGCTGTGCATGAGACCCTGTATGCCCTAACAGCCACTGCTGCTGCCAGTGAGTTGAAGGCCATGTCGGGGAGGGGGGGCCTGGGGCCATGGTGGGTGGGGGCATGTGGGCCCTGTGGGGGGCAGGTGGGGAACACACCCCTCCTGAGTTCTGCCCCATTGTCCCCTGCACCCTCACAGCCTCCCCCCTCCAGCCCCCTCCCTACTTAACTGGAATGGAGCCCGGGTCCAGGTCCCTGCAGCCTGCACTGCTGATTGCCCTGCATGGGCAGGCAGCATGCTTCAGCACCAGGGCAAGGAGCAGCCATAGAGATCCTATGGCTGCCTACCAGAGTGTCTCTTTGGAGGACCTGAGCCTCCAGTTGTCCTGCCCCACTTTTTTCCCCCATATTTTTTTTTTGCTACCTGGATATCCAGGTATCAAATTTTGAGCCCCCACTGCAAATATGCAACACAGGGAATTTTTTTTTGTTCCCAGCATGCCTCTTGCTGCATCTCAAACTGCATTGAGACTCAGCAAGAGGCATGTGCGGGCTTTTATGGACACACCCTTAGAGTCCAGCCACGTGGCTCCTGGAGTTCTCCCTTACCCAATGCTTGGGAACAGATGGGCAAGGGACAGTTTTCCAGACCCTGAACTAAGCATTATGATGGGACACAAGAAAGCCCAGATCCCGGTTTGAGCCGGGTGCCTGCACCCAGCCCAATCACAGGGATTGGGCAGGAGTCTGCTGAGGCAACCCCAGGGCTGCTCCTTGCCCCATCCCAATGCTCAGTTTAAATTCATTGTAGGGTACGGGGCAGTCTCAGGGCTGGGACACATACCACACATTGAATGTAAGGTGTGATACAAACCAGCCACAAATATGTTCCAAATTAAAAGTTCCATATTATTGCGTCATCTATTGACTGAATATATAGCACATTACAATTTATGGTACAATTAACACATGACATAATAAATGTCTGTCAAGCCCCTTCTAGTTCATCAGTACAATTAACTTTTTATCTTTCCATCAGCCCTCTTTCTGTTTCCTTCACAGCCTGTACTAATTTTTCAAACAAGCACTCTTGTGCTTTCTTCCATTGCATTCCATGTGTTTAGGAAAAATTCCCTATAAAATTCCATAAAGCTATTCCATTGTCCTCCTTCAAATACTTCTTTAAAATCTTTTTTGATATGATACCTAAAAAAAACCCCAAAACAAAACTTTGCAATGGTTAGGCCACTGTTAATACCACTGTGTTTGTTGCTATTCTCTCTCATTGTTTCTTTGTACTACTTCATGTTTTGTGTCTTACACACCAATCTTAATCTTTGTAGGCATTGTTGGGATTCTTACCCACTCTGTTAAGAGAAATCAATCTCTACTTTCATTATTATTATTTTAAGGTTCTAGACTCATTTTTACCTCAAAGCTCCTGCGTGACACTGGGCAATTTTTGTGCCTCAACTTTATGATCTGTAAAACAGAAAAATACAGTAAAACCTCATTCATTTTGATTCTGGATAGGTTCAAAGTGTTGGATACCTTAACGCTATGGTCACTCTTCAGCTGAAATCACAGATGCCTTACAATACAGAAAATTTGAAATACGGGTACTTTGAAATTTGAAGCTAGTTTTGGTCCTTTATTTACTTACTTCAAAATATGATAAAACTATGTAGATAATATCAGTGTTTGCCTGCAGACATGGTGCATACTTTTTAGTTGAGTGTGAGTCCAGTAGGAGTGACCATGATGGTAACCAAGAGGAAGAGGAACTACAATGAGTTAACAATTTCACAGAAGTTGAAAGTGATATATGAAGTAGAAGAAAGGAAAAATCAAAAATGGAAATTTCTAAAGAGTATCGTATTCATCCTTCCAGACATTCAACCTATTTGAAGAATTGGCATTCAATAGAGAAGATGGCGATGAAAGAACACAGATGTGGGACAAGGCAAGGAGTCTGCAGTGCAAAGCATTCAGCTTAGAAAAAGAACTGTTTGAGTGATTTTGTGATATAATAGTGAATAATATACAAATATCTGGGCCACTAATTAAAGAGAAAGCAGATGAGATTGTGTTGAAGCTAGGAGTCAAGTTTCATTGTTCTAATGGTTGGCTCCTGAGATTCCAACATCATTTCATTTTTTGTACATGGCAAAGCATATTCCCTCAATGTCTTGGTTGCAGAAAATTGGCATGAAAGTGTGAAGCCAACTCCAGAAATACATGCCAAAGGACATGTTCAGTGCTGATGATATGGGACTTTTTTATAACCTGCAGCCTGAAAGGAGACACGTGTCCCAGTAGAAAGAAAAGCAAAAATAGGCTCACTGTACTACTCTGTTGTAATGGCAATGGTACTGAGAAACTACAGCCCCTAGTATGGGGATGTCTGAAAATCCCCAGTGTATGAAAGGTGTAAAAGACCTGCCATGACTCTATAAAGCCAACAAAAATGCATAGATGACCAATTAAATTGTTTTGAGTAGCTGTTCCAATTTAAACAGAGACTGGCATGCCCAAATAAAAAATGTGCTTCTACTAATTGACAACTGCACAGCGCACAATTGGGAAGGATTAGGCCTCAAGCATATGCATGTGCTCTTTGTTCTAGCTAGCACCATGACCTACATGCAATCCCTAGAGCAGGGAATAATATGCCACAATAAGGTGGCATACGAGAAACAACTGGCACATTATCTGCTACAAGACATTTCTAGGAATGCAACAGACCCACAAAAATGGACCATTTTCTACATGTTTTCTGTAAGAAATGCCATCATTGCATGGGATAAAGCTCCACCCCACATCACCACAAACTGCTTCATGAAGGGTGCCTTTGGCACCAAAGCTGCCAAAGAAATTGAATTTGAGCAAGATGATTCTGGCTGAGCTGAGCTTTAGGGAGAAACGTTTGCCCCACCAATTTCCAAGAGTTCATCAATGGTGACAATACAGTGTCAATTTTGCAGAAGAAAGTGGTAAAAGAGCAAGTCAAGATACCCCCATGGAGGAAGACATAGAAGAAAATGAAGAGGTGGAAGAAAATGAGAAGTCAGAGTCTGAGCAAGTATGTGTGTTATGGACAGAGGCATATGTGATGTTCACAAGCCTCAATTCTGTGCTGAAAGACACTGCTGTGGATGAGGGATTAATGAAAGCTGTAGAAAAAAATCAATTCATTTGTCCATAACCAATATAAGATAATCAAGCAGACCACAATCCACTCTTTCTTTAAAAAGCTGTGAGAAAAATTACACAGATACTGTACAGTGGTTTCATAAAATAAATAAAATGTACTGTAGTACTGCAATTAGGACAATTTGAACCCATTTATTTCAAAATCAGTAATTTTGGGTTCCCTGCATTTCAAATGAACAAGGTTTTTCTTGTAATACTTCCCTTGGTCCCAAGGTTATTGTAAGGCTTCACTCAGTAAATATTGTAAAAACATGACAGGACTGTTAAACTGATAAATTGGTATTGTACAATAAATTATAGTTTTGTTTTTTATACAAACTAGTATTTTTAAATTCTTATCTCCCTTGCTCTCATTTAAATATTTGTAATAATTTATAAATAATTTAGTTAGCAAAGCTTGTGTTTTAGTACGTATATAGCTTTGCCTGTTCCCATACCCTGAAGCAACATAGTTTCTGACCTGCAAGGCATAAGGGGATTATTTACTTTTAAACAAAACAAACTGGTTTCATGTGCTAAAGATTTACAACATAAGGCAAAAAAAGCAGGCTCCTGCTATTTTATCTACCTGAAGTTATCTAAGTAATAGTATATTTGATAAGTATTTCCTGTAGTGTGATTAAAAAAACATATTTCTATGGGTTGGAAGTGATGATGAGGGTGTGAAGTATGTATTTATTTTTAACATTGGCATAAAATTCAAGTTTAATTTTATTCCATGCATTTTGACACACAACACTTTCCATTTTTTCACTGGTTCAATTTACAGCAATGGTGTAAAAATCATAAATATTATTTTATAGAATTATTTTAGCTGAACAGTTTTGTTGTCCTGTTTCTTGTGACCTTGCATTCCTTCCCTGAAGTTTTGATTTATTCATGTTTTAAAACAAAAAAAGCTGCTCATGCATCAAAAACTTCCAAAAATGCAATTTTATGCCTGTTTCTCATATGCAAGCCATTACTACTTGAAAATGGACCTATTTCATGCCTTCAGAAATCTCTGCCTTTGGTAAAACACAGCACAATTTTAATATAAGTATAAAAATACTATATAGTTTATATAAATTTTATAAAGACATAAGGTTGTTACATATATTTATTTTAAATATTACATTGGATATTTTCCAGGAAATTAAACTATTTACAGAATTTATTAATGTACGTTTGTTAACAAAACCCCCAAAATATTTGTGGGTTTTTCTGTGGATCCTTTTGCCTTTATTTGAGAATATTTACATTATCATTATTTGAGATTATTTACATTATCAACTGGTTGCAAAAAGATATTGCCAACTGATCCATCTCTATTCCAATTTTTGGGAGGCATTAATCTCTATAGCAACTTTGTAAAGCTCTAGTTGCCCATTCATAAATACATAACCATTCTCTCTTCAAGTCAACATCATAGAATAGAACAGGTAAGTATGTTACAGCTGAGCTAGTTTATTTGCATGGCAATCTTGTAGGGCTGCAGTTTATCATAATGTCTTTTTATAATTGAGTTCTGAAGTGGATTTTGACTTTCTAACTCCAGCACAATTGAAGAAGCTATGCATTTTCAGCACAGCTGTCCTTTGCTATTCCCAAAGAGCTAATGATAAAATTATATATTTATATTTGTCTAAGAAGTATTTCTTCTGTTTTTCAAATGTGAGGGAAAAAAAACATTAAATGTCCTTCACTTTGAAATTCTCTCACTATGTGCTATTTATAATGGCATATATTCTGACCTACTTCCTTCTCGTTTTCCACAGGCACTCTCACAAAGCCACTGCTAACTACTCAGAAAAGGTAGTACTTCGTGAATACAATCTTGTCCAATATAAGCTAATCTCATCATATGCTCTCTGTGTCAAATGTTAAGAAAGTTCTTAAGACTGTGTAGTTATTCTAATCACCTCTGAACTGCACCTCTGAACTAACTATGCTACATGATTTTATGCACCTTAGTGTTATATGTAACCATGATGAGGGAATATGGGGAATGGTAAGATACCATAGGTATACAGTATAATGAGAAGGTATAAGTATTTCAGAGTTTAAATAAAACCTTTATAAAATTATAAAGAAAAAAAAAATTTCAGAAAGGGCTTTAACAATGGATAAATTGCAGCAGAACTGAGAAATTAAATAAGAGAAATTAAGAATTAGGATTAAAGGCTGATGAAAAACACCTGCAGGAAGAATTGAGTTAGAGCAGGGGTGTCAAATTTGTCTAGCCCTGTGGGCCAAATGAGTGGTGCAGGATCAGTCCACAGGACAGATGAGTAGTGTGGGACTGGCTCCATGGTCCAGACCAGGCCCCACAGGTGATGCATAGGAAGGGTATGGGGGGGGGCACATCCCCCCCCCCCCGAGATTGGCTGCGGCTGGCTTCTGCAGGTGGTCACCACCCACCCCCTCCCCCACCCCCCTTCCCCCTCACTGCCAACATGGCAAGTGGTGGCTGTGGGCAGTCTCTGCTTGCACCCACCCCCCTCTAGCTACCAACATAGCAAGTGGCAGCTACGGGCGGTCACCACTCACCACCCAACCCTGCTGCTGACACCGCTGGCAGCAGCTACGGGCAGTCCCCACTTGCCACCACTCCCACCAAAGCCAGTGGCTGCAGGCTGCATCAGGCTTCCCCCTGCGGTGCTGCTGGGGCTCAGCACTACAGCTCTCACCCAGGCCCTTGGCTGCTGCCACAGGAACAGATCATGGTGGTGGGCTCCTTTCCTTCCTGCAATGCTGCTGAGGCTCTAGGGCCACAGCTCTCAAGATGGATAACCCAGCTCTGCAAGGTGGATGTGGGCCATATGTTTGACACCCCTGACTTAGAGGTTATGAAAGTTGATATCTAGATGGGGATGTCTTCTCCTCCTGCAAATGGAGTTTTTCTACAGAGTCAGGGTGTATTCCAGTGTCACATGGCTCAGCAGAAACAAGCAGCAGAATCCCAAAACTGTTGCTTCCCTCTTTGGCATCAGTTGCTCACTTCCCTTTCCTGACATACATCCGAAAATCTAAGTGAGGATATTTTTTATGCATTAGCTCAAATATTTTATTGGAGCAAGGAACTGAAATTCCCCAAATAAAGGCACAGTAGCACAGGGGGACACATGCAAGTGATCTGGGCAAAGGAAAAATCAGTGAGTGAAATACTAGTCCCATTAAAGTCCATGTGAGTTTTACCTAGTATATCCACCCATCAAGGACAGCTGCACTGTTATGTGTGATGTACAGAGAATAAACATGCCTTCCAGAAACACATGTATAATTCCTGTTTAACTAATAAAATGCAAAGTAACATTCTCAGCTCAACAGTAAGCAGAAAATATTTGCAAGGAGAGAAAATCATGAAGGTATGTCAGTAAGACCCCTTAATATTATCTTCTACCAGCTGTTGAAATGGGCAAACAAAGCTATACTTTGAAACTTTAGAAGCAGAATTATAAAATAACTTTGAAAAAGCTCAAACAAAGTAACAAAGAAAAGGGAGGAAATGACAGAGGGAAGCATCTGAATATCTGCACAACTAATATTTGTGGATGAACACCTACAAGCTAAAGTGGAATCCTTCACTTTACTACTTGCCAGATCCATGGGAAAATACACAACTAGCTGTGCAAAAAATTATTCAGATACCTAGGTTCAGATTCAGTGAGACAGGTCACCTGAGCTAGCCTCCCAGAAATGATGTGAACAATTAATACATCACATATAAGAAAGAAAGATGGCATATAAAACAAAGATTTCAAAAGGAATTACACAGTAATATATAAACCAGAAGTACTTAAATTACTGTTCCTCCTCAAACTCCTATGCATCTACTGGCCAACAAATACATTCATTTTTCAAGACATATAGACAGTACTCTTTGAAAACTTCAACTTCTATTTTTAGGTTTGTTGTTAAATAGATATTAACATTTTTATATTAAATGTTCATTGAGTTTCTGATTTGTTTTGCTGTATCAGTTCTTTTTTATTTGTGTACATTTGTTACTGCTCCCATTTTGTTCTCAGAAAGCTCTTCAGAAAACCACTTTATAAATTCTGAATAAATATTCCAAATGAGAATGTGTTAATTCGCAAAGAAAGATGTACTGTATTCATTTGTTGTAAGTACTCCCAGAAGCAATCCTGCCAAAATGTTTTTGATCTTGCTCAAGTTTCCCTTTACGAACTGCACTTTTATCAGTTCATATTTATATATTACATATATAGAAGGTTTTGTTTTTCAAATGAGAAGGGCTTTGACAAGTGAAAAGGTTGGTTTAGTAAATGCCCAAAGTGTATATTCAAAGGGTTTATCATATGACATTAAGTTAGATATTGATTTCTACTGATTTTTTATAATTCCTTATACTCAGTGATATATGGAACTCCTCTCACATTTGGATAAGCAGCCCATGATTTTTTTTTGAAAAGCAGCCCAATTAAAAAATAATGAACCTTTTTCCTCTGAAACCAACTCATTATCTTGATAGTTTCCAGCAGCAGGTTAAGCTCAATTGTACATCAAGCTGCCTTTATGCCTGTTGGCCAGTAACACCGCTGAAGCCTCTTTAAATTTTGAGGCATTTTTTTTCTCCCTAGACAAAATTTTAGACCTGCCTCTGTTCTCACCTGGGAATTGGTTTGTGCCCAAACTGAATGATACATGTAGCACTAGAAAACTAGTGATATCAGGATAGACTAAGCATGTTCAAAGCCACCCAGTGTGGATTACCCTGACAGGAGTAGAGGTTATTCCCTGTTTGATAACCCCTAGTTCTTCCCATTAGTTCTCTGTGGCATTTTTTTTTTAATTTGGAATTCTACTAAATATGTATGTCATTCTGGAAACAAAGGCCCACACTCTAGTTCACTTCTTAGTGCCACATAAATATCCATGACTCAGATTCTATTTGACTTTTTTCAGGGGAATAGGATCAGAAGAGGCTGACAAACTCATCTTTTAACCCAATAGTCTAGCGATTAGGGCATTTTCCTATGAGTTGCAAGACCTGGGAATAGCATAACTAAGGGAGAGGGGTGGAACTGGGGGAGCAGCAAAAGCAGACATTGCTGAAGTGGTGGCTGATTGCACTACTGCTGCTGGCAGAGCTGGCACTATCCCAAGCATTGAGTTGCACTGCTATACTTCTGGATCCAGCTTCTAATTGCTTCTCAGTCATAAGCCATATCTCCTACTTCCTATCAGATGCCTTAATCCCTTGACTATTAGGGTACAAGGTGAGTACAAAGTTGGGGCATTGAGGTAAGAAACCTCCTCCTTCTAATACTGCTACTGTCATCATGATCCGCCCTTCTCCTCTGCCCCCCCAATACACACACTAAAGTTTCAGAATTTATGCAAAACTTTCACATAATTTCAGTGCTTCCTCACATGGAATAGGAACTAAACAAATTATAAACACGGGTAGATAGCCATATTAGGTTGCTTGTGAACATACACAGTAGAACAAATCTAGTCATGTAGGTTGGAATAGGAGCTAAAACCCAAGCAAATTCCGAAAATGAAACCAGGGATTCCTGAGAAATGGAGTAGGATTAGAGCCTTAAGCTCTAATTATATACCTAATGAGTTAAATAAAATTTGGGTCCATGATCCTGGGTCATGCCCATGAAAAGATAGCCACCTATAGGAAATGGGTTTTCCTATGGGTGCCTTCCCATCTACCTTACTTTTCCTATTCTGTGTATATATGTGTGTGAAAGAGAGTGAATGATTTCACTTCTGCTTTCTCCAAGGTTTCTGCATAGTAGGAGCTGGCAGTTAATCTTTTCAGACACGTGCTAGCTCTGAACAGAACTGCTGCATCAATGAATTTCCAGGTATCCACAAGAATTTTTGAGCCACAAGCTGTGGCCACTATGATCTCATCTGCAGCTCATAAGCAGAATTATGGACACCTGTTGTCTCTGTAACTTGATCCTTCAGACCACTTCTGGCTACTTGACCTTCTATCAGCCTTGACAAATCAGCAAAAGCAGATGGCGTATTTGGTCCATTATTCTTTATAATACATTGTCTGCATATAAAAATACTCTGGCAATGAGACAGCCTGGAAGTTTATCCTACAATCTGACATTTTTCCCTAGCAGTTCTTCGGATTTCAGTGACTAAGGATTGTCACAGTCAATGAGGAAGTGTTACATTAACAATATCAAATGAGAACAAAATATAAATCTATTAAATAGTTCTTTAAAAAGTGCCTGTTTGCATGTATGTGCATAGAAAAAAGTAGACAGTTGTACTGACCAGCTTTGACAAAATCAAGTGATGGAACCCAAAAAACAATATGATCTTACCCCAAAACTACCTTCTGTCTATTTACAACAGAAAGGTTACTTTGCAGCAAATGTTAACAGTTTGAGCAGTAGATTCTTTGAAGAACAGTCTCCTAGAAATGGAAAAGTAGCTGTAACAGAAAACTACAAAAATCATTAACAATTCCCTTGGTATGCCCAGGAGATACCTACCTTGTTTGAATAAAGGCAGGCATTTGGGCTGACTTCACCTATGATGCAATTGGGTGTAGCTTCATTAATTTTAATTCAATCATCCTACTTACCTACATCCTTGTTCAAATTACCTAACATACACAGAAGAAAAATCAATATCATCATTTCCTTAAATTACTCTTGCTGATCCCTCCTCCCTAATGTTTCCTTCATTTGCCACTCCAAAGTTCTTCAGCAAGCCCATTAGGCAATCCAAAAGAAAGAGACTAAGAGGACATAGTCACTCGCAAACCTTAGCTGTCTCACACTGTGAATACTCTGTAGAAATAACCTTGTTAGACTATTAGACTTTGAGATGCTTCTGTAGATGTCTAAATCTAAAATTTAGATGCTCAAAAAACTACCTAGCTGCAGCCTAACTTTGAAGTTGCCTATGTTTGGATCAGTAAAGTTCCTGAGGCTCCTACAGGTGTTTTTCTGGACATGAACCATTCAGTATGACTTGGATAGGGATCCATTGCAGTCATTAGACTATGTTTTCTCTAATATACAAGCTGTTATGTGTTCTCAAAATAAAGCAGATGATGATCTTACTGCCTCACCTACATTCAGTAGGTCACAGGGTAGAAGACATGCCCAGGATGTGGGAAACTAGGATTTAATTCTTTACTCCATCAGCTGGGATAGAACCTCCATTTTCCATATTCAGGTGGATACTCTAATCATGAGGTCTGAATACTCTCAATCTCCCTGCTGAAGTATTCCATTTTGTGTGGAATATTTGAATCTCATTGGCAGGGCCATCCCTAGAAGGGGCCAATCGGAGTGACTGCCACTTTGTGGGGGCCCCACAGAGCTGGGCAGAGCAGCTCGGTGACTCTGCACTGCCATCGGCTTCACATCCGGCTGCTTGCCGCCTCTCACTGCTGATACCGCCACTGCATCTGGCACATCCAGCCGCTCGCCACCTCCCCCCAGCCGCCAAATCTGCCACCAGCTTCCTTGCATCTGGGGGAAGGGCCCTGCACAGGCTGATTTGCCCCGGGCCCCGCACCCTGCTCGGGTTGTCTCTGCTCATTGGTTGAGAGACGGAGAGAACAGACATGACCCTCTAGTCCTAGTGGTTAGGGGACTCACTTGAAAGAGGGTGAGAGAAAAACCTGGGTTTTGTTCCCTCTTTTATATAAAATACTTAAATATTAATTGTAGTAGGAGTACCCCTTATTTAGGAGGTACTTTAGGTCATTTTCAGCACTCAGTCCTCTGCTCTGGAACTGCCTTTCCTTGTGGTCCATCTGAGCCTGAGTTTAGACATCTTCCAGAAGCACTGCAAAACCTATTCATTTTGGCAGGCCTTCAGTAGGTGGGGTTAAGGTTTGGGAGGTTATGACAGGAAGAAATGATCACACACACTACCTCTTCCTGGCTCAATTAATATTTAATTATTCCATGTGAAATGAAACATTCAACAGGAAAGACTGAGAATACTCATACACCCTCCACAATTTCCCTTGGCTTAGTGCAATGATTTTCAGCCAGGAGGATGCCAGATCCTTTGAAGGCATTGTGTAAGGACATAAGTGGATCAGTGCAGGCTCAGATTTGTCCTGCCTGGCCAATTCCCCACCCCCACTGCCTGGTCCCTCTACAATATATATCCCCCTACCCCACTATAATATATAAACTTCATTTTGAAATTGGGTGCTACTCAATTCACAGAAGTTATGGAGAAATTCCTTGAATCTATTGAGGGAGTCTTGAGTCCAGAAAGGTTGAGAACCACTGGCTTAATGGTTAAATTATTCCCCTAGGTTCATGTGGATTCAAATTCCCACAGGCAGAAGAGGGAGGACATCACAAGTCTGATACAAACTTCACTAATAAAACCATTTACTACAACCTACTTCATACTCTTCTGCATCTTAGGTGACAGTGCTAATACTTGAGTTATTGTGTGAGAACAGAAAAGCTACCAAAATGTCACTGTGTAAGAAAGGATTGAAGTAGGGGATAGAGGCCACAGGTGTGAATCCTAACTATCTGTAACCTAGGACCCCAACCTGTATACTCCCTTCTGCCTACCAGAGATAACCTTCTGCTCCACAGGCTAGCTTTTGTGGTTCCTATTTTTAGTTCCCCAGTTGTCCCCAGAGTTGACCCAAACATGTAAATCAGGGCTGAGAATTCCTCTTCAGCATGATGCCTAAACTTTAGGAGGCATTTAACAACAAAATCTTTCTGAGGACCTAGTAAGTGTTGCAGTGAATACAAGGCAAATTAAAGAATTGCTAAGCCTCATTTTAAAAAATGTAGTATGTGTTTGTCTGTGTAAGCCATGGAGAATAGAAGAAGTGGTTAGAAGAGAATAAAAAAAGAGAGCCCATTAGAACCAACTAAGAAATAAAACCTTAGAAACGTGTAGGCAAATCCTCGGTTTGCACTCTGCTTTGCTTTGTCTTTGTAAAATAATGATCCATTGTTTCAGACTGTTCCTTAAAGTGGTTTAGTATATCCAGTTGCCACAATGAAACTCAATGTTTGAGTATTAGGTTCCTGTCACATATAATACTCTGCCCAGAATCAGGGCCTAAATGATTGATATTTATTAATTATGGAGACAGCAAAAAGCAAAACCGGACGGACCTAGTGTGAAATATGAATATTCTTGAATTCTCTGAATTTATGGGCCATTGAGTAATGATATTTACATACTTTCCTGTTTCCTATTAATTCAACAGTATCAAAATATGAACTATTACTATTAATCTGAATATGCATGTTCTATTTGTCCTCACTACATTACTACATCCCCTTATTGAAATACATCTATCATAAATTAATTTCAGGGTTTTTCCCCCAGAGGTCATTTGCACATTTTCATAATAAGGTAATATGAGGGCACAGGAGCCCAAATGAAACATTCCACAAATAATTATTTATCCACCCTGACCTTCAGCCAGACAATACTGAGAAATTCAGTGAAATCAACAGTTTGATCAGATTATATCACCACAGTCAATTCAAAGAATAGAACAAGAAGATTAGCACTAACATATCAGCTATTAAAATGATTATTCCAATTTGCCAACTCCATTAGTCTTTTTAGAAAGATTTCTTGTCTGTCCTGCATGATAGCTGCAGTGATGATGTTGAAAGGGCTATAAAAAGTAACCTGAAATGATCTAAATCAATACCAAAGCTACACGTGTGATTCCTTAGCTGACTGTATCTTATGAATGCAAATCTGGTTTGTTCAGCATTACAGATTAGCATCTTTATGGATCTGTCTCCAATTACACAAAACTTCATACCTAGAACAAATACCAATATAGCCAACCTCAAAGGAAACTATTAAAAGAGAAGTTAGGTCTAACATAAATTAGACCCATATAAGCTTGTGCTCTATGCCCTATGCTCTCTATATATCTTATTCAGGGTCCCTATAGATGTTCCAGTAAAGGCATGATAAGATCTCAGGCATAATCCATACAGTCATGCCTCCTGCCAAGCCACACAAGCATGTCAGGAGGCATGACTGTGGGATCCAGCACCAGATCCAATCATGCCTTATAGCCAGTGCAGGGGGAGCCAGGGATTGTGATCCCCAGTTCTCCTGTACCAGAAAGTAGCAAGCTCTCATGACTGGAAGCCTGCAGCTGGCAGGGCTCAGCTGCAGCAGCACCTCATGTTCTCCCACAGGTGGGAGTCTCATAGCTGATGGGCCTGTAGCCCCTCCCTGTATCCTGCCAACTCACCTCCTGGACCCACCAGCCCCCCCCCCCCCCCCCACACACGCAGACACAATCCTCCGGGCCCTTAAGTTACTTATATCAGATTCATCACATGGCACTGGAGAATATCTATATGTTGCCACTCCCAGTATACAATCATGCAGTTTAAAATAAGCCATGTGATTGTACATCAGGTGCAGTGAATATTTATACACACTCTTTGGCATATGCAATGTAAACAACGTGTGGTTTGGCACTGTGCAGGGATGGTTTCTGTACCCTGCATGGATTGTGCTCTAGACAATGATTTACAATGTCCAGCTGGAAATGCTTTAAAAAGCAAACTCAAACTCTAAATAACTAATTAACTAGGTACAAAGCTGCCTTCACAAATGACCCGTCAATTATTATAAAAATCTCAGTGGGATCTAAGTCTGATGTCCTGTACAAGGACATCTTAAAATTAAAACATAATATTTACCTGTCCTATATTCTTTGTTTGTGTAACCAAAAGTGTATTTAAACAATGTGTGCATCTGTCATCGGGATCAAAGCATGCTGCAATTGTATGCAAGTCAACCAATGCAATATTGTCTTCAGCTGGACTGTCAGTTCCTTAGGAAAAGGATTGTCTCTTTCTTTAACTATGTATTTATACAGCAGTTCATAGAAGATCCAAATTTTGAACATGGACTCTGGATATTACTGTTATACAAATAAATAATATAGTCATATTTGCAATTGTATAATTAAAGAAGAAATGATCACTGTCTACTCAAAAAGTTGATCAATCATTACGTTAAATAATACCTACCATAGACATTTCTTCCAGATCCCATACTTAGTCATTCCAGTGGGTTTGCTTCAAATAACTGAAGACAACATAAAGTGTAAAAATTATTTAGTTGATTTTGTATCACTCTTAAAAATAATAAAATCTTAGCCAAATTCTGCTGTGTGTCAGAACATTATGTCCAGGGATCCTGGTTTTCTATGATTAACACCCCCCCCCCCCCCCAAATTTTCGGATTTAAAAAAGTAACCCAAAATCCACATTTGTTCTGTGATTAAAATGCGATACCACTAATATATATATAGTAGTGTTTCATTTTAATCATGGAAAAATGTGGATTTTAGGTCAGAAACCGAAAATTGGGGTTTATTTTTTATCAGAGAAAAGCAGGATCCCTGGTTATGGGTCTATAAAAGAGGGCAGGAATTTGTTCTTGGGTCTTTAGCTGACAAGTCTGATACAAACTGTGCTAATAGAAAAAAAATGTTCCAACAACCAAGTAGGTTAGTTGAAATTATGCCCATTTTGCAACGTGGGCTGCTCCTGTAATTATAAAATAAAGAGGCTTAGGATTTCTTATTAAAGAATAGACCTTGGCTTCTGATTATCAACTTGAGGAGCAAACTAATCACTATTTTTCAGTTTTAGAAAACTACTTCTGGGCATCCTCTGATTTCATCAGCCATGCTATATTGCAAAGACAGGTGTTTGCATTTAATCAATGCATTTTAGTTATGTTCTTGGTATTCAATTAACAATCCTCATTGCTAGCTCATAGCCAGCATGACGGACTATCTTGCAATAGCAGCAGTCAAAGAATATCACTCCTGGCTTTTCACCAGTTCAATAAATAAAACTCCCCTGTGCCATTCTTTTAAATACCTTCATTTTTAAATTAGATTTTGATTTTCTGTTCAGAAACAGCAAAATCTCTGTTGAGTCACCACAACTTATTTTGCAACTTAGATTAGTGTGTTCTGTCTTTCCTGCTTTTTTTTTTTTTTTTGCAGCTGTTACTGCTAATTGAAGATAGTTTGCTTTATAAATAAGGTAAGAGGATTATTTTTTAAAGGAGATTTTATTTATTTTTTTAGCGGGGCGTGCTTTGTCATTTTTTTGTACATCTTCAAAAACATTTTAAATGCCTATTTGTTAGAATGCTATAAAGAACATAGCTAAGAACACTAGATGGTCACTGCTCTAACTGGTTAAAGAAACTTGGATTGAGCCAAAAATTGCCAAAGAGATATTTTCTTATTTCTCTTCTGTACAGATAATGTCAATTAACAGTAACTTATATTGCCCTTGTCATTCAAAAATCCAAAATTGCTCACACATAACATTATTGCAGATGTCAGATCAGCTTTGGCCTGTGAATGGGTAAATTTCAAGGAGTAAATATTTATTTTCAGTATTCATGCCTTTATATTATACACTCATGCTATACTTTGGTTGTACTTAAAGGTTCTTCTTTTTTGAAATATTCAACCAGTGTGAAGGAAATGAAACTCCAAGAATGGCTATTGTTAGACAGATATCACGTCTATGTTTTGATTTGTTACTGCAACTTTTAAGATATCTAGATACTGACACAGAAAACTTTTATAGACCCAATATCCTAAGTCATTAAAAATTAACTCCTCTACAGGTCTCAAAAGCCTGTAGACTGGTGAAGTGATGAAGTGTGAAAGGCTGGGAGAAAAGGTGCTACTGTTTTGGACGATTTATGTTTCATCTCTTCTACTATTGTATTTTTATTTTAATTGCACAGTGCTGGCTAGGTACCCTCAAGTGTGGCATGTTTTTTTTTTAATCAAAACATAAATCAAACAGCATCCTTACCTACAGCCAACCCACTTTCCAAGTAAACTCTCCAAGTGCAACAAAATTAGCAGATACTTACAGAATTTGGAACTTACAGAAGTCCTGACCTATGAATACATGGCAGCTACAAAAAAACCTCTCTAAGCCAAAAGAAAAACTCCCATACAAAATCCCCAGTCCAGGATCCAGAGATATAATAATAGGACAGCGACTATATGTGGGGCAACAGTGCCTACTGGTCTTCCAGTGATGGCAGCATCAGGATAGCCAGCCAGCACCTATAGCAGCTATTTTAGCATCCCACTCCAACTGGACACCTAGGGCTGCTGCCCCGATCACCCTCACTTTGTTATACTACTGATTAGCACATATCATTATAGAATCTAGATAGCAGCATGCCTCTCTGCTATATTCAGGAAAAACCTAAAGGAAAAGATGACTTTCACAGCTTGCCCTTAAGATCACCACATCTGACCTTTGGTGAACCATGGTAGAAAATGAATTCCAAAACTAAGGATACTACACATGGATGCTATTTTCTTGCAGCTTACACTGTAGTACCACACAGGGGAACAGGTTCTGTCTCAAACAGCCATAGTTTATTATTTGTAGATTCTTAGGTTAAAAGCAGCACCTCAAGCTACCCAAAGAAATCAGCTACGAGCAATCACTGAACACTTACCTGTGCAGTATAAATCAGGAGACAAATATGCAGGTGCAAAACTGAATTCCTACTTCTAAAGGGGGTTATTCTCTGTTAACCTCTCCATAATCCCTTAAACTACCACTTTCTCCATTGCCTCTTGCCTCCAACTCCCAAGACTCTCCTACATTACATCAGATGTCAATTCTACTTCTAATAATTTAGGCAAAGTGGCACATTTTGCACCTGGCAAAAATCTTCTCAGGAAAGGCATGTGAATAGCCTCTCAGCTACAGGATCTTTGGGTATCTGCATGATATGGGCTGTTATCTTCCCTTACGCAAAATGAACTTTAGAAAGGAGAGACATACTTCAAGGTAAATGAGTGAAAAGATGCCTCTGTTAAGCAGGAACTGAGAAAAGTCTCCTAATCCTTAGTTAGTGATTATCTAGAAGCCATGTCAAATACTGTGGAACCTCTGTGTCTTTAAACTGGAGGCCCAACAGAGTGGGGTATTTTTTAGAAGAATTAAACTTATCATAAGCAAATATTCTCAATTCATCATGGACAAACTACTATAGAACACATTAAATCACACAAGAAATGTTTGGCAATCAAGCTATTAATGGTATCTCAAGCAGGACTTTTCCCCTTTGGGGTGTGATCTTCAAGACTGAGTTAGGAGAAGGTCTCACTGCTGACTGCAAACTCCAAAAGGCACCAAGACGTATAGAAATAGAATCAGCCAAAATGGAACTGGAAATTCTGCTGTCTGCTTCCTTATTATCCCCACCTATATCCAGAAGCACTTTACCCAACTTTGCAGAAGTACATCAGTCCCACTTTTCTCCTTCCATCTATTCAGTCATGTGATAGGGAAGCCATACTTCAAGAGACTGGGGGTACATCTGCACAAGATGCTTTACTGCACAGCAGACTAATTTGCTACAAAGTAAAACATCACCATCTACACATCAAAAGCAATGAGGGTGCACTAGACAAATTTACTGTGCTGCCAGATAATGCTGTCAGATACAGATGGTATCTGATAGTACAGTAAATTACTGCACTTAAATGCATGTGTAGATGGTAATGTTAGGATTAGTTTACTCTGGCTTAAATTGAGCCAAAGCATATTCAGTCACATTAACTGCATGTGTAGATACACCCAGGATGCACATCCTCATCAACTGGCAGCCTCCCAGGAATTGAAGAAATGAACAAGCACTCTGCTTGCGTAAAATGAGCAACTTGCCCCACAGTTCCCTGCAGCAGTCTACCCTCAAAATAGCCTACTATCAAGGGCAGAATCAGGATTCTGTAAAGAGGGGGTGTGGTATCAGTGATCTGTATTGAAGGGTGGTTGCATCTCTGCTCCCAGCATGAATCCCCACCTGGGGTGGGCAAACCATGATGCAAGAACAGCAATTGGAGACTTACTTTAAGTCTCTGAATCATGCAAGAATCCTGTTTTCCTACTGGCACTCTCTCTGCTACCTCTGTGCTCAGCAGCATGTCCCCTTCCCTTTCATTGCCCCCTCCTCTATCCACTGTAGCCTTTATCTCCAGCTGACCTGGAAGCAGGAGGAGGTCCAGAACTTAGCTCCAGCCAGCTTTTGTGGGGAGCCAAACTAAACCAGGAAGAGCAGCAGTGGTGGCAGCCATGTTCCCCCTCCCTAAGCCTGTTCCCAGGCAGGCACTGAACACTCAAGGCATGGAAGAAGAAGCAGCTGCCATCACTGCCACTGTTCCTGGATGAGCCCAGCTCCCATGAAGCCCAGGATAGAGCATGGCAGGAGCAGCTTTGGAGCCACCCCTCCTGGCCAGGCCAGGTCAATGGCAGACAGCAGGAACAGTGGCAGTGGTGGATAGGAGAGGAAGGAATGAGAGTGGAGACAATATTGCACTGAGCACAGAGGAGAAGGGAAGGGGAGAATATTTACCTACTTCAGGGACTTAAAGAAAGCATCACTGCTCTTACCATGGCATGGTCCAACATGGGGATATACTTATACTACTGCAATCCCTCAGGATCTGCCCTGGCCTTCCACTAATTCCAGCACTGATATCCCAAACTGCAAACTCTACAAAGTTTTATAATCCTATGGTGACCATACATCCCAGTTTGACTGGGACAGTCCTGGGTTTCAGAGGCTGGTCCTGACCAACAGTGAAAATTAAAATGAAAATCCTGGGTGTGGGGTGGGGAGATGGAATGGCATGAACTGTGAAATAGGAAGCCCTAGCAAACTGCCCTAAAATAGGTTAGCTTGATAAGGGGAATGACTATTAAAAAGAGAAGATGATTGTTAACACCTGTGAAGTAGAGAGCAATGGGTCATTAATGGGCCATTGACTCCTTTAGCTACTCAATAAACAATACCAGAGCTCTACCATGCCACCCCATCCCTGCTTCTGCCTGCAGCAGCATGGCTAACTTGAAAGATGGGGAGTTGGAGAGAGTGACATTTCACATTTTCACAGATTTCACATGACCCAGGAAAGTATAGTGAAGTTTGGGAAGTGAGTGGTGGAGGAGAAGAGAAAAGTTTATTCTGAATCCAAATATAGCCAACCCCCACTTAACACTGTTTCACTTAGTGCTATTTTGCTATAACACTCATTTAAATTGATACCTGATTCTACTTAGTGCTCAGTGAGTTTCATTATAACACTCACAGTTGCTGTCTTGGGTCATGAAAAACACTTGCAGTCACCATCCTGGATTATCAAAAACTTTTGGTTTCACTTAACGCTCGTTTTGCTTAATGCTAGGTTTTTCAGGAACCAATTAAGAGCACTAAGCAGGGGTTGCTTGTACAGAAACTATAAGCACCAAAGCTTTACACCAAATCTCCACACTACTGATGAACATAAGATTGCCATAGTGCTCCTAAAAAAAGGATGAATTTACCATCCTCTCATGAAGTTTATACAAGATATAATGGTACATTCCAATTCACTCCAATCACCAAATGGTATACTATTTCCATTTTAGAAAATGTAAAATACAAAAAGCTGGTTTTAACTAAAATAATCAAAGTGTAGTGATTTCTGGTGCATGCTTATAACTCATAATTTTATATGAACTTTTCAGAAAAATAATTAAAAAAAGGAATTAACCATCAGATTCAAAATGAATAAAGGTCTTAGAGATGGTCTGTAATTATTAATGTTGTTGTTCTTCTCGTGCCCTGTCTGTAATTGTTATGACCAGTATTTAGCAGAATTCACAGATTCATTAGAATCTGATAGGGCACTGATGTGAGTGCTTCTCCTATGGCCATTATGGCAGTCGAAACTTAATGTTGTGAGTTCTACACATCTCTTTTGTGTGAATAGAGTATCCAAAACATCCTTCTAAAAACCTAAGTACTAAAAATTTAGGTGTAGATAGGATGTTTTTGGTTACTGTACTCACCATAGATTCTTGTAAGGAAAACCAAGAGGTACTTGGTCACAAAGGACTTGCTTAGTAAGCATAGTCAGGAGATGGGATACAGTAGCTTCGAAGCAAGGCTTAGAGTAAGGAAAACTACAAGTTTTCCCCAGAAAAGGTTAGAGACTAAGACCTAACACTCTGAGAGAATCCACTCCGGCAGCTCAAAGAAGAGGGGGGCAAACAGAGCTGTAAACGTACAAATGCTATTGGCATTGGCAGTATGAATTCTTGTTGGTGTGTCCCAAAGCAAAGGTTAATACTGGCAAGAATAAATATATGCAAATTGTTCTCTAGCTTATAATTTAGATTTGGATGATGTTGCCTAGTGGACTATACAGCAGGTTTGAAATTACTAGATTCACCTAACTGTAGGGCCATAAGAGTTGATTTTGCCTGTCATCTTTCTCATGTAGATAAACAGAACTGTAGTTTATTAATAGGCATGTGCCTGTTTGTTTCATTCAGCTGGAACCATAAAATAGAGATCCTGCTTGTTTTACAAATAATTATTCTATTACTTTGCAAATTGTTGGGGGGAGGGGTGGGGGGTCTTCTGAACTTGAGAAGTGAGTACATTTCACTGCCACTCTGACTAGGTGGCTTGCATATTCTTTGGGGAACACCCAAAGTGACAGGTATGATTATATGTATATATAATATGCATGCAAGATTTTATTACCTTTAACTGCATCTTATCAAACAGTTATAACTTTATAAGGCACCTGCTAAAAGATAGTCAAGATTTCAATTTATTTCAGGAGACTTGTCCTGCTATTTTAAAACCAACAGGTCACCAGACAGGTCCTAGGCAACATTGTTAGTGCAGTATCTGTAAAAATGTTTCTTTCAGGAGGGAAAAAAAACCCCAGCTCTCCATGTTCAGTATCCTTTACATCTGCTGCTCAGCTGGAAACACTGTTAAAAGGCCATTAGAACCTTAAGGTAACAGACCTTGCAGGCTATGAAAGCCATAGAGCAATTTGCTATTTGTGTTAGGAGTATCAGCTCTAGCCACTTCCTTTTCATGGACTGAAAACAGCTTCTGTCATGAGCCGTGAAAATCAATTCCACAATAACTAGGCTAAAATGTAGCTTGAGGTATTCTACCTAGGGGATGAAGTTACACAGTAGAGCCTCCTTCTGGGCACACATGGAATTTACAGCAGATTTACAGGCAATGTTTTCCAAAGGCTCTAAGCAGCAAACTGTTCAGGTGCTATTAATAATCTTCTAACTTAGCTCACAGGAGACTGGCTCTGTGATGTGTAATATTAAAGTCTGAATTACTACTATGAATGTAGTTAGCAGTAGGAGACAATGCCAACCAGAGCGACTTCTGTAGTATGCTTGGTTTTGTTTGCCTCTTTTATGTTTAGAATTATAGTAATTGCCTGGAATGCTGTTTCTTCCAAATAACAATATATCAAAACCTTACAAGGAAATAAAGTACAGTTGTTTTACCTTGCTTTAAGCAAAAGGTCATGCTAGTGAAAGTGCATTTCACAGAGCTGGTGGTCTTAGCAACAATTTTGTTCTAAAACAAAGAGCCAGAAACAAGATGCATATTTATTAGAAAGAACTCTTAGTTTTCTGGTGTGCTTACAGGAACTCTGTAGTGTAAACTGTGAAGGAAATGAACCTTAGTTCCAATGTGGTTTAGGACATCCTTCTACACAGAACAGCATAGTATCAAGAAATTCCCCATGCTGTCACCTGCAATACATTTTAAATTCCTTGTGCACCTTGTAATGTAGTCTCCAGTTTAGCATAACTGTTCTTCTCTTAAGCACCAGCCCTAATACATAGTCCTTAGGAATGTGGATAGAAATATTAATTCTCTTATGCATATTTAAACTGCTAAAATAACTATGCTTGCTAGTCACTAGCCCAGAATGAAGGTTCCTTTTCCAGGGAGATAGCACCCATTAGCCAGGTATGAAGGGGAGCATAAAGTCATAGTTCATTGAAAATGTAATTTCATTTTGCTGGTAATATGAGTGCTGATATTTTGGCACTGTAATGGAGTTTTAAGCACCATGCCTGTTATTTCAACTGGAAACTTTAATGTAATTATACATTTTTACTTTACTAAGCAGAAAGAAAGATTAGCATGCATAGTTTTCTAACATATATCATGCAGAATAAAACAGAGATTCCTAAGTGATGCTGCAAGAATTTCAAGTCATTCAAAAGGAATGGCAGGTGGTAATTTTAAAGACAAATTACCCAGAAAAGCTTTTGTTGTTGATCACTTGTTATAAGATTTGCCGTTTGCAAGTAATTGTACATTCAGCTGAAACTGACCTTTTATGAGAGCCAAGTAGTAATATAAAT
Source organism: Alligator mississippiensis (assembly GCF_030867095.1). Taxonomy (NCBI): domain Eukaryota; kingdom Metazoa; phylum Chordata; order Crocodylia; family Alligatoridae; genus Alligator; species Alligator mississippiensis. Next base: position 369,922,475 of record NC_081824.1, read on the forward strand.
GAAATGAATATATTCTTTATTGCAGTCATATAAAAAGAATGGCCTGAGCTTTTAACACAGTGCTTGACCTCTCTGATGTGTGAACACCACCAAGTCTCTGGAACAGTATAAGGTACTATATGATGAAATAAGTACAAAACTAGCAGGAAAACATGTTAACATGTTAGCACTCAGCTTAAGGTATGTTCTTCAGTGATATAAATCTGAGTTCAGACAGGAAAAAAATGAATATAGTACAACACACTGATCAACATTATAACACTGTCACTTTCATTTCAATTTTAAATATCCCTTTTCAGGATTTATAACTCCACCAGGAAACTCCGGAAGCTAGGATTTAAAGTTCTAGATAAAAAAGTTCTGGATCAAAACTTGTAAGTATTAACACACATTTTTGTCCTTTTCAAAGACACAGTAAAAATTGCTACAAAAGCTGAAATATGTAGACTTTTAGAGCAATTTCTTCCCCCCCCAGCAATGTTAATTCCATGTGCATATTTAATTTAATGTGAGTCGCATTACACATTTCAGTTGGACTGCTAACATGTAACATAAAGCATGCACCCAAGTGATCGCAGGAAGAGGACTTAGAAGTACCTTGGCCCCATCCTGCATAGACCCATGTACTTGCTTATCCATATGTATTGTCAGCAGTCAGGGCAACTCCTAATAAAGTTAAGTAAGGAGGTGACAGTGCTGTTGTGCATCATGGTTCATGGAAATGTCCAAAGGGATCCTGAGAAGCCAGACACACATGAAAGGTTACTTTTGCCCTAAGCCTTACTCATGCCGTGGCACAATAGTAGCACAAAATGTCACACCCTTCTTTGTCTCTGTACCTAAGTTCATGCTGAACACAGGTATGTAATGCATTTCTAAGGACTTAATAATTTGCACTTAATAACTACACCAATTTCACATCAGTTACTCTCTGCTTCATGCTGTTGAGAGATATGAAGGAGATCTTTAGCCATTCATTCTCCATTTGTGTATAGTTCTAGAGCCACTTTGTTTACAGAATTCCTACGCACTGCAATGGGGGTTGCCTGTTAGACACTATTTATAAAGTTGTTTGATGCTGGATTAGCCATCAGGATTTTCTAGTGGTCTTCTGTCAACCAGTGGTCATATCTTAGTGGAATGGAAGGGAGGTTAGGGTGGAAATCATCAAGAAAGCTACAACTTCTGACACAAACTAGTATTTCAAATATATGAATGACAGTGCAACAGTTCTGTTGTTGTTGCTTTAGGAATCACAAGAACCTGGGTTTTGTTTGCTTGTTTTCTTCAATCATTGTAATGACCATTTGTCAGAAGACAATTTCAGGAGACTCCTGACCTACAAAATAATAGATATTTCATTCTGTTCTCATTTACAATAACTTCACTCTAGTGCACCTACATTGACTGAATCTCATCCTGTTCTTCATCTGCACTTGAGAATAGACTTGCCAGCTTTTGAGATAATGTTAGAACTGTGTTTCTGGGAAATACTATTTAGATACACAGTTACTCATCATCTATTCCCAAACAGTCATCCCAGTCTCCTTGGTAAGCAAGACATTTTAAAACACTGCTATCAAATGTTTTACTCTTATTTAAGGAAACAAGGAAATTGAATTAAGTAAGATTAATGATGCAGTTTAACTGGCAAAAGCATCATTCAGATACTGCCCTTATTTTTAAATACTTGGGCAATTTATTTAAATCAGAACAGTTTGAGTTAAGAACATGTTCCAACTTTAAATTGATCTTTCATTTTTTTCACTGCTTTAAGTCCGATGCTTAAAGTTATTGAAATCATGGCTTGAATTTAACAAGTATTGTCGACAGATTTCTTACTGTGACATCACTTTCATATTATATTATCTTAAAGTGAAAGACTGTAATACACTTGCATCCAACAACACCTTTCTCTATGTTCTGTCCCATGTCTCAAGTTCTGCATAATATTTATACATTATATATGACATCACTGTTTAAACCTGAAAACCGTTGTCTTTTTAATATTTTTACAGAAGGGCAGTTTTATGATACTGTTCTCAACTATGGCCGATGAAAGATATTCATTAGCAATTTTACAAGAAGAAAGGTTTTATTGAGTTATCCTTGAGTGGTCCCCAAAGCTACAGTTACCCTGCCACTAAAATCAGTGTCCATTTTGCATGAAAGAAAATCTGCATCTGAGTGTTACACATAGTGCAATTCTGTCTTCTATGGCTACACAGGGTGAATATGCTGCCAGCAAAACACTCCCAGATGAAGGGTGGGTTTTTTTGTTTGTTTGGTTTGGTTTTATTTTTTAAACTGAGGATATACTAGCAAAACCAGGGTGCAAACTTTGCAGCTCTTGAATTCAATGAGCACCTTTCCCCAGTTTTGAGGTATAGAAGACCATTTATAAACCCTGAGAGCTACTATAAAAGTTCCAATGAACAATTTAGCACCAATATAACATTGTGGAATAGAACTGTAAGGGAACATACTCAGTATAATCACATAATTATTGACTTTAACATGTGTTTCACTTGTATCAAAGTATGGTATAGAAAGCCAGCTTCATAATCCAAACATATAGTACAACATTAGGAACACTATGAACTCTCCCAACAGCAATTTTTAATAATAAAGAAAGGGATTAGAGAGGGTAGTATTAACACAAGTATATAAGATCTTGCAATCTAGCAACTGATTTTAAGTTGGAGTCCTCCATGTCTGGCACCTGACTTATTTGAGTGTCATTATAGAGAATAAATCTCCAGCTTGCAAGAAAAGATTTTATAGTCCCAGTTAGAAAAGGCGGCTTAAAAAAGCACACTACCACCACCAAAGAATGTGCCCTGATGTTAAAACCCTGAAATAACACATCATAATGTGTGCTGTCTACTTTCCCATCCAATTATGTAGCAATGAGCACAAAATCCCCTTGAAAACAAAGCATTTACTCAAATATATGACTTTGAAACTTCCATAAAATCTGCTCCATTTTAACAGATTGAAGTTATCCATCATAGTCATGAATTGTTTTCCTAACCAGCTTCTTACAATTCACATATGTTGACAAAGGTGAGCAGAGAGGGGGAACAACAGCCAATAACATTAAAATCCTTATGCTGGACAATGTACTGAAATGCTCATGATAACTGGACCTGGTCGCAAAACAGGCAGCTTTCTGTTAATGCAGGGATACCCTACCTAAGGCTTTATTATAAAATAATTCAGCAGGACATGCACAAGAGGGGGAAAAAAAAGCAGATGCAGTGGAAATCCATATAACCATAATCTCCCAGTAGCTAAGCACATCATACGTTTACAAGCAAGCTGCCTCAAAGTATCACATGAACCAGTGCCAGCGTAATCATTAAGGAAAACAAACAGCACTCAAAAAGTCAAGAAGCTCAGAAAAACTAACTCATTTTCACATGCATCTGCTTCATTTTCACCAAAAAAACCCCAAGAGGGACATCTATACTGAATCTTAAGAGACAGGTGAAAAGCCATCTAAATGTCATGATGATCAGTTTAGGTTTTTAGCCATTGAGGAGGTTCCAATCCTATTGTCCAAAAAATTGTAAGCAGCCCGATTTACAGTGAAGAGTGTCACCGTGAAGTGTGAAGAGCCTTTCAGCACCCCCTGTCCCCTTTGTGGGGTATCATTTCAAAGAAAGAAAAAAAAAGAAGATCAGGGAACAGAGAGCAACAAGTGTCTTCCCCAAAGCACTGAGAAGTTTGAAAAACCATTGATTTCTTTGGGTTTGTTTAAACGGTGGCAGGACACAGATGGCCCTATATGTCCCCTTGAGAACACAAGGGAGGAGAAGTAGCGGAGCAATTCAGAGACCCAGCACTTTTGCTCAGCAAGTCAATCAAAATAAATAAATAAATAAATAAATAAAATAGAGAGCGAGCGAGCCAGAAGAGAGGCCTTTGCAATTGCCACTAGCACAGCGACCCCACTCCCTTCATGTCTCCTGCCCATTCTCCAAAACGATGCCAACGGGCTGGATGTAGAGGTTGGGCGATCGCCCCCAGGTGCCTGCCTGCACCCCCAAGGGAAGGTGGGGGGGAGCATCCCGGCTCGGGCACTGCCATGGCGGGCACTGCTGGAGATTTTGAAGCTGGGGATACAGGCCAGAGAGTCCGCAGGCAGGAAGCCCCGGGGTGGGGGCACGGCGGCGGGGCGCAGCGGGCGGGCGAGGGCGAGGCAGGCGGCCGGGGGCGCAACATCCTCGGCCCGGCCCCGCTGCCCGGAGCGGCGGAGGAGGCGGCAGGGGGAAACCTGTTGGTGCCTCCGGCCCAGCCCTAGGCGACCTCCCAGTAGAGGCTGGCTGGGCGGCGGGGGATCCTTGCTACGGGCTGAGCGCTTGCAGGGATGCTCAGCCGCAGTCCGAGCTGCGATGCTACAGAGTTGGGGAGGGGGTGGCGGGTGTCCACCGGCTTCCCAGGTTTTAATAAAGCGCTGCCAACTCTGGGAAGTTGTGTCTGCCGGCGATCGCAGCCCCTGCCGCGGCTCTCTCGCTCTCTTTCTGCAAACTTATGTGTGCCCCTTCCCTCCAGGCCTGGACGACACCAGCCAAGCCCCACACCGGGACGACTGGCCGCCCGCTGCCCGGCCCGGGGCACGAGGGGAGCGGAGCCCGGGGCTGAGCGCCGCCCTCCCGCGCCCGCCGCCCTCCCGGCTCCCCCGCTCCGGCCGCGGGGCTCACCTGCGATCTCCTGGTAGGGGATGTTGCCGAGGCTAAAGCCCTTGGCCCCGTACGCCTGCCTCACCTCGGCGCAGCTGCGAGCCTTGCCGTCGGCCCCGGCCGCGAGTGACAGCAGCAGCAGGAGCAGCAGCAGCAGCAGCCCGGCGGCAGCGCAGAGCCGGGGAGACATGGTGCGCCAGGCAAATCCGAGCTCAGTAAATCCCGGGGCTTTCTGCCCCCTCCGCCTCGCCTCGAGGTGAGATCCGACCCCCCCGCCCCGGGGGCTGGGACAGGGAGACCCCCCGGGCTGCCGAGGCAAACTTTTCCGAGCCCCCCTCCCTGCCCTCCCCAGGCGCGCAGTGGCGGGTGCTGCCGAGCCCTCGCCCCCCGGCGTGTCTTCGCCGCCCCGGGCCGAGGCAGCGGCCGGCGGGAGGATCCGGGCTCAGCTCTGCCCGCCCGCGCCGGGCTGGATGGAGGTGGCAGGCGCTGCCTCTTGCCTGGCTCTGTGGGGCTGGACTGGCTAATGTATCCGCGTGTGTGCGCGCGCGCCTGGCTCCGTGTGTGTGTGTGTGTGTGTGTGTGTGTGGGGCGGGCTGGGGAGTGGATCTACGTGTTGTATTCCGGGGGAACCTCTGCCTCGCACAGAGCTGCAAGAGCAGCCTCCTGGAATAGGAAGGGAGCAATCCTGGACACAGACACAGCGAGGGGGAGGGAGGGCGGGGAGGGGGGAGAGGCACACACAGCAGCGTGACACACACACACACACGGACGTGCTACATGCACACACACAACGTGCTCTACACACAGAGAGAAACGTGCCACACACACACACAGAAGCCTGCTACACACACGCACAGTAACGTGCCTCACACACACACACACAGAGAAATGTGCTACACACACTGACACAACGTGCTCTATATACACAGAAAGGTGCTACACACACACACACACACACACACACACACAGAGGGAGAGAGAAAGGTGCTCCACATTGCACAGCCCAGAGACAGAAGCCGAGCAGAAAGAAAACCTGGAGCAGATCCCTCTCCACGGGAGAGGGGAAGAGGACACCGTTACAGCAGAGCTCACTCCTTATCGCAGAGCCACTTGATCCCAGCACCCCAGCCCCTCCCCAAGAGTACTAATTACCAAGGATCCTGCTTTTCTCCAATAAAAAAATCCCCAATTTTCAGTTTTAAAAAGTAACCAAAATCCACATCTTTCTGTGATTAAAATCAAACACTAATCTATCTATCTATCTATCTATCTATCTATCTATCTATCTATCTATCTATCTATCTATCATATTGTTTTATTTTAATCACAGGAATAATATATATAAAAGAATATATATATATGTATGTGTATATATATAATATATATAAATTGTATATCTATATATTAGTGGTGTTTGATTTTAATCACAGAAAAATGTGGATTTGGGGTTAGTTTTTTAAATCTGAAAATTGGGGATTTTTTTTTTAAATCAGAGAAAACCAGAATCCCTGCTAATCACCAGCTGCTAACCCCACCAAACTAGGTAGGAGGCACTGGACATCAAATAGCATAAAGGCAGCCCACTCATTCCCTAATCTAAATGTTGCAGGGTTGTTGGTTATAGCCCATAATGTTGCCCACTTAGTATAAATGTTGACATGTTACAACCTGGATACCCAGTATATAAATGTTACAACCTGGATACCTAGTATTAATGTTGACATCTTTGGATTTACACCAAGGTTGGATCTGGTCAGATGCAACTAGGCTTAAAAAACACAAAGCATCAATTGCAGGATTGCGGTGTGGGCGCCACTCCACTCTCTTTACGCCTTGTTACACTTTTGACTGTGAGCTACACAAATGTTGATCCATGTTAGTGCTAGCCTGGAGTTTGGAGCAGTTGCACCCTTAATCTAGAACAGCAGTTCCCAAACTCCAACAAATTGTGCACCACCAATTTAAAACAATACAATCTTAAGTACCACCAGCAATTTTTTCAGTTAAACCTTAAGTGCCACCAGCAAATTTTTGTCATATAAAGTAATTATAATAAATCTTTTAATGCATACCTCTGACAGGTTGGCTGCATACCACTGGTGGTACCCATACCACAGATTGGGAGCCACTGGTCTAGACACCTTCCCCCACCTGCACTGCTGTGACTTACCACTAGAGGCCTGGTGAGCAGGGACAGGACTGGGAGGTATAGCTGTGAGTTGCCACTAGAGGGCTGGTGAGCCAGGGCAGGCTTCTGTCCCCACTCTACTGGCAGAGGTGTGAGAGATTATGGGACATTGAAGGACTTCAACCTGGGCAGCACATCTATGGAGAGCGGCCACACCTTAATGGAATAGGAATGGCTAGTGAGGATCAGAGTGGCGTAACTTTGAACTGTATAAAGATCGCTTAAAATAACTATAAGGCCTTAATGTGTGAACAAACCAGGAATTAAGAGCTCCAGGAGCTGCCCCAAATTACTGTGTAACAAGACCCTTAGTCTTGCAGCCATGTGCATGGGGTCTGAATTTGACCCCTGGTTGGGGTTTTGGTCACACATCACACATGGTTAATGGAAACCTGAGACCAAGACAAGCCTAGAGCCTTCCTCTGTGCTAACGGGTAGAGAGAACCCCTTGCATAAAAACCCAGGCTGAGGAGGACAAGGACACCTGTGGATTCCCTTAGCCTGGGACCTGAGCACAGAAGATAGAGTCCTGCATCCACAAAGAAGCAATTGTAGAAAGCTGGAACTGGGGATGAGGCAGAGAAAGAGTCCTTTGACAGGCAAGTCTAAAAAGAAAAAAAATCCTCTACAATTAAGAAGAATGTTGTACTACCAACTATACCAACATGTGCACAGAGCACTCCACTCCACACTACAGAAGAGGAAGAGACTGAATCATCTATCTTTGTCCCTCTCTAAGACAACGGAGAACTATAGGGAGAATTTCCTCCTTTTACAAACCAACACTTTACACAGATCTAGAGAACACTTTCCCGGGTCAAAAATATTTAATATGGACCAACTTCATATTGTCTTTCTTTCTTTCAAATCTTAGCTTCCACATTTTATTATGGGCAAAAGATACATATCCTATGGAAATGGTCCCACAAAGTTCAAATGAAAAATGACACCATTTGGTCAGAGGCAAAAGTCATGATAGAATCATAAATTTTTACCACAATTATCCCTCAGTTTTATCAATTCCCTTCCAGATTACTTCATATCTCCTGTATAGGATGGTTAAATTGCAAGAACATCTTGAGCTTTGCAACTTCTCCCACAACATAATATTCTTCTAAACTTCAAAGCACAAAAAAAGTGATCTGACTCAACCTCAGAGAGGCAGATGAGAAAATCACAGTAAAATTGTTTAAAATGCTGGAATGCTGGAAAACATTAGAAAAATGCCAGTGACGATTTGAAGCAGGATTTTTTTGGCAGATATTAAATTTGCTGAAATGTAAAGATTCATGCTTTTCACAAATTCAAATCAAAATGTTTTTGCCAGGGAAGCTAAAATCAGGAGTTGATTTACAAAGCTGGTTATGGAAGAGGTCTAGAAGGAGAGATTGAAGGAACCTTGCTTTCAAATACTGTAGCTAAGTGATCAGAGCACTCCCTTTGGAGCACGGAGACCTGGATTCAAATTCCTGCCCTAAACTGTGGAACAACTGAGTCAGAGTGAACCTAAGCTTTGATCTACCTCCTTGGTTAGTACCTTAACTTCTAAACTCCAAAGTACTTTGAATATAGCAGTCAGAGAAATGATGTTTCACTTGAAATACAATAAACTAATGTGGCTAACCAGTAGGGGTGTGTGAAGTGGATTGTATTTGATTCAGTTTCGGATTTGGCCTGATTCAGGGGACAGTGATTTGATTTGCTGATTTGGATTGCTGTCCCCATTCAGTTCGGCCAAATCTGAATCTGAAGATTCAATTCTGATTTGGAGAATCAGTAATTCAGCCATAGATTCAGCTTTATATGTTTTTTCTACATGCCTCGAGATACCAGGTGCAGCTCGAGAATGCTGAGATGGTGGGGCAGATGGAGCATCCCACAGAAGCATGGGGGGGTGGGGGGCCACAACCCTGGCTTGGTGATCGGCCACAAGGGGATACTGGGTACCCCCGCGACCCAGGAGGCACCAGTCGCCAAACTGGGGGGTGGGAGGGGTCCCCTGTGCACTCCCTGGCGAACCCAGAAATGTACTGGAAGTGCTTCTGGTCCACTTCTGGGTCCACTGCCTAGCACACTGGGTACCCCCTCGCACTCCTGTGGGACACTCCATCTGTCCCACCATCTCAGTGTTCACGAGCAGCCTGGTACCTCAAGGTATGTAGAAAAATATAAAGCTGTGTCTATGACCGAATCGTCAAATCTCTCTGAATCTCTCCAAATTGAATTGGAGGCTTCCAATTCGATTTGGAGAGATTAATGGGTCTCCTGATTCGATTTGGATTTGGAGATTCAGCCACCGAATTGGGACAAATCTCCGCCATATAGAATCAGTGACCAAAGCTTTGCACAGTCCTACTAACTACCTCTCTCTCATAATTAGACAGTAATTAAAACAGCAGGAGTGGCTCTCCAGCCCATAACTGTTTGGGACACTCATTGGGAATGTGGAACAGATACAGTCTAGTCAATACCTGAGTAATAATTGAATTGATACAGAGCAGAACAATGGACACATCTACATGAGATACTTTGAGCGCAGTAGATTAATTCTACTACCGGCAAAACGAGTGCTAATGTGCTAAGGCACAGTAGATTTAGTCTACTGTGCATTAACATCACAAAAAACCATTTGTTTGAGCTATAGTGCAGTGGCACCGATTATGGCGTGTTAAGTTAGTACCTCTCGCTACAGATACTAAACTTAATGTACATTTAGATGTGCCTAGTGTCACTAAAAGAGATTGTAGGCTAGTCATCTTGCCCCACATATGCCAGGTATTGACAATATACTTTTACCAGTATAAGTGATTGGAAACCAGTCCATATTCATAACAGGGATTCGGCACAAAAAATCGGTCTATACCATAACAAAATAGAAGTTCAGCACACACAGACTGCTTTGAAAATGGCATAAACTGATCTAAGATTTGCCTCTACAACTCAATGCTTATTATGGTCTTTCCCCCACCCAAAATATTATAAAGAACAAATGAAAATTGTTCATTCATTTTAAGGACATACTGTTCGCAATAATCAGCTCTTTTCCTACCCCTGTACAAAAATGTGTAGACTTAGTTTTTTATATAAATTGTTTATAAAGACTTCTATATAAAATAGGTAAAGCTGTTTAAATCAAATCATAATACAATGTGATACCAGAGCAGAAAGGCAACCAATTTTCATTTCTCCAGTCATGTGAACCCTGCCCCCCACATGGATAGGCCAATTTTATGGTGTGTAACAAATGAGTCACAGGGCCACTGAACAATAAAGAAAAAAGAAATATTGAACAACTACTTCATTTGTTGAGCACTATTCATCTTGAACTCTGAATGATTAAGAGACTAATGGAAAAAATAATGTGATCATCAATTTAGAATTGTATAATCAAAGGGGCAGAGTTAAGGTTGTGCAGGCAGTCTTCACTTTGCCATTTTCTGATTTAAATATTTCACTTTGCAAATATACCTTAGATAAATAATGCTATGCTGAAATGTACTTATGTCATGCACATTTTGAGTTGTTGATGCTAGACATTTGGGGATACTGTTACTGCACTCACAGTCATTAAAGGTATTACATGGGCCATAGCACCCTTTGGGTGTTGTTTTTAATTTAAATACATATTAAGGGCCTTTAAAGCAGGAGTGTCCACACATAGGGCAGTAGTAAACACATGCTAAGGGCCCTCTGAGCCACTCAGAGATTACCAAAGGATTATCTCTAACTGGTTTAGGCAGCTCATGTTGCGGTCACGTGCAACTGCTCCACAGGCCCAAAACTAGTTCAGAGCAGTCCTCCAGCATCTCAGAAGGCATCCAAGCCACTCTATCTTCCCCCACAGGGACAGCAGTGGCGCACGTAAGTAAGAATCCCCCAGAGGTTTAAAAAAAAAGCGCCCTTCACAGACCAGCTCCTGCCAGGTGTGTGTGTGTGTGTGTGGGGGGGGTGATCCCTGCTGCTCTCCACTTTCCCATGCTGCATGGGGGGCTCTGCCACGAGCTCCCAGAGGCCCTGATGGCTGCTGCAGCTGCTGGTGAGTGTGGGGCTTTTTGTTTTTTTGAAGTTCTGGGACCAGGAGGGGCAGCCATTGATGGAGCTGGGAGAGTGAGCAGGGGTCAGGGGATGCTCTGTGGGGCTGGGGGAGTAGGCATGGGATAGGGCATGGCAGGGGTCCCCCCATGGTCCCCTGCCCCCTCCTCCAGCCCCTACTTTACTGGCACAGAGCCCAGGTCCAGCTTCCTGCGGCGGTGAGCAGGGGCTGCCCGAATCTCTGAATCTCCAAATCTTCTCCGAATCTTTTCCAAATCCATTAGGAGGCTTTGAATTGATTTGGACCTTTTAATTGGTCTCCCAATCCACTTAAGATTTGGAGATTCGGCTCCCAAATCAGGTCGAATTTCCTCTGAATCAAATCAGCAACCGAAGCTTTGCACAGCCCTAATACTTACGTAAGTTATGATGTCTTAAGGCAACCTATCCACAGAACACTTTTTACAGCACTTCACCACTAGGGGACATGTGAACTAGTAATACCTTTTTCACATTGAGCAGAAAGATACCCTTGTATGAAGTGTACTAGATCTGTGGATGCACAGCCCATACATACATGCTACTTAGATGGCTATTTAGTTGCTCCTGATTTTCCTAAAGTATAAAATAAGTTATGCTGGTGTAGGACTGTAAATAATGTTTCTAGTCAACAATTATACAAATGAAAAGATGGGTTATGATATACAATAGTCTATTCTCTGTGGTTCCTTTTTTCCTATTATCAGTTGCCTAAAATGGGAGTTCACATTCAGATTCATTTCACATAGCCACATTGTTCTTAGATGAGCAGCTTTAGGGCAGAGGATTTCCTCTGATGAGACACTCACAGGACTAAGAGGGAACAGTGCTGCAGATGTGTTGTGATGCTGCTCTGATGCACTGTAATTACAGTGCGTCAGATCAGACTGAATTAATCGAGTCTGCTGGAGCGTGGTAATTACTGCACTCCAGCCATCTTCAACATCTCACGTATCAGTGTCACCAAAATGGCAGCAAGGGTGCTTGAACTAAAGTTTGTTCTATGAGCTTTAGCTCAAGCACCCCGACCACCATTTTTAAGTGTGGGGATAGTGATACATGAGATGTGTCTGCTCTTTAATTAGAGTGGCTCTTGAAGCTGCTCTAATTAAAGCACTGCCCCTTTCTTGCCCTCAGAGCACATATAAAAGTGCCCAGCATGCTTAAGCCATGAAATCCTGGAAATGTCCTAGAGATCTGTTTCTTGGTGAAGGTGATGTTGTACAGGAACAGTGATGTTTGTACAGAAATTCTCCAGGAAGGAATTGCCTATGTGCAGCTAGTGTCCTCTTTTATTCCAGGAAACCACATGTAGTCTAAATACGCAAATTACATTAAGAAAACATGTTAGTTTTAGTTTCTGCTTCAGTAGCAAACTGACCTGCAAAGCCCAGGAAATGGGTATTGTTTTGAAAATGGGAAATTTTATTAATTTGACAAATCCATTAACCAGCCTCTAATTAATTTCAAAAGAAAAAAAAAATGGAGTAATTCTGTATCTGGCAGCATGAACAAGCTCTCTCTATCTAGGTTTGACATTGTGCCAATCATCTGCTTACCTCTGAATAATGCAAGGTGTGATCACAAGATGACCTTTCTTTATGACGAGGAGGCTAGGTTTGGTTATTTTTTATTATATGATTATTCAACTAATGCTAAAGTAGAAGCTGGTTTTTGTATTTCTCCAAGTTCATGGTCATGCTGTTCTCTCCCAGAAGCAACCCCTGGACAGCTGCTGAGAAAGTTTTGTTCCTAATATATGTATATCTTGCTTTTTTAAGATGATAGTTCTGTTTTCCAATAGGAAGTAACTGCTATGGAAGTCATGATCACATAGGATGAAATGTTTCTCAGGTAACAAAATGGAAGCTTACAGCCAGATGGTTTGTAGAATCAGGCCCAAGAAAACAGATAGCGAAATCTAAAATACAATAAGCTGCATCAAGCTTTTCCCTCCTCTGTTTCCTTTTCAGAGACAGAGGGTGACATTTGCTTCTATAATCTAAGATGCCATATGATGAGTTACACGTTAGATGGAAGGTTATTTACAACACATTCATAAAAAAAGAAGAAAAAAAGAGTTTATAACTGGGAGTCAGTGGTGCAATGTTAATTATATGCAGTAGTAGTTGTTTAGTATTACTCAAAAACTGCAAGATATGCCAGTGTGGTGGAACAGGAGCATTACAAATTTTGTTTTAGTAATCCATCTTATAAGATGTTTTGAGAAACAAAATTTAAAGATCTACAACTGTGAATTATAGATATAATTGCAGACACTGCTGGAAGTGTTGAAAGTGTCCAAACGCAGCTGAAATTGTCATTGGCAGTGTTCAAACAGTGCACAGCTCACTGAGCTTAGCCATACACCTTCTTTGGGTTGTACTAACCAACAAATCAGCCAGGATGTGAGCAAAGAATTAATTACAAGTGGCGGTAATGGGTGTGTTGGGAGGCTGTTTAATTGGTTAGTTTATTTAGCATTTCATAATGCAACAATTCTCATGGAAATTTTTGTTGAACTACACTATAAGAAAAACGTTTATTTTTTTTTTTTTTTCCCGAGAAGCAGATTTTGAAGAGGGAAGCAGATTTATATGGACCCATTTTTCAGGAGACAATGGGCATGTTTACACATGCTATTAATGTGCAGCAATAAACTCTAGTGCATACTGTGCCAGAGTTAGTTGCTCCCAGGGACCACTTTTGAACATACACCTGGGACTGCAGCATGTTGAACCAGATTGGAGCTGCCCTGGCTAGCAGGGAGCCTTGGAGTTCAGCCTGCCAGCCTGGGGCTGTTTCGACCTGGCTCAATGTGTTGCAGAGGGGCTGGCTGGAGCATGAGGGTGCTCCAGCGCAGTGCTAGCCAGAAGGCAGCCCCTGCACTAAAGCACCCTTTTGCCCCAGCCAGGCGGGCCAGTGACTACACGTGTACTGCTGCACACTAAAAAATTCTGCCATAGGATAAATACAAGTACTAACCTGTGGTGGAGTTTATTAGTTTACTGTAGCCTAATTGGGCTGCATGTATAGATGCTGAGATTTTTACTGCAGAACCCATCAGGCAGCTCCACAGTAAACTTGTGGAGATGTTTACTGCAGAACTCATTAGGCATCTCCACTTGTGTAGAAGCACCCACTATGACTCGCATTAAAAAGAATAAATTTCTGAAATCCTCTGAACCCAAAAATGCAAATCCACAGTCAAATTCTGTTCTTATGTGCAACCCAAAGTCCAATGCATTTATAAAATGTTTGACAATTTTGGGTAAAATTCTACAAAAGAAATATTTAAAATTCAGGCAGCCTGACCAATGAACACTGAAGATACCATATGCATATTTAATATCAGATTTGCTTTATTTTTTCTTCATCTGTTTTCTGCCCCCCTGTTTCCTAGTGCCCTATTCAGATAGATGTTAGAAAATGAATGTGTTGTCATACAGGACCTCCATGAATAATACATTCAGAATATTTTTGCATAGGGAAAAATATGTAGCAAACATAGAACATGCATTATTATGAATATGCAGTACCATACATAATCTGCCATGCTAGTCATTTTAATTATTTTCTAATCAAAGAATATTATTTTAAAGATACCTACAAACAAGTATGAATTTAGTTTTATCCTTATTTTCCATGTTACCTTATGAGCACTATCATTTCAAAAGCTGGGACAATTGGGGATGGGGGATATAAGAAAGTAAAGACAAATATTAATTAACTCTCAAATACCTTCTATATTGTGGCAAAGATAAATGCAAATGACAAAAAGTTTTATTTTAAACACACATATATTAAAAAAAGTGTTATTGGCAAGATTGTGTTAGTTGAAAAAAAATCAGCATATCATAGGTTCTACATGGAAGGACTAGTTTATATAAGTTTTGAGTCTCGGCAATGAGAAATTGAAAGGTGTGCCATTTACCAAAAAAATTACATTTACGTCTTTATCTTACATTCACAAAAAGGTGAAGTAAGTGGTACACAAATATAAAAAATGTGGATATTTGTTTTGTACAAAAATACTTTCTAACGTAAGTAGTAAAAGCTATGAGTGCAAGGCCTACAGTTTTAAAATTATAATTGCCTGGCAATGTGTTTAAAAGTATATGTTTTTTTCCTTGAGAAAGATCATCAAAGGGCTTAATATATTTTGTAAATTACTGCTATAATGATTCCATTTACAAAGGATGTAATTTGCTAGTCTATTTTCATAATGAATGGGAGCCTAATGAATCATACAGGCTTATGTATTCAGCAGGAATATAGGACATCTTAGAATTGAGCTGGAATATGCATTATGATAATATTTTGGATTTTACTGAGAAATAGATTTTGTTTTATTTTCTTAGCATGCTCTCCTTGTCAGATTTTCTTTATCATACACATATGTCTTCATCATCTTTACCGGAGTAAACCATGCCAGAAGAGGACTCTTGGGTCAAGGAGACAACACAGGGCAGGAAGAAGACATCCATCCCAAATATACCTGTCTGGAGGTTATAAGGGCAAAAGGGGAGCATTGGTACTTGTTGAGAGAGAAAGGCCAGGGTAGGCAAGGAGCCTCTGGTGGACAATAAAGAAAGATGCTCTTGTGATGACTGTAGCTATAATTCTGCTCTTGTACTGGACATGTAATTGAAAGACTACTGTCTTCCCATCCCTCTGTGTGATGGGCAGGGATCCTGGTTTTCTTCAATAAAAATAATTCCCTAATTTTCAGATTAAAATAAGTAACCCAAAATTCACATTTTTCTCTGATTAAAATCAAACACCGCTAAATCTATAGATATATATTAGTGGTGTTTCATTTTAATCACAGAAAATTCCACATATTTCAATAATTTAATGAAGCACTACTAATACACACACACACACACACATATGTGTTTAAAATGAAATAACACTATCTATCTATCTATCTATCTATCTATCTATCTATCTATCTATCTATCTATCTATCTATCTATCTATCTATCTAATCAGAATATCAAGCATCTCTCACTCTTTAATCTCCTGCCTCAGCCTGTCCCCATCACCAGGAATCCTGGTTTTCTCTGATTAAAAAAGAATTCCCAATTTTCAGATTTAAAAAAGTAACCCAAAATCCATTCCAAATCCACATTTTTCCACGAATAAAATGAAACACTGCTAATATATATATATTAGGGGAGTTTCATTTTAATCATACAAAAATGTATATCTATCAGTTGTGTTTCATTTTAATCGTGGAAAAATGTGGATTTTGGGTTACTTTTTTTCATCTAAAAATTGGGGATTTTTTTAATCAGAAAAAATCAGGATACCTGGTGATGGAGATAGGGTGAGGCAGGAGATTTAAGAGTGAGAGAGACTGGACATTCTGATTTTGTCCCATAGAGGCCTTGGGGCTCATTGGTTGTTGTTTTCTTTAATCTAAAATATAAATGAAAAGGAAAACAAATCCTTATCCCTTTGGGTCTGGAGGTCCCTTAAGGGTCTGAATTCACTACATTCGAATCTCCAGTAGGATTCTCTGCAACACCTTCATCAGCTAATGAGCAGGGATCCATTCACAAACTCTACTCCTCTAGTTTTGCACAGATCTACATTGCAATTGTTTTCCTTGCATATATTTTGCAAACAAGGAAGAATATAAGAGTTTTCTATGCTGGGAAAGATGACTGGTAAGTCACATCCACTGTTTTGCTTCTAAAAGTCCCTACACTTGATGCTTCAAAGGAAGGTAAAACCCCTTCACAATCCCCCTGGCTTATTATGCAGTGGTATTCATGGGAGAATTCCTTTTTGACCCTCGTTAGCAATTAGCTTGTGCCTTGACTCAGAGTGATTCATATCCCTTGAAACCACTTTGATACAGAATAGCATAACTGCAAAGGTTTTATTACTATTCATATAAAATCCTTAATCCTTTACTGAAGTTTGCTATATTGTTTGTCTCAGTGCTCTTAAGGATACTAAATTCCACAGGTTTTATGGCAGGAAAAGCCTCTCCTCTGAAGGAGAACACTATATGCAAAGCCGCTCCTCTCCTTTATCCTTTTTCTCTCTCCACTTGTTCAGCCAGATTCTTTTTAGTTACAGCCTTTTGCCTACATTGTATCCAATGATCTCCATGCATTCTAGCAAAGTTTTGGGTCTTGGGCACTGGTCCCCGCATCTAGAGGAGACTGTACAAGATTCTCCATGAAAAGTTTATGTCATCTCCATGAGTGGTCCCCTCTTGTTGGCATTGCTGAAGGAGTGTTTTCTTAATTACATTCTTTGCTTACAAGAATTTTCCAGATTAGACACTCCTACAGAAGATGTGCTGTCCTTATTAAAGTACTCACTAATTTAGTCTTTTAGTGTCAACTAAATTTCCCTGTTCTGAGATTTAGCATCCTGTAATTCCCAGCTCTACCCTTACCCCTTAGTAAAGATAAGCATTGTATTCAAAAACCCTCCAACCCTATGATATAGTTCTTGATTTTTAATGAAATATTTCATATTTTTCTAATAGTTCATCTCCTTATTTCTAAGATCAACAATCTATTGGTCAAAGACATTTGTTTCAGTTCTTCTCACTACACCTTTCTCCAAAACACTTCAGTGTTTTTTCCTTTATAATATTTTTAACTCTAGGCAGGAACAGTATCATTAGTCATTTTACTAGTAGAACTTTTTTTCAAAAGCAGCAAACCCCTTAACCAGGAACAGAGATCCTGGACATTTACTTGCAGAAGGAGAAGACATCAATTTGGTGGAGAGTTCTTTGTTTTGGCTGGTGCTTCCAAGGAGAGATGGGAGCTAACCAAGAAAACAGCATGGTGATGCCAAAGAGGGAACTAATGGGAACAGAGCACAAAAAGAAATGAGGCCAACTTGTTGGATTCTCTCACCTTTCAATTCATTTGTTCACTTCATTCATGATACCTCCCCTGGCTGAAGATGACCTTCTAGGCTAATAAGTTGTCTTACTTTGCCTGGAAGCAATTCTCAAATTCTCCAACCCACAAGGCTTTATTAAAAGTACCCTCTTATATATTCCTCTGCTGCTGACATTTACAAAAAAGCAATGAAACATTTCTGCTCCCTTTTCCAAAGGGGTTAAAAATATTCGTCCATTATAGAGGGGAGTAACTAAGTGGCGAAATAACCATCCCAAGTTCACAGGTATCACAATAAAAAAATAAAACAAAACAGTAGCCTGCCTTCCAAACCTCTTTGTTCCAACCACAATGCTATATTCTTTCTAATATGCTGGATGCTAAGTAGACCAAAAGGTAGGATCAAAGTGCTGGAACAAGAGTGACAGTCCAGTAACATACGTGCATGTGTAGGATCTAGCAATCCACCTGCTTCTACAATGTGATGTGTTGCCTAGTGAAACTCTATGAGATTATGACTTCGTAACCACGTTGTAACACAAAATGGCATATGGCCAGCAGCCTCAGGCAACCTTTATAAAAGGTTATTTTTCTACCCTGACAAGCTGCAGATAAAAGAATAAAGCATTTGAATTATTTGATAAGGGGCCTGAGGATGACCCCTTTATAAACAGAATAGACCATCCCCAGTGCCTCCCTAGTTCTGAGTACAGCAGGACAGAACAAAGACAGCAGTGACTAGAACAAGGCTCCTAAGGGGACCCCATTCATTCCTCCTGTGTTGAGATGCCTGGGTATAGGATGGGTCTCGATTCTGTTGAAAAAATATAAGAAACATAATTATTATTTTGTAATGCTGTGAAGTCCAATGTGCATTATACATGTAAGAAGGGACCTATTTTTATAGGTGTTCATGCTGTTACTAGTAACAAACTTGTACCTTAGTGAGGAGTCAATATATGAAACACTGAATATTGTGGCTTTTTGAAAATCTTGCCCAAAGAATGGATCACTTCTCCTTTTCTCTAAGTACAGGCCATGTTTTTAAGATACTGAAAAATGTCTAATTCCATAGGAGCAATTTGATCTCTACAAAACAAAGGACAGTATCCCAGTTTGCTATAAAATGGAAACTCTCCTTAGAACATTTAAGAAAATAATGAATAATGGAATCAATTCTGTTCTGTGTCACTTTTAGACACTGAAGTAGGAGAAGCAAAATTTGTCCCAGTGTTTTCTTTTTGGCTACACTTACCCCACCAGCCATCACCTTCACATTCACTAATAAAAATAAATGTTTCAACAGTCATTTGCATGTTTTCATTTGTCTGGCACATGTTTCCATGTGCCTGTCAACCACAGGAATAAAAGCATTTAAAAAATGCTTAATTTTTTTCCTTCCTTTCAATGCTTTACTAAGAAGTGCCTTTTAGTCCAGTGGTGCTTACAGTTTTTGGCTATATGGGCTGGTGAATGGTATTGGGCTGGTCTGCAGGCCAGACCAGGTCCTATGCTGCTGCCATGTGTCAAGATTGGGCTCCCACGTACTACACTGCCCCCACATGCTCCCCGCATGCTGGGATCAGGCCCTGCACTGCTCTATGTGCCAAATCTAACACACCAGGCCACAGGCCAGAGCTGTCCACATAGATTTGTGATTTAGTGTAATTATTAGGAATGTCCGTAATTTGATTGTATTTGCCCAATTAATTCAGATAACTCTTTCTTATAGAGAGATTAATATACATATTCATAAGATTACATTTTACATATGTGATTGGATTATCAGACGTTCTTTTGCCTGGCATTGGTAGCTTTGCTTCTGTAGAATTCATCTCCAGCCCAAGATTGACTAACACAACATCTAAACTCTTCATTCATTTATTATTAAGGATTCTGGCTAAAAGCCATGCTCCCCAAAACAACCATAATATAAATTTAAGTAAAAATAACAGAAATACAAATATAACAATAAAATGGAGCCAGCCCTTATAAAAGCATATGTAAAGTCTGTTTTGACTTTTCCTTCAGCCTCCTGGTTCATAAAGCTCACCAAGAAGTTTAAGAAGGGTGAATATGTGACATATTTGTTTGATTTTAATTGTATTTATGTGTTTAACACAGATTATGGAGGAAAGATTAATTAAAAGCATAGAAGTAGATAGAAATGAACACAGACTGTTCTCAGTGGTAGCAGATAACAGAACAAAGAGCAATGGAAGTTTAGGTTAGAAATTATGAATGGCTTTCTACTAGGAGGGTTAATAAAGCACTGGAACAGGTTACCCAGAGAGGTTGTGGAATCTCCATCCTTAGAGGTTTTTAAGACCCAGGTAGACAAAGCCTTGGCTGGGATGATGTATTTGGGGCTGGTTCTGCTTTGAGCAGGGGATTGGACTAGATGACCTCCTGAGGTCCTTCCAACCCTCATTTATATGATTCTATGATTCTATAAATAGAATACAATATGGGTTGGCATACAAAAGTAGACTGCTAGCCTAACCTGGTATTTTCTTTGATGAGATAACTGATTACCTAGACAAGGGATTACAGTAGAACTAATGTAGTTGGGCTTCCATAAAGCATGCTATAAGAACTAAAAGGTAAAAAGGCACTACTACAAGAACTAAAAGGTAAAATGACAATAACTGTGGAAAAAATAAGTATTGGATTGGTAAGAGGTTACTAGAGGTGTTCGTCAGAGATCATCCTTGGGATCAGTGCTGTTTCATATTTTCATTAATGTTCTGAGCATCAAAAGTAAATTTTGATAATAGCCAAAGTGGGAAAGACTGTTCATGGGGAGGAGAATTAGAATATCATACAGAAAGAATAGGATGACCTTTAAGTCTGTGGTAATAGAAGAGGAATGAAATCCATGAACAATTAAGAATTTCTGCTGTAAACTATGAACTGTGCAGCTGGAAATGATAGAGGAGACAAGAGACATGGCCATATTAGTCAACCACAGTATATGAGATCATCTTAAATTGTGTTAGATGAGATATTTCCAAAGAACTCGGCATGTTTAGCTGAGCCAAATGATGGCTAAAGGGATACAGTTCTTCCTATAAAAATACATAGAGGTCTAGGATAAAGGGAGAAGGCTCATTAAAGCAATTCGGTATAAACTGGCCAGATAGGCCAATTAAGCTATCTAATTAGGCTAGATATCAGGAGACAGTTTCTAAGCATAAGACAAGTAAGTTTCTTGAACAAGTGCAAGCAAGGACAAACACAAAGGCTTATCTGCTCCCCAGATTACCCACCCCACCACACATTTAGTTGAAAGATAACTGATTCATCTCTGCCCAACTGGCCCTAAAAGACCACTTACCTATGACAAAAAGAAATAAACTTACAACAAAGAAATAATTACTCTGTCATTACTATGATATCTTTGAATCGCTTGTCTTAGATATTCTCCATACTATACTGTCCTCTGAAGTCTAGGTCACAGTATTTATTTAAAAGGCTCTTCTAATGCAATCCAATTTGTTGAAGATAGCCTCTGTTTCTGGTAACAGTAGGAAATAAAATGACTTGTCCTTGGCTACCCATCACTGCAGTCCAAAAAAGCATCTTTTCTTCTTCCCCTAGAGGTGAGGATATTTCTTAGAGTTCTGTTCACTTATCCTTGCATATTCTGTTCAAGGATTTTATTTTCATACAAGTTAAAAACAGTATACATTCTTTTCAGAAAACTTAATGACAAAAGCTTTGCTGCTTCATATCTGCAAACTATCAACAAATCTGAATGCCATTTGAATATTAAACCAATTCTGTCCTTGAAGAAGTGTAAGGATTCTGTAAGTGTAGAGTCTTACAGAATAGATTATTCAAGTTTTAATGCAAAGTACATGAAAGGGACAAGTGAATAGAAATCCTGACTAAGAGTGCACACTTGTGACCACCTGCAATCGTTGCATCATTCATGCAGCTCATTTGTGCCAATTTGGAATCTGTGACTCTGTGCAGATAGGCATTTTGAAACATGTTTACCAAGTATTTTTTTAAAAGGTGCTTATGTACACACATTGGCTGGTTCTTTGATTTACACAATATATTTTGTTATACTCAGATAAATCTAGGAAACAAAAGTGTTTCCCCCACAGAACAATAGATGGGAATTTTCTTTTTTAATGCTAAGAAAGATTTGTTTTTAAACTTACTGGTTAATGCTAAGATATTGAATTAATAGTGCAAAAATGTTTAGAGAAAATTATCTTTTCCCTCAAGAATTTTGTGCTGAAGCTGCTAGTTTAAATTTATCACTGATAAATTGTTTTTGGAAAGGAACAACATCTTATCATAGATTTATGGAATAGCAGACTTATTTATTGTACCTTTATCGTACTTGGTCAACACTTTAAAGAGATAAGAAAATATTGGGTCAGTTCCCTGGCCATGAAAAGTAATGGAGACATTCTTTGATTTGAAAGGAGATTTGAATGATACTTTCTTCTTTTAATGTGATGGTTTAGGCTTCCAAAACCATTGTACACAATGGAGACCAGTGAGGGCTTTAAACTTGTTGGTAAGTGTGCCACAAATTAGACCTGCACCCTCTCCAGTGCCACTGCAGCCTCCTTCCCCTACCCAATCTGTTACTCTGCTTTTTGCTCCCAGCCCTTTGCTTTCTTTCTGACCTGCTGCTCAGTTTTCTGCTTCCTTGCCAGTGCTCCCTGCCCAATTTGCTGCTTTGCTTTCTGTCATATCTGTTGTTGTGCTGCCTGTAATCTCCGTGCTTTGCCATGTGCCACGCACAGAGGTTGCCCATAATAGTTGTAGCATCCATGCTGCAGGTTGTCCAGCCCAATGTGAATTATAAATAGAACACCCACGCCATATATGCACAAGCTTACACTTTGTGTTATGAACCAATTTCTGACGTTTGTTAAAGGGAACGGCTAGTAAATTAATGGTTAACAAAAGAGGTGTAGAACTGATTTTATTTCCTGTGTCCCAGATACCCTACAACAGAAAATATGAGGGAGCATAAACAGGACAAGATCTAAAGATATCTTCTACAAGCCTCTGTACATCCACCAACCAACACCCTTGGACATTCCTCTGGCACTAATGGATCCTAAAAAATAAGTAGTCCAGATAGGGGCTAGTTCAGGTCCAGATGTTGGTGCACAATAACATTGAAATTCCCTTTTTGTGAAACTAGAACAACACAGATAAATCTGTGCATCTGATCTGTGAGATCTGATGCATAAAAGATCTCTGAAGAGAAAGATGATATCATTAGCTTGAAAGATTAAGAAAACATCATATTAGACTCATATACTTCAGTTTCTCCAGGCTCTTAATTGTTTAGCTGAAAGGATCTCCAAAAGGACCATTTGAGTAGTTCTAGGCTCAGCATGGGACAGTTGCAACAGGCAGCCTTCTTCCTATACCTGGTCCTGTCCCAGCCTTCCTGGTATCTCCCACAGCCCAAGAGCTGAGAGAATTCACTATGCTAGAGGAGGGAAGGGCAGGGGGAAGGGTACCACTGCACTACCACCATCCTCTGCATCCACCCATGACAGAAGCCAGCTTGTAGATGGCCTATATGATGTTCAAAATACACAACTGATTTATTCCACTCCTTTACTTCTTTAGTAAGTAACTGATTTACTTTCCACACCCTGCCACATGATTTATGGTATACAATTTTACCCAGGAAAAAACTGTATACTGCACATGCACAGTTCCCTGTTTTTCTTTACGGAAAAAAAAAAACAACCTAAATAATAATAATCCAGCAGAAATACTATTCCTCAGTAGAAACTACTTTCACACAAGGAAATTTAGGGAAGGTAATACTGACAGTCATATTTGTAATTAAGTTAAAATGTGAGAGAACAGGAAATGTCCATTTTGCAGGGGGAGAAGGGGTAAAACTGTTTTGAACAATGATTCATGAAGGGAAAAAAGAAAAGTGAAGGTACATTCTACATCAGCAGAGTTTGGAAAGATGGATAAATATTTCTTTCTTAACTAAACCCTTTGCAAAAAAGCAAGGTGAGAAGTACTATGTTAAATAACAACAAAAAGGCATTTTCTTTTGATTCAAGTGACTACAGTTAACATCCTTGTAGTAAAAACGTTACTTTAATAAATTCATTGCTGGATTATGTTTTTATCACCTTATTCTTTCTATGAACTCTGAGCAGAAAACATTCTGTGGGCGGTAGAATAATATCATGTGAATCATAGCATACATTTCCAGATGGTGGCAAAGGACAGTGCTATAATGGCAAATATTTACCTGTTTTTAAAACACCCATCAAAATTAAATTATATTTCAGTTTTAT
This sequence comes from Alligator mississippiensis, assembly GCF_030867095.1. Taxonomy (NCBI): domain Eukaryota; kingdom Metazoa; phylum Chordata; order Crocodylia; family Alligatoridae; genus Alligator; species Alligator mississippiensis. Next base: position 369,946,605 of record NC_081824.1, read on the forward strand.
TCCTTAAAAAGGAAGCTAAAATATGCTGCATATGAATATGTTAGTATTGGAGTGTTCTAAATCCAAATTTAAACTTTAAAGTTAGGCCTCCTCTTTGCAGTACACTTCAGCAAGGCTGCTATAATACTTGACTATTATTTTCTTGGTTTTTATCAATGCTTCATTTCCCCAGCTCCTCCCAGAGACAAATCTGCTCTGGAAGGCAGAAAAATGTTATTAAAAGCATAATGTAATATTCTAGCCACTGAAAATATCATTGTGCCCATTTCATGATAAAAATATAAAAAGTGAGCTCTACCTGCTTGGATTTACCAGTTTGCTTTCACTACATATTTTATAACTAGGTACTTAACAATTTTTCTATAAAGAACAAAATATAGATTTTTAATGTTAAAATAGAGCTTTATTATCTTTATGCAGAATCTGGGTACCACACATTGTAGATATTTGCTATCTCTAAAATGTCATATAGTTTATACAAGTCCTATAAGATGCTGTGTTACAATGCTTGGCTCACCCTACTTTAAATACTTTGGCAATTGGGTAACTTCTGTCACTTCCTTTGGCCATAAGCCTCATCTTCCAGATTTTTCTCTGATAATGAGGATGTTTTTGAAGTTTCTGACTTAAGAAAGAAAACTTGACTTGAGGCTGGGTTGTTTTTTATTATTATTAGTTCTTCTCTTTCCTTTTTAAATCTGCTCTTCATTGATTCCAGCTATCACTGCTGGCACTTTTTATAATAGTAGTGGAAAAAGTCAGGGTTAGTAATCAGACTTTGCTCGAAAGGCGGGTGAAGGAACTGAGGAATGGCTAGCTCCAGAGGTTGCTTTGGTATAGCACGTTGGCCTTTCATGCAAGGAGGAGACACTTGTCAGTTTAGCGTGGAGAAGCAATTTTTTTCTGCACAAGGCCAGTTTCTTCCTTTTCTGGACTTAGAGCCAGTAGCATTAGAAGTTAAAAACCTTCATGAAAAAGCAGGAGTGTCCTGAAATACTGAAGTCTTGTTTGTTGATTGTAACTAACCTAGAGAAAGACTTCAAATTTGTGAGGTGGGGGGCTCCATGCATCAATTTTTTTCAGCTTCTGTTTTTTGGAACAAGAAGGGAAAGAAAGTAGATTCAACTGAGTTCTTGTATTTTGCCTGGCAAGTTCCAACTCCAGTGGGAAACAGTTTCTTTATAGTTACCCTAGGATGGCTATATTCACTTTGTTATATCCACTTTCCAAGACAGTGGAGGATTTGAGTTTCTTGCTAGATGCTGGTGTAGTCTGATGCCCTGTTCTCCTGCATGGGTCTCCAAATGCCAACCCATTAACTTGGCTTGGTAAAACACTATTATTTCCCCACTATACCAAAGCCTTTGGTTCCTTTCCATTGTCTTTTGCAAAGCAGGAACTAACCCCAGAAAATAATGGGGCACTCAGATATAACAGCAGTGCTCCTATCTTGATTAGTAAACGGAACAATTCAGAAATCCATAGAGGGAGTTGAGATTCAGGCCCAAAGGTATTAAAATGAACTAGGCCTCCCTGGTACTTATTTAACACAGGTGGAGTCCAAGTCAGGCCTTGTTTTCAGACTTTAGAATAAGAACAGGGTACCTCTTACTCCTTCAGTATCACTGAGGTGCAAATGGTACACCCCAGTCTCTGTAGTAGTACAAGGTAATGTTAAGGACTTCGTTGGCATACAAGAGTGATAGTGATGAAGATAAAAAGTCACAGAGATAGTCTTGTTAATTGTGCAGGAGAACAGTTAAGGGCTGAAGCTGATGATGAAGAGTAGTGAAAGGATGGGTAAGTAAGCAAGGCATGAGTGTCAGATGCTACCTTAGGTGTGCCAGAATAGAGTGGGAGTCACCTCCCCTCTTGCCATAGAATTACAGAATAATAGAAAAAGTAGGACTGGAAGGGACCTCCAGAGGTTGTTCAGACCAACCCCCTGCCTGAGGCAGGGTCATTCCTATCCAGGCCATCCTATACAAGACCATTGTCTAAATGACTGTTAGTAAAGCTACGTGGTCAGCCCTGATACGACCACAAGACAACAACCTGAACTACTAAAGATAAAGCAGGGAGACAATGGTGGCCAATGCACTGCTACTGTAAAGGTTGGTAAAATATGCTTAAGAGATCCAAGAAATAGAGCCATGCACCCTACTACAGAGGAAGGCAAAACTCCCACAGTCCATAATAAACTGATCATATGGTAAAATTCTTTCCTGACCCTAAATATAGCAATTGGTCTGACCCCATGTGGAGGGTCAAGATGCTCTAGCAAGGAATTTCCAGTTTTAAGTTCTAGAAGAAGCAATGACACTTCCCAGTCAAAATCCCCAGCCTTGGCTTCAGCCAACACCCAATGCTTCAGGGGAAGATAGAAAAAAAATTCTTGGCCTTGTGTGGCAATCATCAATGACTAGAAGCAAGGTAAATACCAATAGTAGAACATAGGCAATGGCATAGGCTGGGGATCAACTGGCTAAGTAGCAGTTATAGATGAAAGGACCCAGGGGTTACAGTGGACAATAAGCTGAATATGAGTCAACAGTGTGCCCTTGTTGCCAAGAAGGCTAATGGCATACTGGGCTAGGAAGGTGGCCAGCAGACTGAGGGGAGTAATTATTTCCCTCTATTCAGCATTGGTGAGGCCACTTCTGGAATATTGTGTCCAGCTTTGAGCCCCCCACTACAGAAAGGATGCAGACAAATTGGAGAAAGTCCAGCAGAGGGCAATGAAAATGCCTAGGGGCTGGAGCTCATTCTAAGGAGAGGCTGAGGGAACTCGGCTTATTTAGTCTGGAGAAGAGAGGACTGAGGGGGGATTTAATAGCAGCCTTCAACTACCTGAAGCAGGGTTCGAAAGAGGATGGAGCTAGACTGTTCTCAGTGGTGGCAGAAAACTAGACAGTCTGTTCTAATGCCTCGTTGTTCTAACAGTGAAACGTTTTTCCTGATATCTAATCTAAACCTATTATGGTGTAACTTCAAGCCATTGCTCTGAATCCTGATCTCTGCAGCAAGAAAGGAAAGGTGTTCTCCCTCTTCTTTATGGAATCTTTTCAGATATTTGAAAACTGGTATCACGTCTACTCCTCCACAAGTTGAACATGCCCATTTCCTTCAACTTCTGTTTGTGTGATTTGTGTTCCAAGCTTTTTAACATTTTGTTCACCCACCTCCAGACCTTGTCTAAATTTTCTGCATTCTTTTAAAAGTGTTGATCCCCAAAATGCACACACTACTCTAGACAAGGACTAACCAGTGCTGTGTAGAGGCACTATCATCTCCCATATCTTGCACCTAAAGCTGTAGTGTGACAAAAAGCACTAAGTCTCGAGTTTCTTTTGAACAGAGGTAAGTTTATTGAATCTATAGATACCTCTCTTAAACAAAACCCTCATCAAATACCCACTCACCCACACACACACACGCACACACACACACGCATGCACGCACACACACATATTCATACATCATCAGATCATGCTGTCTTCAATCGATGGCCAGTTGAATGGAGGTTCAGCTGCTTGATATTAGGAGAGGGTCACCAGCATATCTCTCCAAGGCTCAGTCTGTTTCTAGTTCTTGTTTTGATGGAAAAGGGCGCTGCTGTGAAGAGAATACATCCAAGGCAAATTTTCAGTTTTGCTCGTCTCATGGCACTTTAGTGAAAAATGATGCATCCAAGAGTTTCACTTCCAGCTTCTGTTCCTGTGCCACTGCCATTACTGCTGATTTTCCCTTCTCTGCTGTTGGAGTCTCTGGAGCAAGAGCTGAAGTCTCTGCAAAGAAGGCAAAGTACCTCATTCCATGCACACACATCTCCAGTATAGAAGGACCGGTGCAACGTCTTCTTCTACTTTATTGACCTGTGGTTAGGAAGAGAGGGAATTTGATACCTCTGCCTAGAAGCCCAAACACTGTGATTGTTTAAAAGGAACTGCTGACTAAGGTTGTGTGAAATTTCGCCGGTTGTTTCATTTCAGTCCGGTTTCAACTCATTTTGAGCTTGAAACAGTGAAACTGAAACAAAAATGAAAGGCTTCAAAACAGCTTTGAAACAAAATGAGGGCAGTCGAAATGTTTCAAATTTTTTTTAAAATTTCAAGCTTCAAAGCTGGCCTTGCTTGCAGCTAAAGAGAAACTAAGGAGAGGGAGGGGGAAGAGGGAAGAAGAACTGCTCTGATATTGACTGTGTAGCTGGCCAGTGACTGTGATCCTTCCCTGAGTTCCCTTCCAATCCCAGTGCTCTGGGGGAGGAATGGAAAAAACAGCATAAAAAGCACTGTTTGAACTGAGCTTTCTCTGTGCCTTCACACTTACAAGTGACACAAATTTTGTAATGAAAAGTTTGAGGTGCAGTTTCCCAGAAACCCCTGTACCTATCTCCTTGAAACTTGGCAGGCTTCATGACCTCAGAAGCAGCTACCATCTCTGTATGTTTCATCTAAATCAGGAAAGAAATTACAAAGTTATAGGCAGTTTTATTCTTCCCCATTATAACCTATGGGTGAAACGTCGAAACAGTGTTGAAACAGCAAAACAGTTTTGACAAAACAAAATGGAACAGTGCTTTCAAAACAAAACAAAATTCGAAAAAAAGTGCTGCTCCATCAAAATGGTGAAACGGAAGTCTAAACGCACAGCCCTACTGCTGACCTCTGCTTCCAGCCCATCTTCAGCCAAAATGGAAACTTAGCCAGTCCTGAGTGAAGTAAGGATTTTTGTTTTTTTTTTAACCAGGCACCAGGTTGGTTCTGTGCCAATTAGGTGCTACCAAGATAATATAATTCTGATAGGGAGTTTATAGAATGTGGCAGCAAGCATATCTTGCTTCTAGTTGGAATAGACCCAAGTTGTACCCTTAACTCAGAGTAAGAGGACTGGTATGTTTATAGCTCAGTTTGAAAAAATGATGCAGACCCAGCAAGTGTAACCTGATCAATCTGTGTGCTCTCTTCCTTCTCTGGGTAAAGGAAAGGTAACTATTACCCAGACATGAAATTGCCTTCTCATTGGGGTAGCAAATGAAATATGGAGCTTCCTTCAACAGACTTCTTAGGTCTCACTTCTCATTGCCAAATAAAGAAAGCATGCAGCATTTCTGGTGTCTTAAAGCTCTGCTACCAGAGTAGCTTCTGGATGAGCCTATGATAGGGTTCATCATCCCTGGCTTCTGGTGGGACCCTTAGGATGCACTAGATCAGGGGTACTCAACCTCCAGCCTACAGGCCAGATGTGGCCTTTGGCACGATGCCATTGAACCCACAGAGCCTCCTGTGGGCTTGGAAATTTGGCAGTGAGGGGAGCAGTGGCAAGTTGATTTCTGGACACAATCCCAGCATGAGGGGGTGGGAAGGAAGAATTCTCAGGACATTATCAAGAAATAAGTTTCCAAGATTTTTCTACTGGCAATATTTTAAAAGGGCAAGTGAGATACTCTGGGTAAACATGGGCTATTTAGCCTGACATTAGTTTGGTTAAAATCATGAAATGGCTGTTTAGGGTGAAAAAAATCATGAAATAATTAAAAGATGGAAGTATAATTATTACCAAACAATGTATTGTAAATAAGCGTCATCATCTTTTTGATAAGGTTATAAAATGTTGTTGATAAAAATAACCATATCTACATAGATAGATAGATATTAGTGGTGTTTCATTTTAATCACACAAAAAATGTGTATTTGGGGTTATTTTTTTAATCTGAAAATTGGAGATTTTTTATCACAGAAAACAAGGATCCCTGGTAACCATCCAAAGGGGTCCTGCAGGGATGCACAGTTGGCCCATTGTTATTCAATATTATCAAGTATCTCAAAGCAAATTTACAAATGAAACAAAAATTCGTGGAGTGATAAAAAATATGGCACAAGATACTTGTATAAATAAAATAACTAGGACCACTCATCTGAATTACATCTCCTGTAGTATAGCCAGATACCTCATCATGTATTTAGGGCATATTTACAGGCTGAGACAGAGTTTTGGAAGGCAGAGACCAGGGCTGTCCCTAAGGTGGGGGTGGGGGGGCATGAATCAGGGTCACCATACCAGGCCCCACACTTTATGACACCCCACAGAGCTGGGCAGAGCGGCTGCAGCAACTCTGCACCACCACTGCTGGGTTCGCGTCCAGCTGCTCCCTACCCTGCCCCCCTCCCCAGCCGCCGCCACTGCCCATGGTTGTGGCAGCTTCTTCAGGTCCAGGGTGTACAAGATCAGGGCGGGGCCCCACATGGGCTGATTTTCCCCAGGCCCCACACCCTGATCAGGTTGGCTCTGGCAGAGACACTGAAAAGGACTTTAGAATAATGATAACCAATTTATTTAGACATGAACTCATAGATTCAAGCTTGCTATTAAGAAGACAAATGCAATCTTCAGTTGTATAGCACAGGAAACATCAAGTAAGTAGTTTTGCATACAGCATCAATGAGATTATATTACTAGAATAACATGTTCAGTTCTGGTGTCCAAAGCTCTAAAAACATCTATAGAATGATCCAAGATCTGTAAAACCTGCTTATAATGAGAAATCTGTGCAGCTGCATTTATTCACAACATATTTGATCCCAGTATGCAAGCCACTACAAACCACCTCTTCCCCAAGTATAGTAAGGGAAAAGAAGATTCTTTGATTGAATAGGCAAAGATACAGGTGCTGTTAGGAGTGGCACTTGCAAATCAAGGGAAGTGATTCTTCCACACTATTCAGCATTAGTGAGGCCTCACTTGGAGTCCTGTGTCCAGTTTTGGGCTCCATACTTCAAGAAATATGTGGACAGATTGGGAAGAGTCCAGTGCAGAGTGACAAAAAAAGAGTAGGTGACTGGGAAGCAAGATTAATGAGTAGGGATTCTATATATATATACACACACTTATATGGCATTTCATTATATATAGATATAATATATATATAATGAAATGCCATATAAGTGTCATATATTAGTGGCACTAATATATATATATTAGTGATATTTCATTTTAATCACAGAAAAAATGTGGATTTTGGGTTCCTTTTTTAATCTGAAAATTGGGGATTTTTTTTTTAAATCAGAGAAAACCAGGATCCCTGCTTATGAGGAAAAGTTGAAGGAAATATGGCTATTTAGTCTGGAGAAGAAAAGACCGAGAGGGGATTTGATAACCATCTTCAAGTAATTCAATGGTGATTGAAGTGGGGATGAAGATGGGTTTTTCTTTGTTGCTATAGGGGACAGGACTAGGAGCAAGGGCTTCCAGGTGCAGCAGAGGAAATTTAGGTTAGAAATTAGAGGGACTTTTATGACCATGAGGCTGGTTAAGCATTGGAACAGGTCATCTAGAGAAGCTGTGGAATCTCCATCCTTGCAAATTTTCAAGAGCGGGTTGAACAGACAGCCTGCTTTGAATGTGGGGCTGGACTAGATTACTTGCTGTTCCAGCCCTACTTACCTATAATCCTATGATCCTAAAGTCGAACAGAATTTTTTTTCAGTGAGATTAATTAGCTATTGGAGATGTACCTAAGGATGTGGTAGATTCTCCTTCACATTAAATCTTTCCACTAAGATTAGTTATATTATTAAAAACTGTGCTTTAGCTCAAACAAGAAGCAGCAAACTCATTACAGTGATTACTGAACGAGATTCTTCATTCTAATTTATACAGTAGGGCAAGATGAATGGATGGTCTCTTATGGTCTTTAAAATCTATGAATAAGCTCCTCTTCCTAGAGTTACATTTGGACACTGCTTTGATTCTGCAGCTGGGACAGAAATGGCTGCCAAGCTATTAGGTGTTCTTAGACATAGAAAGTATAAGTCAGTTACATTGATTTGATCTACAAAATTCCATGTGCTTCTGTTCTCACCCTTCCTAACTTATATACCACCTGGCATCTTAGGTCCCCTGGGTAGTAAAAGTAATAGTCTCTAGATTTAAACATCTGTGACTGGGGACAGGGTGTTCTGAGAAGAGAGCTCTGGAGGATTGCTCCACATGCTGATTCAACACAGCATGAATCTTTTGACTGTTACAATATGTCCAATAGTACTAACCTCCAGTCTGTCCTCACCCTTTGTAAATGAAAGGGAGAAAGGTTTATTTTGGGAAATGTTCTTTTTCCCATTGCCTTTTAAAAGAGACAACTTTGTATGTGTTTTATCACATTGTGTGCAAGTGCATCCTAGATAGAGCCTAATGGATAGAGACATTAAAAAAGCCTGAGGTGGAATCGATCCAAGTTATGTGTTTCTTTTGTAAGTGGCATAGTTTAGATCGGTAGTGAACAGAACTCTGGCCTCCTGGTGAGGGTGGCAAATCTTAGACCAGGTACTGCCATTTTTAAATCAGTCTATGTATACCAAACTTCTGTTCTGTTCTAAGTATAGACCAGTTTCCTATTACTTACACCGGTAAAAGCATAATGTCTGCACCTGGCCCTAATAAAGTCTGTAATAAATGTCCCTTGGACTGTCACCTCTTTTGTACGTGGAACCTATATAATTAGCCAAATGTGAACACACACATTGTTTACCTGTTAAGTGATTGAGAATATCAGAAAATAGAATACATTCTAGTCCTTTATAGCACAGATTCACTTGGTTTTCAGATGAATCAGCCCATGGAGTATGGCAGGCATTTTCAACCTTTTTTGGTCAGTGTATCCCCAGAAGCCAATCAATGAGTGGAAGTGGGGGTCGGGGAGGGGGCTCAGGGGGGGTCCCCGCACGCCTGTGGCAGCAAAACTGGAAGCACTGGCAGCAACGGTGGCATGCAGCAGCTGCGAAAACTGAAGTGCCAGTGGCACGTGGTGGCAAAATCAATGCCTAGTACTGGCAGTCCCAGCCCCCACTTGCCTGCGCCACTACCATGTATCCCTTCGGGCCTTCCCAAGTACCCCAGGGGTACATTTACCCCCAGTTGACAACCCCTGGAGTATAGGCTCTGGGGAACAGAAATCAGGAGTTGTCCAACTTTCAAAATAATCTAACATTATTAAAAATGAATAAGAATGATTCCGATTATATCTAATATTCCAAATCCACTCTTTTATCATGCTGTCCAATATTGTTTCCAAGTACTCTCCTACATACCTGTCTGTGTTCATTTATTGCCTCTGGCTGGGTACTTAGATTGTTAAATTCTTTGGGACTTGCACCTCTTTCTTTTGTGTTTTCAAAATTCCTAGCCCAATAGGTCCTGATTCAGGACTAGGGCTTGTAGTTACTAAAATAATACAAAATATAGTATCATCCACAACATTTAACATGAGTTGGCAGAATAAAGCTCTGGAGACAAAAACAAATGACATTCTAATACACTGGCAGTGAAGGCAAAGCCTAACAAGAATAGCATCCTGGCTGTAAAACGTGAAACCAAGTATACGTATTTGACAAATATAAAGACAAGCTATTCATTTATCCAAGCAATGAATCACCAATTCTTCTCAAAGTAATCTGAAATGATGAAATTTTAAGGCAGCTGCACATTCAGTTTTCAATCACTTGTAAAGGGGTAGTAAGAGAAAATGACAATTTACTGCACGGTACATGTAATAAAGTGCATCAGTCGCATATCACATAACATAAAAGAGCAAAGCCCTAATAAAAAGCGAATTAATACACTGGCACAAATAGAAACAAAAATCAAATTAATTCCTTTACATCTATGTAATTCTTGTATCCTTGACTGTATTGTGGGGTTATGAAGACTCACTTTCCTGATGCAGAAGAATACACTGTGGATTAAGTTAGACTTGAAGGATTTAAAAGATATAACCAGATTCCTCTTCAACACTTCCTTTTCACTAATGCCTCAGAATTGGTTTAATAAATGAGACATACATATTAATATTCGTCAGTGCTGTTTAATTAAATGACCTTGATAAAAGTAGGTGAATTTAGAAATTAGTTTAATTAACAGAAGTTTAATATCAACTAGTTTCTTCAGATAAATTACCATACTGACCATTCAAGTTGATTTTGCTAATGGAGCAGCATGTTGAAAAAAAGGCTTAGTATAACACAGAGCTCTGGAATAATTTCCTAATTTTCCCAAAACCCCTTTAGCAAATTGCATATCTTAAAATGAAATTCCATTTAGCATTCACACAACAGCATTCAAGCAGTACAGAAACTTTCAGTTTATCTGTGACCTACTTGCATAATGCAAATTCTACAAATATATAGGATTTGTGGTTTGAGAAATACCAAGGGCTTTTATTTTCAAAAGGTCAGATAAAAATTTGGGAACCTTAGTGTTATGCTTTCCATACTCATAGAGCATGTATGTTCTTTAATCCATAATAAATCATTTATCAAGCAAAACACCAAAATAAGTTAAAAAAGGCACAAGATTTCTACACTAACTAACATGTAGCTGTTCTCTTTTCCAAACTGGCTGCTGCCCAGCATATAACAGACCCTGAGAAATGTAAAGGTATAGTCTACAAAAAAGAGAGAACTGGTTAGTTATATTGTTACAAATCTGGTGTATGCCTAATTTGCATACAAAGGCACATTTACATAGCTAAATGACACACCACATGTAGAAATACTCAATTAATGTGTGCAATCAACATAACTGAGCAAGAAATTAGAAACATTAATAAGTACTTGACCTATAAAAGAAAAAACAGGCCTAAAGACACTTACACAAAATTGACCAAGATAGTGGAGTTTTTTTTTTTAATTTTTAAAATGGTCACTTATTATACATATGTCATAAACTTATGTTAAAGATTATTTTCTCATATCTTGAACAATCAGATTTCATAAAGCTCCATTAGCCTTTTCTCACTTACTTTGCAATCTTTTTCAATTAAATGAAATTTAATTTTTAAATTAAATGAAATTGCATAACTAAAGTGCAAACACATAATAGCATACAAACAATTTAAAAAATGCAAGTTTAGTACAATGAATTTAGTCATTACTGCTGCATTAAATCTTGACTATCTAATGAGTCTCCCATCAGAGAACACTAATATTTAATTCTGTATTTGATTACATTGTCCTTGGTCTGTTCCTGAAGGCGTTTAAGATATATGGGAAAAGGCTCCTAGAACCATCTCCCAAGCATCTTCTCCTAGAACACATGTACAACACATTCAAGAATATTGAGTAATCATCCCACCCATTCCTGGAAGCGCTAAGAATCTTTAATGCTATGCACATTAGAAATATCAAATCCTAACCCATGCATTCCTGGAAGCATTAGGAACACCAAATACTACGTACTTCCCAGGTTCATGTGCAAGTTCTTGAAAATGGCTGCACCATTTCAATAATGGGCTATTAGAGATCAGAGATTAAGGAGGTTGAAGCTATCTCATTCTTATTGCTATTTTTGAGAGATGCTGCTTTGCATTACCTGATGCAAGATTATAGCTGAATGCAAACAAGCATGCATAACATTCATAAAACTCTATTTTAGTTGGGAAGTATAGCCTATAGGCTATTGTTGGGGTAGCAGATGACTGAAAGTGGCAAAATTAAGGAAGGATAAAGGGTGGAAGGGTACAGTTGTACCTACCCCTAGCTGTGTGACATGCAAAGTGAACTCTTTTTGCTCATCAGCTTGTTGCCAGAGCCACCACTTTCCTCAGCTGTGGAGCCCAGGGGGTGAATGCCACTGCCTCTTGCCCCTGCTATTTTTCTCATGCCACAGAATACAGTTGGGGGGCATAGGTTCAGGGAAAATGGTAGTGGTATTCACCCCATTGGCTGTGGAGCCATGTAAACATTGCCATTTTGGCAGAAGCCTGCACCAACAAGCTGGTAAACTCATTGAGGTCCTTGCACATATGTTGCACATCTGAAGAAGTTGCACCACTCTTCTGGATCTACTCAGAGGTGTTGCCAAACACAGCATACATAAATCATGAATCAGGCCCAAATCATTCCTAGGATTAGCTTTAAAAATGCTAACACTTTAAAAAAATTATATCTATCTATCTTGGCTGTGCTTCCTCCTTCTTCAGGTTTTGTGAAACGCTTCCGTTGCAGTCATATATCTCCTTTTTGTAATAAAGGCTGAAACTTTGGAAAAGAACTTCACATACAGGAAGTAGATGTGGCAGACCTCTGAAGATACTAACATGTAGCATTTTAGAAATGATGAGTCCTAGGGTGACACATAAATGTCAAAACATATCTCGCTGCATTGTTTTAAAGGGCATTCTTTTAAAAATGCCAGTTTTAAAAAACATTTCAAAATGCTTAGCCCACCTCTGTCCTTAAGCTTTTCACTAGAATGAGCACTATATTAGCAATGAGACTGAACATGAAGGCTAATACATCTGATTGTTACATTTGAATGCAAATAAACAATAACAGGTGGGCTAGGCTGGGAACTTACTGGCTTATTGTTAAGTCAGAGAAAAGCATGATTTTTAGTAATACCAGGGAAAGTTAAGTAGGCTGCTTTCAGTTGTGTTCTGTAGGCACAGTGAACTCACCAGCTTGTCAGCGCAGGCTCCTGCTGACGCAAATGCTCTCTTGGAGCTCTGGAGGCCAGGATTTGAATGCCACTGCTGCTCACCTTGCTTTTCCCCTAAATTTAGCATGGGAGGGGGAAAGGGAGATGGCAAACGGCAGTGACATTTACCCCCTAGGTTCTAGAGCTGTGTCAAAGTAGTGGCACCAACAGCAGACAAGTGGCAGTGGTGGCACCAACACCACACTGAGAAGCTGGTGAGCTCAGAAAGCCTATTGATAGGGGTCTACCCAACTCAGAAACAGCTGGCCAATTTTGTAGGCAGATCAAGGCTGCCATTTTGGAGGGCTTATTGAACTGGGTCTTCTCCCATGCCTCTGATTGGCTGAGGAGCTCTGGTGGCCCCACCCTCTGCCACTGATTGGCCTCTGGATGTCCATTAGGGCTGTGTGAAATTTCGTTGTTTCATTTTGAAGCTGTTTCGACCCGTTTCAAGCTTGAAACAGAGACATTGAAATGAAACAAAAAGCTTCAAAATAGTTTTGAAATGAATGAAGGCACTCAAAACATTTTTAAAGTTTCAAAACTTTTCGAGTTTCAAAGCAGCCTGGTGCTGGGAGGTGGGGGAGAGCCAGGGCTGCATGATGAGTGGCTCTGCCAGCCCCACGGAGCTCAGCCCAGCAGCTGGAGGCAGAGAGCAGCTCTGGCTCTCCCCCGCCTCCCACCACTGGACTGCACTCTGAGTGGCTCTGCCAGCTCTACGGAGTTCAGCCTGGTGACAGGAGGTGGATTGTAGCCCTGGCTCTCCCCCACCTCTCATCACCAGGCTGAGCTCCATGGAGCTGGTGGAGTTGCTTGGAGCAGAGCCTTGGTTCTCTCCTGCCTCTTGCCACTGGGCTGCACTCTGAGCAGCTCCGCCAGCCCCACGGAGTTGAGCCTGGTGACAGATCTGGGGGCCTGCCAGGAGGGCTGTGGGGCTGTGCCAAACTCCTCCCAGGTATGCAGGCCCCTGGATCTGCATGCCAGATGACTGGAGGCTGCTGCTGCTGTCTGGGACTGGCAGCAGCAGCAATCTTCCTGTCACTGAGTGTGGGCTGCACCCAGCACTGGTTCCAGGTGTCAGTGGCAGCCTGTCATCTCACACATAGATCTGGGGGCCTACACCCCTGGGAGGAGTCTGGCACAGCCCCACAGCCCTCCCAGGGGTGCAGGTCCCTGGATATGCGTATTGGATGACAGGAAGCTGCTGCTGCTGGCAAGTGCAATGAGTTTTACTTTGAAAAGTTTGAGGTTCAGTTTCCCAGAAACCTCTGCACCTATCTCCTTGAAACTTTGCAGGTTTCATGCCCTCAGAAGGGGCTACCATCTCTGCAATTTGCATCTGATTGAGGCAAGAACTGACAATGTTTTAGGCATTTTCATGATTCCCCATTAAAGCTTATAGGCAAAATGTGGAAAAGGGTTGAAAAAGCAAAACAGTTTCAGCAAAACAGAACAGTGCTTCGTAATGAAAGAAAATGATGAAACAAAACACTGTCCCTTCAAAACAGTGAAATGGATGTCAAAATGAAACAGTGCTGTTTCACACAGCCCTACCGTCCATCATATGGCCACTGATTGGTGGAGAGGGGTAATGCTTCATGACAAGGAGCCTTCTCAGCCAATTAGTGAGAAGGGGCAAGGGAGGTAGCCATGTTTCCTGCTTGCTTTTGTACCAGCAGCCCTTTTTGTGCCATACTGTGGGGCTAGGAGGATGGCTGGCTTCCACTGGGGAGCCAGCACTTTATTTTTTAGCCCACTTCTGTGGTTTCCTTCCCCCCCCCCACTTCATATGACAAAAACAGTGTCTGTTTCTTTATTTTTGTGTGCTTTGACATTGTTGTTGATTTGGGAGCTCTTGGCCATCAGAGACATTACGAGGAATCACTGATCACTATGTGGAAGTGGCTCTTGTTGATCCCATGAAATCTACACAATCACGGTTTGGTTAGGTCCCTACTTATTAAGCATGCACCACATAGCCAACATAGGTATGACTGCAACCTCCTACATACCTACTAGATCCATCCATGGCAGCTGTTATCCAATAAATTTGGCTTTAATGCAGAAAATGAATGCAACAAATATAAAATAGGGGCATGGCCATATGTAGGGGCAAGACTGTATGTAAAAAAGGAGCCCAGGTGGAGGCAATGTCTCCCAGACCCTGCTCTATGATCACAGAGTGGAGGCTAGGAAATTCTTATCTGGGAATAATCATCACTTTGTGCTGCTGCTACTTGTCCCTGGGGAACGTCCATGCCACACACGCTCTGATACATGGCAGGTTACCCTGGGTGGGGTAGAGGAGGCTGAGGCTGGGGCCAGCAACTGTGCTGGCTGCAGCAGCCTTACCTGGGGTTCTGGGGGCTTCCAGGAGCTGTAGCCATGGTGCTCCTGCTATAAGGAGCCTGGTTGGCAGCTGGTGTGAGGCCTTGGCCAGCCAGGCTCTGGTTTTGGGTGGCATGTACTGCCACCACATGCACTACCCCACTTTTTTTTTGGTGCGAGTTTTTTGGCACGGGATCTTCCAGGGTCAAAAAACCCTCTCATACTGCAAGGGGTCTGCAGCACCACATACCACACATATGCACTCATTTGGATATGCCATGGAGGTTTTGCCTTCCTTTGTAGCAAGAGAAATGTGGTCTTCTTCCTTGGATCTCTTGAGCATATTTTGACCATGCTTGCAACTGCAAGATACTGATGACCATTGTCCTCCTTCTTTACCTATAGCAGGCTAGGTTGTACAACAGGTTGATTGTGCACTTTTAGTAACAGGTTAGACAAGGATGTGTATGGCATAGTTTGGACAGGAATGATCCTGTCTCAGGCAGGAGTTTGGACTTCTAGGGGTCCCTTCCAGCCCTATTTTTCTATGATATTATGAACACAAAGGTTCTCCACAATAAATGAATGCTGTCTTCCCACAGGGATGTTTACTGCATGAGTATCTTGGATGACTGAATCAACAGAATTTTTAGAAAAGGAAGCAGAAAAGGGAGACTAAGTTAAAAATGAGCCACACCTCCTGGAAAATGCACTGGTGTAGCTACCTCCTTGCTTTGATTCCTGCTCACCCACGTTTGAAAACTGACTGTTTGGTAGTAGCAGCAGTAGTGAGGGAGTCAGTTTACTTCATGACTAATTCAAATCTACCTGATTCCCTCTAAACTCTTCATTCCACAGGTTTAATGGTCATGATGTTCCACTAATCAAGCTAGCCTGTGTTCTGCAATTCTCTTGTCTGTTAGGTGCTCCTGGCAATATAGCTCCTTGCTGACTGTTTTTAACTCATTCCAATAAAGTTGTATTTGCTTTTGCTTCAATCTTAAACTGAGCAGTATAGCCCCAGGCCCCTAGCATATTAATAAAACTTCTAGTTATTTTACCTGGAGAAAAAATGTGTTGTTTTATATGGGATGATAAACCACACCATCTGTGCTCCTCCTATATCTGTCTATTCAGGAAATAACATGGAAAAGAAATCTGGCTTGAGAGGGACAGTCTCTTCATCTCTTTTCAGCAGGGAGGCAGCTGCTGGGGGCCTCTTCTATTTGACACAAGCACTTACTGTGGTGTTGGAAGAAATTGTTGGTTTTTTTTTTAAATCAAGGAACAACTTACAGATAAAATCATATGAATGTAGACTGTATATTGTTTTACATGTAGTAGGGTTGGGGTGCTGCTTAGGTGTGATGTTCCAGAAATATGGGAAGCAAAGAGTTTTTTTAGTGATATCTTTTATATTGTATCAACTATATATTTGGGAGAGGTGTTAGACAGTTTCAGGCATAAGGCACCCATCCTCAAATCTGAGAAAGTGGCAACTTTCCAGATAAACACATTGTTTTAACTCCATATTTAAAATAAAGATCACTTACAGGAGTGGAGGAGGGTGAAAAGCTTGAAGCCTTCCTAGTTTTAAACTGCTGTTTTAAACTCCTTTTCATCTAAATGCTTTGTTTGTCCTGTAGAAACATTTTAAACAATACTTTGGTTTTAAGAAGGCTGAATTCAAGGTTGGTCATAGACTACTGACGGGAAGAACTACAGGTGCCAAATATAGTTGGAATTGGTGTGTAACCGCATGCTGTAAATACACATGACACTATTCCAGGCCTTGTAGAAGAATCATGAAGTTCTACCCCAAGACAGCCAAGCTATGAAACTTGAAAAGTTACACTAAGAGAAACCACAAAGGAGACTGAAACTCAGATAACCATGTAATTGTGATAGCTCTATATACTACAATATACTACAGTCATTGTTCATATGCAGATGGAAAGGTAAAAAGTTACGAAAGTTTCTACAATTGTTTGATGACTTCTTATAAGAGGAAAAGGAAAGAGAAATCCCCCAAATGCAATGAGTTATGTATACCACATGGATTACAAAAGAATATGAATTAGAAAATTTAGAACATATACTGTTAAGCTATTAAAATACAACAAAGTATTAGAAATTTTCAGACCAATCCACATGTCAGTAAGCAAGTACATTTTTAAGTATGCTGCTTTTCTCCTTTGCATATTATGTTGATGCATCATCCCCTCCTCTTAATGTTAAACAGCTGTGAATTATTTATGTACACCTTTCCAATGTGTATCTCTTAAGGATAAAGCTCTGGGTTGTTATTGCTGGTGCTAAAGGAAGCAATCCTTTGGGCACAATTCTTGTTTTCATGCTCTGTGAAACACGTTAGCTCACTGACTACAATGATGCTGAGTACTAAGAATGTACTCGTCAATCAGATACAGGTTTAAATGTATCAAACTCAGAGAGGCCACAACTCAAGCATGTGCTTTTCACTCGCACAACTTTTTAAATAGCGTTATACCTCTGTTTTGGAAAAGTACACAGTAATATACAAATATTCAGACATGCAAAAGTGAAAACTAGAAAACAGTGCTCAAGTGTAGTCTTTATCTAGCTTGTTCCTTGAGTATTTCAGTTTGGAACCCATATGTAAAAATAATAACGATGAAGATGAAGCAATGCATATGTTGAGAACAGCAGGGACTCCAGAGCTCTATTCCCTGCTGTACTATATTTCATTATTTAATACCAAGGGGTTGTGATCCTGTAAGGATTGATTTTGAGTTCTTTGAGGGTAGACACTGAACATTCTAAATTACAATGTTAGTTTGCTATAGTACTATAAAATCCATATTGTATCTTTTAAAAGAATGATTTTGTTTTACAATGAAATAAGAAAAGTCAATGGAAAATATGCTTGGGTAATTAACCTGCTCCTCATGTAAATGTGATTAATTTGTACTTTTTCCTCCTAATCTTTTGGGAAAAGCTTATAATGGTAATTGTATTGTTTATGCAAATTGTACCCAAATATGCAAAAGGACATAACAGGCTGTAAATGAACGTTCAACTAAATAATTATTACTGGGTTTACTTCTAGAAAAATAGATATGCTAATTAAAATACTTACTCTAGATAAACAAATAGTGAGAATGTTTCAAGAAAGAAAGACTTCTATTTGTATTTTTAAGATACTGTACAAAAATAGTCACAAATGATAGCTTTATTTGCTCTTTTCTTGTGTTTATTTGAAATCAATACATATTCTTTGAAAGATAATTAATTTTTCAAAGGCATAATTGTAACATGTTATTTAAGGCAAAATAGACATAAGGAGTTAACTGTGTATATATTATATATGATACTTGCAAAAATGCACAGTAACTGTTGAACTAATACTCTGGTCCATTATATAGACAAGTGGAGAAAATACATCCCAATACCTTAAACAAGGTCTAGTAGTTTATATAATCTCTTTCATTAGAAAGGTTAAAAACTTAGAAAAAGTATATTGCTTAAATACATACAGGGCACGTGCATGCACATTTTCAGACTACAGTAGTTATTTTGGTGGCCCAACTTGAGACACTGCAAAGGAGCTTGTGTTTCAGAAAGTGTTGAGCATCCATTCTCTGAAAATCATGCCCTTTTAACGGAATGCAGGATAGATATTCCCCGTATTGATTAACTAAATAAACCCAAGCTCACTTTTTTTTGTTTTTGCAATGTTATTTTACTGTAAATATACGTGGCCTAGTTGTATCAACTTTGATTTGTTTATGACACTGTTTTCAGTAGAAAAGGAATGCAGGAATTAAAACACCATTACCTTGAAGTATTACCTTGACATGTCATACCTGTTTAATTAGTTAGGGTGGGGCAACAGCCAGCCAGCTCATGTGTGAAACTTGAGGGTGCGGGGAGCATTAGCAGGAAATTGCTGCTGCTACATCCTCACCAACACACTGGTGACACAGCTGGAGTTGGAGATAGCCACTGCCACAGCATGTTGAAGCAGCCATGGATACCTGCCCGCATTGTTACACATATGTATGAATGCACTGATATACCTTGTTGTAAAATTATAACAAAATCCAGGACTAGTATCCTGTGTTGCCATTACAGGAACCACTGTTCCACTTCAGCCTTCACTTGTAGCACTATATCAAAATCTACTTTAGGTCAGAATTGTTGGTCTTCTTGTATGGGGCTTTTATGTTCTGAAAAGGAACCTGAGGGCTTCTGTACTTTTATTTGGTGCCAGGGGAAGTGATAAAGAAGAAACTGAATTTCAGCTTTCTGTTTCTGGCCTCCGTGGTCATAGAAAATGAATTTTATCAAGGACTTTCTAGCAGAGTTTTTATCAGGTACCAGAAAACAGCCGTTAAAATACACAGAAAATGGCTGTTAGAAAGTTTTGTGTTTGCAAAGATCTGAATCTTATGCTTATATATTCCACATGCCTAGAAAAAGGAACATTTAAATTATATGTTTGTTTTTAATGATCAAAATGCAGATTTTCTTTACTATGACTTTAAGGACTCATACCTATTTGTTGCCCTTGTTTAACCATTAGTTAGAAAAATATATAAGAAGTGAAAAGATGATTCATAGATTGTAAGGCCAGAAGGGACCTTGGAAGATCATTAGGTTCAGCCCCCTGCACCAAGCAGGAAAGATAACTGGGGGTCAGGTGACCCCAGCAAGATGACTATCTAGTCTCCTCTTGAAGATTTACAGGGTAGGTGTTTGCAGCACTTCTGGAGGGAGCTTATTCCACAGCATGGACACCCTGAATTTGAAGAAGTTTTTTCCTAATGTTAAGCCTGAATCAGTCTTCTAGGAGTTTCTGACCATTACTCCTAGTTTTCCCCTCGGGTGCTCTGGTAAACAGTTGCTCACTGAGCCCTTGATGTACTCCCCTAGTGTAGCGGTAAGCTACTACCAGGTCTCAGACTTCTTTCAGCGTTCTTTTCTTCAGGCTGAAGAGTCCCAGATCCCTTAGGTTTTTCTCATATGGCTTGCTGTGTAAGACTCTGATCATATCGGTGGCTCTTCTTTGGACTCTCTCCAGATGTGGTCTCATCAGTGCTTAGTAAAGTGGAAGAATTACCTCCTTGGTTTTGCTGGAGTTGGATCAATTGATGCATGCCAGAGTATTATTTGTCCTACTGGTAACAGGTTTGCACTGTCAGCTCATATTAATACTGTGGTCTGTTATTACCCTCAGGTCCCTTTCATTCAAGGTGCTAGTCATTTTGGTGCTGCCAAGCCTGTAGGTGTGTTGGGGGTTGCTTGTCCCGAGATGGATCACTTTACATTTCTCAATGTTGAACTTCATCAGATTCCAATCCGCCCAACTTGCTAGCCTATCTAGGTCCACCTGTATCTGTAGCTTATCTTCAAGCATGACCACGCTTTCCCATAACTTGGAGTCATCTGCAAACTTGGCCAGTGTGCTCTTCACCTCCACATCCAAATCATTAATAAAGACGTTGGAAAGAACTTGACCGAACACTGACCCCTGCGGGACACCACTGCCCACTTCTCACCAGGATGACACAGATCCATTTACTACGACTCTCTAGGTCTTATCCTGCAGCCAGTTTCTCAACCACCTGACTGTTTTGGAGTTAAGCCCACAATCCTCCAATTTTCTCTTGAGGATATCATGGTATCCTAGATCAAAGGTCTTTTGGAAATCAAGGTATAAAATGTCAACCTGTTCTCTTGTGTCAAGGTGGTGAGTTACCTGGTCATAGAAAGAGATGAGGTTGGTAAGGCAAGACCTGCCTGTGACAAAGCCATGCTGGCTGTCATTCAGAATCTTACCTTCTGCAAGCTTATCACAGATAGACTCCTTAATGAACTTTTCTAGGATTTTCCCTGTGATGGAAGTTCCATATCATCTTGGGTTAAAATAGAGGTTTTCCCATTGGGGGAAAAAAGAGCATTCTTTCTTGCAATGAAGACATCAATATTATCCTAACTTGCCTTCCAATTTTCTTTTTTCAAATAAAAGAATCTGCATATGCATAACAAAGGATCTTACCCTTAATTGAAGCTTTTAGTGTCAAAACTAAGCCCATCAATCAAGGCAAACTGGGTGTGGTGACTTCCTAGTTGGGTTGAGACACTTCAAAAGCTATCTGGTAGACATCATTCTTTTAAACAGGTCTTTATATGGAACAAGAAATTCATAGAAACACTTTCTACTGCTAAGCATTTTCAAGTTTCATAACAGCTACTTAAAGACATATTAAGAAATTTGAACTGCACCTTAGAGAATCCCATGGTCAAAAAGATAAGGCAGCCAACCAGTTAAGGTAAAAAATCTCCTAGTACTTTGAAGAATGCCTGTCTACACATGGATTGACAACAGAAGAGTCAGCTGGGATGGGGGGAGGGGGGGAGAGAAGAGACAGCAATAACAATTGGAGTTTCAGGTTTTCATCCTAAGCTTTGGCTTCCAGGGTAAAATGTTCAAATACTTCATGTTTGAAATACTGGAGCAGTAGAAAGAGGACAGAGGTTAGTCCTAAACAGTCTTATTCTCTGAGAGATCAGCAGAGACATAATTGGCCAGGACATACACTGGGTAGTACCCCCTGTCCTCCTCCACCCTTGCATCTCCCTGACGGAACCCATAGCTCTGTTGGCAAGGAAAGAAAAAGGAGCAGCAGTGGTACAAAAGCAGCAGCTGGAGGTTTGCTGCTGCTGAAGGGAGACATCGCTTCATGTTTTTTGCTTCAGATTCATGTCCAAAAGCCAGAAAAAATAATAGTTTTTGGCAGAAAAAAAGGAGGTGACTTCCCCCCTTTCAGTAAACTATGGCTGTGTCCAGACAAACACAGACATTTGGTTCCCCATTGACAAATAGCAGTGGTGCACCTTGTGCCTTGGCTACTTTTCCCAGGAGAACCCCTGTGCTACTCATGCTTTGGCGAGGCAAGTTACCCAGGGGGCAGTAGGGAGGCTGGGGCCAGCACAGTGATGGCTCCAGCAGCCTTATTTGGGGTCCTGGGGGCCTCCTGGGGCTACAGAAGTGGTGATCCTGCCAGGCAGAGCCTGGCTGGCAGCCACCATATGGCTCCAGGTGACCGGGCTCTGCTTTTCAGCAGCATGCACTGCCCATGCGTGTGCGCATGGGCAGCACACCTTTGCAGCATGGAGAACACCTGGCATGGCTGTGCTCATCTAGATACACCTTACATTTCCCAGAATGCCCTTTACTGGCACATTCTTGTGCACTGCCACTACTGCTGTGCCTTCTCCCTCCCAGTGCTGGAGTTGATAGGGAAGGAAAGGCAATGAAGTAGGAGAGGGAGGTACCCCATGCACTCTTTATATTGCATCAGTTCAAATGAATAGAGGCAGAGGGGGAAGTCTGAGTTAGTTCAGATGCAACCTGAAGCCTGAGCTTAATATTCACCAAGATGAATATTATTGAAAACCATAATTTTCCTGAAGTGATATTGGTCAAAGGATTTGAAGCTTCTTACCTCCTGACCCGTATTTGGAAAACCAAATCATATATGGTCGCCTTGTAATCACACTTGCTTGAAGGACAGAGAGATTTTTCCTTGAAGTTTGCCCTCTGCCTAGCGTGGGTGTACCTGAATAGCTAGTTGGAAGTGTTTCCTATCTCTCTTATCTAAATTTAGTGCCAAGATCCATAAGGTCTATATTTCCTTTTGATCTATGCGGACTTGCTAGATTTTTTTAATTACTTATTTATTTATAGGTTTCCATGGCAGCACAATGTACAGAATCATCAAAGTGCCTATCCCCAGGATATTTAGCAATAACCAGTACCTGTTTTACCCAGGGGCTTCCTTTCCATAGGTAGGGTCAGTATTGCAAACAGAATTGTATATACCACAGTTTTTAAAAACTCAACCTGTTGTTAATATAGGGACAGGGATGTGGCTTCTGTGTGATTAATGCAGTTAAGAATATCTTCCACAGAAAATAATCTTGCAGTTGAGAAGATTATCAAATTGTGAATGGCACAGCTGAGTAAAGAGAGTCTGACAATGGCTCTAGTATGAGACTGGAAGGGAATAGATAAATTAGCAGCTGTTAGATATTTTTTACTTTGCTCATTATCATTTTTAAACAAATATTTTAAGGAAAGGTATAAATCAGCATATTTGATTTTGAGTGGACTTATGTTCAAAAATTCGTGTGGATGAGTAAGGGACTCATAGAATATTCCTGAGAATGATTTTAAACTACCTCTGATTATTTCTCTGACATTTCTGACCCAACAACTGAACTAAGCGTCCTTTTTGCCTAAAAGATGAAACATGATGCGCTCAGAGTGTTTCTCTTCAACCCTTTCTCGTCTTTTTAGAGGCTTTATACTGGAAAGAATTGTGACAAACTGTCCTGGGCTTCTTGCTTTACTACCAAAACTGAGCCTTGATATTTTTTCTTTCTGGAGATCTCCAACTTAAAAATCTTTGATTCCAGGATAGTTATTGTTTTCTGTCCCATTTTTTTCCCAAAAGAAGGAGAAGAAAAAGGGGAAGGGAGAGAGGAAAATTGACCTCCTAGTACTCCAGTATTTAATGTATGATGACTTTGCAATGTTTCTTCACCTGCTTCATTGGAAAGAGTGAGCATTACCCTGAAGGACATAGGAAATAAGAATCCTACCTCTTACTGTACCATGGAAATGGATATAGTCTTTGATAAAATATATCATTTTGAAATGAGCACTGAGTGGATTTTAATTGGTCTTTATAGATAGTTCCTAAGCCTCCTCTAAAGGCAAGGGCAGGTAAGACCTTTGCATAGGCATCCAGTGTTTCATTGGATCCTACAGTGAGCAAGGCAGGTTTTTAGCAGTAACTTTATGACAACAAGGATCTGGTTTACTTAATCTTAATGAGTAAGCCAGTGCCACATAAGGACTGACTCACACTTTGTTAAAGAGAGAAAAGAAAATGGGTCAAAATAGTTATGCCAAGAAGCACCTTATGTTCCTTTCATATCCATACTGCCCTTCCACACTCAGCCCTCCATGACTGGAGGATGTAGACAAGAGTGAGAAACCAGCTTGCTATGGCCAGAGCATGAGGCAAATTGGGTAAGCCTTGTTATTTTGGACTGTTTTTTGTTACCTCTATTGCTCTACCAATCTGTAAGGCCTCCTCAACTGGAAGCTGCTAAAACGAACATCTCATCGGACTCATCTTAACCATAACTCTGCCCTCAAGATAGTCCACTTGAGGTAGCCTAGTCTGGGTGAAAGCTATGCCACTGTAAAACAACCCTTGAACCACCCAGAGGGTGGCTTAGGAACTAATTAGTTGTTGTAACCGTGGATGTTGCACATTCCCACTTCGTCCCTAGTTTGGGCATGGAATGAAGAGTACGGTACAAGGTAAATCTTTACCTTCCTTTATGAAACCACTAAAAGTACTGATTGCACAATTCACAGAGCGATCTTTCATATAGGGTCCAACAAGTAGCATTTATCTCCATTCAAGATCAAAACAGCCTAAAAGAACCACTGGGTATACTGAAGACTAACAAATATGAGCAAAGCTTAGCTTACATAGAATTCAAGCCTCATGTGTGACCACACCTGAACATGTACATGAGCTACTGTGAGGGGCATCTCCTTCCAGAAACTGTTCCTTTTGAGAGCTTAAAAGAATACACCTTTTTATTCTCCTCCCAATTTCCTTGTAAATAACGATAACAGGTGTAAGATGATCTGGACTCGGATTTCATCTGCTCTGCGTCAGAGCTATACTTACTAAACAGAGGGCTTCAACTGATTAAAATTTCTCTTCTCTCCATTGTTTTCCAGTGTATTGTTCACTGTGTTACTACTGCCATCTGCATGAAATGGTTTCATTCTTTAAGTGCTATAAAGGATGCATGGTTTGTAAAGGGATCTTGGTAAGAAGCTGCTGTAAGCATGTAAAAATAACCCGCAGTATGCTACTACTTACATTTTGGTATGATCACATTTGATAAGGTTGAGGAAAATGGCTGTGCTGTCGTTGAAGCAGAAGGCAATGGAGAAAAATGGAAAACAAGGGGGAAATTAGAATGTAATGCAGGAGCTTTTAAAATTTGTATATAAGAATTGCAAAAGTGAAAGGCTGATGCTAGCTATACTGTTACCATCTTGGATGAAGAAACACACCAGTTCAGAGTGAATGTGAAGATCCTTTTTGCTAAATTCTAAATTTCCATCCTTAAATCAATTGGGGTTAGATAGTACCCTAGTACAAAAATCATTGAGCCCCAACAGCACAGGACAGGAGAGTAAAAGGATCACTGCAATGAAATATATTTGTATTCAGCTAAGCCAAATACAGAAAACCCCTTTACAAACCAAAGAGCTCACCTAGCATTCCAAACCCTTACACTAACAGTATCACAATCTCCAAGTGTCACAGTCACCACATTGTAGTTTGAATAACCAAGCTTAAATATTTCTTACCAGCATAAAAAATATCAAGATGCCTTTATAATCATTATCTCACACATCATAGCTTTGCTTCACAGCTTCTCTAAACAAGAATCGGTCTGTGTCTGGGTCCAGACTTGTATCCTTTATCACTTCTCCTAATGGGCATGCTAGCACAATTTGAGGCTACCTGTCCAGCCTGCCTGATTTAGTAATGAGGCTCAGTTGCTTTTCTATAATTTGTACCAGCTGAAGAGGGTTCTGCAAGTCTGGGAAGCTGTCTAAGGATTCAGTCTTTCTGAAGTCACTAGTACCAGAAATAAATCTATTGTGCTCTCCAAGTATTCTGGTTGCTAAATAAGGAGACTTACCTTTGCATTAAAAAAGGGCATGTTAACCTGTCAAACCCATGAGAGCTTGCCTACTGACTCAGAAATGGCTGGAATATACATCACAATTTTGCAGGCAAAAATGACACATGCAAACATTATGGAAAAAACCCCTGTATGGATGGCTTTCAGCATTATACAAGTTCCTCCAAAAGAAGTGAGCATAATGATTCACAAGAAAGTTTAGTGATGACAAAATCTTGAACTGAGCTATGGAGTAGCTCTTAGAGGAAGGTTAAGGACTTTTTAAAATTGGTGAATGCATCTCTTCGATTCTTTTATGTCTGCATTGAAAAAGACAGAAGCTCTCTAACCCCCCAGAGCCTGAAACCCTTCCCAATCCACATGGGATGGCCATCACACTTACTGTGTCCTATTGATTTTAATGATGATCCCCTTGAGCAGAGTCAAATCAGAACTAAAATAGTTAAAGTAACTATAAAGCACCATTACTTCCAGTGCCAATAAGAAAACATTAGTAAAATTGTGTAGAGATGTGAGACTAATCAGCTGATAGACTTTCATCAATTCCAGAGACAACATTCACTTTCTATTCAGCAATGCATAGGGTAGCAGTTCATATTGATTTTTTCTGTGTGTCAGAGGGCCTTATAGATTTAACAAATGGACCAAGATTGCCTGTCTGACCATGCTAGGTCATGCCCTACTTCTTTGGGTTTTCTTCCAAGGAAGAAAAATAACTTGAGGATACATTATTGTCAGTTAGGATGCTGATTTGAGTTGTTGATTTTTTTTTTCTCTATAGACCTAACACAAAAAATAAATAGATATGGCACATTTTATGAAATTCAGTTGTTTATAATCAACATAGAAATTAAGACACAACAGTTGAGAATGAGCTTAAAATGGAATAAATCAAACTGAAGAAAAACTGTATGGTGGAGCTATTGATAATATTGACAGCCAGAGGCAGAACTGTCTCGTTTATTTAAGATTTGACAAGTGGGAAAATTAAATAATACATTAAAATGAGCACATGCTTTGATATTTTCTGAGCTTTGATAATATGGTGCTTTTGCTTAAAAAACCATTACAGAACTTTATATCAGCATTATCAGAAGTTCTGCACAAGTATTTGGGCAGGAGATGAAGAGAAACAGGAACTAATTGGTAAGGAAGATAAAAGTATGTATTGCACTTCAGACCAAAGCAGAAAATTAAGTTATAACTAAAAACACAAAAAAACACACACCATCTTTTATCTTTTAAAATAAAAGGTAACTTAGGTTGGTTAGAGCTGGAGATTAAAAATCAGGATTCTTGCATTCTACTTCACACACTGCCAACAAAATGTTCCATGACCCTTCGTAAGTCGTTTGACTTCTGTGATTTTGTTTACCCGTCTGTAAAAATAACACTTATTTCATAAGGAGGTTGCAAAATTAATCCATTCATTTATATTCCTAAAGCACTTCAAGCCCATTGGATGTGACTAGATAAATACTTATTTTGTTTTTTTCCTCCCCCAAAAAGAGGGAAATACATTTTCATGCACTTAATCTCTCAATAGGTTTTTCTTAGGCTGTCCACTCCCTGTCATCTGACATTTTTATGTTCTTGTTTCTGATCCTTGAAGTCTCTACTGCATATAGGCCTCTCAGCCTTTTCTTCAACAGGATTCATTCAGTCCTTTGCTTTATAGGACAGGCACTGCCCTCTTTTTATCTAATCACTTGTTATATTACTTATACAGGAAGTAGGAAACCAGGGTTCAAATCAATGGGCTCTCAGGGCCTCAGGGTATTCCAGCCCATTTCTGACATGTCCTAGGAGAGTGCCCTAACCATCTACAGGGTTTCAGTCCTTGCTCCCTTGCCAGTTTGTTTATTTCATATGAAAACATTATTGTTTAAATTACAAAAAAAAAATAAAAATAAAAATCTGTGAGGAGGGGTTAGAATCCAGGATTCCTCTATCCCCACTGAGTGCCCTAAGGACCAAGCTATAACTTCGTTTTTATTTTTGTGCTGCCTCCTAAGTCAAAAGAATGTATCTAATATTACATACAAAGTGGAACAGCAGGAAAATTCAACCACTATTCTTCTCACCATGAGTAGTTTATAATGCATGATGGGCAAGTTCTCTGGGAGGTAGCCACTGTGAGTTTGAATCTTCTTGTGGTCTTCCACAGCCTGTGAGAGACATGGTACTATTTAGCTGCTGGATAAAAGGATACTCCCTTTTATTAAATTCCTTTTCTCTCCCTGAGCTTTGAAAAATTGTAACCCCTACTGCATTTTGTGTGGAGCATCAGCCACAGTGATTCTCAATCAGGGTGCCACGAGGTGTGAGAAAGAAGTGAAGTTTGAGAAGATATTAAGAAAAGTGCAGGTTCAGGCTTGTCTCTGCTGGCATATTCTCAATCCACACTGCCTGGCCCCTCTACAAGAAGATAAGCACGGTCATACAGAAACATGGTCATATATTAGTTATTGAGTCTAATGAAGGGTACCTCAAGTCCAAAAAAGGTCTACTTGAATGATTTTTCAGGAGAAATTGGGAGAGTTATGGTTGTTTTGCATGGTATGATATCTACCTGGATAGGGGAAATGAGGTTGATATCATATATTTGGACTTCAAAAAGGCCTTCGACCTTGTCTCCCGCTATGTCCTCATGGAAAAATTGGGAAAATGTAGCCTCAACTAATTTACAGTCTGGTGGCTAGGCAACTGGCTTCAAGGTAGGACCTAAAGAGTATTGACTGATGGAACTGAGTCAACATGGCAGAAGGTAACCAGTAGCATCCCTCAGGGTTCAGTATTCAGACCAGTGCTTTTCAACATTTTCATCAATGATTTGGATTCGGGTATAAAAAGCGAACTGGCAAAGTTCACGAACAACACCAACCTATGGGGGAGCGTGGTCACTCTTGAGGACAGGCTGGCAATACAGGCCAACCTGGAGAGGCTTGCAAGGTGGTTGGACCTCAACCTGATGATGTTTAATACAGAGAAATGTAAAGTGCTCCCTCTGGGGAGAAATAATCCATAACACACTTACAGGCTCGGCAGTGCTCTGCTTGCCAGCACCACAACTGAATGAAACCTGGGTGTTGTGATAGACCTTAAAATGAACATGCACCACCAATGCAATGCTATAGCTGGAAGAGCTAATCAAACAGTGGCATGCATCTACCGAGATATATCAAGCAAGGCTAAGGATGTCATCTTCCCGCTCTACTCAGCCTTTGTGAGACCACAGCTGGAGTACTACATCCATTTCTAGGTGCTGCACTTCAGGAAAGATGTGGAGAAGCTCAAGAGAGTCCAAAGGAGGGCTACGCACATGACTGGAAGCCTAGAGAGCAGGTCATATGAGGAGAGGCTGAAAGTCTTGGGACTGTTCATCCTGGAGAAGAGAAGACTCAAAGAGGACTTTGTAACAGCCTATAAGTATATTAGAGGTGTACATCAGGGGCTGGGGGAGAATCTGTTCACCAAGACCCCCCAGGGGAGGACAAGAAACAATGGGCACAAACTGATTGAAGATTGCTTCAGACTGGACATAAGGAAAAACTTCTTTAGAAATGGAGTGCTAAGGGTTTGGAACAGACTCCCCACAGAGGTGGTACAGTCACCCACCCTGGTGATCTTTAAAAAAGTGTCTTGATGCCCACTTTGCTGGGATCATCTGTCCAAGTGCAAGGGGGCTGGACCCAATGACCTGTAAGGTCCCTTCCAGCCCCTAACATCTATGAAGCTATGAATCTATATTGATATTGAACTACTCAGTGCTGTCAGCTCAGAGGCACATCTTTAATTCCCAGAAAAATAACTTTAAGGCACTCTGGGAATTTTCATTTTGAAAACAGAAGCACCTAAAGGCTTCAGGCATGCCAAGGACTAAAGGACACGAGTAGGTATTTTGAGGATCTAAATTTTAGACTTATATACCTCAGTGCCAATTTAATTGTTTAAAGGCTTTTTTTAGATAAGTATATTAATCAAAAGTCAGGTCCATCAGAATTTTTGTTTAGTCATACAGAAAAATAAAATACATAAAAAAAACCCAAGGCTTTAAATAAATACCCAGTGTTGACTACATTGTGTTAAGAATGGTAAGAATCTTGATTTTGGTGAAGGCTGCCATAAATAAATGTAAAAAAGTAAATTATTTCTCAACAGCACATCTACCATGTTATATCCATCCATAGAGTTTTCCAGGGACCACATCAAGAGCTATTGTAGCAGGGGATCCAGAAATTCATTCAGTAGAAATTCTCTTCTTTTTTCATCCATGGCATATTGCTGAGGAAGCAAGGGTGTGCCATCAAATAATATATACATAAATAACTATTTTTTGTACCAAGCTCTCATAAAAGCTGATGTTTGAGGTGACATACCTAGGAAAATGAAAAAATCAATTTTGATTTTTTGAAGGTAAACTGTTAAAATACCAATATATGGAACACTATACAGCTAATTAACTTTTGCAGCCACTATATAGCCAATTAACTTTTTCACATTTACCATATGTCTATCTTCCTGCAGGGAGATTTTTCAGCAGGAAATCATAATGGGAGACAGCTCAGCTTTCTATATAGGAATTACATCAAGCTTATGATAGTAACCATCACTTAAGGGGATGGTAAAATTTTCAGTGGAGGATGCTGTTTGATACTGAAAAAATGAAAAAAAAAAATGAAACCTGCAATAAATTGCACTATTTTATAGTGGTCATTAAAGAACATGAGAAGTGCCATACTGAGTTAGACCAATGGTCTAACCAAATAGCCTTTCTCAGATGGAAATTGGCAGCTCCTCCACAAAGATATCTCAATAGGTGTATGTATCTGATGTGCTTCATGGACACTCTCGACACTTGTCCCTTCTGCCAGCACAGGGAGACCCTGGTGCATGCTTACCTCAAGTGCGCCAGGTTTCCAGGTGTGCCCTCTTCCACCTCCTCCAGACTGGCTGAACTTCTCCTCACACCTTCATTTATTATGCACTTCTCATCTTTGGCACCACCAAGTCGTGGGACCTCCTGGTCAACTTGTTCCTAGATGTGGCCGAGCCGGCCATCTATAAGGCCAGGAAGGATACTCTGGCTGGGAGGGAACTGGGTGAGTGTGCAGGTGCAGCCAGTCAACCAGGGATTTGTCTGAGATCCAGATGGACTGAGATGAGTTGAAGAAGTTGGTCAGTTTGGTAGTGTGTGACCAGACCAAGGAAACAGTGAAGCTTCCAGATGTGAGGTTCAGTTCCCCCTGCTCCAAAGCCAAGTTATGGACCAGGGCCTCCTGCAGCAGTTCTGGAAATCGCAGGCACATGCCTTGGGCTCTCAGTTAGAGGTAGGCCCACCAGGCACAGGTGAGGCTGAAGTATACCAGCATTCCAGCCAAAACAATCATAGAACATTATGGTTGGAAGGGACCTCAGGAGGTCATCTAATCCAACCGCCTGCTCAAATCAGGACCATCCCCAACTAGATAATTCCATCCAGGGCTTTGTTGAGCTGGGACTTAAAAACCTACAAGGATGAACAGTTCACCACCTATCCAAGTAATCCATTCCAGTGCTTCACCACCTTCCTAGTGTGAAAGATTTTCCTAATATCCAACCTAAACTTCCCTTGCTGCAACTTGAGACCATTGTTCCTTGGTCTGCCAAGGAACAACATCTCGGTCTGCCAAACAACAACAAGAAACAACATCTGCCACCAGTGAGAAAAAGTTTAGCTCCATCCTCTTTGTAAGTGTTGGTGCTGGATTTATGATCCAGTCCTGATTCCTTGTTCCAGGTGGACCCAAACTTTCAGACTGGCCATAACTTCTTCCATTCTATAATAGGCACATTTTATTGGTATACAATGATAGCAGACAGGTATGCAAGCACCATCTTGTAGTTCTTTCCTTGAATGTCAAATCTCAGCAGTTTTGGAGGTTGAGGGTCGAGGCCTGCCCACTCTGATGGGGTGGGTGAGATTGGTTGGTGGTGTGCCCCCTGCCTCTGGTGGCCTAAGGATCCACCCTTCTGCTCTCAAAATCTTTCCTTTTGTATTCTTTTTCTCCTGATGATTCTTCATTTCTGGGTATCATTGATTGGTTTGCCTGTGGTTGTCATATTGTCCATGTTCTGTCCTGTTAGCACATCCTTTTGTTTATCAAACATATCACATGCATAATCTTAATTTGGTCATTTGCCAGCCTCCTAATTTTGTCAATCCACCAGAAATCTCAGGGGCTTTGCAACTGGTTACTGTGACCTGGTGGCAATGCTACAGGGTTTCTTATTTCTTGTTGTGCACATCTAAGCCCAAGCAATTGCTCCTGAAGCACTCAGGGCCAGGTGATCTACACTCAGGCTCTCTCGTCCTCTGGCACTAGAGTCCACCATGTGCTGTTTCTGGTGGGAAACTCCCATTGCTCTCCTGCTATGTCTTGTTTTTAAAAGAAATTGCAGGAGGCTCCTATATGGCCTGGACTTATAAAAGAATGCTCAGGATAGACACTAGGGATGTGTGAAGCTTCAGTCCATGATTTGATTCGGAGAAGATCTGGCCTGATTTGGAGGCCAAATCTCCGAATTCAAATTTAACTGGGAAAATATGAAAAACCTCCAAATTCATTTGGAGGCTCCAAATTGATTCAGAAAAGATTAAGAGATTCAGAAGGCAGTCTTTCAGGGGAACAGAAACTGAGAGGAGGGAGAGGGAGCAGGTGGGGAAAGACTGACATCTCTAGCTGGCCAGTGACTGTGATCTTTCCCTGAGTCCCTTCCAATCACAGTGCTCTTGAGGAAGGATGTACAAACAGCATATAAGCCTCTGTCTGCAAGCTTTCTGTGCCTTTTGTGAGCTGTTTATGTCTGAGCAACAGCATCTGAAAGGTATTGGACTGGCTTAGCTTCCTACCTAGTCAGTCTCCTGCTACCTTTTGTTCTTGGAAAGGATTAGGTATAGCTTACTATACTAACGAGCATTCCTCTACTTATCCCCATCCAATCAATTTCTTTCAATTTATATTTGTATTTTTTTTCAAGACTTCTAAAAAAGAAAGCTGTGTTTTACCTGACAGTGTGATCCATCACTGTGCAGGGAAGCACATGCATCACACACACACACACACACACACACACACACACACACACCATAGAAGATGAAGTCAGATATTCTTACACCACAGAAGAAGTCAGATATTCATAGAAGAATAGATTATATATAGTTATTAATATTATTAGTTATAGTTACATACAGACTAATGACAACACAGAAGAAGAAGTCAGATAGAGATTCAGATTGACACAACACAGAAGTCAGAGAGTTATAGAAGAAGAAAAAGGAGACGTAGAGATATTATTTTAGGAACATACACAGCAGTAAACACAACACAGAAGAAGAAGTTTCACACAGTCATACATCAGAGAAGAAGAAGAAAATATATATTATTAGTTAGTTACACACACAGACACATTTTCCAGTACAGGAAAGATTAATATGAAGCGTGCTGGAAAGGCAGGTGCCAGGTCTTCTGCCAGGGGAGGGAGAGAGGCTAGAGCGGGTAGTGGAACAACTAGAGCTGCAAGTCCCCTCCCCACCCCCCACTCAAAACATAGATACATCCTCTTTCCTGGCAGCCATGAATCTTCTGCTGCCAGTGGAAGCAAGGAGATGGGAGCAGTACCTGTCCCTGCACCACCTCCCCTAACTCCAAAAATAGGCACCAGCAGTAGAATAATAATCTCCTCCACCCCAATTTCATCTCCCAGCATCTTTCTCCTTAGCCTGGAACCAGTGGGATTATGACCAAAGGGAAGTGCCCCACTTGCTCCAAAGCCCCCACCCCCTCAAAGCAGAGGCAGGCCACCCTGGAGCGGTGGGGGAAAGCCTCAGACAAAGCAGGGTGCATTGCAAGGGCGAGTGAGATCACCCAGAGCACTGGGGAGATGCTTGCTGTGGATGGCCAGCCCTTCTCTTTAGTTGAGCTGCCGGAGTTCAGGCAGCTCATGGTGCTCATGGCCACATCTTACCAAGTGCCCACATGCACCACCTTTAGCAGGACGGTGGTGACCTCCCTGTATGAGGCATGCAGGGAGTACTTGAGGGTGGAGCTGTGCAAGGCAGGGCTGCAGGTAGCCTTGCTCTTCACCTCTGACATCTTGAGCAGCTGGGGTGGAGATCACACCTACCTCTCCCTTATAGGGTACTGGTGCAATCAGTCAGGCCATTGGTGGGCTATCCTTCAAGCTGAGGTGATGGATGAGTGCCACACAGCAAGGGAGATCACGGTGGCCATGAACCACATGGTACAGGAGTGGCTCATTGGGTAAGGCAACCTCACCTACAGGTTCATGGTCACCGACAACAGGGCCAATATGGTCAAGGCCATCTGTCATGCCAACTTTGTTGGCATCCACTGTGTGGCACTTAAGCTGCACCTCATAGTCAGGGACACCTTGGAGGGGGACAGGGCTGCCAGTGATGATGCTATCACTACCACCCAGCTGATTTAAAAAAGCAGGAAAGTGGTGGGGTACTTCCACAGCAGCGTCAAGGGGGGCAAGATGCTGTGATAGAAACAGGCAGAACTGAGCATCCCGCAGCCCAAAATCATGCAGGAGACAGAGACTCAGTGGAACTCCACATACCTGATGCTTGAAAGGCTGGTGGAGCAACAGAAGACTATCCATGACATGGTCTTTCTTGGGGAGATTGGGATCAGCAGCTCTCTGAACAGAGCTGAGTGGTGTACCATCGCCCCGATCTTGGTGGTCTTCAAGCCATTATAGTTTCATAGTTTCATAGATGTTAGGGTCGGAAGGGGTCTATTAGATGATTGAGTCTGACCCCATGTCCTGGGCAGGAATGAGTGCTAGGGTCAAATGACCCCAGCCAGGTGTATGTCCAATCTCCTTTTAAATACCTCCAAGGAAGGGGACAGCACCACCTCCCTTGGAAATGTATGCCTTATTTTGGCAATCCTCCTGTAAAGAATTTTCTCCTGATGTCGTATCTGAATTTGCTCTCTTCCAGTTTGCGACCATTATTTTTAGTTACACTGACAGATTCCCTGGTAAACGTTGTATCCCCTATTTCTTGCTGCCCCTCTGATGAGCACAGGACCCTTCCTCGACGCCACTGAAACCCTTAGCACTGGTGATGCCCTCCTTAGCCAGGTGATCCCTGTAGTGAGGGAACTTGAGAACCAAGTGGAGGAGAAGTTCCAGGGGATCAGTGTTCCTGCCTGGGGCAAGCTGCAGGCACCGCAGGCACCGGTGAGGTGGCTGAAGGAGGGCATCAGGAGACAGCTGGATCCCTTGAAGTCCAGTATGATTCACATGCTGGAGGGTGTTACCTGAGGATGAAAGGGAGCATGTGCACTGGCAGCACCAAAACCCATCATGTCTTTGACAGGCCTGAGGCTTGCTGGTTGCAATGGAGTTGTTAGGCTCCAGGTGAGCTCAGCTGGGATGCCAACTTTTGGGTTGAAAAACTTTTTGTCAGGCTGAGGAGGCACCTGCAGTTGGTGTGTGTCTGTGCTGTTCCTGGATGGAAGGAATAATAAGAAAACCCAGAGGCTGGCATGCAATGCAATGCAGACAAGAAAGCTAGTCAGTGAAAATGGGAATGGAAGCATCAGAGTGAGGGACAGGCTGGGGTGATGGGGGGTGGGGGCGGAGGAAGGGGGCTATAGCATAGCAGGTAAAAGTGAAGAGCTACCTGGAGAGTCAGATGTCCGGCAGGTTGTAGTGTGTCATAAATCTAATGTCTATACTGAGTCCCTGAGTTTCTGTACCTAGGAGGCAGATGAAGTGAAGTTCATCGGCTCAGCTGTGAAAAGTGGTTTGTAAATTCACTTTCAGGATCAGGCCTCAGAGACTGGAGACAGAGAGGGTTTTTTTGTGAGAAATGTGCCCCCACAAGTAGTTGGGTATTCTTGTCTTTGAGAGCTGCTGGTGTGCAGTTTGTAGGTTTTTGGAGGTTGTTGGCAGGTTTTGTTTTTTGAGCTGTAGGAAGTTGGCTTCTGGTGATGAAGTTGGGTTAGCAAGGTTTGGTGCTTGTTTGAATTTACAAACCACTTTTCACAGTTGGGCCTATGAACTTCACTTCATCAGCCTCCTAGGTACAGAAACTCATGGACTCAATATAGACACTGGAATTCTGACACACTACAACCTGCTGGACATCTGGCTCCCCAGGTACCTCTGCACTTTTACCTGTGCTGCTACATCCCCCTTCTCCCCCAACCACAGCCTGTCCTGCACCCCCTGATGCCTCCATTCCCATTTTCACTTACTAGGTTTCTTGCCTGCATTGCATGCCAGCCTCTGGTTTCTTGATTATTCCTTCCATCCAGGAACAGCGCACACATACACCAGCTGCAGGTGCTTCCCCAGACTGATGAAGGGTTTTCAACCCCAAACTTGCTAAAATATATTTTCCCAAGTATTCAGTTGGTCTACTAAAAGATATCAGATTGACCCAAAGAACCTTGTCTGCCAGTGCCATGTCTTTAGACCAACACCCCTAGCATCTGTCCCTGGTCAGCTGACCGGAAGGATGCAGGGCCCTGGGCACATCTAAGCCACAGGGCTGGGGGTGGCAGAGAGACTTCTTTGGCAACTGCTGGAGAAGAAGCTCCTGCAGGAAAGGAAAGAAAGGCTCGGTGACAGTTTGGCTGCCTGAGATGCTGCTGTGCTACTACGCTGCAGTGCACTGCTTATTACTTGCTGTTATTTAAAGTGGTGGACCAAACGGAGGCTGTGATGAGGTTCATGACGTTCAGTGCTTGTTTCAATTTACAAACCACTTTTCATAGACAAGCCTATGAAATGCACTTCACCAACCTCCTAGGTACAGAAACTCATGAACCCAATATAGACATTGGAACTATGATACACTACAACCTGCTGGACATCTGAGTCCCCAGGTACCTCTCTACTGTTACCTGATACATCCCCCTTCCCCTCTACCCCAGCTTGTCTATCACTTCCTGACACCTCCATTTCCAATTTCACTGCCTGGCTTTCTTGCCTGCATTGCATGCCAGCCTCTGGCTTCTATACTATTCCTTCCATCCAGGAAGAGCACAGACCTCTGTGGGAGGAGAAGACCTCATTGGGGCACACTATCATGTCGTGTAAAGGCCCCAGCACCAGTGAAGGCATGCCTTAACACACACATAGTGTCACCCATATCATGAGTTTTGCTTGTCAGCAGCCTGAGGTGCAGTTTTCCAGAAACCCCTGCACCTATCTCCTCGAAAGCTGACAGGCGTCATGGTCTCAGCAGGGCCTAGCATGCCTGCAGTTTTCATCCTGCTTCACCTTAACACACACAGTGTCACCCATGTCACAAGTTTTGCTTGTCAGCAGCTTGAGGTGCAGTTTCCCCAAAACTGCCTTAACATACACACACGTGACATGTTTTGCTTTCAAGACTTTGAGGTTCAGTTTCCCAGATACCCCTGCACCTATCTTCTTGAAACTTGGCAGGCTTTATGCCTCAGGAGTGACTACCATCCCTGCAATGTTTTTATGAATCAACCAAAAAATGAGAAAGTTATGGGTATTTCAGTGATTCCCCATTATACTCTATGACCAAATCTTAGAATCTCTCCAAATCGGCGCAGAATGTTCTGAAGCCAATTAGGCCAAATTGATTCAGGACAGTGATCCAATTCTCCAAATCAAATCACTGTCCTCTGAATTGGCTGAATCTGAATCAAATACTTCCCTATTTGCACAGGCCTAACAGACATCTTCCAAGAACCAACCTGTTGGCCACATGCCGTGTAGTAGACAGTCTGGACTCCTTGAAGGTCCGGCATACTGTCTCACCCTGATTGGGCCAGCAGCAGTTTCTGGGCAAGTTTAATGTCTCTAGTGGTGGCTGTGTGTCCACTAGAGACCGGTCCAGGTTGTTTCAAATTCACACCCCACCTCAGCCACTTAAACAATACTTAACAAGTTCTTCCACCCCAGGTCCCCAGGAGCTCCTGGACTCCTGACTGTGAATCATGGTAGGAACAGTATGTAGTCCAAATTTAGGGCCCCATCATGGAAACATCTGGATCTTGGGTTACTTCTTTTAATCTAAAAATTTAGGATTTTTTTTTTTAAATCGGAGAAAACCAGGATCCCTGTTTATCACTTGACAGACATAGATGGTAAATTCATAATTAAATGAAAACTGCCAATAAATGTGTCACAGTATTTGTTCACTATGATTTTTTTTTTATATTTTTCATTTTATTTCATGAGCATTGTTTACAGGATTATTTATCCCAGAATTGCAGTGGCTAAGTATTTTATTGGGGAGGTCAAAAGGAAGCATGTGAAAGATCAGATCTGTCTCATATAATTGTAGCAATGGATTAAGTTATTTAAAATATTGTTTGAAGTGTTTAAAAAAAGTGGCTTTAACTGTATCATTTAAACATAAAATTCCTGGCTAGATCAGAGCAGGATTACCTCACTATGGTACGAATAATTTTAATGTAACTCTGATAAACACTGCTGTATAAGCAATGGATTTTTCAACTGGTGGTTGAACCAAAGAATTGAGAACTGAAATAGAATTTTGGTGGGAAAGGATGGGTAAAGTAAAAACCTTAAAAGGATCTATTTTTTATTAACATTAACATTTAGTTTAAGTTTTTCTTTTTTTAACTTTAACTCTTTTACACTTCTTTTTCTTTTTTTAAACGTAGGTTAATTGGTAAATGAAACAAAAAAGGTAAAAGTTTTGTTTAAAAATGCCAACAAAGTTATTGGTATTTAAAAAATGAATAATTTAAGCAGTTCTGGTTGAAAATACTACAATGTACCTAAATTTGCAAATAAATTCAAGTAGATTAGCTAAAACACAACTTCTGGAAAATTTGGTATTTTACTTGTCTACCCCTAACATTGAATTATAATAGTTGGGTATCTGATCTCTATTTTTTTTACATAAGCATTTACAATCTACCTAATCAGATATCAGATGCATTACTTTAGATAACCTTTATATTTCAAACGTCATATGCGGATCTGGGACTAGATCACATAGGGACTTATTTGGAGTATTTCAATAGGAAAGTGTCATATCCAATAATCTATCAATAATATTATTCCATAAGACTCTGAGCTGTGTAACAGTAGTAATAATAGTAGTAATAATAACAATTGTGAAAGGAGCAGCTATCACATTTACTAGTTAGTTGAACCTCTGAATTTTTCCTTCTCAGTTGTTGGGAGGCAACCCACCCAACTGTCTCTTGAGGTGGAATTGTGTGATTCCTCCTCTCGTGGACTAGGTCCCCAGGTGCTTTTTGTGATTATTTCAGCTGCTCTGACTTATCTTCAGAATCTGCTGTTCTGTTTCCACTGGGAGCATTGACAGGTATATCCAGTAAACAAGCAGCTTTTGTAAAGCAAATATTACTTCTTTAGACAAAAGCATTATAGAGAAAACAGATCCAAAATCTATCAACTAGTCTATCCTGAATTTCTGCAGGGCTTACAGTTCCTAGATTTGAGGAAGGCCCTGCTCCTTTCTCTCTTGGTCAGCCTGTCCAATAAATTGACCACTCTTCTCTCCTGAGCTTTTTTAAACTGAATTGTGGCTTTTTGAACTGGAGGCTCCTAGCCTGGAAATTCCCCTTTGCCTTTTTTGAGCTGGGAGGTATTCCATTGCTCTGACCTCACCATTTTTGCTGGATGTAACTTATTTATAGCCATTGTTGCTGTTTTCCTGCTTGTTTTTCCCATAGCATCTTATTAACCGTGAACACTAAGTTCATACAGGAAAGTCTTATAACCCAACATGTAACAGGTTTATTACCCTGAGAACATCATGTAGAATTTTCATAAAAGTATTACATGTCAATATTCTTTGATTATTATATAGACAATTCACATTTGTCACATAAACCTGTACCTTTATACCATCAGTTTTATTTTGCTTTGTTTTTTTAAAATCATATTTGACATGTCACCCATTTTAATAAGGGTATTTTCTAGAGATGAAAGTGAGAATGAGAAAAACAAATGATAATGAGGTAAAAAATTAATCAAGGTGGTATGAGAAGACAAGTAAATGAAATATTTATGTAAACTAGAATATTTAAAATCCAATTTATATATACTATATACAAATCAAAAGCTTATCATGAACTGAATTAATGACAAATTATTATGAAAAAAATAAATGCTTGAATATATCCTTCTGAATTATTGTAAAATTGTTTTGGTTCTAAATAATGATTTTTAAAGGTTAATTAGAGGAAAAAAATTACCCAAAGGAGTTTTCTGTAGGTGATATTGTTACAGGTATCAAATAAAGCACAGGGAAGTACAAGATTAAAAAAAAAAATCATTCTTAAGATGTTTGTAAGTAAGAATGAGCTAAGTAATTCCTTTTCTGTTTGAGAGCCATTTATCCAGCCAGAAGTCAAAACAGCATAAAAATATAAATCGGTGCTCAATGTACTGTGGTGGCTCTGTTTTCTAAAAGGAATTTTAAAGCATTATAATACAACTACACCTAACATGTGAAAACAAATAAAACCTAAATATTACTTGATTCTTCAGTGAATATCAGTTAAGACCATAAGGTCATTACATTTAGATAGCATGAGTTGCAAATGTAGAAATTTTATTTGAGAAAACATTTGGTTTGTTTTGCTCAGTTTTCATTGTGCCTTAAAAATTTTATGATATGCCTTGTCTTTTGCACCCCGACTTTGTCATTTCCACTTTTTTTTTTTCCCTTTTGGAAAAGAAAAGAAATGTTTCCATGCTTCTCAGGGTGGTGTTGTTTAATTTAAATCATTGGTTTTTTGTTTGTCTATATTTCTTTTTTCTAAGTATTCCCATTTCTGGGTGAGGTTCATTTAGCAAATAATGATGAGTTCCTCTGCATTAAACTTTTCATGAGATGGGATCTTGGCTAGTTTTATACCTCACAATGCCAAAAGATTATGGTAAGACTGATATTTTCCTCAAATTCTGACATCTTTTGTAACATAAATTATCTGTATACTCAATCATGCTTACTTTCTTCATTTAAGGAGGACTCCTATTATTTTTTACTCAATATTCTCATTATTATAAAGGTATAGGGGTGATGGAAGAATGGGTAATGTATCTTTCTATAGCGCTAGAGAAATGAATTTGAGTCCAGCTCTAGATCTGTGCCAAATACCATGCCCAGTCAACCCAGCTTGCATACTTTCCTCTGGTGACTCAAAGGGACGTGATGCTAGCCACATTATTCTCTTGTGCACCATTGGCCATGGAAACTGGTGAGCCTTTACCTTGTTAGACTTAAGGGTCACGAGGTACTTTGACCTAGCTCAGACTACATATTCAGTTTTTGCAGTGTCATAAAAATGTTGTCCTGTGGGGTCAGGCCAACTCTCCAGATCTCAAAATTGCACTGTTAGACAGGAGGGTGTGAGAATTGCACGTATACAAACATACAAGTTGCATGTATACAAACACACAAGTCAATCAGGTGCATACACACACTACCAACTCAGGCACATACACATCCAAGATTGCCAGCCTAGGCACATGCATACCTATCACCAATTCAAGTATATACGTGCTCTAATGATAATGACATGAAATTATACACCATACACATATACACACAAGTTAAACAGTGACTCAGGTGACAGTGTGTGTGTGTGCTGGTGCCTGTGGTACCTATGCTTGGGGTGCTTGGTAACTAAAGATCATGTGGCAGATATCAGGGGAAAAGGCAGTGGGGACAAAGCAATAACAGTGGCAGAGATTGGGTGAAAAGGCAGTGGGGATAAGGTAATAGCAAAGAAACAGGGGTTTGCAGGCAGAGAGGAGCTCAGGATGGCTGGAGCTACAGGACCATGGGACAGGTGTTGGAGGTGGCAGTGAGCAAGAACCAGGAGAGGGAGAAATGAGACAGAAGTTAGAGGGGCAAGGAGCAGAGATTGGAGCAGGGCCAGAACCATAGTAAAGCAAAACCCAACTCAGGGTTCCAAATAACAATTTGATTAAATGAACACTTTACTGTACAGCTTGGTTCCCACGCACACTCACACAATGTCAGCAGGAGAAAGAGACTTAGTGGAAGGGTTGAAGTCAAGGTAGGGAAGAGAAACAGAGTCCAAGTCCTTGGTTGAAGAGAGGG
Organism: Alligator mississippiensis; assembly: GCF_030867095.1. Lineage (NCBI taxonomy): Eukaryota > Metazoa > Chordata > Crocodylia > Alligatoridae > Alligator > Alligator mississippiensis. The sequence goes on from NC_081824.1 coordinate 369,988,333, forward strand.
TGGGGGTGATAGCTACCTATCCTGGGCTGTGAGTTGATCCTTGATGGCCAGTCAGGGTCTTCTCAAGCAAGGTGTTGTCCAGAGAGGGGTTGCCAGCAGGCAAGGTCAGCCCTATTCCAGAGGGTTCCAGATGTTCATACTGAGCATGTACAGCCTTGGCACAATGGTGGGTTGCCTCAGCTTTTGTTTCTTGAATGCTAAGGGTTGTTCCAATGGCTGGGTTGTTGGTCCAGGTATTGGTTTTGATGGTGGAATGATTTAGTAGGGGGTCCTGCTATCATTGTGTTTCACTCATCCATTCACTCTTTTATTTCAGGCATTCAAGGAAAACCAATTTACATGAGAGAGGTTACGGACTTAAATGTGAGCCATAATTGCAACACACTTACACAACAAGGCATGGGGACAAGATGGTAACCTGACATAAAATGAATACTTGACATCACTCATGCCAACCCACATTGCAGGCCTAAAATCATACAATGTTTATATAGAGACACTTAAGACACAATAACCACAGGGTGCAATACATTGAAGTAATCCAACACACACAGCAAAACACTATTACAATAGCTCATGGTTACTATATAAGGGGACTTATGTACACAGGGTTTCAACTGAACTTATAACTACTTGTATATATGTGTGTGTATTATATATAATACACACACACACACATATATACACATACACACACACACACACACACACACACACACACATAGGGAATAGAGGAGGGGAGAAAAAAAGGCAGAAATGATGGGGAAAGGGGGATGTCATATTTCTAAGTAAAAAAGATAAAACCTTGGGGTTTTGCTACAATAGTACCTAGGAAATTTAATCATGGGAGAGGACCCAACTGTACTGGTGAATGAACAGGGACAGCAAGCAGAGCAGTTTGAAAGTTGTTTGCTGGAAGCAAGAGGAGCAGGGGAAGAAGAGTCAGGAGTCAGGCATCGGGCACCTTTGCTATGCAAAGTGAGTGAGTCAGGGCTGTCTTGAAGAGTGGGAAAAAGCTGGCAAGGACACAACAATAAAACAGAGAACCCCATGAACCACTTCAGGCACCCACCCACATTCTCAAACATACACAGAGGGATGTTAAGCCTCTATATCCTACCAAATACCCTTATAGATTCAAGGGCAACCAAGGAGTTACATCCCTCTGGAAACTGGCCTACTGCCCAGCCCCAATCAGAGGTGCAAATGATCAAGGAAAACACATGAATGTGAAGTTACAAAGTGTATATTATGACAAGAAACAACAACAAAGTACTATAACAACAAACACAAAACCTTACAGTACTATAAACACTATACAGATGTCATATGAAGATCTGGGACTAGATCACATAGGGACTTATTTGGAGTATTTCAATAGGAAAGTGTCATATCCAATAATCTATCAATAATATTATTCCATAAGACTGAGCTGTATAACAGTAGTAATAATAACAATTGTGAAAGGAGCAGCTATCACATTTACTAGTTAGTTGAACCTCTGAATTTTTCAGTACTATAAACATTGTACACCAGTGCTCTAGGTGGCAGAGTATGTCACCCAAGAGAACTGACAGGCAGGGAATGCCTGCTGTGTAGCACTCATATCCTTGAGGATTTCTATGCTGTTCCCTCACATGCAGGTGGGTACTGAGCACCTCAGCAAAGGGTAGCTGATACTTTACCCAACCACTGCAACTGGAAGAAGCAGGTAATTGCCTGGCAAGTGCCCAGGTGATATGGACCCTCCATCGTTATCCCAAACACTGTCCCAAACACACCCTGTTCTCACTCAGTCAATAAACCCTGTGTTCCAAACAACCACAACTCAGACACTAGATCAGTTATATGCCAGGTATACTCACACACTTAGTCACACACACCAAGCAAAATAGGGAGAGAGTGCAAGACAGAGCAAGCCTCAGTGAGCCCTTCAACCCCCAGTGAGTTCTAGCTCCAATGATTATGACCACAAAAAGCCACTGCACTCTAATGTCAATAAGTACCAAAAGCTGCTACACCAGACCTCTACACCAGACAGGCTTTATAGGGCCTAAATCGTGCCACCTGTCCATCATGTGGAAACCCAATCATTAATCTCTAATCACTGTCAATCAAAGTCAATCACAGTAAGGAACATATGAATAAAACTATCACAACAACCCATAATAACTCGTTAGCATAACTGTCCTAACTGCCATGTTTGCCTGGTTACCAAACAAACAACTGGGTCTCAAACAAACAACTTACTGCACATGATCAACTGTTAAAAGTAGGTCATGACATCATTGAGGTTAGAAGTCTAGATGCACCAGAAAGTTCCAACCTCTAGTCATCCCATGCATGTGTAAACACACCAGGACACCACTGTTTACAGTCTGTGTGTTTAGCTTGCTAAGTGTTTGTTTGGTGGGCTGTGTGTTTGGGTGTGTGCTCTGAGGAGCTGGGAGAGCTGCTAGATGGGTGATTGCTGGGTGCTTGCTGCCTGTGGCTGACAAAAGCCATAACAAGGGATGGAGCCAGTCCAAGCCCAGGAGGGTATAAAAAGAGACTCTTTGAGTGACCAGGAAGAGAGAACAGGGGCAGCAAATAGGTCAGTTTGCTGCCCCTCTATTTGAAGCGGAGCCTTTAAGGTAAGCTCTTTCTTGAGGGCTAAGTGCAAACATACAAAAAGCCCGAACCGGAATTGATTCAATCTTTGCAGGCTAGCCTAATCTGCAGTGATTGAACTGATTTGCAAGTGGATAGACATTCACTTCTGATTCCATAAATGCAGGCATATGCCTACAGTGCTTCAGGCCAGAAGCTGAGGGTGTTAGAGTGAATCCTCCCTTCCCTTCTGTAATGCTGAGCGGGGGGGGGGGGGGGGGGGGGTAGGCATGGTCAGGTCCCAGCAGGCCAGTATGATTAGGTAGGGGTTTAAAGCCTCACCTTGGCCTGCACAGTCCCCAGCCTGGGTATGCCTGGACGGGGAGGAGAAAGCAGCCCATGCCAGGCTTTTCCCCCACTCACCACTCAAGTGGCAAGGAGTGTTGCCAGACCCCTCAACAACATTAATCGCTGCATAGAGAAAGTTCATTTGATATCAGGTTTCAGGTTAGGAGATTCCTCTAGCTTTAAAGCACTCTAGCTTTGAAGCATGCCAGCAGGGAGTTTATCAGTAGGGATCCTGGTTTTCTCTGATTTAAAAAAATCCCCAAATTTTTAGTTAAAGAAGTAACCCCAAATCCACATTTTTCCATGATTAAAATGAAACACTGCTAATATATATGTATATATAATGAAACACAACTAATATCTATAGATATAGATATCTATAAATATAGATATCTATAGATATGGAGATAGAGATATTAATGGTGTTTGATTTAAATCACGGAAAAATGTGGATTTGGGGTTACTTTTGTTAACTGAAAATTGGGGATTTTTTTTTAAATCAGAGAAAACCGGGATCAGAGTGGAAAGTCATCAGAGAGCCCAGGCTGAGGCCCACAGGTGAGCCAGAAATTGGACTGTGCTTCAACTTTCATCTGATGAATGGACTGGTAACCACTGTGGGAAGGCTTGCCGCTTGTGCATCAAGTTCTTCTTCTACACCACTGCCAAGCCCCATTGATTATCTATCTTTGTTGTGTCCTCCTTTCATCTGTCAAGATGTTGGATCACCATGTTTGTAGTTGAGGATGATCTTGCTTTGAGCAGGGGGTGCACTAGATTACCTCCTGATGTCCCTTCTAACCATGATGAAACACCACATACATACATATACAGATACATATATATTAGTTGAGGAAAGAAGTTTGGAGATCACCACCATTTCTAGAAAAGGCAGGATATAGCAACAGCTTGGGTATAACTATAACAGGTGTAGACATACCTAGACTATATATATATATATATATTAGTGGTGCTTCATTTTAATCAGAAAAAATGGGGATTCTGGGTTGCTTTTGTCACAACCCAAAGTTGTGGTTTTTTGTTTGTGTGTGTGTTTCGGCACCGCTAAATTATTTCCCGCCAATTTGTCGCTTTCTTTGCACGGTAGAGTTCTCTGCTGCTAGAGAGAAGTCTGGTGCAATGGGGGATTTCCCACCGGATTGCAGCTTCTTTGCAGTGTGCATCTCTTTCTTGCATCGTAGCGATACACACTGTAAAGAAGTTCCCGCCATTTGTATTAGGATTCACGCCACGTTATTGGCTGATTCCTAATGTAGGCACACGTGGCGGCTAGCGATTGGCTTGCTAGCCGTACAAAAGGCTTGGGTAGTTTCTGCCCAAGCCGGAGGAGGGAGGATGAGAGAGATTTTGTGTGAAGAGCTCCAAGTGCTGTGGACCCTCGCGGACCCGACGCGCCTCCCCTAAGCAGGCAATAGAGGCAATAGAACCGAGCCTACGGAGCTTTTCGCTTCTCGCCTCTCCCCATCACCGAGCACAATCCTAGACGTATCCCTTTCCTGTAACTTCGGACCCGCGGAGCCTAAGAAACTCCGGGGAAACTTTTCGAACCCAACTTAACCGGATCCGCGGAGCCTAGCAAACTCCGTGGGAGCAATCAATTTGTTAGAGTCCTCCAATGAGGGTTCAAGCGGGAGCTGTGCCTGGAAACCTGTCCAGCCTACACCAATACCATCTTTGGGTGTAAGTAAACAATCTTTTCAATCAACCATTACGCCTCCGTAACTAATTCTAACTCGCATGCGCTAAACCGTCCCACGGTTCTTTCCAGCTCCGCGTGCTCGGGCTGCTGGCCACAGCCTGTGTGCACCGAAGACGGGTCCGGTACGACCCCGGTTCGCTCCTGGCTCGCCCATGGCGGCCAGAATGGGATCGGAATCACTGCCGCACATGGCAACAAGGGTGGGATTGGGGCCCGGCCTGCACAGGTTTTTATCCAAAAATTGGGGATAACAGTATGGAGAGGCACCCATGTAAGGATTCAGAGTGAGTCATGGTGTTGTCAGTTAGTAGTTTTGAAGAATGATCTTTCCCAGCATAATTGCCTGGGCAAGTTTGGACATATCCAGGCCTCATAGAAGGATATTGAAGTAGCCAAGACATAAGGTAATAAAAACTTGAATACGAGCTTTATCAGTGTGGACAGATGGGAAAGGCCATATCTTAAGGAAAGAATCTATAAGACTTATTTGTCTCAGTGACTGTATGAGAGAAATAAGTTCTCCACCTTCCACCTTTAAATTTCTGTCAAATATTTCAGCTCTTCCACTGACATTATCAATATATTGCTTTCTTTTAGTGTTTCTGTGCTGCAGGTTAAGTTTTTATCAGTTATGTCTAAATATTGTTAATCTGTTTATAGATTATAGAAGCTTCAAGGTATGCAGACTTGGCATAGGTGAGATCCAGGTTACATTGTAGCAAGAGGTAAGAGACAACATGCAGACAGGAGAGCTTCAGACACAAAAGTGAAGTTTAAATGGGGCTGTGATAGGAAACATTATACTGGCTGCATGACAATTGCCAAGGAAACTCACAGAATATATTCTACAAATATAAATTTTCCTGAAAATAAAGAATAAAAGTTACTTAAAGCAGCCTAGATAGAGGCATGGCTTAATAGTAGAAACAAAGTCTCAGGCAAGTCTGGGGGTATGCATGGCTGTGCTCAGTGCATTCTTTAAAGGCTAACTGGGCTCTCCCAGGGACTAAATGCCAGTCAGGCTGTGGCTTTGACTGATGATGCAATAGTTTTAATTCTCAAGAGAGAGATTAAGGATAAGAAAAATCTGATTTATGGTTTTAGGACCATGGTTATTTACAATACAACAGTTTAGTTTGATGTTCCTGTCCACATTTAATTTTGGTTCTGATAGTAGTATCTCTTGCTGCTGTTATTCTTCCAAGTCTAGCTCATTTTTTCTCTTCCTATTGTGTATGTAATAAATTGTTACCAATGGACTGACTACACATAAATGTTTTTATTTGTTTGCAGTCTGCTTTACATAAAAGAATAGTAATAACATACTAAAGAGGTTGAGACAAAGTGCTTTTACCTTCATAGCATGTTACTCAGTATCAGAGAGGAAAGACTTAGAAATGTTAAATATTTAAAATGCATTTAATTCAGTGGCAGTGAAAGCTTTTTGTTTTATCCACTGTGGAAATGATACTTCAAATTGCACTGGGCACTCAGGTGATATGCTAGGATGCTTGTACATATGATGGGGGTTTAGTCCTTAGGGTTGTATTCTATGCCCCCTAAATTGAAATGGTGGGGTTTTGTTTTTCTGTCACTGTTACAGTGAAAGGCCTGATTTTTTTTTTTCTATGAGGGGCCTGATTCTTTTTTTTTTGGCAGAGACTGCCTACGGCTGAAGAGTGAGTTGTTGGTGGGCCAAGTGGCCCCTGAGCTGTGGGGGGCCCTGGTCTTTCCCTCTGTGGTGGCAATGCCCCCTACCTGGAGCTGCCCAGATGGTGCTGCCCAGGTGCAAGGTAACACCTGGCCTGATGCAACTCTTCCCCAATTCCAAGCTGGTGCAACATCCAGCCCACTAGCACCCACCTAGTCCCTGGGGCGTGCTGCCACTGTGTAGGGAAGGACTGGGGCCCCCTGCAGCTCAAGGGGCACTTTGCCCACTAGCATTTCACCCTCTGGCTGCAGTAGAAGTGGGCAGACTCATGATTGAAAGGTGCCAGGTGCCAGATGATTAGAAGACAGCCAATGTGGTCCCCATCTTTAAGAAAGGGAGGAGGGAGGACCCGGGCAACTATAGGCCCGTCAGTCTTACCTCAATCCTGGGGAAACTCTTTGAGAAGATCATCAAGGAGTACATCTGTGATGGGCCGGCATTGGGGATGATGCTAAGGGGCAACCGGCATCGTTTCATTAGGGGCAGGTCATGTCAGACCAACCTAATTGCCTTTCACAATCAGGTCACAAAAGCATTGGATGCAGGTGTCATCGTGAATGTAGTCTTTCTGGACTTCAGCAAGGCCTTTGACACTGTCTCCCACCCCATCCTCGTTAAAAAGCTAGGCGACTGTGGCATCCATGCCTACACAGTCAGATGGATTGCTAATTGGCTGAAGGGTCGTACTTACAGGGTGGTGGTGGATGGGTCATATTCGACCTGGGGTGAAGTGGGCAGCAGAGTCCCCCAGGGCTCGGTCCTTGGGCCCGCGCTGTTCAATTTCTTTATCAGCAATTTGGACAATGGGGTGAAAAGCAACCTGTTCAAATTTGCTGATGATACCAAAATTTGGGGTGAGGTGGGCACGCTAGTAGGGAGGGAAAGACTGCAGCAAGACCTGGATGGGAGACTAAATCTCAGTTCAGGGATGGTAAAAGCGGAATGGAAAGTATTAAAATTATTTTAGTGTCTAACTGCGCATGCCAGGGATGAGCTGTGTGGTGGCTGGTTCACCTGCTAACCAATCCATCTACCGTCCTGGAGCCGTGGAGTGGAAGCTGAGACTGGGCATACAGTTGACCCACTTGTTGCAGAGAAAATCACAGATGGGCATCTGTTGGGGTGGGGAGCTTGAAGCAGCTGCTGGGGCTTGGCTTTCCAAATCTCCCATTCCTGATGCAGAGATTTTTATCCTAAGAGTGATAAAGCTAGGAGAAGGGAAAGGCTGGGGGAGGCTGTACAGTGCCCTGACTGGAGACCAGCCCTACTTGGCAGAGCTGTTGGACTTTGGAGCTGGGGAGTGGCTGCATCTGGGGAGCAGATGGACTGGAAGCCTTCAGCAAGGAGGGAAGAGTGATACTGGGCCAGTGCCTCAGCAGCCTACTCACTCCCTGCTCAGGACAACCCTGACCCTGGGGTAGCAGGCAGGTGCTAGGAGCAGCTTGGGATGCAGAGCCAGGGGCTGGCCCCCATCCAGCTCCCCTAGAGGCATGGAGCAGATCAGTCCTCAGGGTCATCCTCCAGACTCACAACCCTCAAAGCTCAGAAGCTTCTCTCAAAGGTTGGAGGAAACCAATCATTTAAAGGATAAGATGTATGTTTTCATGAGATTTTATATGTTTGTTTTGTATTTTTTCACATTTTGGTTATATAATTATGAGATGGTAGCATTCAAATACAGTTGTAATGGGTATAAAAAAGAGAGATTTACAGTATATGAAGTTTAGCACACATTTAAAGGTTCATGAATGATACAAACATTTAGATGTATAGTACTACTGCTTTTTTTTTAATTTCAAGAATCACTAATGGTATTCTTAGACTCATACTTGATACTATCAGTATGGCCCATATTTTTCTTGTAGTAGTTTACTGTAGCATAGGTACAATGTAAAATGTGTATTTAAAAAAAAAAAAAAAAAGGCCAACAAGGATCTACATGACCACTAAACTAAAACATCATTTCTTTAATGTTATACATATATCATGATCCCATGCATCTGAGTTATTTTCCTAAGGCAGTTGTTTTATTCAGTTTTGTGTGTGACAAAATTGAGTAGTTAATTTTGACATTGTGTGTTTGTTTACCCTGGAGACACTATCCACTTTCTTAATTTTAGGTATATAAGTGTACGCATAGGCATATAAGGCATAAAGGTTATCTGATATATTTATATCTATATATACTGTAGATAGATAGGTTGGGCTATGCTTGATGACACTTCATAAACTGAAGCTGGTGCAGAGCGCGGTGTCCTGGCTTCTGATGGGGTAAGTCACCAGGAGCAAACTACTGCAGTGCTCCAAAACCTGCACTGGCTTTGCAGTTGAAGGTACTAGTTTTATAACCATATTTTATCTGTCTTCATAATGTATCTGTTTTTTATTATAAGTCATCTTAAGCCTCTTTTAGAGATTTTAGCCTATAATTGTAATAAATAAATAAATAATAGGCTTACAATGAGATCTTTTATATCTTTGTCTTGGAAAGAAATCAGTATAAACATGAAATCCTCATCCATCACTTTAATAACATTCACTAGTGCAGTGGTGTTCAACCCTTTTCCCTGGTGGGCCAGAAGGGCAATCCAACCATGGGCTGGATGGTGTTTCCAATCCAGTGCCCAAGGCCATTATGGTAGCCACCATCCAGCTGCATAGAGAGAGGTGGGAGGCAGCCTGGCCTGAGCTTGGCCCTGTGGGGGAAGAAAAAGGACATGACCTCAGCCCATGGGAAGGCAGGATGTGACCTGGCCCCAACCCAGGCCCACAGGGGAGGAGGGGGCATGGCCCTGCCCTGCGAGGGAAAAGTGGGAGTTGCTCAGTCTCAACCTGACCCTGCAGAGAAAAGAGGGCATGGCCCAGCTTCTCAAGGGGAAGATGGCATGGTCCAGCCCCAACCCAGCCCCACAAGTGGAAGTGGATGTGGCCTGACTTCAACTGGGTACTTGGGGATTTGGCAGAGTGGCTATATTAATGGCCAATGCTGTGATGCTGTCAAACTTCCTGACTCATGGGGAGTTCTGTGGGCCAGATGCACTGGAAGAGCTTCAGCAAGAAAGACTGAGAGGGTCCTTCTTTAGCATAGCCAATAGTTTGATGGTTAGGAAACTGTCCTCAGTAGTAGGAGGCAATTAAATCCAGGTCCCTCTGATCTCAGGGAGTGTTCTAACCATGATTGGGATCCTGAATCAAGAGTCAGAAGTCAAGACAGTGTCATTACAGGAGGCTGATGGTCACCAACTTGGATTTTTGAAGACAGTCAGGAACAGGCAACAGGTCAGGAGCCAATGTGGTGTTCAAGAACAAATTAATTTCAAAGAGCTAGAGTCAGGAAGTTGCGAGTCAAACCAGGATCAGGAAGCTAGAATCAGGAGGTACAAATCAGGTAAGGGTCTAGACAGGAGTAAACCAAAGGTCAAAAACATGGGACTGGAAGGGAACTCTTGGGCCATTAGGCCTAGTCCTTGGTGTTGTCACACAACTATTAACTGAAGAAATTCTCCAATCACCACTTCAGCCCCTGTACAATAACCACAAGGAATAATATGTAAAAAACCAAAAATACTCTATAACATGCCACAAGTTAAAGCCAAGGAGATGAGAGCACTGCAAATGCCTTGCATCTTCAATAATACAGAAGCTGTTTCATAACATTTGCTCATAAGATCCTAAGAGGTACTCCTTGTTACAAAGGGGTTGTAAATACATGAAAAGCAGAAGAGTTTTTGGTGATATCTTATTCAAAATCCTTCAAGTTAACAAGCTGAGCTGTTTGCATCTTTTGTAAGAAAATGTCTTCATTTCTGTAACCGTCTTAGTGAAGCTTCTTTGAATTCATTACATTTAAGGTTTTTGAACACACGTGATGAGAACTGCAGAGGAAACAAGTATTGAACACAAGGTGAGGCAGTCTACAAGCTTAATGAGTGACTTGCAAAGATAGGTCACCATTCTGGCCTGAAGGTTTTAAGGTTGTTTTGGGGATTGGCTTCCTTCCAACATGGCAGCCAAAAATTGGTTGCCAGAATGATGATCATAGTTAGCTAGAGTACTGACTCACCACAGGCAGAGACTGTCAACTAATCTGTGTTAGTATGGTGTCTATCAGAATTGATCCCCTTTCCTGGTTGGTCCTTAGGCATTACAATTTACACATAATAAACACAGTTATAATTAATGCCTCCATCAAGCTGTCCAATATCTAGGTCTTTCTTTTGAGTAGTCTAAAGACCTGAACTTTATTTAGCAAAAAACCCTAGAGGAGAAAAGTTGTATAACCTCTCCCAATTGGCCTACATTATCCAGTGACCTCCTACTTACATTTTCTAAATGGCAAAGCAGACAGGATCTCAAAGGCAAGGCTGTCAGGTTTAATATTAAATTATGCACAAACTGAAAATATATGTTATTTATAAACTACAAAATATTAAATTAACTTATTTAAACCTGAATACTATAATTAATCATTAATTAATTTTATCACTGCAATGTATTGTTCTATACACACATTAGTAATTTAATAACATACAAGATCAATAATATAAATCAATTAAGAGGTTTAAGTAAAATGTTGCAATATAGTTCAATCATGAGACCTTATATAGGAGCCTTTTTACATGGCAATTTTGGACAGCTCCTGAAGCTCTAAACACCTGAATTGTCCACACATTAACACCTGAAACTACTTTTCAGACTCATTTGTTAGCTCAAAGTTATGCCACTCCAGGGCAGGATTCTCTCTGATCAGCAGGGATCCTGGCTTTCTCTGATTTAAAAAAAAACAAACCCCAATTTTCAGATTTAAAAAGTAACCCAAAATCCACATTTTCCATGATTAAATTGAAATGCCACTAATATATAGATATATAGAGAGTGATTTTTCATTTTAATCACATAAAAATGTAGATTTTGGTTTACTCTTTTAATCTGAAAATTGGGGATTTTTTTTTTAAATCAGAGAAAACCAGGACCCCTTCCTGTTAGTGTTATACAGCTTGTGTTACACTAAGGCTTGGCCACCGTGCCCCTTCTCCCTGACTGGCCCAGATTGGGCCCTTTGCCACCCTTCCCACTCCCCAGCCCCAAGATCCCTGCTCACTGTTTCACCCCCCTCCCACCTCTCACTTACGGCTGCCTGTGCTGTCTGTCCCAGGGGAAGCAGGCAGAGAAGGGTTAATCTGTCTTCTGCTGCTGCTGCTCTCTGAGCCAGGAGAACACCATCCTGGCAGCAGTAGTAGTGGAGGAGATAGGTTAACACCTCCTTGCCTACTCCCCTGGGATAGACAGCATGGGTGGCCACAAATAAGGGGTGGAGACAGGAAGGGCCTTGGAGTCCGCAGGGAGAACCCAGAGGGGTAGGGGGAGAGCCCTGAGGGCCAAGAGGCAAGGGGGAAGCCCAAAAAGGAAGGTGGTATTCTGACCTTTCAGTCCTCCCCCACACTGGCCTGAATGGTGACTGCACCAAACTCAAGCTAGCACTAACACACATCAACATTTGTGAGGCTCACAGTGTGACGTGTAACACTAAGACAACCATTTTCTGTAGGTAGTCTAAAGTTGATTTAAATATTTCATTTATCCTAAAACAATTTTTTTCCTGATTTACCAAATGAAAAAAGGAAAATATTTTTAATCACTTTAATTATTTTTCTAGATATAAAATGACTCGGTTTTGAAAATTCTGTCTTTTTTGATTCACCTCAGGTTACTAAGGAAGTGAATGAGTGAGCAAGGAAATTAAAAAAGTTCTCTTGAGTCCCAATCCAGTTTTGATTAACAGTTCACCCCTCCTTAACTGCACCCCTCACTGACTGCAAGGTCACAAAGCACTATATTTTTGTACAAATGAATGCCTATCTATGTCCCTTGACAATCTGATTCATATTCTCTCAGCAGATGCTTAACTGGGACATATGTGGGCTACATATCTATGGGCTAAAGAGTGATTCAATATGGCTTGGTGCCAACACCCTAAACCTAGTTATGTGCCTAAGTTCACTATGTGCCTACATTTGGGGCTTCCAGGGAGTGTCTATACATGCATTTAAGCATGTCTAAATTTAATGTGCATTAGCTTAATGCACATTAAGTGGGTTTAGCCAGGCGTCTACATGTGCAGGCATTAAAGCAGAATAATGTTGTGTGTGAACTGATTTGGGACTAACGTTAGTTCCAAGTCAGTCCACACACAGTGTTAATGTACTTTAACGCATCTACATGTTTGTTAATAAACTTTAACTATTCCCATCTAAATTTGATACCTGCATTTGCAGGTATCAAATTTAGGCAAAAATACCTAAATTTGCCATTTTTAAAGTGCATTAAGGATGTGCACATGTAGACATATGCCCTAACGTGCCTTAAATTTAGGCTAATGAGCCTTGAAGTGTCTCATGCCTCAGGAATCCTTAGGTGCCCATAGTTAGCACTTGTGCCTCAGTCAAAGTAAGCTGCAAGAAATGCATCAGAGACTAACTCCTGCCTAGGCTCCAGAGTTATTCAGGTTGACCTTGGGAGGTGGCCAACTCTGCTTAAGACTTTGGGATGACATAAAGTTAACTAACGGAGTGACATCACTGAATTCAGCTTCATCCATCACTACTACTTGTAGTAGAACCTATTTTTGCCCAACAGGTTAGTGAAGAAACAACACGGGCGAGAGATGATGTAATGAAATTGCTGCCGTGACATTTCTTCTACTTTCCACCATGCTGTGTTCCTATTGTTTTAGTTTCAAGAACTCAAGTAAATGGAAATCAAGTAAATGGAGATCCAAAAGCAAGTATCAAGTAAATGGAGATCCATAATGGATAATTGATTTTGATGGCATTTTGGTAGCCTCTGCCCTTGGTCTGAGGCACATGCCCAGGAAATATATGTGCACCTTACAGAATCTACCAAAATAAACATTATTTAGTATGGATTTACAAGTTGAGTGTCAATAGTGTGCTCAGTGCTATATAGCTGCTAAAGATTTTGTAATTCTACACCCCAAGAATGCCAAATTCATGGCATTGTATAGGTTTAAGAGCAAACTTCTTTAAAAAATTCTTTGAGACAACAGATTGACCTAACACAGTGAAAATGAAATGATTAAATAACAACAACAACCATAATACCCTATTGCTAACTATCATAATAAAGACTCTGGTCTCCTGCAGAAAGCTGGAGGAAACTGGTTCTATGAAGTATGAGCTAACTCAAAGTGTTAATACTTAAAAAGGTACAACTCAAAGTCTAACAATTGACCTTGTCCCTGGTCTGGCAGATGTGAGGTATCACATGGTAGATTACACATGTATGGAAGCCACCCATTATATGGTAATTTCCTGTAGTATAAATCAGAATTCATACATTGTACAGAATCCCCAAAACACTGCATCATGTGTACTGTCATCAGAACCTCCTTAGTCATCAGTGAATCAGGATGAACATGACATTGATTTTTTTTTGTTTGTTTGTTTATCTAACAGTTTGTGTGTATATGCCTTATCCAAAAGGCCTGTTATAGTTCATACCAGCAATTTAGCAAACTGAACTGTGGAAGGAGAATGAGGTCAATGTTACTGTACAATTTTAGGAAAAATAAACTGCACCCCTCTTTCCATGTATCAGTGATTATATGCATGACGGACTGAGGCTGAAACATATTTAGCTTCTTAAGAAAAGTACTTCTATGCTTCTTGCCATTCCAAAAACTTTCATATTTTTTTCTTAAGGCTAATCAAACATTTATAAAATGCTACTGCACATTTATTATAATGTCATATCCATGTTGTAGCAGTGCTCTTTCCTAAGGCAGGCCAGAAACATTTTGCAACTACACTCTGATATACTGACAGGCATCTTTGAAAGAGTAAAGCTTAACTTGTTGGGAGTAACTACAGGGAGACAGTACTGTAAAGAAGGGAATTTTATTTGTTATTTCTAACACAAAGATTGCCAATATCTAAATGATCAAATTTAGTGATTAGATTACATTACATTTCACTGGATTAAATATACTCCTAGTCATGATTGAAGGTAGCAGCAAGACTGTATACAGCTTAATGGGATCAGGATATAGAATCATAGAGAATTACAGTTGAAAGGAACCTCAGGAGATCATCTAGTCCAACCCCCTGCTTAAAGCAGGATCATCCCCAACTAGATTATCTCAATCAAGGCTTTGTTACTCAGGTCTTAAAAACCTCTAAGGATGGAGATCCCACAACTTCTCTGAGAAGCCTTTTCCAGTGCTTTACTACCCTCCTGGTGAGGAAGTTTTTCCTAATATCTAGCCTAATCTTGCCTTGCTGCAACCTGAGATCATTGTTCCTTGTTCTGTCATCTGCCATTACTGAGAACAGTCTAGCTCCATCCTCTTTGGAACCCCTCACCAGGTAGTTTAGGAATGCAATTAAATCCCCCCTCAGTCTTTTCTTCTCCAGACTAAGTAAGTTCAGTTCCGTCAGCCTCTCATCATAAGCAGGGCTCCTGGTTTTCTTTGATTAAGAAAAATCACCAATTTTCACTTTAAAAAAAGTAAACCTAAATCCATATTTTTCCATGATTAAAATGAGACACCACCGGTGGAGAAAGAACTTGTGGAGGAAAGAGCAGAGGCACTTGTTCCAGAGGAGGAAAGAAGTCAATCTCCTGTCTAGAAAAGGATAGTAGGGTGGTTGTAATGGATGCTGAGGGGAATGGAGGGTGCCATCTGCCAGCTAGATCCCTTTGCATAGGAGGACTGTTGCCTTCCAGGGTCCCATATTTGGGATGTGATGGAGAGGATTATAAAACTCATCTGGCCCTCCAACCACTACCCCATGTTGCTCATCCATGTGGGCATGAATGACATATCCAGGAACAACCCTCAGTGGGTCATGGGTGACTACAGGGCTCTTGGGGCTGGGCTCAAGGGGGTAGAGGTGCAGGTGGTTTTCTCTTCTGCCCTCACAGTCAGGGGTCAGAGCCTGAGACCCTGTGGATCAAGATACAGGGGGGTGGTGGGGGGACAACAAGGAGGGGACTTGATGGTAAGCATCTACTACAGACCACCACACCAGGAGGAGGAGCTGGATCTAGAATTTTCTGGAGAACTGATAGAGGCTTCATATCCAAGGGACATAGTTGTTATGGGAGACCTCAATTACCTTGACATCTGCTGGGAGCAGCACTAAGCCAGATCTAACCAGTCACATAGGTTTTTGACCTGTGTAGAAGAACTTTATTTATTACAGGAGGTGAATGGACCAACCAGTGGGAAGGGCTTGTTGGATTTTATTTTAGCAAAAAGGAACAACCTGGTGGGAGATCTGAGGATTGAGGGAAATTGGAGAGGTAGTGATCATGAGATGATAAAATTCACTATCTGTCATAGAGCAGAGAAGTCAGCCAGTAGGACAGAGGTGCTTGTGTTCATGAAGGCTGACTTCATTGAGCTAAGGAAAATAGTGGGAGAGATCCTATGGGAAGAGGGACTGAAGGTAAAGAGAGTCCAGGAAGGGTGGTAGTTCCTCAAAATGACAATCCTCAGAGCACAGAAAAGGTCCATTCCTGTATGCAGGAAAGGTTGTAAAGAAGTTGAGAAGCCCTCTTGGCTTACCAGAGGAGCCAAGAAGTGCTTAAAAATGAAGAAGGAGGCTTACAGACAGCAGAAACAAGGGGTAGTCACCAGGGATCCTGGTTTTCTCTGATTGAAAAAAATATCCCCAATTTTTGTTTAAAAAAGTAACTCCAGATTCACGTTTCCATGATTAAAATGAAACACCACTATATAGATATCTACATATTAATGGTGTTTCATTTAAATCAAGGAAAAATGTGTATTTCAAGTTATTTTTTTAACCAAAAATTAGGGATTTTATTTTCAATCAGAGAAAATCAGGATCCCTGGTAGTCATCATTAAACTAAGCTTGCTGGGGGATGGGGGGACTACTGCCACTGCTCGCCTGCTGAGCAACCCTTGCAAAGCCAGCCAGCCAAGGCACTTAAGGGATCCTACCCCTGCCCTAGCCCTGGTACAATCTGTGGGCAAGGCAAGGGCCCCCAAGGGGACACTTTCCTGCCTGTAAACAAATGCCAGGAGCTTGGGGAATAAGCAGGAGGAACTCATCCTCCTGCTTAAACACAAATAATTACAATGTCACAGGGATAAAGGAGACCTGGTGGGACTCCACCCATGACTGGACCATGGGTATAGATGGCTATACCCTGTACAGGAGAGATTGAGTAGTTAAGGGGGCAGGGGTGTAGCTCTCTATGTTAAGGAAAGCTACACGTCCCTGCAAGCTGATATTGGTGACCAGGGTGATAACTGGAGACCCTCTGGGTTAAAATCTATGGAGAACATGGCACTGGGACACAATGGTGGGAGTCTACTATAGACCTCCCACCCAAAGTCAAGAGCTCAAACAGGAGTTCACCCAGGAACTGTCTGAGGCTGCATGCTCCAGGACCATGGTTGTCATGGGTGACTTCAACTACCGAGACATCTTGTGGGAGGATCACTCAGCAAAATCCGAGGGGTCACAAAGCATCCTATCGTGTGTGGATGACCTCTACCTGGCTCAAGAAGTCTACGGGCCAATGAGAGGTAAAGCACTGCTCAACCTGCTACTGGCAACTGGGGATGACCTAATCGGTGACCTAGTGATCGATGGGAAGCTGGGTGACAGTGACCACAATCTGATCACCTTCACCATCCGCTGTAAAGCTGGCAAGTCAGTCAGCAACACTGAAGTCCTTGACTTCAGGAAAGCTGACTTTGACAAGCTCAGGAGGCTTATCAGTGAGGCCCTAAGGGACCATGATCCCAGGGGGAGGGGAGTTCAGGAAGAGTGGTTGCTTCTCAAGAGACCGATCCTCAATGCAAAAGCTAATTCTATTCCATTTTGGAGAAAAGGCAGCAAGAGGGCACAGCAGCCCCCCTGGCTCTCTAGGGATCTAGCAGACCTCGTCAGGCTAAAAAGAAAGGCCTACAAAGGATGGAGGGTGGGATTCACCTCCAAGGAGGAATATTCTGCACTGGTCTGGTCCTGTAGAGAGAAAATCAGGAAAGCCAAGGCTGCAACTGAACTCCAGCTAGCTTCGAGTATCAACAACAATAAAAAAGTCCTTTTTCAGATATGTGGGGAGCCGAAGGAAAAGCAAGGGCAACATTGGACCCCTGATAAACCAGATGGGACATCTGAAAACTGATGCCCAGGAAAAAGCCAGCCTATTAAATGGGTACTTTGAATTGGTCTTTCATTAGTCCCATGGGATGCCCATGCCCACTATGGGACAGGGAGGTCCGGGTGAGGGAGATCCCCTGCCCTTCATCAATGCTGACCTCATGAAGTAACACCTTGAGAGGCTGGATACCTTCAAGTCAGCTGGCCATGACAATCTACACCCCAGGGTACTCAAGGAGCTGGTGAGCATCATAGCCCAGCCCCTGGCACAGATCTTTGAGAACTCTGGTGCTCTGGTGTAGTGCCTGAAGACTGGAAAAAGGCCAATGTGGTGCCTATCTTCAAGAAAGGGAGGAAAGTAGATCCGGCAAACTACAGGCCCATCAGCCTGACCTCTATCCCAGGGAAGGTCATAGAAAAGTTTATTAAAGATGCCATCCTTAATGGACTGGATGACGCCAATGTCCTGAGGAATAACCAGCATGGGTTTGTTACAGGTTGGTCTTGCTTGACCAATCTTATTTCCTTTTATGACAAGGTGATGTATCACCTGAACAAGGGAGAAGAGATTGATGTCATATATCTTGACTTCAAAAAAGCCTTCAATCTGGTATCCCACGATCACCTCTTGGTGAAACTGGCCACCTGTGGCCTTGGGTCCACCATGATCCGCTGGCTGGGAAATTGGCTCCATGGTCGGACCCAGAGAGTGGTAATTGATGGAAGTCAATCGTCACAGTGCCCTGTGACCATTGGGGTCGCCCAAGGCTCTGTCCTTGGACCCATATTGTTCAATATTTTCAAAAATGATGTGGACATTGGAGTCAGAAGCAGACTGGCCAAGTCTGGGGTATAGCATCCACACCTGAAGACAGGAGGGCGATCCAGCCTGACCTGGACAGGCTCAGCAAATGGGCAGATGACAACCTGATGGTGTTTAACATTGAAAAATGCAAGGTTCTCCACGTTGGGAGGACAAACCTGCAGCATCCTTATAGGCTCGGCAGTGCTGCGCTGGCTAACACTATGGAAGAAAGAGACTTGGGGGTCATCATTGACCACAAAATGAACATGAGCCTTCAATGTGATGCTGCAGCAAGTAAAGCAAGCAAGACCCTGGCTTGCATCCATAGATGCTTCTCAAGCAAATCCCAGGATGTCATTCTCCCCTTGTACTCAGCCTTGGTGAGGCTGCAGCTGGAGTACTGCATCCAGTTTTGGGCCCCACAATTCAAAAAGGATGTGGAGAAGCTTGAGAGAGTCCAGAGAAGAGCCATGTACATGAACAGAGGTCAGGAAACAGACCTTACGATGACAGGCTGAGAGCTATGGGCCTCTTTAGCTTGGAAAAGCGCAGGCTCAGGGGTGATCTGATGGCTACCTGTAAGTTTATCAGGGGTGACCACCAGTATCTGGGGGAATGTTTGGTCACCAGAGCGCCCCAAGGGATGACGAGGTTGAACGGTTATAATCTACTGCAAGACCATTTCAGGCTGGACATAAGGAAGAATTTCTTTACTGTTTGAGCCCCCAAGGTCTGGAATAGTCTGCCATCGGAGGTGGTTCAAGCACCTACATTGAACACCTTCAAGAGAAATTTGGATGCTTATCTTGCTGGGATCCTATGACCCCAGCTGACTTCCTGCCCCTCGGGCAGGGGGCTAGACTCGATGATCTTCTGAGGTCCCTTCCAGCCCAGTGTCTATGAAATCTATGAAATAGAGGAGGAATACACAAGTATAGCCTGTCTTTAGATGAAGGGAAATGTGGGTGTCTTCCAGAATGGGACAGGACAGCTGATAACAGACAGGAGAAAGCTGAACTCTAACGAATACTTTGTGTTGGTGTTCCTGCATACAAATGGTGGTCACTTGCCTGGTTGGATACTGGACCCCTGAATGGTGGGGGTGGGGAGCGGTGCGGTGATTGCCAACCAATGGTCAGTGCTGAACTGGTGAGGAAGCACTTACAGTGGCTGAATGTCTTCAAGTCAGCAGGACTGGATGGACTATACCTGAGGGACTTGGCTAGTCATTGTGGGACCATTGGCAAAGGCATTTGATGACTCATGATGCTCAGGAGAGGTCCCAGAAGACTGAAAAAGGGACAAACTGGTGTCAGTCTTTAAGAAGGGAAGGAGGGAGAATCTGGGAAACTATAGGCCAGTTAGTTTGACCTTGATACCAGGTAAAATTTGGAAAAAATTATCAGGTATTCCATTTGTGAGAGACTGGCAGAAAGCATGATGCTGAAGGATAGCCAACATGACTCTGTTGTGGGCAGGTCGTATCTGACCAAATTCATCTTCTATGATCAAGTAACAGAGCTAACATACTGAGATGCAATAGCCAATCCATTGTGAGCAGGAAGAACTTCCTCTCTAATGGGCGTTGGTGAGACCTCAGCTGGAGTACTATTTCCAGTTCTGGGTGCAGCACTTCAAAAAAGACATAGAGAATCTTGAAAGGGTCCAGAGAAGGACCTGGAAAACAATCTTATAAGGAAAGACTAAGGAATCTGGGACTGTTCAGCCTGTGGAAGAGAAGACTGAGGGGGAACTTTTCTGTAAGGGGTGAATCTTGGGAGCTGGGAGAAAAACTGTTCACTAGGGTGCCCCAGGGGAGAATAAGGAGCAATAGCCATAAACTGTTAGAGGATGATTTCAGGTTGGATGTAAAAAATAACTTCTTTATGGTAAGGGTGGCCAGAATCTGGAATAAACTTCCCAAGGAGGTGGTGCAGTCCCCAACTTTGGAAGTCTTCAAGAGGAGACTGGACAGACACCTTGCTGGGATCATTTGACCTCAGCAATGTTCCTGCCCTGAGCGTGGGGGTTGGACTTGATGATCTTCTGAGGTCCCTTCCAGCCCTTAATTTCCATGATTCTATGAATAGAGGGAAATAATCACTTTCCTTGAACTGCTAGCAGCACTCATTCAGCCTAAAGCATTATTATAACATGGATAAAATAGATTCATATTATTTATGACCTTCTAAAGTTCCATTCATACTGGAATTAATATATATTAGATTACAACATATATGTTAAAAACATTGTTCTGTCTTCTATTTCCAGTTCTATAACTAGCAAACTTGGTGTTAGTTACATCACTTTCTGTTTCCTGTTTCCTCATATATTAAATTGGATATATTATTTCCTTAGCAAAGCATTTGAGATCTGTGGTTTCAAGGGGCCTATATACAATGTTGATACTATCATTATACCTCCAGTCATAGAACCAATAACTCTGAAAAGGGTTCCTTTCAGGGATTATATCGCAGTATTTTCCTAAAGTTCATGTAAAATTTTTGCATTATAAATGTCATTTTGATTGTGTCAAATATCTTGTTTGGGTTTTAAGATGATACTTCTTTATAATTTAATTTTATTAATGTGGCAAGTTAGACGATGTTCAGGATCCACAGAGTGAATTATTCATTACATTTCAAATAGTAAATTGTCATCAAATGCTTTCTGATCTGCATTACATAAAGTCATGCTGAATATCTAATGCCAGGATTGCCTATGTAATGAAGAACCTCTCAGATAGTGTTCAATCAAAATACACTTGAGAAATAGCAGACATAATATTTTGATAAACATTCTGAGTACCACACAGTTCTTTGTCCTAAACTGAAGAATCCTGTGAATGAAGTCACACAGTCTCTTTCTCTGAAAAGTGCCTACTCAAGCACTAAGTTTTCCATTTAAAGCTATTAGTACTTCCATTATTTACTGAGCTTCTTGTGTTACTGGTAGAAAATGTAGTCGTAGGTCAACTAAAGTAATATTTTGCCAACCTCTATAATTTCTAAGACAAAAGCATATTTCTGATACAAAAAAAAAAAAAAAAAATGTGACCTTGTGGGTAGAATTCAAGGTTGATATTCCTGGACTCTGGACTTCAGCATACATTAAAAAAGAGGGAGCCTCTTTAGAAATAACAAAACAAAACAAAAAAACCCCAACAAAACCCCCTGGTATTCTGAAAGATGATTTAGCAAGAGCCCACTACTGTGCAAACCTATACTTTTTGATGAGCTGAAAATTGCAGAGCTAACGAGGCTTAAATAAGTGTTAAATAAGGGTTAAATGATACAGTGTTGGAGTAGTTGGAAAATCTTATATGAATTGAATGTACCTTATTTTTATTAACTCTGGTTTTCTATTAAAATGAAGGATTATTTTCTTAATATTCTAAGATCCGATATACCAGTTTTCTGAAACTTCAGTTATGTGGACACATATAATGGCATGTGAAGTTTAGATGTTTTTAAATCTTTGATTTCTCCATTTGCAACCTGACTACTTTGAGTTCTATGTGACTGAAATTATGCCTGAAAATAAATATATGTGCTCCAGTTTGTATCCATAGTTATCACAGTTACGTATGAATAATATGAAAAACAAGTAGGCTATTTTTTGGAAATCAGAATGTCGGCATGATTCTAGTTCACTCTAATAAAAAAAAATCCCCAATTTTCAAATTTAAAAAAGTAACTCCAAATCCTAGTGGTGTTTCATTTTGATCAGGGAAAAATGTGGATTTGGGGTTACCTTTATAATCCAAAAATTGGGGATTTTTTTGATCACAGAAAATGAGGATCCCTGGTCATAACACTCAGAATTTTAAGTTGAAAACTGAAATTCATTGTTAAGTCACTAGATGGCATAGGACTATGAGGCAGAAAGGAAATTAATTTCTGGCTGTTCCAGTGCATGCAGCTGGCACTGGTTGAACTGCAATAAAGACATGTTAGAGTTAATCTATTACCATCTGCCTTTATTTTGTTAAATTGTTAGGCAACAGAGCATGATCATCTGTTGACCAACATGTTTTTACTTACGAGTGATACCAAAGCATGTTTCTTTCAAAATAATTCCTTTCAATATCTTTATGAAACATCATTCTGTAAAGCTATTTTGAAGCTCTTTCTCCTTTCCCATCCCTCCTCTACTAAAAATAGAAATTACCAAAGTAGCCAAACCCTTTAAAAATAAAGGGAAAACTATACTAATATTACTATTGTAAGTGCATTTAAAAGGTCTTTTTTATTATACCGTTGTGCATTTTATGAGATTTATTAGGAAATCAATATATTCAACAAAAGTATAAAAAAGGAACACTGATGCCTGTTCAGTTATGAAGACAAACATGGAAGAGAGACCTGGTGAATCAGATAACACAGCTCACTGTCATTGGCAAACCTATATAAAAACAGATTTATTGTAACTCTTTCTCATAGTAGCTAGGTTTCCATTCAAATGTATTTTCTTTGGTAGCAAGTTTCATATGCACTGTCCTCCTACAGAAGCTGCATTGCCTGCAATTTTGTTTCTCCCTTGAAACAATCTGTATCAATGTTCCAGAAGTGCATTGAGTTGCACCGCCAGCCAGAGATCAGGTTTAGGGTCAACTACCAGCTATTTATGAGCACATGGCATAAAAGAGGTGCTTTTGGTCATTAATGCCATCTTAAAACCCAGAGAACATGCTAGAGATGGTATAAGTGTTGCATTTCTTTGATCCATGGGCAATCAATCTATCAGAAACTACTGGGCATGCTTGTCCCACCCCTTCCTGTCATGTGGCTCCATAGCCACACACACATGGGTTTCCACTTGGGCTTGATAGCTGGCCTGCCTTCTTTTGCTGCAGCAGCAGCCAGCTGCTTTCCCCTCTTACAATGGTGGGGGCCTTGGTCTCTGCTATAGGCACTTAAGATCAATATCAAACAGGTAAGATTGGTACAATTCACTTTGGGTAAAGCTCTCTGATTACAAGAACTTGCTCACCATACTAGTTTCAGAATTATTTAGCAATGAAAAAGTGATCATTTGATGTTTATGGAATTAGCAAATGGCTCTTTTTAACAGGAGCTCATAGTCCTAAGTAGTTTAGATCAAGTATTATGTATTATAGATGGAGTGCTTTGAAAGGATGTCACTAAGTGGAGCGTGGGCTGTACAATGTATACGCTTCTTTTTGCAATTTTGTCATGTATTAATATTTTTACTTCTTTTTCCCAATTCTTTTCATAATTCAGTTTTAGATTAGCTTAATGCCTTTAACTTCACATGAATGACTTCTGTTTTACACTATTGTGAGACTACACAGAATTGTGCCGGT
Source organism: Alligator mississippiensis (assembly GCF_030867095.1). NCBI lineage: Eukaryota > Metazoa > Chordata > Crocodylia > Alligatoridae > Alligator > Alligator mississippiensis. The sequence continues at coordinate 370,011,992 of NC_081824.1, forward strand.
ATATATTTAAAGGGTTAATGCTGAAGCATATAATATCCAGAGGCAGCTCTGAGTATCTGTCATTTCTACACTGCTTGCTTCACAAATAGCAAGTGCTTTCAGAGATGAAAAATAGTAAAGAAAAGCTTTAGTAATTTTACTTTAAGTTATGACATTATTTAAAAAAAATTAAAAGCATAATGTAAAATATTTTTATTAAGATATAGATTGGTTGTCTTAAACATAAGCACTACTCTGTCTATCAGCAACTGGGCTCTTTTGAGACTGGAGTGTTACAATTAATTTACTTTCCACAGGAACACTCCTAATTTACTTTCCACAGAAATGCCCCATATAGTAGTAAAAAAATCCTGAACACTATTACTAGTTCTCATGTCATATTTTCAAAGTTATGGTGCAACATTCTAACCTCATTTATATGTACAAAGCCTCATTTGAAGCTAGCTGAGTAACATGAATGTAAGTTAAAGCAGAACTTGGTCCATTATTGTCCTTTGTGCAGTATATTATTATTTTCTTCTATGCAAACAACACTTAATCAACCAGGGGCACAGTAACTGTTAGATCTCTTTGTGATAAATAAATAAGGCTAGGTACAGATGTTCAAAAAGCCTGAGGTAGAAGCACTTTAACTATAGTGCTTTACACAAAGTGTTCTAGATTATGCTGGGATAGAACACATGCACTTTGTTTGGTGTGGGGGCTCAGAGCCTATCTTCACAGACTGCAGCCAACAGCCTGAGGGCATTCTTGCACACCTCCCAGGAGCAGTCAGCCACCTTTAAGTGGCTAGTGGGCCCCTGCCTCCAGCTCCATGCCCTCCCCCCAGCTGGTTGCTGTTCATGCTGGTGGCTTAGGCATGAGAAGGGGCAGAAATGGAGCCTCTGCCCTGTGGACCCAGCCTGGCCCCCAACCAAAACCCATGCTCTCACGTATGAAGGGAGGAGGAAAAATCTACAAGGCAGAGAGGCTGTGCTTCCCCAGGCTCCTGAATGCATTTTGGGAAGTGGAGCCTCCCTGCTGCGTGGACCTGGCCCATGCACACAAGCTTGCAGGTGGAATCCACAGGGAAGGAGCCTGCGAAATGGAGCCTCTCTGCCACACAGACCCGGCCCATGTAGCTGCTAGGAGAGAGACTCAAGATGCCATTCCCCGTGGCCCCCTTACCTGAGCTGTGGCATGCCTCAGGGCCAGGGTGGATGCGGGGACAGAAACCCCCATACCTTACCCCACTTCAGGCCAGGCTGTGCACAAGGCAGGGATCAGAGGCTATCACTAACCCAAGTCAGTGACAACCAAGGGCACAGAGCCAGCCTGGTCTTTAGGCAGAGAAGCAAGCTCTGTCCAAGGTTAGAGTGAAGCCCTGCACAACACTACTTGGGATGGTGCCAATCGTGCTGTAAGTTAACCCCTGATGTGATCTAGCACAGACATTGAATAAAGCTCTCTAACAGAAAGTGCTTTAATCTTATACCTCATCCATCGAGGGTTAACTTAGGCCATGTGTAGACGAAATGAGAGGCGGGTGTGCATGACACTTTAAAGTGGGCTAAATGCCTTTGCCCTGCTTTAATGGTGTCGGTGTTTGCATGCCTCTGCGGCATATTGCACATTAATTCCAGCTGCTGTAGGAAGTTTGGTGGTGTAACAAGCCTTAAGTGACTTGGGGTGCAGCAAGCTAAATCCCCTTCAAAAAGTTTTAGTTTGCTACCACTACATCCGTGGAGTGAAGCACTGGGCTCCGTGCAGCTCTGTAGGAAGCCCTGCAGGCAGCCTGGTAGCAGCTGGGAAAGCAAGCTCCACCCAAGAAAAGCAGCGAGCCTGATCTTTCTCCCTCCCCTCTGAGCCTGTCTGCCTGCCTGAGCTGCATGGGGGCCTGGTGCTTCATCCCACAGCTGCGGTGCCCCCCAGGACCACCCAAGCTGGGTGCCTGTGGGCGGTTGCCACCTGAGGGGGGCCACTGCTGCCACAGAGGGAAGCACCAGCCCCCTGCAGCCCAGGGAATGCTCCACCTGCCAGCATATTGCCCTCCCCTCCCTGCTGGTGAGGCATGTAAGTCAGCGGGGTATGTGCACAACACGGGGGTTTAATCAGCCCAAAATTGAAGCAGTGTTTTTTAAAACCCACCACTTCAATTTAGGGACCCTGTTTTGTCTACACATGACCTTAGAGTACAATCCATGATTTTTAAAGCACTCTAAGAGCCATGAACATCTGTTCAGTTACAGCTTTAGAGCACTTTCCGCCTGCCTGAAGTAAGATTGGTGTAACATCTGTACTTAGCTTAGATGTTTATACTTATTAAAACTGAGTAAAATGATACGAGTTAACAAGTCTCAACATTTTCTTGTTAGTGGAGGACTGTTCTTTGATAGTCAAAGGCCTTCATGCATGGTCAGTCGCTAAAGTTATTTGATCAACACCTGTCTAAATTAGACAACAGAGATGACATCCACTTACAATACAGTTTTCTGAAAAAAAGATATGATTACAATTGCTTGAAACTGTAATTTTTCTTTGAGATTTGTCACTGGAATAAAATTTACTCAATGGCAAATGATACCATCTATCAGAAACTGAGCCAATATTAAGAAGTTAAAAGTAGTTTCAAGAACCATTCCTTTTCTTAGTTCTACTGGCCATAGGTTTACAGTGACAATTTCCCAACTTTTATAATACGTTAGGGAAGACCCATAGATATAAGAAGGAGAAACATAATATATATGAAAAACAGTAAGGCTTGTGGAGCTTCAGTGATATTAGATGCCAGTCTCCCTCCATGCTGTTACAGGGAGAAGCATTGGCAGTGGTTGGGTCCCAACCTCCACCTGACCACCTCTGACCCAAACTGGGTCACTCTAGCTTGCTTCTGATGATTACTTTAGTGATTTTTAGCATTGCAGAGGTTACATATTTTTAGGCTGAATTTTGATTTTTAAGCCTCTTTAGAGAATTAATATTAAATTGAGTGCATGCAAATAATACATTAGCCATATGCTCTTCTTTACAATTACAAGTTCAAGGGGATATTAAGTATCTGCGATAACTACTTATGGAACTTATATAGAGTTAAGTTAACTTTGCCAAGTAATTATTGCAAAAATGGAATGGATGGAGAACAGTACAACAGTTTCACACAGGATTTCAACTCTGATTTTGTTCCAATTTAGGAAACAGCCCAGCAGGCGAGCTACAGATAATCTGGAAGCCTGAGATGCTGCAGAAGCATGAGATGAAGTCTTGGTCAATTCACAAGATGGGCTGCTCAAGAACTGTGAGCCTGGGCAGTGAAATTCCAACACTTTTCATGTTGTAGGCCACCAGATAAGATGTCTAGAAACAGGGTGAGTGAGCTGACAAGATATCATAAGGAGGGCTGATGGTCAGATTCTAGGGCCAACTTTTTGTCAAAACTGAATACAAAATATTTAGATTTCAACAGGTCAATGAATTCAAATGAAATAATGTTCAACCAAAAGATACTGTAAATTTCTTATTTACATGCTCTCAAGTTAGTGTTAATTATCTAAGGTGGCTTATGTGACATTCTAAAAAAAATCTCTTATTACTGATGGTGTGCCCTTTTAATGTGTCATCATAAGTTTTGAACTCTGCACCATTACACAGAGAAATGAGCTTAGGAAGTTTTGCATAGTGGTAAATGATTGAGGAGACACAGATTATCCTTTCTATTCATTTCAATGTTGAATGAACCAGAGACTAATAGTGAACAAAAGTTATTTTGATTTGAATATTGCTTGGTGCTCTATGCCCAGTGGTTTACACCTTCTGTCCAAGTGCCATTGATTCTGGTTCTCTTTGAAGAGAAGTTAATGGTACAATAGGCTATTGAGTCATACAAAATAGGGCTGGAAGGGACCTCAAGCTACAGTCTAGGTCAGTCTCCTGTTCAAATCAGGGTCATCCCTGCATAAAGCATTCCAGCCAAGTGTTTGTATAACCTGCTTTCAAAAGCTTCTATTGATGTATTCCACAGCCTTTCTGTGTAATTCATTCCAGTGGTTAATAATTCTTATAGTTAGAAAGTTCTTTTAAAATTTAACCTAAATCTCCCTTGTTCCAATTTAAACCTATCATTCTTATGCTGTACATTGAGGATACAAAGAACAATTGATCTCTGCCTACTTTGTAATATTTTTGTTTGGTTTGAAGACAATTATACAATCTCTTCTCAGACTTTTCTTCTCTAGACTAAGTGATCCCACTTTCTCCAACTCTTTCCCTGTATGTCATGTCTTCTAGGTGTCTCATCCTTTTTGTAGTTATTCTTTGGACTCTGTCCAATTTTTCCAAATCTTTCTAAAAGCATGGTGCACAAAACTGAACATGGTACTCCAGATGAGCCCTCATGAGTGCTGAACTAAGTGGAAAAGTTGCATTGTATGACTTGCATCATATGACACTACTGTTATATGTCTCAATATTGTATCACTTCATATTTCTATCAAAATAATAAACATTTTTAAGGTTATGAATAATGGCTTCAGTATTAGTGGATGTAAAAATATTAACAGGAGTTAAACAAGGATGTATGCTTGTTTGACATGAATAATAAACAAGTGTTCAACGACAGCAAAACAGGCATAAAATAGATAGTGCCTTAACTGGAAAAAAAATAGCTTTTGCTGATGATATTTGCCATCTACCAAACAACAAAGCATACATACAAATAAAAACAGACTAAACAAAAATTCATAATTCATAATCAGTAAGCAACACTAAGAAAATGAAAATAATGAGAATCAACATAAAAGCCAATAGAAGCAATCATTTGTAAACACTGCCCATTATAAAGACTAGAGATTATATACCTGAATCAGCAAAATGTGAGGTAGTATGACAGTATTCAGAACTATATTCAAAAGACAAAGTTGGCATTTATATAACTGCGTGAGATTTAGAGGTCAAAGAAATCTAGCCTTGGAACAAAATCTGCCATTGAACAGTAGCAGTATAAATATCAGTAACACTGGGCATGTCTACATTAGACATTTACTGCAGAGCTGACTAATTAGGTCTGCAGTAAATGTCTCAGTGTCTATATGTGTGTCCCTATATAGGCTGCAGTAAACTAATAAACTCTGCTCCAGGTTAGTACTTGTAAATACAAGCACTATCGTGTGGCAGGGTTTTTTAGTGGACAGCAGACCACATGTAGATGCTGGGCCAGCTGGCTGGGGCATAAGGGTGCTTCAGTGCATGGGCTGCTTTCTGGCAACCCCTCCCTGGAGCACTCTCATGCCCCAGCCATCCCCTCTGCAGCACATTGAGCTGGGTTGGAACAGCCTCAGGATGACCTCCTCTTCTCACCCCTGCCCTTGGGTCCCCTGACAGCTGAGGGTGCTCCAACCTATCTCAATGTGCTGTGGTCCCCAGCACATGTTCAAACACAGCTCTGGGAGTAATAAACTCTGGTGTGATATGTGCCAGAGTATATTCCTTTGAATTATTTATACATACCCACTATCTGGTAAAAAAGCTGAAGGATGAAAAAGTCTTTGGAAGAAGGTGGAAGCTTTTATATATGGCTGCCACCCAAAAGAATCTTGAAAGGTTTCTGATCAAAACTGGAATCACACAAGGCAAAAAAGAGGACCAACCAAATGAACGTTGTCATGAAAATCAAAGAATGATGAGGATGAGATACTTACTAGTAGGCTTTACACATTGTGGCAGAAAGATATTAAACTAAAAAAGTTCCACTGTTGACTCATATTTAGCTTGTACCGTACAAGCCATACCACAGGCCATAAACCACAGGCCCTTTTCTGCAAAGCATTTTTTAATGTAGCAGTCTCCATATCTCTGAAAGTCAAGCTTTCTTGTTTGGGTAAACCAACTACCTCCACTGCAAGCTCATTATCTTATGAAGATCTACCTGGAATTAGCAGTCATTCTTGTATAAGCATTGCCTGTTAAGTGCAAGTAGTTACTCAATATTTGGAACCTCTTTAGATTGTTCCATGAAGGAGAAATTGATGTTACGAGTCGGGTATTTCTTTGGTGCAATCCTGCTTATTTATAAAGTCCTGCAGCTCTGAGTAAATCAAGAATCAACAAGACTTACAGTTTCCAAGTCTTTTCTTCCAACAGGTTTTGTGGCCTCTTTCCAAGGAACTCTTATCTCCTCTGGTCCTGAGTAGGAGGAATGTCATGGCAGTTTCTTTTATTTTACGTTTGTTTTATGTCCATAAAGGAACACATGTAGGAAGAAAGAAGGGAATTTAGCGCACTACTGAGTATTAAACAGGCCTGTGATTGCCTACAAACTAAAGAACCACTTGAGGACAATATTTAACACCACCCAAGTCAAGCAGAGACACCTTTAACTATATCTTGACTTCTTGAAGACCAACATAAAATAGACAGTGACTTTGATTCAGTTGCATAGATCTTCATAATAGGATATTTTATCTTACAGTCTTTGATTAAGAGCATAAGAATTGTCATTTACTGGGTCAGATCATAGGTCCATCTTGCCCAGTACACTGTGTCACAAAGTGGCAGAGAATGGATACTGAAAAGGAGAGTGAAGTGGATATGACTAGGGCTTTTTTTCCCACTGTTCCTCTATCATTTGCAGCCTCCAGCATTTAAGGTCTAGGAAGCGCTGATTCAGAGGCTGTATCCCTAATTCCCAGCTACTGATGCACCTTTCCTTCCAGGATTTGTCTAGTCCCTTTTTTGAATCTGGCTAAACTGTCAGCTTCCACAACATCTTGTGGCAATGAGTTTCATGCTTTAATGACACACTGGATGCATCCACATGTGCACTGAACTGCACTGTTGTTACTGTACAGCCATTTAATACTAAATGACTATACGGTAACTGCTGTTACTATGCAGTCCTGGCGCCACATGGGTCATTTCCAATACTACTGTCCAGTAGCAATGAGTTACTGCATAGTAGCGCATTGCTACTGCACAGTAGCATCGGCACATTGGTTCATGCCCGCCGATGCTATATGACCATAGCTCATAGCTATGGTGATGTCGTGTATCATGTAAACATGCCCACTGTGTGAAAAAGAACTTTCTTTTGCTAGTTTTAAACTTACTACCTTCTAGTTTCTTTTTGTGACCCCTTCTTCTTGTGTTGTGAGAGTTAGTAACTAATAAATTCCTATTTACTTCGTCTTCACCATTTAGTATTTTGTAAACCCTAATCATGTTCTCCCTCACTGTCTCTTTTCTAAATGATTTAGGCCTCTCCTCTTATGGAAGCCCCCTCCCCCCTCATACCACTAATAATCTTTGTTGCCATTCTCTATACCTTCTCTAGTTCCTCTATATTATTTTTGAGGTACAGGAACCAGAACTGGCAGTGAACTAACTAGCAGTGATCATTGTCATTTCACTTAGCCCCCAACAGAATAGAATGATGCAGTTTCTCCAAGTCAGGCAGACATCTCTCCCTGGCTATACATAACATACTTTCCTAAGGCTTTATTCATAACCATAAGACCTAGAGGCTTACCTTTAATTGAAAGCTGAGACTGAAAGGGACCTGTATTTTTCTCTCAGTTCTAGTTAGCATTTTACATTTTTTCTCATAGTTGTAGGTAATGTCTACAAGTTGAGAAACAAACCAGAGAAACTGCACTGTTACTACCTACCAGCACTTGTTCTGAATGTAAACGAGGAGCTTTAGTTTTCAGCTTTGTCAATTTAATACCTTTCAAAAGTCTTGATATTCACAGGAAAAAAAACTTAATTTCAAGAAAAAGCAATGAAAGAATCACTGGGAAAATAATTCAGATAATCATCCCTCCTACTATTCCATTCTGTTTGGTATGAGAGGGGAAATGCACATTTAGAAAAACAGGTCAGCCAATCATGTAGTACTAATTTAGCTGACCCCTACTTCCTTGACTATCTTTTATTTGTTACCCTTGCTTGTTTTGTTGTGGCTGAAATAATATTTTACATTTTTGAAGGGCAGGTCTCCTCTTTACATTTGCTTCATGAAGCACCTAATACACTTTCACATAATACAAAAATACAACTATAGAATATGTAGAAGAATCCATCCAAGAGCATAACCTGACCAAAAACTTAAAAAGGTGCTGGGATACACTGCTGACATACTCTATTCAAAGAATATCTAATGAAAAATGTATATGAGGTTTAAAACTTAATCTGATACAGATGTTGATATAATAACCTCTGAGCTCCTAACAACAATGGTTTATTTCCTAGCTTTCCAGTAAACAGAGATATAAAATTATGTTAGAAGAGGTCAGACATGGTAGCACAACACCAGTGTAGTGGATGAAAACAGCTGACTAACTGTCCTTAATATTAAATTGAATGCTACTTTTAAAGGTCAGGTTAAATTAGTTGTATTTTTTATCCTGGCTGTATTTCAGGATCACCTCCAGAGACATAACTCACAGAGCACTTATGAAGGAAGGACTTAAAGCTGCAATTCTGCATAAGTGGGCTAGGCTGTGTTTACAATGGGGCATCAGTTCTCAAAAACAATTAACAATACATTTAAGTGCTTCCTGAATATCTATCCCCTGGCAATCAGGACCTCTCTTACCCCTGCATAGCCCATAGTTTGGTGGATATGGTACTCTTATGGGAAGTAGAAGATGTAGCTTCAGACCTCTTCAGGCTAAGAATGTATCCCCAGTCTCCAAATTCCAGGGCAATAACTACTAAAATATTGGGTAAAGATGGGAAGTTTCTTCTCATTCTCAGCTTTGAGCAGTCACCCATCATGTTTGCTCCTGCTCTCTATTTCTACCTCCCCCTTCTGGTCTCCCAAGGAATCAAAGGCTTAAGTGGAGTTTGTGGTTTCCAGATCAAATTCTGGCACAGCAGAGCTTAGGTGTGAGTGAATTGCCTGGATGACCATTAAGGCTTGTTTCTGAGCAAGCACAAGTGTCCAGATATAGCTGACTATGAATTTTTTGTCAAACCAAAGTTGAGGTACATAATAAATCTAGATACTTTAACATTTTTATGATTGCCAAGTGGGGTGGAAGATCATGCTTTGTGACTTAAAACACCAAAACACTGCAAGTGTGTTGGGGTTAGGTGCTGTATGACTGAGGCTGCCTTCAGCTCAATGTCTTACTAGTAGGAAACATCAGGATGGGGAGGGATCAACACTATCCCAGCCACTCTCTGGTGTTGTGTTTCTCACCTGCCATGTCTTTGATGCTCTTTCAAGTTGGAAGCTGATAACACTGGCTAACAGGTCTGGGCCTATAGGAGGAATTTCTTCATGGGGCTGTGCCTCCCCTTACACCCCATCCTTACCACTTTCTAGATGTTAACCAGTTTCTTCCTAAGCATCATAATGTTGTAGCCAGTGGGACAATCCTGTCAGCTATGGCACTGGGACCCCATTCAGGCTCTTTAGGAAATTAGAAGTCCATTCCTGACTCCATTCCATGTGATCCATCCCACATTCAGGGTTCCACCCCTTTTAGCAATTGATTAGCAGACTCAAAGGTAAATCAATTCAGACCAAAACCCATTAATTCATTAACAGTCTTGGAAGATACCTCAACTGAGGTCTCTTCATTCATTTAGGGTTTGTCCCCCTCTATTAACTGATTAACAGTCTCCATGGTACAGCAACTCAAATTGATTCCATTAATTCATGAACAGGTTAAGGTATGCTGACTGAACGACTCTTCACACATACAGGGTTCAGCCCCTTCTATCAATTAACTAACCGATTCTAAAGTAAGTCAATTTAACACTATCCACACCTGGCTGTCTCCGCTGCCCCAGCTCACAATAGGCCCAGTCTCCCATGCCTCATGCTCCCTGGCTCCTCTTCAGCCCGGGCTTTGATCCTTACTCAGGTGAGCCACACCAGTGTTCTGCATGAGGGTTTCTGTGTACATTGGTGGTCCTTTGACTACTCATGCTTGCATGCTACCTTACACACTTTCCCCACAGCTCACTGCAGACTGGTGTAGCCAGGAGAGTCCTTTGGCATCCTCTCTTGAAAGACACTTCAGTCTCTTTCAAGTTGCCCCACTCCATGGCTGGAAGGACTGCTTAGGGCTTTTCAGCATCCTATCCAGACAGAACACACTCTGCAAACATAGAGTGCAGCTCTGGGCTCCGGCTGTGCTCTTCTCCTCGCCTGAGGTAAGTGGAGGTTGCTCATCATTCTTGGGACCTCTTCCATGCCCAGAGCTTCTCCCTTCACAGAGTGCCACTTGGATGTTTCAGAGACCAAATAGGATCTGGGCCCAAGCAATTGACTTTCATTAAATATTGTGATACCAGCAACAATGCACATACTTTTAGTAAGCCTACTATTGTTGTATTTATATATTATTTCAAATATTAATTTTAAATGAGCATTTTGCAGACATTCCTGATGTTCAATTAATGAATGTTTTTACTCAGACAATGAATACAACTTAACAAGTCCAGTTTTGTAGATGAGTACCAAGGTTACATGACTGAATAATTTGTTTATAAATTGGAAGAGGGACTGCAATTAAAACAAACTGCAGGATCCAGAATTAACATGTGACGAAATAGTTATCTGAAACACAAAGGCTTACTATTAACTTAACGGACAAAAAGAATACAATTCTGTCTCTCAAGTTCTAGCTGAAGATAACCATTATTTTTTAGAAAGGTATTACAGTCACCGCTCTAGAAGGGTGGCTGTGCCTTAAGGAAATGATCCTTCAGGCACAAGCAAGACGATCCCGATGCGAGGGAAAAGAGAGAAAGGGGCCAAGAGGCTTCCTTGGCTGACCAGAGAAATCCAGGGCAGCCTAAGGGCCAAAAGGGGAGCACATAAAAAGTGGAAACAGGGAGAAATCACCAAAGACGAATATACCTCCTCTGCTCGCGCTTGTAGATAGGCAGTTAGACACGCCAAAGCTACCATGGAGCTGAGGATGGCATCCCAAGTAAAGGACAACAAGAAATTGTTTTTTAGATATATAGGGAGTAAAAGGAAGGCCCAGGGAGGAATAGGACCCCTGCTAAATGGGCAGAAACAATTGGTGACGGACAGGGGGGACAAGGCTGAACTCCTCAATGAGTTCTTTGCCTCAGTGTTCCTAAGCGAGGGGCACGACAAATCTCACACTGGGGTTGTAGAGAGGCAGCAGCAAGGCACCAGACTTCCATGCGTAGACCCTGAGATGGTGCAGAGTCACTTGGAAGACCTGGATGCCTTTAAGTCAGCAGGCCCAGATGAGCTCCATCCGAGGGTGCTGAAGGCACTGGCTGACATCATACCAGAGCCACTGGCAGGAATATTTGAATGCTCGTGGCGCACGGGCCAAGTCCTGGAGGACTGGAAAAGGGCCAACGTGGTCCCCATTTTCAAGAAGGGGAGGAAGAAGGACCCGGGCAACTATAGGCCAGTCAGTCTCACCTCCATCCTCGGCAAAATCCTTGAAAAAATTATCAAGGCTCACATTTGTGAGAGCCCGGCAGGACAAATTAGGCTGACGGGAAACCAGCACGGGTTCATAGCAGGCAGATCATGCCTGACTAATCTAGTCTCTTTTTATGACCAGGTTACGAAACACCTGGATACAGGAGGAGGGGTGGATGTCGTGTACTTAGACTTCAGGAAGGCCTTCGATACGGTATCCCACCCCATACTGGTGAACAAGTTAAGAGGCTGTGATGTGGATGACTACACAGTCCGGTGGGTGGCGAATTGGCTAGAGGGTCGCATCCAGAGAGTCGTGGTGGATGGGACGGTTTCGACCTGGAAGGGTGTGGGCAGTGGGGTCCCACAGGGCTCGGTCCTGGGACAGATACTCTTTAATGTCTTCATCAGCAACTTGGACGAGGGAGTGAAATGTACTCTGTCCAAGTTTGCAGATGACACAAAGCTGTGGGGAGAAGTGGACACGCCGGAGGCCAGGGAACAGCTGCAGGCAGATCTGGACAGGTTGGACAAGTGGGCAGAAAACAACAGAATGCAGTTCAACAAGGAGAAATGCAAAGTGCTGCACCTAGGGAGGAAAAATGTCCAGCACACCTACAGCCTAGGGAATGACCTACTGGGTGGCACGGAAGTGGAAAGGGACCTTGGAGTCCTAGTGGACTCCAAGATGAACATGAGCCGGCAGTGTGACGAAGCCATCAGAAAAGGCAATGGAACTTTATCGTGCATCAGCAGATGCATGACGAATAGATCCAAGGAGGTGATACTTCCTCTCTATCGGGCGCTGGTCAGACCACAGTTGGAGTACTGCGTGCAATTCTGGGCGCTGCACTCCAAGAGGGATGCGGATAACCTGGAGAGGGTCCAGAGAAGGGCCACTTGTATGGTTAAGGGCTTGCAGACCAAGCCCTACGAGGAGAGACTAGAGAAACTGGACCTTTTCAGCCTCCACAAGAGAAGGTTCAGAGGCGACCTTGTGGCTGCCTTTAAGTTCATCACGGGGGCACAGAAGGGAATTGGTGAGTATTTATTCACCAGGGCGCCCCCAGGGGTTACAAGAAATAATGGCCACAAGCTAGCAGAGAACAGATTTAGACTGGACATTAGGAAGAACTTCTTCACAGTTCGAGTGGCCAAGGTCTGGAACGGGCTCCCAAGGGAGGTGGTGCTCTCCCCTACCCTGGGGGTCTTCAAGAGGAGGTTAGATAACCATCTAGCTGGGGTCATCTAGACCCAGCACTCTTTCCTGCTTATGCAGGGGGTTGGACTCGATGATCTATTGAGGTCCCTTCCGACCCTAACATCTATGAATCTAATTAAATCTAAAAAGGGCAATACTAGGAAAATGGCATCATATTTTAAAGGTAAAATTAGTAAGTGTTTATTATACTAATCATCATTGGGCATATCTACACAAGATGTTAACTGCGGAGCTGACTAATTATTTCCATAGTAAAATCTCAACGTCTACACGTGCGGTGCTATTAGGACTGAGTAAACTAATTTTAACTCTGCTGTAGGTTAGCAGTTGCAAACACAAGTACTATCCTATGGTGGAGTTACTTACTCCACTTCAACACACATTGGAAGCACCCCAGCCATCCCCCAGCCAGCCCCTTCCAGCATGATGAGCCAGGGCAGGGCCACCCTAGGCTGGTGTAAAGACTGTGTCTGGAAGCAATAAACTCCAGTGTGTGCTAGGATGTATTGTTTTATATTAATTGCATGTGTAGATGTGCCCAGTGATACCAAAAAAAATCACATCAATACATTAAAATGTATTAAGTTAAATGTAAGGGAGAGAATGAATAAACAAATGAATAAATGAGTAAATGAAAGAAATCACAATTGCAATAATACTGCAGAGGGCTGAAAGATTTAAATATAAGCAGATATGCCAGCTCAAGGCAACAAATCCAATCCAATATTTAGCTAAAATGTTACAACATGTTATTTGTCTATAAAGGGACAGGTTAAAAAAAAATGATCATCTGAACTTTTCTATCTTTGAATAAATCAGGAATTTAGCTTGATCTTCTGGAGAAGAATTCAGATTTTATTTAGTGGTTATTTTAACTGAAGACATTGAATTAGTAGGTCTTATTTTGTGAATTAGGGCATTTTTAAATTCCATAATGTGTGACTCTATGGCAAGTGTATCAAACTCATCTAGTCCTGAGGGCCAGATGAGTAACATAGGACTAGTACGTGGGCCAGACCAGGCCCACAGACTAACCCCACATTCTGGATCTTTGAGTGGGCATTGCAGGCATGGACAGAAGTGGTAATTTGTGCCTTATCTGGACCCTGACAATGCTCAATAGCTGTGACCTAAGACAAGTGCATGGCTGTAGAGTGCTTTAAAAGAGCCAGATCCCATGACAATCTGAAGGGTTCTTAACTTGTGTTTGTACATGCCAGGAGCAAAGCTGCACTGATGCAGCCAAGCCCTGCTCCTGGGACTGTTTTCACAATGGAAGCGGGGAGGGAATTTAGGGAGCTCATTCTGGAGGTTGCCCAGCCAGCATTGGAGGATGAGGCAAATGGATTGGAGCCCCCCCTATATATTGGGAGGCTCCAATTCACCCACTCTTTTACTCCAGTATAGCCTTGGGAAACCCCAGAATGGACCTCTCTATCCTGCCTTTGCCTCCTTTCATCCTGGGGCAGCACTGAGAACCAGGAGCAGGGGCCTGAAAGTAGGGGAAGAGGCTGCAGAGAAGCAGCCTCTCTCCTTGGATCAGCTCCAAATTGATCCCCACCCTTCCAACCAAGGAGAATTGGTCTAACTCATGGCAGGGATCCTGGTTTTCTCTGATAAAAAAAATCCCCAATTTTTGGTTTAAAAAAAGTAACCCAAAATCCATGATTAAAATGAAACACCACTATATATATATGTGTGTGTGTGTGTGTGTGTGTAGTGAGTCAACTCTCTCTCTCTCTCTCTCTCTCTCTCTCTCTATATATATATATATATGTTGCAAGGTGAAGTGTCCAAATTCAAATGGACCAGGGAAGGGAATGGAAGGAGAGGTAAGGGAGAACAGAAAAAAAATAAAGAAAAGAAAAAGAAATGTCTTGTTATGGTATGTCATAGCCTAACAAACTTGATCCTTCTGATTCCCTCTTGCCTTAATCTTGTGGAGATAGCTGTCTGCAATCCTTCAATATTAGCTTTCATAGGTAATTTTAAAATGTCATTTAATGGTTTTGTCACAGAAGACTTGGAGACTTAGGGCTCTCTGAGAGTTAGATTCTTGGAAGGATTACTGATTTATAATATATTTGGAGATAAATTTAAGTCACCTGAATAAAAAATTTCAGAACATGAAGCTTTTCAACTCTTGTGAAATAAGTCATTCCTTTTTTGCCATTTCAGGTTGAGACTCAAAGCAGAATATTTATAACGTATATAAAGAAAAGAAAGCTTTGGTGAAATCCTAGCTTCATTGAATTAGGATTCAAAACATTCGTTGATTTCACTGGGGTCAGGATTTCTTCCCTTATTCTGTAATAAATAAAGGGTTTTTATCGTATGGGTAATAGAGATGTAAGGGTGACTTCAGTTTGAATGGAGATATGGAAATAGTAATCTGATTTAATTTGTGAACCCTAAATACTTCATTTTTGCTATTTAATCCTAAAAAGACTGGTGTAATAGACTCAATGCTTTGCTCTACACACTCCAAAGTTCAGGAGAAAACTGGTCAGGGGAAGATGTAGAATTCTATCATTTTCATAGTCTGCCTTCAAAATAAATTCTACTCATGAGCAATCAACAACATGTATGAATTTGAACTATTGGTACATGATATAAAACTAGACATTATGGAGATGAAAGAAACATACTAGACAAGCAATCATGACTTGGGTAAGAGGTTTTCAGGAAGGATAGAAAAAATGGTGAAGGTAGTTGTGTATGTTAATGATACAAAAGAAAATAAATAAGAAAGGATAGAACATGCACATTTAGGCCAAAATAATTTTTGGGAAGAAATATAAGAGAGATTCTATTTTGATAGTGTTGAGATTTTCTGTAGAGGTGCAGACCTAATTTAGATGTGCCTAGAGAGCTATTTAGTTTTAGTGATAAGATAAATACTGTGTCATGCTGGGAAACTATTCTCAACAATCTTCCCAGCTATGAGTAGAGAACAAATGCTACTAACAATAGTATAGAGTAGTTATTTCTGGATATGATGGCTGACATTCACTGAATGAACAGAAGTTCATGATAGTCCAAATTTTATTTTGGTAAATAGCAAGGATACTATAAAAGAGCTGATATAAAAAGCACTTTGTATTAAGCGATCAAGAGTTGGTTCAGTTTAATTTTAAAGGAAAGATAATGAAAAGTAGGGGTTTTTTTAACTCATTTTTTTTTATTTATTTGGAAAAAGGAAAACGTTGAGAGATTACAGCTAAAAACACTGCCTTTGAGACAGTTCTGAATGAACTGAATCAAACCTGTATCCAGAGAAAATCAACACATCCCTTTATATAAGTAGCTTGTCCCTGGGATCAGTGGCAGTTAGTTCAAATGCGCTCTCATTGTCCCAGAGGAAAAAGTATTTGCACATTTTATCTCTCATACTTCACAGGTACTTAGGACAGGACAATGTAGGCTCCCAGGATAAAAGGATTTCTTCCAGAAGAAATATGTCTGTTTTTAGCCAAAGAGAACTAGTTAGTGAAGCTAACTAGACTGAAGAGCTCAAGGACCTAAATGTGAAGTATACTTGGAATGTCTTTAAGCAAACGATATCAAAAGTTTGTGGAACTTGTTTGAAGCAAAGAGATAAAAGCTTACAGGAAATATTTTTAGATCCAAAAATGATTTTAAAGGGATTAAACAATGAGTTAACAAAGGTTGAAGAAAAGGGGGCATACACTGTAATGTAGGGGTGGGCAATTACTTGGGCCCAGAGGCCATATAGGGAGTTTTGAGGAGGTGCCCTAGGCTGGGTCGCAACCCTCCACCCCCAGCCCCGCACAACAGCTTACCAAAACTCTCTATGTGGGAAGTGGCCACAGGTGGGCAAGGAGCTGGTGTGGGCTCAAGCAGGAGCTTCTGCAGCCACAGCTCACCTGAGGTCCACGCTACCACCAGTGCTGCCTCCAGACTGCCCTTCTACTCCAAGGAGGGGCTTTGGCAGATGCCTCAGTCCCCAATGGGAACCTGCCAGCTTCCAGAGCTCAGGACCATAGCTGGTATAAGCTGCAGATGGGTCTGGGATGTGCCCACCTATCTAACATGATGCAGTAGCCAGACACGCTGGCTTCCCCTGGGCCCATGACTTTGTGAGCAGTCACCCGTGGGCTGGATCCAGCCCATGGTCCATATTTTGCCCACCCCTGCTGTAATGGCTAGTTACCATATTTACTCAAACAGAAGATGACCCTGATTTCAACAAAGTAAAGAAGGCACTAAAAAGCTCAACCTCCTCTGCATCTGTAACTAGATTGCCTTCCGTACTCCATGAGGGACTTATGGTTTCTCTGATGTTTCTCTTACTTTTGGCATACTTGTAGAATCTCTTTTGTTAATTGACTTTTATGTCCCACACCAGCTGCATCTGAAAATTGTGCCTTGGCCTTCCTAATTTTTTCCTTCATGCCCATGCAATACTTCTGTACTGTTCCCTAATACTATGACCAAGTTTACACTTTTTATAGGATTTCTTTTTGAGGTTCTACTAGTTTCAAATAGATGCAATAAAAATAAGATAAATGAAAATAATAGAATTATGATAAAGTATAATACTATAAGGTAATCTGAGGAAAGACACTTTGTTCCTGAAAGCTCTTCTAACATCTCTCCCAACATCTTTCATTTACTTCTCATAAACAGTTGATGAGATTCAGAACAGGACAAGTTTGGAGATTTTAACCTAAACCAAATATGCTAGTATCCTAACTTATGAAACTGTCTTTAAAAAAAGGGAATTTCCCTCTACCTACTTCAGATCAAAGTAGCTGGTTGTATTTATTTGGAATCTCCCAGGAAGAAATTGAGTTTTAAGCTATAAATGAGTATGGGAATCGGTTATTTTGAATATATTTCAATGGAAGTCACGTGTCTCTGAAATAGGAATTTAAAATGTAAAAGAATATTTCAAATGGGACTTTGATCTTATAATTATGCAGTGGATCATAAAATCTTAAGCTATGGAGCTACTCTTATTAATCAGCTACTTGTCTATGTATTAGAGAGCATGTCTACATGTCGCCACACGATGACGTCGCTATGGCGACGTGCCTTAGTAATTCCTTTTGGAAGTACTAAAGCAGGGCACAGTAACTGCCCATTCTATGGTATTCATGACACACTAAAATGGGGGAGAGTATCACTATGGTGAAGTAGCTCCTGATCATGTGTAGACTCAAGTGATCACTATGTCACCATAGTGCGTCGCTACAGCAACATAAAGCAGTGTGTAGATGTGCCCAGAGATGAGGAAATCTCGCTTGTTTCAATGGAGGTGAGGATCCGTAGTCCACTACTGGCCCTTTCCAACCTAAGTAAGTCTGTAAATCAGGGATGAAAGACTGGCAGCAACCACAACATCAAATGCATTCAAGATATTTGTATATGTAGCAGGAGAAACAGAGAGAAGGAGCCTTAAATTATGACCTAAATCCATAGTGAGACTGCTGTATAAAACCAATTTTCAGGTAGTGCTGTGCTGATCACAGACAGCTGCCTTGAGAAGAACTCATATGTCATAGTTATACCATAATATGACTTTGGAAAAATTAAATTACTTTATTTAGAAGGTGACTATGGTTTTATGTTCTGAATTTAAGGCTCCTGTTTTCGCTAGCCTTGTTCAGAATGTCTTTTGTCTGTTTTCTGACAAAAAATCTGTTACATCACAGAATACATCAAAAGGTAATTAGATCTTTGAGGATAAGGAAAATATAAACTATGTACATGACAGTTCTCTCTTTGTACCATAAGCATACCTGTTTTTCTAGTTATAATGGGTAGTGTGAGGCACTATCAAGTCAAGGAGCATAGGCCTTAAACTGGATTTTCCATCAAAATTTAAAATTGTACCCTACTACAGTTTTTTTTTAACTAAACATGGTTGTCTGAGACTGCAAACTAAACATGAACATTCTGCTACAACCTCAGATGAAATGTTGTTACTAGAAAATAAAATAAATGCTATCTCCCAAACTTTAAAAATTGATTGTAACAATGAAAGTGACTATTTGGATCTGTTTCCACATTACATTATCATGTGCTTTACCTGTTTACCCATCTGTTCAACTCAGTAAGGATTTCTAATGCAAAACAAAGTGAGGGAAATCACCTGTTAAGACTGAAATGATGTTATATGTGAACCCCTGAAAATATTTTTGAAATGGGACAGCTGTTTCTAATTTTACTACATCTAATCTGCAGCCAAAATTAATTTCAGGACCCTTAGCCTCGGACAGTTTATGTAACAAGAAAGTCCCAGGACACACTCCAATCTCAACTATGAATTATACTGAGATCAGTAATGTTAACTTGTAAACGCCATTATCTACTGATTTGTTAGCAACTACATGAAGACATTTGCTACTATTAGGTAAAATAAGAGATTAATTTAGCTGCATTTTTTTTTTTTTATACAGAAGAATTGGGCAACCTTTACAATTAGAAAAAAAAAAAAAGATATCTAGGAGAACAAAGGATATTACTTATCTGGATTAAATTTATCAAACTCCCACCTCTGCATTAGTCAGAGGTATATTTTGAATTATGACATAAGTTTTCCTTTGTGATTGTTGGAAAATAGAGATTTTCGTTTTTAAGTAATTGAAACATTCTTCTCCACACACAAATCAGGATTGACCTCTAAAAGGGCCTAATATTTCATGTAGTTATGTAACAAATATGAAATGTTGTTTCCTCCTGCCCCACCTCTGTTATCTTAACACACGCAATCTAATTAAGGAATCTGGCAGACAAGGGTCTTTGGGTGAATCTGGTATCTTTTATTAGACCAACTTAAATAGCTGGAAAAAAAATTTTAGCAAGCTTTCAGGTTTAAAAACCCTTCGTCAGGCTGAGGAAGTCTCTGCAGTTGGTGTGTGCTCTTCCTGAATGGAAGATTGGTGAGGTGGCAATCCTGGGATTGCCAATCTTAAAAAGGCTTTCACCCAACAAGGACACTCCTCCAGAGAGATAGATCATACATTTGAAAGAGCCACCCAGATACCACATCAAGAATTGTTGCAGTACAGAAGAAAAACCACCACAAATCTCACACCGCTGGTTATCACATATCACCCCTCGCTCAATCTCATACGGAAAATCCTAAAACAATTGCAACCCATACTAGAAAGTGACCCTATTTTTAAAGAGGTCTTCCTAGAACGATCCATCCTAGGTTTCAAACAAGCACTGAACCTCACTAATCTCATCACCATAAGCAAATTTCCTCAGGCCCAGAACACACCGAATTGATCCAGACCATGCCATGACAAGAAGTGCAAAACCTACCAACACATCTCCACTACCCCCACAATTACAACACCCCACAACAGAGTCATCAGCATTCCCAAACCTTACAGCTGCACCTCCAGAAATGCTATATATCTCATCCAATGCACCAAATGCCCTGATGGAAAATACATGAGAGAGACCAAATAACAAATGCACACCAGAATGAACGCACACTAGAAATCTATCAAAGACAAGAACACCCATTTACCTGTGGGAGCACATTTCTCACAGGAAAACCACTCTCTCTCCAATCTCTCAGTTCTAATCCTCAAAGGAAATTTACAAAACTCTTCTCAGAGATGAGCCTATGAACTTCACTTCATCAACGTCCTGGATACTAAAAATCATGGAATAAATATAGACATTAGATTTATTTAATAGATTTCATAGACATTAGGGCTGGAAGGGACTTCAAAGATCATCAAGTCCAGCCCCCTCCTCCAGGGGCAGGAAGTCAGCTAGGGTCAAAGGACCCCAGCAAGATAAGCATACAATCATTTCTTGAATGAGTCCAGAGTAGATGCCTGCACCACATCTGAAGAAAGTCTATTCCAGGTCTTGGGAGTTCAGACAGTAAAGAAAATTTTTCTTATATCCAGCCTAAAATGGTCTTGTAGGAGTTTATGACTGTTAGTCCTTGTTTTTCCTTGGGGTGCTCTGGTGAATAGATGTTCTCCCAGATCCTGATGAACACCCCTTGTGTACATATAGGCAGTCACCAGGTCCCCCCTGAGCCTGCACTTTTCCAGACTAAAGACTTCCATGGCTCTCAGCCTCTCTTCATAAGGCCTATTCTCTTGCCCTCTGATCATGCATGTGGCTCTCCTCTGGACTCTCTCAAGCTTCTCGACATCCTTCTTGAATTGCAGAGCCCAGAATTGGATGCAGTACTCCAGCTGTAGCCTCACCAAGGCCAAGTACAGCAGGAGGATGACATCCTGAGATTTACTTGAGAAACATCTATAGATGCAAGCCAGGGCTTTGTTTGCTTTGCCAGCTGCGACATCATATTGGTGGCTCACGTTCATCTTGTGGTCAATCATGACCCCAAGTCTCTTTCAGCCATGGTGCTAGCATGCGTAGCACTACCAAGCCTATAAGTATGCTGTGCCCCCCCCCCCGACCTTACCCTGAGGTGGAGTATCTCACATTTATTGGTATTGAACGTCATCAGATTTGTATCCATCCACTTACTAAGCTTATCCAAATCAGCCTGGAACACTAGCCTGTCCTCAGGTGTGGATGCTATGCCCCAAAGTTTAGTGTCATCAGCGAACTTAGCCACTGAGCTTCTGACACCAATGTCCACATCGTTGATAAAGATGTTGAAGAGAACCAGTCCAAGGACACAGCCTTGTGGGATGCCACTGGTCACAGAGTGCCACGTGATGGCCAGAACCAAAGAGATTAATAAGCAATAAATATGTGCTTCTTGGAGGCATTTGGAATTTTTTGCCTAATATAAAGATTGTGAGTGGCTCTAAAGCCAACAGATTAGCATAAGACTAGGTACAAAAAGCGTGTGCATCAGGTGACCAGAAGGAAGGAGGAAACAGAACAGTCATTGCTTTTCCAAACCTGGACTCTGAATTCCCGGTGTGAGTGAGGATCAGATCTTGATTAAGGGATCTTCTTTGGTAATCCCTCCGACAGCATCGATCGGGGATGCCTGACTTCGCTGGAATCACTTGGCGTGCCTCTGGCATTGAGGGACTATTGATAAGTTGCCAACCCATGTCTGTCTATATGTTGTTTTGAACAGCCCAGTGGCTGATACCCTCACAGTGCCCAGTTGGCCTGCGACTGGATTAATCCATCTATTTGTTGTTATTATCTGTTGTTATTATTTACTATTAGCTGTTTAATACTGCATTATCTGCTTATCGCATTTATCTTTCTGTTAACTGTTGTGTGTGTGTAAGCTATAATAAATTTGCCTTTGCTTCACTTTCAACTCTGCCTCCTCGGTCCCAAACCAAACAGCCCAGTGGCTGATACAGTTGCAGCACCCAGTCAGCCTGCAACTAAATTGATACACTCACAGAGCCCAGCTGGCCTGTGAGAGTGCCATAATAACTTGCTGCCATCGACCACTACTCTCTGAGTCCAACCTCGTAGCCAATTTCCCAGCCATCGGAATGTGGTGTAGCTGAGGCCATAATTGTCCAATTTTGTCATGAGGAGGTCACGGGACACCAAATCAAAGGCTTTTTTAAAGTCCGGGTATATGACATCAATCTCTTCTCCCTTGTCCGGGTGATACATCACCTGGTCACAGAAGGAGATGAGATTGGTCAGGCAAGACCTACCCACGATAAACCTATGCTGGCTATCCCTCAGGATGTTGCCCTCAGCCAGTTTATCCAGAAGGGTCTTTTTGATAATTTTCTCAAGAATCTTACCAGGGATTGAGGTCAAGCTGATTGGCCTGTAATTCCCAGGATCTATTTTCTGCCCTTTCTTGAAGATGGGTATCACATTGGCCTTCTTCCAGTCTTCAGGCACTTCCCCTGAGCACCACAAATTTTCAAATATTTTTGCCAACAGTTGTGCTATGACACCTGCCAGCTCCTTGAGTACCCTAGGGTGTAATCTGTCAGGACCAGCTGACTTGAGGGTGTCCAGCCTCTCAAGGTGATCCTTTACTAGATCAACACATATGCTGGGTATAAATACACCCTCACCCTGGCTGTCCCATGTTTTGCTAGGCAGGGCAGTCCCATTGGACTGATGAAAGACTGACTGACAAGACAGAATCCGAGGCTGAGGAAGTAGAAGGATTGTGGGTTAGGCTACATGGGGGGCAAGGAGAAAGGGATTTGGTGGTAGGGGTCTGTTACAGACCCCCACACCAAGGGGAAGAAATAGATGCGGGGCTCCTGAGGCAACTCTCGGAGACCATAAAAGCTAAAGAGGCGGTAGTCATGGGGGACCTAAATTACCCGGACATCTGCTGGGAGACGCAGACAGCAAGGTCCCATCGCTCACGCAGGTTTCTAACTTGTGTACAGGACCTCCACCTGACACAGGAGGTGTATGGTCCCACTAGGGGGAATGCCATACTGGATCTGGTATTGGCAACGGGAGATGACATGATAGGGGACCTCCAAATCGGTAGCTATCTGGGAGACAGTGATCACCTTATGATAGAATTCAACATAAGACGGCGAGTGGGTAAGGTAACTAGTAGGGTGAAAGTGCTAGACTTTAGGAAAGCTGATCTCATTGCACTCAGGCGATTAGTCAAGGAAGCACTGCAGAGTAGGAGTTTTGATGGGATGGGTGCCCAAGAAGGGTGGCTGTGCCTAAAGGAAACAATCCTTTGGGCACAAAGCAAGACGATCCCCGAGCGAGGCAAAAGAGGGAAAGGGGCCAGGAGGCTTCCATGGCTGACCAGAGAAATCCAGGGCAGCCTAAGGGCCAAAAGGGGAGCACATAAAAAGTGGAAACAGGGTGAGATCACTAAAGATGAATATACCTCCTCTGCTCGTGCTTGTAGGGAGGCAGTTAGGCGGGCCAAAGCTACCATGGAGCTGAGGATGGCAACCCAAGTAAAGGACAACAAGAAATTGTTTTTTAGATATATTGGGAGTAAAAGGAAGGCCCAGGGAGGAATAGGACCGCTGCTAAATGGGCAGAAACAATTGGTGATGGACAGGGGGGACAAGGCTGAACTCCTCAACGAGTTCTTTGCCTCAGTGTTCCTAAGCGAGGGGCACGACAAGTCTCTCACTGGGGTTGTAGAGAGGCAGCAGCAAGGCGCCAGACTTCCATGCGTAGATCCTGAGGTGGTGCAGAGTCATTTGGAAGAACTGGATGCCTTTAAGTCGGCAGGCCCGGATGGGCTCCATCCGAGGGTGCTGAAGGCACTGGCCGACGTCATTGCAGAGCCACTGGCGGGAATATTCGAATGCTCGTGGTGCACGGGCCAAGTCCCGGAGGACTGGAAAAGGGCTAACGTGGTCCCCATTTTCAAAAAGGGGAGGAAGGAGGACCCGGGCAACTATAGGCCGGTCAGTCTCACCTCCATCCTTGGTAAAGTATTTGAAAAAATTATCAAGGCTCACATTTGTGAGAGCCCGGCAGGACAAATTATGCTGAGGGGAAACCAGCATGGGTTTGTGGCGGGCAGATCGTGCCTGACCAACCTAGTCTCTTTCTATGACCAGGTTACGAAACGCCTGGACACAGGAGGAGGGGTGGATGTTGTATACCTGGACTTCAGGAAGGCCTTCGATACGGTATCCCACCCCATACTGGTGAACAAATTAAGAGGCTGTGATGTGGATGACTGCACAGTTCGGTGGGTGGCGAATTGGCTAGAGGGTCGCACCCAAAGAGTCGTGGTAGATGGGTCGGTCTCGACCTGGAAGGGTGTGGGCAGTGGGGTCCCGCAGGGTTCGGTCCTTGGACCGATACTCTTTAATGTCTTCATCAGCGACTTGGACGTGGGAGTGAAATGTACTCTGTCCAAGTTTGCAGATGACACAAAGCTATGGGGAGAAGTGGACACGCCGGAGGGCAGGGAAGAGCTGCAGGCAGACCTGGATAGGCTGGACAAGTGGGCAGAAAACAACAGGATGCAGTTCAACAAGGAGAAATGCAAAGTGCTGCACCTAGGGAGGAAAAATGTCCAGCACACCTACAGCCTAGGGAATGACCTGCTGGGTGGCACGGAGGTGGAAAGGGATCTTGGAGTCCTAGTGGACTCCAAGTTGAACATGAGCCAGCAGTGTGACAAAGCCATCAGAAAAGCCAATGACACTTTATCGTGCATCAGCAGATGCATGACAAATAGGTCCAGGGAGGTGATACTTCCCCTCTATAGGGCGTTGGTCAGACCGCAGTTGGAGTACTGCGTGCAATTCTGGGCGCCACACTTCAAGAAGGATGCAGATAACCTGGAGAGGGTACAGCGAAGGGCAACTCGTATGGTCAAGGGCCTGCAGACCAAGCCCTACGAGGAGAGACTAGAGAAACTGGACCTTTTCAGCCTCCGCAAGAGAAGGTTGAGAGGCGACCTTGTGGCTGCCTATAAGTTCATCACGGGGGCACAGAAGGGAATTGGTGAGGATTTATTCACCAAGGCGCCCCCGGGGGTTACAAGAAACAATGGCCACAAGCTAGCAGAGAGCAGATTTAGATTGGACATTAGGAAGAACTTCTTCACAGTTCGAGTGGCCAAGGTCTGGAACGGGCTCCCAAGGGAGGTGGTGCTCTCCCCTACCCTGGGGGTCTAGAAGAGGAGGTTAGACGAGTATCTAGCTGGGGTCATTTAGACCCAGCACTCTTTCCTGGTTATGCAGGGGGTCGGACTTGATGATCTATTGAGGTCCCTTCCGACCCTAACATCTATGAATCTATGAATCTATGACACGAAAGACCCATTAAGCAAGATGGCCTTTTCCTGGGTGTCTGTTATCAGCTGTCCCATTTGGTTCAGCAGGGGTCCAATGTTACCCTTGCTTTTTTTTCATCTCCCTACATATCTGAAAAAGGACTTTTGTTATCCTTGATATGTGAAGCCAGGTGAAGCTTGGTTGTAGCTTTGGCTTTCCTGATCTGCTCCGTGCACACACGGACCAGTACTGAGTAGTCCTCCTTGGTGGTAATTCCAGCCTTCCATCCTTTATAAGTCTCTTTTTTGAGTTGTAGGAGGTCCTCAAGTTCCCTGCTGAGCCAAGGGGGTTGCTGCGCCCTGTTCCTACCCTTCCTCCAAGATGGGGTGGCCATCCCTTGTTCTGTCAGGATCACTCCCTTGAGGAGCAACCACTCCTCTTGGACTCCTCTTCAGTTGAGTCATGGTCCCTTAGGGCCTCAACAACAAGCCTCCTGAGCTTGTCAAAGTCAGCTTTCCTAAAGTCGAGGACTTCTGTATTTCTGACTGACTTACCAGCTTTGCAATGGATAGTAAAGGTGATCAGCTTGTGGTCACTATAACCCAACTTTCCATTGATGCTTAGGTCACTGACTATGTCATCCTCTTTGGCCAGTACCAGGTCCAACAGTGCTTTACCTCTCACCAGCCCATAGACTTCTTGAGACAGGTAGAGCTCATCCATGCACGTAACGAAGCTTTGCAACCGATTGGATTTGGCTGAGTGCTCTTTCCATGAGATATCCAGGTAGTTAAAGTCTCCTATGACAACCATGAACCAAAAGCATGCAGCCTCAGCCAGTTCCCTGGTGAATTCCTGATCAAGCTCTTGTTTTTGGTTAGGAGGTGTGTATTAGATTCCTATCATGATGTTCCCTGAGCCATGTTCCCCACGTATTTTGACCCAGAGAAACTCCTGTCATCCTTCCTGGGTGGCAATGTCAATTTGGAGGGATGTGTAGCTGTCCTTGGCATAAAGGGCTAGACCTCCACCCTTTAACTGCACCATCAAGCCTGTACAGGGTATAGCCATCTATACCTTTGGCCCAGTCATAGGTAGAGTCCCACCAGGTCTCCGTTATCTCTATGAGGTTGTAGTCATTCTAGTTTAGCAGGAGGACCAGTTCCTCCTACTTATTCCCGAAGCTCCTGGCATTGGTGTACAGGCAGGCAAGTGTCCCACTGTAGGCCCATGCCTTCCCTACAGATCATTCCAGGTCTAGGGTAGGGGTGAGTTCCCTTAAGTGGCTTAGCTTGCTGGATTTACAAGGGTTGCCCAGTGGGCTAGCAGTGGTGATGACACATTATAACCTGCCTGACATCTGACTCCCCAGGTACCTCTCCACTATTCATCCCTCTTCTCTCCTCCCGCCCCACCCATCCTGTCTCTCACCCACTGACTCACGTCTTCACTGACTGCCTAGCTTGCATTCATACCAGCCCAGCCTCTGGCTTCCGTATTATTCATTATATCCAGGAAGAGCGCACACCAACTGCAGAGACTTCTGCAGCCTGACGAAGGGTTTTTAAACCCGAAAGCTTGCTAAACATTTTTTTTCCAACTATTTAAGTTGGTCTAATAAAAGTTGGTGAGATTCACCCAAAGAACCTTGTCTACCTATGTCCTTAGACAAACATGGCTACAACCTACACCCCTGTAATTAAGAAATCTAGCAGTCCAGAACACTAGATAAAATGAGGATGTATAGTCTTATGGCATAGTAAAGAGAGTGCTCGAAGACTTATGTTATCTTAATCCATCAGAGATCGTCTACCATTATATTGTGTGAGGTAAAATGTTATCCTTGTCTGACATGCAGCTTTCTTTATGTAGAAATAGGTGTCATTACTTTGATGTAGTGACCAATGTTTTCTAAGCATACATCACCTATTAATACAGAATCTCAGAAGAATCTTTATGACTTCACTTCCTAGTATGGGGCTACTAGAGGAATATCATGGGTCCTGAACTTATCCCCATTTGATAACAGTACTCTTGTTCCCAGAATGGTTTTCCATGTGCCCAATGTTGTGTGACCTAAGTAGGTATGAATGAAGAAAATACATGTATATATTTTTATGTATGTATAAAAATGTGTGTTATCAGAATAATGAAAGAAAGTGAATGTTTTGCTCAATGGGACATATTTATAATGGCCTTGTTACAATTTACACTTAAGCTGCACAAATGTTGATCGATGTTAATGCTATCTCACATTCAGAGCAGTCACATGTTCAGGCTAGCAAGGATCTGGAGAACTGAAAGGTAAGAATCACCTTCCTCTTTTTCTAAGCTTCCACCCCTGCCACCCAGCCTTTGGGGTTCCCCTCTGCCCCTCTGGATTCCTCCTGCCTCCCCCCAGGCCCAAGGCTCTCCCCCTCCTCCCTCTGCCCCACATCTTACTAGTGGCTGTCCATGCTATATGTTCCAGGGAAGCAAGCAGGGAAAGGTTAACCTGCCTCCTGCACCACTGCTATTTCCAAGCTGCTGCTTTTTTGGCCCAGAGAGTAGAAATGGTTGGGCAAGCAAATTCACCTTTCTCTGTCTTCTGCCCTGGGACAGATAGTGCAAGCAGCCACAAATAAGCAGGTGGAGGCTCAGGGTGCAGTGAGAAAGAATCTGGGGTGGGGGGGGTGTGGCAGTGGGCTGGATTGGGGCCAGCAGGAGAGTGAGGATAGGTGGAATGCTTACATTTAGGTGTATCTTAGAGTGACTGCAGCTTAGTGCAACATGAGCTGGATAATGTGGATCAGAGATGATCCTGACCTGGAGTGGCATAATTTTGAGCCACACAATGAATGCTTGAACTAGTTTGAGATGTTAATGTGCAGACAATCTAGGTGTTAAGAGTTCCAGGACCTTCCCAAAACTACCATGTAACAAATCCCTAAGTTATAACTAGTATTCACGGGATTTAATGACTGTATTTGTGTCTACAGTATCCATCTGTATTTAAAAAAAACAACACTTTCATTGGCTTTTTATTATGATATGGAAGTAAAACTGACACGTCTACTCAAAAGAAATGCAGCAGAAGCTATTTAATATCCCTTTTCTTTCTGAGTGTATCCTTTTTTGCTTACAGAAAGACATTTTTAAGACTACTTTTATTGTAATAACTGCCATTTTTATAGTCCTTCCCAAAATATTTCTGCCTGCTGGTAGAGCAGTGACTGCAGCATGTATGAAGCTGAAGCCAAAATAAAGTTCTTTTCATGGCATCATCTATTGGTTTGTATGAATACAAATTATTCAACTGGTTTTTCCTTCAAGTTTAATTATGTGAATATACAATATTATCTGTTATGAAGGTGGTCAAGCTGGATCCCTGTCTAAAATTTTTGGGAGCCTGTTTATAAGTTTATTTTATATTAACCAGTAAATCAGCAAATTGGGATGATTTATCTCATGGAAATATCTGGTTTCAAGACTATTTTCAAATTTTTACCCCTCACAGTTTTGTTTTGTGTAGTATAATACTGATAGAAATAAAAAGAAAAACAAAAGAAAGAAAAAGGAACTCTTAGAATCATTCCATTATTTTTCTTTTTGTAACCCCCCACCCCGATGTTGATACATCTAATTCTCATGAATATGAAAGCTTCATAAAAACAAAACAAAACAGAACAAAGGAAAATAAAAAATAACAATTTAGGGATTCTTTAGAACCTTGTGTTTTGGGAAGAGTTGACTGCTGGTTTTTTTTTAAATAGCCAGTGTTAGCAGTGAATCAAGAACAGCTGCTCCCTCCCACACTGGCATGAAATATCAAGGAGATCCAAGAAAAAATCTTGGATTTTTCACAACTGAACTTACCTAGGAGTATAGATGTGAAGGCTGTATAGACACATGGGTGCAAATAGAAATGGTAGTATAAACCTTTCTATTACATCCACAGCTTAGTAGCTCATGTTAATTTTAACCAAATTGTATCAAAGATTTATGCTACTGATAGACATTAGTTTAATGACACAATGGGATCTGATCCCTAATCCCAACAATTGTGTGTCATGACATGCCAGACATGTGCAATTTAGGGGCTCAGGGATAAAAACATGTCAGATAGCAAATGCACAGCTACCAGAACAGCCCCTTCAGTTTTCTGGGAAGGCTTGCAACTTGCTGGAGCGCCTGGGATTGGCTCCATGTGGAGCCTGGGATTTTTATCCCAGGCTCCACATGCATGAGCAAGTTGGAAAATCTATGTAGCACAGCCCAGCATTGTGCTGCCCCATACACAGGTTTAAACTTGCTGAGCAGAAGGGAAGGTTGATAGCTTCAACTTGCCCTGTCTGGAAAATTTAAATCTGCATGCCATTTTCAAGTACGTTGGTGGCTCCCCCACAACCCAGCACTTATAAACCCTGTGGGAAGGGAGGGGAAAGAGGCAACCCAGCCAGCCTGCCCTGGATGCAAAGTTGAACCTGCCTGTAAATCCATGGTTGGGGTTTAAACTTGCCAGTGGGGGATCCCCTTGTCTCCTTGCCATGGATTCTTTTTAAAGTCCCATATGAAGCAGACACAAAGATGTTCTGCATTAAATGGGGAATATTTTTGTGGCTGGTATTGGTGTGATAAATTGAACAACCTACATGTTACTGTTAATTATGTAATAAATATAACATCAGCCAGTAGCTTTTAAAGGATAAAATTAATATTAAACTCCCATTACACTTCCCTAAAACTATGTTCTCATAAAACGTATCTACTGGTGAAGGCAAATATGTTGATGCAGAATACTTTTATTTGTCCGATACATTTGACTTAATCCTCCCTCTACCCAAACCTCACATTACCTAGAATAGACAAGAGGATGTTAGATGGATTGAAAAACAGCTAATTAAGGGATTTGAATGTAGTTATTTGCAAGGTGTTTATCCATTTCTAGTACCCCACACTGGGATTTATTTTTAGTCCATACAACCCAATATCTTTTTGCAGTGATTTAGATGATAATAATTTTGAAAAAAATCTTTGCTGTTAGTGATTATAGATGACAAAAATTGGTTAGTAAATAATAAAGAGGACAGTTTACCATTAGAAAGGAATGTGAATGAGCCAGTCAAATTTCAACAAAAATGTGTTTCAATATGACCAAATTCAAGGTAATATCTTTGGAAATAAAAAAAAAACAACTCAAGTTATTTCTACAGGGTAAGAGTGTAGCCTGTAGCAGGCCCTAAACTGCTTAACACTGACAGCATTTGCTTCGGCTTGACAGAGTTTGGGTATGGGAGAAAGAGGCAAAGGAAATATGCATGTGAAAGAATATCAAAGGAAAGAAAAGTTTAGAATATATGAAGAAGGTCAAAAGAATTGAGTTTAGGGCACTCTGTGTTCACTTAGTGGTTTTATATTAATTAGATTGGGTTTATGACAAGACATAGTCTAATAAAAATAGGGTTATTAATATTAATGATAAAATAACCTATTGGGCACATTTTTATTCAATGGTGAGGAGAAAGAACTTTTGCATTTTGCAGACAAACTATATCAAGATCCAATGGCTGAAAATTTAATTTAAGATTATCAGGGTTTCTGATTTTCTCTGATAAATATATTTAATAATGGAAAAATGTAGATTTTGGATTACTTCTTTGCTGTATGGGATGGGTTAGCACCCCCCGCCCCCAACAACTCACCAAAACCCTATGGGGCTTTGAGTATGTGGGGAGCAGTGTTTGGGAGAAGGACAAATGTGATTTGCTTCCTATATTCCCTGTCATGTGGGGGAAGGTGCAGGGGGGGGAGGTATGGATGGGGATTTACATTTATGGTGGGGCTGCCTGGGAGCCAGCCAGGGGTAAAGGGAGGGAGTGGGAAGTGTATGCAGCAGAGCTCACTGAGTAGGTGGCTGCCTCTGTGGCACTCTGCATGCCTCTGTGGCACTCTGCATGGGGATGATCCCCACTCAGGGCAGCCTGTGCCATGCTCCCACCCACACCTGCCAGTCCTGGCCTCAGTTCCAGCCATTGCAGAGCTTCTGGTGTGGTCTTTCCAGTGCAGATGCAGTCAGTTGGGCTTGCATTGTCACTGGGAGATGAGGGGGGCCTAGCAACATCTGGGCATCTGAAGCCACACTGGGAACAGCCCTGCTGGAAGCTGCATGCACTGGCTGGGGCCCGGGCTGGTGGGACCATTTTGCTCCCCTTGCCTCCTGCTCCTGCCCCTGACACGCCACTCTGGGCATAAAGATCTGGAATCACTGGTAGCAAATCCAGTAAGGACAAATACAAGGTGTTGCACCTAGTACAGAACAAACAAATGCATATACAAAGATGGAGAATGACTTCATTCAGGCCTCTACTGCAAACCCATCTGCCCTAAAACTGCCTCCCTCCCCAAAAAACCCAGGCGTTCTAGTGGACTATAAACTGAATATGAGTGAATGTGCTATTGTTAGGGACCATCCAAATTCACAGTGGAAGTAGATTGCTTGGTGTCTCCTTTAATCTTGCATGTTCCCCCGCACACACCTATTCCCTTGCCCCCTACCTGCACGCTGCTGATTAGTGGAGGACCCTGCCACTCCCTCCTTATCATCAGGGAAGCTAAAACCATGGTTTTAAGCATGGTGCCATATTTGTCTCTCCGTCAGTCAGCAGCAAACAGCAGAGCTGTTCAGGACACCTCAGCCAATCAGTGGTGGGAGGCAAAAATGGTGCCATTTTTAAAATTGCAGTGTTTACCTCCCTGCTGATCAGAAGTAAGCCATAATGGAGCTCCCACCAATCAGCGGGGGCTGGGGTGTGGGGGAACCTGAAAGATTAAAGGAGCCACAGTGCGTCCCACTTACACCATAAATTCGGTAGGTCCCTAGCTATTGTTGAATAAAAAAGAACCAAATATGGCAAAAGACTATCATGCTGGGTTGTATTTAAAGGACTGTTACCTGCAAGTGAAGGGCAGCGATTCTTCTACACTAGAGTACAATGAACTGTACTGTCTGATGTCCAGTAACCAGATGTCCAGTCACAGTGAGAGTAATTAAACACTGGAACATCTTACTCCAGGTGGGAAACGATTCACACGTAATTTGGCTTCTTTTAAAAAAAGAATAGATATCTTCCTGAATAAAAAGGTTTTCTCAGCTTCTGAGAAAAATCCTAAAGTCTGTGCATGGAGGTTGTCAAAGTAGGTAATTGTAGTTATCCTTTCTGGCCTTAAAGTCTAGGAAATCTCCAAGCAAAGCTTTAGAAATAAAAGTCTCTCCTGTGCAATGTTCCTGAGAAACCCTTCACTTTTCAACAGATTTCTCAGTATTTGTTCTCCCTGTGGGAACACTAAACCACACCTTCTTACAACACTGACAGCAACATCTTGTTAATAGCCAGCATCAGTGAAGAGTTCCTCAGAAAGTGCTCAAGTCTCGACCCAAAGAAAGGTAATTGTCCACAGAGGATCCTTCTTACCAGGTGAAGCTTAAAGAAAATGGGTAAGTTTGTTTCTGAAAGAAACTATTCAGAGCTGGCTGGAAAAAAAGAGAGAAAATATATTTCACACATACAAAACATTTTCACTTTAAGCTGTTTTTTAATGAACTATTTCATTTTTCCACACAATAAACACTTTCTCATTTCCCTTTTCCCTCATTTCTGGGAAGAAGCAAGCAATAATCAAAGAAAAAAATATCAGTGAAACATTTCTCACCAATATAAAAAAATGACCCACTTCAAGTTTTTCTGTCAAAGTTTGGTCAAAATGCAATTTTTGCCCTTTTGCTGTATCTTTTGGTCATTTTAATGTAGCTTTATATACTTAGCCTCTGCCTTAGAAAGTCACAATGGAGGCTTCTGGGAGATATATGGCATTCTGATTGTGATGGGTGTAGGAAATGAGGATGCAAGTGATAAGGACTGTTAAGGAGAGACTTCAAATGTGAATCATTCTTTATGAAGTATGAGGCAAGAAGCAGGCATAGTGGTGCTTAAAACAGTGTGGAAAGCTAGAAAACTGGAGAAGAGAAATTTCCCAATATGTTGCATAAATCATTCACTTCATCTCAAACCACAACAACTTTACTTTCAACAATCAGCACTTTCTCCAAGCCATAGACATAGTAATCGTTACAATATGCCAACCTCTTCATTAGCCACCTAGCAAAGGAATTTTTAGATAACTGCACCAACCACCCTGCTACCTTCATCATTGAACTGAACATCCAAACTCACTTATTCACTTCCACCACAGGTTTAACAATTATTGTAGCTTACTAGTGTCAACTTTACAGATACCATGGTCCACATCCAGAATGGTACCATAGAAATCACCATATACAAAAAACTCATTGTCCACAAAACCAGCAATCATCCCAAAACACACTAAAAAATCTGTAATCTACAGTCATGCCTTTCAGTACCACTGCATCTGATATGATAAGCCTCCTTGCTACACCCACCTTGCAAACCTGAAATCTACCGTGTTACAACAAGGACACTCCATCAGAGAAATAGACCGCATCTTTTTGAAGAGCCATCCCCACAGTACCCTACAGTAACCTGGTACAAAAAGAAACATCCCTATGACTACACATTCCTGACAGTCACCTCCTATCCCACCCCTGAACTGATCAGAAGAATAATCAAACCATTTAAGCCCATTGAAAATAAAGATCAGACCTTGAGAAAAATATTCCCAGACTCTCTGCTCTTGGCTTTCAAACAATGCCTTAAAACCTTTCCCAACTGATCATTGGAAGCAATCAGGCATCAAATGGGACATAGCTTTTCCTTAACAATAGAGGCAAAACCTGTTAACACATCTTCACTGCTACAGTAATCAACACCCCCCACAAGTAATGTAGCAAGGGTGGTGCCAAACGTACACTGACAGTGGATGCAGCAAATCAAATGGAAGTAATTATGTAGTAGTGCATTGGGGTGCTACGCACATGACTTACACATAACCTGCACTTGGCACCAAAATCTTGTGCTATGGCTCTTCCTCCTCTCCCAAACAAGCCCATCAGAATCCATGGATCCTACACATGGCTTTCCCAAAATGTGATATATCCGATTCAGTGCACCAAATTGTCCTCATGGCAACCAAGTGGGTGGAAGTAAACAGCAACTGTGTACCAGAATGAACTCTGACAGGAAAGTATACAAAGGACAGACACATGCAAACACCAGTAGGGGCACATTTTTCACAGAGCAACCACTTCCTTTCTGATCTCACTGACAACATGCTTAATGGAATTAAAAAAACAAACACACAACCCTTCAAAAGGGAAACCTGGAAACAAAAGTTCATAATCACGTTGGACTCTAAGAAACAAGGACTGAACACTAATGTTAACTTTAGGGAATGCTATAACCTACCAGATTCCTGAAAAAAAAATCTCTTTATACTATGGGTGATAATGACCCTCTTCTCTTCTCTTCTCTTCTCTTCTCTTCTCTTCTCTTCTCTTCTCTTCTCTTCTCTTCTCTTCAAACTATCTTTTCTTCTGCTAATTGTTTGTCTTCTACCCTTGGGAATTTCTCTTTTCTCCAGTCCCATAGCCTTTCACACTGTTTTTACTCATTGTTATATCTGCTTCTTCTGTTAGACCAGTTGAGAAATATTTTGAATTTGAAAGCTTTCCTAAGTATATCCTAACCATGCAGTTGGTCCAATAAAAGATATCACCCACAAGAATCCTTGCCCCTCACAATTCCTGGACCATTGTTGCTATAATATTACTTTTACACAACTGAAGCAAACTACATTCATCTCTGTGGTAACTAAGGCAAATGAGTATTATTTCTAAAGCAAGATAAAGTGTTCACCTTTTATGTTAGCGTAATGATATTACAGCCCTTTACATTCCTGACTTCTTAAATAGCTGTTAATCTTTATTGATCTCTTTCACATAGCAAACCCATTAACTTGCAAATGTTTTCATGTGTTCATTTTTTCATTAGTTAATAACTGTTTTCACTGTATTGAAGAGTGTTAAGTATTTTGCTCAGCCTTTGGGTAAGGCACATAGTACGGATCACTGAATAATTTAATTATAGTCTGTTGTTTTAGGTGTGAATTCTGTTCCGGATAGAAGTAGAAAGTGAATCATCAATTTAATCCAGCAAAGCATTAGTACAGCATGGTCAGAAACTGAATCTATCCTGGCAAAGAAATTTCTTTTTGCAAGACCTAAAAGCTATAACCATTATGTCAGCAACACAGGGAAAGAAGTGGGGAGGCGAGGGGGAAGGAGCAGGGTGAAGGAACATCAATCTATTTTTCATTCTGAAAGCTCTTTCTCATGCAAGGAATAATTTAATTATAATTACTAAGTCCATAATGAATCTTGTCACCCATAACTATTTCCAATGGGCATAGTGCTGTCCTCAGTTATACCCATGCAATTTCTATTAAGTTAATGAAGTTGCACAGATACAACTGTGTTTGGACCACTATTTTTAGATTCTAGGCTTTTAGAATAACATTTTCAAAACAGCCTTTTTCATTATCTTTTTTTTGTGCCCAATTTCCTACAGAGAAGTAACTTTTACTCGTGTTTTCATGCTTGTGCAAGCCCATGCACACAAATGCACACACAAGTAATTGGCTTGTGGATTCGCAGTGCATTTACAGATGTTATATCTCCTAGTTATATAAAAAATTGTCCTTCAATTTTCACCTTCATATGCACAGCCATAAACAGATGCCATATTTTTAAATTTGGCCATAAGTATTATATGCAGATATGCTTGACTGACTTCATATTGAAGTCCAGTAAAATTACCTTGCAAAGTACAATATTGTGGCAGTTTGGGGTAACAGTAGAAGACTTTTATAATATTTGCAACAATCTTTGTTTCATTTACAATATGAAACTCTTTACTCATGAAAAGCTATTGCCAAATTTAAAATTTAGTATCTCTATCTCATGGCCAGATTTTATTTCGCCATTCCAGTTATCTGAACTACAAAAGAATATATATGACTGCTTTGGAGGAACAAAGCTATTGGAGTGAAAACTTTGGGTGGAGACAGAAGTGACAATTTTTACCTGATCTGGCCACAGAAAGTAATCTACAGCCATAACTGAGCACAAGTGCATGGCTGTAGACAGCTTAAAAATGGCTGATTGGGTGAAAATCTGACCCCTGTTTGCATGAGGTATCAGATAAAGACATTTCAAAATGTGGCATCTTCTGTAATTTGTGTCTGTGGAGCTTCCAGCCTGTTGCGGTTTTCAGAATGGGAGCAGGAAAAGGGAGTGGAGGAAGTTCAGTTTGAGGGAGTTTCAGCCCCCCCCCGGAGGGTGGGATGGGTGTTTTGAAGCCCAGCTCCCATGGTGGGAGGGAGGAGGCTCCAAGTCACCCAGCCCACTCTTCAGCACCAGTTGGGGAGCTCCAGGAACAAGCACCCTCCACTATGTTTCCCTGCTCCCATTCTGAAAACAGCAAGCACTGGCAGAGCTCGTGGTTGTTGCTTTGGACACCCAGCTGCAGGCTCCCAGCCCCAGGTAGATTCCCCACCCCTCGGAACCAACAGTGAACTTCTGGTTGGTCTGGGGTAACTTTGTAACTCAGAGCACTTTGCAGAAATCATTCTGAGTTACAGCTGGGAGCTGCACTTCTGTCTGCACCTTTTGTTTCCCAGATTCCAGGTGCACAAAGATGGCTTTTGTACTAGCATCCATTGATTTTGAAGGTTCTTTCTCCTGTTTTGCCTCTGATTTTAAAATACAAAAAGGAAAAAAAAAGCCCTTCTATTTCTTCTTTTTAAGAAAATTCCTTCAGTTCAGGAGCTTTTAAAGACACAACAGTTTGTGTTTCTTTGTAGACCTTGTTTGTGTTTCTTTGTAGACCTGTCAAAGTTGACAGCTCATTTTAGTGACGCTTCTCTAACTGTACTGAGGCAAAAACAGAAGTCAAAGAACTCTCTATATATAGAGTCAAGTGAGCTGAATTCTAGGAATTTCCTCTTTAGGGAACTTTGCAACTTTGGCTTAAGAAATTAACATAAAAATAGGTCAATTTTTCTCTTGATACCTTGCTTGAAAGCACCAGGAATAGGGGTTCATGGTAAAATCTTCAAGTATCACAACCCTCAAATTCAATATTTTTTTTTCTCTATTACTCTTATTTCTATGACTAAGAAAACAGAGCTAGAAAGTAGTACATCAAAATTAACAAGTTTTAGGAAGTCCAAGTGGTGATTGACAAACTTTGAAACACAAAGCTTTTATATTTCACTGAACAAGATCATAGATGTAGGAGTGTGGAATCTTTTTTGATATAATTATTCTATTAATATTTCATTAATATAATTATACATTAACAATGACTATAACATTAGCTAAACCACCACACTAATTAAAATTGATATGGCAGAGGGTGGAGGGGAAGGAGAGAACAAGGAAAGCGTACAAATAGTTTGACAATAAAAAAATATGAAGAATGTCTTGATTAGATGATAGCTAAAGTAATTTTAAATACAAGAAATTAAAAAATAGCAAATTAAAAATAAACCATCATGACATATTTTAAATACAATTTAAAATTCAAGGCCTTAAAATATTTTTTTGTATCATTATACATTTCCCTTAACTCAAAACAGAAACCCTCCACTGAATATATTAATTTCACTGAATTAATAACACAAATTGGATTTACACGAAAACACCACATAGCAGACTTACTATAGGATTTCTATGGAAAAATTCTAGGGATCTTCTTTCCATCCTCTTTTCCAGGGGTGGGCAAAATATGGCCTGCAGGCCAGATCCAGCCCACCAAGCACTTTCATCTGGCCCAGGAGGATCCCAACAAATTGTGCCCCACCAAGCCTTTCCACCCACAAGGGTGGGATTGAGGTGCCTACATGTATACACAACCCCAAAAATGTACCCTATAGCCCCTTTCCCACTCTCATGGGTGGAAAGGCCCAGCAGCCAGCATGCAGCTTGCATGCAGCTGCCACGGGAACTGCTTGCTTCCCCAGTATTCTTTTGTCTCTGGGCAACAGGTAGGGAAGTGACGAGGGTGGGGCTGCAGCTGGGAGGGAGTCTGGAGCTTGGAGCTGGGGCTGGTGGCAGCACGAAGCCTGAGCCCAGGAGGGACAGGGGATGGTGGGATGATCTAGTTGGGGATGGTCCTGCTCTGAGCAGGGGGCTGAACTAAATGACCTCTTCAGGTCCCTTCCAGCCCTAATTTTCCATGACTCTATGATTTTCTATGATTCCATGATACGTTTGGTAAGTCTCTGACAAATGCTCTACCTCAACCAGGTGCTGTCAGTTGCTTGTGGATGCTCTCTTAGGGTGCATTCAGATAAGTGCGCACATGCGATATGCAGCACTACACACACTGCACATACAGTCATTCCCCACGCTGCTAATTTGCAGCATGGTGGGTGGCGGGGGGGCAGGGGTTGACACTGGGAGATCCTGGTGTAAAAAAAAATGCAGTAAAAAAATGTGGAGCAGCGTATGTGGCAGCAGCGCATACCACCCAAAACTAGAGCCCGGCCAGACGAAGCCATGCTCCAGCTGCTGCTCAGGCTCCCTGCTGCTGGATCACTGCCATTGAAGCCCCAGGAGGCCCCCAGGGCCCCAGGTAAGGCTGCATGGGTGGGCCTAAGTGCTGTCACCAGCTTTCCCTATCCCACTTAGGGCAACCTGCCATGCACCAGAGCGCACGTGTATGAGCATTCCCAAGGAAAAAGTAGCCGTGGCACAACTATGTGCCATTGCTATTTTCCCCTGGTGAATTGCAAGTGTGTACTTGTCTGCCCTTAATAAGCAAAACTAATAGTGTCTTCTCCTTTTGATTTTAAGACGAAGCCCTAATAAGCCTGTTAAGGTAGTTGTAGCTGTGTGGCAGGGCACTGTTGGTGCCTGCCACTTTAAGGACTCAGCCAAGCAGCCAGCAGGTGCTTGATTGTGGCAGTCATTTCAGATCTTTGGCCACCTATATAAACAGAGCATTTTGTTACTGGCAGCCCAGGCAGTAACATTGCCTGGCTGCAAGGCTCCTTGGAACACCTTGGAGGTAAGGGCAGGAGCTGTAGAGAATGGTTTGGAGGCTCATGGTCCTGGGCATGACCTAAAACTGCACCTTGCCAGGAGTGGGTGGCCTGGTGGGGCTCTCAGTGGTGCAGGAGCCTTCAGGAAATGCCAGGCCAGTTACCACCCTGGTGAAAGGTGGGTTGGGGCACCTTAATAACTCCAGCTCCCACAACTGGGTGGGTTACACCTAGTATGGGCCAGAAGGTGGACCCAGGAGAGAGAGTGGGGCTAGAGGCTCAGAGGCCTGACTTAGAGCACCCTCAACTGGTCAGTGCTGGGGCCAGGACCAGAGCAGTCAAAAGAGTCAGGGGCTTACTACGAGGGATGCCCAGAGCTAAGGGCCTGAGGTTTCTGACTGGCCTTGGAGGTGAGGCCAGGGCCTGTGTGGCCAAAGGTCCTGAGGGGACCATGCCCGAGAAGGGAAATGGTGCAGGGAGCTAGGCAGCCCAGAATCAGGGTGGGGTAGGCCGGCTGAATGGAGGGATCTTAGAGGGGTCTTGAGTGGAGGATTCTGGGACCCAGAGTGGGGCCAGTGAGATTAACAGCTAGTGGATGCCATCTGCGAGGCTTTGGCTGTGATGTAGGGGAGGAACAGAGATACAGATAGCCCCCCCCCCCGGCATCGGGGTAAGAAATGGGCAGTCTCCTGCCTAATTAACAACTTAATTGAATATCATCAAGGCATGGCAGGAAAGGAGGCAGGCAGTTGGCCCAGAACAGGTGGGCGGGGCCATCAGTAGATAGGCCCCAAGAAGGCCCCCCGTTAAAACCTGGCTGGTTAGGCAATTCTCAATTAATAGCTCCTACATTGTTTTCCTAAGGACCCCTTTTGTTTGAGGCTATTTTATCTCTGGGTCAATTTTGCATTTGTCTCTTTCTTTTCCTAATACCCATGTAGTCAGACAGAATGATATCAAGCAGGTAAACAGTTAATACAATATTCATAATAAATAATATTGATATCTCCCTTATTCCTTCTGCATGAACATCATGTCCTATAAATGTATCAATTGTCCAAATCATGCCAGAATAGAGGTCAGAGATAAAACACCAAAAAAAGGGGGAAAAAAAGAAAAAAAATGGTAAAAATAGTAGGCATGCATTTCAAGTCTGAAACCAGCAAGGTGCCAGTTGCCTCTTATGAGGGGGGCAAAAGAAGGTGCCAAGTAATGTGGGGCCTCTGCAGGACATGCTAGGAAACCTGGTCATCTCACCTGACAGTAAAGCTGACATATTCTACAATTTCTTTGCCTCCGTGTTTCTGAGGAGGGACCCGAATATCTCCCCCACTCCCCCCCCCCCAAGGGCCCTGTGGGTGGCACAACCTATTTAATGATTTCTTTGCCTCCATTTTCCTGACCAGGGACCAGATCAACCCATCCGCCGGGACCCCCTCAGGTCCCGGGGGAGGCATACCCAGGCCTAGGGTTAATGAGGACCTTGTCAGGGCACTTCTGGAGGGACCAGATGTATTTAAATCCGCAGGTCCTGATGATCTCCACCCCAGAGTGCTGAAGGAACTAGCAGGGGTCATTGTGGGACCTCTGGCACAGCTCTACGAGCACTCATGGCACTCGGGCAATGTGCTGGAGGACTGGAAAAGGGCCAATGTGGTCCCCATCTTCAAAAAAGGGAGGAAGGAGGACACAGGAAACTATAGGCCCGTGAGTCTGACCTCGGTTCTGGGGAAGCTTTTCAAAAGAATTATCTTGGCACATGTCCAGGAACGGCCAGCAGGGAAGGTTATGCTCAGGGGCAATCAGAATGGGTTCATTAGGGGCAGGTCTTGTCAAACCAACCTGGTCTATGACCAGGTCACCAAGTCCTTGGATGCAGGTGTCACAGTGGATATAGTCTTTCTGGACTTCAGGAAGGCCTTCGACACGGTCTCTCACCCCATTCTCAGTAAGAAACTAGGAGACAGTGGTGTTGATGTCTACATGGTCAGATGGGTCACTAACTGGCTGGAGGGCCACACCCAGAGGGTGGTGGTGGACAGGTCTTATTTGACCTGGAGGGATGTGGGCAGTGGGGTTCCCCAGGGCTCAGTCCTTGGGCCCGCACTATTCAACATCTTCATCAGTGACTTGGGCGAGGGGGTAGAAAGCACCCTGTTCAAGTTCGCAGATGATACTAAGATGTGGGGGGAAGTGCGTATGCTAGTAGGAAGGAACAGGCTGCAAGCTGATTTAGACAGGTTACAGGGGTGGGGCAAAGAGAACAGGATGGGGTTCAACACTGACAAGTGCAGGGTCTTGCACCTGGGGAGGAAGAACCAGTGGCATATCTACAGGCTGGGGAGCTCCCTTCTCGCCAGTCTTGAGACAGAAAAGGATCTTGGAGTCATCATTGATGCCACAATGAACATGGGCCGACAGTGTGGGGACACAGTCAGGAAGGCCAACCATACCTTGTCGTGCATCCACAGATGCATCTCAAGCAGGCCCAAGGAGGTGATCCTCCCCCTCTACACGACACTGGTCAGGCCGCAGCTGGAGTACTGTGTCCAGTTCTGGGTGCTGCACTTCAGGAGGGATGTGGCCAATATGGAGAGGGGCCAAAGGAGGGCCACCTGCATGATCAGGGGTCAGCAGGGCAGGCCCTACAAAGAGAGGCTGAGGGACCTGAACCTGTTCAACCTCCAAAAGAGAAGGCTGAGGGGGGATCTAGTGGCCTGTTACAAACTAGTCAAAGGGTACCAGCAGGCATTGGGAGAGTCCCTGTTCCCCCGAGCAATCCCGGGAGTTACAAGAAACAACAGACACAAGCTAGTGGAGGGTAGTTTCAGGCTAGACATTAGGAAGTGCTATTTCACTGTCAGGGCGGCTAGGACCTGGAACCAACTTCCAAAAGAAGTGGTGCTGGCTCCTACTCTGGGGGTCTTTAAAAGGAGGCTGGATGAACATCTGGCTGGGGTCGTTTGACCCGAATATTCTTTCCTGCCACGGCAGGGGGTTGGACTAGATGACCTCCTCAGGTCCCTTCTGACCCTACCAACTATGAAACTATGAGGTCTGTCTATGCTAGGTTATATAGCATGGGACTAGTGGCTGTTAAATATATATGGATTGCCTTTTAGAAGAATAACTAAGACTTACCAAGAGAAAAAACAAATACTTATGGAATTTTGTGACAGCATATCTTCTGAGTACAACATAGCTATTGAGGCCAATGACAGTTCTAAGAAAAGATGTTATCAGTTATAAAAAAAAGTAGCACTAACTAATCCAGGCACTAAAATTACAGTTAAATATATTAAAATTTTCTGTATGTCAACCAAAGTTTAAACCCTTGCTCACTGGAGTCTAGCATGCCTTCGCTCATTGGAGTTGTCCAGCTGCAGGATTACTTATGCAAGTAGGAATATGCAGGTTCTGCACCTTGAATCTGAGTCAGCCAGGCCCAGATTAAACATTCCATTCATTAAGGGTGCTTGAGTCTACAGGACTCATGGTGGAAAGAAGATAAATGTCCATAAAATCAAGGTCCAGTACTAAAATGCATCTGGAAGTAAGGGTCTGGCTGATCTTTGGAATTCAGAATCTGAGCTTTTGGCTACAACACTTTTTTGAAGATTTGTCACAAAGGGAAAATTAATCTGCCTCATTCTATTTAATTAATGAACACTGATTTTTGTTGAAGATCAGGATCTTTGTTTTTGCTTTATTTGTATTTTTTTTTATATTTCTTTATTAGTTTTTGATTTTTCACTTTTTTCCTTGTTTAATTAATGCAGTTTAAATCTTA
This sequence comes from Alligator mississippiensis, assembly GCF_030867095.1. Lineage (NCBI taxonomy): Eukaryota > Metazoa > Chordata > Crocodylia > Alligatoridae > Alligator > Alligator mississippiensis. The sequence continues at coordinate 370,055,035 of NC_081824.1, forward strand.
TGTTCTGAAGAGGATCTGAAACCCTTGGCAGCTTCCAGAAAATTTGCTTGGATTTGCCAGCATATTGAAAGCTTGTTGCCCCCATACATCACTCCAGGGTAACAGTGCCAGAATAACAGTGTGAAAGTCAGCATTACTCCAGCATAAAACTGGAGCAATGCAGTTATTGAATTTGGGCTTTCTTCTCTGAAATTATGAAGGTGATGAGGATGTTTCATCCCCTTTATGCCTCTCTCCCAGGGAAGTATATTATTTAGTACCATGAAAGCAAAACTACACTGTTCCTCTTTCTTTCTCCTACACTGAACATACTTGCTTGACATACACAGAAAATTCTCTGGTTTGATTTTTGGTCTTAGTTCCTAATTTGAGTTGAGTTACTCAGTGTTTATATGACCCATTTAATCTTCTTAAGGTTCATTCAACCCATTTTGAAAAAAAAAACAAAACTCATTACAAAGAAACATTAGAGACTAACTGGAGAGGAAGGATACATGACAGTAAAATTTACACAATTTTTTCATATGAAATAAAAAAAATAAAAAAAGTATGGTCTATAAGTTCTAGAAGAATTAAAGCACATGGAAGATTAATTGCTTCAAGCTCTGGAGCTTTACCTTGAAGTCTTACATTTTAGTTTGCTAAAGAAAAACTGTAACAGAAATTGCAGTTTTCTACCCCCGTACAGCATCCCATCTCACCAAGAGATCTCCAAGGATAAGTGATTATACTATACACAAACCACTCACTAAAACCACAAATGTGTTTTTAGTTGAAATAATGCTTTGTGGTACAGAATCCTGACCCATTAGAAACTGTGTCAAAATCACTTGTTTTCACTCATTTCACTATGGTTAATGAATCATAACAACATGTAATAACTAGCAAGTGAAAATTGAGGTGCATCTTTCATTACTGTACCTTTTAACCATCCTCTCTAGCTACTTATGCTAGGCACATATGTGAGGCCTATTGTTGCAAACCTGGCAGGGGGGAACCCTGGAGTCCTGAGTTTCTCCCCACCGCTTCCACTTGTTGCCTGTAAGCCTCAGTTCCATTGCCCTTATGTCAGATTCTGCTGCTGCAATGAGGGATTCTCTGCCAGCCCCAGGTAGCCCCCCTTTTTGAGGTTGGAAAGAAATTATAGGTCCCCATTATCAGCCTGGAATATCAGTAGAAGTCACCCCTTCCACAGGTAATTGGTAAGGAGACAAACAACAATAGTATTCGGTATATATATAAAAAAAGAAACCAGTAACTGTATATTCAGATACAGACAGTGATATGAGTAAACAAGCAAAAAAAAAAAAAAAATCCAGAACTTTGACTTGTTCTTAACTTGAACTTTAAATACAAAGAGGCAATTCTTAGCCAGCTTTCCCAAATAGAGATCTTCCCCTGACTTGATGCCAGATCCTTCTGCATTTCCCTGTCAGCTTGTTTTTCCTAGCCTCGTTAGCTGGGGAACCTCATTTCCCACTTTTACTCAGGAAGAGTGATGACAAAAGCCAGGCTTTTGAGGCAGGCTTCAAGTACCTTTGCCAGTCTCTCTCTTAACATATGTCACCCCTTCATTTCTAGAGATGCTCACACTATGTCAAAAACTTCTTGACCCAAAGATGCATATTTATGAGACTACACACTTGCATCCTGCATGATAGTTTGACTAGCCAAGTGTCAAGCCCCTGGATTTTCTTCTAAAATGTAAATTGATCATTGTTTGGCCATGTCCAGGCTTCCTGTACATCAAAGCAAGTCCACATGAAGAACCAGTAAATAACCCAAGTCAAATGCTAGTTCAAATCCATTGCCTCTTCTAAGTGTAACTAGGTGATGGACATTTAAGTAAATCAATGCCTCACTGACACAGCGTTGACTAAAACATGAAGATATGTCAAAATTACCTTTATATCAAATACTGTAGCTCATACTGTTATGAGAACAATAAAACTGAATACAGCTTTGCTGCAGCTACAATTAAAGACTAAACATCATAAAAGTAAACCTCATTTGACAGAATATCCACTTAGTGAACCCCTGCAAAATAACTTTGTCTTGGGGTGAATCCGTGACACCTATCTAAATAGATCTGTAGACAGAAAGCATAGTGAGGCACTATAGAAATGTTAAGAATAATGCCCCACCCTACACTCACTCCCACTTACAGTATGACAAAGCCAACTTGTTAACATAGTGCTAACCTTGACCAGAAGTCCAGAACAACTGAAAGGCTCTCTCATCTTCGGCATGCTCTTTGGTATACACTAAAGGCTTCTGTAAGATGGTTACAGTGCTCAATTGCTAGGCTTTGGTACATGCTGGGTGTGTCTACACAAGATGCTTTACTGCACAGTAAAACATCACTGCCTACACATGTGACATTTACTGTGCAGTAAATTAGTCTACTGTGTCATTGGCTACTACCTGTAGATACAGGTAGATTAACTGTGTGGTAGTTACTGTACAGTACCACACATGTAGATGCTGACTGGGAGAAATTTTTCTCCCAGTCAGCCCAGCCATCAGGGGGCCACTGCTGCTTGGCTAAGATCACATGTGGGGGGAGGTGTGCTGGCTGTAGGGGCAGCTGTCTCCCAGCCCTGTGCTCATGGGGACATGCACAGAGTCAGGAGGCAGCTGCCCCTGCAGCCATATAGCTCTTCCTGCCCTATGAATATTCAGACCCATCCCCATATGCATGGGGCCAGGACACAGCTGCCCCTGCAGCCAGAACAGCTCTCCTGGCCCCTAGCACATCAGGACTGTCCCCCATGCCCCCTGCCAGCACCCATCCTGGCACCCAGGGAAGCCTGGAATTTTCCCTGTGTGGTGCAGAGGAGGCAGAGCAGGGCACAAGCCACCCTGGACTGGGCTGCTACCATTGGCAGCAAATCTGCACCCAACAGGATGCACGTGTAGACATGTTCCCAGGCACAGTTTACTGCACCTTATTTGACTGCATAGTAACCGGACTGCACATTTATTGCATATGTAGACAAACCTGCTGAGTGTGAGCAAGTGGGTGGAGTGTGCTTCTTGGCAGAGAACCTGAGTTTGCCCTGGAAGCAGTGCTGACATGACCTGACTGTCAAGGAAAGCAAAAAAAGTAGGTCTTGGCTCAAGTTCTTGAATGTATTTATGACTAATTTTATGCCAGTACCTAAATGTATATGAAGTATTGAGAGGAGAGAAGGAAACATCATTTGGACCTCACTCCTACCCTAATGGCCACTTCCAGATGAGCATGACTGTGCAGTATGTGGCACCGCAGACACATCTGTGACACCACACACCATACATTCAGTTGTTCTCCATAGTGCAAGGTAGCAGCATGGCGGTGTTTCTGATTCTGAGAGATCCTGGGTTCAAAAAAATCCACGTAAGAAAAGTGGGGTGGTACATGTGGTAGCAGTTTGGGCCACTCAAAACCAGAGCTTGGCCAGCCAGCGCCACTCTCTGGCTGCAAGCCAGGCTCCCAGTGGTAGGATTGTGGCAACTGCAGCTCCCCAAGGCCCCCAGGTAAGGCTGTTGGGGCCAGCACAGCCTACCCCACCTGGGGTAACCTGCCATGTGCTAGAGGGTGCATGGCACGAGCATTTTCCAGGGACAAGTAGCAGTAGCACAAGGTGTGCTGTGGCTTCTTGTCCTTGGGGAAATAAATGTCCACGCTTGTGTGGATGAGGCCAATTATTGGTTGCTACTAATAGCAAAGCTAGACACCTGTAAACCAGATCCATGTGAAAATGTAGATCAGGCTACATATGAAGTTCTCAGTTATGATATGTCTAAAACAGGATCAATCATTAGAGACCAATTAAGAAACAGTTTGATTTAAATTTTTACCCTCCATTTACTTGTGTGTGTTCCCCACAAAAACACAATTAATGAAAAATTGAAAGCAATCACAACCTCCAGCTCCATGGTTATACTTGGTTAGACCTTTTTCTTTGGGGATTACCTAGCTTGTACCCTGACAGGAGCAGAAACAATAGCTCCTGTGTTTGTTAAGCATGGTATTACAGGTAATACAGAACCCCCCCCCCCCCCCCATAATAAATGACTTGTGGGGTGGGGAGCAACAGACTTGTAAGGTAGGATTAACAATGAAATATGTTCAGTTTGGTTAGGCAGTGACTAAGAGTGTACAAGTATATGGAAGAAAACAGAAAGATGAATTAGCCTAATAAAAAGGAATATAGGTAGGAGTAACATAATTAAACTAAGCAAGGGAAAATTTAGGCTGCATATCATGGCTTAATAGATAATGAAAGATGTGTATTAGCCTAGAAATAGTCATCTAGTTGAGCTGGTAGAATATCAGTCTCTTAGCATGTTTAAAATTAGCTGGGACAAAACTCAAATAAATACAAAACTGGGAACAATTTTAGGGCAGTCGGGAAATGGACTAAATGGCATAATAGCTCTTTTGTCATCTCTGTCCAAACTCTTTAGCTCCCTCTAGGCCTGAATGGAGGATCCCACAACCTTGTATTCTGAAGTGACTGCTAATATGACTCAGCAACAAATGTTGGCTGTCTTGATTGCTGGCTTTAGAAACTCAAGTAAAGCAAATCAAAAGAATTGCTCTATGTTCCTCCGCACGTAATTTTATTTTTAGTGTTTCTTTCTATTACACCCAAATTAGCTTGAGAATAAAGCAAATCAGAACTCCCACAATCTTAATTTGTATTCATTGTTTTTAAACATATTGGGAAGGTTTCTAATACAATGGTAAAACCAGTAGCAGAGTTGGTAAGTGAGGCACCAGCACAAGGTGCTGACTTAGAAGGATGTCAGAATGGTGACCTGCCCCTGGGGAGACCATGTCTTGTCAACATCAGCAGCTAGAGTGGGAAGACTGCAACAGCAGCCACCATTACTACAGACTTTGAATTCCCTGAGCAGGTAAGAATCCCACCTTTTTTCCCTCCCCATGCTGGGCACTGCCTCCCCTCAGGTGTTCAATGACATTCCCCCCTAATTCTATGGTAGGGTTTTGCCAAGGGAGCAAATCTTACTATTTACCTTTAGATAAAACTACCACCATTAGAAGATTTTCTTTGTAATATCTCTGTAAAAAAGGCTGGTCTAAATTTTGTTTATATATTTATACAAATCAAGTCAGATAAGCAGAATGTTAAGTCACTCATCTGCAGTATTCTTTTGAAGAGCTGCCTGATTTTGTAGATGCAGTTTAGATGTCAGAGGTTAAGGGGAATGATAGAGATGTGTTTTTATACTGGACACAGCAGCAGTGTGACATTTTTCTTTTTAGCTACAAGGCTTTTAGTCTGACAGTACTGATTTGTCATAGCTATAGAGCACACAAGTGTCCTAGTGGGAAATCAGATGTTTTATGCACACAAACAGAGTCAACACAAGAGCAAACCATATGCCTATAAGAAGCTGCTTCTTATAAAAATAATACACATGGCTTGGAAGAATGTAAGTTGCATGGGTATAAGGGGACTGGGGGGAGCCAAGCCATCAACATTAATGTCTCCTGGGGGTTCATTTAGTCTTGTCTGCATCATCATCCTTTAGTTCTCATTTAGGTTGCTATAAAAAGCTTAACTTTCCATTAGTGTTGTGGAAGAACGTAATAATAGAAAGATTTACTTCCTGAATGTAATATGCTTCATTACTTTCTATATTCTGCTCATTATCAGAGTGTAGGTAGGTCACCAAATCATGATGACAACAGGAGATGGAAAAGCTGGAGCAGTAGAAACAGCAGGTCACGGACCAAACCAAGAATCCAGAGCCACTCACCCTGCATGGAAACACGTGCCTAAATTGCAATAGAACCTGTCGATCCTGGATTGGACTTGTCAGTCACCTTCAGACCCACAGATAAGGCAATCATGGAAGACAATCATCCTCAACTGTGAGGAACTGTGGATGAGGTCACCAAATTAGTTATCACCAGGGATCCTGGGTTTCTCTGATAAAAAAACCAAACAAACCAATTTTCAGATATAAAAGAGTAACCCAAAAATTTATATTTTTCTGCGATTAAAATGAAATGCCACATTGGTGGCATTTCATTTTAATCATGGAAAAATGTAGATTTTGGGTTACTTTTTTATATCTGTTGTTTTTTTAATCAGAGAAAACCAGGATCCCTGGTTATCACTTGAGTACTCATAACACTTGTAGAGTAGGATGGTCAAATAATTTTGCTAAAATTTTGCTAAAAAGTAAAATAATGCAATTTGTTTCTAACTAGACAGAAGCCAGAGACACAAAGCAACCTTATGAACATGGCCTAATTCTTACTGTTACGGAAATGGTATATGAAACTCTCTCTATAAATTTTTTATGTGAAGAATTGTGTGAATTTACAACAATTACCAGTGTCAGATTAAGGTACTATAGGCCCATGCCCATGGTACTAGCTCTTTGAGTCATGATTTTATGAAAATTCCAGGATGCACGGGGAGACATGTTCCCAGGTGCAGTTCACTGCACCTTATTTTACTGCATAGTAACTGGACTGCACATTAATTGCATGAGTAGACAAACCTGCTGAGTGTGAGCAAGTGGGTGGAGTATGCTTCTTGGCAGAGAACCTGAGTTTGCTCTGGAAGCAGCGCTGACATGTCCTGTTAAGGAAAGCAAAAAAGTAAGTCTTGGCTCAAGTTCTTGAATGTATTTATGACTTATTTTATGCCACTACCTAAATGTATATGAAGTATTGAGAGGAGAGAAGCAAACATCATTTGGACCTTACTCCTACCCTAATAGCCACATCCAGATGAGCATGGCTGTGCAGTATGTCTGTTTAATTATACTAATACTAATACTAATACTAATGCCTTCACTGTACAGAAGAACAACCTGAAGACCTGACACAAATGTGCCCCAGTGTGCTGACATCTACTGAAGTTTTCAACTTGGACCAACTATTTTATCTCTGTTCTGTGTTAACAACAAGCCTCAGTGCTCTCAAAGCTCTCAGACCACCTTATGTATAGTGACAGAAGAGAGAATTAGGCTGATCCACATGCTTTAGTAGATTTGATTCTGCTGTTGCAGTATTATTCAGAGATAAACCCAGGTGGGATAAACCTGAATGGCAGGAGGGGCTGGCTTTTCCAGTTGGAGAAGGAGGCCTGTTGTGGAGTAGGGCCATGACATGGGGCCTTTCTTCTATCAGAGGAATTGCCTCAAATTAATCAAAGCCATGTCTGCTAGTTACCCTTCCTTTCTATTGGTTTTTCATGTTGACTTTTTATGGATTGTCAAGTTAGAATCTATGTACCAATTGAAATGTTTCCGAGTAAAGTGCACTTAGAAATGTTTCATAAAAGACAAGTTTCATCCATGGGAAACAAGTGCCTGTTTGCTGTTCCTGAATAGAACAGTTCACAATGAATCAGTATCCTTTTTGACCAGCTAGGGATATGAGAACAGGCTGCAGCAACCTGTGGCTCCAATTTTCCCTACACTCTCACTCCCCCTTGAATGGATGGGAGAGAAAAGCTGAAGGAAAGGCGTGACAAGGACTTCCCATCCCTACTGCACTACAGCTCTAATCCCCTCTACCTCTCCTCTCCTCCTCTCAGCCCAGCAGAAACTTAGAGGGGATGGGAGCTGGAGGGCATGGCTCTGGTGGCATTTGGGCCCCTCATTATGGCTTTGGCAGGAGGAAGCTCCGGGGGCAGGGGGAAAGGTAAACCTAGTTCCAGGTCTGGTGGAGTGAGGGTTCCAATAGCAACTTGGAGATGCTCCAGGACCTAGAGTGGGACCCAGTGTTTGGACAGCAGGCAGGCTGTCTACCCACTTCCTCTGTTTGCCTTGTCTTCCCTGTCCAGATTTAATAAAAAATGTAGTTAGTCCAATAAATGATGTCACGGACAAAAATCATTGCTCCATGCATTGACTGTAGTTTTTTTTAGCTTTAGAAAGAAAAGGAAGCCCTGCCAAAGGTACCTACAGAGAAATCACCTCTATGATACAGAGAGACGAAAAGAGTTTGCAAGTAAGTCAAAATTAAAAACCAATCACACTAAAGGAACAATAGAAAGTGGCCATGGCTAGCAGGAACAGAAACAGAAGACAAATTAAGCTTCTAAATTGGTCAGCAGTTCAAAGGATTCATGCACAGAGAAATCTTGGATGTTTGGGTCATTGAGCTTATTGAAGTTCTACCTGCTCTGTGTGTGAGAGACAAGAGCCAAAAAAATCAGCCACTAATTATACCCATCTGACACAGAATAGCCAACAGTGCATGCTGAACTTCAGTCTTGCAATGCAATTATCTACTATAGGTATACTGATTGTTCTGTTTGTTAGACAATGTGGCTAATTTGACAACCCACCAATCAAGTTATAGTAAGAAAGTGTAACATGAAATAGATGTAGCTCATTTTTAAGAGACAGAAAGACTTGTATTTTTACTCTTTAAAACTTTAGTATAAAAATATTAAAAACAAAAAGGTGAAAGTAAAAAAAAACTGTGACCCGCCTAGCAACAAAAACACCACATATCACCAAGGCTGAAACCCCTTCCTCCTCTATGCCTTTCATATGGTTACATATTAAGGACTAGCTGTCCATTTTCCAACTGGCAAAGTTCCCCCTCAATGGCCCAGCATGAGACAAACTAGTCCACATTTTGTTGCAAGATGATGTGTCCAAACTCACATATTATGCATACCTGGATCAAGAAGCAGAAGAGTGGGAGCCTGTCATTGAATCCAGCCCCTGCAAACTGATTTATGCCACTTTTAAGGGTCACCATCTTCACTTGGCCCAGCAGAAAATTGGCCAGGCAACAAGTGCTATGTTCCTTTTAGTATAGGGAAGATGTACACAGCCCAGTTACATGTTAATTTTAGGCAGCTCCAGCAGCTCTTAAGCCCAGGATTTTCCACACATTAACACCTATAACTGGTTTTAAGATCTCTTTAGGCAATTTAAAGTTATACCACTCCCACCTAGGTTTATCTCTGAACTATGTTAACCAGTCATGTTAAAGTAACACGTAGCCACTCTAGGTTATGCATTCTTGTGAATGCCCCACCCATCCCCCACATTTGCTGGCCCAGGTTGGGCTCACTGCCCTCCCCTCCCCCCCCCCCCAAGTTATTTGTGGCTGCCCATTCTGTCTGTCTCAGGGGAGCAAGCAGGGAAGGGTTAACCTGTCTACCTGACCACCACTGCCACAGCTGCTGCTCTCTGGGCCTGGCTCAGCATGAAGAGCAGCAGCCTGGCAGCAGCAGCAGAAAAAAAGCAGGGGGAGCCCCAGGGGTGGGGAAGAACCACATGGGATGGGGAGAATCAAAGCAGCTCCAGGGGAGCAGGGGCAGGTGTCAGGGAGGAGGCCCAGAATGGGATGGGGGTAGAATTCTTATCTTTCAGTCCCCCAGGCCCTTCGCCCCTGAAAGTGTCACTGCTCCAAACTCCAGCTAGCAATAATACTGATCAACATTTGAACACTTTTACTGTAACATGAAACAAGGCCCATAGTCTCAGAGAAGTTCAAGTCCGGCATGCAAAAGAGGGGACAACAAAGAATGGCAACAGCTAGGGGGCAGTCCAGGGAAGCATAGAAGAGAGTATTCTGTACCTCTTCCTGATAGAGAAGGTAGAGAGAGAGTAGGAAACCTCAGATTTTTCTTAAAATAAGATTTGCAAACTTTTCATTGGGTTACAGCTCCAAGAAATTAACATGAAGCAACGATATCACTAGCAGCTAATAAGACAAAGTACTCAAGAATATCTACTTTTAATGCTAGTTACTTATTGAACATATATAATGATTAACATTTACTGGGTCAGCTCATAGGTCTTTCTAGTTCAGGCATCTCACACAGTGGCAGAAAGTGGATGCTAAGGGAAGCGTAAACAGAATTTTCCACTCCATGCTCGACTCACATTGAAGCTTCCATCATTCAGAAGTTTAGGAAGGTTTTATTCAGATGCTGCATCCCTATGTACTGTTGGACCTTTCCTCCATCAATTTGTCCAATTCCCTTTTGAACTCAAAAAAACTATTAGCCCCACAACATCTTGTGGCAATGAGTTCCAGAAATTAATTGCAAGCTGTATGAAAGAACTTCCTTTTGTCAGTTTTAAAAACTACTGCCTAAATAATTTCATTTAATGTCCCATAGGTCTGGTATTTTCATAAATTTCATAGATTTTATAGACATTAGGGGCTGAAAGGGACTTTGTCAGATCATCAAGTCCAGCCTCCCTACCAGAGGCAGGAAGTCTGCAGGGATCAAATTATCCCAGCAAGATAAACATCCAAACATCTTTTGAATGAGTCCAGAGTAGGTGCTTGTACCACCTCTGCTGGGAGTCTGTTCCAGACCTTGGACACTCAGACTGTAAGAAAGGTTTTCCTTATATCGAATCTAAATTGGCCTTCTAGAAGTTTTTGGCCATTAGACCTCATGATCCCTTGGGGAGCCCTGGTGAACAACTGTTCTCCCAGATCCTGATTCATGCCCCTCAATGTACTTATAGGCAGCCACCAAGTTCTCCCTGAGCCTGAAGAGTCCCATGTCCCTCAGCCTCTCCTTGTTAGGTTTGCGCTCTTGGCCTTTGATCATATGGGTGACTCTCCTCTGGACTCTCTTGAGCTTATCCACATCCCTCCTGAAGTGGGGGGTCCCAAAACTGGATATAGTACTCCAGCTGTGGCCTCACCAAGGCTGAGTAAAGCAGGAGGATGACGTCCCTGGTTTTCCTTGACATGCATTGGTGGATGCATGCCAGAGTTTGGTTTGCTCTGCTGGCCATGGCATCACATTGGTGGCTCATGTTCATCTTGTGGTCAATCAAGACTCCCAAGTCTCTTTCAGTCGCTTTGCTAGTGAGCCTAACACTGACAAGCCTTTAAGTATGATGCTGGTTTTTCTCCCAAAGTGAAGTACCCTACATTTCTCTATATTGAATGCCATCAGGTTTTATTTTGCCAACTTTGCAAGCATGGCCAGGTCGGCCTGTATCCCCAGCCTGTCCTCCAGTGTGACCACCTTTCCCCATAATTTAGTGTCATCCATGAACTTTCCCAGTATGCATCTGATGCCTGAATCCAGATCATTAATGAAGATATTGAAGAGTACCAGGCTGAGCACTGAGCCCTGAAGGACTCCACTGGTAACCTTGTGCCATGTTGATTTGTTTCTATCAGCTAATACACTTTGGGTCTGACCCCAGAGCCAGTTCCCCAGCCATTGGACCATGAGATGGTTGAGAGCACAGTTCCCCAGTTTGGTTGTGAGGACATCATGGGAGACAAGTCAAAAGCTTTCTTGAAATCCAGATTTCATAGATTTCATAGACATTAGGGCTGGAAGGGACCTCGGAAGATCATCGAGTCCAGCCCCCTGCACAAAGGGCAGGAAGTCAGCCAAGTTCATAGGAACCCAGCAAGATGAGCATCCAGTTTGCTCTTGAAGGTGTTCAATGTAGGAGCTTGAACCACCTCCGGTGACAGACTATTCCAGACCTTGGGGGCTCGGACAGTAAAGAAATTCTTCCTTATGTCCAGCCTGAAATGGTCTTGTAGTAGTTTATGACCATTCGACCTAGTCGTCATCCCTTGGGGCGCTCTGGTGAACAAACATTCCCCCAGATACTGGTGGTCACCCCTGATAAACTTATAGGTGGCCATCAGATCACCCCTGAGCCTGTGCTTTTCCAGGCTAAAGAGCCCCAGGGCTCTCAGCCTGTCATCGTAGGGTCTGCTTCCCTGACCTCTGATCATGTGCGTGGCTCTTCTCTGGACTCTCTCAAGCTTCTCCACATCCTTTCTGAATTGTGGAGCCCAAAACTGGACGCAGTACTCCAGCTGTGGCCTCACTAAGGCCGAGTACAAGGGGAGAATGACGTCCTGGGATTTGCTTGAGAAGCATCTATTGATGCAAGCCAGCGTTTTGGTCGCTTTACTAGCCGCAGCATTGCACTGCAGGCTCATGTTCATCTTGTGGTCAATGATGACCCCCAAGTCTCTTTCTTGCATAGTGTTAGCCAACATAGCACTGCTGAGTCTATAAGGATGCTGCGGGTTTTTCTTCCCAAGGTGGAGAACCTTGCATTTATCGGCGTTGAACACCATCAGATTCTCATCCGCCCACTTGCTGAGCCTGTTCAGGTCAGCCTGTCTTCTGGTGTGGATGCTTTTCCCCAAAGTTTGGTGTCATCAGCGAACTTGGCCAGTCCACTTCTGACTCCAGTGTCCACATCATTAATGAAGATGTTGAACAGTATGGGTCCAAGGACAGAGCCTTGGGGGACCCCACTGGTCACAGGACACCACGATGAGTGACTTCCATCAATTACTACCCTCTGGGTCCGACCCCGGAGCCGGTTTTCCAGCCAGTGGATCATGGAGGACCCAAGGCAACAAATGGCCAGTTTCTCTAAGAGGTGATTAAGGGAAACCAGGTCAAAGGCTTTTTTGAAGTCAAGATATATGACATCAATCTCTTCTCCCTTGTCCAGGTGATAGGTCACCTGGTCGTAGAAAGAAATGAGATTGGTCAAGCAAGACCTACCTGTAACAAACCCGTGCTGGCTATCCCTTAAGATGTTGGCGTCGGCCAGTCCATTAAGGATGGCCTCTTTGATAAACTTTTCTAAGATCTTCCCCGGGATAGAAGTCAGGCTAATGGGCCTATAGTTAGCCGGATCCACTTTCCTCCCTTTCTTGAAGATAGGCACCACATTGGCCTTCTTCCAGTCTTTGGGCACTACACCAGAGCGCCAAGAGTTTTCAAAGATCCGCGCTAGAGGCTGGACTATGATGCTCTCTGGCTCCTTGAGTACCCTGGGGTGAAGATTGTCAGGGCCGGCTGACTTGAAGGTATCCAGCTTCTCAAGATGTTCCTTCACGAAGTCAGCATCAATGGAGGGCAGGGGATCACCCTCACCCGGACTTCCCTGTCCCGTAGCGGGCATGGGCATCCCATGGGACTGATGAAAGACCAACGCAAAGTACCTATTTAATAGGTTGGCTTTTTCCTGGGCGTCAGTTGTCAGTTGCCCCATCTGGTTCAGCAGGGGTCCAGATAAATGACAATCTCCTAAAATATTATTTTGCATTAGTTTTCCACCCACTCAAGGGAGTCACACTGTCAGACAGGATGCAAAGCATCCAGGGCTCAGGAGATAGGCCCATAATTGACGTAGATCAAGAGAGAGAACACCTTGAGAGGCTTGACATCCATAAGTACATGGGCCTGGACAGATTGCACCCAAGATCTGGGGTCCAGATAAATGACATCAACCTCATCTCCCTTGACCAGGCAATGCATCACCTGGTCACAGAAGGAGATGAGGTTAGTTAGGAAAGACCTGCCAGTAATAAAACCATGTTGGCTGGTATTCAGTAGGTTGCCTCCCATTAGCCCGTGGTAGATGGATCCCTGGATAATTTCCTCCAAGACCTTTCCACGGATGGATGTCAGACTGATAGGTCTGTAATTCCCTGGATCTTCCTTCCTCCCTTTCTTGAAGATTGGGACCATGTTGGCTCTTTTCCAGTCTTCCAGTACATCACCCAAATGCCACAAGTTTTCAAATATCTTGGCCACAGGGCATGCTATGATATCAGCCAGCTCTTTTAAGACTCTTGGGTGCAATCTGTCCGGGCCCATGTACTTATGGATGTCAAGCCTCTCAAGGTGTTCTCTCTCTTGATCTACATCAATTATAGGCCTATCTCCTGAGCCCTGGATGCTTTGCATCCTGTCTGACAGTGTGACTCCCTTGAGTGGGTGGAAAACTAATGCAAAATAATATTTTAGGAGATTGGCCTTTTCTTGGGCAGCAGACGTCAGTGGCCCCATTTGATCTTGCAGGAGGGCAATGTTGCTTTTGTTCTTCCCACATATCTGAAAAAATGACTTTTTGTTATCCTTGATTCCAGTGGCTAGCCTGAGTTCAGTTATGGCTTTGGCTTTTCTGGACTGTTCCTTAAAGGTACAGGATACCAGATGTATGGTACCATTTTAAATAACAACAGGTAAGCGGTGCATTGCAGCACAGTAGCATACCATGATGTATGACCTACATCTGGATGACCTTTAGGTATGCATCTAGTATGCAGCACAGTAGCACTAGAATCTAAGGCAGGGAAACTGTCACAGACTACAGACTTTCTTTTCTTTCTTGCAGGAGCTTCTTGCAGGAGCTTCTTCTCTAGCAGCTGCTAGAGAACTCTCCCTGCCAGTCCCTGCCCTGGGGCTTGGATGTGCCCAGGGTCCAGGGCCCTGCCTCCTTCCTTTCAGCTGACCAGGGACAGGTGCTAGGGGTGCTGGTCCAAGGACACGGCACTGGCAGACAAGGTCCTTTGGGTCAATCTGGTATCTTTTAGTGGACCAACTGAATAGATAGAGAAATTTATCTTAGCAAGCTTTCGGTTTGAAAAAACCCTTCATCAGACTGAGGAAGCACCTGCAGTTGGTTTGTGTGTGCTGTACCTGGATGGAAGAAATAGTAAAGAAGCCAGAATCTGGGTTGGTATGCATGCAAGAAAGGCAGTTAGTGAAGATGTAGCAGCACAGGTAAAAGTGGAAAGTTACCTGGGGAGTCAGATGTCTGGCAGGTTGTAATGTGTCATAAATCTAATGTCTATATTGAGTCCATCAGTTCTATACCTAGGAGGATGATGAAGTGAAGTTCATAGGCCCGGCTGTGGAAAGTGGTTGTAAATTCCCTTTCACAATCAGGCCTGAGAGACTAGAGACAGAGTGGTTTTAACACAACTGGCATCCTTGTCCCCCTCCAAGACATCCCTGACTATGAGTGCAGCTTGTGTGCCACACAGGGAATGAGAACAAAGTCATCATCACAGATGACCACATTGGCTCCATTGTCAATGACCATGAACCCACAGGTGAGCTCACACTGAGCAATGAGCCACCCCTGTACTATGGAGTTCGTGGCCACCAGGATCTCCCTTGCCATGTGGGACTCATCCATCACCTCGGCATAAAGGAGAGTCCACCAATGGCCTGACTGATTGAACCAGTGCCCTCTGTGGGAGAGGTAGGTGTGATCTCTACCCTGGCTGCTTCAGATGTTGGAGGTGAAGTGCAAGGATACCTGTTGCCCTGCCTTGTTCAGCTCCTCCCTCAAGTACTCCCTGCATGCCTCATATAGGGAGGGCATCACAGTGCTGCTAAAGGTGGTGCATGCAGGCACTTGGTAAGATGGGGCCACAAGCACTATGAACTGCCTGAACTCTGGCCGCTCAACTAAGGAGAAGAGCTAGCCATCCAGAGAAAGCATCTCCCCAGTGATCTGGGTGATCTCGCTCGCCCTTGTAATGGGCCCCTCCCCCCCCCCCGCTTTGTCTGCAGCTTTCCCCCACCACTCCAGGGTGGCCTGCCTCTGCTTTGTGGGGATGAGGGCTTTGGAGCGAGCAGGGGGACTTCCAGGGGACTTCCCTTTGCTGGTGCCAGGTTGAGGAAGAAGGGGAAGAGGGTGCTGCCTCCTGCAATCCAGCAGTATCACTATTGTGGTGAAGTGTTTTATTTCCTTGCCCCAGCTAATTTATCTTCAGCAGTGCTGGCAGGTAGCATACCTGGGATTATCTGTCACCTCAAAATGATCCCACACTACACTACTCCCCCACTTCTGGGTTGAGGGTGGGGATCCTGCCTTATCCCACTCCTCAGCAGGCAGAGGCACAACAACAGGAGGAGCTGACTCAGCTGAGCCACTTTCCTACACAACCTCCTCTGAGGTGCCTTCCTGACAAGGAGGCCTGGGTCTAGGGGTGTGGAGCACAAACTCAGGCTCCCCCTTGGTCTCCAGAATTTCTTTAGCTAGGGTGCTCAGTGTGCGGGCCGGGCCCCGATCCCGCCGCCAAATGCGAGTCGGGGGGGGGGGGGGCGATCCGCGGCCCATCTTTTGCGCACGCGGGCTGTGGCCAGCAGCCTGGGCACGTGGAGTCGGAGAAAACCGGTGGTGAGCTAGAATTAGTCACAAATGCATAGTGGTTGATTGAAAAGATTGTTTACTTACACCCAAAGATGGTAGTGGTGTAGGCTGGACAGGTTTCCAGGCGCAGCTCCGCTTAAGTCCTCGCTAGAGGACTATGACAAATTCGGTTGCTCCCACAGAGTTGTTTAGGCTCGGCGGGTTCAGTTCAATTCCCTGGTTCCCCGGAGTTGTTTAGGCTCCGTGGGTTCGAAAACTGGGTTTACAGGAAAGGGATATGTCTTGGATTGTGATCGGTGATGGGGAGAGGCTAGAAGTGAAAGCTCCGTGGGTTTGGTTATTAAGCTTGAGAGAGGCGCGTTTGGTCCGCAAGGGTTCGCAGCGCTTGGAGATCTTCACACAGTACGAAGTCTCCTCCTCCTGGCGAGTTCTATCTCTCTTTCCAGTTTTCTCTCTCTCTCTCTCTCTCTCTCTCTCTCTCTCTCTCCCTCTCTGACTTGGGCGGAAACTACCCAAGCCTTTTATACGACTAGCAAGCCAATAGCTAGCTGCCACGTGTGCCTACATTTGGAACTGGCCAATTATGTGGCGCAAATCCAAATCCAAATGGTGAGAACTCCTTTGCAACGTGCATCACTAGTATGCAAAGAAATGTACCCTGCAAAGAAGCTGTAATTTGGTGGGAAATCCCCCGTTGCACCAGAGTTCTCTCCCGCAGCAGAGAACTCTATCATGCAAAGAAAGCTACAATCGGGGGGAAAATAATTTAGCAGTGCCGAAGCACACACAAACAAAAAACCACAACTTTGGGTTGTGACACTCAGGTCTCCTGGTTCCAGATCCAGCTGCTCCTCTGGCAGTGGGAGGTTCATGCTGGGCGATGAAATTGGGGTGGAGCAGGTTGTCATTCACCATGCTTTATATTAATCTTTGCTGTGCTGGAAAATGTTTGGAGTGTGTAACTAACTAATAATATAATATATCTCTTCTTTTTCTTCTCTGATATATGACTGTCTGACTTTTTCTTCTGTGTTGTGTTTACTGTTATGTGTTGTGTACCTAAAATAATATCTCTTCTTCTTCTATGACTCTCTGACTTCTGTTGTGCTAATCTGAATCTCTATCTGACTTCTGTGTTGTCTGTAGTTGATTGTAACTATAATTAATAATAATAATTATATATAATCTGAACTTTTCTTCTTCTATGATTCCCTGACTTCTGTGTCCTGCTAATCTAAATCTCTGACTTCGTCTGTGTTGTGTTTACTGTTCTGTGTGTAACTAAAATAATCTCTTCTTCTTCTTCTATGCCTGTCTGACTTCTGTGTTGTGTTAATCTGAATCTCTATCTGACTTCTGTGTTATTTTTAGTCTGTACGTAACAATAACTAATAAGATTCACAACTATATATAATCTCTTCTTCTATGAAAGTGTGACTTTCATGTTGTAATAATATCTGACTTCTTCTTCATCCATGATATATGTGTGTGAGTGTGTGTAATGTGTACTTCCCTGCACAGTGATGGATCACACTGCCAGGGAAAACACAGCTGTCTTTTTAAAAAGTGTTGAGAAAAAAAAACAACAACCCAAGAACAAATATAAATTGAAAGAAATGGATTGGATAGGGATAAACAGAGTTAGTAAACTATATCCAATCCTTTCCAAGAACAAGAAGTAGCAGGAGATTGAAAGTGGGGTGAAAGTGCTAGACTTTCAGAAAGCTGATCTCAATGCACTCAGGCAATTAGTCAAGGACGCACTGCAGAGTAGGAGTTTTGAAGGGATGGGAGCCCAAGAAGGGTGGCTGTGCCTTAAGAAAACGATCCTTCAGGCACAAAGCAAGACGATCCCCGAGCGAGGCAAAAGAGGGAAAGGGGCCAGGAGGCTTCCATGGCTGACCAGAGAAATCCAGGGCAGCCTAAGGGCCAAAAGGGGAGCACATAAAAAGTGGAAACAGGGTGAGATCACTAAAGATGAATATACCTCCTCTGCTCGTGCTTGTAGGGAGGCAGTTAGGTGGGCCAAAGCTACCATGGAGCTGAGGATGGCAACCCAAGCAAAAGACAACAAGAAATTGTTTTATAGATATATTGAGAGTAAAAGGAAGGCCCAGGGAGGAATAGGACCCCTGCTAAATGGGCAGAAACAATTGGTGACAGACTGGGGGGAAAAGGCTGAACTCCTCAATGAGTTCTTTGCCTCAGTGTTCCTAAGTGAGGGGCAAGACAAGTCTCTCACTGGGGTTGTAGAGAGGCAGCAGCAAGGCGCCAGACTTCCATACGTAGATCCTGAGGTGGTACAGAGTCACTTGGATGAACTGGATGCCTTTAAATCGGCAGGCCCGGATGAGCTCCATCCGAGGGTGCTGAAGGCACTGGCCGACATCATTGCAGAGCCACTGACGGGAATATTCGAACGCTCGTGGCACATGGGCCAAGTCCCGGAGGACTGGAAAAGGGCTAACGTGGTCCCCATTTTCAGAAAGGGGAGGAAGGAGGACCCGGGCAACTATAGGCCGGTCAGTCTCACCTCCATCCTTGGTAAAGTCTTTGAAAAAATTATCAAGGCTCACATTTGTGAGAGCCCAGCAGGGCAAATTATGCTGAGGGGAAACCAGCACGGGTTTGTGGCGGGCAGATCGTGCCTGGCCAATCTAGTCTCTTTCTATGACCAGGTAACAAAACGCCTGGACACAGGAGGAGGGGTGGATGTCGTATAATTAGACTTCAGGAAGGCCTTCGATACGGTATCCCACCCCATACTGGTGAACAAGCTAAGAGGCTGTGATGTGGATGACTACACAGTCAGGTGGGTGGCGAATTGGCTAGAGGGTCGCACCCAAAGAGTCGTGGTGGATGGGTTGGTCTCAACCTGGAAGGGTATGGGCAGTGGGGTCCCGCAGGGCTCGGTCCTGGGACCGATACTCTTTAATGTCTTCATCAGTGACTTGGACGAGGGAGTGAAATGTACTCTGTCCAAGTTTGCAGATGACACAAAGCTATGGGGAGAAGTGGACACGCCGGAGGGGAGGGAACAGCTGCAGGCAGACCTGGATAGGTTGGACAAGTGGGCAGAAAACAACAGGATGCAGTTCACCAAGGAGAAATGCAAAGTGCTGCACCTAGGGAGGAAAAATGTCCAGCACACCTACAGCCTAGGGAATGACCTGCTCGGTGGCACAGAGGTGGAAAGGGATCTTGGAGTCCTAGTGGACTCCAAGATGAACATGAGCCGGCAGTGTGACGAAGCCATCAGAAAAGCCAATGGCACTTCATCGTGCATCAGCAGATGCATGATGAATAGGTCCAGGGAGGTGATACTTCCCCTCTATAGGGCGCTGGTCAGACCGCAGTTGGAGTACTGCATGCAGTTCTGGGCACCACACTTCAAGAAGGATGCTGATAACCTGGAGAGGGTCCAGAGAAGGGCAACTCGAATGGTCAAGGACCTGCAGACCAAGCCCTACAAGGAGAGACTAGATAAACTGGAACTTTTCAGCCTCCGCAAGAGAAGGTTGAGAGGCGACCTTGTGACTGCCTATAAGTTCATCACGGGGGCACAGAAGGGAATTGGTGAATATTTATTCACCAAGGCGCCCCCGGGGGTTACAAGAAACAATGGCCACAAGCTAGCAGAGAGCAGATTTAGATTGGACATTAGGAAGAACTTCTTCACAGTTCGAGTGGCCAAGGTCTGGAATGGGCTCCCAAGGGAGGTGGTGCTCTCCCCTACCCTGGGGGTCTTCAAGAGGACGTTAGATGAGTATCTAGCTGGGGTCATCTAGACCCAGCACTCTTTCCTGCTTATGCAGGGGGTCGGACTCGATGGTCTATTGAGGTCCCTTCCAACCCTAACATCTATGAATCTATGAATCTATGAATTGAGTAGGTAGGAAGCCTAGCCAGTACAGTACCTTTCAGATTTCATAGATATCATAGATTTCATAGACATTAGGGCTGGAAGGGACCTCGGAAGATCATCGAGTCCAGCCCCCCGCCCAAAGGGCAGGACGTCAGCTGGGGTCATAGGATCCCAGCAAGATAAGCATCCAGTTTCATCTTGAAGGTGTTCAATGAAGGCGCTTGAACAACCTCCGGCGGCAGGCTGTTCCAGACCTTGGGGGCTCAGACAGTAAAGAAATTCTTCCTTATGTCCAGCCTGAAACGATCTTGTAGTAGTTTGTGACCATTCGTCCTCGTCATCCCTTGGGGCGCTCTGGTGAACAAACGTTCCCCTAGATACTGATGATCACCCCTGATAAACTTGTAGGTGGCCATCAGATCACCCCTGAGCCTGCGCTTTTCCAGGCTAAAGAGCCCCAGGGCTCTCAGCCTGTCATCGTAGGGTCTGCTTCCCTGACCCCTGATCATGCGCGTGGCTCTTCTCTGGACTCTCTCAAGCTTCTCCACATCCTTTTTGAATTGTGGAGCCCAAAACTGGACGCAGTACTCCAGCTGCGGCCTCACTAAGGCCGAGTACAGGGGGAGAATGACGTCCCGGGATTTGCTTGAGAAGCATCTATGGATGCAAGCCAGCGTTTTGGTTGCTTTACTAGCCGCAGCATCGCATTGCAGGCTCATGTTCATCTTGTGGTCAATGATGACTCCCAAGTCTCTTTCTTCCATAGTGCTAACCAACATAGCACTGCCGAGCCTATAAGGATGCTGCGGGTTTTTCTTCCCAAGGTGGAGAACCTTGCATTTATCGGCGTTGAACACCATCAGATTCTCATCCGCCCACTTGCTGAGCCTGTCCAGGTCAGCCTGGATCACCCGCCTGTCTTCTGGCGTGGATGCTTTGCCCCAAAGTTTGGTGTCATCGGCGAACTTGGCCAGTCCTCTTCTGACTCCAGTGTCCACATCGTTAATGAAGATGTTGAACAGTATGGGTCCAAGGACAGAGCCCTGGGGGACCCCACTGGTCACAGGACACCACGATGAGTGACTTCCATCAATTACTACCCTCTGGGTCCGACCCCGGAGCCAATTTTCCAGCCAGTGGATCGTGGGGGACCCAAGGCGACAATTGGCCAGTTTCTCCAAGAGACGATCATGGGACACCAGATCGAAGGCTTTTTTGAAGTCAAGATATATGACATCAATCTCATCTCCCTTGTCCAGGTGATAGGTCACCTGGTCATAGAAGGAAATGAGATTGGTCAAGCAAGACCTACCCGCAACAAACCCGTGCTGGCTATCCCTTAAGATGTTGGCGTCGGCCAGTCCATTAAGGATGGCCTCCTTAATAAACTTTTCTAAGATCTTCCCCGGGATAGAAGTCAGGCTGATGGGCCTATAGTTAGCCGGATCCACTTTCCTCCCTTTCTTGAAGATAGGCACCACGTTGGCCTTCTTCCAGTCTTCGGGCAGTACACCAGAGCGCCAAGAGTTTTCAAAGATCCACGTTAGAGGCTGGGCTATGATGCTCGCCAGCTCCTTGAGTACCCTGGGGTGAAGATTGTCAGGGCCGGCTGACTTGAAGGTATCCAGCTTCTCAAGATGTTCCTTCACAAAGTCAGCATTAATGGAGGGCAGGGGATCACCCTCACCCGGACTTCCCGGCCCTGTAGCAGGCACAGGCGTCCCATGGGGCTGATGAAAGGCTGACGCAAAGTACCTATTTAATAGGTTGGCTTTTTCCTGGGCGTCAGTTGTCAGTTGCCCCATCTGGTTCAGCAGGGGTCCAACGTTGCCCCTGCTTTTCCTCTGGCTCCCCACATATCTGAAAAATGACTTTTTATTGTCCTTGTTGCTCAAAGCTAGCTGGAGTTCATTTGCAGCCTTGGCTTTCCTGGTCTGCTCCCTACAGGACCGGACCAGTGCAGAATAATCCTCCTTGGAGGTGACTCCCATCCTCCATCCTTTGTAGGCCTTTCTTTTTAGCCTCAGGAGGTCTGCTAGGTCCCTGGAGAGCCAGGGGGGCTGCTGTGCCCTCTTGCTGCCTTTCCTCCGAGATTGAATAGACTTAGTTTGTGCATTGAGGATCGCTCCCTTGAGGAGCAACCACTCTTCTTGAACTCCCCTCTCCCTGCGGTCACAGTCCCTTAGGGCCTCACTGACAAGCCTCCTGAGCTTGTCAAAGTCGGCTTTCCTCAAGTCAAGGACTTCTGTGTTGCTGACTGACTTGCCAGCTTTTCGGCGGATGGTGAAGGTGATCAGCTCATGGTCGCTGTCACCCAGCTTCCCATCGATCACTAGGTCGCCGACTAGGTCATCCCCAGTAGCCAGTACCAGGTCGAGCAGCGCTTTGCCTCTCGTTGGCCCATAGACTTCTTGAGTCAGGTAGAGGTCATCCACGCACGAGAGGAAGCTCTGCGACCGCTCAGATTTTGCTGAGCGATCCTCCCACGAGATGTCTGGGTAATTGAAGTCACCCATGACAACCATGGTCCTGGAGCAAGCTGCCTCAGCCAGTTCCTGGGCAAACTCCTGGTCTAGCTCAGGACTTTGGGTGGGAGGTCTGTAATAGACTCCCACCATTGTGTCCCCTGTGCCGTGTTCCCCACGGATTTTAACCCAGAGGGTCTCCAGCCATCCACCCTGGTCGCCAATATCGGCTTGCAGGGACACGTAGCTTTCCTTAACATAGAGAGCTACACCCCTGCCCCTTTTGTCTACACGATCCCTCCTGTACAGGGTATAGCCATCTATCCCAGGTCCCACCAGGTCTCCGTGATCCCTATGACATCGTAATTGTTTGCACTGAGCAGGAGGATGAGCTCCTCCTGCTTATTCCCCAAACTCCTGGCATTTGTGTACAGGCAGGCAAGTGCCCCCTGGGGGGCTCCTTCCTTGCCCACAGATTTTACCAGGGCTGGGGCTGGGGCGGGCTCCCTTGAGTGCCATGATCCGCTGGCTTTGCAAGGATTGTTCAGCGGGCCAGCAGTGGCTGTCGTCCCCCCGTCCCCCAGCGGGCTTAGTTTAAAGCCCGGTGGAGCAGGTCAGCCAGTCTGGCTGAGTAGAGCCTCCTCCCTAGGGGAGAGAGGTGGAGACCATCTCTTCCCAGCAGCTCGCTGCCTCTCTCGCCAAAGAGCGGGCTGTGGTCATGAAAGCCAAAGCCTTCCTGACGACACCAGCGCCGCAGTCTTTGGTTGACCACATAGATCCTCCTGTCCCTTCTCAGCCCATAGCCTGAGACTGGGAGGATCGACGAGAACACCACCTGTGCCCCCAGACCCTTAAGCCCCGCTCCCAAATCCCTGTAGCGCCTCATGACCTGGCTGGGAGTGCTCCGAGCCGTGTCATTGGTGCCCACATGAATAAGGAGCATGGGATGCTGTTGCTCAGGCAGAAACAGCTCACAAAAGGCACAGAAAGCTTGCAGACAGAGGTTTATATGCTGTTTCTACATCCCTCCCCCAGAGCACTGGGGGATTGGAAGAGGACTCAGGGAGAAATCATGGTCACTGGCCAGCTAGAAATGTCAATCTTTCCCCAACCTGCTCCCCCCCCTTCTTAGTTTTTGTTTCCCTGAAAGACCACCTTCCGTATCTCCAAATCTCCGAATCTTTTCTGAATCTTTTCCAAATAGATTCAGAGCCTCCAAATCAATTCAGAGGTTTTTTGTCTTCTCCCAATTCGATTCAGATTCAGAGATTTGGCCTCCAGATTGGACTGAATCTTCTCCAAATTGAATCACAGACTGAAGCTTCGCATAGCCCGAATACATATTTTGAGGGGTTTTTTTTCCACAGATGCATCACCTTGCACTTATCAACATTAAATGTTGCCTTCCCTTTTTGTTGCCCATTTAGTTAATTTTGCAAACTCCTTCTATAGCTCTTCATAGTCCTCTTCTTTTACCAATCTGAAAATCTTCATGTCAATCGCAAATTGGGCTACCTCACTATGAATATATTAAACTTTGCCAGTCCCAATATAGATCCTTGGGGAAACCCTTTGCTTTGTTCTTTCCATTTTGAGAACTGATATGAAATCACAGCTTTATTTCATTTCAGTCACTTTTTTCAAGAGGAAATAGCTTTATCAGCAAGACAGAAATTGTAATAAAATTCCCCTTTATCCTAAGTGTGGTACAATCTTAGTTATCTTTTTCTCAGTCATATTACCTTTTTAGCAAATAGCAACATTAAAGTAGTTTATGTAGCAGCTGTCTTGATGTGATGTGTGTAATACCTTCAGTTGTTAATGTTTCTGCTCGTCAGAATCACTTGTGTCCTTATTGTATGTCTACTGAAGTAAAAGTCTATTTTCCCATTAACACAAAACTAAAGATTTTCCAGTACATAGTTTAAGATAAGGAATACAACCTGTCTAAAATGAAAAAAAAATGTGAAGTGAGTATCTTATGTATTATTATTCTCTTTATAATAATCTGGAAATCATGGTATTGGAGGAGGAGAAAATGAAATAGTTGTTTAGGTAGTACTAGGGATTTTAGAAAAACCAAGATTTTAAATCAGGTAAATATGATAATTAATTCAATTCATACAATCTCATTAGTAATAAATAAGTCATTTAAATTTAAAAGAGAAAATTTGTCATGATTTGTTTACTAGATTAGCCTTCCACTAAATAAAAAATCCTCTGAGTGAAAAGTCTTTCTTTACCTTTTGCTTATGTTCATTGAGAGTGGATCTACATGAGACGTTACTGCACAGTTGGGTGCACATGTAGATGCACCCAAAGAAACTAAAAATGTTACACATTCTAAGTTAAAGATATATAATAGTATTTGAGATTAACCTGGCATAACTAAAAGTCCTGGAATTAATAAAAAGGTACACCAAGAAATCATAAGACACATACATTGCTTAGGCTCTATCATTGTTCTTTTTTGTCCCTTAAACTGAGCCTGATTCTCTTCTCATCACCCCAGGACTAACACTGTCTATTTAGAGTAAGTCTAGAAGCCTAATCTAAAAGTCAGCTAATGTGTGGAAAGACACTCATGGCTGTAATGGGGTTTATCCTGGTGCTTATATAAAAGGAATTAAGGTCACAATTTTTACTAATGTTTTAACATCACAATTGTCAGTATCTTTCAGGACATGTTACCATACCACTATTTTGCCAAAAGACAGTTGGAGAAGCTTGTCCACCTACAATATTTGCCAATTCAACTCTTTGGTTTCCCTTGTACTCATCACATTTTAAAGCCGCACACTCTCTCTTAAGCATTATAGATAAATTTGTGAGCATGGCCCAGAATCAAAAGTAAAAAGGAAATGCAACAATGACATATTAAAAATAATTATAACAAATAGGTCAAAACTAATGGGATATTCACTCCTGTTTCAGTCTAATTTCTCATTCATTTTTCAATACTATAATTAATTCATTTTCATAATGAGGTCCCTGGGGATGATAAACAGAGAATGTTTCTCTCATCTTACATCATTCTTTTTATACTGTTGATGATGGTACCAAGAAACCATCTCATAGGCAGTACCAAGAAACCATCTCATAATATATTGGAAATATGGAATGAAATAAATATCAGATTTGCTTTCCTATAAATTCATCTAAGTGTCAAGTTTGTCCTATTTACTTATAATAAAGTCACAATCCAGTTTCCATTGAAATCAATAGGGAACATCACTAACTTCACTGGTGAATGGACGGATACATAAAGTGAAACTTATCTAAAACAGGATCCACTGTTTTGAGGTGCTATGTGCCTTCAATCACCTCTTAAATTAGTAGGCCTGATTAGTACCACCAAAGAGGCACTTAGTCTCTCTCAGGATTGAATCAGAGAGATCACCTTTTGCATTTCTTATCCTCCATCTGACTTAAAGAACGCAGTATCATAATCTCTGTGGCAATAGATATAATTTCAAACATCACCCTGTATTAAAGCGGTGTGTGAAAATTCTTCTGTCACCACACTGTTTCAGCAAGTAGCTAGGTTAATTCCTGCTGATTTATTGCAGCTGGTGTTACTGATCAGCTTTCATCTGAATATGGAAGCAGGCCTGGTAGTAGCCAAGCCTAGGGACTGGACCTTTGCTCTGTTATTTTAGAATCTCATATCCTCTTTTTATTAATGAACTACATCCCAGAAGTGGTCACTTTTTAATTCTCCTATAAATGGGAACAGGATAACACAGAGGTTTTGTTTGGAGCCCACTGAGAACTGCACTAACTCTACATATATAAAACTATATATTTTCAAGGATGGAGTTCAGATGCATAATATAATTATTGCTCTAATTACTTTTAAATCATTTCCTGTCTTCCAATATTAACACACACATTCTGAAGTGTCTATAAGACTGTATGGAGTACAAAGTGTCCAAGAAAAAAGAAGAGTGAAAAAACAATGACGAACTAGACTTCTGAGCTAAATACAAAGCCAACTGTGCATAAACTCAGCCATTGCCCTAGGTATTAGGGATGAAACATGTATTATGTGTCCTATAACATAAGATATCTCTTTTGGTATCTGTGACAGGGAGAAAACCAAAATAAGCCGCATGCTTCTCTAGTCATAGTTGCACAGCCAGACAACTATACCCAGTGTTTATTTCACACCATCACTCATCCTTCCCAAACCATTTTTAAATTCAGGTCCTGCAGGATATGTACAGAAATTGCTTTATTAAAGATAAAATCATGAATCCTGAGCTAATGTAGTGGGGACAAATTTAGGATCTGAACCCACTATGATAAAAGTATGTCTCTATATGGGTGGCACAAGTAGGGTTGGGTTAATATTTGGCTAACCACCTGTGGTAGCATCTCTTAAAGCAAAGACCACAGGGCCTGGCCTAACTTTTGTTGAAGTTGAGACACAAGAGGAGGAAACATTAAAGTGTCAAAATTATGAACATTAATTTATTGGGGAATAACAACAAGAAATGAAATGCAGGTTAAGGGATAATAATACTAAGTAAACTACAACCATGAGGGAACACAACAGAGATACAATATACTGAATTTCTGAACAGCAAAAATAGTGAACATGAACAGTAGTTGACAAGTCTAAGAACTACCTGAGTCAAAACCAGTAGACACCATCCAAAGAACCAAATTTGAAGCAAGGAAGTCATTGGAGACTGGGCTCACATGAGCCACTACTCTCTCTCTCCACAAAAAAGAGCTACACACTTCATTCTTATCTACAATCTGCTACTGATATCAGATCACAAAAGCACCCCAAACACACCTACACTCAATATGAACTAGTACCATGCACCAAACACCAAGCAGAAGATCCACAAATCAAATGCACCTTCTCCATAGCCACACTTGAAATGAACTCACAGCACCAGCCCCTTTTATAAGTGACCCCACTTTCACCAAGCTATCCTCTGAGGCAAAGGGCCTGTCATTCAATGTCAATCAAACAACATCCAATCACCTCACTCAGCTCAATCTTTCTCAATACATTCACCTGTCCATCAAATCCAGTTGCTTACCTTTACCTCAGAACCATTAGACTTTTGTCTCAACCATGCATGCCCAAGCTGCTTAAATAGGCCAGCAAGTTAAAAGTTCAGTTGCTTCTGGAGGCTTTGAACAGCAACTGTAATAGCACACGCTCCACAGGCTTACAATGTCTCTCAGCTGTATGAATGCTGGTTCAAACTTCTCTCACAACTACGAGGAAATAAAATTAACTGAATGATGGTAACAAAGATTATGACTAACACATTCTCTCTTCTGTAGGATATAGCGTTGTGCTAATGCAGGACCCACATTTCAAACCTGAGGAACCTAAATACTTATTTAAGAACTTAAGTTCAGATTCAGATAAGGACACGTGTCCCTCAGTGGAAACAAATTTAATCCAAGAGTATAACTGACAAACCATCAATTTGAGCAGGGGTTTGAACTAGATGACCTTCTGAGGTCCCTTCCAACCCTCACTTTCTGATGCTATGATCACCTTAATTTTTACTGATAAAGTTCTCCAGGTGCCAAAAGATTGCACTACTGAACATATCCAGCAGAGCACCCCATTTAACAAGGTTGAATGTGGTGGCACCTATTTGATCCCTATTTGGGATTCACACATCAGTGCACATAAATCATCTTTGGGCCAAATCTGGTTGGCAAACTCAGAGTATGCCACACACACACATATACCCAGAGCAAAAAACATAGCAGCTACAGTCAATTTAATCAAAAAATACTGTGGTGATCATTCCAGCCACCTATTCTATAATATCATGGTGGTTAAACACTAGTGCAGGAAATGCTAATTCTGTCTTCTAAACCCTCCTGAACTTGAAGAGGTTCAAACACACATCTTCCATCTCCCAGGAGAGAGACGTAACCAGGCAGTAGTACAGGCCAATATTCACCACTGCTGTTGAAAAAGGGCAACAAAAATGACATATTCATAGGGACAAAAATCAAGTAAAAAGAAGTCTGACCCTGTAGTCCAGTAATGAGTACACTTACCTGGGAATCGGAATAGCTTGGTTCCAGGATTGCATTTGCATTACAATTATATACGGTTCTTGGAGCAAGGAATGGAATATGGGCCCCTCTCTCAGGAAATAAGCTTCATTGTTGCTGTGGAAGTCAGATTTGTTCCTATCTTATCTTGTCAAAGTGCTTTCTGGGCAGGTGCTGTAATATCTGAGGTTGCTGAGAGACATGAAACCCTCCCCCCGCAAAAAAACAGTGCTTTACTTTCAGCTTGGCTCGCCCCTGCACTGCACACATCGTATGCCCAGAAGAGGCATCATGTTCATTTGACCTGGCTTACCCAATGTCTGTGTAGATTGTGTGCTTCGGCAGGGCTTTTTGGCACTTTTATCTAATAGTTGATTGAATCAGCTTTAGAATATAAAAATGCCAAAAAGCCCCACTGAAGCACCTGATCTATACAGACGCTGGGTGATCTGGGTCAAACAAATGCACTTCATCTTCTAATGAAGCGCTGTTATTTTTGTGGGGGGAGTTTCATGTCTGTCGGAGCCTTGGGTTATTATAATAAAAGTGAATGGCAGCACCAACTCCTCTTACAGCTGTTTTAATAGAGAATAGTTAGTGCGATATGGTCTCAAAGAGACACCTTAGGTCCCTAAGCCCAAGAGGGATTTAGACTATGAATCTTAAATTTAAATAAGTGCCTCAGGGCTTCAGATAGGCACCTAAGTCTGGGAAAAAAAACCTCACTCTCCCTTTGGCATTTTCTGTCACTTAGGATGTGTCCAGATGAGCATGGACATTTGTTACCCTGGGGACAAGCAGCAGCAGCACACCTTGGGCCACTGCTACTTGTCCCCAGGAAATGTCTGTGCCGTGTCCACTTTGGTGTGTGGCAGGCTCCTTCAGGTCAGGGGAGGCTGGATCCAGCAACTGTGCTGGCTCTAGCAGCCTTACCTGGGGTGCTGGGGACCTCCTGGGGCTGCAATCACAACAAGAAGCTTGGCTGGCAGTCAGAGTGTGGCTCCAGCTGGCCAGGCTCTGGTTTTGGGCAGCACGCACTGCCACCACGTGCACCGCCTCACTTTTATTTTGGCAAAGTAGAAACATGGGGAATACCTGCATGTGCAGTGTGTGGCACTGCAGATGGATCTACATACTGCACATCTGCACTCATCTGGACATTTAGTGTCTGCTTTGCCCCATTTAGCATGCCAGCTGTGGTGAATTCCATATTTTCAGATGCCTAACTCTCCCATTCATTTTACATAGAATTTAGCAGTCTAAATTGAGGTTATAAATGTTAATCCAGATATTGGGTGCCAAAAAGTTGAATGTAGCAATACTGAGCACTGCCATGTCTAAATCCCTTTGCGGATCTGATCTCTTATGTCCAATTCATGTACCTGTTGGAACTTAACATGAACTTGGATTTCTCAAGTTAGGCAGTTAAGTTAAACAACTGGGCTCTGTTTTATAGTGGAAGAATACAATATCAATTGAATTTGTATCAGATTGTGATTTTTTTTCCAGTTTATAAGCATCACATAGCTAACAAACTGTTTATTTACCTTTACAAAGATAGTTCAAAATTGATGTTCTCAACTGGTTTCTCTTATGACTCTTCCTTTGTTGCTCACAGAATGTGATCTGCCTGTCACTCCAGCTACTGGGGTGCAAATGGTTCATGTCCGGGGATCCTGGTTTTCTCTGATAAAAAAGCCCCAATTTTCTGGTTAAAAAGAGTAACCTAAAATACACGTTTCTATACTTAAAATGAAATGCAACTAATATATATCTATTTACTTTTTTCAATCTGAAAATTTGGGGATTTCTTTTTAATCAGAGAAAACCAGGATCCCTGTTCATGACTCTTTTCATAGTACATTTCCATGGAGCACCCATTTATGAACTGCTGGTAGAATAAATGCCAGATTTTTTCAGGTCAGTATGATACTTAACTATTCTCTACAGTCTTAAATTACTTACTGTCATTGTATTGTATTATATACTGTCACTTAATCTTATTTTTCACTGTTTATATTATGGAAATGCCTAGAAGTCTCCATTATGGATAGTTTAAGACTATGCTCTTATGGGTTGTACAAACAAGTAAAAAAAAGCAGGCAACATGGAAGAGATCACAAATCTAACATGATGCAACAAGTGCAAAAAGGATAAATATGAGTGCCAGTAACATGAAAGATAAGAATGTTTGCATAGCCTAACTAATGTGACACATTCTTTTCCATTCCATGTAGAATACCTTGCAACCCTATTGAGACCAGTTATAACATAAATGAACTATTCATAGTAGTGAGGGTTCCAGAACTTCACCTTCCATTTCTAAGATGCTTTCATAGATTCATAGATTCATAGATATTAGGGTTGGAAGGGACCTCAATAGATCATCGAGTCCGACCCCCTGCGTAAGCAGGAAAGAGTGCTGGGTCTAGATGACCCCAGCTAGATACTCATCTAACCTCCTCTTGAAGACCCCCAGGGTAGGGGAGAGCACCACCTCCCTTGGGAGCCCGTTCCAGACCTTGGCCACTCGAACTGTGAAGAAGTTCTTCCTAATGTCCAATCTAAATCTGCTCTCTGCTAGCTTGTGGCCATTGTTTCTTGTAACCCCCAGGGGTGCCTTGGTGAATAAATACTCACCAATTCCCTTCTGTGCCCCTGTGATGAACTTATAGGCAGTCACAAGGTCGCCTCTCAACCTTCTCTTGTGGAGGCTGAAAAGATCCAGTTTCTCTAGTCTCTCCTTGTAGGGCTTGGTCTGCAGGCCCTTGACCATACGAGTTGCCCTTCTCTGGACCCTCTCCAGGTTATTCGCATCCTTCTTGAAGTGTGGTGCCCAGAATTGCATGCAGTACTCCAACTGCGGTCTGACCAGCACCCGATAGAGGGGAAGTATCACCTCCCTGGACCTATTCGTCATGCATCTGCTGATGCACGATAAAGTGCCATTGGCTTTTCTGATGGCTTCGTCACACTGCCGGCTCATGTTCATCTTGGAGTCCACTAGGACTCCAAGATCCCTTTCCACCTCTGTGCCACCGAGCAGGTCATTCCCTAGGCTGTAGGTGTGCTGGACATTTTTCCTCCCTAGGTGCAGCACTTTGCATTTCTCCTTGGTGAACTGCATCCTGTTGTTTTCTGCCCACTTGTCCAACCTATCCAGGTCTGCCTGCAGCTGTTCCCTGCCCTCCAGCGTGTCCACTTCTCCCCATAGCTTTGTGTCATCTGCAAACTTGGACAGAGTACATTTCACTCCCTCGTCCAAGTCACTGATGAAGACATTAAAGAGTATCGGTCCCAGGACCGAGCCCTGCGGGACCCCACTGCCCACACCCTTCCAGGTTGAGACCAACCCATCCACCACGACTCTTTGG
Organism: Alligator mississippiensis; assembly: GCF_030867095.1. NCBI lineage: Eukaryota > Metazoa > Chordata > Crocodylia > Alligatoridae > Alligator > Alligator mississippiensis. The sequence continues at coordinate 370,086,687 of NC_081824.1, forward strand.
GTGCGACCCTCTAGCCAATTCGCCACCCACCTGACTGTGTAGTCATCCATATCACAGCCTCTTAGCTTGTTCACCAGTATGGGGTGGGATACCGTATCGAAGGCCTTCCTGAAATCTAAGTATACGACATCCACCCCTCCTCCTGTGTCCAGGCATTTTGTAACCTGGTCATAGAAAGAGAGTAGATTGGTCAGGCACGATCTGCCCACCACAAACCCGTGCTGGTTTCCCCTCAGCATAATTTGCCCTGCCGGGCTCTCACAAATGTGAGCCTTGATAATTTTTTCAAAGACTTTACCAAGGATGGAGGTGAGACTGACCGGCCTATAGTTGCCCGGGTCTTCCTTCCTCCCCTTTCTGAAAATGGGGACCACGTTAGCCCTTTTCCAGTCCTCCGGGACTTGGCCCATGCGCCATGAGCGTTCGAATATTCCCGCCAGTGGCTCTGCAATGATGTCGGCCAGTGCCTTCAGCACCCTCGGATGGAACCCATCCGGGCCTGCCGATTTAAAGGCATCCAGTTCATCCAAATGACTCTGTACCACCTCAGGATCTACGTATGGAAGTCTGGCGCCTTGCTGCTGCCTCTCTACAACCCCAGTGAGAGACTTGTCTTGCCACTCACTTAGGAACACTGAGGCAAAGAACTCGTTGAGGAGTTCAGCCTTGTCCCCCCTGTCTGTCACCAATTGTTTCTGCCCATTCAGCAGTGGTCCTATTCCTCCCTGGGCCTTCCTTTTACTCCCAATATATCTATAAAACAATTTCTTGTTGTCTTTTACTTGGGTTGCCATCCTCAGCTCCATGGTAGCTTTGGCCCGCCTAACTGCCTCCCTACAAGCACGAGCAGAGGAGGTATATTCATCTTTAGTGATCTCACCCTGTTTCCACTTTTTATGTGCTCCCCTTTTGGCCCTTAGGCTGCCCTGGATTTCTCTGGTCAGCCATGGAAGCCTCCTGGCCCCTTTCCCTTTTTTGCCTCGCTCGGGAATTGTCTTGCTTTGTGCCCGAAGGATCGTTTCCTTTAGGCACAGCCACCGTTCTTGGGCTCCCATCCCTTCAAAACTCCTACTCTGCAGTGCTTCTTTGACTAATCGCCTGAGTGCATTGAGATCAGCTTTCCTAAAGTCTAGCACTTTCACCCTACTAGTTACCTTAACCACTTGACATCTTATGTTGAATTCTATTATTAGGTGATCACTGTCTCCCAAATGGCTACCGATCTGGAGGTCCCCTATCATGTCATCTCCTGTTGACAATACCAGATCCAGTATGGCATTCCCCCTAGTGGGACCATGCACCTCCTGTGTCAGGTGGAGGTCCTGTACACAGGTTAGAAACCTGCGTGAGCGATGGGACCTTGCTGTCTGTGTCTCCCAGCAGATGTCCGGGTAGTTTAGGTCCCCCATGACTACCGCCTCTTTAGCTTTTATGGTCTCTGAGAGTTGCCTCAGGAGCCCCGCATCTATTTCTTCCCCTTGGTGTGGGGGTCTGTAGCAGACCCCTACCACCAAATCCCTTTCTCCTTGCCCCCCATGTAGCCTAACCCACAATCCTTCTACTTCCTCAACCTTGGATTCTGTCTTGATGAGGGTTGATGTATATTGGTCACTGACATAAAGTGCAACTCCCCCGCCCCATTTCTTCCCCGACCTGTCCTTTCTATACCGTCTATAGCCCTCAATATGTACCGCCCAGTCATGGGATGAATCCCACCAGGTCTCTGTTAGCCCCACTAAGTCATAGGTGTTTAGTGCAAGCAAGAGCGCTAATTCATCCTGCTTGTTCCCCATGCTCCTAGCATTAGTATATAGGCACTTGAGCCCTGCGACAGGTGCCTTTGCTGCCCCCCACTCTGAGTCCCAAGGGGCCCATTGTTTCTTACCTTCTTGTTTCTTACCTGTTCCATAGTGCTGGTCTCCCCATGGCTTTCAGGTTTCCAATGTTCTCCTTCTTCAGGCTGGGCTGTCCTTGTGGGTGCCACATGGTTTGGTGGTCCACAGCTTCCCCTGCCCTCGTACTCCCCTCCCCCAGAGGGTTTGAGAAACCATTGGTCCCCCACCTTGGATTTTCTTCTTCCAGCTCTTAACAAAATGTGACACCTTGGTGGGCTGCCCAACAGCACTTGCTGTGTGAACAGATTCACCAGTATTTTTTTAATAGATAGAGTGTCACATCCATGATAAATCAAGAATTTGCTGTTCTGGAAAAGCAGTGTCTTTGAGTCATTTCTGAAAGTGAGCTGTTTGCATATAGTTTGACTTTTTGCAATTATAAAGTTCCTTGTCCCAAACTGACCTTCAGACTCTTCTGCAACTTAGTTCAGTTCAGATGCATATGCAGTAAAGGACTATTTATTTGTCAGTGAGGGAATACATTGTGCATATTGTCATTGGTATAAATCAATTTTTCATTATGTTGCTAGAATTAAAGTATAACATAGATTAAAATATGAAAAGATGTGGTGCTGATTATATACACAACGTAGATTTGAGGACTGTGAAGAACATGTGTTTATATCTTTCACTGTTAACCAAAACTGAATGAAGACCATTTAAAAGATTTAAATATTAAAGCCTGAACAGGAAATAGATGGCAAGTGCAAAGCTTAGCTCTCAATCCAAAGTCTGGAGATGTTTAGAAATCGCACCTTGGATTGGCCCATTAAGGAGATAAGGGACTGTGCTATCATGTTGCAGATCTGAGTTAATTAAAAGTACTGTTGTTTTTGGGTCTGATTCAGAGCAATTCTGTGTTTGGTGTAGAGCAATCACTAATTTTAATGGAACAAAACTGGATAGAGCAGTTTGTTCTTGATATGTAATTCACAAGATAAATCTCCTTAAGGCTAGTACATTTCAAAAAGAAATGCATAAACATAAGAAAAAACTAGGGCATTCCCAAAGAGAGGAAGGAAAGAAACTAGAATCCTTTTTGTTTTGTGGTGGTTTACTTTTGCAATTTTGTCAGCTGCTCAAACACAAGAATGATGAGATAAATATAAATGCTTAGGCAAATGTAGCTTAATGAAAAATGCTTTCTGTGTCACTCATGATCTAGATTACATTCTTTGCATTCATCAAAAAATCTACAATGTGGAAAAAGGTTATATTTAGACTTCTTCCAACTCCAGTATTATCTTGCAGGACTCTGTAGTTGTATAACTCTCCTGTCCAGCCCAAATACTCTCTTGCAACTCAAATTGCATTCTGTATGAATGTTTTATTGTTATAGTACATATTTTTTTTTTAAAGAAGAGGATAAATTTAGATGAAAACTGAAAAATATGTACTGTTATTAAAAGAAGAGTAAATTTCAGTATAAACTGAAGGCAAGTCTTAGCAATTTATTTGAGATGTTGGTAATGTTCTATTCTGCAATAGCTGAAAAATATAGAATTCAGTCACTTAATCTTGATTAGTATGAAATATAACACTAAATATTCAATCTAAGAGTTATTATTTATTTCCTAGTCTTTGGAAAGCATACTACGTGAACTATATTATTCTTTTTTGGATAGAAACACAAATTAACTTCATATATTAGTGATTACTTCTTAAAACATCTTTTGTTTTTTCTCCTTCATTATGGAGGGAAAATGTAAGCAAAGGGCTTTCTCTTGTAATTTTCTCTTGTTCTCTTGTTACTAGTGCAGGCAGAGGAGCCCACTAAAATGTAGCTTCACAAGGCAATTTACTTTATTTGTCCTGCATAGTTCCTTAAAAAATTGTTTGATCTTTGTTACTGAAAATCATTTTCATAGCTTGCCAAAGGACATTTCATTTCAATAAGCTTATATGTTCATTTTGTATCAGCAGAATTATCAGCACTCTTTTCAAGGTCTCAAAGTCTCAAAGCTCATGGCTTTAAAAAAAGACTGACTGTTTTGCTTACCATCCTTTCTACTCAATTGGAAGGGAATGATAGCTCTGATAGTATAAAGCATAGCAAATGCTGAGGACAGAAGGCAGAATTCTATTTCTCTTTCTATTCTAAATTACATGTGCACAACTGTTTTAGGCATTTACAGAATTTGCTAGTCAGCTCTAGGTGCTCATTAGGCATGTGCAAAACAGGCCACATTTGATTCTGATTTGGATCAGGGACAATAATTCAATTAGTTGATTTGGATCACTGTCCCTAATTTGATTCACAGCTTTAAATGTTTTTTCTACATACCTCCAGGTACCACGTGTGGCTCGTAAATGCTGTGATGGTGGGACAGATGGAGTGTCCCACAGAAGTGTGTGTGTGGGGGGGGGGGCGCATGCATGGCAGCAAACCTGGAAGTGGACCAGAAATACTTCTGGTCCACTTCCAGGTACACCACTGAGTGCACAGGGTGCTCCTCTGAGGCACCCTAGCTCAGTGATCGGCTGTGGGGGACCCTGGGTGCCCTCCCAGACCCAGAAGGCACCAGTCACTGAGCTGGGGAGTCATGGGGGGGGCCTCCTACATGCTCCCCGGCAGACCTGGAAGTGGACCAGAAGAGCTTCTGGTCCACTTCTGGTTGTGTTGCCAAGCACACTGGGGAGTCCCCTGCACTCCTGTGGGACACTCCATCTGCCCCAGCATCTCAGCATTCAGGAACTGCCTGGTACCTTGAGGTATGTAGAAAAAACATTTAAAGCTGTGTCTATATCTGAATTGCTGAATCTTTCCGAATCTCTCCAAATCAATTTCAGCTTGTTATGCCCCTGCAATTAGAATCCAAAACTGTCAATAAGTGCCAAAACCTGCAGTTATGTAGACTTTTGACTATCACTTAGGCATTTAAAAGGTGATAGGTTTCTGCCCAAGTATCTTGCTGATTGCTTTTCCACAAACAAAGGGCCCTGCTACACATTCAAATTAAAGTTGGATAGAAAACCAGCTATAGAGCTGTTACGCATTTTCAAGCAGTAATTTTATACACATATATTCTATTTCCTTGAAACTTTATTTTCCATGTTTTTAATGCTAAGGTAATTTGAATATAGTGAATGGCAATAATAAAGCTGAAATTAGGGATGGGTCTGAAACGATTTTCCTGTTGTGAAGAACAATTTAGTCCAATCATGAATTGGGATGAAAAGTCAAAATCTTGAAAATGTTCATGAAAACAAACGCTTGAAAAATTATGTTTGACTAGTCAAAATATTTTTTAACAGTAAATTTAAGAACCCTACCATCTTTTTACTCCCCTGTACAAGATGAAGTTTCTTTTCTACCTGGGAGAACTTTTACAGTCTTTGAATTCTCCTCTGCCTGATGATGGGCGTTTGAGCCTAAAAGCTTGCAAAGAAAGAAAGAATTTTTTTTGCTACTATTTAGCTGGTCTAATAAAAGATATCACCTCTACCCCAAGAGTTTTATCTGTCTATGCTTTTTAGAGTAACATGACTACAGCCTATATCCCTACAAACACCTTTGGTTTCATGAAATGGATAGTTTCTGATGAGAAACACATTTGCAGAAAATTTACTACAAGCTCTAGTTGAAACCTTCTTTTTTTCCCTAAAGGATATATAAAGTGAAGAACTAAACCTACAAGTACAAAAAAATATTACCAGTTATTATTCTTATATAAAAGTTAAACACCGTTCAAATTTTATCTTCTCCTTGTTTGGTAAGGAGGTTTGACATATAATCAACATAACTTTGATATTGCAAAGAGGTGGAAGTTAAGCTGGCAGCCTTTGATATAAAAAATTACAAAATTTAGAAACACAGAACCTTCCAAATATTCTTTCAATGTTTTATTTCAGTGCTTGTTCAGCACAGTCATATTTGGCAAATATTTTGAGCCTTAATATGGTGCCATTTGCTATGACATAGTTAAATATCAGGAATGAAGAATAAAAGATCATTTTGCTTTGGAATTTATATTGGTGAAAAGTTCCTCAGGATTCACCTATCTTGCATGCTGGTAGAAAGATATAAAGGATCTCAAATATCTGGTGAAAAAGATGAGATTTCATTTCCATTGACCTCAATTAATACAGCTCCTACAGTTTTGTTGTTGCTGTTGTTGTTGTTGTTGTTGTTGTTGTTATTTTTATGGAGTAGACAAGGCATGCATGGCTTGTTGGAAGCCATATATCTATGCTCTACATTCTTCAGAATTTAGATGTCATAGTCATGGTGGTCTTAGAAGTGTGATAGACATAACAATTCATTTTCTAGAAGATTATCCCATTATATAAAATGTCCAAGAAAAAGAATGATCAGCTTCCTTTATCAATCACTGTACTTGGCAGTCTAATCCAGGATTGTCAAACTTGCTTTTCACTGTACTTCTAATTCACCTATTATTGTACTATCTAGATGCTGAACAAAGCAATTAAGGCTTACCTTATAATGACATTCTCAAGTTGAGGCTTCAGGCCAGGTCAATAAGGTGATATTTTAATTGAAATTTTAGAATCCAATCCTGCAAATTCTTGCTGTTGAGTATAATGCATACTTTGAGTAGTTGGTTTAATGCTGATGCAACTCTACACTTCAGTAAATCAATAAGTTTAACTTTGCATATGGCTCAGACTCAGGACTTTGGAACTTTCATCCAACACAATTCAGCAAAACAAAACAAAACAAACACATACCAAAACTATAAAACTATAATTTCTCCTTTATTTGCTATACTTTTTTTTTTTATTTCTTCATGTATAATAATCATTTGTTTCTTTTCTACTTTCTCTGTTTTCATCTGTCCTCAGTCTCACTCATCAGATCATAAGAAATCCCATTTAGTTGAATATTGTATATTAAACAACTGGAGACAACAGATGCTAAGAGGGGCTTAAATATTAATGGACCTATTATGATCTGTGTTCTCTTACAGCTTTCAGCATTTAGAGCTGGTTTAGAGGTTCCCATTTGGCGGTTGCAATCCTGCATGATTATGTCACCTAGCTCTGGTGAACTTTATAAAAATAGAACATTGGCCACTGTGGTCCCACTGCTTTAACTGTGGCAAGTTAGGATGTTATGCCTTGTGTTGTGTCAGGGTTGACGCTATAGTTTTGCTAAGAGGTTAGACAGTGCATTTGTATAGAATAGTTTAGGTACAGATGATCCTACCTCAGGCAGGGAGCTGGCCTAGATGAGCTATGGAGGTCCTCAGCAGCCCTACATCTCTATGATTCTATGATTATTTTACAGATTTCTATCATATTTTTTAAGAGAGAATAAACTCATAGGCCTATTCTTTTTCTCTTCTACTTTTTCTTGTATTTTTAATTCCCCTTTCCCCATTTTCTTGTCCCCTTCTCCCCACCCTATTTTTCAACTTCATTTTCTGATCTCTGAAGTACAATGATACCCAACATATGGAACTGGCAGTAAAGAGAAACTATAACTTCTTCATGTCTGAACCTAATACTACATTGTAACTTACCTAATTTTTCATTGGGTTGCATCTGTAATAAGTCTGCTGTTATTCATGGTTACTTTTCCCATGAAAACATATCTACAAGTATGGGTACTCAGTCTGGTGCAATCTCCTTCACATCTACACAAATGAAAATAACATGTGGTCCACAAAGAGCTCCTTCAGTGTCATCAACAGGGATCCTGGTTTTCCCTGATGAAAAAAAAAAAAAAATCCCCAATGTTTGCATTTTAAGAAGTAACCCAAGTAACCAGGAAAATAAGTCCTGCCCAACTATACCTTTTCCCGAGCTCCGAACTCAGAACTGATGTAGTAAGGATGTTCCAGAGATGCCTCCACCAAAAAGATCTGGAAGGAAATATTCCCAACATCTAGTCTGTGTTTGGAGCCTGGGGAAGGGTGAGGGTGGCAGGATAATTTTTTGGTGGCACTCTCAAAAGCACCAGAAATGCAGTGTTGATAAGCTCTAAAAACTTCAACACAGCGAACACATCTACACAAGATGTTTACCACAGAGTTCCCTAATTAGCTCTTCAGTAAAGTCTCAGGGTCTATACATGCATCCCTTTTAGGCCACAATACAATAATAAATGCCACATTAGGTTAGTCCTTGTAAACACAAGTACTATCCAATGGCAGTGTTCTTTAGTATGCCACAATGCAAGTATAGGCACAGACAGAAGTGGCTGGAGCACAAGGGTGCTTCAATGTGGGGGCTGCCTGCTGGCTAGTCCCACCCTGTAGCACCCTTGTGCCCTAGCCAGCCCGTCTGCAACATGCTGAGCCAGGGCAGAGCACCCCCAGGATGGCAGGCTGACCCCCAAAGTGCACTAAGGCTTATTGCATCACATTAATTGCACATGTCAAAGCTCCCACTATTTGGTGAAGAGGGATTTTGTAGGGCATTTCTTTTTGCAAAATACAATACAAGTAATTGTTAGTGTGTGTCCTTCATACCCTTAGGAAATGATTATAGAATCATAGGCTCATGGGGTTGGAAGGGACTGTAGTGAACTTAAGACTGGATAGCATATTTTAAATGTATGCTGCACAATGAGCTGAAAGGAAACTTAAGAGTGGAGAGTATTATAAAAGTTGCTAGCCTTTCTAAATACAGTCAACTGAAGGAGGTAATAGATTCTAAATGGTATCACTGTATATTATAGTGTTCAGGAAAGTGCCAGTCTTGCTGGTTATGAAATTAGAAGATGCCTGTTGGTACAGAAATCAAATCTAAGAGGGGTTTTTTTTATTTTTATTTTTTTTAAAACAAGTGGTAAAACCCTGTGTAGACTATGTTTGACACCTTATATTTTACACTGCTGTTGATAGGCTCTATAGCAGCCAATCCTTTCACAGGAGAAGAGGTGGGAATTTTGGTTTATGTTGGGGAAAAATCAGTGGTGCATATTTCTGCATCTGTTCCACTCATTTTTTTTTTTTTTAAAGAAACTCATTTGCCTAAGAAATGTCATGTAATTAGCTATTTTAAAAATTACTGTAAAGATATATTCAGGTGCAAAATTCAGGACACATTTTAATATATAGAGATTTTGTTGTATGTGACACTTTCTCTTATGTATGGACATGCAACACACTATGTAAATTAATAGTTTTGCTTAAATTTCTCCCCCTGCCCCACCCCACAATTACATGGCTTATCTAGAACAGTGATTCCTAACCAGGGTACTCTGGCACCCTTGAGTGCCTTGAAATCTTTTCATGGGTGCTGCAGCTTCCACATAATCTTAGCATTGTCAGGCATGCAAACATGATTGAAATAAATCCAAGAGATTTCAAATAGGAATACATAGGGTTTAAAACATTCTGACCCATTGTGGTCTTTTCTAATTCTGCATTTTTTGTTCTATTATTTTTCTGTAGTCAAAAAAGGAGTGAAAAATAAGAGCTGGCATTTTTGAGGGGTTCCTGGAACTTAATGATGGGTGCCTTGAGTCTAACAAGCATTTGATATAGAATATGCATGCATACAACTACCTTTTCTGTGCTGTAAGGTACACACCTTATATAAGCAAATGGTATATCTTATCTCAAGATACTTTTTCTTGCCATTGATATTCTTGATGCTTATTACTAATTTCTAAACCATGTTTTAAGATGAAAATGACGTTCATATGATAATGGTCCTCAGATTTGCTTTTTCTTCACAGCAGCCTCTCACAGACAGCCAGAATGCAACTGGATCACTACATTTGTTTCATTTCTAAAAATTATTGACTATGAAGCTAATGATTTGAAAGTTTTGTGCTGCTGAGCTAGAAGCTATTTCTGAACCAAGAAATTTCAGGAGGGGATATGTTGGGATGAGAACTGTTGGCATGAACAGAAGGAGCTTGTCACTACTATGCAGTAGCTCATTACTACTATGCAGTAGCACTGTGTGGCACAAACCATGACACAATGCTACTGTGCAGTAGTAATGAGCTACTGTGCAGTGGTAATAAGCTACTGTGCAGTCAGCATCACCAGGAAGGTGTGCAGGGACACTACTAGAGAGTAGCTCCAGTTACTCTACAGTCATTTAGTATTTGGGTATGCAAGTACTAAATGACAGCACAGTAACAACTGCACAGTCATTGTCTTGTGTAGATGTGGAAGTCCTGTGAGAAGTAAAACTATAGATACTAATTGATCGATAAGAGCATGGCATCTTCAGTGTGTGAACCTGAGACTCTTTCTTGTTTGCAGTTATCCATTTGTATAAATCACTAATCATATGAGAAGTAGTCTGCTCATGTGTTCATAGTTTATCAAAAACATTAATTCAGGGAACAAGTCAAACTTTCCAATAGGCCAGGTTTTATTTTTTATAGAAGCTCTCTGGTGATCAAAAAAAAAAAAAAATGGTTTGGAGAACCTGCTGTTTTTGAAACCCATATACCACAAGTCTTACTGTTGAAACTAAAGGTACATTGATACTCAGTGTTAAGAAATGCTGGTTTCTAATTCTAGTTCAAAACCTTGTTTAATCTTGGCACAACTGGAAGGGGATTTTCATTTATTCATCTTTCCACAAAATAGACCAGAATAAAAGGAAAGACCTTTAATTTTAGAGCTTTTACAAAGAGCAGCATTGTAGAATATATTGTAACACCCTGCAGACAGACAAAAAGAAGTTTTCTTTCAGCTTTACCAGTGCTACAAGAAAAAAAGGAGAGAAATCAGATTTTTAATGCTCTTTTTTTTATCTTGAAAACAACTTCTGAATGCTCTGTTCATCAAGAACCAGAAATGACTCCTGACCTTTTAACGGTTTTATTTAGGGGTAATAAAGAAAAACTTCATAATGTTAGAACAGCGGTCAACACAGGCAGTCAAGTACTTTCATGCTCCTATCACACAAATATGACCTATGTGGTTACTAGGTCTTAAGGAGCAGAAACTTGATCTTCGCAAATCAAGTTTTTTTTTTTTTCTTCTGTCATTTTCAGTATAAGTATTTTGAACAATATGGATGGTTATTTAGTAAGAAATACTTGCTGCTTGGTTTCAGAATCTGTACCTTCTGACTGCAATTTCTTGGATTGAATTGGAAATGCTAATGCTGATTGGTAGCACAGTGATTCTAAAACCAATGTCATTGGAGACAGACACTAAATAGCTGTATTTGTATAAAAATATGTTCCCTTTGCCTTCCCAGCAAGTCCTGTCACACCAGAGTAATCTAAGGTAATTAAACTTGTGCTGAGCTCCACATTCACAGGCTAAACTGCTACTGTTACCTGAACTCTCTAGTTTAGAGCTAGCTGGCATATCTTTACCCTACCTTGCATTGCTTCTGTAATACATACAGACCTTTAGTTCTCCAAGTCTTGTTAAATAAGCTTCCATTTATTACTTTATTAAAACACTGGGGTAGTAATGCTTACCGCACCACTGAATCTTAGCTTAACTATACTTTCAGGTTAATTCAGATAAAGGTAACGTATGATTTTAAAGTACAATAACTACTTCTGAATAACTGTTTGTATAGTCAGTTGCTCTAAAATGAGAGTGCCTTACTCATTTTATTCAGCTTTAGCTTGGTTCACTCTGAAAATTACTTCCTGAATTAATCCATATATGGGTAAGTAGCCAGGTTTCCTTCTCCTTTTACCTCTTGATTAGAATCAACATGAAGCACATTTTGTTTTGTGAAGATTTGGTCTAAATAATTTAACTTTAGGTGGGACTCTAATTGAACTAGTCATATACTTTAAATTAATCATGAGCTTAAGGGTTGTACAGGATTAGAGTTAGAGTGCAGGAGAGACTAGGGCACCTGGACCTCTTCAACCTCCGCAAGAGAAGGTTGAGAGGTGACCTTGTGGCTGCCTTTAAATTCATCATGGGGGTGTAGAAGGGAATTGGTGAGGCTCTACTCACCAAGGCACCCTTGGGGGTTACAAGAAACAATGGCCATAAACTAGCAGAGAGCAGATTTAGACTGGACATTAGGAAGAACTTTTTCACAGAGTGGCCAAAGTCTGGAATGGGCTCCCAAGGGAGGTGGTGCTCTCCCCTACTCTGGGGGTCTTTAAGAGGAGGTTAGATAGGCATCTGGCTGGGTCATCTGAACCCAGCACTCTTTCTTGCCTATGCAGGGGGTTGGACTCGATGATCTATTGAGGTCCCTTCCAGCCCTAACATCTATGAATCTATGCATAGTCCCTACCAAGAATCATTTGGCAGAAGGGGGTGAAATAGAGATACTATATTTATTCAAATTTAAGACAAGGGTTTTTCCCCAGTAGGTATGGGAGGAAAGAGCCCCCTGATTTGCATTCATATACAAGGACACTTCATTAAATATATTGTCTATCATTAAACTGCTGTCAAAAGCAAAATGTGCTCAGTAATGGAATCCAACTATGAAGCTGATTAACTGAGCATGACTATAGAATACATGGCCCACATTGGGCAACTATTATGATGGGATTTTTTTTTCTTTTGTCCTTTTTTTTTTATCTGTGTGGCCCTTCAAAAGACCAGCTATTCCTCCAGGAGGGCATGAAGATCAGGCCCGGAGGCACCGCAACACCAGGCTGGCACCCAGAGAGGCTGGTGCAAGCTCCAACACCCTCCCCTGGTGCCAAAAGTGCTTATGGGAACCTTTTTTTTAAAAAAAAAGGTACAAAACAACTAAAATAAACTACATTATGACAAAACTTGACAACCTCCACTTCTCTGATTAAAAAAAAATCCCCAGTTTTTGGATTTAAAAAAGTAACCCTAAATCCATGTTTCCATGATCAAAATGAAACACCACTATATATCTATCTATTAGTGGTGTTTCATTCTAATCACAGAGAAATGTGGATTTGGGGTTACTTTTTTACATCTGAAAATAGGGTTTTTATCAGAGAAAACCAGGAGCCCTGTTGATCACCCTCAAAAATGGATGCACCCTCTCCCATATCCCTTGCACAAAAGGGCAGCCCTAAAATACATACAATATAGATTCTTCAACCCCACTTCCCTTACCCCTACACTGCACTCTTCTTGCCCCTATAGAACCACACACTTTTCATTCAGATTTTTCAGAAAGCACTTGTGAAAATCCTTTGAATAATGCACTATGTATACACCTAAAATAAAATAATATTTCGTAGTTTCTGTTGACATTAGCAGCTATATTTTGTAATATTGAAGCCCATTATTTTCTAATACATATAATAAATACAACTTCTATTTCCTAGCTAAAGCTTGCACAATGAATATTAAGCTTATAAATGTCAAAAAGAGAATTGCAATTAGGGACCAATTTAAACCATATCTTCCTTATAAAGCTGATACAAGTTTCTGCCTTGTTATTTTTCATATTTTTTCCTGTTCTGCTAGCCAATTATCAAAGATATTTGACACATTTTGGCTCACTTCCTGCCTACGCTATCCTCCTATACTGAAGTCATCATAATGTGAAAATTTGTGACATCCCACTTAAAACATCTGAACATTAATCCTACCGAATGTGTCACGGTCCTTACAGCTGTGCTATTAAAAAGTAGATCAGAGTCTCAGGCAGTTGTGTAATGAACATATAACTCACTTATTGTAGCTGCAATAAAAATACTGAGAATGAGATACCAACAGTAGTTATGATTCTGAGTTCAGGTTGCTTATTTAAATGACACAACTCCTAATGAAATAAACAACGGGGATCATAATGGAAGGGAGAAAAATGTACATAAAAATCATCAGGATTAAAGACAACTAAAATAATAATGCTTCACAATATTGTATTGAATCCTGAGCTGAGCTAAACACCAGCAGTATAAATCTGGAAAAGTACACCAGAAAGTTGTTCTGAAAAAAGTCATTTACATTTTAAAATCAATTTGCTCCACTGTATTTATCTCATTTCTCCCTTTCCCCTCCTCAACCCTGACCTCTTTTCTTATGAGCTTTTCACAAATATTTTACTGAACTCATTTAATGGCAAGAATGTTGCCAGAAAGAGCACATCTTTAACTGATATGACAGAATATATATAGTACATTTTAAAATGAAAATATTTAAACTCTGATTCTGTAGAGACTGACATACATTTCAATGTATTTGTTGCAAGTATCATATCAAAGTGAAATCAGTGGGATTATTTTCAGTATATAAAGTTAAGCACCTGGGTAAACTTTGTAATAGAATTGGCACCTTAAAATGGAATAATCTGTTTACAGAGACAAAAAAACAGGCAAGAAATCAAAGATTTCTTAAAATAGCTAGACTGCTTTTATTTGCCTGCTCAAATCCAATCTCAGAACTAATGATTATTTACAGAAATTAGTCTGGAAAAAAATTTCAATTAATTTAAGAAAATTGTAATGTTCCTACAGGCAGTTAGAAAAATGCAAGAGGAATTTGTGCATTAATTTAAAATTAATTTGTAATTGCTCTATTGCTAATCCTCTATATTCCTGGTGACACGTCCTCAATACCTTTCCAGTTTTAGCCTGAGACTTGCAAAATGTTTTGACACCTCATTGTGGAAGGCACTATGTAAGTATACATGGTGAAGGTGAACATGTCTGATCTAAACTGCCCCACAAAAAGGTTAAACCTGAAAAATGTTAGCCAAATAACCTCCCTTACTTTGACAGCATGGGAGCAACTACATAAAACGGTTAGGCTCAGGTTTATGCAGCAAATTAGATCAAATCTGCCATATTTTCTCACATGTAACACAACTCCCAATATAATATATAATTTATTTTTGAAAGGCAAAATGAAGAAGAAAGATTTTTCCAGAATTATGGCTGCATAGAGCAGAGACAGAGCCTAGCCTTCCCCTGACTGATCCTCCATGACTAAAGTGCAATCTCTAGCAGTTGGTAAAGACTGGTCTCTATTGGTGGATCTATAAAATAAAAAGAGCTAAAGAGTTTGTGCTAAACAGCTAAAGAGGATATGACATACAAGGCCTCTCTACATGGACAGGTAAAGGCACAATGGAATCTAATGCTCAATCCATACAATAACACCTTCGGCCATTCCACATGTGCCCCCCTGCCCCCCGGGTTTGGAGTTCATGGCAGCTGTGCCTCCCAGCCCCGGGGGCTCCACACACCCATGGGTTCGGAGATCACAGCTGCATCCCTTGTCTGCTGGGACTCACCTGGGTCCCAGCACCAGAAGGCATGCAGCATCAGCACATGCAAGACTCTGGGTCCCAGCAGCAGTGGGTTTCTGGGTCCCAGAAGCTGTGGGGTGCTGCTGGGACTTGGAGTTGGCAGCTGCTGGAGCTGAGAGTCCCCTCAGTTGCTGGACTCCAAATGGGCATGGTGCACCCCTGTAGGCATGTTTGCACCCCTGTAGCAGGGGACTCCATCAGTTGATGGGGCTCTCAGCCATAGGGGAGACTAAATTAAAGATGTAAATTAAATATCAATATCAACCAGCTCTAAAGTCAGTACATGGTTTTGAGGTCTAATTTTATAGCTGGTTGGAGCTTTTAACAGTGTGATAGCTACTTTGCACATGTAGCAGCTCTCAAGGTAATTGCACAATTAACCAGTTAACTGCACAATATCTCTAACATGTAAGGGGACCATAGAGACCAGGAGCGGTTAGCAGACAGCACAATTGCCCTAAGAAAGACTAGCTTGATCAGTGGAACATAACAATCATAAAAAGGAGACATGATCATTAACACCTGTAGAGTAAAGAACAATGATCCATTAAGTCAACTGGCTCCCTCAGTTACCTACACAGTAATATTACAACCACTGCCTCATAGAGCAGGAATTAAACCAGAGTGCTTCCAACCCCCAGAAAAATCATCTTCCTGGTTTAATACATGCACCCCAATTTTGGGAGCCAATTTTTTGGGAGCGGAAGTGAATGTTATATGTAAGAAAGAATGGTATATGTTAAGGCAACTGCCCATACTGCCTCTTGACTCCCAATCTATTACCACTTTAGGCAATTAACAGATGGACTGTTAAGGAAGAGAAGGGGGACCACAGCAAAAAAAATACCCCTGCCTTAGGAAGTACACACTGCCTAAAGACTGGAAAAAGACTATCCGTGTTCCCAGAATATGCACTTACCAAAAGGAAAGCTCATTAAGTATACATGATATCTAAAAAGAAAAGTAAAGCTAACTGAAGATAAAAGTAGGGAAACTTCAGGGATAGTGCCATTTTAGTCCAAACTGAGTAACCAGAATTAAATCTGCCTTCTGTGTATTCATTGTGACTACATGGTATCTTTTCTACAGATTCTCTTTCCTATTCACTATATAGACATAATCTAGGGAAGTACTGAGATTGGAGAGGGAAGGATATGTTGTCTGCAGGAATCTTTTCCTCAGTTGTTTCAGAGGTTGGAATGGATACTCTAAATGAGGCAGGGATCCTATTGCAGGAAGTGAAAGGATAGGTCTCATAGGGAATGTCTACATATTACCCTATGGCAACATTGTTATTGCACTGTGCTTCAGTACTCCTTTTGGTAATACTAGAGCACAGAGCAGTAACTGCCCATACTGTACTGTACGTGCAGCACATGGTTATTTTAGCAGCTACTTCAATTCAGTGGCATGCTATAACAAGGGAGTGTACCACTATGGCAAAGTAGCTGCTGGTCACATGTAGACACCTGTGGATGCTACCTCAACATAGTGTGTCTCTATGGTGATATTGTAGCATCATGTGTAAACATGCCCACAGCTACGTTTGTTGAATACTTGCCTAAGGAATTACATGCTGCCCCTCTCAAAAGAATTCCTTTTAAAGTTTCACAGATAAATATAGCGCTTATAAAATTCCTGTTGCTGTACAATCATCAGGATGGTGCTTTTGTACTCCAACCCTGGATTCATGTGGTTTTAGCTCCCTTTTGTGTAAGTAGGCTCTTAAGGCTCTTTTTCTAGTCCCAAGCCCACTGCCTAGGTAAAGAGAGGATGTTAGCTGAGTTAGTTTGAAGTCAAGCTGAATGCAGGGTAGAGGTGCACCTGATAGACTATCCAAGTCAGAGATGCATAAGCTTTCACAAACCATATCTTACTTCATCGGCTGCTATGAAAGGACATGTAGAGACCAGGCTATAAAACAGTACTAGTGTTTTAAATGTACAGGACAGGGAAGCAGGTGAGAAAGGGGAGAGAGGGCAGTGCTGGGAAAGATAGAGGAGGTTGGAGAGAACAATAAAAGAATACACCCATGGGGACATAAAAGTGAATCCAGGTAATGGTATAAGAACCTGTAGTCCATATTTAGACCATAATTAACACAATCTAGGCTGTGGATGATTTCCTGCTCTACAATTTTGTGTTTAAGTTGACTTTTAAAATTCTGCTATTTAAGAATAGCTATTCTGAGTCAGAAATGGAATGTCCATGGAGACTGAACTGTTTTGCTACAGGCTTTTGTGTATTTCTGGACTTCATATCAGCTCAGTGTCCATCCATGCTATCATGTAGGGACCACCTTATCTGTTCAATTTAGACAGCAGAGGGTGAACAGGTAATGATGTATATGATACTGGTAGAGAAGCAGGTGAATGAACCTTGGATGTTATACATCATGCTATTTGGTCCAGTGATGACATGATCTGTGAAATCTGGATCCATTACAAGAAGTTAGCTTGTTGCTGGTGAGATGTCACTTCAGACTGGTGAGATGCTCCCTTAAAATGGTAGTTATTTTCTAGGATGGCTTGAAGGTCATAAATGACGTTTCTAATATGTTCAAGCTGAGGGCTGTAGGTTACAAATGGGATTTTGTTATCCTTGTCTGAGGATTGATACTGCAGAAGTGGGAGAAGGGTGTGTCTGACTCTGGTAATTTTGGTGGCTACAGTTTTAAGATTGTATTGTAAGTGTTGGAATCCCAATTTGATGACTGAAGTATTCCAGTGTGAGTTTGATGGAGACATGGAAGTTGTTAAAGTCCCGGTGGAATTTCTTTACACATTCCATCCCATGTGTCCATGCAATAAAGATAAAATGCAGTTTACATATATTGAGGAGATGAAAGGGCAGCTGTCATAGACATGAACTCCAAGGTTAGTAATAAATTCTCAGAACCTTTTCCCAACCCTCTGACCCTGGAGCTGAAGGTCCAAGCACCAGCTTAGCCCTCCACCAGGCCAGATCTCACAAAATAAGGTAGAATGATAAGGAAAGGGGCTCCCCTGGGGAAAGGGCTTCTACTACTAGCCCCCAATTGGCCAGCAGTAAAAGGCCAATTGGCTAGGGGGTACCAGCCCTTGATTGCATTCTCCTGCCTATATAATGGTTTCTGTTGCCTGGGTAAGTTGTCTGGACAACAGGACTGTTCTTGGACTCCTTTGATGTTTCCCTGATTCCTAGGATGACCTCTCCCTGCTAGGTTGCCTGGTGGGAAGAGGGGCTATGAACAAGGGACCCTGAGGCTGTGATGAAGAGTGGTGAGACAGTAGCCTGAAGGGACCACAGAGGAGGAGATGACAGAGGAGGTGATGCAGACTTGACCTACACTCTTAACTGGTAGAGGAGCAGGAGCAGCAAGGACAGGGATAGATAATAAAAGACCATAGTTTGTAATATAGATAAGGATCTGGCCTGCTTTTCATGATGAATCAGAAAGGCCTTTAATGTTGTAGCTGGAGTTTAGCTGGATGATTCTTCAGAAATGCCTGAAGATAAAAGTGGAGTTCCTCAATAGCTTAATAGCTTTGCCTCTGTGCTTAGACTGGGACATTAGCTTTTGAGACCTGTGATGGTGTGACCCAGAGAGACACCGGGTTGCCATACCAGGGTTGTGTCTGACAGCCACAGACCAGCTGATGTGGATCAGCTATGAGCCAACTGCCTGTTAAATTTACCTTCAGAAACACTCCGGCTAAAGGCGGAGTGGCATGCAGTGCCACAGTAAGCTCCTGCTCCTTCTGGCTCCAAGGATGCAAGACTGATGACATCAGAGAACAGTGATGCATAGACACTATAAAAGAAAATACAGAGACATTTATGGGGGACGAGAAAGTCGAGACATGGAGCCTGACATTTGGAGGACGTGGCAGTCTTCACAGCTGTCTCCTGGAGGAGGAAGATTGCAAATACAAGTTGGTAACCCTGCAGAACCCTGGGGTATCACCCAGCCCAGGTAGGAACATTACAAGCTGTCCCTGAGAGAGAGATGGGAAGCCTGAAGGCAGGTGGTGTCTGAAGTTGATGGGGTCAGCCCAACTGAAGACAGAACGTGGAGTGCTGTTTTTGCTTTGCATTGATTTACAAATGCCCAAGGGAGGGCTTTATTTGTTTTGTTCTATGCCTTGGTCTACAAGCTGTGCCCAGAACTGAAAGCCTCATTTTTTACATTATTTAAGGGACTTTAGTTAAAGGCACATTAGAAGCTTCATCTTTATTTTATGTTAATTCTGGGACACTCACTGAGGGCATATTAAAGATCCCTTTTGAATCAGGAAGCTCCTGATCCCAGAAAAGGTTTTCCACTATGGGTAGTTGAGGAATCATAGAAAATCCCTTGGGTAAGGATCCTGAAGCAAGGGGATTCCCCACCCTGTGACCCCAGAGTGTATTTCTGTTGATGTTGTTTTTGCTTTGTGGGTTCCACACATTTCTTTGGATACACAGGAAGTGGGTATGTAGACAACAATACCATTTATTTCTGTCACCTCAGAGAGATTGGGAACAGACTTTCACCAGATTCGCCTGATAGCATTACATTGGAAGAAGCCTCGCAGACCTGACTGGGTGACAAGAACTTCCGGTTTGACAGGATGGCTAGCATGTAGGCAGAGTGTGGGGGAGGTGGAGCCCCAGGTCAAGAAGTAACCACTAAGAAACCCCAGAAGGGGAGGGGGATCAGTAACAACATTACTGGACCCTCCTTTCTTCTTCTTCTTAACAACAAAGATGTAGCAGGTGAGTCAGAGGTGATACCCACCCTGAAGGGTTCCATAGCTCTACCTGGAGCACCAGCTTCTTCACAAGACCATAGTTCCTATCCCGTTTTTTGGGAGACATACTGTTCTTCATTTTTCCAGTTTTGGAGCAACCACAGCTTTCCAAGAGTGGGTTGTGGTAGTAAAAATGTTTACAGATCTCATTATAGAGGAAGATGTAAGAATGTGGCTGGAGAGCTATTTTGAAAAGGTTGGTTAGGTAGAGAAGGTTCAAAATGTAGACTGTGTTGGACTGGGGCTTGGCGTGCCCACGTGTTACTGTGGATGGACTCCACAGGCTACGGGTGGTGTGAGGCACCTCCCCACTGGTCTAGCCTTAGGATTCCCCAATGACCGCACTGTGTAACCACTTCTATGAGGAACAACCCAAACTTTGTCATAAGTGTGGGGAACGTGGGCATCTCACCACAGTTTATACACAAGCTTTGTGTTCCCTGTGTAGAGAGAAAGGTCATGTGGTAAAAGACTGTCACCAAGGATGGTTATATAACCTGTGTTGGGAGAGGGGCCACATATTCTGATTATGTCAAAAATCCTTTGTGAATATCTTGAAAAGGAGTCAGGAGACAGGAAAATATCTGACACACAGGATGCACAGGAGGTAAATCCTGTTTTACAAGCAACATGGTTTACAAGATACCACAGAGTGGCATGTAGAGAAGATAGCGAGGCTGACCTATGCCCAGGCACAAACCTTGGGCATTACACCTCTGAAGTTTTGCACTGTCTTGGAGGTGTTCATGAATAAATATCCCTTGCAGCAAACAGGCCAGAGAGCTTAAGATAATACCAAAAGATTTGTAAGTTTGTCTGGTCAAAGGACGGTTTCTCTGAATAAGGAGAGATCACAAAGGATGGAGTGGCAGTTTTAAGATAGACTTGTTGAAAGAGCACAGAGATTTTGAATGGCTGCTGGATTACCAGATCCTTCTGGTTCAGCAGCCAAAGAAGATTTGGGGCCTGCATAGTAAAATGGAATGCCCAAAAACCAACTGTGGACAGGAAGCATTTCAGTGGCATATCACCTGTGAATGTCATGTTATAAAGAGGGTATGGACCAGAGTTGTATACCTTCTTGAGATGTGGCACACTGGTGGGAATATGGATTGTGATAAAAGAGTTGGCACTGTGTGTTCAGTTCCCACAAACTCAAAAATTGCATGCAAAAAGAGGACAGAAATGATCATTTGTTTTAAAGATGTGATTTGGAAATCAAGAGATTTGATTGTGTAGAGACATGATGAACTATTGAGTAAAGAAGTTTTAAAATAAGGCTGACTAAGTTAAAATTGTGCTGTGTAAGGGGACAAGAAGAATCAGGAGAAGGAAAATCTGAAAGCAGATGGCAGAGGGCCAAGTGGACAGTACTGTTGGTTTGAATGTTGTGCAAAATGTGGAATATACTGGACTCAGGGCATTTTTTCTTCTCCATAGTATTGACTGGTGTAGTTTTGCTTGGTTTTTTTTAATTGTTTTTGTTTGTTTCAATCCCTAAGTGTGAATAATACATTGTGCTAAATTTAGATTTTGAATGGGGAAATGGATGAATTTTGTAGTCTGCTTTTTTGGAAGTGAGCAATGTGTCTTAATGTTAAACTCAATGGGTTGTTGGATTTAATGGAAAGTTTGTGTTAAAAGAAGAAAAATATTTTGTGATATGATACTTTTATAATAATAATAATAATAACAACAATAATAATAATAATGCTATTTCCCTGCTTTTTTGTCCTGACTCTAGACCTGACCACCTGTTGCTGACCCTGCTTGGACTTCAACCCCTTCCACGGCCTCACATCTCAGGTTGCTGGAACTCAATTCCCATAGATATATGATATGATTTGCTCCCTGACCTTGTGATGTCTAGCATTTTGTCCTTGGTTCAGATTCTGACCCTTTGGCTTCAACCCTGGGTACCGCTTGGAGCTCAGCTACCAGCTTGTGCAAACCATCAGCTAGACCACCTATGCCTCAGTATGTGACTTAAATAACCTTATTTACTTGAATCCAAATATGGGTTTTTCTCCCAGTTCAAAAATGGAGGGAAAAGCCCCTTGTCCTTGATTTGAATTAGAAGTGGTTAGGGGGGACAGGTGGCTGCTGCGGCTTTTTTGCCCCCACACAGGGTTTGGGTTGGAGCCATAGCTGTTGTCTGACCCCCAGCACTGTCTCCCCATTTTCCCCATAGTCTCTGCCCCTCTGCTGCTTTTCCCTGCCATGTGTCTTCCCTGATATACATTCCCCATGTATAGAACACAGTTATTAGGAGGTAGCTGTTTTGAAATCAGAGTTGTCTTAGATTTAAGTAAATATGATATATGGGCACGTTGGATATGTGTGTCCATAGCCATGTGTTTTCTTTGTAGGTATGAGTTTATGTGACATCCATGAAGCTAATAGGTTGGTTGCTGGAAGTCTATCAATAGAGCTCAGTTTCTTTAAGAAATCTGTGGTTTGTTTTAAATAGCTGGCAGCATTGGTGGTGTGTGTGAATAAGATAAAGTCCCTGAAGCTCTCTCCATATCTTAGATTCATAGATTCATAGATGTTAGGGTCGGAAGGGACCTCAATAGATCATCGAGTCCGACCCCCTGCATAAGCAGGAAAGAGTGCTGGGTCTAGATGACCCCAGCTAGATACTCGTCTAACCTCCTCTTGAAGACCCCCAGGGTAGGGGAGAGCACCACCTCCCTTGGGAGCCTGTTCCAGACCTTGGCCACTCTAACTGTGAAGAAGTTCTTCCTAATGTCCAGTCTAAATCTGTTCTCTGCTAGCTTGTGGCCATTGTTTCTTGTAACCCCCGGGGGCGCCTTGGTGAATAAATCCTCACCAATTCCCTTCTGTGCCCCCGTGATGAACTTATAGGCAGTCACAAGGTCGCCTCTCAACCTTCTCTTGCGGAGGCTGAAAAGGTCCAGTTTCTCTAGTCTCTCCTCGTAGGGCTTGGTCTGCAGGCCCTTGACCATACGAGTTGCCCTTTGCTGTACCCTCTCCAGGTTATCCGCATCCTTCTTGAAGTGTGGCGCCCAGAATTGCACGCAGTACTCCAACTGCGGTCTGACCAACGCCCTATAGAGGGGAAGTATCACCTCCCTGGACCTATTTGTCATGCACCTGCTGATGCACGATAAAGTGCCATTGGCTTTTCTGATGGCTTCGTCACACTGCTGGCTCATGTTCAACTTGGAGTCCACTAGGACTCCAAGATCCCTTTCCACCTCTGTGCCACCCAGCAGGTCATTCCCTAGGCTGTAGGTGTGCTGGACATTTTTCCTCCCTAGGTGCAGCACTTTGCATTTCTCCTTGTTGAACTGTATCCTGTTGTTTTCTGCCCACTTGTCCAACCTATCCAGGTCTGCCTGCAGCTATTCCCTGCCCTCCGGCTGAAAGTGTCTCTATAGCAAAAACTACGCTAATGCCAGAAACCCTAGGATGTCCCAGGTTGCCAGGTTTGTGGATCTTATTTCATAAGTAAAGATTGCCTGTCCTGGATTCCTGTGGGGTGAAAGCTGTGTTTCTGGAGTTAGCATCTTTAAGATGTAGTTTAGTTCTTCCTGGTATTGTGTTGTGAGTTCTAAGTCAGGAGTTTGTAAAACTCTGTGTTGGAAAGTTGTATCTGTTTTCTGTATGTATGCCATTTTGCAACCCCTCTTATTGCCTTCTTGTATAGCTTTGTCTGATGCTTCATTCAAAGATTTCTGCAGTCCACCTGTAAAAACAAAAACAAAATAGAAATTAAAATAAATTGGCTACAGGATCAAAGAAATGACTCCACGGGTATGTCTATATGCGTCATTACAGGGCGTGGCCAGACGAGTGCACACATGCCTGCTATGTCATCTCAAAGCAGTTTGAGACATTGCAAGAGGCATGCTTGAAAAGATAAATGTTCCCCAGCCCAATGTGAGGCCCCTGCATGTGGTGCCAGGATCCTGGCTGACAGCAAGAGCAACCTGGTCCTGCCCAAAGGTGCATGCCTCTGGGTCAGGCCCATGACATGTGGCACAGCCAACTTTGGGTCTCAGTGAGGTGGGGTGCACCACACCATGGGGGGACTCTGCCAGTAGTGGGCCCTGAGTGCCCTGTGCCTGCTGCTGGGGGGTGGGGTGGCAGTGTGCTGTGCAGGGGTGCGGGCAGGGGACCCACACCTCCTGAGCAGTCTCCCACACCTCCAGACAGTCCCTCCTACACCCACAGTCCCCCACACCCACAAACCCTTCCACAATCCACCCACAAACCTCACACCCCTAATCCACCCTCACAATCCCCCCACCCACATACCCAGCCAAACCCCCCACCCCCCACACCCCTTCCTCCAAAAAACCCCACATCCCTCCCCACAAATTTCACACCCTGAGTACCCAGCTGGCCACTTGGGATGGGACAGGACCTGCTGGCAGAAGCCATGGCTCCAGGGACAACTGCCACAGTGCAGCCCTGCCCCGTGCCCACATCAGTGCTGGGACAGGCAGCTCCAGCCTATGGGGGGAGGGGTCTACTGGTCCCAGGAACCACTTGAGGAGTATGATAGGCTGGGGAAGGGGTGGAGGTAGCAGCAGAGGTGTGTGTGTGTGTGTGTGTGTGAGAGAGAGAGAAAGTTGAGGGTCAGTGGTAAAGGAGCACTCCAGGCAGGAGAGGCTGCTAGAGCCAGGGTTAGAGCCTCCATGCCTGGGCACAAGCACAGGGAGAAGAACAGCAAGGGCACTGCTCAGAGCCACAAAGCATTGGGTGAAACAACTGCAGCTCAACCCATGTCCTGGTGCTGGGAGGGAGCTGCTGCCAGGAGGCAGCTAGTGCGGGGCAGGCAGGGTTTGTGAGGCAGGAGTGAGGAGTATTGAGGGGTGTGATGTGCCCCCCAAGGGAAGTGGCAGGGGAGGGCACTGGCATATCAGTGCTGCTCAACACCTCACATCCTGGTGTGCAAAGAGGTCAGGGGCAGTTCTGATTTGTCTGTGGTAAAAAAAACAAAAGAAAATGCCAAAGTGTAGATATTTAGAATTCACTTATTATGATGATAGAGGCACTGGTAGGCTTTCAAATTGCTTTAAAATAGTAAATATATTGATAAAACATTGCCCAACTGATCTCTCTCTATATAGTGGCATTTAATTTTAATCACTAAAGAACACTGATTTGGGGTATTTTAATGAGCGAATTTGGGTTTATTGTCAGAGAATTTTAAGTTTTTAAATAGGGAGCAGCAGGAGCCCTGCTGGTGAGACAAGTGGTAAGACCCAGGCAGAGGAGACTGCCCATGGCCAACACTGAGAACCCAGCTAGACAGCAGAGAAAGTGGCTGACTGCCTGGCCATCTGGGGACAGGAAGATATGCTTTGACAGTTCAAAGCAGCCCACTGCAACAAGCACATCTTCTGGGTGATAGTTGCCCAGATAGCAGGATGGGGGCACCAGAAGATATGACAGCAGTGCTGCCCAAAGGCAGCTGTGCAGATGTGACCCACTGGCAGCTCACCCAGAAGTGAAGGATGCTCTGCTACAGTCCCCATACCACAGGTCAGGTGGTCATGCAGTCTTCATCTGGTTCTGGCAGGCTCACAGCCATCAGGCTGTTGCAGGTGGCAGCAGGTGACAGCAAGGCAGCATTCCCCACTGCCATACTGCTAAAGTGGGTAGCATAGGTGATGCATGGGAGGACATGGGAGGGGCACATGCCCTCCCTGAGATTAGCCTTCACTGGCTGGGGAGTGGGGGCACCAAGAGAAGCGCCAACCAGTGTCCCCCCTGAGGTTGGCGCTGGCCAGGGAGTGGGGGTGCCTAGAGAAGTGGCAGTGGCACTTCT
The DNA here is from genome assembly GCF_030867095.1 of Alligator mississippiensis. Classification (NCBI taxonomy): domain Eukaryota; kingdom Metazoa; phylum Chordata; order Crocodylia; family Alligatoridae; genus Alligator; species Alligator mississippiensis. The sequence goes on from NC_081824.1 coordinate 370,112,261, forward strand.
GGCCTGGCCTCTGGCACTTCCAGGGCTGGTGATTGGCTGCGGGGGGACCCTCCCCAGTCAGTGATCAGTCGCTGGGGACCCCCTAGACTCAGGAGGCACCGGTCACCCATGATGGATAGAAAGTGCAGGGGCCACTCTACATTAGGGTTGCTTCAGCAGTCCAGCTTGCACAAGGGTAGTGTCCCCAGACACCAACTGGATGGGCCTCAGAAACTCCTGAGGGCAAGTAGCCCTGAGCTACTCACCAGGGCAGCTTTTTATACTGCTGGAGCCAGCACATCGAGTTTGTGCCACTGTTGTTTGAGTTGCTGCAAGTGCACATGCCTGCATATTTGGACATGCCCACAGGGCACATCCAGATGAGCACGTCTGCGAAGTATGTGGCAGTGCCACATACTGCACAGTTTGCTGTTCTGTATGCTGAAAGGGTGCACTGCCCATGCATGTGCTACTCCATTTTTTTTCTTATGGGTTTTTTTTTAACCCTGGATATCCAGAGGTAAAAAAAAAAAAATAAAACAGCAGAAAAAAAACCTGGAGCACGGCACACTAGGGCAGTGTGCATGGCTGAAAACTGGAACCAGGCCACCCACAGCTTTGCTCTGGCTGCTGGTCAGGCTCTGCATGGCAGGATTCCCACATCTGCAGCCCCAGGAGGCCCCCAGGTCCCCAGGTAAGGCTGCTGGGGCCATCACAGTGCTGGATTCAGCCTCTCCTACCATGTCTGGGGTAACTTGCTGTGCACCAAAGCACATGTGGCACAGGCTTTCCCTGGGGACAAGTAGCTGCAGTGCAAGGTGTGCTGCTGATACTTGTCCTCAGGGAACCAAATGTCTGCACTCATCTAGATGCAGCCACAGTGTCTGACTAAAGTGAAGAGCTTATTGCTCCAGAGTTAATTGCTCCCAGGCACACTTTGAACATGCACTTTATTCAGGTGCAGCATATGGAGTTGGGGGACAGCAGGCCTGGCTGGCAGAGGGCCCTAAGGGTCAGCTTGCCAGCCTGGGGCTCCTCCCCTACATCTTAACATTCTGCGGAGGGGCTGGCTGGGGCACAAGGGAGCTTCAGTGTGAGGCTAACCAGGAAACAGCCCCCACAGTGAAGCACCCGTATGCCCCAGCCAGCCAGGCAGCATTTACATTTGTGCTGCTGTAGAGTTTTCTGCTCTGCAGCAGATAGTACTTATATTTACTGACTTGTATTTGTTTACAAGTAGTATCCTGCTGTGGAGTAAATTAGTTTACTCCAGTCTAAGGGGCACACCTGTAGGCACCAAAATATTTACTGTGCAGCTAATTAGTCACGTGAACTAAATTCTCATGTAGATGTAGTTCTCAATCTCTTAACTCCATATTTCATAATGCACCCGGTTCAGGCAGTCCCAGGGGGCATCACAACGATGGAGGGCAGCACCGGGCCCCTTTTCAGCTCAGGCAGGCAGGCAGACATGGGGTGGAGTGGGGAGATCAGGCTCACCGCTTTTCTTGGGCAGAGCCTACTTTCCCAGGTTGCTGCCAGGCTGCCTGCAGAGCTTGCTCCAGTGCTTTGCTCCACAGCTGTAGGGGCAGCAAACTAAAACTCCTCAAAGGAATTTTAGTTTGCTGCGCCCCAAGTCATTTAAGGTGCACTCTACTGCCAAATTTCCTACAGCAGCTGGAATTAATGTGCAATATGCCACCAAGGTGTACAAACACAGACATCATTAAAGCAGTGCAAAAGCATTTAGCCCACTTTAGTGTGTCATGCACACACACCTCTTGTTTCATCTACACATGGCCTAAGATGGATGAAAGGGAGATTTCATGTGGATGGCCCACCAGCTACAAGAAGACTGAAATTATCCAGAAAAGAAGAGATTTAAGAATAGCACAACATTTCTCTAGAACAAAGTGAGACAGGAACAATAGAAAATCTTTGTGGGATGACAATAAGAAATGTACATAATTAAATTAAATGATCCTTCAACAAAATGCAGTCATCTCAAAAACATTAACTTCTTGTTTGTGCTTAGCATTCTATATGTGAGAATGAATTGGAGTATAATCAAAAAGAAAAATCCTTAAAAGGACTTAAAAATCTCTAGAGGAGTAGCACAGATGATTGAACAGCACACAGAATTATATATTTATAAAGCCTATAGCACAACCAGCCTAATTGATATTGTTGCCAAACCGCTTTTTTTTTTTTTATCAGTAATTAGAAACAAAAATAACTCTCTTGATGTGTTTAAACTGTTAATCATCTGAGACATTTTTATAGCAATACTTCTCAAATTATGATCAGCTGTGTTAAACATTGTGGACTGCATTCAAAATATATATCTATGTGGTTCTCAAACAAGAGACAGTAGTCTGATATTCAGATATACTGAGCACAAGGGCTGTGCAAAATTTTGACTGCCATTTCCTTTTGGCACTGTTTTGAGCATTTCAGCACTTGAAACTCTGAATCTGAAGTGAAATGGGAGACATGCTGAAATGTTCTAAATGAAATAAAACAAGTCAAAATGTTTCAAAGATGTTTTGGCATTTTGAAGGTGTTTCGAAGCTGGGTTTGCGGGGAAAGAGAAAGGAAGGAGAGGGAGTGGGAAGAGGGGAGAACAGACTGACATCTGTAGCTGGCCACTGTCTGCCTACTGTCCCTGAGGTCCCTTCCAATCCCACTGTGTTGGGGGAGGGAGATAAAACATTTAAAAACAGCATATAAGCCTGTGAATGCCTAAGCTGTCACCTTTGTCAGCTTGTCTCTCACCAGACAACAGCATCTGAAAAGCACTGACTCTGACTGTTTCCTAGCTGCCACTGTCTAGCTAGGGAGTGTGTCTTCTACTTGCAAAGAATTAGATAGGATACAGCTTATACTGACAGCTTAGCTATACTAGCCTAACTTTAATACTAGTATTGTTATCCCTACATCATTTCTTTTTTTCCTATATCCATTCCTTTGAAATTCTTTTTATTTTTTTTACCTGAAGAAAAATAAATCTGTGTTTTGCCTGACAGTGTGATCACTAGGCACTGTTCAGGAAAGCACAGAATAGATTAGATAGATTGCACATGCACAAGCTGAGGTGATGGATGAGTCCCACACAGCAACTGAGATCATGGAGGCCATGAACCGCTTGGTGCGGGGGTGGCTTATTGGGCAGGGCGAGCTCACCTGCAGCTTCATGGTCACCGACAATGGGGCCAATATGGTCATGGTGGTCTGCGATGCCAACTTTGTTGGCATGCACTGTGTGGCACTTAAGTACCATCTCATTGTCAGGGATGCCTTGGAAGGGGGCAGGGCTACCGGTGACAGTGCCAGCACCAACAGCAAGTTCATTTTCAAATGCAGGAAGTTGGCAGGCTACTTCCACCAGAGCATCAAGGGGGGGCAGAAGCTACAGGACAAACAGGCGGAGCTGAACATCCCACAGCACAATATCATGCAGGATGTGGAGACTTGGTAGAACTCTACATACCCGATGCTCAAAAGGCTGGTGGAGCAACAGAAGGCCATCCATTAGATGCTTTTGCTTGGGAAGATTGGGATCAGTGGCCCCCAGAATAGAGCTGAGTGGGGTACCATCTCCCAGATCTTGGTGGTCCTCAAGCCTTTCCTTGAGGCCACTGAGACCCTTAACACTGGCAATGCCCTCCTCAGCCAAATGATCCCCATAGTGAGGGAACTTGAGAACCAAATGGAGAAGTTCCAGGGGATCAATGTTTCTGGCTGGGGCAGGCCACTGTCACCAGACATGCAGGGCCCCATCTTACCGAGTGCTTGCACACACCACCTTTAGCAGGACAGTGGTGCCCTCCCTATATGAGCCATGCAGAAAGTACTTGAGGGAGGACGTTGTTTACTTAGACTTCAGGAAGGCCTTCAATATGGTATCCCACCCCATACTGGTGAACAAGTTAAGAGGCTGTGACTTGGATGACTACACAGTATGGTGGGTGGCGAATTGGCTACAGGGTCATACCCAGAGAATCGTAGTGGATGGGTCGGTATTGACCTGGAAGGGTGTGGGCAGTGGGGTCCCACAGGGCTTGGTCCTTGAACCGATACTCTTCAATGTCTTCATCAGCGACTTGGATGAGGGGGTGAAGTGTACTCTGTCCAAGTTTGCGGATGACACAAAACTGTGGGGAGAAGTGGACACGCCGGATGGCAGGGAACAACTACAAGCAGACCTGGACAGGTTGGACATATGGGTGGAACACAACAGAATGCAATTTAACAAGGAGAAATGCAAAGTGCTACACCTAGGGAGGAAAAATGTCCAGCATTTCTACTGCCTAGGAAATGACCTGCTGGGTGGCACGGAAGCGGAAAGGGATCTTGGAGTCCTAGTGGACTCCATGATGAACATGAGTCGTCAGTGTGACGAAGTCATCAGTAAAGCTAATATCACTTTATCGTTCATCAGCAGATGCATGACAAACAGAACCAAGGAGGTGATAATTCCCCTCTATCGGGCGCTGGTCAGACCGCAGTTGGAATACTGCATGCAATTTTGGGCACTGCACTTCAAGAGGGATGTGGATAACCTGGAGAGGGTCCAGAGAAGGGCCACACGTATGGTTAAGGGCTTGCAGGCCAAGCCCTATGAGGAAAGACTAGGGTACCTAGACCTCTTCAGCCTCTGCAAGAGAAGGTTGAGAGGCAACCTTGTGGCTGCCTATAAGTTCATCATTGGGGCACAGAAGGGAATTGGTGAGGCTTTACTCACCAAGGCGCCCCTGGGGGTTACAAGAAATAATGGCCACAAGCTAGCAGAGAGCAGATTTAGACTGGACATTAGGAAGAACTTCTTCACAGTTAGAGTGGCCAAGGTCTGGAATGGGCTCCCAAGGGAGGTGGTGCTCTCCCGTACCCTGGGGGTCTTCAAGAGGAGGTTAGATAGGCATCTGGCTGGGGTCATCTATACCCAGCACTTTCCTGCCTATGCAGGAGGTCGGACTCGATGATCTATTGAGGTCCCTTCCGACCCTAACATCTATGAATCTATGAATCTATGAGATGAGGCTATAAGGGAGGAGGAGACCTCATTGTGGCACACTACCATGTCGTGTACAGGCCCCAGTGCCAGTCAGGGTGCAGCAACAAGGGCATAGGGAACCCAGCGACACTAGAATGTAGAGTGAGAATGAGACCTCATTACAGGGAGATATTGATATACTATCTGTGAGGCATGCACATGGTAAGGGGTGGTTGGAGCCGCGCATCTGGCCCATAAGACTTGGGGCGTCCCCTTGAGGCAGCTACTTAGAGTGGGTCCCAGCAAGGGGTCCAATACCTACAGGGGTTAGTGGGGTCAATTAAGACCATGACTGAGCTGAAGCTTGAGGGAAGCCTCTCTATTATCTTTTAAAACAACAAGACATGGCAGCAGGCAAGAAGAGAAGGCACCCGCAGGGCGGAGCTGGCACGGTCACAGGGCCAAGGTATCATGGCCATCTCTAGGCCTACTCTGTGACAAAGTGTAGTTTCCCAGAAATCCCTGCACCTATCTCCTTGAAACTTGGCAGGTTTCATGTCCTCAGCAGGGGATGCTCTTACTGAAATTTTCATCAGAATAAGGAGAGAAATAATAAAGTTATAGGCATTTTAATCATTCTCCATTATAGCCTATGGACAAAACACTGAAAAAGCATTGAAACAGCATTGAAACTCGAAACAGTTTCAGCAAAACAAAATAAAACAGTGATTCAAAATGCCAAAACAAATTGCTGTTCCATCAAAATACTGAATCCAAAACTGAAACAAAACACAGGCATTTTGCACTGCCCTACTGGGTGCCCCAAATTCTCGCTGACTTAACTTTAAGCCCCAGAGCTAGAAAATATGGCTTAACTGTATCAAACTGACTTAAGCAACATGTGGTAAAGACCTGGGGAAAAAGAGTTGGGAGCTTGAAACGTTGTGGAATTACTTTTCTTAAACATGTAGTATATTATCAGTTACTCCAATTATGAGAGTGCATCCCTGATACCATAGAGGAGGAAATGAAATAAAAGTAAATTTGGGGAGACACAAAAAGGATCATAGAATCATAAAAAAATAAGTTTTGAAAGGGACCTCAGCAGATCATCTAGTCCAGTGTTTCTCATCCTGTGGGTCATGACCCAAAAGCGGGCTGCAAAGGGTCACAAACATACTTTAAAAATGGATTCTCCTTTAAAGGAGAAAACCATGGTAAGCCACAGCTTTTCCCTAGTAGGCTGTCAGAGTTACTGCCTTCAAGGGAATGCTTGGAGCTGCTTGCACCACCCCACTCCCCATATCCCACAAACACTACCCTCTGGCTTGCCCACCCTCCCTCTGCCTGACATACTGGGGGGGGGGGGGGGAGGGAGGGCTGGGGCCTGGAGGTGAGGAGCAGTGAGTCAGAAGTGGGTCAGCAGTGGCTTGGGACTGGCCATCAATGTTTATAAATGGGTCCTGGTACAAAAGAGATTGAGAACTACTGTTATAGTCCAACCCCCTGCTCAAAGCAGGACTATCCCCAACTAGATCATTCCAGCCAGGGTTGGAAAAAGCCTGGCCTTAAACGTCTCCAAAGAAGGAGATTCCACTACCTCTCTAGGTAACCTGTTCCAGTGCTTCAGCACCCTCCTAGTGAAAGATAGAATCATAGAAAGATAGAATTATAGAGGAAATTTACCTTGCTTTCAAAATTAACTTCACTTGGTCCCTAACACAACCTAGAATCCACAAGGTTCTAAGGTGGTTTAAAAACACTTCCCTACTCCCCTACAGTCTGCTGGACCTTATATTTTATTCTGTACTTCTTGAGAGGCACAGCCAAGAACTTACTGTTCTATATTTTATCAAGTAAGGAAATGAGAAAAAAAGATGCTTGAGTGACTATGATGCTAACTTGGGAAAAGTAGGAACACTTTCATTTGGAGAAGTAGGATCCATAGATTCCTCTATGGCAGGGGTGGGCAAAATACAGAGCGCGGGATGGATCCAGCCTGCATTCTATCTTGCTCACGGGGCCCCTAATATTTTTTTTGAAAATTACAATTTATCTCTCCTTGGTTCCTGGCAAAAATGACAGGAACCAGGGGCAGTAGGACTCAGGGGAATCCTTGGCAGTCTCCTGCAATAGTAGGGCCTGCCCGGTCCCACCCCAGCCTGGGACCACTTGGCTGCCCCAGTGTGGGAAACTCAGGTAAGGTCGGGCAGGGCAGGGAAGGAGCTGGTGCAGATCACGAGGAAAAGCAGCCCTTCCCCTGCCCTGTGGCCCATGCTCCCTGCTGCAGCCACTCACAGCCTGCATGGGGCTATCCGGAGCAGGCACAGGCAGCCCCACATGGGCTGTGAGTGGCTGCAGCATGGTGCAATGGCCATGGGCCAGGTGAGGGGCCACTTTTCCCCTGCACTCAGTGCCAGCTTGTAACCTGGCCCTACACCAGTTTCAGGCTCATCCCTCAGGGCTGCACCATGTCAGCAGCAGCTGCAACTCCCCCACTTGCCGCACTGGGCAGTGTTTGCTATTGCTGCCCAGAGTTTGCTCTGTGGTAGGCTGTGGTGAGGCTTCCACCACTGCCTCTGTGCTGCCCAGCACGTGAGCTCCGGACAGGCAGCAGCAGCAAACACTGCCTGGCATGCAAGCGGGGGGGGGGGGGGGGGGCGTGCAGTTGTTGCCACAGTGGTGCAGCCCCGATGGGTGAGCCCAGAGCCGGCAGGGCAAAAGCGGCCCCTCCCTGGCCCATGGCCAGCACCCTATGCTGCAGCTGCTTTCAGCCCAGGTGGGGCTGTCTGTGCCTGCTCAGGGCAGCCCCGTGTGGACTGTAAGGAGCTGCAGCAGGGAGCACAGGCCATGGGGCAAGGGAGGGGCCACTTTTCCCCATGCTCTGCACCAGCTCCTTCTTTGCCAGTGAGCAGGGGGTCGGGGTTGTGTGCTGCCCCCCTGACTGTACTGTGCAAGGCTGATGGGGCATTGGGAATAAGGGGGCACGGGAGCACAGGGCCCAGACCGGTGTCCCAGGGCCAGCGCCAGAAGGGCCCAGAGCAGGGCAGCAGGGGTACAGGGTCCCAGCCAGCAGAGGCTCTATGAAGCCAGGCCAGCTCCCCACCTCTCCATGCTGGTGCAGCCAAGCCCAGCTCCACAGACCCCTGCCAGCCTGTTCCCTGATCTGGGCCCCACTGGTGCTGGTCCTGGGACATTGGTCTCAAAACATTGGAAATTGGTCCCAAGATACCGGAGGGGGGGCACCTGTAAAGGGTCAGGGAACCTGTAAAGAGGCAGGGCACTTGCCAAGGGGTGAGGCTACCTGTGCAGCCCTTGACAGCTTGCCAAAACTGGGCAAGTGGCTCTCCACCCAAAATAATTGCCTGCCCCTGCTCTATGGCCTGGGTTAGATCCACAAAGTGACTTAGATGAGCAATAGTGACTATTGCAGTGCCTGCTAGGTGCCTAACTGCCTTGTAGAATCCATAGCCTTGCATTAGGCTTCTATACAGAGAAGAATTAAGTGCCAAAGAATAGACTGAGGAAGGGACTGCCTCAATTTGTGGGCTGACAGGAAATGTTGATAACTATGTGATTTAGAGCCTGTGCCTCTAAGGGGCTTAGGACCAGATCCTCAAAGGTATTTAGGTTATATAATTTTCCTTGAATATAATGGGAATTGGGGGTCTAATATTTTGAGAATCTGAGCCTTAGGGACTTAATTCTATGCTCTAGAGATAATTGTTTTATTTTAGGATTCATAGCTTTGAACCCTTTTATAGACACCAGCCATTCCTTTCTCACAAAACACACATGCAGACTTACCCTTTTAGCCAATGGCTCAGGGGCAAGAACAAGCAGGGTGTGTTAAACCAAAGTTCAATTTTATCTTCTGCCAAAAAGGATTTCACCCTGCATCTTATGCCTCCAAATTTAATGTTCTACCACCAGTTTTTAGGGGTTCTCAGTGTGGTGCTCTCAATCTCTCCTGTGGAAACTATTTCACTTAGCGTAATCCTATAGTCCCTTGAGCCAAATAGACCTAGAGAAAGTGAGAAAGAGTGATCCAGAGATTCATAACTCTAAAGTCTAATCACTGTATTTCCAATTGCAGTCACTATATAATTTTAAATAATATTTTAAAAGATAGAGTATGGATAGGACATCAGAGCTTTCCCTTTCCAAGGGGAACAGCTTGGCCAATTATCTTCTGAAGTTAGGTTCTCTGTCTATCTCTCTTGATCCGCTGAATATTTAATTATTCCATGATAAGTGAAACAGCTTTAGTAGAAGGACTGGCAGCCACTGCTAAGCAGAATACCTTTTAGATTAAGGCTTAGAGCATTTTCTTGGTCAGGGTGGCAGATGTAAGTTCAAATCCCCTAAGGTAAAGGAAAAAAACTGAACCTGGGCATCCCTCACCCTGACTCTAACTATGAATCTCTTAGGTAAAAGAGACCACCCTGCCTCCTCTTCCACTTTGGGTGCTGTGCTACAGGAGCAAAACCTGGATCTACGGGACAAATAGGTAAGGAATGCTTTGTCTGTGAATCCCAAAAAGACTCTTGGGGTGTGGTAGACAAGTGCAACATGGCAACAAATGGCACAATTCAGCTTGTGGAGCTACTGAATCTAGCCCACAGACCCAAAGATCATTGCCTGTGCCCATGCCCGAACCAGAGCTGGGTAGCAAGGAGCTGCATTGTGGCCAGGCAGTGCAGAATTGTGCTTCACCCTTTATTTCTAGTAGATTAAAATAATATCTCATGTGAGTCTAACAATCAGTTTAATAAAATCATTCCTTGGTTACCACCTGTCTCCAGAGGCATGTAAAACTCACAGGCACCTAATCTGCCACTGCTTCTCCTTGACTTCCCTTTTCTTACCCCCAGCTGCAGTGCAGGTGCAGGTCCCAGCCAGTAGAGGGAGCTGTGCTGGAGCTGGACAGCTTCTGGCTGCAACTGCATCACAGCCAGGAGTTTGGGGTGGGAATGACAAGGCACAGCTTCCAGCTGCTGTGCCCTGGCATGGGTGTAGGCAAAGCTCCCTGCCGCTGACACAATGCCAAAGCTACCCAGACCACATTGGACTGGAACCAGGTTGTTTCAGCTCATAGCTTTTAAAGGTTGCCAGAATTTGAGCTATATGCTTAGCAGCTCAGTATTTAAAGAGTTCTGGCCATACCAAAAAGCAGACATTTAGGCCCCTAGAAAATGTTATTAAAAGATTAGGTGCCTGTGAGTTTTACATGCCTCTGGAGACAGGTGGTAACCAAGGAATGATTTTATTAAACTGATTGTTAGACTCACATGAGATATTATTTTAATCTACTAGGAATAAAGGGTGATGTTCTGACTTCATAGACCTGAATAAAGGTTTTTCCAGTGGTGCTAAGATTTTCCCCAAGATACACAAAAAATCATGATGAAAGGTTTTATCCTGCTATCCATTAGCATGTCATTTAAAAAATGAAAGAAAAGTCAAGACCTGAAAATATTTTTGTTAATAATGAAGATCATGAATATGGGAATTAATTACTATCAATTACAATTTATGTCAACATTAATCTTCAAATTTTAATATGTAAAGAGGTAATTTCATAAGGACTCTTAAGAAGGGCAAGTTCAATAGAACAAAAGTGGATTAAAGAAAAAAGCTCTTCTCGAACTAGTGACTTCTGCCACAAATAAAATCATTATTTCAATAACAACAAATGAAGTTACCATGGTAATTTATACACAATTTATACACAATAAAATAATGCATAAAGTATAATGCATGCATGCATGTGTAAATGCATATATGTGTTGTTTATAAAATATGCACATATATGGGTATATATCAAAACTTGACAGAGAACAGTTAACATGTTTTATAGCATCTCATCGTTGTAATAGGGAGCCAGAAGCTCCTTTTTCTTTAAGGCAGTGGTTTTCAACCTGTTCTCATTTGCCAAGGTGTATGCTTAAGAGTGTTGGCTTAAGAATACAAGGGTGTAGGTTGTAGCCATGTTGGTCTAAGGACATAGGCAGACAAAGTTCTTTGGGTGAATCTGATATCTTTTATTAGACCAACTTCAATAGTTGAAAAAAAATTCTTAGCAAGCTTTCAGGTTTAAAAACCCTTTGTCAGGCTGAGGAAGCATCTGCAGTTGGTGTGTGCTCTTCCTGGATGGAATGATTAATGTTGGCTTAAGAATGGTATTTAGAGGTTTACCATATATATATATATATATATATATATATACTTGAGAGTAACAGAGGTTCCTTCCACCTTGGTCCTACCCAGGTCCTCCTCCTCCCCATCTTCCTCCCTGAGAGGGGTCCCCATCCCTGTCTCCCAGGAAGGGTCCCAGATGCCACCATGGACATAGGGCACACCACCAGCCCATCTCATCCACCCCACCTGGGGAGGTGGGGGGTGTGCAGTCCCCAGCATTCACCTCCAAAATGCTGACATGCTGACATCTGACACTTAAGAGAGAGCCCCAGAGTAAACACTGTGTCCAGGCCAGATGTACTTTGATGACAGCTCTAGGATTTGGTAGATATATAGAATTGCTTGATTGTTAGTATTGTTTCTTTTCTGTTATCATTGTGTATCAATAAATTTGCCTATTATTGAATGGAAAGGTCATGGTCGGTCTGAGGCCTCTGAGTCCTAAATTCAGAGTGAACAAAGAGGAGGGCAAAGAAAGTGTTTCAGGGGTGTCCTGAAGGCCACCTTTAAAAATGAAACATAAATGTCAAGTCAGGGGAGACTATTGCCCAGTACCACCCCAAATGAAGAACACTCTGCTGCAGGGATGTCAGTACTTTGAAAACTCACAACAACAGCAGGAGCTGGAAAAGCAGGAATAGCAGAAAGTGCATGGATCAAGTCAAGAATTCAGCACCATCCCCACAACACACACGCACATGGAAGTACATATCCAAGCTGCAGTGCAGTCTGTTGATCCTGTATAGACCTCATCAACAGGGATCCTGGTTTTCTCCGATTAAAAAAAAATCCCCAATTTTCGAACCAAAATAAGTAACCCAACATCCACATTTTTCCATGATTAAAATGAAACACCACATATATATATATATATATATATATATATATATATAGCTACATACTTCATAGGTTTCATAGACAATAGGGCTGGAAAGGACCTTGGAAGATCAACGAGTCCAGCCCCCTACCCCAGGGGGGCAGGAAGTCAGCAGGGATCATACAATCCCAGCAAGATAAACATCCAGATGTCTTTTGAAGGCATTCAGAGTAGGTGTTTGAACCACCTCCAGCAGCAATCTATTCCAAACCTTGGGGGCTCAGACAGTAAAGAAGTTCTTTCTTATGTCCAGCCTGAAATGGTCATGGAAGAGTTTGTGACCATTTGATCTTGTCATCTCTTGGGGCGCTCTGGTGAACAGACATTCCCCTAGATCCTGGTAAGCACCCCTGATAAACTTATAGGTGGCCACCAGATCACCCTGAGCCTATGCTTTTCCAGGCCAAAGAGTCCCATGGCTCTCAGCCTCTCTTCATAAGGTCTGCTTTCCTGATCTCTGACCATGCACGTGCTTCCTGATCTCTTCTGCACCCTCTCAAGTTTCTGCACATCCTTTTTGAATTGTGGAGCCCAAAACTGGACACAGTACTCTAGCTGCGGCCTCACCAAGGCCGAGTACAACGGGAGGATGACGTCCTGGGATTTACTTGAGAAGCATCTGTGGCTGCAAGCAAGCATTTTGCTTGCTTTACTAGCAGCAGTATCACATTGCAGGCCCATATTCATATTGTGGTCAATCATGACTCCCAAGTTCCTTTCATCCATAGTGCTAGCTAGCATAGCACTGCCGAGCCTATAAGGATGCTGCAGGTTTTTCTTCCCAGGGTGGGGAACCTTTCATTTTTTAGTGTTAAACACCATCAGGTTCTCGTCTGCCTATTTCCTGAGCCTTTCAAGGTCATCCTGGATCACCCTCCTGTCTTCAGGTGTGGACGCTTTACCCCAGTGTTTGGTGTTGTCAGCAAACTTGGCCAGTCCACTTCTGAAACCAATGTCCACATCACTAATGAAGATGTTAAATAGTATAGGCCCAAGGACAGAGCACTGGAGACCCCACTGGTCACAGGGCACCATGACGATTGATTTCCATCAACCACCACCCTCTGGGTCCTACTGTGGAGCCAATTGCCCAGCCACTGGATTGTGGTGTGGCCGAGGCCACAGTTAGCCAGTTTTACTAAGAGGTGATCATGGGATACCAGATTGAAGGCTTTTTTAAAGTCAGGATACACAACATCAATCTCTTCTCCTTTGTCCAGGTGATAGGTCATCTGGTCATAAAAGGAAATCAGATTGGTCAAGCAAGACCAACTTGCAACAAACCCATGCTGGCAGGATGTTGCCATTGGCCAGCCTGTTAAGAATGGCCTCTTTGATCATCTTTTCTAAGACCTTCCCTGGGATAGAGGTCAGGCTTATGGGCCTATAGTTTAGTGGCATTTCATTTAAATGTGGATTTTGGGTTAATTTTTTAAATCCAAAAATCAGAGATTTTTTTATCAGAGACAACCAGGATTCCTGCTTATCAGCCATCTTCAGACGCACAGATAAGACAATCACGGAAGACAATCATCTTCAACTATGAGAGATTTCTGAAGAGAGAGCAGTGCCTAGAACTAGATTCTAGTCCACCTGTAAGGGGGGCTAGATGGCCCTAGGCTCTTAAGTATGATTCTATGTCATCTTAAGTCCCTTGACAATCCATTAATGCTTTTTGTAGTACACCGTCTTACCTTACAAATGAGCAAGGATCCTGGTTTTCTCTGATTTAAAAAAAAATCCCCTTTTTTTGGTTTAAAAAAAGTAACCCTAAATCCACGTTTTCCATGATTGAAATGAAACACCACTATTTATATGTATCCCAGCAAATAAGTCACAAAAAAGGAGTAACAAGGAGGAGGACTCACCCACCTTTTGTATTAATGTTTTGTGGACTCAAACAGCATAGACTACAATTATAGTTGGAGCAGAGTCTGTTCACTCATTTCTTTGCTATACAGATGCTCTGTAAGATCGGGGATAGCAGTGAGTACACACTATATCCAAATTGTATTAGTTTTAAACAAATAGGAAATCAATAAAGACATATAGAGTGTTTGGTGATTTTTTTTTTCTTCTGCTGTACTTGCTATGTAGTTTTAGAGAAAATATCTCTGTATCCAGAACTAAGAGTCCAAGAATATTCCCTGTTAATATAAAGAAGAAAAATGTGAGTCTTCCTGCTCTCCTCCAGACCACAACGTTTATCACCAGAAATAGTCAGCTTTTCAATTTCCTCTCATTATCTGGGAAAGATTAGATGTAGGACCTTGCAGTATATTAGTTAAATGGGAATTTGGAAGGAAGGATGAGAAATACAGGTAAAAAGTATAAACTATTGTTGAGGTGATGTGGCAGTACCTCCATATTATTGTTTGACTATGTGTTAGATTGTGTTTTCTTTGCCTAAAGTAGAACTGTTAACAAATGTGAAACCACCTACACATTTCAATATCTAGGTTTAAAAATTATAATCTCCATAATTTATAATATATCATATTAGTTATATATATGTAACCCAGCTACACCCAGATGTGTGCCCTGTCCACCAGTGGAAGGGATGGTGGTTAGGCAGGGTGCTGATAGAGGGACCTTCCACCTGGGAGAAGTTCCCTCTCTTCTTTACAGAGCCAGGCCAAGGCCAAGTGCTTAACTATATACAAAATTTATTGCTATAATAAATAAATATATTTGTAAGGAACATTAAATATTTACAATAATATTAGTATGTGACACCACATATAACCTGCAATCAGCATATTATACCACTTTGAGGGACTACAAAATCATAAACCGGGTGATTCACAACATATACAATAATTAACCCTCCTGCATAAAATAAGCATTAACCTTTTGGAACAGGTAAGTCAAGGCATCAACACAATATACACTTATGAGCATCAACTTAGATAACCCAGGTAAGTTGAGGTAGCAATACCATGGACACAAGCAGTAATACAGGTATGTTCCCGATAATAGGCAATAAAGACAGATAAACCCATATAAATTCCCTTAAGGAGTACCCATAACTATATCAACCTCTACAATATGAAACAACAATAACAAAATAAGGGGGTGCACTCAGCACCTCACGGGGTGTTCCCTAGAGCCCCTCTCCTTTAGGGCTACCTGGGATGGGGACATGCCCCCCTCTCAGTGGAGGAAGGTGGAAGCTGCAGACCCTCCTCTCCCAAGCCCTCCTCCCCTGCAGGACCCGCTGCCCCAGCAACTCATGCTCCCACTCTGAAGCAGCCAAGGCTAGTCCCATGACGGCCTCTCTCTGGTGGCACCTCCAGCTCCTCTCAATAGCCTGGTGCCCCACTCTGGGCTACCAGGGTGCTCCTATAGGAGTCGAGCCCTTACTGGCTCTGGTTCCCTGGCCTCACACTGAGGGTCCTTCCCTTTCCCAGGCTGTGCTCTGGGCACTGGGGCTTTTTAGTTTAATGCAGAGCCACACTGTAGGGCTCTGGTTACTTGGCCTAGAGCCAGGGCTAACTTGAGCAGCCTTGAGCTGCTCCCAAAGCCAACTCTCCATGTGCTGATCTGCACACCAAATGGGGCCTGAGCAGCTTTGAGCTGCTCCCAGGGCTGGCTTTCTGTGTACCGATCTACACACTGTGTGGGGCCTGAGCAGCCTCGAGTTGCTCACAGGGCTGACTCTCCATGTGCTAGTCAGCACAGTGGGTGGGGCCCGAGGATGGTCATCTCCAGAGCTCCTCTCTCCTCGCCATCCCTCACCACATTTCTCTCTCCCCAGTGTGCTGATCATACTCCCCTTTTATACACTTAAGGGGCTCCACCCCTAAAGTTCTCTGGACCTGGCAGAGCACAGTCTCAAACCAGGTCCAAACTGCTTCTTGCCCCCTCCCTTTGCGGAAAGGGAGTGCCCTTGCTTTCCCTGGCTTGCTTCTGATTGGCAGATGGGCTCCACCAATCGGAATTGCAGAGTGTTGAGCCCAGAACTCATCTGGAGCTCAAAAGGTAAGTCTGATGCATATATATATATAAATATATATTATAACAGATATAAAATATACTGATGTGTTATAATATGCCTGCAGCCAACCACACTACAGTTCCAGGGTGAGAGCTAGCATGAGAAAAGTAAAACGGAACTACCCAATACAGAAACAGAGTTACTCTAGAAGGCCCATATTCTTTTGCTTCCCTTGCCTCATATATCACCAGCCTGACTTTTGGCTTCTAATTCTATGTGGGCAAGAGAGAAAATATGTAAGGGTATATCATTAAAACTGTAGTTCTTTACAGTTTCTAACTGGAAAGAAAAAGATGACACTCATTCAAGAGCAAGAAAACACTACACATTCTAATAGATCAGTTTCTCACTTCCTGAACTGCAAATTATCTGTCTCTCAGATATCACAGAGAAGCACTTACTTGAGACTCCCAAACTTACACTCTCTCCCAGAATACCCCCTGAAGCCATCCCAGGCACTGCTTCTAGAGAGAGTGAAACCCTGGTTCCTTGAATTCCAAGACTCATCCATATAATATAACCTCTCCTGCCTCCACAAAACATCCTGTTCTTCATGGGTAAAAAAATGAAGAGATTGGAAGGATAAGTAGAATAAGAATCCTATCACTCTCATGAAGGTTTATGTTTGAGAATTAGTACCAAAAAATGTCATGTTGCAGACATAGTTTTGTCAATAATTTTATTCATATTATCCCTTTATCACCTGGGATCTTACATAGGTTAGGGTCTAATGGAAGTCTAAATTAGATTAGGGTGTCAGCGAGTTTAGAAGGTATCATTTTTCTTAGTATTTTAGAGGACATCACAGTTGCTTTCTGAAAAACTGTTGGCATTTTTATTATTATTATTACTACTGTGATTAGTATATTGTGATCTCATGGATTTGTGTCACTGTCTATAAATGAGCAGACTTTTCTATTGAGCTTGGTATCATCCAGTTTCTTATAGGTAAAAGTATTGTTGCAAGATGGAAGATGTTTTCAAAATAACAGCTTTTTGGACACTGATAGAAATGTCTAATCATTCAGGTGGCTCCTCAGGATATCGAAGAAAGTCACCAACAAGCCTATAACAATCAGGACCTTTTTAGTCATATTCTTGGGGTGGTGGGTAGCAGCAGCAGCCACTGTGTGCAAGTTTCCTCCCCACCCACACATGTTCCTGGGAGGCAGCGGCAGTGCAGGCTGGTGGGTGGCAGCACTCTATCTTTGCTCCACACTAGTCATTCTTGATGGGCAGTTCACTGGTTAATTATAAAAATTCTAGTGAATAGCATTTGCTACTTGAATATGTCTTCCCACTATAAACTTTGGTCCCATATAGAGCAACTTGTATTAGAGCATGTATTGCATGTATTGCATCTTCTGTATTTGTCTATGTTTTTAATGTTTTTTTAAATACATGATCTCAATCAGTATATGGTAAGAGCCTTATCCTATGTGAGGTTAATGAGAGCTTAAATTCAGTTTAAATGGGCTTTTCTTTGTCCCTTCAGCACCAAAAAAACTCTCCCTCTAGATAGGTAGCACTTACACCTATCTAAAGCCATATAAGTGACATTTTAGGCCAGTTATGCAAATTTAAGAACCTACTTCCCCTATGAAACCCCTTCTTTCTGAACGTGCCCAGTAAGCGTCTACTCTGGCTTTGTTGTGATCCTAGTCCACCTGGGGCAGGGAGGAATTGCAGAATTTAGGTGCCTAAGTTCAATTCTATTTAACTTTCCTGGAGTCAATGAAACGATTATCCTATCTACTTTTGTAAGGTACTGTCATATCATATAATATTAATGTTAAGACTAAGTGACAAAAATCAATGACAGGGAATGCCCACCTCCCATTTTTTTGAAATTCAATGGGGTGACATAGGATCTCATATCAGTAAGATGTAGATGCTTAATAAGTGGAATAGGACCTGGTTTCAGATCTTCAATGAACTTCAAAATCCTACCTGCTTTCCCTGCCTCTGTACATACAGTCTATCAATATCTCTTTTAGGTTGTTTGCTGTCTACCTATCTCAGTCCTTCCAAGGTCCAATCTACTATAACCTCCATTTAATCCATGAGGAATGGAGTTTAGCTATTACTTGCACAGGAGAGGCTGTTTCCACTTAGCTTTGATTTGAGGGGCTGCCAGAGACTTTTTTTTTTTCCTTTTTGAGAAAAATTAATAAAGGAAAATTAATTGGTCTTGTCAATTGATGTTACATGTTCTAAAATGCCAAGGTCTGTCTGATTTTTTTTTTTTAAGTCATAAGAGTTCAATGACTTCTCCTCATCTTAAACTCCGATGATAACTTCTTAGAACTTGGTCCTTCTTGATGGTCACAGTGATGTATCTGTTTAATCCAGACTACATACAAGAGTAATTTGAACAATATTCTTATGAATTAGGATATTATTTTCTGTCTTTGCATGTGTTCTCTTAGTTCTCACATGGCTATTTTAAGTTGTTCAGTTTCCATATATTCTTGCATATTTTCTCCTCTTTCTTGTTATTATTATTATCATCAGATTTGTCGCTCTCCTATTTTAACATGTTTTCTGCAGAAGCTACAAGAAACACTCCATTCAAAGTATTGGTTATGGATCAACAAAAGTGGGGAAAATAGAGGGGCTAGAATTATTGCCAGTTGATATTTCATTGCATCCAATGCCCAGGCTACTATCTGGTCTCATTTTTCTCCAGGTTTCTGATCAATGTAGAATGCTAGAGTACAAAGGTTTTGCCTCTATAAATTACTCAATATTTGGCCAGGTAAAATGGTGCAGGTTTAAGCCTTCATCTGTATTTTTTTTTCAGTGCTGCTTACTCTTTTTTAGTCTACAGTCCTTGACAGCTATTGCCTCTGTGCTGGGGAATAATTTATGTTCTTTGTTATCGAATAATATACAACTGGAGGAAAAATACCTTTAAAAATTCAAATAATATCAATTAAGGATAAAAAAGCCTACACAATAAAACTTCTAGACCTAGTATGGATTTTGGCTGTCTGAACTCCTTGAAGCTCTTCTCTTTTTATGATAGATGGTACATTTAATTTTATCAATACAATCTTCAATTCATCCTCAGTACTTAAAGGTTTAAATTACAGCTAGTGAGCAAGTTGGAGAGTAGTGCTTGGATACACAACTACGATGAAAATCCCACTGGATAATGATGCAACTTCATTGCCTGCTGTACCATATATTTACAGTAAAAGAGAGCTAATGGGAATTTTAAATAGATATTTTTATTATTTTTCAGGCACCTAACAAATACATACATAAAAAAGCGACTAACAACAAGACATATATATCCATAAAGGGAAATACAGAGTAGTATATTTTAAAAATCTCAGTAGATGCAATAATAAATTGATCAGAATAAATATCACATAATAATATAAGCAAACATTAAAACTACAATAAAATATAAAATACAATATAAAACCTGAGAGTATGAGTTCAATCTATTTTTCTAGGTTTTAGAGGGCAGCGATACACAAACATAAATTGAACAAGGGTCTATAGAAATGTAATAGTTATTTATAATTATTTCTCTATTAAGTCCCTATATAACATAATAGAGAGTATCATGGTTTTTCTCAGGGTATGGCATTATTTAATCCTGTAGAATAATTCTAAAATATATATATGGAAAACTTTTTTTCTATAGGAATACATATTAAATTCAACATTTTAATTCCTTTTAATGTAACCTATTGAATCTACCCAGGCTATGTATTTTACCTTGACTACCGATTCCTAGGCTATATACTCTATACTATAGTAATTATTTGTATGTTTTGTTAATGAACCTTTCAAAAGCTGCAGTCTTGGTGTACAATTTTGTTTGCCAGAAGTCAGTGTTAAAAACACAACTCCAGATACCAGAACTGGAAAGTGCTTGGGGGAAAGTATAACTTTTATTTTTTTGCAACTGTGGTTTCTTAGTGATAGAAATCACAGGAACAATTGCTGAAAAGGTTCCTAGGCCCACTAGTGAGCACTGGGGCGCCCCACCCTAAACAGTCTCAATAAAGTTATAGCAGAAAATGACATCTTAAATTTCTTCCCTTAGAGTTCCCAAAATAGAAACCAAAAAAAAAAAACCACCCCAACCCATCCCTCCCCCTCCCCCCCAAAAAAAATAAAAAAGAGAGACATGAAGGCAAAAAGATGATGCATAGAAAATTTTCTTGGAGCCAGATCCCAAAGTCAAATGCATTATATTTTATGAAAACCTTATGATTTGCTTATGCTTGTTTTCAATTGTCTCATGAATCTGTAGCATTTTATAATATTTTGGCATCATATGAATTATAACATATTTCATCCAAATTCCTAGAATATTGTTCTGCTAAGCATTTCATGATACAGTATACTCTTCCTTTGAGCTCTTAACATGCTTTCCCTTACCTTGACAGTGTACTTACTATTTAAAGTATAAAAATATTGTAAGTGCCTTTACTGTGTTGGTGTCTGACCCCACAGTTCCACAAATGATTTGCTGTCAGCTGTATTGACTGAGCTTTGAACTTTAAACTTTTGCTTTCATGGCTTTCTTTTTTTTTGTATATTGCAAATCGCTATCTTTCATGACAGCACACATGGCTACAAACTATTAGAACAGCCATGAAAGGAGCCTAGCAGTAACAGAGCACTCACAAAAAAAGAAATAGAAACTTGGCCTAAAGAAACATATTCATTAGAAAAGGTCCCAAGCTTTAGAAAAGGATCCTTTCACTGATGTCCCTTATTTTGTACTGTAAATAACTCTCAGATCATCATTCATTTGGGCAGAAATATTATGTGTTATTTTCAATAATATTGTTATTGTATGCTTAGTTTGTAATAGATATGGTTACATTTAGAAGTGATGCATAAAGCAGCATGTAATTCCAGAATAGAGAGAAAACTACAAATACATAAGTAGAAATAAAGGGCAAGTTTGGTGTTTGCTTCACTCCACTTTCCCAAAACATTCTGATCCTAGATTTGAAGTAAATGGGCTAGGAGAAAACCATCCTAAAGCAAGGGGAATCCTCTAGGGACATAAATCAGAATAATGAATGCCTCATTGTTTTTCCTCTTCCTACTGAAGATGGTACGGTAGAAGGCTCAAGCCAAAATGGCACATGTGCTACTTTAGCTTAGGGCCTGAATACATAATGTTCTTAACACTGATGTAACTCATTTTTACATCAATGTAAACACAAGATGCACAGCTCTGCATTGGCAGGATGTAGTAGAATCCAGTGCAGAATTATCCTGGGGAAAACATCAATAAAACCACATTGCTTTGACTGATATTGGTGAAGCTGTCCTGTTTCTGCAATCCTTCTGGGGTAGGTATTGCCTCATGGTAAATAGGCTATTACCTGATCTCTGAACTGTTATAGCGCCTACTTCAGAAACCAGTCTAAGATAATTGGTCATGTCCGCTTCATATTCCATTGTACTTTACAGCAGTGTACAAAACCAATGTAAATAATATGAATGCTGGCCTCTCATCTGTACAGATCCTTAAAATATCTTCTAGTTTCTCAGGACACAGACATCATGCTGCTGCAACTAAGTGGACAGATGACATGAGCATCAGCATATTACTTAGAACCCAGGGTAAAGGTGCCCCTGGGAAAAAAATGTTCTATAAATTCACCAGTGTAGGAGTCACTTGTCTGCTTCTGGGGTGGATATTTGATCATTGCAAACAGGCTTTTACATGCCTTTAGCATCTAATGGTGTAAGAGTGCCTACTATGAACTGCTACACTGTGACTGCTTGTTTGTTTGCATTGGTGTATTGGCATACACAACTGATGTAAACTACATTAGTGTAAAGGTGTCATCTGTCCTGGCACTCAGGATGTAAATCACAGCAACTTACCTCATTATACAGTGGTAAACTTGTAAAGAATGGGTCATTTAATCCAAATTAATTTAAAATAGCTTATACTATATTGTAGTTCACTGTGTAACTTGGCCCACAAGTAATTTCCAGGGGCAATATTGTTTCTTGGTTGTAGGAACAATATTTTAAATAACAAATATTTTTACTGGTTTTATGTAGATGCTCTTTGACCTGCTTTCCAAACAGATAACTAAAAGTATGGGAAAAACAAATCAATATCATCAAAATGTGAATATATCTTGATTTTCAAATCAAGAACCAAATGCTGCTCTTACACCTGTACACAGTTGGCAGCAGCAATAGAGAAGGAGATATTCAGCCTAAAGTAGGAAAAAGTAAGTTAGGGATTACATAGATAAACTAGATGTTTTCAGGTCAGCAGGACTGATGTGATGCATTCTATATTCCAGGAATGGGCTAAGATACATTAAAGACAGGATAGATAAAGCCTCAATACCCAAAGAGCAAGTCATGAAGGAATCTATTTATAAGCACCTAGAACAGGGATCAGCAATGTTTTAGGGCAGAGTGCCAAGGACAAATGGTGGGAGAACCATGAGGGGCAGAATCCTTCTTGTGGCAGCATAGTCCTGGCCCCTTCCCTGCCATCCACCCCAAGATTCACATTCCAAGCAAAATGCCTTTGCGTGACACACTCTGGCACTCTGGGAACTGCCTGACCTAGAAGATAACAAGGAATCAGGAATAAGAAAAGTCAGCCTGATTTTTTTCATTTTATAGGAAGTTGACAAGCTTTGTGGATGAGGGAAAGCAGTGGATGTGATAAACCTCAAATTTAGCAAGGCTTTAGGCAATGTCTCCCAGGATGTTATCACTAATAAGCAGGGATCCTGGTTTCCTTTGTTTAAAAAGCACAAATTCGCTAATTAAAAGCCCTCAAATCTGTGTTTTTTTGTGACTAAAATGAAACACCACTACATATATAGGTATTAGTTGAACACCATGTTTTATTGATATATTTACAATTTTAAAACAATTTGGAAGCCTACCAGTGCTTTATTCACTATAATAAAATAAATTCTAAATACGTATAAATTTTGGCATTTGATTTTGGCTTCCTTACCATGAAAAATCAAAGCTCCCTGTTGCAGGGCACTAAGGTGCCTGTTCCTCTTAGAGCAGAGATTGCCCAGGGAGGGAAAACAAAGAGCCAGATAAGAGCCCAGGTGCAGGTTGCCATGACAACTGGCTAAAGAAGGAATTGGCTGCACCTGATTAGCTGGCCAGAAGAGGCAGGGCCCTAAGCAAAAAGGAGGGAGGATCTAAAGAAATCAGGCACTTGCCATGGAAGCAGAGAAGACTTGGGCACTTGAACAGCTCATGACTTAGGAGGCTCAGAAGAGCTGGGAAAGGGAAGAAAAGCTGCAGGAGGAGACGACAGTGTAGGGGTCAAGGTCTCCTGAAGCTGGCCCAAAACAGGCAGAAGAACAGAAGGAAGTGCTAAAGAAATTAAAAGTAGTGAGAAGCCTTATAGGAGTCCTCCAAAAAGAAATCCATAGCCAGGAGGACTGGATAGAGGAATTGCAGGACCATTAAAGACCACGGACACAATTCAAGAGAAGCTGGAGATGCTGGGAGCCCAACTAGCAGAATACATGGTTGTGGCTAACTCAGTACACCTAGAACAGTACCATGAGCTAGAAGTATTGTGAGGGTCCCTGAAGGAAGTGGAGGCACAGCTAGAGACCACACGGCTAGGGGCCCTGAAGCCTCCAGAACAAGTGAGGTTCCCTGGAGACCTAGGCCCAGAGAATCCAAGAGAGGAGGCTGAACCAGGAAACCTGGAGAGAAGTGGCATGGAGAAGGGATCCGATGGGGCAAATCCTATGACCCTACAAGAAGAGGTCCTGTAGGCCCTCCTAGAATGTTGGAATAGGAGATGGGAACAATGGTTGATTCATCATGCAGATGAGATGAGCCATGTAAGACTTCAGCTGGTGTAACTCTGTAAACCACGAGCCAAGGGAGGAATCGCAGTACCCAGTTGGGGGCAGCCAGTGGAAGGAGACATGATAGATGTAGGGACGGCAGGGAAGGGTGAGCAGGCTAGCCCAAGGAGTGAGACCTGTCGGCTGATTCACCAGGGCTGTACACAGGCGACCCAAGGCCTAAGGCAGCACGGGTCAGAGATGAGCCCCAGGAAAAAGGGGTCAGTGGAACCCAGAAAAGAAAGTCAGGCCAAGAAGCCAGAGATAAGGAGGAGGGAACAATCACCCAAAGGGAGACAAAGGCCTAGGAAGAGACCTCAGATTTATGTGGATAATATCCCAGGGCAGGGCAGGTGGTGGACTTTGAGAAAACTCATGGAAGCAAAAGTCGGGGGTGTTGCTTATGTAAAAATGTATAAGGGGCCCAAAGGAAGACGCACCGGCCAGGGGAAGATAGACTTTTGGAAGGAAGAATATGTCCGGAAAGCACTGAGGAGGCAGCAAAAAGATTCAGACTATCCCACAAAAGCGGCTCAGTTTTGACAGACAGCAAATAGGGAGGGGGGGGAAAGTCCCCCCCAAGACAGTAGGGTAGGAAGAGAGGGTTGACCTTAGAAGGCAAGGAGCTTGACTGACCGAAGTCCGACCGATCCTACCAAGGTTGGCTAATGTGGGGGGACTGCCCATGGCGGGGTAACCCATTAAATCCCACATGGTGTGCCTTGGGGAAAAGGTGAGTTGGAGGTGCCTAAAAACCTCTGCCTTCATGTGCCAGAATTGTCAGTGGGCAAGAACAAAAACTCAAGAGGTCCAAGACAAAGGATGTGAGGTGGAAATGAGTGAAGACCCACCCTGACGAGTCTGGGTCTTAAGGGGGAGGTGTGTCACAGGGTACTAAGGTGCCTGCTCCTCTTAGAGCAGATTGCCCAGGGAAGGAACACAAAGAGCCAGATAAGAGCCCAGGTGCAGGTTGCCATGAAAACTGGCTAATGAGGGTACTGGCCCGGCCACACCACCACCTGGTGAGCTGGTCAGAAGAGGCAGGGCCCTAGGGCCATATAAACTGTAGGGCTATGACCAGGCAGTTCAGTTCCCTGCCAGCAGCCGAAGGGGAAGGAGCCTTCAGGAAGGAAGGGCTCAGAGACGCAACAGCCATCAGATACACTACCCTTAGGGCTAATGGGGTACCAGGAACCCATAAGGTACCCTTGCCTACAGGCAGTCAGTATTAGAGAAGGAGTTTTACTCTTTTAAAGGGGCAGAGCATGCCTTGCACTTTGTGCCACATTATAGCCTAGGGGCTTATGTTTGATTGCTGTTGTTTGTTTGCTGTCTGATAGTACTGGTGGTTTGAGTGAGGCTATTTGGGGAAGGAGGTCTCATTGGGGGCCCAGTACAGCGTGGGGACCCCAGCACCAGATTGGCCATGGTATTTGGGGGGGCACAGACCCCGGTGCCAGCGAGGGCACCAGTGAGGCACAGAGACAGGGCTGCGGAGAACCCAGAAAGGACAAGGGGGCCAAATCACAGCAAGGCCTAGACCGGACAACATCAATGCCATCTGCAAGGCTTGGGGCATTGTAGAGGGGTGGTGGGAGCCATGCGTATAGCCCATAAGGCTGAGAGACTCAGGAACCATCCACCATAATGTGGTATGCCAAAGGGTCTATGAATCACAGGGTTCAGTAAGATCTAGCCGGATCATGTCTAAACCCAAAGATCAAGGGCAGCCTCCCTATATTAATTATAACAACAAGATGTGGCGGGTGAGAGAGAGGGTGCCTGTAGGGCAAGACTGGCATGGTTAAGGAGCCTAGGGGTAATATGGCCACACTTAGGGACCCCACCCTGTGACACTCCCCCTGCCCTCATCACTCACAAGGTTGCAGGTCCAGCTGTGGCTGTTCTTCCTCACTTCTTTGTGACACCAGGCAGCCCTGATATCCTGGTGCCCTGCCTATGCCATTTCTCCTCACTCCCCAACCCACAGTCCCCCTAACCACTGCTGGTGGCCTTCACTGTTGACCTGCAGCCCCCTGCTCCCCCAACCCTGCCAGAGTGGCCTCCCAGATGCCAGGGCTACAGGTCCAGTGATCTAGGTCCAAATCCCACTGCCCACCCTCCCCAGCAGCACCCAAGCCCCAGATGCCACCTGTGGGAGGCAGCAGCTGCTACAGCTAGAGCGGAATACGGAGCCTGGCTATCCTTCCAAAGGTACAGCTGGGGGGGGGGGGCTGAGAAGCAAGTTGCCCAATGTGTGCTCAGGGTTCCCAGCTCTGTCCTCCCGCCGGTGGTCTCTTTGGGCCAGTGGGTGGGACCTGGAGTGACAGGGCAGAGCAGGGCAGAACAGGGCAGCTTGACTCAGCATCACTGCTGTGAGCCCCACACCACTATGGTGAGGTGCTCCTTGCCACCTGGCAGCAGTTGGGGGAACTACTTTATGCTGCTACCCCTGCTGCTGCTGGGCAGGCAGGGGGCATCCCACCATGGGGATGATTAGCTACCAGCAGTGGCACTAAATCTCCCTATCCTGCTCTTCCCCACTGCACTGGGTTCCACCTGCTGGTCTGTGGAGGTCCTCAAGGGGAGGACAGTAGGGTGGGAAGCCCTGAGTTTACAGCTGCCAACCCATATTCACCAGTGCACAAATCTGTGGGACACATACCTTTAATGCCTCACTGGGAGTACATGCAGTGGAAGAGAGCCACCCCCCACCACACCCTGCCAGCTCCCAGATGAGCTCCCACAGCTCCATCCTGCTTCCCAGCTGGGCCCTGTAGAAGTACAGTCCTGCCTGGGCCCCAAACACCAGGCCTTATGCACTGCTCCAGCTGGACAGTGCTCCCATCCCTGCCCAACTCCTTCCCTCCCTCCCTCATTATGGGGGCCTCAATTCTCCACCCCCCAGAATTTTCTGCAGGGAGTTGTGGGAGCTGCTCTCCATGCTGCCTGACTACTACATGCATGTGTATGCATACATATGCATGAGGCTCCCCCTACCTGATCCCTCTCTTCCAGCTTCAACCAGACCCTTGCAGACTGGAACTCTGCCACCCTGTAAAGAGAAACCTACCATTTCCCACTTTTTTCTCCTTTAAAAAGAGAAAATCCGTGTGTTTCTGTGTTTCTTCATGGCAAACAAAAAACCCAGATCCCTGCTAGTAAGCTAATGAAATACAGTCTAGATGAAAGAACTTTAAAGTGTACTTGAATGAAATACAAGAAGCACAAGTGAAAAGTCCAGTGCTTAGGACATAACAAATTAACTACAAAAAATACAAAATACAGAGTGAATGGCTAGGCTGTTGTACTACAGAAAAATGTCCGGGTTATACTGGATTGAAAGCTAAATATAAGTGTACAGGATGCTCTTTTTGGGAAGGAAAAAAAAAAAGATACTGGGTTGTATTAATGGAAGTGTAATCTTCAAACCAAGGAAAGGGTTTCTTCCATTCTGTTCAGGACTGGTAAGACCTTGCCTGGAGTGCTATGTCCAATTTGGGCCCCATGTTTCTAGAAAGATGTGTATAGATTTGGAAGATTCCAGTGGAGAGTGACAAATTATAAGAGACCTGGGAAGTATGACTTATGGTGAAACCCTAAATAACTAGGGTCATGGATGACTGGTGCCACTTTAGTCAGGGGGGGACACATCCCCCCCCCCCCCCCAGACCAGTCAGTGACCGGGGGGTGGGGGATTTCCCCCATGGCCAATCTCACTGACTGGGAGGTGTAACCCCCCAAGACAAAACTTACTATCAGGTGAGCGGCCGCACTGCTCCCAGAGGTGGCCATGGTGCTCCCAAGCGTGGCACTCCCACTTCCTGACCAGAGCTCGCACAGGGGGCACCAGCACTCCCACCTGCCCCCCCCGCCCCAAGCCATTACCTAAGTGTGCTAGTCTAGGAGTTCACCAGCACATTCAGGGGGTGCATGTGCACCCCCATGCAACTCTACGCATCACCACTGACTACGGTTGTTTAGTCTAGAGAAGAAATGATAGAGGAAGAATTTGGGAATAGCCTTCAAACACCTGAAGGCTGGTTATGAAGAGGATAGGGCTAGACCTGTGGCTTTGGGAGACAATGAAAAAGTAAGAGGTGATGGTTTTAAATTGCATTGGAAAATTTAGATTGGATATTAAGAAGAACTTTCTCACAGCATTTGCCTGTACAGTTAAGCTTTTTTTTTTCTATTTACCTTATTTCCACATTTTATTCTTTATTGTTCAACTCCAAAATGTATTCCTGGGGCTAACCTCATCTGTGTAAAGCAGCATCGCTCCATTCATTTCCATGGATCCAGACTGAGGAGTTGAGAGACTGTGTTGCTGACTGATCATCGTTCTGTACATCCCAGAGTAATATTTTGAAACACCAAATTCTAACTCAGTGTGCATATGTGTGTAAATTAGTAATTGGTGTTTTCTGGGATATTATCTAGTAAGAACTGAGGAACTCAAACAAGACCCTCAAAGAGAATCCATCCTTCACTTGCTATCTTGCTTCTTATTTCATCTGGTTGAATATTTCTTGTGTATACATCTTTACTGTCTTTGTCAAATTTTCCATTCTTGGTTTTTTCACTGCCATATTATCTTTTTGGACCTACACCTTTTTTTTTACATAATGACTAATCTTTGCAGTTATGAAGGTATTGTAATGATTCTCTCAGTACCATGCCCCAGATATATTTTATTTTCAGCTAGCAGCACAACCTTTCTTAGATGCAATTCAGAAGAAAAAGTGGTTCACAATGCAGGATTCAATATCACACAGCCAGGTACAGTTACCCTTTAGTGCCTATATCTTGCTGTTCAGAGATTAATAGGCAAATGTTCTCATTAGATTCAGCCAATTTCTAACCCTCTGAAATCTTTAACGTCTAAATTTAACTTTGTATTTTATTCTGGAATATCTCCAGTTCTAAATATATTGCTAAACTATATTTTCTCTAGGTTTTATTATATATTGTCTGTCATAGTTTTTTTCAGCCTCATTATTCACCACACATTTGTTCAGTTCATACATTTTTTTTCTTCTGATGAGGTCAGAGTATCTTGTATAGTCTCAAATATTACATGAAATGACTTTGTTAGACCTGCCTTTTTCTTTGCAAAATTGGTCTGAAGAGAGATGAGAGAGGAATGAATTTTGTCATACCATTTAAAAACAAGGTGGTTCTTTTACCTTCTCTTTTGCTTTAGGTACAGCTGCCCTTTTACCTGCACAGGCTTCATTGTGCCTCATTTAGCTATTTGAAAGGTATTTATTTTTGACAGGTAACATTTAATTTCAAGGATAATTTATGTCAGAACCATCAAAAAGTAGATTGCCTTGCAATACCATCTACTTAGCCATCATTGCTTCTACAATCTCTTCTTACTCACCTCCTTTTTTTTTTTTTTTTTTTTAATGTGCCTTAGCCTTGTTAAAAGCTAGGCCAGTACTCTTTTTCAGATTATTGGTTTTATAATTTCCAGTACATCTGCTTAAATCCCAGGTTCAGAATGCCCAAACTGAATGTGATGGACAGGTGAAGTCAGAAATTGTTTCGCGTTTAAGTCCTGTGACAGGAATTTTGACTTTTGTTGATTGAGTAACAAGTATTTTGACTTTATTTAATCTAACTTCCTTGTTTTCCTCCCCCATTCTTTTAGCTTTGCCAACAGAAAGTCCTCTGGCTTCCATTGATATGGTTTTTATTTCTTTTCTAGTAACATGTATTACTTGTTATTCCAAAATGTCAGAACATGAAAATCCTATGCCTTTCATACAGTGAAATGTTGATCATTTATTTTTTATTATAAAGCCTGGCGCTCAAATTCTGGCGCTCACAGATTCTCTTGTAATAATGACTTTTATGGATGATTTCAGTCTTCTAGTTTTCTTTTAACTAAACTCAGCCAAACTGCATTAATGGAGTTCATATTCAGAGAATACCAGCAGCTAAGTGTTTTTTTGTTGTTTTTCTTTGCATCTGAACCATACTGACCCCTAGTTTTGAAGTGATCCCTTTTGCTACAAGATGTGCAGGCCGGGCCCCGAGCCCGCCCTCGTCCCCATGCGCGGCGGTGATTCCGATCCCATTCTGGCCACCATGGGTAAGCCGGGGGCGAACCGGGGTCGTACCGGACCCGTCTCCGGTGCACGCGGGCTGTGGCCGGCAGCCCGGACACGCGGGGTGGGAGAGAACCGCGAAGCAGTTTTGCACACATGAGTTAGAATTAGTCACAGAGGCGTAATGGTTGATTGAAAAGATTGTTTACTTACACCCAAAGATGGTATCGGTGTAGGCTGGACAAGTTTCCAGGCACAGCTCCCGCTTGAACCCTCGTTGGAGGATTCTGACAAATCGATTGCTCCCACGGAGTTTGCTAGGCTCCGCAGGTCCGGTTAAGTTGGGTTCAAAAAGTTTCCCTGGAGTTATTCAGGCTCCGCGGTCCAATACGTTTTCCCCG
The DNA here is from genome assembly GCF_030867095.1 of Alligator mississippiensis. NCBI lineage: Eukaryota > Metazoa > Chordata > Crocodylia > Alligatoridae > Alligator > Alligator mississippiensis. Next base: position 370,142,612 of record NC_081824.1, read on the forward strand.
GAGCTTGCTAGGCTCCGCGGGGTCCAATAAGTTTTCCCCAGAGTTTGCTAAGCTCCGCAGGGTCCGAAATTACAGGAAAGGGATACGTCTAGGATTGCGCTCGGCGATGGGGAGAGGCGAGAAGCGAAAGCTCCGTAGGCTCGGTTCTATTGCCTCTCTTGCCTGCTTAGGGGAGGCGCGTCGGGTCCGCAAGGGTCCACAGCGCTTGGAGATCTTCACACAGAATCTCTCTCATCCTCCCTCCTCCGGCTTGGGCGGAAACTACCCAAGCCTTTTGTATGGCTAGCAAGCCAATCACTAGCTGCCACGTGTGCCTAAATTAGGAATCGGCCAATAACACGGCGTGGATCCTAATACAAATGGCAGGAACTTCTTTGCAACGTGTATCACTACGGTGCAAGAAAGAGATGCACACTGCAAAGCTGCAATCTGGCGGGAAATCCCCCGCTGCACCAGAGTTCTCTAGCAGCAGAGAACTCTATTGTGCAAAGAAAGCAACAGATTTGGCGGGAAATAATTTAGTGGTGCTGAAGCACACACACAAACAAAAAATCACAACTTTGGGTTGTGACATCCCCCCTTGCTGAGAGCATAGCTAAATTATGCCATACTCTTCCAAGCAATCTAAAATTTATCGTGATTGTCCAACGAGTAAACAAGCCATCAAAAAATACACAAACATAAAATTCACTGTCCTGGGATCAAGTTACAAAACAATCAAGAAATAATAACCAACATAAACACATAATCTGATTCATGACAAAAACTACATGATCAGGGCTTCAGTGGGCGTCGTGATGAAGTCGTACGTCAGGCCCTCACTCCTTCCGGTGGTGTCATCCCTCTTAAGGCTCCTCCTCGTCACACGCTCTGAATTCCGGATCTGTAAACAAAAAACTCTCAAAACAGATTAATGACCTATTTTAACAAACTTAAACAATCTTAAATGATTCCTATAGCTTAATTAGATGAAATCGTTGAAGATTCATCATCTGGTTCTTCCAAATAATGGAAACCTAACTCATAAGCTAACTGCCATTGGCCTGCGTCCCCCAAAATCCGAAGCTGCCGCTTGTTAAATCCGGAACACTGTAGGAGAAATCCAAACATGTATCGCTCCTCTAGGGTTCTCAGTGGCAGTGGTAAAGATCGGATCCACGTTGTCTGGTGCCCTGAGGCTTAGTCGGGTGTTAACAGTCCCAATCATAAGACAATCTTGGCTCCATCAGGATACACAGTCTCGGCAATTGACAAAGAAGATTACTCACTAATCATGTTTAAATTCCGTGGCCATAAGATCTAGCCATGAAATTATAGCTTCTTCAGATTCCATTTCATATTCTTTATACCATTGTTGTAGATCTGTCCAAGCACGAATATGATCAGTGGCGATATCTTGCCCATCCATTGCCGGGCCAACAGTGATTGCAGAGCAAGCTGTTTTTTTGTGAGTCGATGTTGTTATAGGCTGAACTGCTGCCGTTGCTGTTTCAGGCAGGAGGGGCGGATGCTCTCCTCCGCTTGACTCTCTCCTTCGTTGGCAGGAAGGCGTGGTAGGCCGAGACGCCGCTGCGTCGATAGGCGGGGTTGCCGGCAACAACGCTGTGTTGATGGGCGGAGTCGCTGACCGAACTCTCGCAGGTTCGTTAGAAGCTCCACCCTTCTTTTCCGGTTCTTCCACGCGGTCTCCCTCTTGCTCAGCGCCATCTTGGACTGGCGTTTCAGGCTCTTTTTTTTCAGCCGCTTCTTTGACCAATCGGATCGCCATCTGCAGCTGGGTTTTCAAACTTAAATTCCTCTGCATTAGATTCATTATAGTACGAATAGTTGCACTACCTTCTCCCCCCTTGTCATACCGCAAGGCCATTCTTTCATCCGCGGGGTGCTCCTCCGTCTCCAGATCTTCACGGAGCTTGGCTGGAAGCTCGTGACCCCGTAATCTAGACATTACTATTCCCAGAGAGAATGGGCCGATGGGCTCTGGTTCTTCACTCTCCCGAGCATATCGTAGGCATCGGGCACACTCCCGGGTGAAAGTCGGGTTCATTTCGCCCGCCGGGTTGGGTTCGGCGAGGGACACAGTATCGAGGGGCCTAAACAGGACCCGCTTATCTCTCATTATACACCCGAATGCCGCAGGGAGCAAGTACACTTCCCTTTCTTTTGGGGTTCCATCTTCAGAGATTCCCTCTTCTCCCTTTAGCGACAAATGGCCGCTTACAAATCTTTCACCCGTTCCGCCCGCCTGGTGGTAAGCGATATGGATCTCTAATTCTTCAAAGCTTTTCACTTGGTGTTGGTTATCGCGCCAAGGGCAATTCCTAACCAATTCTAACTCTAGCGTGCTCTCTCTTAATTCTGTCTGAGTTGTTACGTGCTCATTCTCTCCTGATCTTAATCCCATCCTCGTATTCTCTCCCGATCTCAATCCCATCCTCATCGCCATGTGCGGGCCGGGCCCTGAGCCCGCCCTCGTCGCCATGCGCGGTGGTGATTCCGATCCCATTCTGGCCTCCATGGGCAAGCCGGGGGCGAACCAGGGTCGTACCGGACCCGTCTCTGGTGCACGCGGGCTGTGGCCGGCAGCCCGGACACGCGGGGTGGGAGAGAGCCACGAAGCGGTTTTGCACACGTGATTTAGAATTAGTCACGGAGGAGTAATGGTTGATTGAAAAGATTGTTTACTTACACCCGAAGATGGTATCGGTGTAGGCTGGACAAGTTTCCAGGCACAGCTCCCGCTTGAACCCTCGTTGGAGGATTCTGACAAATCAATTGCTCTCACAGAGTTTGCTAGGCTCTGCGGGTCCGGTTAAGTTGGTTTCGAAAAGTTTCCCCGGAGTTATTCAGGCTCCGCGGGTCTGATAAGTTTTCCCCGGAGTTTGCTAGGCTCCGTGGGTCCGTTAAGTTTTCCCAGGAGTTTGCTAGGCTCCGCGGGGTCTGATAAGTTTTCCCCAGAGTTTGCAAAGCTCTGCGGGGTCCGAAATTACAGGAAAGGGATACGTTTAGGATTGTGCTCGGTGATGGGGAGAGGCGAGAAGCGAAAGCTCCGTAGGCTCGGTTCTATTGCCTCTCTTGCCTGCTTAGGGGAGGCGCGTCGAGTCCGCAAGGGTCCACAGCGCTTGGAGATCTTCACGCAGAATCTCTCTTGTCCTCCCTCCTCCGGCTTGGGCAGAAACTACCCAAGCCTTTTGTATGGCTAGCAAGCCATTCGCTAGCCGCCACGTGTGCCTAAATTAGGAATCAGCCAATAACATGGCGTGGATCCTAATACAAATGGCGGGAACTTCTTTGCAATGTGTATCACTACGGTGCAAGAAAGAGATGCACACTGCAAAGAAGCTGCAATCCGGCGGGAAATCCCCCGCTGCACCAGAGTTCTCTAGCAGCACAGAACTCTACCGTGCAAAGAACGCAACAAATTTGGTGGGAAATAATTTAGCGGTGCCGAAGCACACACACAAACAAAAAATCGCAACTTTGGGTTGTGACACAAGACAAGCTGGTTAAATGGAAATGCTTTTATAAAGGAAAGACTTTAGCTCTATTGTGTCAGGTCAATACAAACTGCACCTGAGAATAGTAGTATTGTCTGAGCCAATGCATTGATCAAGGTTCCAAAATTTGTAATGTAACCCAAAGCGTGTGTTTGTGTTTAGATAGGTCTAGATTCTTAATTTTTTTGGCGAGGTTTTCCAGCTAAATAGAGAAATGACAAAGGAACACTACAAATCATGGTAAAAATCTGATTTCTCAAGAAACCTGTTAAAGACATCTAAAGAACGGCTTCTCATTTAACACCTTATTTACTTCCTCAATAATTAAAATCTGTGAATTTGAAGTCCTGGGATTCCTGGGTACAGGACAGTACTTACCAGTTATTTATGCTGCCATTTCATGATTCCTTGGAGTTGTCATATTTATTAGCCGACACTCATCATCCTCCACTGTGTGCTTTTAAAGTCAGGGAACATGAACAACACTGGAATGAAATTTCCCATATTATTTCAGATACCAGATTCAGTTTCTATTCAGCTACTTTCAGGGCTCATCCCTTCCAAACTGCTTCCTTCATCTGCTCCTGAGAAGACAAATTGTCTGTCTGTTTCTTTTCAAATAACTTTCAGACTTAAGGTGAGGAAACCAGTGAACCATTTGAAGCAAAAAGGCTCTGGTAGACTGTTAATATTTTGAAAGTAATGAGACATAATTTAATTGCAGCTTCACTACACTAGTTTTTAAATAGCAGACAATAATACCATGCATTTTCAGGCTGTCTGTAAATTCTCTATCATTTGCATGGATGAAATATCTACTGTACAAATGGATTACTTTTTGAATTATACTACCTATTAATAAAACAGCTGTGAACAGAAACAAGACAGCTTTTACAAAGAATACAAGCTGTGGTGTTTTTACCTAAGAATTCAGAAAACATCTTGTACCATTTTTTTTTTAAATGCAAAACCTCAGACAAACTCTTCGGTTGTGTGATTCTGTTACTTGCCTATCAGACCTGTTATCTATCTAATTTTGATGTGCTGATCATAAAACAGTACTCACAGGTTTGGATGCTTTCCCAGAACTGCATTATTCTGTAGATAGGGTAGCTCAGCTTTCATATACTTACATGTGCCAAATAGTGTCTTGGAGAGTTTGGTGGAATAAAAACTCCACCAATGTGTAAAGGTCATTGGCTTTTGCCTTTTTTTTTTCTTCACAAAAGTTAAGGGGAATAAAATACTTCCCTTTTCAATAATGGTTGCATTGCAGCAAATCTTATATCAGGTTAATCTAAATACTTGTATGTTAAGGATACAGCAAAACCTAAGACTGTTTTACAATAGGCAGAGATACGTTGTTGATTTATGTTGAGAAATAAGAACATTTGTCTCCATGGGCCTTCCCTGATGAAGGACTTTTGATTTGACTATTTGGACAAAAAAAATCATCACAGTGTGCTTTGTACCGCTTCCACTGGGATTCTCTCAAACTCTTAGTTTGTGAAAAGTTACATTATTTTTTTTCTGGTGTACCATTTACCCGCTCTTATTTTAAAACTTTTATCAAATATTTGTTTCTAAAATGAGAATTAACATTTCACCAGACACTCACAAACCCTCCAATTTATCATACAATCTGCCTCCAGTTTTCAAACATGAAGCCCAATTAAAAGTAATTTATAACTACTAGGGGTGTGCAAAATGGACCATATTTTATTCACATTTGGCCTGAATTAGGGGACAGTGATTCAATTTGTTTATTCGGATGACTGTCCCAATTTGATTTGGCCAAATCTAAAAATTCGATGCTGATTTGGAGAATCAGTGATTCGGCCATAAATACAGCTTTAAATGTTTTTTTTTCTACATACCTTGAGGTAGCAGGCACGGCTTGTGAATGCTGCAATGATGGGGCAGATGGAGCATCCCACAGGAGCATGGCGGGGCTCCCCTGCATGCTTGGTGGCAAACCCAGAAGTACTTCAGCTGTGTGTGCTGGTGATCCTGGTCCTCTTCATTGGGGACCCTGCCTACCCACTCTTCCCCTGGCTCATGTCACCCTGCACCAGCCAGTTTGACCCCCCGCCCCCACCCAGACACATTTCAACCAGTGCCTGGGCCAGACCCTCACACTTGTGGAGTGCATCCTTACCTGCCTCAAGAGACCCTGGTGCACCCTCACCTCCCACCTTGATGTCACCAAGGCCAACATCACTCAGGTCATCATCACAGCCCACATAACATTTGCAAGGCCCTGGGGGGAGCTTTTCCACAAGGCTTGAGCCAAGGAGGCAGAGAAGGCCTGTCACTGGGAGTACCAGCTGTGGTGGCAGTGACAGTGGCAGCCCCTCCCCCCCACCCTGCCAAGGCCCCAGATGAACGGCTTACCCACCATCAGGGACCAGGATGCCAGGTGCAAGAGGCCACTTCCTTCAGCTGTAGCCTTACTGGACAGAAACTCATGGACCTTCACCCCACCGCGCATCCCAGCACCATGCTCACTGCAGAGAGTTCTCCAAAAATTGCTTTATTTCCTTCCACAAACACAGAACTCTTTCCCTCCCCCACAATAGAGCCCATCCCTCTCCCTCCCCAACAACAGAGTATGCCCGCACCCCACAGAGCCCCTCCACCATTCACCCCTACCACCACAATAAAGCACTCTCTTCACTGTGAAGATACTATGCAGAGCTATGTGTGCTCTCAGCACTGCAGGTCTGGCTGCACCCCATGGGTGTGCACTCCATGGTGAAGCCAGTGGGTGGGGGGCTCACTTGCAGGTAGCCATGGATAGTGCTTTGCCAGCATGTCCATCTCCCCCCTCCTGCAGCCAGTGGGACAGGCCATCAGGGCCCGTGTGCAGTCCTGGCCCTACTGAAGGAAATTCTTGCTTTGGGGCTACATGGAGCCAGGGTGAATGGCATGACTGGGCCCAGGCAGTGGGGATGGGGCTCCTGGTCAGTGCACACAACACTGCACCTCAGCCCAGGTCCATGGGGGGGGGGGTGTGCTGCGGCATGGCAGATGACTGCCAAGAGGCAGGCGGGGTTAAGGTCAGGGGAAAGGATGCAGGTAGCACAAAAATAACTGCTTGGGGCAGGACAGTGTCCAGCACCCAGTAGTCCTCCCCCATTGCCTCCACTGCCCTGGCCACCAGGACAATCTATTGCTCCAGGGCCTCAACATATCTGTTCTCCAGGGCCAGGAGCCTGACCCAGAACTCCTGGTCCACCCAGTCCCTTGCCTCTTTGTGGGCAACATCGTCCATGTGCCAGGCCCAAGTGATCAGTTGGTCCAGCACCTGGGTCAGGTCTTCTAATCTGTGCTGCCAGAACCAGTGCATCTGCAGGGTCCCAGTTCAGGCTGGCAGTGATCCTGATGGTGTATCCTGGCTACTAGCTGGTGCCTCTCACCTGTATGTAGCTGCAGGTCCTAGAGAGCCAGGTGCACAGTGCTGCTGTGTCTGGGACCAGTGGCAGGATTAGGGCAGGCTGTTGTGATGGCCTGGGGTCACTGGAGTGGAACCTGGAGGCTAGAGGCTGGCTGCAGGTAGTCTAGGATGCTCATGGGCCTGGCAGCTAGATGCAGCACCCAGCACAGCATGATGATGTGTCTCTGGCAGCCTCATGGTGAGGCAGTGCCAGGGAGCACTGCTGGGGTCCAGGCAGGCTGCCATAGCTGGCCTGGGGCCTCTGCAGGGAGACACAGTGGCCAGAGGCTCACTGAAGCTGGCCCAGGGCCCCAGAATCCCTGCAGGCTTTTAAGAGCCAGTGGCTGGTGCAGGCAAAGACTTTCCCATCCCCAGGGCCCTGGGGATGAGCTGCAGGTGGCCTTCTGGTGACAGATCGGACTGGGAGCACATGTGTGTTACTGCAAGGTAACTTATCATGAGTAAATTTGCTACTTGTATTTACTGGTAGCAAATTTTCTCATGTTTAGAACAAATTACTGCACATTAAGCATTTGCACATGTAGACAGTGATGCTTACTCTGCAGTACTTTGAGTAAAGCATCTCTTGTAGACGTGCCCACTGTTAGTTGAACCAGCACAATTATTTTCTCTGTAAAATGCAGAGTTTTCTAGATCATATAAGGCTAGAAGGAAAGTAGTGAGATAAACAAATGTGACTTTGGACACAACCCAGGCCAAAGGATTTTACTCAGTAATTCCTGCAAAGAAAAATCATTGTCATTATTGTCATTGTCATTATCATCATCGTTGTTGTTGTTGTCATTATTGTTGTCATTATTGTCATTGTTACAGTTATTGTACTATATAAGTGAATATTTTCGACTCAATAGCTCAAAAATATGAGAATAAAAATAACTACAATACTCCAGCTGTTGCTGTTTTTTGTAACAATTGGTAAGTGTTTGCTTTAAAATGATGTTTACTGTACTACATTGAAGAACATTGAAATAACATTTCATATTATTTCTGTCAATCATTTTGAAACAAATTGACTGAAATTGATTTGACATGTATGCTGCAAATTTACTTGAAATCATTTCTTAATTAGGTGCAAGTGTATGGGATATTTCAGCTTTCAGATCAGATAATACACCTTTTCTTAAGAAACACGTGCTACAGAAATTTCACACAAAATTATTGCAACAGTCTCTCTCTATTATCAGTTTATTAAACAGATCCCCTTTGGTCCACAGTTGCTGCTTGCTTCACAGTTGAGATTACCTTCTGCTGTTAGTCACTTTATCTCTCTTTTTTGTTTATTTTCATACTGAAGCTAATTAAAGCCTGGTGTTTTGCAGAGTTTAGTAGCTTAGACTTTCACTCAGTCTTATAATAAGACTCAAGAGGCCATTTTTCTAAATAGGGAAAACCAGCAAATAGGAAAGTTGTAGGATTTCAGGCGTAGCTTCAGAAATCACTCTCTAGTGATTTCTATTTTTCAGTGATTCTCAGACAGAGTGCCATGACATCCTGGGGTGCCTTGAGATCCTTTTAAGGGTGCCATGCAACATTAACACTGTTAAGTGTACAAACATCTACACTTGATTCACAATAGAAGCATGAGCTAGAAACAGATGACTGGTTTAATAGGGGGCTGCTTAGCCCAAGATTTGATTCTCACCAAAACAGGCAGGACATCCATTTACACACAAGGTTTATATAGTGATTCACTTGAATTAGCTGAAATTGCTCTGAGGCTAATCCAGATACTTCACAGGTACTTAATGTGAGACAGTGGGTTTGTCTATCTGCAAGGTCTGGGATTTGCTGTAAAACAAACACTCAAATCCAAATCAGACTGTTCCCCACTTTTTAGCCCTGAAGGCTAGGAACATGCATTGCCTGGATAAGTCAGACTTGTGTTCAGCCTGGAACAGAAATATTCCAGGACTGGCATGCACATACATTGCTTTTAATACATTAGTATGTACATACATTGGGGTTTAATGAGAAACTGAATGTACTGAGACTTTTCTGTCATTGATTCAATTATGCCATCCCAAGATTACCATTCAGACGTACTTTGTGATGCTTTGGGATAATCTGTTAGTATTTCTTATCCCATTAACCTGTTTAGGTCCATCCAAAGACAACAGACATGGGCTTCTGAACAACTGCACTCTGTCAAGTGAGAATGTTGCTATGCCTATTCAGTGCTTGGCCTCTCTACTAATTCTGCCAATTGTGTTGGTACTTTTAAAGTGCAAACATTTTTAGGACTTTGACTGAGAACATGTCCCTAAATCACATAAGCCACTAAACAATCATCAGAATTCTCTATGTTCAACAGAACTGTCATCTACATACCCATCAATTTACATATTCTTTGTGGTCTTTTAAACTCTTTCCTGTGCAACATCTACCACAGCCCATTTTAATAGGACAGGGGTCCTCTGTCTGTACACTGGCTAACTGAGATTGTGAATATGGGAATAGGTTCCAGAACTATTTACCATTCTCTTTAAAAAACGAAGAATTTTTGTTTTTTAACTGTCTTCTGCAGAAAATATAATAGCAGATTATTTAAAACTCTTTTCCTTTAAAAAAGGGGAAAAGAGAAATTATTTGCATAGTATGTAGCAGCAAATGATATGCAAAGTGCTGTGGAGTCAGCTCCCCTGTTAATTTAGTAACAGGAAAAAGAAAATTTTACTCTTTAAAATCAAATCTTTCCTAATCATCATCAGGTGAGCCAGACAACCACTCCCTGCTGTTAAAAGAAATCTCTATCTTCATTTGACCTGCTAATCAAAATCTAGTTGATAGGATTCACCATCATATCAGTGATGTTACAGCAACACTTCCATAAAGGATTATTTTATTAGAAACACTGCCTGTAGTATAGTGCACAGACAGTAGTCATTCCAGGGAATATATTAGGACTATCATACATACATCTTTTTGTTCCAAGTACACCATTTCAAAGGTGATTTTGATATCCATGATTCAAGATGCTCCTTACGTGTCTGAGTTTTGATTTGCATACCCAAGGCCCTTGCTGTAGGAGTTAGCTCATGCTGAATTTACCCAGTTTCTTCCTTACTCATTGCAGAATTTATATTAATTTATCTAATTTATTTTGCCTCAATGTTTAGTATTCAAAACACTTAGGAGAGTCAACTCTTAAGAAAATGACCCAGACCTGTCTTTTTACAAGTTCAGTGAATGTTTGTGGTATTTACATTATTGGTTGTCCTAAGGAAGGGGACAAGGATAAGTCAAGAAGGAGACTCCTTTCCCAGTGGATGGTGCATCAGATAACACTATTGATTTAATGGGAACCCACAGGTCCCACTTGGAAGTTGTACTTAGGTCCTTGCTTAATTCTTTGAGTGCCTGGTTCTTTTTGATTCCCCATTAATTTTAATTCCCCAGGAGTTTTGTGAGATTAGAAGTTGTCAAAATAACTTCTTTTTTCCACCACATGAGGAAGGAATTTTCTTCATTGGAGTGACTAATTAATTGATTGGGTCTGACCCCTGCTTCATTAATAATCTGACCTGGAAACTTGAATATGTCCTCTGAGAATTCTATAGATAAGGATACCATAAATTTGGCAAAGAAGTCTTTGGGTTGGAACAGAAAATACACATAAACCAATATAAGTGATCAGAAACTGATTCAAATCTGTAACACAACAAAAGTTCAGTGCACATTAACCACTTCCAAAAGGGTCAAAATCAGTAAAAGATAAACTTGGATGAATGTAGTATCAGACTTACCTGATTTAGGTTAAATTGTTTTATTGAACTTCTGTCCCAGATCCCGTTCAGATTCAAGTTAACTCACAGTCCTCCAGCATCCCAAGATGCTTTGCACCTTCCCTGAACATTTCCACTCCCCACCCCTCCCAACAGGATAGGCAGACTAGACTTGACCCAAGCTGTCTGCTCCAGCTGAGCAAGAAGGTGTGCTCTAGACCCCCCTAGCTTCTGGCCTGGGCCACTGCAGGCATGTGACTGCATTTCCAGAATCAAAAGTGAATGTCTGTCCACATGCTTATTGGTTCAATCTATGTATCTTAAACTAACCTGCAAAGACTGAATTGATTTAGCCTCAGGCGTTTTGACTGTCTGTATTTAGTCTTTCAGGCCTTCCAGGAATTGTGATGTTTCCATCTGGAAATGTTCAGGAGCAGGTGATATGCCAATGTTTAGTCAATGGTAACAAAACTTCTCAAAAATGATATTGAACACTGTTAATAGAGAACAGTCTACTGGATATCCAATTTTGATGAGACTTTAATTACACTAAGCTGTCCAAAAGTTTGCTTAGCCACTAAGAGTATGTCACTTTCTCTGACATTTCATTGAGTTTTGAAGATCTAAAAATCTAAAAGACAAGGATATGCAAATCAACTAGGATTTCTTTAGGCAAAGTCAAGTACTGCTCCTTGTGCTCTGGGCTGCATTTTCTATTAGAAAGAATTCACCAGTCATGACAGGCTGATAAGTATGTAAAGTGCATGAGAGCTGAAGTATTGGGTTGCTTAGCTGCTGTCATGGAATACATGGTGATTGAAGTAGCTGAGTTTTCTGGGAAAGTGGCTGATACAAGACAATAATCTCACCACATATGCCGTGGTTGCTGATGTACTCCAACAAGAAGCTGAACAAGTTACTGGGTGGTCAAAGTACCACACAAATTTGGAAGAAAAAATTGAAATACATCCATGACTTGTCACACAGTGGGCACATCTACACATGCCTTCTAATGTGACCTAGGCTATTGTACTGTGTGTTAAAGTGTCACATAAAAAAATGAGACATTACACTAATGCACAGTAAAATAGTCTACTGCATATTAAGGGTCACTAAAAAAATGCAAATGTGCTATGGCACATTAGCGCAACCTGCTGAATTAATTTTGTACCTCCCATTGGAAGTACTAAATTTAATGTGCATTAGAAAAGGCGCATTAATGCATATGTAGTCATACCCAGTGAGTCTCAGGTTGACCTCTGATTTGATGTGTTCACAGCTGCTTTTTTGTAACATGAATTAAAGGAGTTGTGCTGTGAACTAAAAAGGAATGGTACTAATTCTCACACTACATATTAAATCCATTGCAATCCATATTAACATGAACTATTTGGGTTCTTTTGTATTCTGTCGGAGTTTCCCTAGTTCTTGGAGAAATGACAGAAATTTAATTTTCTACACCCATGAGGACTTGCCACTTCCTTATAATCAGGTCTAAGGCTCTGATTAGCTAAGTGGCAAAGGAGAGCAATGTATTGACCATCTGCAACAAAAGTTCCTTGTAATGTAATTTTCTAAGCTAATGTTAGAGTGGCTATTTTTATTTTCATTTCACATTTAATGGAAACTCTGCTGGGCCTTTCAAAACCCTTTATAGCTCTTGAAGTGTTATATTTTCATCTTCCTACAAAGGAATTCTGGAATCACTGTTAGAAAAGCACTTGTGACTATTACAAAGACCATTTAAGAGGCAAGCATTCTTGTAGGTGATACCTTTTATTGGAACAACTTCATGGTTGGGATAGACTTAGACAAACTTGTAAATTCAATGCAATCTTCAAATACTTGTCTGAGGGTATGTACAGACATTACACTTAGATTGACCTACCTAGGGTTAGGTTGATCTAAGTGTCAAACTCTACATACATTTGGGGAATTTAGATCAGGCAAAAAATGTCCTAATCTAACTTAGTTCACCTAAGGAGGGCACTATATAGATCAAGCTAGTTCATGCTTGATATAAATCAAATGTATATACATGTTTGATGTGTAGCCCCAGGCCTGGAAAAGGCCAGCCACTCATGTTAGCCTTGTGGCTGCACTTTTCCTACTCTCCCCCAACCTGATTGGTCTATTTTTAGCTCTCTGACCTCCACCCCCAGGTGGACAACCCCCTTGAGGACCCACCTATCCCTGTTTCCTCTCCCCTGCAATTCCAACCATTCTTCCCCCACCCTGACTAACTTATATCACATTTTTGGCATGGCTCCAGGCACCAGTGAATGTGCGCACAAGTGGGGACCTAATTTATGACCGCATGGCTTAAAGCCATACAAACATAGACTGGGTCTCATGAATGTGTATAGATGTGCCCTAAGGCTATCCCAACCAGGAAGTTGGTTCAATAAAACATATTCATCCACAAGAATCCTTGACTCTCACGTATCTTCTGCACCATTATAGCTACAATACCACTTTAACAGCTACAGAAAGTTTAAGGGAGAGGTGTAGGAGAATCAGATATTTAGAGGAGTTGGTATTGTTTAACTGTATGAAGTGAATCGAATTGTTTTGAACCACACAACTAACTTGATTGATTAAGGTTATTTTTTAAGGCTTATTTCCTTTGTATGGTTGCATATAATGACCAAGTAATTGTCATCCAGTTTGGTTTGTCTGCAGCAATTTTCTATAATTGCCTCAGATATTAAAGAACTTTTAATGAATACTCAGAAGTTAGTCTTCTATTTACATCACCTAATTATAAAAGTCTTCTAAATTAATCCTCCCTCCATCACTCATCACAATTATATCCACTGAAACTGATTTTTTTTTTACTATACAGGTGACAGAAAATATGGCAAAATACTTTCCATTTCTATAAAAATCTCATTTAATAAAAGTAAGTGTGTGTTCTAATTTTACATCTTAGATCTGCTTTGGAGATTGTCTCTTACCCAGTGATTGCCCAGCATGGCAGACTTTTAAAATGCACATTGCAGCTTTCATTTTTAATTGCTCACCAAAAGTGCTGGTGTTTCTTTAATGAAACAACACACAGAAAAGTACAAAGCTCTATTTGGCAAATTCTATGTCATCATAATTCAGATCTTTAGACATTTCTCAGTCCTGCTCATTAAGTTTATTATCACAAATGGAGTTTGTACAATCCCTGGTTTGAATGCTGTGTTGACTTGCACATAATAGAGCAAGAAATCTCTAATAGGGGTGTAATCCCACAGGAAGCATCTTTTACTTTCAAAGTAATGCAAACAATATTCTGTGTTACATTAAATTAGCATGAAACTGATAAAGGGTGAAGACTATCAGCTACATCCTTCTCCGTTTTGCTCTTCATGGGTAGTATTTGTAGCTGAAGCAGCAATTTCAGAGTGATTAAAAAAAAACACCCTTGATATAAAAATCCTTTAATGGAAAATCCTGTTAGTAATTGTCATGTGAGACCCAAAGGCCAGGAAAATAGAATTAGCCCAACAAAGAAAATTATACATTCCCCTTGAATAAAGAAAATTTTAAATGGCATAACATCTAATGTCAGCTCTTTATAAGTGGATGTTTGTTAAGACTTGAGTTATTTTGGGGGAGCAGATGTGTTTAGGGTATATAACTCAAGTTTTATATGACCTTATGTATACATATTATTTATTTTAGAATAAAAACAAAGAAACAGTAGGCAAGATAGTTTACGGATGGCATACAAATATAAACTGAAAATGTGTGCATATGACAAATTTGATAAAAAATATATTGAAGAAACTTAAGGCACTCTACTAAGTTATTAAAGAACAACATAGCTATCTCATAAACTAGTGAAACTTTTTATAATTAAATTATCTTTTCTATGAGATGTTTTTGAGCAATAAGGATACACAAAATGATTCTGTTCTAAGATCTCTGCACCAATCCACAGGCTACCCCTGGAACCTCAACATTCCCCACACTGTAGCATTATCTTTTCCAAGGTTTGCCTTGGGATAACTTCTTACACCCACAAGCCTCAGCTCCATTGCCCTTATATCAGAGCTCACAACTGCAGGTGGCTTCCCATCAGGTTTTGAAAGAAGAATATTAGGTCCCCCTTTCTATAGAATGAGTTAGTTTTGAATATCACTCACCCTGAGATTACCACAAGCAATCAACCTCCTGTATTTCAAAGATAATTCCCCAAATACCTCCAAGCCATTCCCCTCCCATCATCATTTTCTGAATTCCTCATAAACCTCAGAATCCTCTATAGCAAATAAAAGCCAGCAGGGGCAGCTGGAATTTCTTTATCTAAGGCCCCATTTCTCTTGTTTTTTCCATTGCAGGAAGATAACCCCTTGGATGCCCATCTCAACAGTAGCCTTTTCTTGCCTGTAATTGGGGTGGTGGTAATTGTCCTTGCCCTGCTAACACAATGTCAAGAGGCTTGTATCAGTTTAATACTACCCTCTTTTCCTTAAGTATGCATTTCGCATTTCCTTTAGGTAAATCATATCCAAATGATAAATCTATATTCAAACAGTGTAATCCATACAAGGATAAAAGTGCCATAATTGAACATAGAATAACATTGGCTTTTTAACAATACCACATATGTTAAAACAAACATAAGACAATCTGTATGATACTCCACGAGCCCTTTGAATTATAGTGGGTTCATGATAGATGAGTAGTCACATTATAAAAGCTTGACTCTAACCTTTCTGAATACAGTCCACTACACACTGAATTTGTGGCAGGAAGAGTACAACAGAAAATGAATTGTTACTGGGAATGTCTACACATGCATTTGATCTGGGATCATTTTACTCATGAGTAAACTGTTTGTGAGTAAATGCTCCTAGGCAGGTGTATACACACGCAGGGAAGCAAGAGCATATTTGCTGCTAATGGCAGCAAACTGTTCCTGCTTCCTGAGGCCCTGAAATGGGCCCCTGCTGCCACCAGGGGGAACTGTAGCTGTTTACTGGCTGTACCCTGCCTCCCAGGGGCTGCCTGCTGCCAGGGCCGGGACTACGTCCCCCTGCCCCAGCAGCAAGGAGCTCCTGGCCATAGCTCCCCAATCAAGGGCAGGGGACTTGGAGAGAGATGCAGAGGAAGGGCAGGTCCCAACCCCCTGCCCCAACCTTCTGGTGGGGTAGCTAGCAGCTATCTCACTGCTAGCTGCCCTACTGGCAGAGCAGAGGAGGTGGCTGGGACCTACCCACCCCTGCAGCTCTTTTCAAGCCTATGCCTCAGTCACCCAATAGGGACACAGGGCTGGGACCTGCCTCTGACCAAGACAGTTCCCAGCACCATATCTATGATTACAGGGTGGAGGCTAGGGATCCTGTTCCCTGCTCACCTCCAAAACTGCAGAACTGGGTGGGAAAAGGCTAGGAAGCTTGTTCCCTGCTCAGCTCTGTGAGCATGGAGCTGTGTGAGGAACAAATGGGGAACAAGCTCCCCAGTCTGTTCCTCACCCAGCCCTGTGCTTATGGAGCTGGGCAAGGAAAATGCTCCCTAGCCCCTGACAGAAGGGAGCTCCCAGGGCTGGCTCCATACTATGGGACTGGTGCTGGAGACCCTTATCTTGTGGAGCTGGCACTGCTCCCCAATTGCAATTTTGTAGAGGGGCCTTGGACCTCTCTCCTGCTGGGGCAGGGGGACATAGTCTTTGCCTGGGCTCTGGTGACAGAGCCTGCCCTGGCAGCAGGCAGCTGGTGGGGGAAGGGAGCAATCTCTCACCCCCTCTTGGATGGCTGACCAGAAGCAGATTTGCTCTTGGTCAGGTGCCTACATGAGCACCTACACTTGCTGAAGCCAGTGTTTCACATAGTTCTGGAGCCCAGAGGGTGAGTGCCACCATCATTCATATCTCTGTCTCCCCTGTCCCTGAATTCAGCACAGGGAAGGGAGTTTGGTGTGTGTGTGGGGGGTGGGGTGGGGAGAGTGAGGGGTAGGTGAATGGAGATAGCGCTCCCTCATCCCCAGCTCCCGAGCCATGCAAAAGAGCCATGGCTTTGGAAAGACCCCTGCCATCCAGCTGATGAGCTCAGATTGCTCCCCGCATAAATGGTGCACAGAGACCTCATTGTACATTTACCACACAGCCAAAGGCATTGTGGTCATACCTCCCTCACTTCTCGTGCACCCCTTCTTGTCTATGCCAGGTGGCTCCTACACTCCTTCTCATTTGGAGTCCTAGATTAAGCATGGTCAACAAGAAGCCATGGCTAAAATGCCTGTGAGAGTTCTTGGACCAAGTATTGTGTTTTCTTTCGCACATTGCCAAGCACATGAAAAATGACATGTTTTTAATTCCATCCCATCTGGTAACTAGAATCTAGGTACTTGACCAAACAAAAGTCAGAGAATTTCCAGGCATGTTAAACTTCTCTCTTAAAAAAATAAAGTTTAACTTTAAACAATCTAAATAGAATGAAAACTCTTTTGGGCTGAATTAGATCTGAAGCTTGAGATCCCTCCAGAATCATACACTTGCATTGCTACTCTTTCCAGTGAATGGTTTCCTACCCAAGCATATCATACAACAAAAAAATTACAAGCATCTTCCATCTCTAGTATCCTCCTTTCAGAAATTTATAAATTCATGCGACCACTTCCTAAAATAAAAAAAGGCTATAACAAAGAGCACATCATGTTGGAAAGTCTCTTGACAGTTACACACCAAAATAATGGACTGATTTAGAGTTACCTATGAGTAGCTAGAAACTATGGATTATTTCTCACCTGCACAGGTTTGACAATATAAAAATATATCATGTGCTTCTAAAACTAAATGAACAGCTTGGCAGAGGATGTATCTCATTTATCTGATATCAGCATTGTTTGGAACAAAATCAATTGAAGTGCGTCTTTCCTTCCACATAACTCATACGATTTAAAAGTCATGGCTTTCTTTTTTATTCATTTCACTCTCCTCTACTCATAGAGTCTGACAACCATCGAGTTATTTATCCTCTACGTATTACTTTGCAGTTGCTAGAGTCAGTCTTCTTTTAACAACAAAATAAAATCTTGTTTTGGTTAGGATTGGATATATGGCATGCACCTGACTGTGTGTAGAATAAACAAGTGGTGGTGTTTGATGGTGTCATTGCTCAAAATGAAATGAAATGGGGGCTTTCCTTAATCAGTCAGAATGAATAATGTTGATGTGCCACACAATGTCTAAAAATCAGTGCTGCCAGCATGGAACTACATGATTTTGTCCTCCACACCAGACAAGCAAAATGCTTCACCTCTCTTACACCTGACAACTTTATTTTCACACATTCAATTTAGCGAAGCTCAAAAGGAATTCTAAAAGCTTGCTTGTCTCATAAAATGTTAACTAGATCTCTCTCCTGGAAGACTGTTCCACTACAGTGTTGTACAATAATGGGAAGTAAAGTGGACAAGTAAACCACAGTGACTAGGATAAAGTCATACTCACTAGAGATTGCTTATAGGCACATATGGTACAAGACATTTTATTTTACGTGCAATTCAATTTGAATAAATGCTTGCTTTTGGAGAAAAGCAATAAACTATCTTGCTGCACATGGCTATTGCTCATTTATATCTGATTTTAGAGTAAAGTATTCTTAGGTTAAATATATTATTTTGCCCCAAATTCTAGTCTAGTTTATGTTCAAATAAAAGTTGCTTACTACACTAACAAAGAGATTTTCTGGTCAAAAGCTGAAGTCATCAGCTATAATCCACATAAAGTCTATAAAATATAGTAGAGAATAATGATAAGTTGACAGTTTATGTTAAAGGTACACTTATACATGTTTTAAAGGAGGTAAATATTTTTTTACCATATATTATAAGTATATAGCAGGTATAACTAGTCTGTGTAGTAAGTACCTTGGTAGAAGGTATTTAGATGGTTTAAAGTGATAGCCATTAACAACCTTTTGTGACTCTACAACAATCTTATGGTCATCTTTATAACATACTAATTGTTATGAACCCTTTCATAAACAATACATGTACTCTTCCTTTTCCCTTTTTTCTCTCTCTTAGCCTTCCTCCCTTTTATTCTTGATATAAGCTGTAAGCAATACTGGTAATAATCCATAGGCAGAGCTTTTCAACTATAGGGTTCAAAGATCTGTAAAGCAGCTAGAAGAACTCAGAAGTACTGGGCTGGTACATCAAGTGCCTGAGTAATGATTATTACAGAAAGGACTGTGTTGTAGAGTGGCTCCCATTAGCCTGTGTGATCCTAAACATTATTAACAGTGGCACTTATTGCTAATACAGCATGTTTATCACATTCTAAGACTTTACAAACCTTCCCTAAGTAGACTCATCTTTTTAAAGTGCTTCCCTTTAAACTACATGGACCATCAACTCCTTTCCTTCTTTCCAATTGAGATGATCTAAGTCATAATTATGTCCATAGCCCTGTAGACATATACAGATTTTTCTAGCTTTTAAGATCAAACAAGAAAATATATATCAAACCAAAAAACTGCTGATGAAGTTGCAGGGTAAAGGCACACACTTGATTAACTGAGTCTGCTGGAGCGTTCTAATCAGAACACTTTAACTGGAGCTTGTTGAATGAGTTTTAGTTAAAGTGTCCCCACTGCCATTTTGAAATGTGGGATGCTGAAGACATGAGATGCTGCAGGTGCTTTAATTTAATTTAATTTAATTTAATTTAATTTAAGAGCCCCCCACCCACCCCAAAGCACATGTATAGGTGTCCAGAGAGACCTTGGATCCAGTGCCCTCTTCATCCTGCGAGGGTTTTCATATTTCAGAAGAGAATACCCTAATCCAAAATGTATATGTTGGTCCAGGTCTGGACAGTCTGTGTATCTGCTGTTATAATTGAATCACTTCACAGCCAAAAAGAAAAAGCAATACGATTCATGGGGCCAGAAGGAGAGCACAAAAGGAGCATGACACTAGTCACACCACCCACTGAAGTGGGCCGTAACTTAAAAAAGCTCATGACTTGCTGAACAAATTAGTCTCTAAGGGTGCCTGTACATGAGAGTGGAGGCTGCTGCAACACACTATAATTACAGCGCATTGGAACAGACTCAATTAACCAAGTCTGCTGAAGTGTCGTAATTATCATGCTCCAGCCAGCCTCTGTATCTTGTGTATCAGCATCCCCATGCTTCAAAATGGTGGTGGGGGCACTTCAACTAAAGCTCATTGAATGAGCTTTAGTTTAAGCACCTCTGCCACCATTTTGAAGGGCAAGAACGCTGTTACACAAGAAGCTGTGATGCTTTAATTAGAGAAGCTTTCAGAGCTGCTCTAATTCAAGCACTGCCCCTCCACTCCCAGAGCATGTGTATAAGTTCCTGAAGGTATCACCCTGAGCTGCCTTCTAGTCTGGTTGCTGCACAGTCAGCTGGGAGTACCTTTTTATGACACAAAAGAAGCAAGGATGAGGCTGAAATAGGGAAAAAAGAAAAAAAAGTTTAAACCAAATTAAAACTGAAAAAGCCCTGCATTTTTTCATGGTTTTTCATGCATTTTAATTTTTTTTTTTAAAGTAAGGTGGCATTTTTCTATAGAAACATATTTTTGTTGAAAAAAAAAAGTAGTAGTCACCAGCAGAGAAAGGTTAGAAAGGCAAGGGGGAAGAGAGAAAGAGAATAGTAGTCATGGGACCTGAAAAGTGATACAGCTTGGGCTAATTATCTGAAGTAAACTACTGCAGCTCAAGATAGAGGCAAGTTGAGATGATGTCCTTGGTAGGAAACAGTTTGAAAAATTCAAGCAGAGGAGCCACTCACAGCAGAAGGAATAGCCTGAGTAAAGATTTTTCTCAGGTTTGTACTCTGATAATAGAACAGTCCCAAAATGGCGCATACTGCTACACTGAATAGCTGAGAAAACTGTCAGCCAGAGAACAGGAATCTGTTCAGAGAAAAATAATTTGAGAGTGATTGTATAAGTCAGATGCTCAGACCCTTCAAAGTATGGAAAGTATAAATGAGATGCTATACAATTGTATACTAGTAGTTATAGAGGATCCTTGCATATCTGACTACCAAAGACATTTAATTTGAAAATAAATCCTCTTTGAATTATAGTATTGGCTCACTCGTTTCTTGCACCATCTTCTAATGGCAGAAACGCAGAACAATATACAAGCTCAGTTTTGTGTGAGTTGTTCAAAGAAGTCATAATAAACTATGCAAAATTGGAAACGTAGTCATAAAATTTGGCAACGTTCAGGTGAAAATGGTCTGAGAAGTCTCTGATGTGTGCCACATAAACATACACATCTGCACATGAAGAACCTACATGTCCACACGTTAGGCAGGTACTGAACTAATGACTGTTTAGCTGCTTATATTTGCTAAACAGATGCATGAGCACAATTTGAATATGCACTAAATGGAAGATATTTTAAAAATTGTTTTATTGAGATACCATCCCTCAAAGACCAGTTCCCCTGGTAACAAACTTAGATTATTTGCTATTCAAGAAGAGTATACTATAGTAGCTATTTACAGAAAGCATTAGTGCGTATCTTTTTAAAAACAAACAAACTTGCCACTTCCCCTTTACACTAGTTTTATTATCATAAGTTATTTGTTTATGTATCTGATACTAAAAAGAACAACCCCGCAAAAAATCCTAAACCAAAAAAACCCTACAAACTCTCATCATTTCTCAGTGTCACATTTATTTAACATTTTATTTATGCAGGATCTCATAAAGACAGCTATGTATCACCAGAAAAATATAGTTTCTAACACACACTGAAAGTCAATGACACAGATAATGGAGAACCAGAATCTCTTTGTAGAATATGCACTGTCCTCACTGATAGACCCAGATGTTTGTAACAACAAGTAAATTGTAATATAAAAAAAAGAAAGAAAGAAAAAAAACTAGCTTGAAGGAAAGATCTGCTTAACAAGATTTATTAGGCAAGATCTTTAATATGCCATATGGCAGCTTGGCTATTCCAAGAAGTGCTGCTCTATGTATGACTAAATTGAAGCTGTGCAGACCACTATAGTAGAAAAATTGATGCCACTCAAGGGAAAAAAAAAGTGTTTTCAGGACATTTTTTTCACTAGTGTCACTTGTGATACATTTCCAGATAGTCCGTTATGCCCCAATATGTTTTCAAGCAAACCAGTGATCTCCATTTAGCCCACTGTTTAAAGGAATCTCTAGATATCTCTGTTGCAAAAAAATAAAGGGCATTTATAAAATTCTTCATGCTATCTAGTACAGCTTGCTTTTATCAGAATAGTTCATGCAGGAAATCCAAACAAAAGGATTTACAAAAGTTTTTAAGAGCCATTATTCAAGTAAATGGAAACGTGGCACAGTGCACATTGTTTAAAGTACTGGAGAGATCAGCAGATTTTTTTCTTCTACCTGAAAGTAACTGTACATGGTTGTCTCCTACCCATTAAAGCTTTGTGTCATCCAAGAATAAACACTTTTATTGGAATGATTTGTATCAGAGTCTTGTACTTCCTTTCATTAACTGACTGTAGCATTTTATGGTTGTTTTTAGAGGAGTTTAGGAATATAAACTGTAATACACATAGTAAATGAATAAAAAAAAATAAAATATAGACTCTCACACTGTGTACAAACTGCTGGAGCTTATTTTGTATTATTTAAATGGATTTTTTGTTATTTCATTTTCTCTAACTACCATGTTACTTGACAGCTTGCAGAGCAAACTATTTAAATGATGCCAACATATGACGATAAGAGTCTGATGCTGCAGCTGTGAAGGTAGCACAAGCAAGATCAGGGTCTAAATACCTTCCTTGGCAGCACAACAATATGTCAAAGTGTTGCAGTTTACGCATAAAATTAGCAAATCAAGGATATGTTTTCCATGCCATGCATATTTAGTCAGTGAAATTTATTGCCATCTAATATCACTCTGGGCAAGAATGTAGTAAGATTATGAAGGAGAATTGGCCACTTATATGGACAAGAGTATACACATATCCGACAGCAAGGTAGGAAGGACGTGCTTTAAGAACAGTTTAAGAAAATTCTCCTTAATGCATAACAGAGTGCCTAGGTTTTCATAATACCTAACCACCACTGAAGACTTCAAGTCTAGGTACAGGCACTCAAAAAGTCTGATAGTTTTCTGTAAGCAGCATAGTTTAATTCAGTAGTGAATTAACCCACTGCTCTTTTGGTGGTGGGAGATGGGCAAATCTTAGACCAGGTTCCCCTATTTTTAAACCAGTTTTCATAGATTTCATAAACATTAGGGCTGGAAGGGACCTCAGAAGATCATTGAGTCCAGCCCCCCGCCCCAAACTTGTATAGGCCAAACTTCTGTTCTGTTATGGGTATAGTTTAGTTTTGTGTGCTGTTACAGGTATAGATCAATTTCTGATCCCTTATACTGGTAAAAATGTAAAGCCTGTACCTGGCCCAGTAGATGTAAACTGATGTATGGCAGCTGAGGATCTAAAACCTACTTTCTTCCTAGTGAATTTTCCTGAACTTCAAGTTACAGACAAATACAGAAACTGTCATTCTAGGTTAGAAAAATATCTTGTTTCTCATGTCTCAGAGAAGAGGGCAACAAACTTTGCAGGAAGCAGATGTTGGATCACCTGCCTACATGTAACGTTAAAATAAAGCTGCCTAAAGTTTGACACAAACTTGTGTTTAGATAAAGTTAACTACAGTGGCACTTAATCACATTCTTAGGTGCTATCTTTATAATGAAAGCTTTCCTGAACCTGTTGCCTAATAACCCCTTATTTATGTCACCACACCCAGGTACGTATCTTAGCAGCAACGAAGTCCAAATATTTTGTTTAGAACTTCATTTAGAAATGTGACATCTTTGTCATTTAAACTCACAGTATTTGGAGAGCATTTCTTAAAGAAAATGCTTTAGGGTATCATTCAACTTAATGCAATGGACTACAGAGGCTGTTTGACTCAGTTTTACATTAGTGCTGTAAGACAAACAAAAAAATTGTCCAATACAGCTAAAACTTTTTCCTGTTAACTTTTATTTCAATTACACTTTTCTCATTGTAACAAGGGAATTCCATCAATAAAGATAATAACAATTGACAGAAAACATGGCCCACAAAAAATAAATATCTTGTTTATCCTTTGAGCATTATTAGAAGATATTTGCACAGCAATATTTGCAGAAAGGCTGTTGTGCTTTCAAGTTGACAAGCCATTAGCTCATCTTTCCCTGAAGCTAGTAAGCAACAACTCACTTGGAGATCTTACAGTTAGCCATTTAGAACATTTACAATTTATTGGTTCATTCCTTATCCAAAATAATAAAAAAATCTTTAGAATTCTATAGTTCAGAAAGTTTTAACTTTCACATATTTCAATGATAGATAATTAACTGCAAATAATAATAACAACAGAAATAGTTTATATTATGACACATTAGCATTTTTTTCACAGTGATTGATATTTTCTTAGCAATATTCTATTTAGGTTATGAGCTGACGAATGAAGAAAAATAACCAACAAATTAGTGGTAATATAGACTCACTGTTAGTTTTGCTATTGGCAAACAGCACTTCTAATACTGACAACAGGCTCATTAGCCTATGTATAGCACATCTGTGATATTGAATCTATCCTGAGGCAAAATTTACTTTGTAGTCTTGTCTTCACGGAGAAAATGTGAAGACAAAAGGTTTTTCTTCTTTTTATATTTTTTCTCTATTTGGGTAAAAAGACAGAGTGAAAGAAAAGCATGGTTTTTCAATAAAGGGCTTCGGATTATTTATCGTTTATGTTTGAATACAAGCTGAAATGAGAACAGAACTCATTATTGATTTAAAAATGGATGTATCATTTAATAGCTGATGTATTAGATATCAAGGCTGTATTTATAAACTTCATTAGAATAGCCTAAAAGATATCAAATGCCATTGACCTTCTCCTTCAGGTCCAGATGATGTCCATCAGCATAATTTTTTAATATCTCAGTGGCCTTTCAGGTATATATACTCCATAACTAATTGTATGAATCTGAAATAATGTCTTCTTCATTCAAACTTAGCTTTTAGCTATGCTAATTGTTAGAAGCAGGAATGAATTATGACATTTCCACACCCTAAGAGATTTTCACTCTTACCTTCTGTGGTCATCAAATATCAGAGCCAGAGCAAACAAGAAAACCTGTTATGACATCCTGTCTAGCTATAGAAATGGTTTTCAAAACCATTGCAAATATTTTATCAGAGTTTATATAATACTTATGTCACATCTATAGCTACATATAAACACATTATTTTTTTTGTAAGAGGGTTACTTTTGGCTGCCAAAAACCTAATGTCAAAAACCTCCCTAACCAATAGGGATAGTGCAAAAAACTTTGATATGTATTTAGCATCTATCCATCATCTTATATTATAGTAATCATCTTCCTAATTCAGACTGACATACTCAGAATTACATTTTATAATACTGTATTTTTCTCACATATAGCATACTCTGGGTGTTCCTACATGTACATTTACTGTGTAGTAATTTACTGTTCAGTAAGCTGTTTTTAGCCTGGCATCTACACATGCAGCCATTAATGCCTTAAGGTGCTATAATGCAGCTCACTGGGTAACTGTGTCAGCCTGCCCTGGTCAGCACCCTGGACAGCCCCAGCCCCAGCCCCAGCTCCAGTTCTAACCTCTTCCCTGTGATTCTGCCTCCCATCTGAGGAAAGTGGTCCAGAGCCCAGTGCATAGGGCAATGCACTGTCATTGGGTGTCATGGCATGTGCTGCTGTAGATGCTGAAGCCATGGTTCTGGCAGCAGGGAAAAGATCCCCCCACCCCCCGCGTCTCCCTACAGGGGAATGGGGCAGCACAGTGTGGGCAGAGGTGAAGCTGGATCGTCAGTCTGCAGCACCTGGCACTGCTTTTCTTGTCCCATGGAGTGAGCCACTCTGCTCAGCTCAACCCAGGCAAGGTTGGGGCTGCATCAACTCCCAGCTCCTGGCACTGGTTTCCGTGCAACACCTACCTCTGTCCCAACCATGCACTGGGCTTCCCTGCTGCCAGGACACTATATATTCTCTGATGCCTTTGCATACTATATTCTATTGCTGGGTAAAGATCTGCTTCAGTTTTGACTCAGATTAAGGCTGTTTCCTTGGTATTGAGTTAGAAAGATCTCCTGTGTGTATGGGCTATTCAAAGTGTACTCTGGTAGGTCTCTGTAAAGAGTTCTTCTGTCAGTCTGTTTCTTTTTAGGATTGTGAACTCTATAAAAAAATATGAAGTATTCTTTTTGATATTTGGTGAAAGACAGTGACAGCTTTTCTTATTTTTCTAATTACTTCCCCAATTGCCTTATTCATTGATTCAGTTACTAATTTTCCTTTTCAGCACAGTGATGGAAGTCAATATTCTGTTTTGCCTGGGTCTCAGTCTCCTACAATTTCAGTCACAGTTTTCTCCTGTCCAGCTTTTTCTCATTTGAGAGCATGACTGCACCTACTGGCCATAGCTTCCTGACTAAAGGAAACTGAGATTTCTGTGCCTTTGACAGCTAATAGCAAAATGCATAATTATGTCCTATGGAGTATAGTGTACGCTGTGTGTATTCTCTTTGGGGAAGAAGTCTCCTTCAGATGAAATCACTATTTCCTGTACGTAAAGGACATAACTTCTATAACCACTTTAGAGTGTAATATGAATAATTTTTACTTTAGGGATAGCGTAAAAACTTTGTATCTGTCTGAAGCTCTGTTTAGAATTTTAGATGTATTGGCTCATTCCCACTATACTATAATTATTTCTTCCAAAGCATTTTGCAGCAGTTAAAGGAATTCTTTCTCACATCCCAATGGGAAGTTTTATCAGATAATATTCTTGCAGAATGTTCCTTCTCCAGTAGGATAGATGTCCAGTATATTAATTACCCTTCTCAGTGGGCGCATTTGCACGAGATGCTATGGCGACATAGTGCTGGCGGGCACGAACCGTGATGAACCATGACACCAACCCTACTGCACAGCAGCAATATGCTACTGCACAGTAGGGTCAGAAATGACCCATGCAACACCAGGACTGGGCAGTAACAGTGGTTATTACACACATGGTAACAACTGCACAGTGGGGCTCACATGTAGATGCACCCACTATAATGTTGTAGAACTGATGATGAAAGAAAGTATTTTTTTTCAGATTCATTCTCTGGCTTCTTGTGATCTGGTTTGAGGACATCACTTTCCCTTCCAGAGGAGGAGATTCAGCTGGATGATACATTTTATGCATGTTTTCATTCTTTCTTGATTACTTCCTCTTCTTTGGATATGGAGATGCATCAAAATAATAGATTAAGGCACCAAAGATCATTTTTCCTCTTTCCTTTTTAGGATTATTACCTTGTAATTTAATATTTCCTTATTTCCAGAAAGGAAATTAATCTGAGAGGACTTTGCTGCAAGGATAGAGAGGTAATTAGACATTCACATCAAAAGTACCCTGTCTTTCTATAAACTAAATTACTATACAGAGACTGAAGGAATACTTAGCAATAACAAATTTCAGGAGATTTATTCAAAACAAATACAAAACTTTTCAATGGGAACAATACAAATTTTGTCTAGTGACCTGAAGTCCACGTGAAATATAACTGGCATCTCAGAGGTACATGTTAATTTGTGCCTTTGCATACAAACATGTAATCTATGAACTTCTCTAGAAACTGAAAACCAAAGACCATTCATTATTTATACACAAGAAAAGATCTAACCATTAAGTTCTGACCAAATAGAATTTGTACATGAATTAATGGAGCCAATACTTACTTCCTAATGCAGAAACAGGATGTAAGTCATTGGTATGGTATATTTAAAGCTGCTTCTACAAGTGATAGGCTATGGTATTCTGTGTAGCTTGTAGGCCTTTCTTTGAGGGAATTTTGCCAGTGGCTCTTTGCAGCTTCTAAACTCACTAGCAACTCATCTGCTACTCCCTCAGGCTACCTAAAATATCTTCATAGGCATATCACAGGACAAACTGTTGAAGTTTTCTGTTCTGCAATAAGTGAAGGCTATGGAATCCCTTTATGAAGACTTATGAGCTGTGTTTTCTTCACAGATCAAAATGGTGATAGTTGAACTGAAATATGAAATTTCTTCAACACTTAAAATTTCTACTTTTAGTTATTTGAATCTGATCAGTAAGAGAAGTAAGATTTTCAGCATATCCACCATGTCTCAAAAGCTATTACAATAATTACACTTGCTACTTGGGTTCAAAATCTTCAACTGCATTCACAAAGAGACTCAATGTTGGTAAGCTTTGATGTGAGTATGAGATAAAAGAGATGCAACCCAAAGGGAACAGAAATAAAGAAGGGGCAGAGCTGAGTCAGCAAGTAAGAGTTTTGTTTTTAACCTCACAATCTGAGAGACACCGAGTAAACATACATCATTCAGCAAAGATATAATTTGGTGAAAAGCCAGTGTCAAGGTTTGATGTAAAGCCATTCAATACAATGCACTATAGATCACAAATCTTCAAGAACATTTTATTTAAACCGGCTGGTAGTATTTGAGAAATGATTATTACTAACCTTCATGAAATTTAGATTTAATTTTGCCTTAGCATTTGAAAGCTTTATGGGTTTTTTTATATAAGTCAACTGAGTGCTTGTGAAATGTGTCAGACAGACAGCTTAGGAGTGTGAAGTCTTTTATCTAGCCTCAGAACAAACAACACCAGCAGCAATTCTGCAGGCTTCCTGACATTGTCCTATCAATATATTGTACTTCATCCTGGCTCTGGAGGAATCACTGCTAGGAGTTAGGTTGGTTTAGCCTCTGTTAAGTCAATTAACAGAGGCTCTGGTACCTCTTTACTTAGGGTTACCATACACCCTGGTTTTCTCAGACATGTCCTCTTTTCGGGTCCTACTATCTCCATCCAAGTGGTCTTTTAAAATATCAGCAAATGTCCAGGATTTTGCTCTGCCTTTGCTTTCCTGGAACTTCCCAGCTTGCCCTAGCAAGGAGCTGCTTGGGGCTGAGAGGCAGCAGAGGGGGGACAATTCTGATTTGAGGCAAGAGCATCATGTGCATCTGCATGTGGCCCCAGCAGCTGCAAGCAGATAAGTCTGGGGAGAAGGGCGGGGGTTGGAGGGCCAGGGCTAGGGACTCTTGGGGTTGTGTGCACATGTGTTTGTCTGTGTGTGCATGCATGTATGTGTACCTGCTGGTGCCAGGGCTACAGCAGGGTGGGGAGGCAGGAGAGGTGCCTGCCCTTCCAGCAGGGAAAGAGGGTGATGGGGTTCTTCAGGGGTGGCAGGGAGTCGCATGGGCAGCAGGGCTGGTGGGGGGAAGGGAGCTGTGGGTAGGAAGTGAGGGACACCAGCACGGCAGGGGCTGGGGGTCAAGAGTGAGGGGCACCAGCAGGGCTGGGGTGGGGCAGGAAGCTGTGGGTTGGGAGTGAGGGACACCAGCAGGGTTGGGGGCCAGGCAAGGGTTGCAAGTCAGGAGTGAGGGACACTGGCAGGGCTGGGTAGGGTAAGGGTCTATGGGTCAGTAGTGAGGAGAACCAGCAGGGCTGGGGGGTCACGGGCTGTGGGTCAGGAGTGAGAGTCACTGGCAGGCCTTGGGGGCTGTGGCTTGGGATTGAGGGGCACCAGGCAATGTGGAACCATGGGTTGAGAGCACGGGGCACAGACAGGGCCAGGGAGCTGCAGGTGAGGAGTAAGGGTTTTCAGTAGGGATGGGAGGTGGGGCTGCAGGTTGGGAGTGAGGGGCACCAGAATGGTCTTGGGGGCAGGGTACGGTGGGTCAGGAGAGAGGGGCAGCAGCAGGGCTGGTGGGGGCTGTGGCTTGGGAGTGAGAGTCATGGCACAGACGTATTACTGCACCCCCCAGCCGCTCCCCCCCACACACAGGTGTCCTCTTTTTTGAAAGTGGAAATATAGTAATCCTATGTCTGCTAAGATTGCCAACTAAAAGTATTAGGTGTGATGGGAGAAACCTGACTAAAACCATTTCATATCATTTCATATAGGTTTATTTCATATAGTCTTGCAAAAATCCATCAGATGGTAATGACTTGCATTCCCTACTAATCTGGCTTGAGCTGCATAGGCAGGTTAATGCTGAAGCACTCCATATCCCATTTATCAGTCCCCTGGGTTATCCAATTCCTTTGATATCATTAGATCTAATACATTGGTAACATGTGGTGTTACATGCTCTAAATTAATCCCTCTGGTGTTGTGACTCTCAAGATAGTGTAATTTGTTGGAGGTTCATATTGCCAGTGTTTCTTTCCTGACCTAATCACTGGAATTTTGGAGAGGCCTAGAGTTAAAACAGAAAGAAGGCAATGATAAATGCAAATTAATAGTATGTCCTTGGCTTCCATTGCATTCATAGAAGGGATAGGAGACACAGAGGGGGTATAACTACACTTAGCACCAGTTAGAATCATTTAAATTACCCTCCTCCCCCCCTCCCCCAATCTCAAACATAGTTTAATGGCCAAGGTTATATAAAATGAAGCTCCCCAGACCAGCCTGTTGCAGATTTCAGGGCTCTTAAATCTTTTGGAATGAGGTAAGGGTAATAAAAAATGTTGTGGCAATAACTGTAGGAGGACCAAATATTATAAACAATTGTACAAAAGATCACAAAAATTATACTTGTGAACATTATCAGTGATGGAAACTTTGTCCAAAAATCTTAGGAAGTCACAAACAGGTAGCAGAAAAAATCAACCACTTAACATAATTCCATGTGTCCACTACCTCTAAGACCCCTTAGTCTTCTATCACATGTACTTTTTCTCCTTGTTTTTTAGATGGTACTTAATGTCTCCAGTTAGGATGCAAGCCATATTGACTTAGGTCATGTACATACACACCTATGAAGAAGAAGATTTGTTCTAAAGGATATGTAATAGGGCTGTGTGAAATGTTGCCGGCAGTTTCATTTTGACTCGTTTCAAGCTCGAAACAGTGACATCGAAATGAAACAGACAGCTTTGAAATAGCCTCAAAATGAAATGAGGCAAGTGAAAACATTTTGAAACGTTCAAAACATTTTGTGTTTTGAAGCTCAAGCTGGGCTTGCCTGCAGGGAAACAGGAACTAAAGTAAGGAGGGGGAAGAGGGGAGAAGGGTGGGGGAGGACTGCTCTCATTATTGACTGTGTAGCTGGCCAGGGACTATGATCCTTCCCTGAGGTCTCTTCCAATCTCAGTGCTCTGGGGGAGGGATGGAAAAACTGCATAAAAGGCATCATTGTTTGAACTATCCTGCTTTCTGCCTTGGTGTCAGCTACTGAGCTATGTGTTCCAGTTTTGCCTGTCAGCAGCTAGAGGTGCAGGGCCCCAGAACACAGACTTCCCCTGCACCGATCTCCTTGACAGCTGGCAGGCTTCATGACCACAGCAGGGCCTAGAAGGCCTGCAGTTTTCACCCCCCTGTGCCCCAAGACATACACACTCAGTTACACAACCACCCATGTCACGAGTTTTGCCTGTCAGCAGCCAGAGGTGCAGGCCTCAGAACCCAGAAGCCCCTGAACCTATCTCCTTGACAACTGGCAGGCTTCATGGCCTCATCAGGGGCTAGCATGTCTGGAGCTTTCACCCTGCTGCACTTTAACACACACAGTGTCACCCCAAACCCTTGCACTTATCTCCTTGAAACTTGGCAGCCTTTGTGGCCTCAGCAGGGGCTAACATTTCTGCAACCTTCATCCAAATCAGGGCAGAAATGACAAAGTTATAGCCTGTTTCAAGCTTCCCTACTGTAGCCTATGACCAAAACATCAAAACAGCATCGAAACAGCATCGAAACAGTGAAACTGTTTCGACAAAACAGAACAGTAGTTTCAAATCAAAACAAAATTCAAAATGAAATGTTGTTCCATTGAAACATCGAAACGCGAGTCGAAACAGAAAGGTGCCATTTTGCACAGCCCTAATTTATAATCTAATTTGAAACAAAGCGATGAAAATTAATGTAATTAAAAACAGGTAGGGACTGGAATGAAGGACCAGGCAAACAGTAGAAACAGAAGGCAGTTATATAGTTTACCTCTGTATATACTAGTACATGTTTGGTGACTATAGATATTATGTTTTTCCAGGTTTAGTCTGGACTATAGCTGTCACTATATACATGTGGATGTCTGTAGTCTAAATTAAAATTAGCTCCAGTCTAAATTAACTAATTCTCATTGAATGAGGATTGAAATTATGCAGATTAGGGCAGCCCAAATTAGACAAACTAAACTGAATTATTTAACATATACATACGGTGTTGCTTTTAGGAAAAACAGTTCTTAGGAACTCAGATAATCAGATAAGCATTGCAAATATTAATCCCCTCAAGGGAAACTCAGTTGTTTTTTGCAACACAACAGACACAAAGTACATCAGGCACAAATCAACAACTTTATGAGGCCAAATGTACTAATAACACCTCACCCTGACTAAGTATCAGGTTAACTACACAGCACTTTAGATAACTGCGATAATGTAGCAGTGCTTACACAGGTTTATTATCTCTTCCTAATGACTTCCAACAGCATAAGCTCACACACAGGCTGCAAATAAGGTCTCTTAAGGGGCTGTCAATGATTGTCTATTGACCTAATTGTCTAATTCAAATTGAAATTTGATTCAAACTGTGATGCGAATCAGTTAATACAGTTTAGAAAGTTCTGAGCATGCCTACAAATGGCCAATATGTCTACCTTCTAAGCAGACAAATGGAGACAGCTAAAGTGAGATTTAGTTTAGGCATGATGTAATATAATTTTAGATACAAGCTACCATGGTTCAGTATGGTTAGATGTGACTAAGAAATCAGGGAAAATAGGAATAATGGGTATAAATAATTGCTGAAACATTTATTTTCTTCGGAGTCAGAATTGCATCGCTGCTTTCAAGAGAGATAATAGTCTAAGGTTACCATATTTCCAGTATGAAAAAAGAGGACACCTGTGAGGCAGAGGGGGGAGGGGAAGGAGGAGAACTGGAGGGGCATACCATTTTTGGGAGGGGGTCAGTGATATGCCCGTGCTCTACCTCTGCCCCTCACTCCTAAGCCCCTGCCCCCCAGCCCTAACAACCACCCCTCACTCCTGACCCACAGCCCCTTACCCCCCAGCCCTGCTGGTACCCCTCACTCCAGGGCCTCAGTACCCTGCACCCCCATCTCTGCTGCACAAGCAGCTCCCATGTTACACACACACACACACACACACACACACACACTGCTTCTCTACCTAGCTGGGGCCTGTTCTGGAAGCATGTGACCCCCAACAGCCAATCAACCTGCCTGATGCTCCCAGCCCCAAGCAGACATCCTGGGAAAGCAGAGGAAGAGTGAAAACCTGCACATTTGCTCTCATTTTTAGAAACCCACCCGGACATGAAGGTAGGGGCCAAAAAAGAGGACATGTCCGGGAAAACCCAGACATATCGTAAACCTGGATAATACTGTTCCAGTGCACAATACATCAGTATGAGGACATAAGTGCTGTGTCTCACTGAACATTAGTGCCTAAACATTTCTCCAAGACAACCATGAAGTGTGCATATTTCTCCATGAAGTGAGTGCTCACTATTCATCAAGATTCAATAAGAAAATAATGCACTAATCATGATAATGGGCTTGTGGCACTTATATTTTACCTGAATACAGAATTCTTTCCATATATGAAATGTGAGAATGACTCTCCTGCCTTTTTTTTTTTTTTAAAGACTTTGATCTCCACATAATCAGCTGTTTTTATTTTGCTAATTTTTGTCTACTACCCTGGAAATTTCTCTTACCCCTTCCCATTACTGTTCTTTATTGTGCTGTTCCTGGCTCTTTCTGATCAGACCTGACAAAGAATGTCTTGCATTTAAGCTTGTCTAACTGTATCCCAACTGCATAGTTGGTCCAATAAAAGATATTACCCTAAGACATCCTTGCCTCTTGCATAATTTATAGACCATTACAGCTACATCATCACAATTGCAATACTATATAACATTTTATATGAGTTGAGACTATGTTGATAACACCTGTTTTAATTATGGATTAGTTCTGATTCAAAATTCTGTTATTATCTAAAGGGGATGAAATAAATCCAACATGCAAAAAATTAGACAGTTTTTCTGACATTTAGTTGGCATATGAACTCATGCCTGTTCATGCACATTTAAATAACTTAGAACACATTTTCCATTTTTAAATGATGTAAATGACATCCTTAAATACTTTTGTAGTGACAGTATTGCTGTGATGGTCCAAGAAATATGCAAAAGGCAAGAATTCATATGACTGATATCTTTTATTGGGCCAACTGCATAGTTGGGATAGACATAGACAAACTTTCAGGTATTTCAGTACTTTTCCTCAGGTCTCTGGAAAAGAAGCAGAAAGAGAAGAACTAAGTAGCAGATGGAACAAAAGCTTGTGATTAGCAAGTCTTTTCCCTACCTTTCTTATATTCATGAATTTAAGAAAATAAATAAATAATAGAGGTGAACTATGAGGGATTTGCTATGTTTTCCATACTCTAAGAACTTCTGCTCTCTTTTCCCCATCAATAGGGTTTCTTATTCCCTTATTCTCTTTGTAACATCTGCAAGAAGCTTAGGCTTGGTTCATAATGCCAAGAACAGCTGGGATTTGTTGTGTATTATTACACATGTATATGTGGGGTCCATTCCTGTTTGAAGGAGCTACCCTCTTGGAAAAAAAAAGCTCAAAAAGTATGTGCTGTGATTGATGAATTGTGATTTGTATACATTACAGATGGTCTATATGACAGCTATCAGCAGCAGAGGGTGTCAAAGCAGTTATCAGAAAACAAAGACACTAGAGGAATAAAGATGCAGAAAGAGGCAAAAAGGGTTAATATTTTTGTGTCATGGGAGAAAGTTATTTTAGTATTTGTGTTATCTATAACCAAAATGAAGCTGACCTTTTGTTGATTTATAAGAAATCATTAGTAGGCGCATCTACACATACATTTGATCCAAGATCAGTTTACTTGCAAGTAAACTATTTATGAGTAAACATCTCTGTTCAGGCATCTACATGTGCAGGAACTTGGCAGAAGATTTGCTGCTCTTAGCACCAAAATGCTGCCACTTCCTGCAGCCCTACAATAGGTTCTTGCTGCCACTGGTTCAAGGCTCCAGCCCCAGTGACCAGCAGCTGGCAGCCATCTTGAGAAGTCAGCTCTGCTCTCTGCTCCCTGGCCAGCCACTTCCCTGGCCAGGAGGAGCATGAACAGCACAAGGGCAGCATGCAGCAGCTCTTTCCTCACTGCCTCTGCCTCGCCACACCATGGCTGCTTCAGCACCTGCCCCTGGCAGCAATGACCAGTGCCCTGGGCTCCTGCTCGCCACCACACTGGCCCTGCTGTCCCACCAAGCCAACTGCCAGCTGGCCTAAGGCTGTCTGGGTCCTCCCAGCTCTCCCACACTGAGCGACTGTCTGTCCAGCCACAGTGCACCATCCCAGGGCTATTGCTGTCATGCACATGCCCCCTAGACCTCATTCAGCTGGCTGGATCCTGGCAGGGACACTGATGATGGGCTGCTGGACACCACCACTGGGGCTGCCAATGCCCTACTGGCCTTCCCTCTGGGCCCACTGGGCCAGCCAGGACTGGTGGCTGAATGTCAATCCAGCAGATCTGGAATAACAAGTAGTGGCTGGAGGCATTCAATTTGACCCAGGCCACCTTCTGGGACCTCCTGGTACAGCTCTGGCCATACCTAGAGTGGCAGGACATCAACATGCAACTTCCCCTCCCCTCAGACACCTGGTTGGCTCTCACCTTGCTCAAGCTGGCTAGGCCCACCAGCCTCTGCTACATGGGCCATCTCTTTGGGGTGGGTAAGACCACCACTGGGGAGGCTGTCCTGTAGGTGTGCAGTGTCCTCCAGGACATTCTGGGGCACACCGTGCTCTGTTTGCAATCCCCCTGGGAGTGCTGGTGGGGTTCCATCCCCTGGGCTTCCCCCAGTGCATCAAATCCCTGGATGGGTCCAGCATCCCCATAACCTGCCCACCCCATGGTGACACATACTTCAGCTAGAGGGCTTCCACTCTGTCATGCTCTAGGCTGTCACTGACCACCACAGCACTTTCATGAATGTGAGTGTGGGTTGGGTGGGCAGTGCCCACAATGCCCATGTGTTTTGCATCTCCACCCTGCCAGCCCTTGTGCAGAACAGCTGTGTGCCATGCAGCTGTGTGCCATGGTGGTCTCAGCCCTCCTCATTAGGGAACTCCACCTACCCACTCCTGCCCTGGCTCATGCAGCCTTATACCGGCCAGCTGGACCACCACCAGGCCTGGTGCCTGGGCCAAACCCATACCCTGGTGGATTGTGTCTTATGGCCTCCTCAAGCAATGTTGGTTATCCCTCACTGCATGCCTCAAGTTCTCTGAGGACAACCTCCATTGGGTCATCGTTACAGCCTGTGTGCTGCATAGCATCTGTGAGGCCTGAGGGGAACTCTTCCATGAGACTTGTGTGGAGGAGACACAGCGGGCAAAGGACACATAGTGGGAATACCAGCTGTGGTGGCAGTGACAGAGACAGTAGTGGGCACCCCCTGTAGAGGCCCCAGGAGAGCACACCTGCCATCAAGGGCCAGAGCACTTGGTATGAAAGGCATTGAGTGACCACCTCCTCCTGCACTCCCTGATGTAGCCCACCTGTACAGCCACCCATGAAATGCCTCCCTACTCACCCCCAGCACCATGATCACTGCAGACATGTATCAGAAGAACAACAGTGTTTATTCCCCTTGCATCAAACATATCTCTCCTCCCGCTTCAACAAACAGACCTTCCATCCCCCCCCAACAACAGAGCCCCTTCACCATTCACCCCACCCATCAACAAATAAAGCAACCTCTTCCCTGTGCAAACTATTTACAATTTGGTTTGTGTTCCATCCCAGGGTGGGGGCCCAGCAGGTGGGGACACTTAGGGTCGGAGCCCAGGGCTGGACATCAAGCACCCTGGTCTCTGGCATTTCCCTCATGGGTGTACATGCAACAGTGAGTCTAGTGGGTGGGGGGCTCTCCCAGGGGCACTGGCAGCTAGTGGCTTCCTGATACAGGCAATTCCCCCTCTGGCAGCTGGTATCCAGGGCCAGCAGGGCCAGTGTGCACTTCTGACCATGCTGCAGGCAGCTCTGGCTCTGCACCCACGTGGAGCTGGAACAAGTGGTAGGTCTGGGCTCAGGCAGAGGGGCTGGGTGGTGAGGAATCTAGGGTGAGGACTAGGCCAGTGGCTCCTGGCTGGTGGAGGTGGCACTGGACCTCCACCCAGGCCCAGGGGGCCTGCTGCTGGGTGGTGGGTGGCTTCCATGGGGCAGGTGGGGCTAGGGTCAGTGGCCAGGCAGTGGGCAGCATGAAGGCATGTCATGGTCCCTGTGCAAGGAGTTTTTTGCATGGACCAAAGGTACCCTGACCTCTGCTCATTGCCCAGGTACACCTGAACAACTGGCACGGCACCCTGAGTTTTGACAGTGCTGGGGGCAAGCCTGATCTGTTCCACAACCTCTGACACTACTTGGAAGGCTGTGCTACATGCCCCTGCCCCCCATAGCTGTGGAGGAATTTACAACCAGCATCAACACATTTCTTGGCATGTGAGAGGCCCCTACCTGCCTAACTGGTGGGGCATAGACTGATCATTAATGTTTGGCACCGTCACCCACCTCCCTGCATGTTATGGAGGTGAATCTAGGGGCCATGGGAGCGTGGGCAGGGTGAGCTGGGCTGGGAGGGGTGGTAAGGCCTAGTGCCTGGGGTAAAGGCAGAAGTAAGGGCAGAGGCCATGGTGGGGAGGGCCCTTCCACAGTCCAAGGCTTACCATGTGGCTGGGGCTGGCATGGCCAGCAGCTCCACTCAGTCCCAGCTGATGGTGATGGCATGAGGCTCCTTGGTATTCTTGGATGGCAAGGTGCAGTGTGCAGGCACCCATTCAGCCCCCCAGCCTACACCTCCAGGGATGAGCTGCTTCTGCTGGCACTGATGATGACATGGTTGGCTGTGCCTCATGGCCTGGACTGAGGCTGCAGAACCCAGGATCCCTGAACTGCTGGTGGAGGCTACAGGTGTGGAGCTCAGTCACACTGAGGGGCCCTCCCCTAGTTACACATCACCACAGGTGGCAGGTCAGGGTTCGGGCTCAGACAAGTGCCCATGCTGCTGTACACAGCATGGCTGTGGCCTTGATCCAAGGGTGTGAGGATCTCTGTTAGTTGCCACATAAAGAGAAAGGATTTGTGCTCACTCCCTTACTGATGGTTGTGGTCAGTGATGTTGACCCACTGTGCTCGCAAGGCCTTGACATTTGTGTAGCACTGCCATGGTGCTCAGTCATGCTTGTACTCCTGCATCTGGTCTGACAGTCCCTCATACACATGGGTGTTAGAGTGGCTGCCCCACATGAACAGGTACTGTACCTCTGCCTCACTCCACAGCACCACAGCTAGTCTCCTCCGTGGACCACCTCAGGCCCTGGGAGGTGGGCACAGGTATGGGCCATTGGTCACAAACAAGCCATTGACGTTCCTGTGCCAGCTATCTGGGCATCACCACAGCTATCCTTGGTGCTGCCTGGCTTGGGCAGCTGCCTGAAACACCCAGAACAGGGACACTAAATTGGACTGGCAACTGTGCAGGAAGTCAATGTCCCACAGCACCTGCAGGCTCCAACCAGGCTGCTGGGGTGAGCTGCAGGCATCTGGAGCTGGCCCTGGCAGCCAGAAGCTGGCTGCAGCTGGGCCTGGATGCTGGCAGGCCTGGTAGGAACCTACAGCACCCTGCAGGCCTGGAAAGTGCAGGTCTGGCAGGCACATGACACTGTGGTGCCAGGCAGCAGTGCCAGGGTGCAGCAGGCTGGTGTGGCTGGCCTGTGGCCTGAACAAGGGGACACAGGGACTTGTAGTGGCCTCAGGTTGCCTGCGCATGTGCCCCTGGGCTCAACATGACTGCAGGTTTCTAAAGGCCTGAGGTTGGGGCTGCCATAGAGGTAGCCCAGCCCTGGGGTAGGAGAAGCTCCCAGCCCCAGAGCCCTGGAGCTAGCCTCAGGCTGGAGCAAATCTGTTTCCGGGCAGCATCTATATGTGTGTTGTTACTGCACAATAACTACTTGCAAACAATTTGCTACTTGCATTTGCAGGTAGCAAATTTACTCACAAGTGGCATTACAGTGCAGTAAACATGCACACATTTAGACTCATGTACTTACTTCACAGTAAACTCCACTACTGCAAAGTCAAGCGTCTTGTGTAAACGCACCCAGTAAGTCTCAAAGGTGCAATTCTGATTTAAGATAGTATTTATAATCTAAAACCAAGGAAAACCAAATAGAGAGGAATCACTCTAAGAAAAGAACATTTTCTTCCTGATATTCCAACTACTAATCCATTTAATCATTTCTTTGTAATAAATTACATGCAGTCATTAATGCAATATGATTTTTCATAAAAGGAGAAAAAAAAAAGAATTGAGGATAACAAGCCTCAAGGAAGGAGTACTCTATAGCATAATCAATCAATAACCAATTAGTAGATTCTGGGTTTTTTTTAATGCTCTTTTGCTTTTGCATCAACTTCCTGTGAACTCTACTCAGCTATACTTGTTTTGCAGACTCAGAATGTGCATAGAGCTCACAAAAGGATATTGAACAAGTTCTATATATTGTTCATCTGTGAAACCGATATCAGTCAGGCCATCAGCGTTTGTTTTACCTTCTTTCACAAGATTTCCAAGGAAAAATAAATCTAAGGGATATTACCACTGGAAGAATAATAATTTGCATCACCCTACATTGCATTTCTATGACATTTTCCAAATGAAGATCTCAAAGCCCTTCAGGAACATTAGTGACTTAAACCCCTCAAACTACCTAACCAAATATCACTGTATCCCCAGGCTGGATTCACCATTTCCTTGTTCGTTGAGTTCAAAAGTATTCATAATTTTGTTCAGGCAGTGGTAGATGAGTTTAAGCCAGTCCTGAATTAGATAGACTTAGATATGACAATATATTCCCTTAACTCATGTAAAATAAGAATAGAGTGCAATTTTTGATCAACCACGATGCTGAGCCATGTTTCATAGTATAACCTCCTATAGGCACTTAAATACTTTTAAAGATCCTAGGCCTTGGGCATTTTAAAATATCCCATTTTAAAAATATAGCACTTATGTGCCTTCATATATACCAGATCATTTATTAAGAACTGGAAAACTTTAATATGCCAAAACCACAGCTGAAGAGACTGTATGATTTCTCTCATCCCTGGCTGTTTTGGGTCTAACTGTAGACCTGTTGGAGGGAGGATGATTTGGCAAACAAGTAAAATAGGAACACATTTGAAAAGATTTGGATTAAATAGATAAAAATTTTAACTAGAGACCTATTTGATTAATTATTTAGTCTCTTTCCCACTGCAGCCTTTCCATTCACCTTTGAAATGCACCAAGTGTGTTGAAATGCTGAAATTTTCAAAGCCTGTTACATACACATTTTTTAAAGGAGAAATGATCAAATTGTCTATCTTTTATTCAAAGTATTGAGACCAAGATTTAACAGTAAACATGTTAACATTTTATTTTTTGTATGACATACATGGGATGTTGTGAAATAGATAAATACAATATATGATTCCCTATTCTATTGTGATTCCTTCCCATAGAAAGAATCTTGATTTATTAGAATGTATTAGTCAAAATAACTCAACCACAGCTGAAATAGCTCAGATAGGAGAGCATTAGACTGAAAATCTAAAGGTCCCTGGTTCAACCCTGGGTTTTGGCACAATGTTTTGTCAAAGAGCAATACACATCCTCTGCCAGCAAAATGGGGTCAGAGGAGGAGCAATCTGAAGTGATCTGGGTCAAGATACAAGGGGGTCGGGGGGGGGGAAGGATTTAGCAGTGGGGGTCTACTACAGACCCCCCAACCAAGGGGAGGAGCTGGACTGGGAATTTTTGGGCCGTCTTGCAGAGGCACTTAAGGCAAGGGATGTAGTTGTCATGAGTGATCTAAATTACCCGGACATCTGCTGGAAGGAGCAGTCAGCCAGGTTAGACCATTCCAGGAGGTTCCTGGATGAGATACAGGACCTCCACTTAACCCAGGAGGTACACAGTCCCACCAGAGGGAATTCCCTGTTGGACCTGGTCCTGGCCACAGGCGATGATCTGGTAAGGGGGCTCCAGGTCCTTGACCACCTGGGTGATAGCAATCATCGCTTGCTGGAATTCATCATCCAGTGCAGGGTGACAAGGGCCTGCAGCAAGGCAGTAGCCCTAGAGTTTAAGAGGGCCAACTTCAACAAGTTGAGGGGATTGGTGGGAGAGGTGCTGGGGTTCTTG
The DNA here is from genome assembly GCF_030867095.1 of Alligator mississippiensis. Taxonomy (NCBI): domain Eukaryota; kingdom Metazoa; phylum Chordata; order Crocodylia; family Alligatoridae; genus Alligator; species Alligator mississippiensis. Next base: position 370,183,635 of record NC_081824.1, read on the forward strand.
AGGGCAGGGGAACTCAGTGCCCAAGATGAGTGGTCGTTCCTTAAGGAGACGATACTCAGGGCCCAAGGGGTGACGATCCTGATAAGAAGCAAGGGGGGCAAGAATGCCCAAAAGCCCCCCCTGGCTCACCAAGGACGTCCGGGAAAGCCTGGTTGCCAAAAAGGCAGCGTACACCTGGTGGAAGGTGGGGGCTATCTCCAAAGAGAAGTATACCTCTACTGCTCGGGCCTGTAGCGGGGCTGTTAGGAAAGCTAAGGCAGACATAAAGCTAGGTCTAGCATCAAAAATCAAAGATAATAAAAAGTCCTTTTTCAAATATATAGGAAGGATGAAGAAGGCACCGGAAAACATGGGACCCCTGCAAGATACACTGGGCAATCTGGTGGTTGCGTCAGAGGAGAAGGCAGTCCTCTTTAACAAAATCTTCACCTCCATTTTCTTGTGCAGGGACCGGGACTCCCTCACTGTGATTCAAGATGGACTTGAGGGGAACGCCTCCAGACCTAAGGTTAAGGAGGACCAGGTTAGAGTGCTTCTGGTGGGGCTGGATGTGTTCAGATCAGCAGGTCCAGATGCTCTCCACCCCAGGGTGTTGAGGAAGTTAGCAGGGGTTATCGCAGGGCCCGTGGCATGGCTTTATAAGTGCTCGTGGTGCTTGGGCCAGGTGCCAGATGATTGGAAGATAGCCAATGTGGTCCCCATCTTTAAAAAAGGGAGGAGGGAGGACCCGGGCAACTATAGGCCCATCAGTCTTACCTCAATCCTGGGGAAACTCTTTGAGAAGATCATCAAGGAGCATATCTGTGATGGGCCGGCATCGGGGATGATGCTCAAGGGCAACCAGCATGGTTTCATTAGGGGCAGGTCATGTCAGACCAACCTGATTGCCTTTTACAATCAGGTCACAAAAGCATTGGATGCAGGTGTCGCCGTGGATGTAGTCTTTCTGGACTTCAGCAAGGCCTTTGACACTGTCGACCACCCCATCCTCATTAAAAAAATAGGCGACTGTGGCATTGGTGCCTACACAGTCAGATGGATTGCAAATTGCCTGAAGGGTCATACTCAGAGGGTGGTGGTGGACGGGTCATATTCGATCTGGGGGGAAGTGGGCAGCGGAGTCCCCCAGGACTCGGTCCTTGGGCCCGCACTTTTCAATTTCTTTATCAGTGTTTTGGACGACGGGGTGAAAAGCAACCTGTTTAAATTTGCTGATGATACTAAAATTTGGGGAGAGGTGGGCATGCTAGTAGGGAGGGAAAGACTGCAGCAAGACCTGGATAGGTTGCAGGGGTAGGCTAACAAAAACAGGATGCGTTTCAATACTGACAAGTTCAGGGTGCTGCATTTGGGCAGTAGTAACCGGCAGCACACTTATAAGATGGGAAACTCCCTTCTTGAGAGCATGGAGGCAGAAAGGGATCTTGGAGTCATTATTGACTCCAAGATGAACATAGGCTGACAATGTGAGGTCAGGGTTGGCAGGGTCAACCGGACCTTATCGTGCATCCACAGGTGCATCTCAAGTAGGGCCAAGGAGGTGATCCTCCCCCTCTACGCAACACTGGTCAGGCCACAGCTGGAGTACTGTGTCCAGTTCTGGGCACCCCACTTCAAGAGGGATGTGGACAACATTGAGAGGGTCCAGAGGAGGGCTACCCACATGATCTGGGGAAAGCAGGGCAGACCCTTCAATGAGAGGCTACGGGACCTGAACCTGTTCAGCCTTCAGAAGAGAAGGCTGAGGGGGGACCTGGTGACCGTCTATAAACTCACTGGGGGGACCAGAAGGGTTTGGGGGAGACCTTGTTTTCCCTAGCGCCCCCCGGGATAACAAGGAATAACGGCCACAAGTTGTTGGAGAGTAGGTTTAGATTAGACATCCGTAGGAACTACTTCACAGTTAGGGCGGCTAGGATCTAGAAGCAACTTCCAAGGGAAGTGGTGCTGGCTCCTACCCTGGGGGTCTTTAAGAAGAGGCTTGATGCCTACCTGGCTGGGGTCATTTGAGCCCAGTTTTCCTCCTGCCCAGGCAGGGGGTTGAACTTGGATATCTACAAGGTCCCTTCTGACCCTACTTCTATGATTCTATGATTCTATTATTAGATTGTAGTATGCAGAGGACGTAAGAGTCAATTACTGCTTTCAGTTTTACCTTTACAATGCACTGAATGAAAGTTTTCACGTAAAGAGCCAGCTTTGGATCATAAACATTGTCAACGTGATTAACATCATGCAGTGAAAAAAATTAAAATGGTTAACTAAGGTTAACTAATGGCCACGAGGAGTAGTAGATGTTCCTCAGGAAGACATTTCCTGTGAATTTTTGCACCTGTCAATTTTTCCGAAATGACATAAAGGAGGACAAAGATTTCAGAACCACTCATGGCTTCCAAAAGGAGGTGGTGCATAGAAGCCATGAGGTTTATCTATATATAATATACAGCATGCAAACTTTTGATATATGCACACTATAAATAAAATTTAAAAAAGCATCGTCCTCTATTATGTGACACCATGCTATTCCAGATAAAAACTCGAGGGAACAAAAGAAGGAACATCGCCTAGTCTAAGAAATACTACTATAATCAATCATAATAGCTAATAGTCCCCTTCTTTGTCTATGAACAACAGAAGACCCTTTAATAGTCTTTCATGGGGGGCAAAGATATTAGAGATTCGATGTACGTTGGAGCTGTTGATTTCTGAAGTGAGTCTGTTTTTTTCCTTTGTTGAAAGTCAGTAGACTGTATTCCATTTTCAATTACCTTCACTGTCTATTGAATTACTCTTGATTTATCCAAGTGAAATTATGAGAAAAATTAAAATGCCTTTAAAATATTTTGATAGACTATTAAGATGTTGTTGCTCCTTTAATTTTACAAAGTAGATTGTTTGAGGTGGTACAGTTCACCTACTCACTTCTGAATGTACTCTATAAATTATGATAATATACTGACATTTGATTTTTTTTTTAAATGACTTAAAGGAGTAGCGTATGTCTGTCTACTTTAGGGTTTCCAAATTACATATTCTCAATTTATGAGAATATGTATATATATATATTTCAACTGCCAGACATGAAAAATCGGTTTTCATTTTTGAAGTTAAGCTGAGCTCTTGTTAGATTCTGCGTCAGCAACAAGAAATCATAAATAATCATTAAAAAGAGTTAATTAATACTGCTGATAATCTGGTGAATTTTGCAAGAGAGAATAGAACCCATATCCTCGTATTCCACAGCTGCATTGGATCAATCACAGTCACTGCTACAACAAATAGCAATAGCTGATTTTTACCAATGTCAGCACGTGTGAGTGAACACACAGAAACAAAAACAAAACTGCTGAGTAAGATGACTACTTTTACGCAGTCATTTTTCAAAGTAGCGCTGCATTAATAAAACAAAGGCGGCATCTAACTCTGAAAAGGTTGTTTTTTTCTGTTGGAATCTGTACTTCTGGTGAAATGCTATGGAAACGTGAAAGTTAAATTTAGTTTACCCAAAAAGGGATATTATATATTTATAGCTATCTGTTATATGTCTACTATTTTGCTGCATCTTTTATTAGGTGGTAAAGCACCAATATTGTCTGCTTCCTAAAGAAATAAATGCCTCTCAGCCTCCTACAGCAGCTACGGTCAGGAAGGATGTCACCTTAAAATATTTATTTAAAGGGCTAGGAAAACATTTTGTATGAGACATATATAGTTCTTCCTCTGAAATAACAGATTCAATTAAAGGTGAATTAAAAGAATGTTCAAGAAAAATAGTCCAACCTTACCAAATAACTGTATTGGGCATTTCAGAAAACTACTATTTCAGATACATTTTGTTAAAACTTGTTGTAGGATATTGTTAAAAGTAAACAAGGTACTATGATGCTTCTCAAACCTTTTTCAGTCTCTTTTTACCAACTTCTCATTTGTATTATAACAGTCCAGTATATGCTTGTCTAACAGTGAATACTTTTGCAGCTATAGCATAATTTGCATTTGAGTGGGTTGTCTGCCTAAGGTGATAGATTTCTGAGCAGCCTTACTTCAAATCTTGCAAGTTGGAATATACAAAAAGTTTATTTATAAAAAAAATGCACCCAGAAAACCCAGCAGATATTATTGAGTTTTTCAGGGTTCAGAAAGGGATTGGACACTTATACAAACAATGAGTTACAATTTCAGAAATACCTAAAGTGACTTAGGTCCTTTTTTCATAAGTTGCTTAGACCATGTCCATACTGCCTTCATCCTGAGCCTGAGACTTCTGCTAAGGAGCTGTACTACTTACTTATGCCCATGCTGTAGTCACTGAAGCCTGGCAAATAGGCAGTTTATGTGACTTAGAAAAGTTCAGAATGTGGGCCTTGGTGCAGCGTAACAGGAAGCCTAGGGCTCCTGTTACTTTAAAGGAGAAACAGCCACAGGGAGATCTCCAGGTGGGGAAGGCTACTCCATAGCTGCTACAGGAGAACAGCCCTCCCCAAGGATTTATAGGCTGTGACTGCCTATTGCAGAGCTAGCTGCTCTGCAGTGGTATAGAGCCTCTGTGCACAGCAGATTGCCTATTGCAGTGTTAGCTGTTCTGCAACAGTGCTAGAGGGCAAAGCCCTGCATAGGAGACAAGGCACTGCTACAACTGCTAGATCAATTGCTAGAGACTGCCCCAAAGGCCAGTCAGCAAGCCTAACTAGAGAGCACCTGTAGGTAGCCAAGGGAGCTGCCTGACCAGGAAGAAGCATAGGAGGCACAGTGGGCAGTCTGGCTCTGCAAGTCACAAGGGAAAGAGCTCTGCAGCAAGCTGGTTGTGGCTGACCTATTTCCTGGGGTCCTGGGAGCAGCAAGGAGCTGAGTGCTTGCAGGGGACCCTGAATAAATAGGGGCATTATTATACAGCTAGTATGCTAAGAGTTTAGTTACAGCCAGAGTGCTTATGTCTTCATTTGATTTTTCTACTGGTGGTTTGGGTTGGGACTGGCAGGGGTGATAAAGGTCCCAGTGGTGTCCATGGGGCATGTGGTTGCATGAGCCTTGCCAAGGGCTGAGTTCAAGGTGCTACTAAGCAGCAACCAGAAAGAGTATTGTAGCCTACAGAGAAGCTGAAGCCTATCTGGCTGAAGCTAGACAGGGCCGGGGGGGGGCAGGGGGCATTACCCAAAGCAAGGTGGAGACAGAGCCAGAGAGCCCATGGCCCAAGGTCAGGCAGAGACAGGTATAGAGAGCCCATTTCCCAGACCAGTGCCAGAATAGGCAAGAAAAAGGCTGGAGGCCAGAAGCCAGGTCCAGCACAGTGGACCTGGGCTGGAAGGCCCAGCAAAATCAAAGAGGTGAATCATATTCACTGGAGAAGCCTGAGGCCCCAACAAGGGAGAGTGATTGAAAGGCAAGGCAAGGCATGTGTGGCTATAAGGGAGGTCAGAGATCATGACTATCCCAGAAGTCAACAGTGCCCTGGGAGCACATATGAGCCAGGAAGGCCCACCTAGCATAAAGAGCTGGATTGAGACTAGAGGATTATCTAGAGGATTGAGGGGGTTCTTCTGGGAGGAAGACAGACTAGGAATCACTCTAGGACCCTTGGGCAGCTTCTCTTCCCAAAATCTTTGGTTGGACTAGATAATCTCTTCAGGTCCCTAACCAAGTACATTAAGGTGTGGCAGGAAGGAGAAAAAGAAAGGTACCCTAGAGCCAGAGTAGGGCAAGAGCCATGTGGCTACCAGGGAGCATAATGGCTGCCCCTAGGGCTCTGGTCCTGGTTACATGCAGCTATCTGCTTCTGTGCCTCAAAAGTCTTTTTGAGTGGCACTGGGGGACAGGTTTAAGACTGCTCAATTGTGTATGCTAGCCAGTTGCTGGGTTTGGACATGACCAAGAGTGAAAATTGTTTCTTTAGTGGCAGTCCCCAACTCAGCAGTACGGTCATGGCCTCACACCCTTAAGCACTTAAGCCTCAGTACTTCTCAGTGAAATTTAGTCCTAATTGCCTATTTTCATTTTAAAATTGAACTTTGGTTTCTAAGGTGCCTTTGAAAATTATACCCGCTGTCAATATGTGGTTCCAGTAGCTAGGATTAAAACAGCAACACCAACTATAATAAAAGTTTGGGATAGAAAAAAAATGCTTCAGAGCATTAGCTGACTTCTAAATACTGGGTATTAAGAGAAATACTTTCTGAGGAAAAGTTATTTCTGGACTTCTTGCAATTTCCTGTGAAGTATCTTGGACTGGAGATGGATGGAATGGGATGCTGGGTGAGATGGGCTACTACTCTGATCTAGTATGACAACTTCTATGAATTAAAAAAGATTTTTCCTTTCCTTCTTGGTTATTACCAAATGCCTTCAATATCATCAATTCTCAATATCATCAATTCAGTGTAAAGGTGGAAAACTAACTCATATAGGCAGTGAGGGTCAGATCCAGACTTCTTTTATAGATTCCTTCATTTAGGCTTCAGTGACCATGTCTACATGAGACGCTTACTGCATAGTAGCTTGTTAGTACTGCACAGTAGCTGATTAGTATTGTGCAGTAGCATGATGGGGAACAAACTAAGACACAATGATAGTGTACAGTAGTAATGAACTACTGTGAAGTCAGCATTACCAGAAGCCATGCAGAGATGCTATTGCACAGTAATGCCGGTAACTACGCAGTCATTTAGTACTTGAGTATGCAAGTACTAAATAACCTTGCAGTAGCAACTGCACTGTCAGTGTCTCATGTAGATGTGGCCAGTGTGCCACAAGACATGCACCTTGTTGAAGCCAAGAGAGGTACCTAAGGGGCACAACAATGAACTGGAAATGTTAAACATCTCTTAGGGCTGATCCACAGCACTGAAGTGCTGAGCAGGAAAATTCTTAGAATCAGTCAATGGAAACAAAGGAAAACAAGATTGTGTCTGAATACCTGCCCTTATCCAGAATTTAGGAGTTTTTCTCATCTCAGGATCCCAGGTGTCCAGAAGGCAGGCACCTGAATACTGCTGCAGGTGCTATGGCCCACTATAGTATAGTACTCAAAGCACTCACCCAGGAAATGAGAGACAAAGGCTTTAGGTCCTGCTCAGCTTTTGAACTGAGAGAGTTTAAAATCACATTCCTCATTTCCCAGAAGTCTTATTCTCCACTGGCTGAGCCAATGTACAGATTCATGGGGCCAGAATGAGAATAAGCAAGAGAAGCCATAACTCTGTAGCTCAATAATGACAATTATCCCTTGGGACAGGGTAGTTACAGGTTCTGGTCCCTGCTTCTAGGACTATTTATGTATTTTGCATCAGCTAGTCATTGTTATCCAGTGAAAAAGGAATCAATGAACTTATGATAGACGTTTCTGCACAAGAGCTAACTTGGATGCTCTGCAACATACTTCCTTTTGGCCATATTGCACATTTAATCTACTATACCATATATATTTTCTCCGACAATTTTGACAGTTTTTACATAGAAAATCATGATTACTAGACCCCTCACTGCAAACTGGATGCCACTGAGTTCTCTGAACTCACCAGCATGTTAGCATAGCTCTTTTCAAGCTCTACACATACTGTGAGTTCTTAGTTAACCAGCTGGTCTGTACAGACTCTGGCTGGAACCTAAGGGATGAGCACCACTGCTGTTCACCCTTCCTGTTGTGCGGGCTGGGTCAGACCCCGGGCCCTTTTCGTCGCTCTGCACGCGGGCTGTGGCCGGCAGCCCAGGCAGGCCGGGTCGGAGAGGGTGGGCGACGAGCTAGAATTAGGCACAGACACGTAACGGTTGATTTTAAGATTGTTTACTTACACCGCGATGGTCGCGGTGCAGGCTGAGAACTTGCTTGAGTTGCGGTTACAAACAGAAAACACGAACAATCACGTGGAGTTTGCTAGGCTCCACGCAGACAGAAAACATGAACAATCACGTGGAGTTTGCTAGGCTCCACGCAGACAGAACTCCGGATGTCCAGGACAAGCGCACATAAAACTCGTCGATACGTCTTATAGTAGGTTCCGTTCGAAGACGGGAAGAGGTGGGCAGTGGATCAGGCCGCCAAACTCCTCTGAGCGACACACAGGGTTTCTATTACCCTGCCGCGCACACCCAGAGTCCCCACGAGATGGATGCAGAGTCCTCTTCGGCTTGGGCAGAAACTGCTCAAGCCTCTTATATGGCTAGCAGGCCAATTGCTAGCTGCCACGTGTGAATAATTTAGCACTAGCCAATTGCGGGGCACAAATTTGCATACAACGAGCGGGAACTCTTTGCACCGTGCATTTCTGTGCTGCAAAGAAAATGCACCCTGCAAAGACAGCTGCAAAGTGACGGGAACACTCTCCTTTGCACGCGGGTTCTCTGTGCAGCAGAACTCCTCCGTGCAATGAAGCTGTAAACCTACGGGGATAATTCTTAGTGCCGAAGCACACACAAAAAATCAGACCTTTGGGTCATGACATCCCCCCTTGCTGAAGGCACAATAGAATTATACTTCAAACCTATCATCCGGGTTATTAACAGCTCTGTCAATGGTTCACGAAACTAAACGAGCAAAAACAAAATCAGTCAACAATAAAAGTTCGTCCTCAAGGGATCGAATCAAATAATAGCCGGCACACACACATATATATAAAATGACATTCATAACAAAAAACTAGACGATCATGACTTCAGTGGGCGTCATGGTGGAATCGCGCGTCAGGCCTTCGTTCCTTTCGGTGATGTTGTCCCTCTAGGGGCCTCTCTCCATCACGCACTCCGAATCCCTGATCTGTAAAAGAACTCTCTTAAAATGGTTATTTCACTACTATTTACAAAATCACACAGGACCGCACAATAATGCAGTCGATCAAACTTATCATCACTATTAAATACAAATATGTAAACACGATTTTATACTGGACAGCTCTCTCTCTTTTCACGCTCAGCAACTCGATGAAATCGTCGAGGAGTCATCATCGCCTTCTTCTAGATAATGAAAACCTAACTCGTAGGCTAGCTGCCATTGTCCCGCGTCTCCCAAAATCCGAAGCTGTCGCTTATTAAGTCCAGAACGCTGTAGGAGGAATCCAAACATGTATCGCTCCTCTTGCGTTCTCTGGCGTAATACTGGATGTTTGGATTCGTGGCGTTTCGTGTTCTGAGCCTCAGTCGGGCGTTGACATTCCCGATCGCTGGACAGTCTTGGCTCCATGAGGATGCGCAGTCTTGGCAACTGATGAAGGAGACTACTCACTGGATGATCAACCATTGGGTTAAGCACAATTCGCAAAAGCACGATGTTTCTTTGCCCATAGACTTTAAGACAACTATCTATGCTGTCGAGGGTCACTGGAACGGTTCCAGGGTCTCGCAGGTGACGATGAGGCCACGGTCACATTCGTTGGAGCGGTGTTAGTCCCAACGTGCATTCTCTTGGGTTCCAGGCGCAATACGAAACTCCGATAATAGCCAGTACAAGCTGTTCTGCACCGGTGTGCTCTGGTCGTCCGTCATGCCATGCGTGGGTCTTCTGTTCAATCACTCCTGCCACAAGCGCTGGAATTGGAATAGGCCAGTGAACGCTAAATGCCACCATGTCGATGTCAGTGACATGTCCCCTACTCCATGAAGCTTGTCTCACCAAGAAGCTTGCTTCTTCCTGGTCCAGGAGGTCAGACCCAAGTTCCATGACCAGATGTCCTAACCACACAGCCAGAGTTTCCTCGGGTCGGATCCTGGATTCTCTACACAAATTCTGCAGTTCGGCTCTGGAACGAGTGTAATAGGTGGTAGCATGAACTGCACTCTGCGGACCGATGACTGGGCTGCTTGATACTGCAGGCTGATCAATTTCTTCGTGAGTTGTTGTTGCTGTTGCTGTTTCTGTCGGAGCTGTAGTCATTGTTACAGTGGGGGTTGTTGTTGTTTCAAGCGGGAGGGGCGGATGCACTCCTCCGCTTGACTCCCCCTCCCTTCGGCAGAGGGGCGTGGTCGGCAGAATCGACGCTGCGTCGCTGGGCGGAGTTACCAGCCGAAACCTTGCAGGCTCTTCTGAAGCTCCATTCCTCTCTTCCAGCTTCTCCACGCGGTCTTTCCTCTGCTCGGCGCCATCTTGTCGGGGCAATTTAAGATCCCCTCTTTCAGCTGCTTCTCCGACCGCCCGAACGGCCATACGCAGCTGGGTTTTCAAACTTAAAGTTTTATTCATCAGATCTGTCATAGTCTGAAAAGTTGCATTTAATTCTCCCCCCTTGTCGCACCGTAGGACCACTCTCTCATCTACGGTGCGGTCCTCCATCTCCGGGTCTTCGCGGAACTCGGACGGACGATCTCGACCCCTCAGTCTAGGTATCACCATGCAAGGGGAGAGCCATCTGATCGGCATCGGCTCTCCCATCTCCTGGGCACACCGCGAGCAATGGACACACTCCCGGGTGGGGGTCAGGCTTACTGCATTTGCCGGGTCGACTTCGGCAAGGGTTATAGCATCGAGGGGCCTATACAGGACCCGTTCATCACCCATGATACACCCAAATGCTGCGGGGTGAAGATACACTTCTTTCCCTTCCAGGGCTCCGACTTCAGAAGCTCCTTCTTCTCCCTTTAGCGAAAGGTGTCCACGGACACATCTCCTGCCCGTTCCGCCCGCCTGGTGGTACGCGATGTGCGCCTCCAGTTCTGCGACGCTTGCTACGCTGCGTCTCCCACTTTTCCAAGGGCAGTTCTCAACTAATTCTAACTCTAGCGAGCCCTCTCCTGATCCCATCCTCGTCGCCATGTGTGGGCCAGGTCAGACCCTGGGCCCTTTTCGTCGCTCTGCACGCGGGCTGTGGCCGGCAGCCCGGGCAGGCCGGGTCAGAGAGGGCGGGCGACGAGCTAGAATTAGGCACAGACACGTAACGGTTGATTTTAAGATTGTTTACTTACACCGTGATGGTTGCGGTGCAGGCTGAGAACTTGCTTGAGTTGCAGTTACAAACAGAAAACACGAACAATCACGTGGAGTTTGCTAGGCTCCACGCAGACAGAAAACATGAACAATCACGTGGAGTTTGCTAGGCTTCACGCAGACAGAACTCCAGATGTCCAGGACAAGCATGCATAAAACTCGTCGATACGTCTTATAGAAGGTTCCGTTTGAAGACAGGAAGAGGTGGGCAGTGGATCAGGCCACCAAACTCCTCTGAGCAACACACAGGGTTTCTATTACCCTGCCGCGCACACCCAGAGTCCTCACGAGATGGATGTGGAGTCCTCTTCGGCTTGGGCGGAAACTGCTCAAGCCTCTTATACGGCTAGCAGGCCAATCGCTAGCCGCCACGTGTGAATAATTTAGCACTAGCCAATTGCGGGGCACGAATTTGCATACGACGAGCGGGAACTCTTTGCACCGTGCATTTCTGTGTTGTAAAGGAAATGCACCCTGCAAAGACAGCTGCAAAGTGACGGGAACACTCTCCTTTGCACGCGGGTTCTCTGTGCAGCAGAACTCCTCCATGCAATGAAGCTGTAAACCCACGGGGATAATTCTTAGTGCCAAAGCACACACAAAAAATCAGACCTTTGGGTCATGACACCTGTCACTCCTGCCTTCTGCTAAATTCAGCAGCAGTGAAAAGAAGGGATAAGCAATTAGGGCATTCAACCCTTGCTTTTATACAGCTCCAGGGCCCGGGGGATCAATGCCACTGGTTTCCTGTTTTTCCCTGCTACTGAATTAAGTGGGGTCAGAGTGGAATGGTGGGAAGTGAAGGGTAAGACGAAGTGATAGTCATGCTGTGGGACACTCAAGCAGGGGCTCCAGCAAGACCCTGAGCTCACAAACTGGTGAGCTCAGAGCTCACATTACATGTGAAGCTACAACAGAAGCTGCACTGACATGCCCGTGAAGTCACAAACTTCACTGCACGTGCAGCACACAGGCAATGTTGGGGCAGGTAGAAGGGGAGGTTGGCATTCTGCCACCTTTAACCTGGATCCACCCTTGGGTATTGGCTAAAGCAGGGAAATAAGTCTGGCAGTAGGGCCCAGAACTCAGGAACTCCCACTGCCCTTCATCTGAATGCCTTCACATGTGCCTGTAGCTACCAATCTTTTAGAGAGAGAAGTTTCCTGTGTACCCTATTGAGAATTTAGTGACTCAATTCAGCCTAAACCCCATTTAGGTGCAGCTAAGACCACATTGGATTTGGTCCATAATGACTACAGAGTAAACACAGAAGACTTGAAAATAAGGTTAACTAAAAGTACACAGTGTCTGGTGTGCCTATTACTGATGTTTATTTGGGCATGTAGTTGCTCTTAGGAATGGTTTGTTTAAATGCTGTTTTTGTTTACCTATATGTAACACAGTGTATATAATGATAACTGAACACATTTAGGAACCCAAAATATTTACATGTACTTCTTTATGTTGTCTCATATAAAAACTGATTACTTTACAGTCTAGGAAGACTTCTAAGTACAGTATGTATACATAGAGTTCAATATAGGTTTTTGCATATGTGTGCAAAAGAAAGAAAATGCAATATTCTTGAAGACATGCTAGATAAAATGGAATGTGAATCAGTCACAAAAAGATAACTGAATGTGAATATTCAATTAGCAACTGATAACAATACTATTTAACGCATTCAGCATTTTACAACATTCCAGCTTCCATCATCATTCAATACCATAAGAATATTCTTTTATCTCTAGCTAAAACTGAATCGTAGACACATATACACATTCACATGTACTGCATACCATTTAGTTTTTCTGAAGTATTAAAAGCAAACCCTAAAAATTAGTTCTGTCTCTTTGTACTATTGATTCTTTATCATGAGCTGGCAACTTCTACATTTAAATTCAGCAGCAGGGAAAAGAGGGGAGAAGTAGTTGGGGCATTCAACCTCTGCTTTTATACAGCTCCAGGGCCTGGACTGTTTTCCTGTAAATGGCAAGAACATAGGATTTCATTTACAAAATACAAAAATGGTGAGACGTTTTATCAGGTTCTCTTTCTCAAAAGATTAACAAAGGCAACATTCCAGCATTATATTTGTAATATATAATTTCACGATATACTAAAAAGAAACATGATTTTGCTTACCTATACAGATGTTAAGAAACTTAAGAAATATGTTAGACAAACAATTTAATTAATATCCAGAATTAGGGTTAATATTACACAAGCCATCATAAATATTGCTACATTCAACAGATCTTGTATTCTGGGCTCATGAAGTGGATGAACAGACTGCAGTGAGACGCATGTATCAAGACAGGACTGCACAGTTACCAAAGACTGAGAAGTAATGTTACCACACTAATCAACGTAAATGTCATATAAGCAACCATTCCTGTACATCCTGCTCCAGTTGTGTCTAAAGTGCTGCCACCGTCTGTTTGATGGATTTGCTTTACGTCACTGAGGTTCATCTTGTCTGGCATCCCTGCTGAGACAAATAAGAAAATACAGGATGATTCATGCCTTTCCACTACTGGTAACGTGATATAGCTAGAACAAATTTAAATATACGGAGCACACAGTGTGTCACAGTTTGGTTTCTGATTCTTCATGTTGCTGCCAAATTCAAAATCCTTCATAATTGCATCTAGAAACACATGCTATATTATATGGCAGTTTATCCTTGAAAGTAATCCACAACTCTACCAGTGTTGGACAAAGTAGTTCTTGTAAAAATATAGCTAAGCAAATATTCACTGAAGTGAATACTTTGAAAGTCCCTGATGTATACAGAAGTCTGCTACTCATTCCCATATTGGATTTAAAAGAAGCAATTTTATTCACTTTCAGGTATTTGAATCCAAAAATTAGAAGGAAAAAAAAAAAGAATAGCTGATAGAATATTATAGGGATTCTATTTTGACTTAAATTAAAATAAACTTTACAACAGATATCCATGTTATAAGATAAAATATAAGCAAGACAGACACTCAACTTTTGGTTGAATTTTCTGAACTTCAGATACATATGAGAAATTTTTTTCCTTTTCTTGTAAGAAACAGGTTTCTTATGAAATAACCATCATCCGTTACCCCTCCAATGCCTGGTTCAATAATCATAAATACAAGGCCCCGGAGACACATTCAGCTGTACCAGCATTGTCATTTGTTTTCTGTTTTGTGTGCATACTTTTGAACTGTCTTATCCCATATAATAACTTGTGGCATGCCACTATCAATCAAAATTAACAAGTCAAAATTCAATGTTATTATATGCAACAAATATTGACATTGTAATTACACTAAGACTGAAAAAGGTTTTATATAAAGCAAAGTCAATACTTATGTAATTAGGTCAATACATATATAATTCAGAAGGTAAGCTCTACAGGAGCATGATAAAGAAGCTGAGCTCTACTGAGCTGACTTATTGATTTTACAGCCTGGGCCCCTGCATTATTATTAATTGTTTAGGTCCTTCTTTTCCCCTCCTGTATCATTTGCAAAAATGAATAAACTAGTGATTCTTTTATTTATTTTTTAGGGACTGTGATGGATAATGAATGTTTTAGTCATGGTTTTCCCACTCCTTATTAAGATAGAACTTAACAGTGAACTACAAAAGATCTCTGCAACCTCTTTATCTTTAAAGCTATGTTTTGCTTGTTTCCTTGCTTTGGTGTTAAGTACTCCTTTTCTTCTGCATACAGTTTGAAAGTTATTCTTGTCAACTTGCACCATATTTCAAATCTTTTTTCATATAGCTTAGGAAAAAAAGGAGTTAAGGGGAGTGATGGCTAAAGTCAATCACACTGTATATAAAAACTGCTAGAATTAATTTGTCTCCTTTGCTGTTGTACTCTGACAGCAGAATAGACTGCTATTTTGTGTGCATTTATTGATCCACTGCTATTGCCTGGAATTTGTTAAAATTAGTTCTATGAGTACAATGCAAGTGGACAGACAAATAGGAACAGTAACAATGGGGAGCTGAGAAGGAGGGGAAATAAATGCTCTTCATCATGCACACTGTGTAAGCTTCATGGGAAAAGATCAATCCCTCAATACTTCACTGAATGAGTGTTTAATGGATCACCAAACAGGGTGGATCAAGACCTTCTTCCTTGGGAGTGTGGGAGGTAGAAGCAGAAAGTAGATTGTTTGGGTCATTTGTCCAGTTTTTATTTGAAGGTTTATTTTATTCAAAAGCTTTCTTCTATAAAGCATGATACTTTGCTTTGAATTCACTGGGTCACATATAGTTTTCAATTACCACTGCACTATTGCAATGAAGTCAATCAAGTTGCATAGAAGTAGCAGAATCAAAGTTGACTCAGTGCATGTATAAAAGAGCCTTAGGAAGTGTCTCAGACACCCTGGCATAAAAGCTGAATCTATCTCCTATAATGCATTTTTGAAACCCACATATACTTTGGAGTACAGAAATTCAGATTTCACCATCATTATCATCATTACTACTACTATTACTACTACTATTACTAATATTTTTTTTCTAATAATAATAACGATGATAATAATTTCTTAGCCATCATGGCTGCAGAGATAACTTTCCCACTGTGACCAAAATTTAGCCAATGCAGTGATATTTCATTAACTATTCCAATGGAGGCCAATCTTGATGGCTGGCTTGCCACAAATTAGCTCCACACCCTCCCCAAGTGCCACTCTGATCCTCTACTTGCAGACTAATCCCCCACTATGCTCTCTACTCCCTGCTTTGTTTTTCTTGCCCAATTTGATGCTCTGCTTCCTGCTCATTGCCCTGTGTTCCTTGCTGAATATTTTGCTCTGCTTTCAGCTTCCTACCTTATTTGACCCTGTGCTGCCTGCCCCCTTATTCTGCCACATGTCATGCACAGAGGCTGTCCATGCCACCTGTAGCACGTGTGCTTCAAGTTGGCCAACCCTGAGCTATTCCATTCATGACTGTTTTAGCAAATGGAATTATATATTGAAAGAAAGTGAAGTTATGGCAACTGAGACCTGGGAACTGCTCCTGGGAAGAAAATATAGAGAAAGGAATGGAGGAAATGCATAAAAGGAGGATAGAGTGAGAAAAGAATATAGGAGAAAAATAACATAAATGGGAGCATACATTCTAAGTCATATTCAGTGTAAGAAGAAGGAATTAAAAAAATGAGAGATAATAGAACTTTATACAAATTGGAATTGCACATATTCTGGGCAATTCAAATAAAAAAAATGGTTGATGCAAAGGCATCAAGGCATTTTGCTCTGTAATGTCAAAACCTTGTAATACAAAATATCTGTATTTTATACTGAATATAACACAACATAAAATATGAAGCTAAAATTACTATTTAACTATAATATAAATAAGCAGATGAAATCTTTTGACATTTCTGAAATAAAACAAGACACTAAAACAATATATTTAGATTTTATTTGTTTTCATTGAAATGTACATGATTCCATGGAATATTGCTTTATTGCTTTAAAAATATTAATAAATACTACTTTAATACTATTGCATTTGCCAATAGAAAAATTGTCCATATATTTCTTCCCCCAGATCTAATGGGGTCATCTACACATGTATTAATGCACTGTTCCTAATTCACATTAAATTTAGTACCTCCAATATGAAGTACCAAATTAATGTGCATCAGGCTGGCATAATGCACATTAGTGCAAGTGCACACTTTTTAGGTGATGCTTAATGCATTTTTTAGGTGATGCTTAATGCAAGTAGCCTTTTCTCCTGTGTACTAGCATATTAGCATGTTTCTTTACATGCCATTTTAGTGCACAACAGAATAAGCTACTTTTATGTGCATGTGTAGACATGCCCTATAAGTAAAAGCTTGATTACCACATCAAAGCTATATTTCATAATTATATTATGTATGTAATAGATTTATATTCCACTCTTTCCAGCAAAGTCTACAATATGTGAACAGAATCAATTATAAAACAGAAGAATGAAAAAGAGAACAAAGCAACATAAAAAGCAGTTAGAGTATCAGCATAAAATATAATTATCCCAACCAATAGCAAAGCTTTACTTTCTTGCTGATCAGTTGCCCAAATAGGAAGGTTTTACAGAACTTCTAAAAGATGCTCAGGCTTAGGTTCTAGCAGGCCTCAAGAAGGAGGGTTGTTCCAGAGCTGAGAAGTGACTATTGAGAATAACCTCCCATGCATTTTTGCCAAGTGCATTTGGCATATTGATGGTACTTGCATGAAGTTGCCCTTGGCTGACTTTAGGGGATCATTATGGGGCAAAAGGGATAAGACGGTCTCTTAGATGAGTTCCTGCTATTTACTGAGATATATGGCCCTGAATTTACACCCTAGCCTATGTAACAAAATCAGACATAGAATGTGGCCCTTTTCACTAAATGAGTATGACAGTTGCTGTTTATACAAAACAGAACTATTCATTTGCCACAAAACACAGAACAAGGCCAAATTTGTCTGGTTTTGTTTCCCTTGACAGTAAAAACTCAGGTTCAGTAAGAGAGTCATTAAGGGGTCTTTTCAATAACTCATGATCATTGACTGGCTTAACCTCAAAATCCTCTAGGATCTAATATTTGGAGGGAAAAACCAGGTGAATTCACCTGAGATTTGTTTTGGGGTTTTTTTTTCTGACTTATGCAAGAGCTATAGTTCAGTGAGGAAAGATGACTCCTAAGGATCAGTCATTGAATACAGTATGTTATAATCACTTACATATTCAGAAAAAAAAATGTAAAAAAAAATGTTTGCTGCTTTCATGAAAAGCAAATAATTGGAATCACTGTTCACTGTGCACAAACTTGTACAGAGCAAAACTGCCATGTTTCACAGATCTCTGAACTCAACACGATATGAAAGGCAGTTAGGTGCTGATGCAAAACATGTTTTCAGTTTTGTTTTAGTAGTAATTAAGTCACCCAAGTATTTAATAAAACAACGGGATTAAAATGAAACACCACTAATATATTTATACATATATAGTAGTGTTTCATTTTGATCATGGAAAAATGTGGATTTTGGGTTAGTTTTTTTAAACTGAAAATTGGGGATTTTGTTGTTTTTTTTTTATTAGAGATAACCAGGATCCCTCTCATTAGGGTGAAACAGCTCTGAAAGTGCCTTTCCTCTTCATTGCTATCTTCTTTGAAAAAATTTTGCATAGCTCCATATGTAAAACTTATGGACAGTGCCAGAACTGACATCCCTGAAAGCCAAACTGTTCTGTAGCATCAGTATACAGTTCCTTATTATAACCAGTAACAGGCCTTAACCCTGACAGGAGAGCCGCAACCCTGCTGGCATGTAACATGTCCATTCAGTCCCTTTTGCTGTGATTGCAGGAAGTGTCATGGCACTTCTGCTAATTTTATTTGAATGGAGAGAACTCAGTTAAACAGCATTTAAAATAAATCACCCTTCTTGTTTCCACATTCTTCATAGTTGCACCTGGAACCTCAAACCACTATGTATGCTCACACTCTGTTATGTGATATGTACTAAATCCTACTTGCTGAATCCAAAGATCAGGAGACTACCTCAGTGAAAATGAGACTATCAAGTGAATTATTAAGAAAATTTAATCAAGTACTATACCTACCATCAGTTTTGAGGAGGAAAAAGAGAACACTCTTTTGCTTCCAGATTGCTAGATAATCCAAATTATTTTTATGGTAAATGCATCTAATAGACAACCCAATTATTTATTTTTATTATTATTGTTTACTGTAATAAATGCCAAGAGCATGCCTGGTCCTGTGTATGCCATAATGAAAGACAATTCCTGTTCCCCCAAACCTGCTTTTTAGGGAAAAAATGAACCAGGAGGGTGGTTGGTACCTGAGACCGGGAGAATCTTGTGAGAATGTAACTCCAGCAAGAACAGATTGCCTTTTATTAGTAGATGTCTAGGATTGTAAATCCAAAAAAAAGCTGACAAAGCCGATAGGGAAATACAGATCGCCTGGGCAAGGGACTAACAATAGAAGGATGGGGGTGAGGTGGGGAATGCAACTAGGTTACAGGTGATCCAAAGTTAGCTAACTAAGCCCGGGGGATAGAGAGTTCATGACGCTGAAACACTGTGCTATACCTGGCATTGGGGCTCATGATGCTGAAACACTGTGCCAAAACCCAGGATTGAACCAGGGACCATTAGATCTTCAGTCTAACACTATCCCAACTGAGCTATTTCAGCTAGGCAAAGCTCATCACAGATGGTCAACAGACCTCCACTGATTTTAATGGTCTTTGAATCATAATATGTATGTCATATATTTAAGGCTGCTACGGCACGTGGGTATGAAAAGAAGCATTGTTGTATGAACAAATGCTTCAGTGAATGAACAAATTAAAAAGTCCATGGGTCATAAAAAGTAGGTGATTATGAGGATGCATGGGTATAGAGGTATAGGAGGGCAGCTTGGCACCCAGGGCAACAGTAGTGCACATAGCATAGACAGCTTCTGGGTTCCAGTGTTGGTAATGCAGCCAGATGGCAGCAGCTGTTACTTTTCCTCAAACCTCCCAAATTGGCACTGTAGGCTGCTGCCCCAGTCACTCCACCTTAGTTAATGTAACCATATGATGATAGGATGGGGGGATAGGACTGTGCTGTATAATGATGGATTAAGCAGTATCTGGAAAGGGGGCATACAAAAGTGGATAATTTCCTGGGAAAAAGTGAACAGATAATCTCAAGTAATAAAGAAACCATTTGTATTTGAGACAGTTCATGTGAACATGAATTTAAAGATTAAAGTCAATGGAGGTTTTGTGTGGAGTAGATGAGGAGAGAGATTTGTATGCAGCTGTTAAAGGGATTAAGGATTAAGAATATGGTAGGAATTGTGAGGAATGAAGGGGTGTGACCTCTGTCCCAGACATACAGGTCGTGACACCACTAGGGCAATTTCCTTACTGTGTCCAGGGAACAGAAAGATCTGTTTAATACCAGCAGGTTCTCTTCTTCCCCACCAACTGAAATACCTAATTTTAGGGAATATGACTCTTCACACTCCAGGTTGTGTTGAAAAACTGACAAAAAATGAACTGATTTCACAAAAAGACACATGTGTATTTTTATTCCATAGAAGTTAAGGACTATATTTCTCAAATAGAGGCTGTACTATCATCTATTAAGAATTATTTGTCTGCCCTTTTGCCTGTCTCTTCATTTGTCAAGTGCCTATTGGTATCATGTTTGTTTTTGCTTACTCTGTGAAAAAATAAAACTATTTTATGACTTATATCAAAAAGACTATTGATTCAATTTGAAGCTAAAACTTTACAATCATTTATAGCAGCTCATAATACTTTATGGTTTCTTTTAAATTATATTGATTAACATAAATAGCTTTCTGTCGTAAAACTACATGTTGGTTTTATGAGAAAGTATTACATACTGCATCTATCAGAAAAAAAGAAATCTGATCAACCCTCTAAAGGGACCCTCTTAAAGTACATTTTTATTTTTACGGATATTCTTTATATCATTCTCTACAGATTGTTTAATACATACTATCTCTGATGAGTAATTGATTATGGACTACACTTAATTTTCCTACATTGCTTCTTGGTTACTTTTTGCTACATTGCAACAATAAAACATTATGCAAAATTAAGTTTTTAATGAGTTGCAGAGCAATCATATATGTTGTATGTACTCTTGAGTTTTAACTGCAGGTTGCTATGACAACATCTATCTTCTGATTTAAATAATTTATACATGTATTTACTGAATATTAATGACGTTTAGATGAAAATTTATCAATATCATGCTCTTCCTTGTGTTTTTAGTTATGTACCAGTTGAAAGTACCTCACAACGGTCCAACATTTGTCAAAGAAAAAAGGTTAGAGCCATTTCTACAATTTCACTGGGTTTCTTTCATATGAAGATTATATGACTAGACCTCCCTGGACAATGAAGACTTGCTTGCAGGGAGCAGATATGACTATGACTTGCACAGTGTTGTTTATCTATCACTATTTTCCCACTTCATGAAGCTAGGGATTGGAGCTAGTAGGGAAACCTACATGATTCTTGAGCAAGAAAGTTATGATGAGGAATTTTTTAAGATGTCTGGGATTAGGCACATTTATCTTACATATCTATGGCTTCTGGGGTATTTAGAAGCATAGAAAAACAGAGGAGCCAAACGGAGGCCAGAGATTAGGCGTGATTTTACACATAGATCAGCATCTACTTAAAGTCTTAAGTAAAACTATGAAGTGGAGAGAATGTAGGTGCCAAGGTTTGCTTTGTTTACACCAATTTATACACAATATATTCATAATTCATTGCTAAAATGTCTTTAGAAGAGGTAAAGTTTGAACAGGGGTATAACAAAATGTGCTAAGAATAACATGAGAAATTAACCTAGTGTAAAAATGTAGGTCTGTTTTATTTTTATATTTTTTAGCTTTCAGTTAATGACAGATAAATTAAGAGGTAATCCTAAGAGCCTAAAAATTGTCAAAGATTCTCAAGACTTCTTTCACAAGAGGCTTTGGGGATTTTTAGAACTTAATATAAAGATAAATCAATTATCTAGCATTGCACATGGTTTTTATCATGTGATAGATCGATTTATTCAACTTAAACTTACCCTTTTCTTTTCTTAAGTGGAACAGATTTTGCTAGAAGGCACACGATGAAAGAAAGTTCACTGAGAAAGAAAGCTGGTATTAGAGGAAAAAAATCCTTATGATTTGTTTGGAGTACATACAGCCTTTTACATTGTGTAATCTATTGTCTGTATAACTGCATATAATTATTATCATGATCAATGGTGAAAATGTGTCTGTGTGGGAAAGAGAAAAGACCCCTAATGACACTAAAATAATTTACTATAAAATATTTCTTAATTCAAACCACCTAAAAGAAGATAGATGCTGCCCTATTAGATTAGATTAATGATGCTTCTATCCAGGTGTCCTGATTCTTGCGGTAACCAGTGCCAGAGACTTTGGGAGACGGTGGAAGAAAAATTGGAACAAAAAATAAACTATCTATTGGAAACTGATCCTCTGCCATGCAGAGGATAATATATGCTCTGAATCATAAGATATATTTTTCTTTTATGTAAAAAAATGTAACGAATGAATGAATTGTCTGTCTACTGTCTACATTGTCAATGACAATGAGCTGTCATTGTATACATAAATTCCTACTTCTTTTATTCCAGACACTTTCCCCCTACCCAACAAGAAGACAAACCAGGGCAGAAAACTAAGTAGTGCAAAACAAATTTAAAAATATACTTCTTCCCAATCAAATGAGACCATATTTATATATCTATGCCAAAGATTATTAGAAAATATCTTGTTAAAATAACTTTAGATAGAATCCACAAAATAGAAGATTGGGTAAAATATTACCAAGATGATCTTTCAGGACTTTTCAACAAGTGCCTTCATATGCGATTTGGGGCCAGGTATGCTGAATTTGACTTTGATTCTTGTACCTTGAAACACCATAGCCATGCCCACATGAGCAGGGGCATGTGTTTGCAGCAGCATAAACAGTAGTGGCACAGTGCACGCCCCTGCTCATGCGGTCTGCAGCGGGACACATTGTCCCTCTGCTTCATGTGTTTTAGGGAGTGCTGGCTATGGAACAGGGTGCCTTACTGCAGGGCTAGGTGGCAGGTAGCCCCATGCTAAGGCACCCTATGCCCCAGCCAGCCAGGGAGTGGCATGTGAAGATAGGGGAGCAGTCAGCCCAGAGCCTCCAGCTCTCCTATCTCCACGCGTGGTGGAGCCCCCACGCTGAGGCACATGGAGCCCCTGTCTTAAGGCACACTGCACCCCAGCCAGTCATGAAGCAGCTGGCTAGCTGCAAGATGGGGGAGCAGGCAGCCCAGGGTGTGTCTGTGTTGCACACATGAAGTACGAATGAAAGCAGAGAAATCCTGATAATTGACCCTGAGGCAATGCCCACTGCTCTAGGAAGGTGCAAAGGGACTCAGCCTAGATTGCAAGCATATCTGGAAGCAAAGCACATGGATCCACAACAAGTTAGAGCTTCCTTTGGTTGAGGTCAGCTCCCTGTCTGACAAGGACTTATAAGAGCTGTAGCAAAGAGACGAGTGTCGTGTAAAATCCCCACAATAACATTACATCTTTGGGTAAAAGTGAGATTTGTGGCCATTTTAAGGTGTTCCAACAATAAATTCCATATATGTAGGCAACCTGGTCATGGTTTTTACCCTTGTGACTGATAGTTCAATGTTTCCACAGGAACAAAGTTATTGGGTACATCTACATTTGAATTAATGCACACAAATAGAATACAGGGCTTATTGCTCTAGAGTTTTTTTGCTCCTGAGCATGTTGCTTGAATATATGCCCAGGAGCAAAACACTTTGGAGCATATTGCTCCAGAGTTTATCTATGCACAGCAAATGGAACCTGGCTGGAACAGCCTGAGCTGGCAAGTGACCCACGAGGGTCAGCCTGCCAGCCCAGGGCTGCTCCAACTGGGCTCCATGTGCTGTGGATGTGCTGACTGCGGCATGACGGTGCTTCAGCGTGGTGGTTGCCTGCCAGCTAGCCCTGCACTGAAGCACCCTGTGCCCCAGCCATCCAGGACAGCATCTATACATGTGCTGTTGCACACGGAAAAACTCCACAAAAAATTGTACCTGTATTTTACAAGTAGTACCCTGGTGCAGAATTTATGTTTTGTGTGCCCTAACAGGGGTGCACGCATTGATGACAAGACATTTACTGCACAGTTAATTAGCCAACTGCACAGCAAACGTCTCTTGTAGATATGCCCATTATGGGCAATCACTTTTGTGTTTCAGATAACCTGTGCCAGTACTATAGAAGATTCAAATACTGGGAACCAAAGCAATGAATTCAATTCTATATTTCAAAGAGAGGCAATGGAAGAAAATGCTACATTCAGAACCAGAGGGAAATGTTCAGGACTAACAGTTTAATCCTTAGACATATTGTAAGGTAGGATTTTAAGGTAATGTAAACTTAGGTAATGAGGTAATGTAACCATTAATCTTAAAGATCCTGGTATAACAGGAAACTGCAAGCAGACAAGAGTAAAAAAGAATTGGTT
This sequence comes from Alligator mississippiensis, assembly GCF_030867095.1. Classification (NCBI taxonomy): domain Eukaryota; kingdom Metazoa; phylum Chordata; order Crocodylia; family Alligatoridae; genus Alligator; species Alligator mississippiensis. The sequence continues at coordinate 370,207,623 of NC_081824.1, forward strand.
ATACTGCTCTTGGCAGTAGTAGGGAAAAATATTTTTTTCAAGTTATAACTATTCACAAATCTTATCTCAGAAGGACCCAGTCTTGGATTGTCTTGCTGACTTGAGAGCAGGTTCTCAGTGGACTCATTCTAGAATTAGTATACAATGGTATTTTTTTCTCCTAATAGCTTCTCTTTGAGCCCCCTCCCCCAGCACAACCTCTGTCTTTCTTGGGGTTTACAGTGCTCCTGGGCTGTTAAATTCTATTGGACAAATTGAGTTATAGAATTTAGAAATAGATTTTTTTCCCCTCACAGAGCATTCTCTAGCGCTTTATCCAGTTCAATCTTAAATGACAGAGCTCTCACCAATTTCCCTAGGGGAAACTATTCCACAGTCCGTATTCCATCGCACTCCTTAGTATGCTAAAGCTAAGATCCATTTTAAGACTTATTTCATTTACTGAACTATTGTCACTTCATAATCTCTCTCCAAGTGTACTAAATATATATATATATATATAAAGTCCCTGAAATTGTTATTGAAAAAAGTTTCTGAAAGTGCATATTGGGCACTTTTCTGAATGAAATAACTTGATCTATATGCATTATTTTGTCTAGTTGATACTGTTTATACATTTTAATGATGATTCTGAAAATTTACAAACAGACACAGAAAATAGATATGCACACAAGGGATTTCAAGATGCAAGTAACCTCACCTATAAACAAAAGAATAATATTACTCTTAATGTTAGAAAGCAATTAAGTAGACTGCCTAATGGCATTAGTTAAGAGAATTCTCTACGGCCAACTGTATATTAGGAAATGAATCCAACCTATCATGCTTAATTGCATATATTTTATCAAAGCTGTATAAATGAGAAATAGAGTGTAACCAGTGGTATAAATCTAAGTCTGAAAAGTCTTTTCAATAGTGAGAATGGCAGGCAGAAATTAAGACTCTGTTCTAATATTTAAAAGTTTTCTTTCCAAGTTCACAGTGACATTTCTATCATATTATGGATTAATGAACTCAGTATTTCAATTAAGAAAACAAAGCTTTTTGACTAATGTAGCACAAACAGTGTAAATTTTTTAAAAAATCTATTTATTTCACTCATAGGCATTAACAAAAGCTAATCTTATTTACTGAAATTATTCACATGTATTTTATGTATATTGTGTGAGTCATGCTTAAAAACATAATACAGTAGTATGTGTCTGAGTTACAGGGGTGGAGGGCATTGTATAACAAAATACAAGCTTAACTGTTTGCAACTGCTGTAAGACCTACTAATCATGGTCTGCTTATGTTCACTAGAGTGAATGCTGTGATAAGTATCCCCCAAATCCATGTTCATGACAAAAAGAATTTCAAGGTTGTGGAGTTCTAGTATCAGTATCATCATTGGCATCTGTTTTACATGGTGAAATGCATCTTTACAATCCTTTTCACTAGCAGGAACTTTTGTCCTTTTCCCATTAACTTTGTAATCAATGCAAAACCCAGCAGAGAACTCTGGTAATAGAATGAAAGTCTTATAAATCAGAATCTTCTCTGATGATCAGGAATCCTGTTTTTTTCTGATAAAAAATCCCATTTTGGGATAAAAGAAGTAACCCAAAAATCCACATTATTCCATGATTAAAATGAAATATATAATAAGATATATAATATATATATAAGGGTAGACAGACATCTGATATCGATATCTATATATCTATAGCTATACACAGACACACACAATGGTGTTTCATTTTAATCATGGAAAAAAGTGGATTTGGGGTTACTTTTCTTTAAATCTGAAAATTGGGATTTTTTTTGCTAGGAAAAACCAGGATCCCTACTGAAGATACTGGAAGCAAGCAAATTCTTTACTCATAATTTTTCTCTCATCTATCATCCAAATTAGCTGTCCTATTTAAACGTCTTATTTCCTAAAGAGTTCATGCCTATGGCTCATTTTTGAACTGGATCTTCTTCCAGTCTTCTGTTAAGAGATTGCAGCTTTTTAATCACTAGATCTTGTATATACCAGAATATCATTTAGAATTGAGAGGCAGGCTTGAACATAACCCTGGAACAAAACACACAAACTTTGGGAAGGACTGCATCAAGGAAAAGAATTGCTTGGATCCATTAATGAAATTAAACATATTCTCTACTTTTTCTTAATCATTCAAGGGTAGCTTCAGAATTATCCTTGTCAAGTGGTACTATGTTGAACAATCCTGAATTTCAGTCAAAGCAATATTTTGCTGTGTTCATTTTGATTTGCCTTCATGCACCATTCTAAAGCAAATTAGACTCTCCTAAAAAGACATCAAAGGAGTCAGTTTAATGGTCCAGAGGTTAATGGCAAAATCCTGACTGTTTCAACTTAGTTTTTGGCATACCTACAAATTAGGTACCTGTCCCCAGAAAAATAGGTGCTTAGATTCCCTGTACAGTCAGCAGGAAGGATTAGGAGCCTACACAGGAAAATTCAGAGAACCCAGATGCTAAGTGAGAGCTGCCTACAGCTATTCAGTGGGAAACATAAAGTACAAGGTATGTCTGAACTTCTGCCATTCCTTAGCATTTTGGAGTCTTACCCAAAGTTACATATTAGGTCCTTCTGACTACTCTGACTCCAGTGCCCATTTTTGTTTTTTAATGACCAGATATGGTTCTTTAGTATCTCAGGATGTCTCACATTCCCACCTGTAGAGCAAGGACAGAACCCTGTCCTGGCTCACCAGCCCTCTAGTGGCAACTCATAGCTACACCTCCCGTCCTAGTCCTGCTCACCAGACCTCTAGTGGCAAGTCACAGCTGTGCAGGTGGTGGACAGTCAGAAAAGATTAGTAGACTAAGGATGTAAATGCTCCAAACTTCTCTAAGTTAGTACTAACAGCAATCAATATTTGTGTGGCTCACAAAGTAAGATGCAACAAGGCCCTTACACTGAGGGAGATTCAAGCTTTCATCTTTTGATTTTCCAGAAGAGTGATCTAATCAAGAGATCAGGAATAATCCCTTCACCACTCCTGTTGAAGCTAGGTCCATATTTGGACATGTGCTCTAATCACTAAACCATTAACAAATTGCGAGCAACTACTGTTATCTCCTTTCTTGTGGTTTCTTAAAGAATCATATAAAAGGAAGACTGAAAGGCACCTCCATATGTCATCTAGTGCAAACCTTGCCTGAGGCAGGATCATCCCTATTCAAACCATCCTGTACAAATCTATTGTATAACATATTAGCAAAACTATACAGTTCAACCTGACACATCACCCTAACCTGTCATGGTAAGCTGAGATCCGATCTAAAGCTACTTTTTGCAACTCCAAGATATTAGTCCATGTCCTACTTTTTTCAACAAGAGAGTAAAGGTATTTTCCCTTTTCTTTCTGGCAGCCCTTCAGGTATTTGAAGACTATTATCATGTCCCCACATAAAGGCCTTTTCCACAAGCTGAACATTCCTAGCTCCTTCAACCTCTTCTCGTACGATTTGCCATCCAAGCCCTTTATTGTTTTTGTTGCTCAACTTGGGATCCTCTCTAATTTCTCCATTTCCTTGTAAAAAATATAGAGCCCAAAACTGCACACAACACTCTAGATGATGCTAACCAATGTCAAGTAGAGAGGTACTATCGCCTCCTGTATCTTGCATATAATGCTTCTGTTGACAAATCCCAAAATTGCATTTGCTTTTTGTGCAGATACATCACAATACAGACTGTGATCAACCAGGATTCCCAAGATTCCTCTCCATAGTGCTACCATCCACTCAGGTGTCACACATTTTGTGCTTGTATATTTGATTATTCTTTCCAAGGTATAGCACCTTAGATTTGTCATAGCTGAACTACTTCCAGTTAGTATCAGCTCAGCTTTCCAATATGTCAAGATCTTTGTGAAATGAGGTCCTATCTGCCAATGAGTTTACAATCCTTTCCAGTTTCATTTGCAAACTTGCCCAAGTAGCTATCTGGACCAGCATTCAAACATTAATAAACACTTTGACCAGCACTGGCCCCTGTTAGACCCCCTGTGAGACACCAATCAAAACCACCTACCATTCTGACATGGCTCCATTTATAATTGCCCTTTGCTTGAGGCTAATAAGCCAGCTATTTATCCAGTTTAGTAGTTTTGTCCAGCCCACATTTCTCCAAATTGTTTATGAGAAGGCCATGTGGCTTCATCAGAAGCCTTGCTGAAATCTAGATTTCCATGGTTCCATTGTGTTGGTGTGGTGTTTTGTTGGGTTTCCAATACTGTAATCTTTAGAAGCTCCCATCAATACCATCACATAGCTTTTGGATAGAAGCTCCTATTGATATCATCACATAGCTTTCTGTCACCTATTTGAAGAGTGCATAAGCTACCTCCTCTTCATGACTTGGTGCCTTATAATAAATCCCTATCATTATATCAGTGTTGTATCTTTACCTCCAATGCATCTGATCTGCTATATTCTTCCCCCTGAACCAGGGAACAAGTGTATGTGTTTTTGACATACAGGAGACACCACCACCTTTTGTCCCAACCCTGTCCTTCCAAAACTAAGGGTAAACCTGTGTTGCCATTCCAGTCATAGGAGATGCCCCACAGGATCTCTGTGATACCATTTAGATCATAATGTTTTTCACAGGTTTAAGTTTTCAGCTTGTCTTGTTTATTGCCCATACTTCTTTAATTTATTTACATACATTGGACACATTGCATTTTGAGGTATGTGATTCACTCCAATGCCACTTGTTGCTATCCTGTGACTTACTGATGTGATTGAAAACATATTAGGGCATAAAAGACTACTTGGGAATAGATCAGAAGTAAAACTAGTGGAAATTTAATTTTTGCTGAAAACACTTTTTTTCCCTTGAATGACATCAATTTCTCTACTGTGTTGGTCAGCGTAACTTTATTCATTAATAGAGCTAGACCACTTGGAAGAACCAAGCTGCTATTTGGCATATTAAAGATCTTGCTAATAGATCTAGCTAAGTTGACCTTTTTCCAGGCTGTTTAAACACACACACACACACACATACACGCACACACATTTTACAAAATGATTCTGGTTCTCCATTATCTGCATCATTGACTTTCAGTGTTTGTTAGAAACTATATATTTTTTGCTGATACATAGCTGTCTTAATGAGATCCTGGAGAAATAAAATGTTAAATAAGATGTGATGCTGAAAAAAAATGAAGGTTTGTAGGGTTTGTTTGATTTAGGATTTTTTTGTGGAGGGGGTTTCTTTTTATAAGTATTAGATACATAAGCAAATACCTTGTGATAATGAAGTTAGTGTAAAGGGCAAGTGGCAAGTGTGTTTGTTTTAAAAATGGATTAGAAAAAGATACAAGCTAATGCTTTCTGTAAATAACTACTACAGTATATTCCTCTTGAATAGCTAATATCATTCTTTTAAGTCCCAGGAGAACCTGTCCCTGAGGGATGGTATCTCAATACTACATTTTTTTCAAATATTTTCCATTTAGTGCATATTCAAATTATGCACATGCATCTGTTTAGCAAACATAAGCAGCTAAACAGTCATTAGTTCAGAACCTACCTAACATGTGGCATGTAAATTCTTCCTGTGTGGATGTAGATGTGTATGACACACATCAGAGACTTCTCGACACCTTTTCACCTGAATGTTGCCAAATTTTATGACTGCATTTCAACTTTTGTCTAACTTGTTATGACATCTTTGAAAAACTCGCACAGAACTGAACTTGTATATCATTCTGTGTTTGAGTCATTAAAAGCTTCAAGACAAGCAAAGAGTAAACCAATACCATAATTCAAAGAGGATTTATTTTCAAATTAATTGTCTTTGGTAGTCAGCATGGAAGGATCTTCTATAACTACTAGTGTATAATTGTATAACATTCCATTTATACTTTAGAAAATTGTGAGAATCTGACATATATAATCACTCTCAAATTATTTTTCTCTATACAAATCCCTGTTTTCTGACTGGCATCTTTCTCAGCCAATCAGGATGCAGCTGTATGTATCATTTTGGAGCTGTGTTCTATTATCGAAGTACAAACCCGAGAAAAACCTTTATTCAGGCTACTCCCTTTGTTGTAAGTGGCTCCTCTGCTTGACTTTTTCAAAGTTGTTTCATATGAAGATCATCATCTCAATTTGCCTCTACCTTCAGCTGCAGTGGTCTGCTTCAGATAATTAGCCCAAGCTGTATTGTATCTGAACTTTTGAGGTCCCAGGACTACTATTTTTTCTCTCTCTCTCTCTTTCCAACCCAGTCTCCCTCTTGGTGACTATTCCTTTTTTTTGTTGTTGTTTTTTTAAGCAAAAAGTATTTATATAGAAACATGTATTTTTACCTTTTTTTTTTTTAAGAAAAAGAAAAATGCCTGGAAAACCATGAAAAATACAGGGCTGTTTTCAGTTTTAAATTTTGTTTTACCTTTCTTTTTCTTTTTTTCCTATTTCAACCCCATCCCTTAGTTCTTCTGTGTCATAAAAAGGTACTCCCAGCTGAGTGTCCAGCAACCACAGTAGAAGGCAGGGCAGGGTAGAACCTTACAGACTAATTTGTTCAGCATGGCATGAGCTTTTAGAAGATACTTCAGCCTACTTTGGCAGATGCTATGACTTGTGTCAGGCTTCTTCTCGGGCTCTCCTTCCAGCCCCATGAATCTTGCTGGGAGGGGGGGGGGGGGTTGTTTTGTTTTATTTTTGTGGCTGTGCAGTGATTCAGTTGGAATAACAGATGTGCATATTGCCCATACCTGGACTAACACATAAATTTTGGATTAGGGTATTCCCTTGTGAAATATGGCATATGGGATTGAACCTTCTCAGGCTGAAGAGGACATTGGATTCAAGGTCTCTCTTTGTCTACTGTTGCTTGAGCCTTTGCTCTAAACATAAAAGGTAGATAACATGAGCAACAGAAAAGGACTTTAAAAGAAAAGAACAATCTCTTCTCTATTAAAAATGGATATCCCAACCTGCCTTCAGCACAGAATTTCAGACTGTCAATTGTAAATGGATATTGGATCCTCTTTGCATTCCTAAGTGAGACCTAGACCCCAGAAAGAGGGGTAGAATTTCAAACACACTGATGTCTTCAGCCTTCTTTCCAAGCAGCTTTATGCTCAAAGTGCAGGGTTTTGACTTGTCCACTGGAAGCAGACAGACTAGAAAGACCAAGGAAATTGTGACTCACTAATCAATAGCAAAGGTAATCTATTACAAAGGGCACAAAGAAACCAAAATTTGTCGTCCCCACAAAATAGGAATTTGCTTAATATTATATGTTTGGCTGCACTGTTCTTCCAGCAGGTGCTGGGAATACTGAAGTCTCCCATCAATACCATCCTGTAGCTTTTGGATAGATTTGTCACCTGCTTGAAGCAAGTAGGTGACCCTCCACCTCTTCCTCATTTGGTGGCCAATAATAAATCCCCACCATTACATTGGTTCTGCACCTTTCATCTTCACCCATATACATTCTGCTTTGCTGCCTTCTTCCTCCTGAACCAGGGAACAAATATACGTTTTTTTGACATACAAAGCAACACCACCACCTTTTTACTCAACTCTGTATTTCTGAAACAGAGTATAACCCTGCATGTTGACATTCTAGTCATAAGAGCTGTTCCACGAGGTCTCTGTGGTGCCAATTGGATCATAGTTCTTTTTGCAGGCTGGAGCTAACAGCTCGTCTTGTTTATTCCCTATACTTCTCACATTTGGATACATGTCATGGTTGTATTTTGCATTTTGGCCTACTCATTTCCCTTTTGCACTACTTGTTGCAGTTCTGTAGCTTTCTGGCCCTTTCCCAGACTTAAGTTGCTTCTTTAAGTCCTTTCCCCTCTTGACTGTGCTCTGTTACTGGAGGTTTTTTGATCATCATCTCCCCCATGGAACCTACTTTAAAGTCTTCCTTACTAGGTTGGCCAGATGATGCCCAAAGATATTCCTTCCCATTCTTGTTAGATGGATCCCATCTCTTGATAGCAGTCATCCTCCCAAGAACATCTGCTCTTTGTCAAAGAAGCCAAAGCCTTCATGTCAATGCCACCAGTTCAGCCAAGCGTTCACTTCTAGCATATGATGGTCTCTTCCAGGATCCTTGCCTTCCGCAGGAAGAATCAAAGAGAATATCACTTTTGTTCCCAGTTCTTTAATCCAAGAACTTCATAGTCACCTCTGATCTCCTAAGTATAATTTTTTTTAATGAAAATGAGTGTGGCTCCTGCATCTAACAATGAACACAGTGTTCTTGGTGTACACCAAGTATGCTTTAAGCCTCTTTCATAAACATAGATGAGGTGCAGTTTTGAATCATAGTGCAATCCAGTGGAGTTAGGCATGAGTTCCTCATGCCGTGGTTATATACATGGTATTTAACGTTTTTTTGAAGAAAACTATATCGTAGAATCATAGAAAATTTAGGTTTTAAGGGACCTCAGGAGGTCATGTAGTTCAACCCTGTGATCAAAGTAGGACCATCCTGAACTAGATCATTCTAGCCAGGGCTTTATTGAACAAGGCCTTAACCTCTAGGGATGGAAATTCCTCAGCCTTTCTGGGTAACCTGTTCCAGTGCTTCACTACCCTCCTACTATATATATATATATATATATATATATATATATATATATATGCATATATACACGCACATGTATACACATATATATACCACACATACACATATATATACATATATGCATATATATGTGTGTGTCTATATATGTATATGCATATGTATATGTTTATATGTGTGTGTGTATATATATATATATATATATATATATATTTACAGAGAGAGAGAGAGAGAAAGTTTTTCATAATATCCAACCTAAATTTCCCTTGCTACAACTTATCCATGGGTGAGTCATGCCTAACCAACATCATTGCTTTCTAAAATGCAGATGACACCAATCTGGGGTGGAGACTATTTCTCCTTTTTCAATCATCTGCTAACACTGAGAACAGTCTATCTTCATCCGCTTTGGAATCACCCATCAGGTGGTTGAAGGCTGCAATGAAATTCCCCCTCAGTCTTCTCTTCACCACACTCAATAAATCCAGTTTCCTCAGTCTCTCCTCAGAAGTCATGTGCTCCAGCCCCCTATCTATTTACATTGTCCTCTGCTGGACTCTCTCCAATGTGGCCTCACCAGTGCTGAATCAGGGGGAATAATCACTTCCCTTGATCTGCTGGCAGTACTCCTACCAATGCAGCCCATTATGCCATTAAACCTTCTTCACAACAAGAGCACACTGTTGGCTCATGTTCAGCTTACCGTCCATTGTAACCCCTAGGTCCTTTTCTATAGAGGTGTTGCTTAGCCAGTTGGTCCCCAACCTATACTGGTGCATGGGATTGTTCCATTCTAAGTGCAGGACTTTGCACTTCTCCTTATTGAGCCTCATGAGATTTTGTTTGGTTCAACCCTCTAATTTGTTAAGGCCTCTCTGAATGCTATCCCTACCCTCTAATGTTTCCACTCCTCTCCCCAAATTGATGAAGATATTGACCAAAGACAGCTGCAGGACCAACCCCTAGCACACTCCATTTGATAATAGCTGCCAACTAGGCATGGAGCCATTGATTACCCTCCTTTGAGTCCAGCAATCCAGTCAGTTTTCTAGGCATATTACAGTCCATTCATCCAACCCATACTTCCTTATCTTACCTGAAAGAATCTTGTGGGAGACTGTATCAAAAGCCTTGCTAAAGTCAAGATATATCAGGCCCACTTCTCTTCCCACATCCTCAGAGCCAGTCATCTCATCTTAGAAAGCAATTATGATGGTCAGGCATGACTTGCCCATGGTTAATCCCTGCTGACTGTTCCTAATCACCTTCTTCTCCTCCAAGTGCTAGCACTATGGGGCAGTGCTATGTTGGCTAGCACTATGGAAGAAAGAGACTTGGGGGTCATCATTGACCACAAGATGAACATGAGCCTGCAGTGCAATGCTGCGGCTAGTAAAGCGAACAAAATGCTGGCTTGCATCCATAGATGCTTCTCAAGCAAATCCCGGGACGTCATTCTCCCCTTGTACTCGGCCTTAGTGAGGCCTCAGCTGAATTACTGCGTCCAGTTTTGGGCTCCACAATTCAAAAAGGACGTGGAGAAGCTTGAGAGAGTCCAGAGAAGAGCCACGTGCATGATCAGAGGTCAGGGAAGCAGACCCTACGATGACAAGCTGAGAGCCCTGGGGCTCTTTAGCCTGGAAAAGCGCAGGCTCAGGGGTGATCCGATGGCCACCTATACGTTTATCAGGGGTGACCACCAGTATCTGGGGGAACGTTTGTTCACCAGAGCGCCCCAAGGGATGACGACTAGGTCGAATGGTCATAAACTACTACAAGACCGTTTCAGGCTGGACATAAGGAAGAATTTCTTTACTGTCCGAGCCCCCAAGGTCTGGAACAGCCTGCCACCGGAGGTGGTTCAAGCGCCTACATTAAACACCTTCAAGAGCAAACTGGATGCTTATCTTGCTGGGATCCTATGACCCCAGCTGACTTCCTGCCCTTTGGGCAGGGGGCTGGACTCGATGATCTTCCGAGGTCCCTTCCAGCCCTAATGTCTATGAAATCTATGAAATGGATTCCTTGAGGACCTACTCCATGATTTTTACATTGATAAATATTAGAGATAGACAAATATTATATTCCCTGAGAAATACAAGGTCCCACTTCACAGCAGTGCCCAGTCCTTTAACAAAGTTTACCTCTTTGTTACAAGTTACAGTCTTGAAGTTGCTCTACATGTTCAAGGCCTGAATATTATAAGACTACATCAGAATCCCATCTAATTAGCCAAAGTCACTTTCAAATTTTTACTGAATCTATTTTATAACTGATGGTCTCAGTTAAAAAACTCTCTGACATTTTTCCCTCTGAGCTATGCCTACCAGCTTCAATTAATACTGAAAGTTCTTGTTAGTATTAGACAACATAAAAAGAAAAAAAAATACAAAGGAAGTCATATCATGATACCTCCTACAATACTACTCTTCTATCATTCCCAAAGTAAACCTCTCTTGTAAATTTTAAAAATATATTTTTAAAATTCTTTGCTTTTACAGAGTTTAAAGTGTAATCATTTGAAGCTTTTTAGAAAAGCATATTAAAATCTAAAGAGTTGTAGATCAGTAATTTTTGGTGGCAACAAACACTACACTAGCTGCATTACAATTCATTTGACCAGCAGGAGGCCACTTTAAGCTATTATCTAGAACTTAATTAGCAAAGAATGGCTTCACTATTCCATTACCGATTATGATTATAGAAAATTTCTCAAGGTTTGATAGAGGGAAAAATGTTTCTGTATTGAACGTTTGTCAAAAACATCCTGAGTATTCTTCAAAGAACCTATGTCTAAAAGACTGACTATTTTAAGCAACTTTTGTAAATTGTCTCCACTCCCAATGCTGTTTTTCACTTGTCATTTAATAGCATCTGTGACAGATTCAGTAATAATACAGCTGCTCTTCAAGGACAAAAGAGAAAGGTGTCACATTTGTAATGCTTGAAAGCAGTGAGAGATGTGCAGATAATAAACCAAATAGATCCACTGTATTGCTAGACATTGGAGAAAGCATAAGGACATCTTTCTGTTTAATCCTTTTATTGTCACAATAATCCACCCTCTGGATATAAACTATTTGTAACTTCACTCCCTATAAAAGAACTTCCAAACAGTAAATACTGGTAAATGTAGTACATTTTAAAATATTATTTCTGTTTGGATGTATTGCATAACCATCTATTCTACAAAATATGAAGCATATATCTTATATATCTCATGCCTACTAGCCCAATAGAGATAATGAGAATGTATGACTGGCATCCAGTTTAAAATTAGAGTCTTAGCCTTTGATCCAATTACCAGTGAAAAGACTTTTACTAGTTCTCTAGTGGTTTAATAAGGACCTTAATGCGTATTATAAAAAGATAGGTAAAACAATCAGTATTTTTAAACCTACACCTTTAAAAAGGTGCTATTTTATACCAATTCCACTCTATTTTGACATTATTGCGTGGTTCATGGTTCTATTATGTGGCCTCTTCAAATACTGTTCTCTGATGTGATGACAGGTTAAAGACATAAAATTAATTAAAATGTTTACTTAACATCATCCCATAAACTAGAACAAAAACTGAAAATATTACAGAAATGAAGGTATAGCATAGACATTGTCAGCAGTCCCTCAATATAAGGATACTTGCTTACTTAAACTTTCAACGGAGGATTTTTTACATCTGATGTTAGTTGTTATCATCATGAATATTTGGTGAAATTCTACGGCAATTATGCAATACATTGGACTGGATGATCAAACAGCCCTACAGTTTTATGCCTTAAATTCTATTGATCTATGTGCAGAGGAGAATTCTTTTGAAATGTAATTAATGTGTATGGGTCAGACTTCACACATGCTCAACAACTGATTTAGTGCAAACCTGAGACCTCAATTTATATACTTACGTTGGGGTAGGCACCTGCAAATTGGGGTGCCTGAACTCATCAGAATTTATCTTGACCACGCGTGAGGAAGCTGATTATTAATTCTTAACACTTTTAGTGGCATACTTTTTTAAATTAAAAGTAATTTGAATGCATTTCATATACTCAATTTTTTATAGAAATTTTATATATTTATATTCCCAGCTGTCAGGGACTCCTTGGTTTCTTGACTTCTCACAACAATGAAAAAAATAAGATACAGTAAAATTGCTCCTACGATGAAATATTGTATTTTTTCTTGACAGTGTACATAGTTTCATATTGTACTGAATTTGGAAGGCTAGGTTATAAATTCCTGGAAATAGGGATCTACCTTATAAATGTTGACAGATCCTTAACTATAGCATGACAATTGGCAATGTTATAACATGGTTCCCAATTAAAACCTAGGCCCTATTCATTTTGTGTTTCAATCTCTTTCCAAAGGTTTGTATTCAGGTGACATTTTTCTAAGTGCTACTCTGTACAAATACTTGCCCAAAGAAAGATATTGCACTCCTGAGAGGGAAGGTGAATTTCTATGGGTTATTTATTGGTGCCAAGGGCCTGAGGGGCAAATGATTAAATAAAAGAAGCTTTCTTGTACACCTGCAATTTACCCTGAACTTTTGTGTTTGCATTTACAAGAATATATAAAATAGTAAATATCTAAAATGGTCATTAATAGTATTATAACTATAAATACAAAGCTTGACATTATTGTGAGGCAGGAGTGACTTTTTTTTTCATTTTTCTCATTATATAATTTTGTAACTACTGGAACAAATACTCATCTGAAGTATTAGATGTAGCTCCATTGAAATCCATGAAGCTCCACTGATTCATATCAACTAAGGTTCTCAGCCTCTGAGTTTTCCTCTGTGCCCTGGGTTCAACAATCCAGTATGTGAAATTTCAGCCAAAATTTCAGATTTTTCCCCCAAAACGTCCCTGTTTTGGAAGCGTTCTAGCATAAAATGTAAAGCCTTTTTCACAGGCTTTGTGAAAAAGTTTATTGGGAAACTTGGCTGAAGGCAGCCCAAATTGGAAATCAAACCAAAGATGTTTCGTGTGTTTTATGATTGCAATAGCTCTAAATATATTATTATTTTTGAGTGCTGAAAGATGTGCTGGAAGTTATATGGAAGAAAAAAGAGGTCTGGTTATTCTGACCATGTATGATTGTTCAGTGTGACATGAGTATCCGGCATGATACAAGTGAAGTGGTAATGTTGAATATTAGGGAGGGATGGGTGGGAAAGAACAAGGACTACGAGATTTCTGTTTACTCGTGTTTCTTAGTTCATTTGGGGTTACGACTGATTGCCTTATTTATTCAGTTAGTACCTAATACAGGCATTAAAGGATATATATTTGAAAATATTTATGTTTAATGAAGTATTTCAAGGCTTCATCTCCATGTCAGCAAATCATTTTTGATGAGATATAATAATATTCCATCCTCATGTAAAACTAAATTTCCCACTAGGGGAAAAATGTATTACGTTTACAATTAGGAACATAGGATCAAATGAAGTAGGGCTGGAAGGGACCTCACAAGGTTATCTAGACTAGCCCTGTGCTCCAAGCATGATCATTCCTGACTAAACGATCCCAGGCAAGTGTCTGTTTTGAAAATTTCCAGGGGTAGAGATTCTGCAGCTTCTTTAGGTAGCCTGTTTCAGTGCTAAACCACCTGCATAGTCATAAAGTTCCTCTTAATTTGCAACCTAAATTTCCTTTGCTGCATCTTGAGACTATTGCTCCTAGTGTCAGAGACTCTGATTAAGCATGACTGGCTGCGCCAAGCATGTGACTTACCACACTAGCTTTCTAGGCTTCCAATTTTGGGGTTTTTTTGTTTTTTTGCTGGACTGTTTCCAATCTGCCCACATCCTTCTTGAAGTTCAGGACTGAAAACTGGACAGGTGAAGCCTCACCAATGCTGACCACAGTGGAAAAATCTCTCCTCTTGATTTGCAAGTGACATTCCTGTTAATGCAGCCTAGTATACTATTGGCCTTTTTCACAAAAAGAGCACACTGTTGGCTTATATTTAGCTTGTGGTCTACTGTAACAACCGGATTCTTCTCTGAAGGTCTACTAATAGATAATATCTTATGTGCGGTACTTGTTGTGTTAAGAATAGCATAAGACAGTGATAACATGGCCCATTATGAGTCATCTGAAGTAAGTATATTACAGTCAATTGTATTTCAGCATACCCAAAGTAGATTTATATCAAACTATATAATAATTCCTCACAGGAAAGGGAAATTACTGAAAGAAACAGACAAACAAAAAATCACAGTATACTACCAGAGAATGATCTCATAATATGATGGGAACTTCTATCCAGATATTTTTGCTTCTTTCAAGAGTTTCCTGTAAAAAGCATTGTTAACTGAAATTTTCCATTTCTGGTTTCCATTTAATTAAGAAATACTCTAACTTTCAAGTTGACATTATTTTGTACTGTCATTTGGGTATTTACTATATTAATGATGATACATATTTCATACCACCTGTTGAAACTAGAATTTTATTTTGTCTTTCATTCCAAACTGAAAGATAAATACTATGAAGGAATGTGCACACTAGAACAGCTTCTCCCTATTATTTACTAAGATTTTTTTTAATGAGCCTTCCTCTGCAGAATGAAGCTAATGTCAAATCTTAAACCTAGAGCAAACATCACACTCTAAGTATTCTCCTTAGATTTCTAGGCAAACAGGGCTGCTATAGAACAACCAGGATGCAATGCAGTAAAATAGAAAACTCTCTCTCTCTCCCTCTCTCTCTAGGTGTATGTGTGTGTACTGTGTAGTGTGTGTGTTTGTATATATATACATATACATATATATATGTATACACACACATATATATGTGTGCATGTACACACATATGTGTGTGTGTGTGAGAGTGTGTGTGTGTGTGTATATATATATATATATATATATATATATATATAGGTCCTGATGCATGTCCTAACAAGGAAGTATGAAACCTATGATATATATGTATGTGTGTGTGTTTGTGTGTGTGTGTGTGTGCGCGCGTGTGTGCATATGTGTATTTCTTTTTATGATTATTATTTATTCCAGTCGAATAGGTTTCATACTTTCCTGACAGGACTTATTTTTGCTTTACGTAGCAATGGCTATCCAATGTGCAAAAATTATCAACAGCTGGTCTTTATTTATTTATTTTGAAACCAAATGGCTATACTCTGTCTTGTATTGAAATGTAAAGAGGAGAATCTGACAACCACAACACTTCCAAGCTGGAGGCCAAGAAAAACTGAAATGTAACCCATGGGTTTTCTTTTATAATTGTTACATTTATGGAACTCATTTATAAATTTCCAGAATAATGAAATGTACCATAGTGGGCTGAAAATGAATGGTTGATTAAAATAGTTCTGCTGTAAATATTCACCAATTAACTATAGAACTGACTATTGTCAGAAATTGGCATATTCCATCATTATTTCATAAAATAAGAGAAATATGGTACAATGCTAAGAATGTTTAGAGGCATTCAGAATCTACTCAAATGTCTGGAAAACTGTTTTAAAAATGCTCAGATACAAACAAGTCCACAGCAGTAACATCTAACTCAAGACAGTACTTTGATTCTGTATTACTAATGCTATCCAAACCACTAAACTATCCCAAAGGGAGAGGAGCTGGAAGAACTGAAGGCTGTCATGAAGCAATTGTTGCTGGGCAAACTGCTTAGTAGCCATGTGTTCAACACATCTATTTCAATTTTTGTCTGACACTGAGTGAGACAAGATCAGAAATTCACACTGGGGAAGAAATAAGGGATAATATTCAATCATTGAGAAATAATGTCTTCATTAAATGAATTTATCGAACTGATTGCAATCATGTGAGTGTACCTGTTGAGAAAAAAAATGAGGAAAGGAGATGTTTCTAATAATTAATGGAGGAAATTTGGTATTTCAGTGCTGAAATGCCTTAGAAATATAGCAGGTCAAAACTCCAATTCCCAGTTTGTGGGAAAATATTGGCATTGTAAAATGTGATTTTATTCCAATTCCGAACAAAAACCACATTTTAAAACATTTCTATCAAAAATGAAAATTCCATTCCATTCTAATGTTGAAAACACCATCACATGGTATTTCTATGGCAAAACAGGCTCTTCAGGACTCGACAGCTGTTGAGATTGCCAGACTATTTGCTTGTTTAACTATTGACCATCCTAAGACTAAGAACAGATGATCAAAATCCTGAGGCTGAATTGATTCAATTTTTGGAGGTTAGTCTAAACTGTGTAAACTGAACCGAGCAGCAAGTGAACAGACATTCACTTTTAATTCCAGAAATGCAGCCACATGCCTGTGGTGGCTCAGACTAGTAGCTGGGGGGGGGGGGGGAGGTGCTAGAGCATACCTTTTATAGGTTTCATAGATTTCATAGACATTAGGGTTGGAAGGGACCTCAGAAGATCATTGAGTCCAGCCCCCTGCCCCAAGGGTAGGAAGTGAGCTGGGGTCATAGGATCCCAGCAAGAAAAACATCTAGGTTTCTCTTGAAGGCATTCAAAGTAGGTGCTTGACCCACCTCTGGCAGCAGGTCATTCCAGATCTTGGGGGCTTGGACAGTAAAAAAGTTCTTCCTTATGTCCATCCTGAAACAGTCTTGCAGGAGTTTATAACCATTCAACCTTGTAATCCCTCGGGGCGCTCTGGTGAACAAACATTCCCCCAGGTCCTGGTGAACACCCCTGATAAACTGATAGGTGGCCATCAGATCACCCCTGAGCCTGTGCTTTTCCAGGCTGAAAAGTCCCATGACTCTCAGCCTCTCGTCATAAGGTCTGTTTTCCTGACCTCTGATCATGCATGTGGCTCTCTTCTGGACTCTCTCAAGCTTATCCACATCCTTTTTGAATTGTGGGGCACAAAACTGGATGCAGTACTCCAGCTGTGGCCTCACCAAGGCCAAATACAATGGGAGAATGATGTCCTGGGATTTGCTTGAGAAGCATCTATGGATGCAAGCCAGTGTTGTGTTTGCTTTACTGGCTGCAGCATTACATTGAAGGCTCATGTTCATCTGTTGGTCATTCCTAACCCCCAAGTCCCTCTCGTCCATAGTGCTAGACTTCTTGATTCAGATAGAGCTCCTCCACGCATGTGAGGAAGCTTTGCGACCATTCAGATTTGGCCAAGCACTCTTCCCACGAGATATATGAGTAGTTGAAGTCCCCCATGACAACCATGGACCAAGAGCGTGCAGCCTCAGCCAATTCTCTGGAGAACTCCTGGTTAATATTTTGATTCTAGGAGGGAGGTTTGTAGTAGACTCATACCATTGTATCACCTAGGCCATGTTCCTCATGGATTTTAACCCAGAGGGTCTCTAGTCATCCACCCTGGGTGCTGATGTCAGCTTATAGGGATGCGTAGTTCTCCTTGACATAAAGAGCTACACCTTAACCCCTTTTGTCCACTTGATCCCTCCTGTACAGAGTATAGCCATCTATACCCATGGTCCAGTCATGGGTGGAGACCCACCAGGTCTCCGTTATCCCTATGACATCGTAAATATTTGTGTTGAGCAGGAGGACAAGTTCCTCCTGTTTATTCCCCAAGCTCCTGACATTGGTGTACAGGCATGCAAGTGTCCCCTTGGGGGCTCTTGCCTTGCCCGTAGCTTGCTCTAGGGCTGGGGCAGGGGTAGACTCCCTTAAGTGCCTTGGCCTGCTGGCTTTGCAAGGGTTGCTCAGTGGGCCAGCAGTAGTAGTAGTCCCCCTGTCCCACAGCGGGCTTGGTTTAAAGCCCGGTGGAGCAGGTCAGCCAGTCTGGTTGGTAATAGCCTCCTCCCCAGCGGAGAGAGGTGGAGGCCATCCTTTTCCAGCAGCTCGCTGCCTCTCTCACCAAAAAGCAGACCATGGTCATGGAAGCCAAAGCCTTCCCGATGACACCAGCGCTGCAGCCTTTGGTTCACTACCTGTATCCTCCTCTCCCTCCTCAGCCCATAGCCCAAAACCAAAAAAATCAGCCATTGCAGAAGGGAAGAGAGAGAAACTGGGAGAGAATCCCTTAGTGACTTTTCCCCCCTCCCTGCTTGAGCTGGGAGAAGGTGTGGCCAGATCCAGTTGGCCTTCTGAATAGGATGGTGGGGTGGGATTTAAAACTCCACCCTGGCCTGCAAGGACCCCAGTTAGGGTGTGCCGGGGGAGGCAAGGAAGGGGAAACATCCCCTGCCAGACTTTTCTCCTTCTTGAGTGGAGGACATGGTTGAACCCTGGCCTGGGCTGGCACATGGAGAGGGGGAGGGAGGTTTAAACCCCCTTCCCTAGTCTACATGGTACCCTAGCCAAGGTTTCCCTGTTGTGAGCAGAGCAGCCCCTTTCAAGCTGTGCCCCACACTGCACTCAAGTGTAGAGCGGTAGGTATGTCCAACCCCAGGCTGATCTGGCACAATGAGGCAGACCCTAGCTGGGATCCTGTGTAGGTGGACAGGGGGTTTAAATCTCCTCTCTCCATCAACATATCTATCTATTTTTTGATACTTGGTATATTATTAATCAATAGTCAGATATTCATCCCTGTGAAGTTCTCTTTGGGCTCTCAAAGAACTCCTCTAATCGTTTGTTATTTTAAAAGGTGTTTGGGTCCTTCTCCTCCTCACTGTTTTGTTTTTTTTTTAATTTTTTTTTGTGTGTGTGAATAAATTATATGGGCATTTCAGGGACTTGAGTTGACTGGAGTGGAGTGGAAGTGCACTTGAGTGCCTAATCAACGTAGATGTCTAATAGATGGAAGAGAGTGTAGCCCATAGTGATTCAGATTAAGTAGGATGTTCCCAGACATACTGGGATTCAGACAGTATGTTTTTAGAGACAAGAGGAAGAAGATATAAAGTAACTTAATGGCATATTGAAAGAAGGTAGCACGCTGAAGTAGAGCAGGTAGGTTGAAAAATAAAAGGGAAATGAAGACAGAGAAGCAAGAGGAGAGAAAGTGGCACAAGTGAGGACAAGGTGATTGAATTTGAAGTGAAAGTGAGGGGAAACCAGATAAGGGATTTAAATAGGCTCTGGATATGTACCATTACACCTTGACTGATCCTGGGGCTGGATGTAGGCTAATTTGATTTCCTTCACATTTTATAGTTGCTTGAAAGCAGTACTAATGGTTTGCCTACAATGCAGTCAAGTGACTGCAGCTCCTGTAGACATACTCAGACTATCTTTAAATTAACTAGTCCAGATACTAATAATAGCTCAAGCTCAGAATGGACTACAAAAATGACCAGAAACTGTGTATTCACCGTAACAGTCAGCCCTCATTGAGCGTTATGCTGCTGTAGCTATGCTGCTAACAGGATCCAACCTACTCAGTTTAAAGCTAGCCTGAGGATGTCTACACAAACTGTAGTTACCTCTGACAACAGAGTAGATATTTCCTAAATAATACCCACAACAGCGACAACTCTTAGTAGATCAAAATTTTCTGGAAAGCACAGAAATCAAGCCACCTCTCTAGTGTGAAGGGGTATGAATCTCAAGAAGGCCTGGCTCAGTAATTTTCAGCCATGGTACCGTGGCACCCTGAGGTGCTGCAGGATGCCTCACAATATTAGAACTGTTAGGTATGTGAACACCTACACATGATTCACAAGTTTTCAAGCAGGAATCTATAGTGTAAAAAACAGTCTCACCTATTGTAGTTTCTCTGAGTTCTTTGTAATAGAAGAATTGCTCTATTTTTTTCCATAGTGAAAAACAGAATGAAAGCCAAGAGCTGGCATTTTCCCCAGAGGTGCTTTAGTCTAATGAGGGGTGCCTTGAGTCTAAAAAGGTTGATGAGAACTACTGGTTAGGACTGTTTCAGGCAAACAGTGATTTGAATCAAAGTCTTCTAGCTCTCAGAAGAGTGCCCTAACCACCAGAATATTCTGGGCACAGACAAAAGTTATGTTTGTTGTGAAATAGTCCCCTTGAAAGTGTTCTATAGCTATGCCCTTAGCTGATGAAGCTCAGCCCTGCCCCTGGCTCTGTTTTCAGAATGGGAGGGGGAGGGTGAAAGGAGCAGAGGGAGCTTAGTCTCAGGGTTTTTTTAGTTAGTGCTGGACAGTGGGGTGGGTGGATTGGAGTCCCCCCCCAAGTGGCGGGGAGGGACTCCAATCTATCTGCTACATGCTCCAGTGCCAGCTGAAAAAATGCCAGACCAAACTCCCTCCTTTCCCTTCCCCTCCCCACCATTCTGAAGACAGCATTGGGGCTGGGAGGGAAGAGGAACAGAGCTAGGGGACAGTAGATGCAGACTTGCAGCCACTCTAAACTGCCGCTGGATCCCCCAGCCCCTGGGATCCAAAAGTAAGCATCTGTTGGGTCCAGGGGATTGCTGTAACTCATAGTGCTTCCTGCAAAACACCATGAGTTACAGCAAGGAGCTGCACATCTGCCTGCGCTCTTTGTCTCTGACTCAGTAGAAATATACATCCACAATACAAAGTAGAAAAGTGTCAGTATGAGTGACTGTGAGCAATTAATCCCACATTTTCAATAGCCTGGTGGTTAAAACATGTACCTAAGGAGTGGAAACAGCAGATTCAAATCCCCTCAGCAGATGACATCTCAACACAAGACTGAACGAGTTAGGGTGGGGTGTGTTGTGTTGTTCCAGACATGTTGTTCAGTTCACCAGCTGTTATTGTAATGGCATGAACAGGATATGGTTTGAAAATAGTGAAATATTTTATGCTTTTGGTTTTGGCTGAAATTAGTCAGCAAATGTGACCAAAGATCATAAATCATTATAGCTGCCTTTTTCAGTGAATGAATGCTTTTCTTGAGGGGGGGTGGGGGGGAAGGTTAATTTGTTTTGTCTAGTTCTAAGCACTTGCAGGTGCAAGAGCACAGTGCTCAGCCAAAGTGGTAACGTAAAGTTTGTATTTTCTTCACACAGAACAGCTGTGGGGAATAGTATAGATGAGAAGGGAAGGAATGCTAGCTCTGTGAGCTATGAGGGAAAAGTTTGAAGGAGCTTTTTATTAAAGGAGTCACAAGTTTCTGAGAGCAAGACAGGTGAATGTAAGCAAATGGAAAGATCACTCAGGCTGCTCATTATTGTGAAGTGGGGGGTGGAATAACATGGGTGAAATAGGATCTTCAAATTTATTTTAAGCCTTTATCATCTCATTGCTTCTGTACTTAGAGTAAGTCCCTATAACAGTATTTTGTTCCTTTCTGACAAATCAATCTAATAGAGGAGAAGTTCCTTGTTTTTGTTTTTTGGCATTCTTGACATTCCTTACTCAAAACAATATGACAAACTTGAGGTTTTTAAGTAGTTCTCCCTGTGATTCATTCTGTTGAAACTGGTCATGATAGCTTGTTTAGATTTATATGGACTTTTATATCTGCTTCAGCTGCACTTAGTTCCCCTCAAATCCATTGCTAGGTGGCTTTTTATGGTGCATCTGCCACTAGCTGATGTTTCCCTGGTGTGTATTCTAATTTTATGTCATGCTTCTGAAGTCTTAAGAGAAACCTTTGAAAGTAAGATGAGGTGACATATTAACTGTTTAGGAGAAAAAAAAACCCCAGCAGTTCATTATTATTATTAAGCACAATGATGTTTATATTTACACTGAGATTTTAAATTAAAAAAAATCAAAATGTCTGTAGTCATCACAATGTTTCACTATGACCTATTACTATACATAACCATTTCAAATAATCAGTTGATTGATTGCAGTGATCTTCCTGCTTATTTGCACTCTAATCTTGTATTTGGGGTATTCTTAGGGTAAACTAAAAAATTACAGATTTAAAAATTAAAAAACCATTTTCACTGGATGATTCCTGTACTGTCACCTAAATGAAGTGGTATTCAGGATAGAACAGAACATGTCTTAGGCCTATGACTGATTTTAATAAATACCATACCTAGTGGCTCTCTAGTATCTAGGTAAATTTGAGGGTCTTTTGATTACTTGACTGAAACTCTTTACTTCCATATGATATAAGAGACTAAATACTAGGATGCCTATGAGGGAGGTGAAGTAAGTCCTGTAACATAATCAACTTGTATACATTTTCAGGACTATGTCATGGTACAAGTCTTTTTTTTTGTTCAGGGAAATCCATGACTTCTTCATCTGAATATCACAGAGAGGATCTTATTTTTCTAAGTCCAGGGACATATGCTATATTTGTAGCACTGCAAATATTTTTGTAGCACTGCAAAAAGTGAGTGGTTGCACATTCAGACCATGTGTAGTTATAAGGAACACATTCAAGGCCTTGGCATAAGTACCTCCATTTTGTATGCATCCATTTTTATAAAGATTGAAATGAACTTTGGGAAACCTTATAGAGAGACAGGTGTTCAATGGCAGATTCCACTTTTTTTGCTGATGAAAAAAAATAAACTACTGACTTAGGTGTTTGAGTATAGTAACACAAACAGAGCAACTGAAACCTATTACTTTAAGGAATAACACTCATTGCCACAAGTGAAAAACCTAACTGATAACATCAGAAGCCATCCTAGTTAAACAGACATCAAATATTTATCATGAACTCTTCACTTAGCTATGTCACTAATAATTGTATATCTATTATTGTAAATGTGAGTGAAGGGGGAATTATGGACCCGAGCTGTTGGATGAACTGAACAAGAGCTCAAAGTTCCTGGGATCTGGCCTATACCCATCCTCCCAGGCATGACTGTTTTTGCATTTATATTGCCTGATCTGAATGTTAGTTAAATGTATGTTTAGGTTTCTAATAAGGTGATTCTTTTGAGAAGAGACAGGTGAGCTCTCTGTATTCCATGGCCCTGATCAACAAAATAATCTCTCTCTGTCTCAATTTGGTGATTGAGGGCTTCCCTTTAGTAGTACTACAAAAAATGGCAGATCTACCACAAAAAATGTTCTTCTTTCAAGGCACTAGGCTTTGTAGCATTACATGTGGATACTTACATTGAGCGCTAGTCTCTTGAACCCCAAATATCCCACAGTTCTCTTCTCTCCCTCCTCTCTCCCACAATGAGGAAGAGAGGAAAAGTGACTGGCTCCCTCACAGCCCATGATGAGCCGAGATGAGCAGGGATCCTGGGTTTCTCTGATTTATAAAAAATCCTCAATTTTCAGTTTTAAAAAAGTAACCTCAAATCCACATTTTCCCACAATGAAAATGAAACACACACACACTATATATTAGTGGTGTTTTATGGAAAAAGGTGGATTTGGAGTTAAATTTTTTAACCAAGAATTGGGGATTTTTGTTAAATCTGAAAAAAACAGGATCCCTGGTGATGACATATCAGAGCCCTGCTGCTTCCACTGCTTCCAGAGCACTCACTGTCTTGCTGGCTTGCTGTCTTGGGACTTTGTGGTTTTTCATAGATTTCATAGACATTAGGGCTGGAAGGGACCTCGGAAGATCATCAAGTCCAGCTCTTTGCCCCAGGGGCAGGAAGTCAGCTAGGGTCAAAGGATCCCAGCAAGATAGGAATCCAAATGTTTCTTAAAAGAGTCCAGAGTACCACCTCTGGAAGCAGTCTATTCCAGGCCTTGGGGGCTTGGACTAAGAGGTTTTTTCTTATGTCCAGTCCAAAATGGTCTTGGAGGAGTTTGTGACCTTGTCATCCTTGTGACCTTGTGACCTTGTCATCTCTTGGGGTGCTCTGGGGAACAGGCTGCAGCACTACAAAGTGCCTCATTACTTTTCAGCACTACAAATGATTCTGCCTCTAGGGACTAAGCTATACCAATCATGTGGATGCATTTGAGGATTTCTATTTGTCATTTTCATTATCTTCATGAATTTTATTATAAATGTCTATATTTTATAATATATAAATACTTTAAAATAAATCACTATAAATAATATCTAAAATATAGAAGTGTACTGTACAAAGCATTGGCATTAATTAAAAGATTTTTCTCATGGTTTGTAAGTGATTATTGCCCATCTGACTTACGGGAATTTATGTTATTAAGTAAACTTGTTTTGTGTTGCATAACAACATTTGAAATAACAGCATTTATTTGGTGCTTCCCACTCTTAAAGGGCTCTGTTGTCCACCCAAAACCATGAAAATGTTAGGTAAGTGGGTACAATAGTAGACATAGTAGTGAACAAGCCAGATTCTATTCTATCTATTAGGCACATAAGTGGACTTAGCCACTACATGTAATTCTATTCCAGCGGTGGACAAAATATAGCCCATGGGTTGGATCTGGCCTGCTGTGGCTGCCAGAAGGAGCTCCACTGCCCAGGCACCACAGGCCATCTGCCCCACATCCACCAGTGGGGGTAGGACCTCCATGGGCAGGGCATGCAGCTGGGTGGCTGGGAATGGGCTGCAGGTGGGTGAGGAGCAGTGTTCAGGAGCAAGATGGGTGGGCAGAGCCAATGAGAACCTGGGATCTTAGAGTGGCAGCAGCATGGAGCAAGGGCCTGAAGCAGAGCCGCTACTCACTGCCCACATGGCCCTGTGATGGGCATGGGTTCCACAGGTAGGGGCATGCAGGGGGCAGACTCTGGCTCTGCCCTAGCCCTGGTCCCATGCTGAAACCAACTCAAGATCCCAAAACTGGCCCTGGATGCAGTTCCCTGTCTACCTGCAGCCACATCCCAATCACCTAGCCACATACCCTATGCACGTGGCTCCCCCCAGGACTGTGGGGTGGTGACAGTGCAGGACTAGGGCAGAACTCTGGTTCTGCAGGCAGACACATATGGGGAGCTGATTGCATCTCTGTGGCCTTGCACTGTCACTGCCCTGTGCTCCTGGGGTTTCCATGCAGACTGTCCAGGAGCTACATGGGCAGGACATGTGACCAGGTGGATGGGATGGGGCTGTGGGCCTAATAGAATAAAATCTGGTCATGCATTGTAGATGTTTGCTCACATTGCACAAATATGCATGAGGAAGCATTGCCAGGAACAGTGGTAGTTAAAGAACTCCTGATATTCAAGGACTAGGAGATCCTAGCATTAGACTCTTCCCCAGGAAGATCAGAAGGGGTGGGGAAATGGTGATGAAAAGTAACCTCCACTTTCTGAATTATGAAGCCTGTGAAGACAGATGAAAGAATGAAAGATGAAGGGATGCTTCATGTAAAGGAGGTAGCAGACACCACTAGGACCTGTGCTTCTGGAGGTATTTTGTCTCCCTCATTCACAGTGCCTTTGGTGATGCAATTTTGCTACATGCATACACTGTACCTTCTCAGAAGATCAAGAGAACAGTTCCAAGTGCTTTCAATCTTGTATGCTTCATGAACAGTGTATAATATTATACTTTGCTCTCTTACAAGAGGTGGAAATGTATGTTGTAATGACAAGATTTTGATCTTTAATCTATGCTGCACTACACAGGCCTTGATAGTTTTATAATCCTTTTGAATTTTATACCTGTACAAGAACCATCTGTTCCTTTTCAAAATGTACTATGTGATGCATATATTACAATAACTGATTTCTTTCTTTCATTCTTCCACTGTAGTGCATATGATAATATTATACACATCAAGAGTTGATCGTTCTACCATTAGTGCAAAGATCTCTAAGAATCTAATTTCAGTTCTACTCCAGTTGCTTCCATATACAGGTCAAACCTCTCTTTAAAATCCCTCTAATATTCTTTAATATTTCCTGTAAATTTGAGCTTTATAGGGGGGGGTATTTTCTATTGTCCTCTTTGTTGCACACTATTCTACCCTGAAACCATATGTTGATTGTTAATGTGCTGGACATTTCAAGTTTAATATTACTCCTTTATTGAGACATCAGGTATTACACATATCCTAAGGCTGGGCAAAACTACAACACTCTTTATAGGGCATAGCAGTTTAAGTTCAGGGTTTCCTACTATCAGTACTTACTATAGATTAAGCTGATAGCACCATATATGATTTAAGTGGACTGGCAGTTTGTTAAAAGACCTTTCTTTTAGTGGCTATTACTTGCCAAACTTTAATAATTTAGACTGAACATTTCCATTGTTCTGAGTCTGCTGATGATGATCTTTCTTCTGGAAAATTTCAAACAAAATAGTTCAGTCTAGTTGGGGGGGGGGGAGGTGAAGGGGAGCAATGAAACTAGTGAGTAGAATGGATGGCATAAAAGACACTATTTGCCCTGTTAAAAAATTATGAAAATGTTTCCTTAAAATTATGTAGTATTTCTATGCTATACTGTGAGGACATGACAGATGGCAGAGCAATTTGCTATTGTGATCCTTTTGTAGACCTACCCAAATTAGGCCAAATTCTAATCTTATGTATGATAATACTTTGTACAAACATAGGAAAAACACCTTTGATTTCAGTAGCAATAATACCTGAAGATGAAATCTTCAGAGGACCAGTATGAGCTTCTCTTAACTTCTGGGATTGACTAATTTGTACATCTACCATTCCCGTAAAACAACTGAGCATGTTTCCTCAAATGGTGGCTGTGGGGCAAAAGCAGATACTTGTTTTATAGTACCTGCTTCCAGATGCTTGTGGCTGAGCTGGAGGCTGGTGGCCTCTAGCCCATTCTGCTTCAAATGTGGAAGAAACAATAGTCAAATGAGAGAAGATGGAAAGTAGTCAATTGATAAAAGGAAGCTGAAGAAAGTAGAAGCCAAAAAGAGGGAGAGAAAGCTGGGACTGGCTGAACAAAGAAACTGGGATGGGAAGTTATAATTTTGAGGGAACTGCTGAAAAAAGGAGCCACAATGATGGTAGTGGAGTTTGGGCAAGGAGAATGGGGACCATAGCATGTTGCATGTTGGCAATGGGGTCACAGTTGTGAAAGGAAAAGCTTGTGACTGGATGCAGAAGGAGACTGTTACTAGGAGTGAAGATAAGGAGACTAGGACTGTAAACCATGATAGAAACACAGTCAGAAATTTGGGAATCAGTAGGCTGGTAGGTGA
This sequence comes from Alligator mississippiensis, assembly GCF_030867095.1. Lineage (NCBI taxonomy): Eukaryota > Metazoa > Chordata > Crocodylia > Alligatoridae > Alligator > Alligator mississippiensis. Next base: position 370,235,043 of record NC_081824.1, read on the forward strand.
CACTGAGAATGAATGAGGAGCTGAGCATTATTGGGACTAATGGCAAAATGTGACTGGAACTAAGAACTAGGGTTTGCGTTTAAGGGTGGAAAGGGGTTATAAAGAGCAGGGAGAAATCTGACAAAGAACTGGAATGCAAGTTCAAGATACAATTGGGAAAAGAGGGACTGTGAAGTGGGGCTGGGGAGGGAAAAGGGGGAGACTGGGGCAAGGAGTTTGCTTTTTAAAGGCTAAGATGTTACCCCTTCTCCCCCCCCCCCAACAAGTTTCATCATTGTAGAAATTCAGGAGCAATATTGGCACTTAGCATTTAGGTCAGTGGTTTGCAACTGGGGTAGCCAAGTAAAACTGCTCAGCATGCTCTCCATGCATTTAGGGCTATCTAATCAGCCTAAAGCAGACAGCAATGCTGCCTTGTGCTATGCACAACTTCCTGGTTCAGTGCCCCCCTATGTCCCTTCTAGAAATAGATGCACATAGAACTGTCCTAAGAGAAGACGCCAGACAAGGTTGAGTTACACAGCATGAGGCAGCTCCTACCTGTGTTACACTGATTAGAGAGCCCTTAATTTAGGAGGAGTGTAAGCATTTGCCACAGCCGTTCCTAGCTGGCTGTGCAGTAGGGATCTGGGGCAGTTTCATTGGGAGGGAGCAGAGCTCAGCTGAGAAGCACCGAGGTAACCTGAGGAAGCACCAACAGTGGTTCTCAGCCAGGGGTGGATCCACATTAAAAAAAGTGAAGGTAGGGTGCTCTACATCAAGAAGAAATACACATCGTGAGTAGCACTGGGTCAGAGGAGGGGCACACTGAAGTTCTCTGGGTTAGAAAACAGGGAAGTTGAGGGGAAAGGGACTTAACAGTGGGTCTACTACAGACCACCCAACCAAGGGGAAGAGCTAGACTGGGAATTCTTAAGTCAGCTCATGGAGGTAGTTAGGTCAAAGGACGTGGTTATCATGGGTGACCTGAAATTTCCAGACATCTGCTGGGAAGAGCAGTCAGCCACGTCTGACCACTCACATAGGTTCCTAGCCAAGATACAGGACCTTCATCTAAACCAGGAGGTGCACAGCCCCAGCAGGAGAGATGCTTTGTTGGATCTGGTCCTGGCCATGGGTGATGACCTGGTGAGGGGTCTGCGGGTGCTCGACCACCTGGGTGACAATGATTATCACCTGCTGGAATTCACTATCCAGCGCAAGGTGGCAAAGGCCTGCAGCAAGGCAGCAGCTCTGGACTTCAGGAGGGTGGATTTCAATGAAGTAAGGAGAATAGTTGGGGAGGCACTGAGGTCCCAGAAGGAAGAGGAGTCAGGTGTCCAAGAAGAGTGGTCATTCCTTAAGGAGATGATCCTCCAAGCCCAAAGAGATGTAATCCTAACACGGATCAAAGGGGGCAAGAGTACACAAAAGCTCCCATGGCTCACCAAAAGCATATGGGAATGTCTCCTAGCTAAAAAGGAGGTGTACACCCAATGGAAGGGAGGGGCCATCACCAGGGAGGACTATACCTCAGTTGCTCGGGGCAGTAGGGGGGCGGTCAGGAAGGCCAAGGGGAAGATGGAACTGGGACTAGCTACGCGGATCAAGGACAACAAGAAGTCCTTGTTTAAATACATAGGGGGTAAAAAGAAGGTACCGGGTAACGTGGGGCCTCTGCAAGACACACTAAGAAATCTGATCATCGCACCAGACAGCAAAGCTAACCTATTTAACAATTTCTTTGCCTCCATTTTTCTGAGCAGGGACCAGGTCACCCCCCCCCCCTCCACCAGGACTCCCATAGGACCCAAGGGAGGCACACCCAGGCCTAGGGCCAGTGAGGACCTAGTCAGGGAACTTCTGGAGGGACTGGACATATTTAAATCAGCTGGTTCTGACAATCTCCACCCCAGAGTGCTGAGGGAATTAGCAGAGGTCATTGCAGGATCCCTGGCATGGCTTTACAAGCAATCATGGTGCTCTGGCATGGTGCCAGAGGACTGGAAGAGGGCCAATGTGGTTCCCATTTTCAAAAAAGGGAGGAAGGAGGACCCAGCAAACTATAGGCCAGTCAGTTTTACCTTAATCCTGGGTAAACGTTTTGAGAGAATTATCCTGGTGCATGTCTGCAAGGGGCCAGCAGGGAAGATTATGCTTAGGGGAAACCAACATGGATTCATTAGAGGTAGGTCCTGTCAGACCAACCTGGTGGGCTTCTATGACTGTGTCACAAAATCCTTAGATGCACGTGTAGCAGTGGATGTAGTCTTTCTGGACTTTAGGAAAGCCTTCAACACTGTCTCTCACCCCATTCTCACTAAAAAACTAGGAGACTGTGGCGTTGACACCTACACAGTCAAATGATCACTAAGTGGCTGGAGGGCTGCACCCAGAGAGTGGTGGTGGAGGGGTGTGGGCAGTGGGGTTTGGCAGGGCTCAGTCCTCGGGCCTGCACTGTTCAATATCTTTATCAGCTACTTGGACGAGTGGGTAAAAAGCACCCTGTTCAAATTCTCAGATGACACTAAGATGTGGGGAGAAGTGGGCATACTAGAAGGGAGGAATAGGCTGCAATCAGACCTAGACAGGTTACAGGAGTTGGCAGATGAGAACAGGATGGGTTTCAACACTTATAAGTGCAAGGTGCTGCACCTGGGGAGGAAGAACCAGCAGCAGACCTACACGCTGGGGAACTCCCTTCTCATCAGTACAGAGGCAGAAAAGGATATTGGAGTCATTATTGACGCCAAAATGAACATGGACCAATAGTGTGGGGACGCGGTCAAAAAGGCCAACCATACCTTGTCATGCATAAACAGATGCATCTCGAGCAGGTCCAAGGAGGTGATCCTCTCCCTCTATGCAACACTGGTCAGGCTGCAGTTGGAGTACTGCATCCAGTTCTGGGTGCTGCACTTCAGGAGGGATGTGGCCAATATGGAGAGGGGCCAAAGGAGGGCCACTCACATGATCAGGGGTCAACATGGCAGGCCCTATGAGGAGAGGCTATGGGACCTGAACTTGTTCAGCCTCCACAAGAGAAGGCTGAGGTGGGATCTAGTGGCTGTTTACAAACTAGTCAGGGGGGACCAGCAGGCATTGGGGGAGTTCCTGTTCCCCTGAGCGCTACCAAGAGTGACTAGAAATAACGGTCACAAGCTGGCAGAGGATATATTCAGGCTAGACATCAGGAGGCGGTACTTCAGTGTCAGGGTGGCTAGGACCTGGAACCAACTTGCAAGAGAAGTGGTGCTAGCTCCTACCCTGGGGGTCTTTAAGAGGAGGCTAGATGAGCACCTTGCTGGGGTCGTTTGACCCCAGTACTCTTTCCTGCCATGGCAGGAGATCGGACTTGATGATCTGCTCAGGTCCCTTCCGACCCTACCAAATATGAAACTATGAAACTATGACTCTGAAAGGTTGAGAACCACTGATTTAGATCTTTTGCCTCATGAATATGTAGATAAGTTACTTTACACATGTTGCACAAATAATATATATATATATATATATATATATATATATATATATATATATATATATATATATAATACACATACCGTTCACCAGAGAATATCTCATACTAGTAACTGTATTTATTAGCTGTTTTGCACCATTGACTCAAATACTTACAAAAAAGAGGAAAAATATTAAGTAAAAATCTCTGTACAAACCACTCTACCTGGTCAAAGACAAAACCCACTGCTTTGACGTGGGATCAGCATTTGCATTTGAAATAGCACTGCAGAATAAATCTACTCCTGGGTTCATGAAGTTTCTGAAACATTTTCATGTGACAACTGGTGACATTAATCTGCCTGAACAAGGCGTATCCAGTTTGACTACAGAAACACTGACAAAAAACATGAATTGGACACATCTTGTGTAAACAGCACATATTGGAAAAGAAACATTTTGTAAACACAGCAAAGAATAATTGTGAATATCTGCCTAGCTGAGTCAGTTCTGTCAGAAAAAGACAATGGAGGTGCGTCTGCAACACATGCGCCCCACTTCATAGTTGGTACTGCACGGTCATTTAATACTTGCTAAAGCAAGTACTAAAGAACTGTGCAGTCCTAGTGGCAGTTGGTACTGCATGGTCATTCATAGTTGGTACTGCACAATCATTTAGTACTGGTACTTTGTAGTTGGTACTGCACAGACATTTAGTACTTCCTAAAACAAGTACGAGGACTGCACAGTCCTAGCAGCACATGGGTTGTCTCCAACCCTACTGCGCAGTAGCAATGAGCTACTGAGCCATTGCTTATTGCTGCTGCACAGTAGGGTGGTGTCACAATGCTGATACTATGTTGTAGCAATGTAAGTAAAGCGATGTAGCATGTTGTGTAGATGTGCTATGGGTAAATTTTAAAAGCTATTTTAATGCCTAACTTCTACCTTCTAAGAAATGTGGCCTGTAATGGCCTTAAAATGGCCTAAAAGTCTATGCTGTTGAAAGACTTATGTATAATGGAAAACAAGTATTTTTTTCATTAAAAAAGTTGAGGTTTGGACATTGGTTTTGTGCTGCTTTGGGATGAAACAGACATCTTTCAACACACTTTTGAAAATAACAGTACCATATTTTTTTACATACAACATGCACTTTTTTCACCTAAAAACCAGCTGCTGGAAACTGGTGTGCATATCCTATGCAAGAAATAATGTTTACTGGGCAAAAATGAGAGTAAATTCTGCAGCAATCCATAGGGAGCAGAAAATGAGCAGGGTTGGTCCCTAGCTGTTTTTGCTTAGGTACTTATTTAGGTCTCTCTTTTTTTTTTTTTTCTTCAGTCTGCCCCTCAAACACAAGATGTGTAGCTTATTTAGAGGTGTGTTGTATGCAAGCAAATATGGTATCAGACAAATGGATATAGTCTTTTTCAAGTCTCTGTTCCACATTGCATCCATATGATCCTGCTTGCTGCATTCCTGCTTACCTACCATGGATGGCTCTTACTCTTTTTTTGACTGAATGGGAGAAATCTCTTCAACTGCAACACTGTGACACTTGATACTTTTCCACTACAAGTTTCAGTTTGGACTGATTAACATTTTCAGGCATAAAATAGTTGCATTGGAAAATTTCCAACTAGCTCTACTTAGAAAGTTGTGAGGGGCATAGACCTAAGTCCCTCATGAGGTGACAATTGGCAAGAGGCTCCCATAAACTCCATGCTTTCAGAATTCAGTATATTATATGAAAATGCCTTACTTGTTATATGAAAATACTTTTAGATCATACTTTCAATGGGGTCTTCACTGGAGTATTTTTAGTCTGTAGGAGAGGAAGGGTTGTTCATGACCATTTTGCTTCTTGTAGTAAAGAGGCATACATATGAAACCTAAGTAAGTGTATTGGAATCTGGCCAAATTTGTGTTAGGATATTTTAACAACAGTCACAATAGAATAGATGTCACAATAGTAGATGTGAAAGTAATACCTAAATAATCTAGTCCCTTAACACGAAAGGAAGAATCATGAACGAAGATTCTTTCTTTGTCAGCAGTTGATGAGGTAAGATAATGCAGTTTTCTTTTCCTTTTAGAATGATGGAAAGTACATAAACAGTATAGAAAGAATACAAGGGGGTGGGGAAGAGAAGGAACTCTTCATAGACATGGAAGAAAAAGAAGAAAATATTAAATAATGTATTTAATACTGAACGTGGAATAGTAATAATATGAGTTTGATAACTAGTGCTGTTTGAAGCAGTGTTCCCAACAAAATAATGTTATTTCAAGAAAGAATAAAAAATATGTAGCACTTTTATAAAGAGGAACCTTCTGAGCTTACACAACAGCTTCTTTTAGTGTATGTGTTTTAAGTGATTCAGGGGACATGGCAGTGGGTTACAACCAGCTGTGAGTTTCCTAATTTCAAGCTTTTTATATGCTTTATAGCTGCAACACTTTCAAAATCTTCTATTTGTTGTAATGTCCTAGAGAAGTGAATTCTTTTTTAATCTCTCTTTTCTCTTCTCCCTAACACTTCTCATTCTGTCCTAGTCATATGCTTGAATGGTGGAAGTGCTCTATTATTCATCAGATACCCCAAGCTGTTGCTGTCAAGTTTCTCCACTCATTTTCTGAGGATTGTCTACAAAAATGTGGCTGTATGAATTCTTTGCCATTTAAGGACAAATATAAATAATGAACATTGTAAGAAGGCATTCCATGCACAAAGTGGAAAACACTAATTTCCCCTTTGTATTTATTAGTATCTCTGCTATGTTTATTTTGCACATTTCATTATATTAATGAAAAAAAATCAAGATTAATTTTGCTTGTCATAGAGAATTCCATGAATTTTATGCATACACAATTCTAAAGCGAAACAAAGGACAAAGTGGAGCATCACTGTAGTTTCTTGAAAGAAAATATTTGTATTCTGTTAAAAAGTGCAATAGCTTGAATACTAGGCAGGAAATATGCTGAGGACTTTTCATGCAGAAACTCTTTACAAACTATATTTCCAAATTTAATTTCTTAGACTTTGGGACTATTTTCCCTCCTTGTTGCTTAATGCTAGGTGACATAGATTATTGTAAACATAGAAATGGATATAAACTCTGCCTCCTCACAACCAAAAAACTACTTCTTAAGAAGTATCAGGAGAATTCCCCTGTAAGCTTATAGGTAAACTGGAAAATGTCCCCCAAATTTAATGAACAAATCTCCATCTCTCTTCTGGCACTGGGAGTAAGAAGTAAACTTAATTTATTATGTATATTGCCTGTAGCTTTTAGCTTCAGGCAATATATAGTATATAGTGTCAAGACCTTTTTTTTTTTTTCCTTTGGGTAATATTTTACTTTTATTGTATTATTGAGTTTTGTTAAACAGTAGGTGTTTTATATTATTGGTTAAAATCTTCTATCTTACAGGAACCTTATATACAAGGTACTTGATTTTATATATTTTCTCTGTTTTAATTAATGTGTGAAAAGAATAGACAAGAAGTGATAGAGTATATAATTTGCAGGCACAGGCAATCCTAAGAAATATCAGCATGAGTCTTCATTAGAAATGTGCAAGTGTTCCCAGTTGTGATGCTCATCAATTTCAACAAACTTATCTTTGTCAGTTTCAACTTGCATGATTTTAAAACTCCTGCCTTTGCTTAAAGTTTTAAGAATGTTTGAGCAAGAACCTTATAGCTAAATCATTATAACTGTGTGAACTATGTAATAACGATCAAGGCTTGTTCAATTTTACAAGAATCTATAAGATTTTGCTTGAGTTTATTTGACCCAAAAGGCCACAATTTCTAAATGTTCATTTAAGGAGTCAGCAGATAATTTGTACTTGGATTATATCCAAAAATTTCATGTCTCTAAAAGTTTCCAGAAATTTTGTAAAAACCTTGCTTTATACTATATAGATATAGTTAGATATAGCTATTAGCTGACTTCTACAATCTTCCAGTGGCACATTGCAGCTTTACATTTTATTGTCTGCTTTGTGACTATGGTATAGTTGAGGGGCTGAAGTAGATGGTTTTTCTAGGATGTTTTCTATAAGTTGTTCCCTGTCAATGCAGAGGGCTGGATTATACAGACAAAGTGGTCCCTTGCCCACCAAATGTGCTACGTTCATAAAATCATGAGAGCAAGGGAAGACCAAGGATGGGTTAGAAGATGTTTTAGGGAACTAGAAGGTTTGGAAGAGAGTAATCAAACTGATTACCCAGGTAGACACTTATTAAAATTTAGCCAGAGATGTTAAGTCTAGAACTTTTCACATGTGGTAATATATATGCGTGGATGCCCAATGGCCATAGGGGCAATATATTTGCAAGAAATTTATCAGGAAAACAATGTCAGGAAATCTAGCTGCTAGAGGCTAGGAACAAGTCACTGTAGTCAACAATAGGAGAAAAGAATAGTAAATTAGTAAAATGCCTGCACTATATGTTTATGAACATATGGTACATAGTCTTCTGAGAAAGATCAGTGGGATATAGATAGATTCAACTTGTTTGAGCTACTACATATGTGGGCATAAAAACCACATATCCTGTAGTTCTGACCATATTTTAGACATGGTCTCTCTTCTTGTTAACTTATCCTTTCCTTTCACCATTTACCTGTATGCTGATACACCCTTTATTTCTTTACTGAAAAGGTCCCTCTTCTTTTTCACACTTCTTCTGTTACTTACAATGCCATCCAAAAAAAAAAAAAAAAAATCAAAACTCCAACTCAGGATTTTTAGGTGCTGTAGCAATAAAAGTAAATAACAGGAAATGATGCAAAGTTAGTTACTGCCACCTTCTTTTGTTTTAGCATTAACATGTGCATTGCTAGGGCAAAATCTCAACATTTACTTTGCCTGCCACTTCTTATCAACATGTTTTCCCTTAGTTGTATTTATCATTTGAAAAGGAGAGCAGCCAAGTACTGCAAACAATTAGTTAATTATTTCCAGAACTTTTATATTGGAACACAGATAAAACTAAGTTGCTTACCAAGATTGCTGCCAAATAATTACAGTCTTAATGTTATCTACATTTGTCTGCTATAAGAATTGGGGGATTTGTGATTAGGAGGCATATGATGTCAATACTTTAATTCATATCAAAGAACGTTTTTATTATATTATATGATCATTTAAAATTTGTCTGAAGAATTCTACTTATATGTGATGGGGTTTTTTGCCCTGGGTACTTTAAAAGGAAAAGAATTAACAAAGGTCAGAGACTGGTCCTGTGATATAAACCATGAGACAGCATATAGTAAGAATTTTAGAAATTACATAAAGGAAGTCAGAACAGTTTTCCTCTCTATTTTCTTCAGTACTTTTGAGGACACACTTCAATTCATTCCCACCCAGCAAAGTCTAAAAATATGCATAAGAATTCAGGAGGTATTTAGGAGAATGTGTCTATGAAGTACTGTATTGATATAAAAAAAATAAACCTTAATGGAATGCAACATGACCTTCATTTGCTCTATAAGAATAATATTTTTCTTCGAGTTACTATCAGGGATCCTGGTTTTCTCTGATTTAAAAAAAAAAATCCCCAATTTTAGTTTAAAAAAAATAAATCCCCCCAATTTTTGTTTAAAAAAAGAAATCCACATTTTTCTGTGATTAAAATGAAACACCACTTACACATATCTCTATATTAGTGGTGTTTCGTTTTAAACATGGAAAAATGTGGATTTGGATTTACTTTTATTTATAGATATATATTAGTGGTGTTTCACTTTAATTTCGGAAACGTGGATTTGGGGTTACTATTTTTAACTGAAAATTGGGGATTTTTTTTATTGGAGAAAACCAGGATCCCTCATTATACAGTCTGGCAAATTAAATTCACTTTTAAATCCATAAGGAGTTTGAATTAGTCACTCTTAAAGGACCAAACATTCTTATTTTTATATTAGCCTAGCACTTCTTCCTTTATCAAATTCATGCTATAAAGGCATTGTAATGTACAGTGTGTAACAGTAGGTGGAACCAAGTCTGTCTGCAGAGCTGTGATGTCTATTAATCTGGGCGGCAACTTCTTGAAGCATTCAGGAGAGGGAGGCAAAAGAAAAAGGATAAGGAAGCCTGAAGCTGGAGTAAAGAAAAGAGAAAGCAGCATGGAACCTGGTCAGCCCTATGCAGGGCAGTGCACAGTACAACTACTGGAGATCTCACTGGCTCGGTCATCCAGGACCATGGATAGAAGGAGTTGGACTCAGACTTGGAGGAACCTTCAGAATGCTGTTTGATCACTTTAGGGACTAAAGCATTGTTTGGGGGCACCTCTGGAGGTGTGAGAGGGAAAATTAAGGAGCTAAGTATATGCTACCACAGTGTTGATGTATCTATGCCTTTTGCCTGTTCCCTCTCTTTGGCCTGTTGGCTTGTGACCCAACCCCTATGACTTTCCATATAGAAGAGAAAACTCCTCCTTGCTTCTTGTGCTAGATTCTGAGGCTGCAGGGTTGGCACAATATATAAAAAGAAGTGTGGAAAATGCTGTAAACAATTAACTATGCACGGTTATTGCTAAACAATAGCAAGACTGGAATGGAAACTGATAGGAAATTCAAAGTTAAGGATGGAATCCCATGCATCCCATCAACATTAAAACATGTTGTTGGGGCAAAATAATTCGTTCAAGGGTCTACAGGTCCTATGTTGGTCACAGTCTCTTTAAAATAAGCATGTTTTATCTGATAAAAGATTGCACAATTTAATTCCACAATTTAATGCTTCCAGTGCCGTATTTCTATTGGTCCATTCATGCTGATGCCTGATTACAAATTTCCTATTATGTCACCAGGGATGTGAGTTGAAATGAACTAGACAGGAACTCTATAAGGAAATACAATCTCTTAATTTACAATAAAGCTTGGAAGAGTATATTCAAAACAGAGCTTGTTTCATTTACTACATTGCAAGAAGGCAATTAGACTGAGTAGTGAAAGTTACACATGAAGAGTTATTCATTAAACTGCCTTTTGCTATTTTGCATGGATACCTAAATGTTATTTAAATCTAGTGAAAAGTTTTGGAAAATGAAAACATACAAAGATATTTGAGGGTCTATAAAAGTTATGAGTTTAGATTCATGTTAAAGAACTTCATTTCCTTGTTCTTTGACATGATGTTTCTGCATATGGATCCAGTGTCAACTTTAAAAAAAAAATAGACTCCTAAAATATTAATATCTACTTAATATCTACTTTATTGATTTACTAGCCTACTAGGCAGACACATGCATAATATTTTTTCTATATGCTATAGTGACTAGAAAAGATAGGAGAGGTAGAAAGACAATTCTATATCTCTATATCTATTTTTATCTATTCTATGCATCATCTAAATATATAACTTTTTGAAATAAGTGTGTGCAGAGTAGACAGGATGGTTGGAAACAAAGTAGTTTTATTTTTAAAGTAATTTATCACAAAAGGTTACAAACACAATGGCTAAATTGGAAAAAAAAAGCAATTTAAACACAAGATAATCATAGTCTTGCATCATAGATTGTAAAAGATGGAGAAAACACACATACACATTACAGAGCTTTCTGTGTTGTGATTTCTTTTTATTATGATATTCCAAGTGTTGCCATTTGGTTTTGAAAATCTTTTGAGATGAGTCAGTTGAGATGAGCCTATGTCTTAGGCTCTTAGCGTCAAATGGAAAGGAAAACTAAACTTTCTTCAGAATGAAAAAACAAAATGTGTCCTAAATATGACTGAAATCTCTCAGTCAACTTGAGACAATTTAGTCAGTGTTAAGGGACAGATTTCCTTCCCAGCAAGGATGCAACCATGTCTTTTTGGGGCTGAGCATGAAAATCAAATCCCAACATGGATCTGTTACATTTCTTAAAATCTAATGTGTGTTTAGAGCTAGCTTTTTGTCTGGTGCCTATGCAATGATGATGGAATTCAGTACTTCTGGAAATACATGCTTCCTGGTGGTACTGGATGGAATATGTGTATTAATTTTCTGCATTATTTGACATGTTAGACCTTAGTTGAAATGGCTACCCTGCCTATCCTGATGAATCAAATGCAATTTAGTTTTACAGAATATGGATACCTCCTTAAAATTTACATATGCAATTTTTGCTTCTCTATAACTTTGATTTTCCAATATATGTTCACTTTATTTTATTTAATAGTATTTATTAAATGTCCATGAACGAGAGCTGAAATGAAATTCCAATGAGTTTCATATTTCCAATGCTGCATGCTTTTGTCAGCCTGCAGAGGAAAAACAAACAAAAAAACATGCTTAACGTAAAGTACTGGAACTAAGGAATAGTAGGAAGTTCTACTGACCCAAGAGAATACCTGTACCTAAGATAAAGTATCTATTTGTTGTAGAGATATTCCAAAGTAAAGAAAAATATAAAAGAACTTCTTCACAAGTTTTCACTGCAAGTTTTTGGAAAGAAAAAACTTTTAAAAATTCCCCTTCTATACAGCAAGGGATTAATTATTTACCATAGCATATAATGCCATATATTATAGACAATCTGTTTTGATATGCCATTTTACCAATTCACATTCATTTTACCTTTCAAAATTATATAAAAAAAATTTACATGTCACATCACTTGGCATGAATGTGCACCATTAATGAAAGTATCCATTTTTGCTTAAATAGAGTGAAGATAAAATGCTGTTGGATTCCTTCAATCCATTGCTTGAATCTAGTAAAATGACCATGAAGATAACATCAATAAGGTTAGAAAACAAGTAGTGAGTTGCAGAGTAAAAAAACCCAACACTTTATTTGAACAAATCCATAATCTTTAGAGAACAAACAGACACATACAGAATACCTAAACTGTGCTTGTAAGCACAGCCCTGGACAAAGGGAAGCATGTACAATGCACCATAGAAGTAGCCTTAGAAGATTTATGCTAGAGACCAGATACAGACACTAAGCATAAACCAATCTAAGCGGTCACAAATCAGTCTAAACTTGTAGCTGTCCAGAAGTTCAGTGCACATTGATTGGTCTAAAAACGGCAGAAACCCAGTGTAAGATATACCCAGATCAAAGTACACTCAAAACTAATCAATTTAGTTTAGACCTGTGAATCAAACTTCTGTATCAGTTCCCCTATCAATTCAAGTTAGACGGGTGTCCTCCAGCATCCCAGCCTCCTTTGCAGCCCCCCACAGCCCTACTCCTCACAGGCAGGCATGGTAGCATGTGGCTGCTCCAGCCAAGTACCCAGTGGTCCTCACCCCCCAGCTCTCCAATAATTGAGCATAGACCCTCTCTCCAGCCCTGCTTCCTGCCTCTGGCCATCTATAAGCCACAGTCTAGGAGCAGAGGTGGGAAAGGAAAGCATCTGTGTCCCTTGTATGAGCTCTGGGACCTGGGCACCCACATCCCTAGGCCATGCTCATGCACCACATCATAAACAGGGATCTGAGTTTTCTATTTCGTATAGAAAAACGGGAAAAAAAATTGTGGATTTCCCCTGTTACCCAGGAAAAATAATGGATTTTTCATTTTAACAGAGAAACATGTGAATTTTGCACTTTTGCAAAGAGCTCTCTGCAGGTTAGAACAGTTCCAGCCTAAAAAGGATTGAGGGAAGCAGGAGGAAGGTGGTCAGGCTGGAGGATCCATGTGAGTGTACATGGCTGCCAGACAGCCTGCAGAGCAGCTACTGCAGGTAAGTCTAGTGGTGGGGAGTGGGGATTGAGGCCCCCATAGGGAAAGAGAAAGTGAGTTGGGCAGGGCTAGGGCTGGGACTGGGCTGCTGCTCAGCCAGGTGGTGCACGGGACTTGAGGCTCAGAGCTAGAAAGCACAGTTGCAAGACCCCGGCAGTGAGTTGGATGGAGCTGTGGGTGGTGATAGGAGGGGCAGCTCCCTACCACTGCATGCACTCCTAGGGAGGGCAGGCAAGACACATGCTTCCCAGATCTGTGTGCAAGGTGGATGCAGGGGCAGGCTGCCCACTGCGGGCATGGACTTGCCAGCCTGCTGCCCTCTCCCAGGGCCTCTGCAGCCCAGTGAGTGGGACCTGGCATTTCAGCACAGAGAAGGGCCAGGCAGGGAAGCTGCTTGCTGCTGTGAGCCCCAAATTTCCCTGGTGAGGCATCAGCAGTGGGGGTGGTGGCACAGGACTGTGCCCTTTGCTGCTGTCCAGTGGGCAGGGTATGCATCACCAGGGTGATACAGGGCTCACAGTGGCAAGGAGCTTCCCCTTCTGGCCCTGCTATGCACTGTCATGCTAGATTCTGCCCACTGGGCTGTGAAGGCCCTGGGGGAGGGCAGCAGGCTGGAGAGCCTGAACTTGCAGTGAGCAGCCCACCTCTGCACCCTCCCTTGCCCAGAAAATAGATCTGGAGGTCATGGGATGCTCCTTCCCACCTGGGCACTGTGCACAGTGGCACGGAGCTGTGCCCCCTCCACCTGAGCCCACAGCAGGCAGCCTGTAGCCCATCCTCCATGGGCTCTGCTCTAGCATGCTGTCTGCGGGGAGGGCGGCAGGGGGGAGGGGGGGAGAGCCAGGCTCTGCGCTCCACTATACTGCAGCAGCTACCTTCTGTGGGCAGCAGCTGGGACTCAGGTGCTGCTGCAGGAGGCAGAGGGCTGCAGACCTAGGTCCCTGGCCTCATAGCCCTGGCATCTGGGGGCCCCCTCCAGCAGGGCCTGGGAGCAGAAGGCTATACGTGTGAGGGGCACTAGCAGGGCTGTGGGGGGGAGAGTGAGGGGCCTGGACCTGTGTTTTGTGAGCTAAGAGGACAGGGGAAGTTCTGATCTTCCATGATAAAAAACCCAAAATTAAATGCCAAAGTTTATAGGTACTTAGAAAATGTATTTTACTATAGTGATTAAGGCACTGGTGGGCTTCCAAATTGATTTAAAATTGTAAATATATCAATAAAATATTGTGTTCAACTGATATCTATATATATAGTGGCATTTCATTTTAATTGAGGATTTGGGGTTTTTAAAGAGAGAGCTTTTAAATTTTTATCACAGAATTTGCAATTTTTTATCAGGGAAAACCAGGATCTCTGGTCATGAAGCAACCCATCATGTACAAGCAGACTTGCCATTGACCCCAGGAGAACCCCCATGGTCAGGCACAGCCCCATGACTCCCACACACCCAGACAGGGAATGTCATGTCCTCAGTTTTGGGCACACGCCATAAAGCCCAAGCCTGGCTCCTACACACCACATATCAGTGGCTAGAGGCAGGCACCCTGCCATCTGGACCCCAGCATGGACCCACCCCCTGATCCCCTGAACAGGAGCCAACATGAGTGACTCACCTCTGTTGGGTTTGGGCCCAGGGGGAAGAACATTGAGAATGGGCTGGCATGGAAGCAACCCTGTGACCTTCACATCTCAGCCACTACAGGCAGGTATTCAGGCCATGGGCATCTGGGGTGCTGCAAAGCCCTTTTGGCCCACAGCTACTGGGTTTTGAGTGACCCACCTGCTTGGCTGTGCTCAGTAGTCTCCAACAACCCGTGGAGCTGACAGGACAGAAGCACCCCAACCTGATGCAAGGCAGAAGCACCCCAACCGGGCAGGCCTCAGTCAGTGCAGGCAGCCTGTGTGCCCCCTCCACCCAAAGTGTGAACGTGAATACTGTTCACTACCGATCTAACTTAGGCTGCTTACAGAAAATTGGGTAACTTAGATCAATTCTACCTCAGGCTTTTTAATGGCTGTACTTAGCCTGAGAAAGATCTATACTTCTGAAGAAAAGCAGGAGGTAATAATTTGTTGCCAGCCTATGCAATGGGTGAGCAGAAATAAGTCTTTTGTTGTTGCATTTTTCCAGGTGCTCCCATTTCTGCTGTGACTGTACCCAGCTCACCAAAAATAGGTGCTTTTTGACAGTTCAGTAAGTTTCCAGACTTTAGAAATAAACACCTAAGAACTGCAGCCACATTATTCTATCTGCTTTTGTACAAAACACACACATAATAGAGACAGCATAAACAGGACCCTCTTACAGCAGCATATCCTTTAAAAATGATGAGTGCAGCCTATATGGGGACATAAGGGTAAGGATAAAATTCCACCATACACTTGAACATAAGCATGTGATCCAAATCTAAGTGTAGCCCAGGGGCAGGCAAAATATAGCTCACAGGCCAGATCTGTCCTGCCAAACATTTTCATCTAGCCTGTGGGCCCCCTCAACAAATTATGCCCTGCCCAGCCCTTCCACCCAAAAATGTGGGAGTGAGTTGCCCAGTGTACACACAGCCCAAAAGTATACCCTACTGCCTGGCTCCCACACTTATGGGTGGAAGGGTCTGGCCAGCCAGCATGCAGCTTCCATCCAGGGCTGGTGCTTCTGCAGCCCATGGGACTGTCTCACTTCCCCAGTCTCCTCCTGGCTCCAGACAGCAGGTAAGGAAGTAGCTTGGAGGGGGCTTGGAGTGTGGGGCCTAGTGGCAGCATGGAGCCTGTGGCTAGGGGGACAGCAGGCAGCTGCAATGCAGACCTGGGGTGGGCAGCATGTGAGTGTGAGGGAGAGTGGGGGGTGTGGGAACCCCTCACATGCCCCCCATTGTGCACAGCCCTGGCGGGCAGTGGCAGCAGCAGCAGGTGGGGTGCTCAGGGAGCAGGTGCCTGGTGGGATGTGGCTCCAGCCAGTGCTGCACATCGCAGTGAGGGAAGCACCGTGAAGCTGCCTGTATTGCTGGTGCTCCCTGCCACTCCATATGCAGCCCCTGCACTCACACAGAAGTGAGGGAAGCCCCATGTGCTGGAGGCAGGTGTCTTCCCTGCTGGGGCTGTGCAGCACCAGAGAGAAACTTCAGGCTCCAAAGCTCTCTGCCTTCCCTGCATGGTGCTTCCCTCCCCTTCAGTGCAGCCCCTGTGGGGAAGGCAGCTAGCTGCAGCACATGAGGCTTCTCTCTGGTGCTGCACAGCCCCAGCAGGAAAGGCACCTGGCTCCAGCATGTGGGGCTTCCCTCCCTGCTGTGCTAGTGCAGGGGCTGTGCATGAGTGGCAGGGAGCACTGGCGATACAGGCAGCCACGCGGTGGCTGCACTCCTCACTGCGATGTGCAAGGTTGGCCAGAGCTGTGCCCTACCAGAAGCTTCCACCCTGAATGTCCTGCCAGCTGCTGAACCATGGCGGAAATGCGGGTGGAGGGCCCCCACACCCCATAACCTCCCTCACACCCACACCCTGCCCCCACAACCACCCACATATATACAATCCCCAACATACCCTATGCCCCCTCACACAGAGCCACACCCCCACCCACACACCCCTACACCTCACCATACACATCCACCATACACACACACCATGCACTCACACACCATATATCACACACATAACACCCACACCCCCCACACATACCACATACCACACATATATCACACACTACACATCCCATACACACACATACTACACATATCATTCACACAGCATGCACACACCTCATATACCCCACACAACCCCCCCACACACCACATACCCCCCACATACCCTCCACACACAGTACACACCACACAGACCACAAATACACCATACACACACCACACACATACCCCACATAACCTCCACACACACTACATATACCACACACATATACCACCCCCCCACATACCACGCCCACACCCTCCACGCACAATATACAAAACTAAGAATTTATTTTTGAGTTATTATGCCATCACTTCTATTGTTTCCCCCAGCACCCCCCGGGATAACAAGAAATAACAGCCACAAGTTGTTGGAGAGTAGGTTCAGATTAGACATCCATAGGAACTACTTCACAGTTAGGGCAGCTAGGATCTGGAACCAACTTCCAAGGGAAGCGGTGCTGGTTCCTACTCTGGGGGTCTTTAAGAAGCGGCTCGATGCCTACATGGCTGGAGTCACTTGAGCCCAGTTTCTCTCCTGCCCAGGCAGGGGGTCAGACTTGAAGATATACAAGGTCCCTTCCAACCCTTCTTCTATGATTCTATAATATATACGACATAAACACAAATTAGACAACATATTTTTTGTAAAAAAATTAAAATATGTTATAGTAGGTGTTTGACTTTTAGTTTATGATTTGGGTTTTTTCTGGCTCCAAGATGGCAACCCCCCCTCTCAAAGGAGTATTTCTGGGGGGCAAGAGGAAGGACTTCCAGTGGCAAAGGTCAGGGGTAAGGGTGGTACTTCTGGTCCCAAAATGGTGACAAGGGGGCAAGGCAACTGTCAAGGGGTGGGCCTACACATGTGGCCCTTGACAGCTCACCCAAATTTGTTAAGCAGCCCTCCACCTGAAATAATTGACCACCTGTGGTCTAGCCCATAGTCTGTAAAAGGCTTCTAGGCTAGGGACAGACCTTCAAAAAGCTAGGGCCTGAATTGATTAAATCTTTGCAGGTTTAGCTAATCTGCCTAGATTGAACCAATTTGCAAGTGGATAATATTCACAAAATGTAGGCACATGCCTGTAGTGGCTCAGGCCAGGTGCTGAGGGGCACTAGAGCATGCCCTCAGTTGCAGGCAGGTGGTGCTGGGGAGGGGTGGTGGTGGTCAGGAGGGGTTTAATTCCACCCCTCCCTGTTCCATGGCTCCAAGCCGGGGGCCACTGGGCACTCCCTCCTCACTGTGGCAGCAGCTGGGGCATGGCCAGATGTCAGCCACCATGGCCCCTGAGGCAGAGTGTGCAGGGAGGGGGATTATTCTCCCCTCTACCCCTGGGGGACTACAGCCAGGGTCTGCCCACCTGGGCCTCTATAGATCCCTCAATTGCTCCCTGCATGGGGCAAGTGGTGGGATAAGGTCCTTCCCTGCCCCTGTCACCAGATGCCTCACCTAAGAGACCCTGCTGGCTGGCCTCTACCTGTGCCCCTGCCCTACAGCTGGAGCAGCAATGAGGAAGCAACCCTTATGGGGGCTGCAGCCCCTCTCAATTGTCCTAGGAGTGTGAGCCTCTTCCTGGCAGGGGGCTGCACTGCCACAGACTGTGTGGGTGGAAGCTATAGCCTAGCAGCTTCTGCCCAGTGCATGGAGCTCTGGCTCCAACTCCAGCTGCTTTCCACTTGCCTTCTCTCCCCACCCAGGGGCTAGTCATTGTGCTGGGCAGGTAGAGTGGGATGGAATCAGTTGGAGCTAGAGCCAGAGCTCCAGGCATGGGGCAGAAGCTACAGGGCTGAAGCTCCCTCCACCCTGAGTGGCGCTGTGCAGCTGGGCAAGAGCCACAGCTGGACTTGAGGAGAAGAGAACAACCCTGATGAGCACAGCCAGCAGTCCACTTCCCCTTGACTCTGGCAGCTACTCCCCCTCCCCCTCCTGCCCCTGCTGTGCCACTCCAAGTGGTGAGGGGGAGAGTAGCTTCAGCTCGGCAGCTTTTGCCTAGAGCACAGAGCTTTGGCTCCAGCCACTTTCTACCTGCTCCCCACTCAGGGGCTGCTTATTATACTGGGTGGGTGTAGGAAGGCAGCCAGAACCAAAGCAAAATGCCCCCTCACCTCCCAGAGTGGGGCGGTGTGGAAGGGACCACAGTGAGTGGGGGAGGGGGAGTAGCTGCCAGAGGTGAGGGGAAGTTGCTTGTTAGCTGGGCTTGGAAGGACTGTTCTCTTACCCTTATATCTAACTGTGGCTCCTGCTCCTGCCCCACCATGCAGTGCCACTCAAGGCAGGAGGAGCTTCAGCCCAGCAGCTTCTGCCCAGTGCCTGGAGCTACAGCTCCAACTCTAACTCTGGCTGCCTTTTGCCTGCATGGCTCTAAGCAGCCCCTGCAGTGGGTGGGAGCTGAGTGGAAAACAGCCAGAGCTCCATGCGCTGAGCAGACGCCACTGGGATGAAGCTTCCACCTCCCCACCCAGAGCTGTGCAGCGAGGCAGAGTGGGGAGTGGGGCAAATGCCTGATGGGCTGTTACACCCTGTCCAGGTATACCTCAGCTGTGATGCCGTAATGGGAGAGGGGAGATACAGAATAAACCCCTTTCCTGCTTCCTTGTCTCAGGGTGCCATGCCCATTGGTGTCTGGCCATGCCTTCACCCCAGCTAGACAGCAGAAGGGCAGGGCCAGCCCTGCTGTATGGAGCAGAGACCACATCCTAGCCCAGGATCATGCTGGGATGCTGGGGGAATCTGGCTTAACTTAAAGCAGGAAGTGGCCTGGGAAACACATTGCATAAAATGGTTTGACCCAAATCATGTAAGTCTGATACTATATTCAACCAGGGTTATCTTAAATCAATTTCAGCCATTTTGAAACTGGTTAATGTGCACTGAGCTTCTGTTCTGTTACAAGTTTAAACCAGTTTCTGATCATTTAAATTGGTTTATGTGTAATGTCTTTCCCTAGCCCTAAAGACAAACTGACAGCATGGACTTAGAAGGCTGAAAAAGCCATGACAGAAAACCACACTGTGACAGGTGGGAAACAGCTTATCTGATAATGCAGATTTTCACAATTACACAGTCCGGTGGGTGGCAAATTGGCTAGAGGGTCATACCCAGAGAGTGGTAGTGGATGGGTCAGTATCAACCTGGAAGGACGTGGGCAGTGGGGTCCCGCAGGGCTCAGTCCTTGGACTGATATTCTTCAATGTCTTCATCAGTGACTTGGACAAGGGAGCGAAGTGGACACACCGGAGGGCCGGGAACAACTACAGGCAGACCTGGTCAGGTTAGACAAATGGGCAGAAAACAATAGAATGTGATTTAACACGGAGGAATGCGAAGTGCTGCACCTAGGGAGAAAAAATGTCCAGCATACCTACTGCCTAGGAAATGACTTGCTTGTGCTCGTAGCACGGAAGCATAAAGGGATCTCGGAGTTCTAGCGGACTCCAAGATGAACATGAGTCGTCAGTGTGACAAAGTCATCAGAAAAGCTAACTACACTTCATCATGCATCAGCAGATGCATGACAAACACAACCAAGGAGGTGATACTTCCCCTCTATCGGGTGCTGGTCAGATGGCAGGTGGAATACTGCGTGCAATTTTGGGCGCCGCACTTCAAGAGGGATGTGGATAACCTGGAGAGGGTCCAGAGAAGGGCCACTCGTATGGTTAAGGGCCTGCAGACCAAGCCCTACGAGGAGAGACTAGAGAAACTGGACCTTTTCAGCCTCCTCAAGAGAAGGTTGAGAGGCGACCTTGTGGCTGCCTATAAGTTCATCACAGGGGCACAGAAGGGAATTGGTGAGGCTCTACTCACCAAGGCGCCCCCGGGGGTCACAAGAAATAATGGCCATAAGCTAGCAGAGAGCAGATTTAGACTGGACATTAGGAGGGGCTTCACATTTAGAGTGGCCAAAATCTGGAATGGTCTCCCAAAGGAGGTGGTGCTCTCCCCTACCCTGGGGGTCTTCAAGAGGAGGTTAGATAGGCATCTGACTGGGGTCATCTGAACCCAGCACTCTTTCCTGCCTATGCAGGGGGTCGGACTCAATGATCTATTGAGGTCCCTTCCGACCCTAACATCTATGAATCTATGAATAACTAATTCCTAGAGTACTAGAACCTAGAAGGCTCCCACTATCAAGACAACATTTTGAAACCAAGACAGAACTGGGAAATTTCCTAAGTAAGAATATTAAAGTAAATGGCTTATTTTGCAAGACTATTTATGGAGAGAACACTGTGGGGGGAAAAAAAAAACTGATTTTCCTTGTCAATCTGTTTATATTTAAGAATTTGCAAAAGTAGATCTCTATGGAGTATTCTCCCCCTAATTCTAAGAAATGTAGTACATGCTTCTGTGTTTGTTTTGTACTAAGTGAAAACAATTCCACAAGAAAAAAAAATGTTCCTTTCACTTCAGTTTCAGTGAATGGCTAGCTTCTTAGGAAGAGGTCTATCTTGGCCCCAGGGAATCCATTTTCACAGTTTGGAAACATGAACCTAAACAAGATAGGTAGCAAAGGCAAATGCATCTGAAAGTATGTACTTTTCTGGTGCCCATGGGATGCCTTTTCCCACACAGCATCCATGCAGTATACATTACCAGGTGCTGACACACACAAAAATCATGTTAATGATGGGTGTTTCTTAAAACCTCCCTGCAAGAAGAAAGAATGTTATGTCCTACAAACAAAGGGAGAATTATTATAGGCAACAATTAAAAGTCTGTCCTCAGTGCAGTGTAAAAAAGAAAGAGATACAGATCTTCTGCTTTGCACTATTCAACAACATGCCTATTAACAAGAAAATGGAAAGTGCTGTCATTTCATCTTTGTAAGGATTCTATTGACTAGATGATTCTGCCTTGAGTGTTGGTTAATGTACTCAGAATTAATTAGTCAGGCTCAAACTATTCATTCCCGTTAAAAAGCCTGATACAAGGAGCTGAGAAAGGAAACAAGAATTTTACTGCTTTTTCCCCAAAAGTGTTTGGAGTAGCCTGGTAAATCCTCCCTTCCCAAAACTCCACTCTGGATACTGTAAGAACTCATATCGTATTCTAAGGACTACATCAGAGGTTTCAAAATCACCTTCAGTCATAGGCTAGATCCAAAACACAGGGCTCTTTTCAGGCAGGAGTAGCACGGGCAAGCTGCAACAATGGGGCCAGTGACTGGGGCAGTAGGTCAACCAGCCTCTGGGCAAATTGTGATGGGGAAAGCAGCTGGAGGGCAAGTAGAATACATTGGCATATACCTTGCTTCTGAAGCCATGTCCAACATGCCCCAGGGCCCTGGGTTCTATGGCAAGCCATACTACCTACCAGGCCTGATCCCAAAATCTCTGGCACCCAAGTAGCCCAATGGAGAGGCACCTTGGGCTAGATTAAAGCTCACAGGCTCTATCACTTAATCTTCTTGAATATGCAATAAATGTGGATCCCCAGAAGTCAGGGGCATAAACTCAGTAGCTCTTTAGTTCCATACCTGCTTTAGGACTCAGTGAAATAGAACATATCCTTTGCCAACAGCTGAATACTGATCTCTCAGAAGCAAGATTTTTCAAAAGATTTCACAGATTTCATAGACATTAGGGCTGGAAGGGACCTCGTAAGATCATTGGGTCCAGCTCCCTGCCCAAGGGGCAGGAAGTCAGCTGGGGTCAAAGGATTGCAGCAAGATAAGCATCAAAACAGTAAGGGCCCAGTAAAAAGAGTTAATGTAATATAAGCTTTTGAGGTGGGGTTTCTGGAGTCCACTGACAGAAACGTGCAACTCTCCTCTTTGACTTGATCCTGTTCTTCCTAGAGTCACAGAGTCACTAGAGTCACAGAGAAGTAGGGCTAGAAGGAACCTCCATAAGTTATGTAGTCCATGCCCCTGCCTGAGGCAGGATCATCCCTATCCAAACCATCCCATACAACTATAATCTAAACTCTACATAAGACTGCCCTGAATCCTGACACAAAATAGACCTAAACTGCCACAGGTAAAGCAGGGGAACCACAGCAGCCAATGCCCTGCCTCTATAAAATGTTGTCAATATATGCCCAGGAGGTCCTGAGTACAGGGCCATGCCCCCCGATACAGAGGAAGGCAAAAATCCCTGCAGTCCATACCAATCTCACCATGGGGTAAAATTCCCTTATGACCCCAAATATGGAAATTGGTCTGACCCTGAGTAGAGGGGCAAGAAAACTCCAGCTTTGCTCCTAGCAAAAGAAGCGACACACCCTAGTTGAAATCCCCAGCGTCTCTGGGGAGGCATAAAAACAACTTGACACATAGAAGAAAGAGGGGTGGGGGAGAGGGAGCAACCATCAAAGCCCAGAAGCATGGAAAATCCAATGGTATAAAATAGGCACAGCTATACCTAGATTATCCCCAACTAGTGGCTGTCCAATCTCTTCTGGACCACCTCCAGTGATGATGAATCCACAACCTCCCTATACAGTCTATTCCACTGCCTCCAGATTCTGACAGTGAAGACTTTTTTCCTGATATCCAATCTAAACTCACTTGGCTGCAACTTCAAGCTATTGGTCTGCCTCTTCTTCTCTTTATGGCAGTCCTTCAAATATTTGAAGATTGCTATCATGTCTCCTCCTAAGCACAGTTTCTAGAAGCTGAACATGTCTAGCTCGTTCAGCCTCTCCTCATATGAATTGCCTTTCAAGCCCTTGATCATCTTTATTATCTGCTTCTGGACCCTCTCTAACTTCTCCATGTCCTGTTTAAAATGTGGAGCCCAGAACTGCACACACTTCTCAAGATAAAGCTAACCACTGCGGAGTAGCTGTTGAGTAGCTCTTCCTTCTTTGTATCTTTGGTTAGGAGTTCCCCCAGGTTTGTTAACAGAGGACCTACAGCTTTCTTGGTCCTTCTTTTTTGGCCAACATATAGAACCTCTTCTTGCTGTCCTTAGCCTCCTTTTCCAGGTGTAGCTTATTCTTCATCTTTGCCTTCTTAATTTTGTTCCTGCAGGTTCCTGGTATGCATCCTTGGTGACATGCCCATTCTTCCATTTCCTGTATACTTTCCTTTTGCATTTGAGAAATTCTAGACGCTCCTTGTGCAGCTACATTGGTCTTTTGCCATTCTTCTTGTGCTTCCATCATGTCAGGATAGTTTCTTGTTGGGCTTCCCATATTGTGCCTTGTGGAAACTCCCAGCCGCCCAGGCACCTTTATCCTTCAATCTATCTTCCCATAACACCATGCCTATTAGCCTCTTGAGTTGGATAACATCCACCTTTTAAAAATCTAGAGTCCTAATTTTGTTGACCTCATGCTTTTCCTGTCTCAGGATCTGGAATTCTAGTGTATCCTGATTGCTTCCTCCCAAGTTACCTATCACCGTCACATCCTCTGCCAGTTCTTCCTGTTTGTCAGGACAACATCTAAGATAGATGATTTCCTAATTGTATCCTCTACAGCACTAAGGAAGGAGGCAGCTGGTTGACAGAACCATGGTGGTACTGATAGGTTGTACTTGAAGTACTGGTTCAACTTCACAGCTATTGTCTGGAGAAGGTCCCTTGTCAACCAATTTTCATGATTAAAACTTGAAAGTTCTTGTGATGCTATATCTTTGGCCAAACTTATCAAATACATCAGCTTGTTGTGTGCATGGTGTATTACAGCCTGTTAGCAGATGCAGATTAAGATTTATAGGGGACCTGGGCAAACACAAAATCGGGGGGCCCCTCTAGAGGTTCAGTGATATATCAGTTACATATTGGATTGGCACCAATAAAAGAAAAAATAATATTAATCGGCTATTGGCTTTTTTTGGCTGGTATAGCCAATTAATGTCACCAATAAATGCCGTATACACATGGCCAGGCATGCAGCCAGGCAGCTTGGAGAGCAGCATCCTGCCAGTAAGTCAGTTGGGAAGGTGAAGAGTCATGGGGGAGAGAAGGGGCAGATGGAGGCCCCCATGGTAAGGGAGTGGGGCAGGGGCAGGCCCTGCCCAGACAGGGCAGTGAATATGACCCTGGGGCTGGGAGAAGAACAGAGCCATGGATGTCTCATCCAGGGGGTGCAGGAGGGTGGGAAGGGGGGGAGGCTCCATGCCACTGTATGCACCCTGGGGGGAGGCATGGGAGACATGTGCCCCTCCCCAGATTTGTGGTGGTCTGCCTGTTGCAGGCTCAGGGCCAGGGGCCTCTTCCTGCTGGGGGTCTGGACCAGGACTGGGTTTGGGACAGGCTCAGTTGCACAGGGCAGGTGGTGGCAGCACTGGGAGGGTTGGATACAGGGTGGCTATGGGGAAGAGGGTGGCACAGCCCCGGCTCCAAGCCCACAGCAGGCAGCCCGCCCTCACCCCATGCACAAATTCAGGGGGCACATTCTCCCAATGCCTCCCCTGGGGGTGTGCGCAGTGTTAGGGAGCCACCCACCCTCCCCACCCTCCCACATCAGCTGGATGAACCACCCACTGCTCCATTCTGCTCCTGGCCCTGGTGTCACATTTATCACCCTGGCTGGGCAGCACCTACCCCTACCCCTGCCCCTGCCCCACTCCCTCCTTAAACATGGGGGCCTTGATCTTCACTGCCATGCCTCATCCCACTACTGTACCCTTCCCCCCCACAGACTTACCTGCAGGGATCTGGCTGCCTGGCTGTGCTCCTGGCCATATGCAAGGCAGAACCTTTAATTTTGAAGATTCCACCACACACTCCTTCCGCTGATTGGTGGAGGGGCCCCACATGCGACTTGCTCCTCAGCAAGGAAGTGAAAGCCGTGGTTTGAGGCTTGGCACCATTTTTGTCTCTCCTCTGCTGATTGGCTGAGGGGCCCCAGCAGCCCTGCTGGTTGCTGCCCAGCAGTGGGGAAACAAAAACAGCATGAGGTTTAAAACCTCAGCTTTTGCTTCCTTGCCAATGGAGACAGCCACAAGTGGGGCCTCTGATAGGCAGGGGTCCCTGGGCCCTGCTGGCCTGTGCATTAATCCACCTATCCCTGTTGGCCTTCAAACTATATTAGAAGATCAATGAACCAGGGGACATTTTCTGCCACAAACTTTACTTGATCTTGAAACGTCTCCCTGTTTCAGGATGTAACTTAAGCATGCACTTTGTGCTAGGTGTGATTTTCAGTTCCTTGGACACAACTTTCTGTTAGTACTGCATATTCTTGGAGTGGTAACAGATAGTGCTGAACCACAACTTCCACCTTTTGAGCTCAGGATTTGATGGCAGTGACACAGTCTCATGTGGGTACCCACTTTGACTGGTAAGGGACTACAGGTACTGGTCCAGCTTATGGCCTGGACAGTGCTTGAAGGATTTCTTGAAGGAGGAAACCAGACTATCCACATCACAGAACTGTGTGCACCAGATGTCACTTGCTTAAGACAGAATGTGAGCACTGCAGGTGACATGAACTGTGTTGGGCATCATCCCATGGAGCATAACAGAGAAAGCCTTGCACATATACATTGTATTGTTAAACAAAAATGCTGAGATCTTGCTAAAGTCTAAGTTGTAGTTGACAACAGCCTTCACTACATCCTGTGATGTAGTAGAAAAATTGACAGATGTGAGGTGGACTGCCTCTGTTTGAAAAACTGGCAGGTCCCAGTTTGTCCAGCTTCCAGGTACAAATAAAATATGCAGACCTTAATTATCTTTAGGATCAGTCACTTTATCAGACACAATGGAGATGGATTCACATACTATCAATGTAGATTTTGTGGACTCTACATGTGAAGCAATCACTTCAGGGTGACAGTCTTAGTGAAGCTTGTTTATGCATGGGAAACATCCAGCATTTGGCATGCTTGTGTTCAGGTAGTCTTTTAACTTTGGGTGATCACTTTTCTCCAGCAGGTTGTTTGCTGCCATACAAACCTTCATGAGGGAAACTGTTGTCACTCATATTGCCAAACTGTTTTCCATGATCCTTTTAAAGGAGTGAAGACATGGTCACTAGTTTATTGCTCAGATCTTTAGCCTCTGCAGCAACCTTTCGCTTCATGTGCGCCTCAGATTCTAACTGCTGATCTACACTGTTTTTCCTTGACACATCCAGAATCACATTGCAGGTAATACAGAACAATTTGCCTCCATCTGTGTGCAAGGTCCCTGCAGGATTCTGCCTTATCCAGTCCAGATCTAAAATGTATTTTACCTTCTTGGAAAATTTCTTCTCACTATTCATCTTCCTCAGGCCACAGCGTGCTCAACAGCATGCTTCTTGATGCCTCAAGGTGTTGCAGGCCTTTTGCTTTCCTGACTGGCCTCAGACTGGTGCCTGTACTGAGCTGAAGTCACAGGCTCAGGCTCTCAGCTTCCCCTCACCCCACATGTACCAAGGCTTCAGGGGTTCCTGCTCTTTTCTTTGCTTGTTGGTAAGTATGGTTTTTTGTTCTCAGGCATTTCCCCTAAAATTGTAGAGATTGCCATTTTTTGTGGAAGATGCCCAATTTCATATTTTGCATGAACAATGCAAAATCACTATTTCAGTAGGTCCCTACTTGTTAGATATGGG
This sequence comes from Alligator mississippiensis, assembly GCF_030867095.1. Classification (NCBI taxonomy): domain Eukaryota; kingdom Metazoa; phylum Chordata; order Crocodylia; family Alligatoridae; genus Alligator; species Alligator mississippiensis. The sequence continues at coordinate 370,262,346 of NC_081824.1, forward strand.
CTAGTAGGACCAAATGGAAAACTAAAGTCCAAAGCTACTTCACATTTATACTAGTCTGTGCACGTGCATTTAACAGAATAATTGGATAGACTGTATGTCATTGATAAGAAAGCACATTAAAAATGAAGCAGACTGCTGTAAAACTATCCATCTGTATACATTAGTGCAGGCAGAAGAATAATTACTGCACTGTATATTATAACAGCAGTGAAGATGTTATTTACCTACCAGATCCTTTCTGTTCATTAGTGGTCCATTCATTAATTCCAGAAATATGGACAGAAATTAAATTTAGATTCAAAATGGCAAAGAGCAAACTCATAAACCTGACAGAAAATAATCCAAATTAGGATATCCACTGGGCAAATAAAACTTGATGAATTAAGACAGATTTTGGAAAAACAGTAATGTGAATGCTACATGTAAATTGGCAAGGAGACAGTGATACAAGAAATCTACTACAGAGACTATGTAACACTGGGCAGGGAGCTAGTAGTTTCTGTGTCTGTGTGTGTGTGCACTTGCACACGTGCGTGTGCATTGGTATGACTGTGCTTAATACTGCATTCATTTCCTAAATCCACTTATGTGTATAATAGGGGAATAGAATCTTTGTTACTGGGAAGCTTTAGGCAAACTGGAAAGAAAAAAAAGAAAAAAGAATGTTTAAAATGATTAGGATGCTGGAAGGACTTATTTACAGGAAAAGATGAGAAAAAGATAAATGTGTAGTTTGGCTAAGAGGTATAGAAGAAGTGTTAGTCTTGCACAAATAGATGAAATAGATTAAAACTACACAAAGGGCACATTCTACATGCCGCCCTATGGCAATGTAGCAGCATGCTACATTGCCATAGGGCACGCTATGGCAACCTAGAAAGGGCACTGTGTGCCATTCATATGCAACTACAGGTCACTGTCAGCTATGTTGCTGAGTGCCGCTATGGCAGTGCAGCAGCAAAATCTACCCATGTGCGATGTGCACATATTTCATTGTGCTTTAGTACTTCCAAAAAGAAGTGCTAAACCACAGCATCGTAGCAACATTGGCATAAGGCGATGTGTAGATGTGCTCAAAGACAATTATTTTAGATAGTAATAGTGTGTAACTTTGGCAGTAATAAGATGCTAGAAAAAAACTGGGCTCAGTGGCCTCATCTACATGAGATGCTAACTGCGCAGTAGCCTGTCACTATATTTATATATATTAGTGGCATTTCATTTAAATCATGGAAAAATGTGGATTTTGGGTTATTTTTTATATCTGAAAAATGGGGATTTTTTATCAGAGAAAACCAGCATCCCTGCTCATAATAAGCTTTGGCAGGGACATGGACTGAATGGGCTTCCTCGTGCATGGCTCCATGCAAAACAGGGACAAATTTGTTGCCAGTTCTACAAATTCAAATTCAGTCTAACTCCACTGAAGTTCACAGATTGCAGTAGTGCATAACTACCCACAAGTTGGTTTTACTGTCTTCTGAGAGCTGAGTCACCACACTCTGTTCACGCTGATTCTGAAATACTGTCATTTTTGCTGTGCTAAAATTTTAAGCCTTCACTTGGGGCTACTTTTGATATAATAGCATGATTTGAGCTCTAAAAGAACACTGTGGAATAACTGTAGCCAAGAGGAGGGAAATAAACTTTTACTCCCTAAAGACTTTTAGGGTGATGTTTGCCAATTTGAAACCACAGGGAGCTTTGCCAGTGATATCAATGATAAAAAAATAACCCCTAACGAATAAAATTATTACCCCTAACGAGTAAACTTATGAATCCTTTTCATGGTACTGGAATGTTGAAGGATTTGGTAGGTAAAGAAGTGTTGAATATAACTGGACTATATGTAGGGACCTATGGAATTGTAGCATAAGTGCATTACGCAGCAGCTCCTTTAATCTTGCTTGTTTCACTGCACGTCTACACTGTCCCTGATTGGTGGGTGGGCCCCTGTAGCCCCACTCACTGCTGACTGGCCAGAAGGCAAAGATGTTGGTTTCATATATGTTGCAGTTTTTGCCTCTCAACTGATTAGCAATGAGCAATGGAGCTGCTGCGGCCCCTCTATCATTCAGCAGCAGGAGGCAAAAATTGCACCATATTTAAAGCCATGTTTTTTTCCTCCTGGCCAATCAGCAGTAAGCAGTGGGGCTGCTGGGGCCTCTCCACCAACCAGAGGTAGGGAGGGCACATGACAAAATGAGCAAGATTAAAGGAGCTACTGCACAGCACACTTCCACCATGATTTCGGTAGATCCCTAACTATATGCATGTAATACATACTGCACACATCTATCAAATATTTGTATTATAGATGAACACAAGACTCTGAATTCTTTATACAATGGGAATTTTGTCAATAAATCATAACCTTGTATGTATGTGTACAATCAATAATTCTAAAAACTATAAGGGGAAAATCAGATATAATGTGGAGACAGATTTTGCTTTGATCATGCTTCTTTCTATTGAAAATAATTGAAAATATATAAAATTATGTTTGATGTTAAAGGAAAGGGGGCTTCTATATAATTTGTACAAAATGGTTCAGTGACAAATGATCCTTTGGCAAAGTTTGATTCTTATTGGAGCTTGTATTTATTATTTAGAAGGCAGATGTTATCTGCATATATTAATATACCCAGAAAGAATTTTAACCTACGCATTCAATACTTTTAACAATTGTAAGCAGCTTGTTGGATCCAGTTGAATTATTAGGTTTAACCTTTCATCCTACACCCCTGCCCCCTTCTTCCCCCCCAGACCATGGAAGTCTAGTGTTTATATTGGAGTTAAATCTTGAAGTTCTTACTCAAAGTCAAATTTGTAATTCTTACTCCTATTGAGTAGAATCTGTCTACTTACATCACCCCATTAAAAATAATATGAACAAGGATGGCAGAAGCAAACTTTTACTTTTTATTAAGTCCTTAGTCAGACAAAACTCCCATTGTATAAAGAATTCAGAGGCTTGTGTTAATTTATAATACATGTAAAAACAACCACTCCCTCTCCTATATTTGATGGTTCCCCTAATCTGCTTGATGACAGAAGCCTTTTGTATATTCAGCTTGGTTTTCAGAAGATACTACACTAAAAATGAAAGATTTGGAAACCACGCTTCTTATAAACACTGCATTCCTAATCATTCCTCACTTTGCCCAGCTACTAGGAAAAGAAGTGTTGCCTGTTTTAATGCAAACAGCATAAAGTTTTAGAAAGCACGTAAAACAAATACCAGGCCAATCAATACCAGGAGAATGAAGCAAGAAATCCTGTTCAGTGTTGACAGGAAGAAGTTAACACCTCACAATCTGAAACTTAGTCAAGTCACAGTGTTCTTATTTTGATATATAAAACTGGTCTCAACAAGCAATATCACTTGAAAATGTGCTGCTGGAATAAATATTGTATTGTACCATTTCCAATTGCATAAGTGATTTGCACAATACACTCTGTAAGTTATGCCCTGATAAAAACAGCATTTCTCTAAATATATAACCTATGTAGGAGACTAGCTCATAGGTGATAGCTCATTAATATGAGACTTGTAGAACTGCTTTTTCTATTTACATGTATTGACCATTGAGGGAAGTGCTAGAAGGTAGAGCATGAGTCAGGTCCCCTGGTTGTAATCACTTGCCAAACCCTGCTGGCAACATCTTCCAAATATTCCCGTCAGTTCCTTCCTGGCTGCAGTTGATGAAGGAGTTCTCTGTTGCAGATTGTACATCTGTATTGCCCAAGCATTCTATCAATGCTCACTGTGTGCCCTTCTTAAATTTATACCTTCAGGCCAGTTCACAATTAAAGCAACCATACAAAAGTTGTTGCCTCAGGTGCTTAGGCACAGTCAGTGGCATTTTAGTGTTTGCTTTTCTCCTGACATACTGATGTCAATTCCACCATTTCAACACTTACTTTGGCACTCCCGCCTCTACTTAGTGAATTCACCCTTGTGTCTTTTTTTCTGGTGCTCTGGTCTCATCAGCTGCCTTCCAGCTTCTGCCTTCATTCTATAGTGCAATATTCTTCTTGTAGCCATGCATGACTCCACATATTAATCTCCTTTTTTAGATCCTTCCCAAGTATGGTAAACTACCTGTTCTTTCTGTTTGCTATGTTCTTAGAAATCCCAGCATATTCTTGACACCAGAAATTTTTCTATCCATCTCTTAGACTAAAGTCAGTAAAGCACTCTGCTGATACTCTACTACCTGAACTTTCCTTCAAGTTTGACTTTAAAGGAGGAAGAAAAGCCATTCTGCAGCTTTGAACTATCTGGTTAAAGCAAAACTATGTTCTGGACAAAGGACTCTATTTCTTGGGGGGAGGGGGGGAGGGGAGTTCTTGGAGGAAACTGCTATGTGCCAACTTTGCTTTCAGATTTTTTCCTAGGTCCCCTTTTTGTTGCCTCTCAGTTTGCAGTCAAAGACCCAATTATTGTTGAGTAAGCTACCCCAGATTTTGGTGCATGGTAAAGTTACTGTCTAGTAATGAGTAGACACCAATCAGCAGTTCCAAGCTAGCTACCTGAAGTGTGTACTATTATGACATCTGATCATAGGGTGGACAGATAGTGTCCAATGAGCAAACTATTGCTTCACGATTGAACTAACCTCAGGAACTGACACAACTAATTCACTGGTGTATACCTACTCCTCAGGTTTCAAGGACAACTTAAACCAAGAATGGAACTAGATTACCAATGGAAGGCTGTGCACTGTGTATCTGTTCCTTTTTTTGCCTTGAAGCAAAGACACTTGATTCCACAGTAAATGTGTTGAGTGTCTACATCCTGAGGGAGATTTTTTAATCTATCCTCATAATTTGGGAGACCAATGTCCCATGTATAATCAGCAATATGATTTTTTTTTTTTTGCATAAGGGTGAATGTACAGGTCATTTATCTTATTTGTTCCTATATGACCCTATTTGTTCAAATTTGCAAACAATAATGCTATTTTTTAATAAAATAGGTAGAAAGAAAATCATACAGACATTTTAAATATTGCAACAGAAATGAAAGGAAATTTAAGAGTAAGATTCTATTTCATACTATATGCCAAATGGCAGTTTGTTGGCCATATAAGTCATATTGGCCCTTATGTGCAATTTATGATTCTATTACCTATGAAGTGTGGATATGTAAATATTTACTGAGTATTCTCAGTAGGATACACAATGGCTGTTCAGGTACGTGGCTCTGTATAGCCATATACTGAGCAAAATTTCACAAGGTTAAAACTCAGTATAATTGGGTGTTAAAAGGAGGAAGAGGGCCTTTTGATCCCAAAGACTTATTGGTCATACCCAGGAATTGAAAAGCTCACATTCTAGGTTCCCTTGCCCAAAGACTTGAATTCATATTTCTGCAACTTCCTAACATTTTGCATCAACCACCAGTCCACAAGTTAAGTACTAGCTACTCCCCTCTCTAGCACTTTTGAATATGTACCACTGCACCTTGCATGTATTTATTTGATAAAATATATGGAGAGCGGGGATTGTTGTGTGGGGTAGGATGTAATTTCAGCTGCATTGGGTGCATCTATATATATATGCTTTACTATGGAGTTGACTAATTAGTTCTGCAGTAAAGTGTCACCATCTACACATGTGCCCATATTAGGGTGCAATAAATTAAGTCCTCTGTAGGATGTTATAGTCTGGGACAAGGTCTGTCCTATGGCAGAGTAATTTACATCACCACAATGCAAGTATAGATGGTGAATGGGGCTGGCAAGGGGCATGAGGGTGCTACAGTGGAGGGCTGCCTGCCAGCTAGACCTGCACTGTAGCACCCTCATGCCTCAGCCAGCCCCTCTGCCATCCGACACTGCCAACTGGAACCCAGGGTTGACCCCCCAGGGTTGACCCCTCATCTCCCTGCCATCCTGGGGCTGCTCCATCCTAGCTTGTTTTGCTGTGATTCCAGGCACACATGTAAACACTGTGCCTGGAACAGCTGACTGTGGTGTGAAATGTGCCAGAGTTTATTGTGTTAGAGTAACTGCATGTGTAGATGCACTCATTGGAAGCAAGGGTCCAGGCTAAAACCAAGCATCTGTTCCTTTTTGGAGAAGCATCTATCTCATTGAGCTGCATATCCTTTGGCTTGCTCTGTTCCTCTTGTCCCCACAGATCTCCCACTTTCTGTTGTGAAAATCATGAGAGATGAGGATCATTTTCGCTACAGGTGGTGTTGAAATTACAGTTCCTTATATAAGCAAACCTACCATCCTATTTTGAAAATGTTGTAGTGCTACTGTCACGTGCTCCTCAAAAAAATTCCCTGAAATAGTTCTCACCACACAAATATTTGAGCTGTGTTTGTGTGTGTGTGTGTGTGTGTGTGTGTGTATGAATTTGTAACAAGACAGTTGCCACAAAATGCTGGATTATTATAAACACTTTGTACTTGAATCTTCTTCTTTCACACACATTTTCCACCAGTGTAATCTCATACATTTCCACAGTGTAAATGAATTGGTACATTGCAAGGGTATCAAAAGGTAGTGGCATGACTGGGTTCTTTGATTCCAGAACTGGACTATGTGATGAAGTGTACAGTAAGTACAATCAAAATATGTGTTGCTTAAGCCATTTTACTAATAGATATGATTATGGCAATCTTGATCAAACTCTGGACCACCTAACAACACTCTGCCCTCCATACAAATTTGATGTTGACATTACAGAGATACATTCCCTTTCCTCAAGAGCATTAGACTGGTAAACTAACCTTAAACCAGACTTATACTTGTTGCTCCAAGTCAGCCATATGAAAGAATAAGAACTAGTAGATATGGCTTGTATTAGTTATATACTCAATCCACATATTGAAAATACCTGCTCAAACCAAACCATAATTATTGTACATACTATTTACTAATGGCTAAATCACAAACAGTGGAGAAAAGATATCAGATAGATCATTTTAGCACTGTCATGCCAGCCTATCAGCACAAATTCCAGAATGTGAAATTGGCCATGGACCTAAGTAGGAAGGTAGGGGAGGTTACACCTACCAGCTTTGTATAAAGAAACGTTAATTAGCATTCACATTACAAAAAGAGCAATTTGCAGCAAGGGTAGGCACATAAGGAAAAGGAAAAGAGTGACACCTAAAAAAATATATTTAAGGGGCAATACATGAAGAAAAGAGGAACCCAGATGAGTACCTGGTAACAAATAAAAGCACTACCCTCTTCTGTGCTGAAAAAATGAAATGAGTATCTCAGACAGGACAAAATATTCCATGAATTGGAGAACAGACTGCAAGTATAGTTACGTCAGTGAGGCTATGATGACTTGTCTGGTGCCTGAATTCCAAGGAGCCACTTATGAGGCAGAAAGTGGTGCATGTAGGGATATTTGTAGGGACTCAGTAATTGCTATAACTTTTCTAGATCTTAATACAGCTTGATCTCTGAAATAAATAATATCCAAAATGCTGGTAATTGATTTAAAAGGACAATGAACTAATGACTGTATTAAAAAGGAAGGAAGGACTTTTGACTTTTTAGCTACTTTATTCAGGGGCTCGGGGTACAAAAAGTTAGCCCCTCCAGGGTCCAGGTCCAATATACAAAGCAAAGACAAACAAATGACCATCAAAACAAGAGCACCATGTCATTACATTCATAACATCACACCATGGCAGACACCTTCGCTGTATTACACGTCATGCCTAACATGCCATTATACAATTGGAACACTGGCCACACGGTCATACAAAGCCCTCTATAAACAAATGATTCCTACCCTGCACTATCCAACCATACACGTGACAACACCTTCAATTTCCCACACAAAGAAAACAGCAAAAAGCAGCTTGGTGAGGGCCTAGGGCATGGCAAAAGCTTGGAGTCACAGTGCAACACTGAGCCTGCCTGGTCACTCAGACCAGGCATAACAGAGCGTGTATTGAAGACAGCCATCCTTCATGTGGCACTGCGCTCCCTCAAGGGCCCAGTGTGCCCAGTGGGTACTACCCACCAGAGCACAGTGTGCTCAAACACCAGTGAGAGGTGCATCTATACCAGGAGGCCAAAAAGCCTCAGGGCATTGTCTGAGCCAGTCCCGGCAAGCTGGTTGTGGTGGCTCTTGAGGACAGCCATCTTGGCCTGACCCATTAGAAAGTTGGCCAGGCAGATGGGGCCCCTCTTGGCTGCCCAGTATAGGTAGGAGCACACATAGATGTTCTCTAAGAGGCTCCTGCCCAGTGCTTACAGCGGCAGCTTGAAAGTGACAAAGAGCGGCCTCAGGCGGGGACAGTTGAGGAAGGCATGAAAGAGGTTCTCCTCAATGCCCCCAGGGCAGAAGGGGCAGGCCGTTGAGGCAGCTGGGTCAAAGTGGGACGCAAATGTGCTAGTGGCTAGGATGCAGTGCAGCAACTGCCACTTCAGGTCACTAGTCTTCTTGGCAGTTGGCAGCTTATACAATGTGCGCCAAGCTGGGTGGGCCAGTGGGGAATCTGGCAGCCCCAGGCACCATGCTTTATAGGGGTGGCCCACCAGTACTTGGGCATGGTGGACATGAACCGCCCAGGCATAAAGGCTTCTATGTGACAGAGAAGCAAACAGGCAACACGTGTCACTGTTGGAAAGCATGGGGAGCATCAGCAGGGTGCCAGGCCTGCCAGGTAGCTTGCCAGCCATGGCCAGAGTGGTTGGCAGTGTGGGAAAATCCTTGCTTGAGGCATCTGCAGCATGGGGGACCTGGGGTGCTCAGAGATAGTCATCCAGGGCGGTTGCTGCCTCCAGTGGGAGGGCACCTTGGATGTCATGCAGGAGTCGGCCCACACTGCCGATGGAGCACATACCTAGCCAGATGGTCAGGGCCTCAGGCAAGGGCCAGGCCAACCGAGTGGGGTCAAGGAGATGGCCCAGGCAGAGGACACATACCTGGATGAGTGTGGCTTTGAGCCTGGCAGAGATCAGGCTAGGCATGGAGTGCCACAGGGCTGGCTTGTGTACCAGGGGCTCCCTCAGCAACTGTGGGAAACGCAGGTGCTGGGCCTGGGGCTGGAAGTGGAAGGTGGCCTGCCAGGATCATACCACACCATGGTAGAAGGCCGGAAGCACCACCCAGTTCAGGAGCATGAGGTCCAGCAGACCTGCCAGGTGAAGCCCCACCATCTGCAGGAACTGGCATGCCAGTTGTTGCCAGAGTAGGAGCTCCTCACTGTAGAGGAGTTTCTGAAGGGCTTGCAGGCAGGAGGTGGCCACCTTGCTCACCAGGTCAACCAGGCTCTGTCTCCCCTGGGCAACAGGTAGGTAAAGGATGGCTCATGGGAGCCAGTGGCACCCATCCCAGAAAAAAATCTACCAGAAGGCACTGGAGCCTCTCAAGTAGGTCCTGTGGTAGGTCAAGTACAGCACACTGGTGCCACAGGGTCACTGCCACCAGGTTGTTTGCGATGAGGACACGTCCATAGTAGGAGAGGCTGGGTAGGTGCTAGCACCACCATTGCAGGCAGGCCTCCACCCCTTCCTAAAGGCTGTTCCAGTTGCATGCCATGAAGGTTGGTGGCCCCAGGAACATACCCAGGACCTTGAGGCCTTTGCGGCAGGAGGTGAGGTGCCCTGGCAAATCCGGGGGGCAGGGGGGGTGTTGCACTGATCCACATGCCAAGTGGCAGGATATCACTCCTGGCCCAGTTGATACAGACTGAAGAAGCATGCTCATAGGCTCGCTGGCAGTCTGTCAAGGCCCACACATCTTCCTGGCTATTAAGGAAGATGGTCACGTTGTCCGCATATGCTGACAGCCAGAGCAGAGGGCCAATGGATGGGCCCGTAGCCAATGGCAAGGCCGCACCACTCAGGCAGTCCCACAGTGCTTGCAGCAGCAGCTCAATGGCCAGGGCATAAAGCATGCCCAACAGGGAGCAGCCCTGAAGGATACTCCTGCACACAGGGAATGGGGTACAGAGCATGAAGTTCACCTTAAGCTGGCTAGAGGTGTCTTGGTACAAGACCTGGAGGGCCCCAGTGAATAGGGGCCTGAAGCCAAAAGCCTCCAGGCTCTGGAAGAGGTAGGTGTGGCCCACCCAGTTGAATCCTGATCCAGAAAGATGAGGCCAATGTCTAGGCTGAAGAGTTCACTGGCTGTGAGTAGGTCATGCAGCAGGAACAGGTTGTCTTGGATGGTCCTGATGGGCATGCAGTAGCTCTGCTAAGGTCCAGTGATGGAGGCCATAATGTTGTGGAGGTGGGTCTCCAGCATTTGGCCAGAATCTTGTAGTCCACACAAAGCAAGGAGACCAGCCACCAGTTCTTAATGCAGCCAAGGTCTCCTTTCTTGGGCATCAATGTGAGCACTGCTCAGTGGCAGTTGATTGGCAAGACCTTGTCAGCAAGGCTCTCCTGAAAAATGTGCAGGAAGCAGGAGGTGAGGAGAGGCCAGAAGATCTTGTAGAACTTGGCAGGTAACCCATTGAGGCCTGGAGCTTTGCTAGAGGTGAGGCCATCCATGGCAGCTGCCAGCTCCTTCAGAGACAATTTCCACTCAAACTTGCTGGCCTCCAGAGCACAGAGATGTGGCAGGCCATTGTGGAGCTCCCACATGGTCTCAGGGCAGCATGGCTCAGCTGCAAACAGGTCATGATAAAAGGCAACAGCATGCTCATGTACTTCACTCGGGTCTGTGATTACCTGGCCCTCAGGGGTCTTGAGGTGATCTAAGACTTTGCTTGCTGCCCACCACCACTCCAGGTTGAAGAAGAAGTGGACTGGGGCATCGGTTTCTGCCAGCTCTTGGCACCAGGCATGAATCCTCGCTCCATGGGCTGTGATTTCCGCTAAATCAGGCAGGCATTTCCTGTGGGATTGGAGGCTCTCACGGAACACCGCATCAGTGCCAGCAGCCAACAGGGTGGCTTCAAGCTCTACTATATCTTCCTCCAACTCTTGGATACGGTGGCACAGTTCATTTGTGGCCAGCTGGGTGTACTGCTGGCAAAAAGCCCAGATCTGTACCTTGCCTATGTCCCCCCATAGCTTCCAGGAGGAGTAACTCAGGCTTGTGGCCTCCCAGTCCCACCAAAAGTAGGCGAAGCAGTCCCAGAAGTAGGAATCTTGAAGCAGGCTTATGTTGAAGCATCAATAGGATGCCTGTGCACATGTTCTCCCCAGCAATCTCAGTTCACAGCAGGCCAGGCCATGATCTGACAGGCCTGAGGGAATGATGTGGCCACTGTGCAAGAGTGGCAGATGGTGCCTGGTGACATAAAGGTGGTCAAGGTGGGCCATGGTGAGACCACTGGGACTCATCCTGGCCCAGGTGTACTGGTATACATCAGGATGCAGGGATCTCCAGACATCAACGATGCCTGCAATCTTCAGGACAGACTGCAGCTTGTGGGCTGATGGCAGGTGAGGCTCAAGCCCAGTGCGATCAAACAAGGCATCAATGGTGCAATTAAAGTCTCCACCTATGAGGAGCAGATCATCATCCTCACTAGGAGGGTGACCAAGGTCTCCAAGAAAGCAACCATCTTCTGGCCATCAGTGGGTGCACAGATGTTGATGAGTAGCAGGTGGCGTTGTGCTAGGGTGATGTGGACAGTCAGCAGGTGGCCAGAGATGACTTCCTGTGCCACTGCCATGTCATGCTGTAGTTGTGGCGATAGGAGAATCACGACCCTGGCACTAAGGTTGGTGCCATGGCTCAGGAACAAGTGGCCTCACCACACAATGCCAAGCAACCTGGTTGAGCCCATCGGAATGTGTCTCCTGGAGGAAGGCAATGGCCAACCACTTCTGGCACAGGAGCTCCAGGACAGCCTCCCATTTCACCGAATCTTGACAGCCGTTGATGTTAAAAGTGCCAATGGTCATGACTGCCATGGATGTGCGTATGGGAAAGGAAGAGTGAGGTAAGGTGTAGGTGGAAGAGAGAGCACTCAAGAGCAGAGCAAAAAAGCAGAGACAGGTTGGGGAAGGTCTATGATGCCCTACTCTACTCCAGGGACCCTGCCAGACCCCACTCATCTTTCAACCACTGTGTGAGCTTCTCCAGATGGTAAGTCATTTTCTGAGTGCCTAGATCTTGTTGCATAAGTTTGGCCACAGCTCTGGCAGACTTGACAAAGAGTTTAGGATATGTGCACTACCGAGTGATGCACCCCACTACATTCTTCTGTCCTTTGGTCAGTTTCAAAAAGGCCAGGAGACCCCCATAGTTGGGGGCAACCCAGAGGGGGTCTGCCAACATGGGCTGGACATTTCCAACAGAATCATGGTGAGGCTGCACTCCAGGTGGGAGCTCACCCACAAACAGTGTCTACACCCTCAATGTCTAGACACATCAGCCTCCTCTCATCGTCCAGGTCAAGGACTGGATCCAGGAAAGCAATTCCCATCTTCTTGGGGGATAGAGAAGTCATCCTGCTCTCGAGGTCACTTGTGACAGTCAGAAAGCTGGATTGCCATCTCACTAGCTTCCTCATCCAATTTGGTAGGCTGGGACATGACCAAGAGATCAGCAGACTCCTCTGCTGCCCCCTGGCTTAGGCCTCCAGAAGAGAGGCACTCTGTATCAGCTTTATTGCCACCCAACTCCGGAAGCTGGGAGACAGGCAAGGGGTTGGTGATCCCCACCATCACCTCCTCCACCTCCAAGTTGTCCCTGTCCATGGTCACATGCAACAGGGTTGCCGTCATGACAGCCACAGTAGGGTCAGGCTCTCCAGCAGGGCACCCCCTGGTACCAGCCAAGGAAGGTCCTGGTGGGGATGGGGTGTCCTGAGAGGCCTCCTTCACCTTCCTCCCTTTGTTCTTCTTCTTAGTGGCAGGTGGTCCCCGCTTCATAGGGGACAGGCTGGCCTGCTCCTGGCCTGTCCCCCCTGGGCCAGCCACCTCAGAGAAGGCTGCAGTGGTGGGTGGCCAGGAGGAGTCCTGAGCCCCATTGTCTGACAGGGCCTTGGCACCACAGTCACTGGCCACCCCAGCCACCTTAGCCAGAGCAGTTGGGGAAGGCAGGGGGCAAGTGGAGGGATCAGCCCCTCCACCTGGTGGGGCCTCTGTACCAGGGGGGTGGGCACTGTAGGTGGGATGGGCAGGGAAGAGGACTGTGGAGTAGTCCCAGCCTCTCCACTGGATGGTGCTCTCATGCTGGAGACCCCAACCCCCTTGGATGGAACATGGGTAAAAGGAGGTCAGGAAGAGCTCCCAGAGTCACCGGGCAGGACCTGTGTCCCAGAAGTGGATGTGCTACCCAATAGCGCCACTGCAGTCACTGATGTTCTGGCCACTTTCCCCCGCAGGCTCTGGGCTGCTAGATGGGAAGAGCTGGAAACACGTGGTCTCCCCCAAGGAAAAATAAATCACAAACCTTTGCCCATCGAACATGAAGTTCAAGGAGTGAGGCAGAGACTGGGGGCCCTCCCTGAAGAGCATGAAGACCTGCATTTCAAAGGACAGGACATGCTCCAGCTTTGGGTCCTTGCTTCCAATCATCAGTGAGCAAAACGGACTCGTAAGAACCCCATAGGGCTTGAGTCCCTTGGCCAGCTCCCAGTCAGATAGGTGTGGGGTGGGGATGTTGGAAATCACCACTTTCAACACCTGGGTATCTAGGGGCATGACAAGATAGTGTACACCTGTGATGTCCAAGGCCTCTGTACACATCTTGTTGACTGGGGTGGGAGTGCTAAGGTAAATCACTGGGACCATGTTAACACAAGCTGCAAAATATATGCTACGCCATCCCAGGAGATCAGCTAAGGCACCAGCACAGACCTCATCCCCAACATAGGGAGGGGTATGAACCCTCAAGCCATGGTTAAGGGAGAGGTCTTGAGAGGCATATCCCCATGCCAGCCACTGGGTGATAGGAGTGGCCATTCTTGCTAGGATAGGGTTAATCCCAAAAGCTACAACTAAGGGAACGGGGGGGAAAAATGTATATATAACCTACAAAGTGTATGGGAATGTGGCCATAAAAAGCAGAAAGGGAGAGGGGTGAGTGCCCGGAGGGGAGAAAAGAAAAATAAAGCGAGTGTGTGAGGGTGGGGGGTGGAGAACAATAAAGAAAAAGAGAAAATGGGGGGGGGGGGATTCAGAGCACCCCTCAACAGGCAAAAGAAAAAAAATAAGACAAGCAAAAAAGAAAGAAAGAAAAAGAAACAGTAAGAGAGAAGCTGTGTAGTAGAAAAATGGAACTCACAGAAGTAAAAGCCTGGGGAGGGAGGGAGGGACAGGACAGAGAACAGAGAAAAAGAAGAAAAAACACTGCAAAAAATGCAAGAAAAAAATCAGAAAGGGAGGTAGACAAAAGCAAGAGACCTTTAGACAGGTAGGAGTCAGAAAAGAAAAGAGATAGGAAACTGGGGAGTCTTAGGCTTAGGATTGCCTCGTAGCTCTGAGCAAGCCCAGGTTGAGATGTCCAAAGCAGAAGGAAGGAAGGACTTTTTTTTAACTACTTTATTCAGGGGTTCAGGGATAAAGAAAGGTTGGCTACTTACAAAGCAAAAAACCAAACAAATTACTATTTCAAAGACAAGAACACCATGTCATTGCATTCATCACATCACACCATGACAGACACCTTTGCTACATTCCACATTGTGTCTTACATGCTAGTTATGTGGTTGGAGTGCCGGCCACATGGACATAACTATAAATAAACAACTCATACCCTGCTCTATCCAATCCTACATGTGACAACACCTTCAACTTCCCACACAAAAAGAAAGCAAAAAAAAAGCAGCCTGGTGAGGGCACAGGATGCGGCATGAGTTGAAAGTCATAGTCCGACACCAAATCAGCTCAGTTGCCCAGACTGGTCATGACATCAGAGCGCGTATTTGAGGTGGCCATCCTCCACATGGCACAGCGCTCCCTCAAGGGCCCAGTGTGTCTCAAAGGCAGGCACCAGAGAGGTAGATCGCATGTTTGAAAGAGCCACCCGGATACCACGTGAAGAACTGCTGCAGTAAACCCCCCCCCCCCCCAACAAATCGCACACTGCTGGTTATGACATATCACCCCTCCCTTGAACCTGTATGAAAAATCCTCAAACAACTGCAACCCATACTAGAAAGAGACCCTATTCTTAAAAAGACCTTCCCAGAGCCACGCATCCTAGCCTTCAAACAAGCACTGAACCTCGCCGACCTCATCACCAGAAGCAAACTTCCTCAAGCCCAGAACACACCAAAAGGATCCAGACTGTGCCAGGACAAGAAATGCAAAACCTGCCAACACATCACCACCCCCACAATTACTACATCCGACAACAGAGCCATCAGCATCCCTGGATCTTACAGCTGCACCTCCAGAAATGTAATATACCTCATCCAACGCACCAAATGCCCTGATGAAAAATATGTAGGAGAGACCAAACAACAACTGCGCACCAGAATGAACGCACACCGGAAATCTACCAAAGACAAAAATACCCAATTACCAGTGGGGGCACATTTCTCACAGGAGGGCCACTCTCTCTCCAATCTCTCAGTCCTGATCCTCAAGGGAAACTTACACAACATTTCCCAGAGACGAGCCTATGAGCTCCATTTTATCAACCTCCTGGATACTAGAGATCATAGACTAAACATAGACATTGGATTTTTGACACATTATCATCTGCCTGGCAACTGACTCCCCAGCCCAGCCCCTGGCTTCTTTACTTTTCATTCCATCTAGGAAGAGCACACACCAACTGCTGAAACTTCCTTAGCCTGACAAAGGGTTTTTGAACCCAAAAGCTTGCTTAATAAATATTCTCCAACTATTTGGATTGGTCTAATAAAAGATATCAAATTCACCTAAGGAACCATGTGTCACTTTCCTAAAGCATTTGGAAAATAGTAAAAGAATACTATTTCCACAGAAGAACCTGAATTATCATAATAAGGAGATGTGTGTTCTCTTGGGTTCCTGTAGCAGACAGGGATGGAGAGCTACATTCTCTGGTAGAGGATGCAGTTGGGGGCGGGGGGAAGGGCTGGCTCTTTAATGAAAGGTCAGCTGGCCTGCCCTGATCCCTTGAACAGACTTATAAAGGCAAAGGGGACCTTAAATAAAATGATTCCCCACCCACTCAAGTACAGATGGTGATTGACAGGCTTGGGGCAAAAGTAGAGGGTCAGGTGACTCAGGGAGAGACTCATAAGCCCAGGGCCTGATGCAGAACATTTGTCTGGCCATAGGGTCCACAGAAAGCAGAGCTCCAGAGAAGAACCAGTTCAGGCTGCTCACAGAGAAGGGACTCTGCATTACAGAGGGTTAGAAGAAACCCTTCAGCTCAAGCAGAAAGATAATATCTCAAGCCTTTGTGGTGTTGCTACCATGGGATGAAATTAACCCCAGGAGGGGAACCTTTTTCTTTAGCAGCAGATGCTTATTTTTTGGTTTGCATTTAAACTGGAGAACCAAATGTGCCTGTAAGGCCATGGGAGTGCTGCAGGGGCATCCAGAATAAAGTCCTCCCAGGGCCTGGCACCTGATGGGCTGTGTGGGGGCAGTAGCCCAAAAGCCTTTACAGGAATAGTTCTTCTTTGTCAGAGGACTGTGGTACTGGAGTGCAAGCCCAAGGTCCATGAGGAGCAAATTAGGAGCCCTGGGCCCCAGAGTCCACCAGGGTGAGACCAGGGCCAAGGGGCCCAGAGCCTGCAAGGGCAAGACCAGCAGCTGAAGAGCCCAGAGCTTACAAGGTGTAGCTGGAGTTGTGGTCCAGGATCCTAGGGTCCTGGTATAGTGGACCTTGGGCAGAGGGACCCATCTAGAGGAATGTAGAATAAGGCCAGGAAGCCTCAGCCTAGACAGGGGCCTATTACCCCAGACCTCTCTTTGCCCTCAAAGGGCAGCATTCCTGTCAAAACAGCAAGGCATGGCAGGTAGATAGCAGGGTGAGACCCTGATGGACCAGACAAGTTTGGGTCCAGGCAACTGCCAGGAGGAGTGACTTTGCTGCCCCAGCACCAGGGAGCATTACAGTTGCACAATGATAAAAATACCTCTGTAGATGTAGAATGGGACCCAGGATATGGAGCAGATCTTGATCCTTTCATTCTCCTATGTGGCTGGAGGGAAGAGAGAGATCAGCTGAAAGAATTTCTTCTAGTGCATTTAGGAAGCTCCACTAATTTACTGATTAAACTGGGAATCTACTTTTCAGAAGCACAATAGAGTGGTAGTGAGCCATGAAATGAATGATGGCATAAGCAAAATAGCTCAGCAGCATTAACATGCAGTCTATGTGGATATAATACTATAAGGTGCTGAGTGCTTCCTGTGAGACTAATGTACTGAACAAAAAAGAAATGAACAACTGAAACAACAACACACATACAGCCAGGCAAACATACAACATAGGATTTTTTTTTCCAAGTAGCTGGAGCTTGTCAAAGTTATAGCAGCTCAAAAAGTAATCTTTAAAAACAAAACACTGGGTAACCCTAAACAGAGGTGTTGCTACCTACCCTACCTGTTATACTGTACACTGACACAATATAGAAAGACTAATCCAGCATGTCCTGGAGGGTCAGATCCTAATTCACCTATTAGGCATCTGTGGCATTTAGGCAAATGTGATCCTATTCCACCCTATTCAACATCCTGAAAAATGTTAATACAGTAATTTTTGTAACTATTGTAGCTATTTTACACTGTAGCCTTAAGACTAAGGCACAAAAAAGCAACAAAGAGTAGAATACTCTAACCCTTTTTTATTAATGTGTCTAAGGGCCTCAAGCAGGGTGCACTAGGACTCAGAAACTTAAGTATGACTTAAATGCCCACTAAATGAAAAATGATCTGGCCCAGACTATCTTCAATTCCAATTGACTTCAGTAGAAACTGAAAGAACTTGGTATATTACAGGAAATATTTATAATGACAAAACCGAGGAGGAGTTCATATTGGTGAGGCTGACCCATTTTACTTACGTTGTCGTTCTGTTTATAACCAACCATTCTTGAAATGAGCTTCCAAAAAGCAGAAAAAGAATCCCAGTTTAATTAGTAAGTTACCATCACAAAGGAGTATGCATTTTTCAGCAAATGTATAAAATGGATACTTCTGATCAGTTTGCCAAACTATTAATCCTCCCAATTAAAATAAGGCCAGGATGCTACTTCATTAGGGCTTAAAAACTAAAGACAACTAGCTGCAAAGAGGAAATCTCCTTGAAAATCAAAGACACTACATAAGAGTAGTTTTGTAAAATAATAGTAATGTTCAAGAAATATACTTAAAGTGGAAATTGCTTTGGGAAGTTGGGAAATGATCACATGATGTCATGTACCCAATGCAAAGCATGAGTTAAAAAAAGAGAGAGAGAGACACTACGGGTCAAGAACACACTTTATGTTAAACCTAATAATAAAATATAATAAGAGAACAGAGAAAGAAAGAAACTAAAAAGTTACTTTATTTGGTAAATACATGTTTTCTGTTCATAGCACCATTCTCAACACCCAGCTCTTCCTACTTTTTTTTTCCAAAATAAAATTCAACAAAACAAAACAAAAATTCCCTTAGCTTGGAATTTCTCATGTTTAGATTGTTTCATTTTTTTGTTGTTGCTCTTTTTGTAGTACTAAAGCTTGCAAATAGAGAATTTAAAACTCTAATACTTTTGTGCATTTGTGAAGAAAATAATTATATTGGAATTTATAGGAAGCTAGAAAGGTCATGAATATGCGAATGATCCAGTCTAACATGAAACTGTTTTTTGTGATAGAGAAGTTACTTTATTAGCTACTCCCATTAGTTGAAGCTTATCACTGTAAACAAAAGAGCTGCATGAAGTAACTTAGGTAGCAGGTCCTGGGGTTTTAATGTGTGATCAGTTATTTAATGACCATACCTTGCGTTTCGGTGTAAAACCATTATATTAAGGGCATTTGTAGATGAAACGGGGCCCCTAAATTGAAGTGGTGGGTTTTTAAAAACACTGTTTCAATTTAGAGCCGATTAAACCCCCATGTCACGCACACACCCGACTTACTTGCCTCTCTGGTGGCAGGGAGGGGAGGGCTAGCTGCCAGCAGGAGGAGTGGTCCCTGGGCTGCTGAAGCAAACTGGTGCTTCCCCCTGTGGCAGCAGCGCCCCACCCAGGTAGCACCCACCCACAGACACCTAGCTTGGGAAGTCCTGGGGGGCACCACAGCTGTGGAGGGAAGCACTGGGCCCCCACATAGCTCATGCAGGCAGACAGGGTCCACAGGGAAAAAAAGAAAAATATCAGGCTCGCCACTCTTTTTGGGTGGAGTCTGCTTTCCCAGGCTGCTGCCAGGCTTCCTGCAGGGCTTCCTGTGGGGCCATGCAGCTGCATGGAGCCTGGTGCTTCACTCCGCAGCTGTAGAGGCAGCAAACTAAACCTCCTCAGAGGAGGTTTAGTTTGCTGCACCCCAAGTCATTTAACGTGCATTATGCCACCAAATTTCCTACAGTGGCTGGAATTAATACATAATATACTGCTGAGGTGTGCAAACACTGACATCATTTAAGTGGTGTAAAAGCATTTAGCCCACTTCAAAGTATCATGCACATATGCCCCTTGTTTTGTCTACACACAGCCTAGACACCAGGGAGGTCTGAGCTCACTTCATAATTTTTCGCACAACCTATATAATCTTTACTTACATAGTTTTGTTTCTTTTCTTTATACTTAAAGGAAATATATAATAAGTGTATAATTATAGAGGCCTTGGTGATATAGCAAGGAAATTTGCTGTTACAGCAGGATTTCTATCATTTTGCTTTGCACTGTGTGACTAAATTTCATTTTCAGAATAGGTTCCATGGTACTGCACAAATTACTCAAAACAGTATGGAAGAGTTTATGAAAGGGTCACCCTTTGCAGCTGAAGCAAAACCACATATGCCCACTCAAAGCGAAGGAAAACTATATGTGCTGGTTTATGTATAAAGTAATTTCTAAAAGACTCATGTCCCTGTAATAGTTATGGAAACACATTAACAATAAAAATGGTGGGTATATCAGAAGTTTACCTCTCACCTACCATCTTAACTATGACTTTTGCTGAACAGATTATCAACATCTGAACTAAAATTGTTATTATGAGAAAAAACCCTCATATGAACAAAGCCATGAAGCTAACTTTTGCATCTGCGTGACTCTCATTTCACTCCTATTTGCTATGCTTTCTGTCATATCTGGAATTCATTCGTAGTCCCAGCTTGCCCAGGCACTAATTAAATATTGTCAGGGCTGAGGGGCTGTGGCCAGCAGCCCGGGCACGTGGGCCGGGGAAAAGGGTCGGCACGGCGAACTAGAATTAGGCACTGACGCGTAGAGGTTGGTTAAAGATTATTTTACTTACACCGTAGGTGGTCGCGGTGCAGGCAGGAAAACTTTCTTGAGTTGCAGTTACAAAAAAACCCACACACATGGAGTTTGCTAGGCTCCACAACACAACACAAACACAAACAGAGCTCTGGATACCACTCACGGAGTTTGCTAGGCTCCATGGACCATCCGAAATGAGAGTCCGAAAGGTGACTCTCCATGAGCGCGCAGGGTGGGGTACGTCGAGGGATCGTGCAGCAACGGGGAGAGGGTAGAGGTTGATCAGGCCCCTGTATCCTCCTCTAAGGCACACGCGGAGTTTGTTAGGTTCCACAGAGCGCTTAGAGTTCTTCATGAGATGGATGTGAAGTCCTCCAACTTGGGCGGAAACCGCTCAAGCCTCTTATACGGCTAGCAAGCCAATCGCTAGCCGCCACGTGGGAATAATTTAGAAACAGCCAATAGTGGGGTACAAATTTACATATGGGTGGCGGGAACTCCTTTGCACCGGGGTTTTCTCTATGTGACTGAGAATTGTACTGTGCAAAGAAAGCTCCAAGTGGCGGGAAATAATTCTGCAGTGCCGAAGCGCACACACAATCATACCCTTTAGGTCATGACAAATATCATTTAGAAACTGATTTTTCCTTGATTGCATTAACTGTTTCAGGCCTATGCAAATGCACCCACTTCATGCATATATATTATAAATAAACATAATGGACTCATGAAGATGAATACATACCCAGGCTCACTATCCAAAACCTACTGCTCTCACCTATTGTTCTCTCTAGCCCCTTCTGCTTACCTTTCTTTCTACCGCCTTTCTAATTCATTGTAATATTGAGATAATATTTCACAACAGAGATTTTTAGCTTATTTCTGCCTAATAAACTTTGTGATGCTGAAAATTGACTAGATTTTCCCCAAGTTCTGGAAGGTATTGTTAGGGTGACAAGAATTTGGATTATTGGGGAGCACTGGATTTACAGTTGAATAAAGGCATGACTTGTGGCCTAGCAGAGCTGCTGACCAAAAGGCAGAATGATAGCTAACCCAGCCATTTGCTTATGCTAAGTAGCCATCTTAACTGCGTCAACCATTTTCTAAGAAAAAGCAGCAATTAAGCCTGTGTACTGTGAACCGGCTACAGCAAGGACCGAGATAAGATACAGGGGACCAAAATGGGTGGGGATGGTACAATCTGAGACAGAAAAACAGACTGGAATGTGAAAAACAACGCATAATTGGTAACAGAATCCGAGATGAACATATGCTAAAAGGTAATTGGTGAAGAAGCCTCCAGAAGCTTCCAGGTTTTGATCAAAGTCTGCCCATTGACCAAAGAAAAGGAGTCAAGGTCTTAGACATGCATTCATAGCAAAAAGACATGTAAATGAGTAAAATGCATAGGCAATTCCATGCTAATGAAGCAAGCAGTAAACAGAGGTGGAGCTTGAGATGGGAAGAGAAATGGGCAAAACATAGGAGGGATGAGGGTAGAATGAATGGTAATGAGCATAAACCAGAGTGTATAAAGGTGGGAAAAAACTATTGTTCAGTGTGGCTCCCTGGTTTGTTGTTTTTTTGGGAGCTAGTCTGAAGCTGTCTCCATTATGAATAAAGCTGTTGTGAGCAATGTGTGCTGGTGTTTGCTCCCTGCTTGCTCTGGCTAATGAGTACCAGGATCCATGAGCAATTAGACTGTCATCTCCCTAGTCATTAGATGCCACATGGAGTCAGGGTCTAACAGGTATGTACTCTTTAGACAGTAGAACATGGGAAAATTGGGTCCAAGCTATCCGCCTGGGAATTACCTCAGTGAAAAAATGTCTCAAAAGTTTAAGGACCCTTAAGTGTAAGAGATCCTAGTTTGCCATGGTCTTGTGCAGGGCCTGAAGCCACAATGACATATGGATGCAATGGTTGCAGAGGCTTAGCTGCACAGTGTACCAAAATTGCTAAAGATACTGGCAATGGCTGAGTGGATGGTGAATGTGCCAAGTAACTCCACTTTTCTTTGGCTGTCATTCTGGTGTCCACTCTAAATCAGCATTTGGAGCTTGTGTCCTTCACAACCCACCAAAGTTATGCTACTGGGTGTTTGTAACTGGCTCCTTGAATAGGTTTCCTGTAACACAGGAAGAGTATGGACCAATAACATATACAACAGGTTGCAGTAAAGATACTCTTGATTTACACTGGCAGAGGAGAATAAGACTGTAAACATCAATAATAACTCATCATTAGCATGATCAGAGCATGTGGATGCCTATCTTGCTGGGATCATTTGACCCCTGCTGACTGCTTGCCTTTTGGGCAGGGGGCTGGACCCAATGATCTTGCAAGGTCCCTTCCAGCCCTAATGTCTATGAAATCTATGGAATCTATGTCATAATAGTCACTGTCCTGAGGAATATTTATGTAGTAGTTTGAAAACTGGCTGTCTCAGAGAGGAGCAAGGATAGGGAGACCTTCATGTTTCTAAAACACAGGTAAAAAAACATTCTAGAAATCTCATAGCTGAATTAATACACAACCTTTTTAAAGTCATAATCAGTCTCCCACATAAAGCACATCTTACACTGTAGTACACCCTGCTAAAATATATTTGAAGGCAACTACATTCTGCCACCTGGAGTTTTAATAAGCCCAAACAACACAACACATCACTCTCTCTCTCTAATATAATTTTATTTATGATAACATATTCAAATGTTGAGAATGAGTCATGGATACTGAATTCATGAATAGATTTGCAAGTGTTCTAAGGAAGGCTCATCAGCTCTCCAGAAGGCACTATTAACTGTGCAATTTTTCAGTATTTTTTAAATGCTAGATATCCATGAGGAAAAAAAAATGAGATGGAAATAGCTGTTAAAACTTAAAGGCGAGTTCCTAAATGGTTTAGATGCTAATATGTATTGATTAGTATGACGCTCTTTTAGAGCAATTAAAAATGAAATATGATTCAATTTGTACTAGAAGTTCATGCGTTATCCTCATCCTTTCTGAACACCTGTTTTGATTACAGCATGGTTTTATTGATCCCTAGAATTGTGATTGGCTGAAGAAAATTGAAGTGAGAAGGTCTCCAGTGAAGGTATATCTTCACTTTCTTGGTTCAATAGCCTTACTTTAGGGAACACTTAATCTTGTTCATCATGTTCTTTCATTTAGGAAAGCCACTTTCTGAGCTGACAAGTTTTCTGAGGTGAAGATGTGTATAAGGATTTCTATTTTATATAGAAATAGCAAATAGGTGTAGCTTTTATTTTTTTTTGGCAATATATGTTCATTCTTAAGAAGGAGAAACCTAACAGGAGTAAAATGTCTGGATAGAAATAATATACAGTCCCTAATAACAAACCAAATAATGTTATTTTTGTCAGTTGATGAAAGAATCTTACTTAAAACATTGAGGTAGATACATCCTTGCCAACATAAGGGATTTTTTCCACCAAACTTTGAAGTAATGCATCTATTCCAAAATGAATATGATTTCCAGTTTTTTACTTGGTGTACGCAACAAGATGCAGTGGATTTTTTACTTCATTTAATGGACCTAGGAACCTCGAAGAACAGAACTGTAATTCTAATACTATAATTACAAACTCTCATCTGAACTGACTGATTCTGAATTCTACGCTGTCTCTTGGGGAAAGCAAGTTGGTAGTACTATCACTGATTTCTGTGAAGGACAGTAAATCTGAAACGAAGTAATTTTGCTATGTCTTAGAGAAATTATGAAATAATTCACAAGTTATTTCCAGTAAAAATAAAACATATCCCAGCTAGAAAGCAAGGATATCACCTCTTAAAAAAGAATTTTCAAATATGAGTAGGAAAAAGGCACATGCCAAACAATGTAAACATCCATTGATCTATATGGATAGGAATATTATAAACACCAGCTACCATAACATACATATAAACATGAAACATTGGAAATAGAGCTCACATCCCATGCTAAATGATGGCAGTGATGACAGTGACATGATTTGGTGCTAGCACAATTCTTGGATATTTACACTGAGCACAAAAAGAGAACAAGAGAGAGGAAGAACAAAAATGCCTCTGCCTCTTGATTTAAAATATCACAATGGCTGTTTCCAAGGGACATTCCTTTTATGTTTTCATCCTCTTCTAGGATATGAATTGCCTAATGCCTATCATGAGAATGTAATATGTACCCACCCTTAGGGTTTTTAAAATAGTGTGAGGCCAGTTGCCAATTTCTTATTTCAGGAACTGACAGACAAACTCTTCCAACTTATATACAAGACCATCTAATTCACAGAGCTCCCACAGACCTGTTCATTTTTAATGGCAGGAACTGTGTGGTGATATATTGCTACTCAAAACAAATGGAAGGGGAACTATCTAGAGACACTCAAGCATGAACTATCATTAGAAAACTGAAGGCTCAGTTTGTAGGGTATGGTATGCCTGATGTACTAGGTCCAGGAAATAGGCCACAGTATACTGTAACAGATTTCAAATGATTCATCGCCAGATGGGAATTTTAGCACAAAGCATCCTCCCCTGGGAGCCTACAGTGAGAATGCAGAGCAGCAGTCAAGACAGTAAAGAAGCTAGTGCTGAATGCAAAACAAACTGGAATCATCTCTACCTGACAATACTGGACAATGGCAATACATAGACTCAAGGACTATGCAGTCACCCAACACAGGGCCTGAGGTGCTACAGAACCAAGACATTGCTTCCCAACAGGGGCAGTTTACTACAACATAGTAGAGGCATGAAAGCCAGTAGGAAAATGCCAACTTAAGTTGACTGCAACAAAAGAGCCAAAGATGCCATACAAGTAAATGAAAGAAGCAACAGCATAACATAGAACTTGTCTCCTAGCAAGAGTGATAATGCTAAAAGAATGTAGAAGCGGTTCAAGGATCAGCTGCCTATAAGACTATGAAGCCCAACAGAGCATAATTAGATTATTATAGTAGTACTAGTGAACTGCCCATCAAGAACGATGGATGAATTTCAAATAACAAAAACAAACAGCTAGGTTTTACTTTTCATCTTTATTAAATAAATTAAATATTTATAAAACTTAAATAAAATAGGTTGAACATTTGAAGATACCAATCCCTTCCTGCACTTGCTCTTGTCCAAGAGGCTGGAGGTGGACCTGCCCATGCTGCCACCCAGCTGCTGCCTGCATAACTGTTTGCTGGGCAAGGGCAAGAGCAGGCGGGCTTCGTCCCTTGCAACAAATGCCCATGCCCCAGGGGTTCCTCCATGCCACCCCTGGCTGCCTCCTTCTCTTCTTGGGGCTTGGGATGGGGCTGTCACTGCTCACCCACTGCCTTGTGCCTCTGCCTAGCTCCTGCTTTTCCTCAGCTGGCCCCTCCCTCTGTCCTCTCCACTGCACCAGGCTCCTGGTACCCTGTTGGGAAGAGCTCAGTAGAAACAGCCCTGGCCCCTGACTTTTTTTCAAGTTCTGGAAGTTGGGATCGTCCTGACATGGTCACTAAACAAATGCTAAAATTTAGCAAAGAAATTTCTCTGAAGACACAAATGTTCTCTCTCTTACAGTTTTCAAGCTGTTTGCATTTAAAGAGCATTATAGACACACACACGCAGACACACTAAGCCCTTTATATATATAGATAGATAGATATAGATACCATGTACCTAGGATGAATTATGTACCAGTAACTAGAAATGAACACTTTTAGTGAAATATTTATACTCTGCAAAAGAACTTTTGGGGGAACATAAATTTGGTTGAACTCTATAAATAGGTCTTTCAAAAAATGAGAAATACTGAACAATATATTTCAGAATTTTAAAATAAAACATTCATATTTTTAGGTAGATTCACAAGGAATCTTCTTTATAATACATATAAGAAAGAACATGAACTCAGGTTGCCCACCTCTCACCCTAAGAACTAAGCTAATATAGCATTTGGGGATAGGTTTCTCTCAGTTTGTTCTGTGTTCCACTTTACATAAATAAATAAATAAATATCTGTTGAACCAAAAAGTTCAAGTCCCAGGTTCTAGTAAGGTTCTACTAAGGCAGAAATTGGATTTAAGAGGAGGATGGCTGTGTCTCCTTCATTTTGTCTGTGGCACCTAAGTCTCCAGATGAATCTGGATCAAAAGTCCAAACATTTCATTTCACCATTCCTGAAACCTTTGGACCCACTGGGTTGTAGAGTACAGGAGACAATCTGCCCCATCCGTCTGCAATTTACAAGGGCCATCTAAGTGCCCCAATCAAGCCTAATTTTTTATTTCCAAATTTTCAAACAGACCAAATTTTATTTTCAATTTGTCAACCCTCCCTACAGACATACATACAAACAAACAATTTGTTTAATTCCAAACCAAACCATGATGAAGATACATGGACACCAAAATAACAACAACAACAACAACAACTCTGATAACTGGCTGCAGATCTGAAGAAAAGTTAGCTTATAAAACAGGTCAAAACTATTTTATGTATACACAGTTTTTAACAATTATGTTCCAGGGAGAGAGGAACTGAAGCTAGCTACCATATGAGGTAGGAGGAGGCAGGAATTTCCTGCATGTCAGCTGCTCCACAGTTACTGCCCAAATGCAGCTCCTGCTCTGGTGTAGCTTAGATCAACTTAATTAATTAATAACCAGGGATCTGGGTTGAGAAAAGGAGGTCTTCAAAAGGAGGCTAGATAATCACCAAGTTGGGGTTGTTTGACCCCAGCATTCTTTCCTGCCCACAGCAGGGGGTTGGATTTAATGATCTGCTCAGGTCCCTTCCGACTCTACCTACTATGAAACTATGAGAAAACCATGGATTTCCTGTTTTTATCAGAGAAAAAACAAATTTTACCTTTTAGCAGAGAAACCTGTGGCCAGATGGGAGGAGGGGTCTTCACACATGGTGGCCGCCACTGCCCCATACCACTGGTGCCATCACTGACATGCCCCGCTCTGCTTTGCCATGGCCAGTCAATTTCCCCTCCCCCCATTGGTGCCCTTTTGTAGGTCACACATGTGCACACAGATGTACAGGTGAAGGGCTCACATTTGGCAGCCACCACTACCCTGTGCCACCACTACTGCCATGCCCTATGCTGCTTTGCCATGGCTGGTTCCACATGAGGCTCTGTGAACAAGTGACAGTTGCACATGTAGCTCTGCGGGCAAGCATTGGGGCTGCAGCAGACAGGGATAGTGGTGGTGCGAGCCCCCCCATGTCCAACTGGCCAGCCAGGCAGTGTGTGTACAGCCTGCAGAGGGGAACCAATGGGAGCAGGGCACTGGTGGTGGCATGGGGCAGTGGTGGCTGCGGTGTGCGAGCCCCTGCCATCTGGCCGGGTGGCATGTGTGCAGCCCTCAGAGGGGTACCAACAGGGTGGGGAGCTTGACCGGCTGTGACAAAGCAGCTGCAGAGTGATTAGCCACTGCAAAGCAGCATGGGGCATGGCAGTGGTTGTGGTGGCAGTGCAGGGCAGTGGCAGCCGCTGCATGCGAACCTCCCCTCTCATCCATCTGGGCAGTGCGTGTGTGGCCCACAGAAGGGCACCGCTGCCTTCACACACCCCTGCCCTGCTCCTGGGAACAGGCACACCCCCCCGCCCTGCTCCTGGGAACGGGCCCTATTCTTGATCTGACTCCCCCCAGCCCCTTCCCTTCCCCTCACACACACTTACCTGCTGGGGTGTGTGTCTGTGTTTGTCTGTACCTGCATGTTTGTGTCTGTGTGGGGCTGGGGGCCTGTTGTAGGATGAGTGAGGGGTATGAGCAGGGTTGGGGGGCTGTAGTGGGGGAAGTGAGGGGCACCAGCAGGGTGAGGGAGGCTTTGGGATAGCATGAGGGGGACCAGCAGGGCTGGGGGGGGGGGAGAGGGAGGGGGCTGTGGAGAGCCTTTAATTTAAATCATGGATTTTGGGTATTTTATCAGAGAATTTGCAATTTTTTTTTAGCAGGGAAAACCAGGATCCCTGTTAATAACTAGCACATTCTAAAAGCTGATTGAAATGAAACCTACTCTGTCATACCCTTCAATTGGATCTATTTTAGCATTCAATGCTCTACCTACCCAATGCAATATGTATTTATTAAGATGGTGTTAGCTGACACTTTTGAATAGCCTGCTAAACCTTGGTCAGGACAAATCCTTAGCAAGATTTCCTTTGCTTCAAAAACATGTATGAGTTTCAAATTTTACCAGTAGAATTGAATATATCAATAAATCAACTTTCTTCATAGCTGAACATCACATGTATAAAGCTAGTCCTTCACTATTACTGCATCCGTTGTTTTTCTTGTCATAAAGAGAGAAGTAAAGTATTTTTATCCCAAATGCTGCAATTTACTTTCTCAACTGACAAAACAAACCTAGATCTATAACTTTTACTAACTTCATTTAACTGTAAACTTTTGGGGGGAGGAATGAAATCCATCACTTTTTTCTCCTACTTTAAATACCAACTGTCACATGGGTGATTAGTGTTTTTAAAAAAGTAAAATCAGATGAATAACTGAAGTTTTTATGGCATTTTATTTTAATTTAATATTATTTTCTTTTTTATGAGATGGACAAAAGCTATAATGATAAGTAGCACTTGTATGTGGTGGAAATCAATGTTCACCACTGACATACAGAGGAAAGGATTTTAAGTAGAAATGGAATATCAGGAATATGAAAATGTGTATTTTCCTCTATAATTGTATTTAAAGTTATACAGGTGTGAAAACAGTTAAATTTAAGTAATTTTAAATCAAGATGCAGAAGCTATTTAAGATTAAAAAACAAATAGTTGCAGAAAATCGTATGCAACTCACTAGGGCATTCACTGACCTATTCCTTTCTCCCTTGTTAAATGAGTCTGAGCACTGGTTATGGATTGTATTGATCATGTTTTAAAAATGACAGATGACCTCCACATTAGCTAGCACATTGGTATCTTTTAACAAAACACACTGTTACTTGTCAATGACAACATAAGAATTGAACTAGACATTGATGGACAAGACCTTCAACTCAATGTTGAAAACAAGTAGATCCCCCTGATTAAACTGATGTTTTTGTGTTTAATGAGCTCACATTGATTAGGTGCTTACTGCTGCAGTAAATTATAGCATTGCTGTTCACAATGCCATAGTTAAAGAACGTATAAGTATTTCCATTATAAGACCACAGTTTATAATACAGTGGTAACAATCACTGTGTTTAATACTATGTAAAACTTTCACGGTTTAACCTGGGCAGAAAATTTAATTTTTTATTAAAAAAAAAAAAAAAATCAATCAAACATATGAGGGAGCAAAGTAGCGGAGGTGTATAAAAATATTATATTTTGCTGTTGGTGACTGCAGAACCGTGGCTCCAGGGGCAGCTGTGACACCCCTTGGTGGCCATGTGGCTCCTTTCCTGGTCTCACTTTGCTTCTGGCCCTAGGGCACCCTCCCTTTACTCCCACTTGCCATGCCATGATGTTCTTAATTAATTTTGGAAAGGGAAGCTTGCCCAAGGGCCCTACAGTGAGCCCTAGTCCGTCTTCCTGCCAGCAGATCCCTCCCTTCCAAATATAGCTTTTACATCAAGTGGGCACTCCTGGCCCATATGTGCCCCTTCAGGGTACCTGTTGCCTTATATGCTTGTCATGACCTCCATCCTTCCCTGCAGCCATTTTTATGCCTTACAGTGTTACCAATTACCCAATTTAGTGGGCCCTCAGCCCCTGTACCTATTCAGCCTTCTAAATACTCAATAATCTCTGCTCTTCCTGGGCTGCTAGGCCCCTGGCCCTCGTCTCTGCCCCACTTGAGCTGCTAGGCCCCTGGCCTTGCATCTGTCCATCTCTCTCTCCCTCTCTTTCACTTTTCTCACTGAGCCCTTTGCATTAGGTCTCACCCTCTTGAAATACCTTGCAGCTTGTACCCTGCATCCAGCAGGCTCAAGAATCATGACTCTCTCTGGCACTCCTGAGTCCTTCCTCCCCCTAATTAGTCTCAATCCAGTCCATCAGTTTAATTATAACACAAGAATCCCTCTGGCCATAATCACTGGGTCTGAACCCCCAGCCTGTGGATCTTCTTCTGAATCACAATACTTTACCCTGAACCCTACACAACTGCTAGCTAGCAGCATTGTAACCTGCCTGCCCAGAATAGCAGTAGTGTCTCTCAGGAGCTCCTCTGTATCCTGCCTGCTCTGAAGCTCTTTCCTAGGTCAACTCCAGGGTCAGACTCTCTGTCTGGTTCCAGCCCTAGGTTGATATGCTTCCCCAAGCCTTATCCCCTTTGGTCAGGTGACTTCCCCAACCATCTGCAGGTGTCATCAGCAAGGATCCTGGTTTTCTCTGATTAAAAAAAAAAAATCCCCAAATTTTCAAATTAAAAGTAGTAACCCAAAATCCACACTTTTCCGGGATCAATATGAAATACCATTTATATATGTATGCAGAGAGAGAGAGAGAGAAAACCAGGATCCTTGCTAATGACAAAATATATATATTAGTGGTGTTTCATTTTGATCCCAGAAAAGTGTAAATTTTGGGTTACTACTTTTAAGTAAGGATTTTGGGTTACTTCTTGGGTTACTTCTGAAAATTGGGGATTTTTTTTTTTTTTTTTTAAATCAGAGAAAATCAGGATTGCTGCTCATCAGGGCTTTTCAGCTGGTCTCCATGGCAGCTTACAACTGCTGTTCTGGTAGGGTCCTTGTTGCCCAAGCTAAGTTCTGTCTTGTTGTCCTATTTGCAGAGTGGCTAGTAGGGATGTAGGAAGCTTCAGTTGCTGAATCAATTCGAGGAGATTCAGCCCAATTTGGCAGCTGAATCTCTGAATCCAAATTGAATCAGAAGACCCATTAATCTCTCCAAATCAAATCAGAACCCTCCAATTCTATTCAGAGAGATTCAACGATTTGGACATAGGCACAGGTTTATGTTTTTTCTACATACCTCAAGTTACTGGGTGGCTCATGAATGCTGAGATGGTGGGGCAGATGAAGCATCCTACAGGATTGCGGGAGTCCCCCCAGCATGCTTCGTGGCAGGCCCAGAAGTAGACCAGAAGCACTTCCAGTGCACCACAAAGTGCACAGGGGACCTCCCCTGGCTTGGTGACTGGTGCCTCCTGGGTCTGGGGGGCCCCCTGCCCCCCCCCCCAGGCTGATCACTGAGCCACAGCCACTGGTGCAGGGGGGGGGGTCCCCCCCTTGCTCAGCAGTGGACCCAGAAGTGGACTGGAATGTGGGATGCTCCATCTGCCCCACTATCTCAGTCTTCACAAGCCACACGTAGTACCTTGAGGTATGTAGAAAAAACATATAAAGCTGTGTCTTTGGTTTAATTGCTGATTCTCCAAATCAGAATCAAATCTTCAGATTTGGATTCAGCTGAATTGAATCGGGAAAGTGATCCGAATCAGCTAATCGAATCACTGTCCCTCGAATTGGGCCAAATCTGAATCTGAATTGAATACAGCCCACTTCGCACACCCCTAGTAGCTAGCTCTTCATTAAGTACTCCTAGCCTTTGGCTTCTAGCTACCAGTTCACTAGCAGACAGCTTGTTTTGTGTAGTGCTCCCTAGACTGCCTGCAGATGTTCCCCTTTTCCTTAATGTGCAGCTGCTCAGGCAGCAGTGTTTCATTGCTGCTTATCCTGTTGCAGCTATCCACTCTATCTCCCTTGGTTGAGCTCTATATGCAAGTGTTTCCCCTTGAAGTAACAGGAGCCCTAGGCTGCCTGTTACACTGATACATTTTAATAAGATTATCTAGTCTGAATAGTACAATTGGAATAGTTTAAAGACTCCTACTGGAGGATGAAAACTAAAATACAGTCCTTCTTTCAAGGAAGATCTGTGATAATGAAAATTTAAATCCACCTCTTAATATAATGTCTGACTTTAAGAAAAAAAACCTCCATTGTTTAAGCAAATTCCTGAAGTCATGAGTAATCTCGAGTACTTCACAGAAACACAGTCAAAGTTCGGTATTAACATTAGTTCTGCAGAAATTATGCGATATATTATTGCCAACTATTCTCTCCCAGCCTAATTTGCTATTCTTACATACATTAAATACCTACATAGTAAAGTACTGTTTAACAGTTAAAAAAATTAGCCCCACTGAACTTATTAATAAACCTGTCATTGACTAC
Source organism: Alligator mississippiensis (assembly GCF_030867095.1). Lineage (NCBI taxonomy): Eukaryota > Metazoa > Chordata > Crocodylia > Alligatoridae > Alligator > Alligator mississippiensis. The sequence goes on from NC_081824.1 coordinate 370,294,755, forward strand.
TTTAAGTTTAGGACTACAGTAGGAAGGGTGGAGAACTAAGTTCTTCATTAAAACAAAACAAAAACAAACAAACAAACAAAATCAACCACCATCCAGAAATCCTAGAAATATTTACACAATTATCCTAAGAAGTGCAAATATATTTGTCTTACTAAATTTTGTAATCTTGTTTAATTTTAGCCATTTCTTCAATTTTTTAACATTTTACTTTCTCTAGTCCTAGTGTCTAAAATATTTGCAGCTCTTCTCATGCTCATATCACTGAACAGTGTTATTAACATATTCTGTACACCATTGTTAAAGCTGTTAATGAAAATACTGAATGGTATTAGACCCAGAATGGATAATGCCACTTTACAACTAGATTGTGGAACATTAATAATATTACTGTTTGATTTTGTTTTAAATCAATTGTGCATTCCTATCTTACTTTTATGACAGTGATTAAAACTGAACTTGCTTTAAATTCAGGAACTTTTTCATCACAAGTATATTCAGATATCACAGATTTCATAGACGTTTGGGCTGGAAGGGACCCCAGAGGATCACTGAGTTCAGCCCCATTCCCAGGGGCAGGAAGTCAGCAGGGGTTATAGGATTCTAGGAAGATAAACATCCAAATGTGTCTTGAAGACATTTAAAGTGGGTGCTTGAACCACCTCCGGCAGCAGTCTATTCCAAACCTTAGGGGCTCGGACAGTAAATTTCTTCCTTATGTCCAGCCTCATAAGCTTAGTATCTGACCACCTTCCCAGCATTTATGAATATATCCTTGCAACATATCAAATAGGTTCTAATTAAACATTTTAAAAGTGTTTTAGTAAAGTTAATACATGAGTTAGTCTTTAAGGTGCAACCCTGTTCTGCCTACTTCTAGAAATGTTGGCCTAAGGAACTTGCCCAGAATCATACAAAAGATTATGGCAAAGGCCATGATTAACTGAAATATTAGAAGCTTAGGGAAGTATTTACTACAAGACTGTAATAAGTTTTAGAGCAAACTAGACCACTGAGAACCTCTGTGCTGTTCATATTAAATAACAATAATACTTAACTGGGAAAACACGAATGAGATACGTAATAGCAGCAAATTCTCAGTCTTAGAAAACTCAGCAACATAAGATCATTCAAGATCCATAACCACAGTCTTATCTGAATGTGTATTTGCACCTCCATGGATCTATAAACACTCACTAATACACTAATGACATCAAATTCTGAGATTAGAAGATGGTCTAGAAACCTAAACTATTCACAATCACAACTTTAAAGAAGGCAAAACACAATTTAAAAGCTCCCTTCAAACACTAACTACCATCTTGAAAAACAATTTGGTTAAAAATACTGCACCTAGGCTGCTTACAGATGTTAAAAAACAAAACAATATGGCACTTTAAACTCTACACACTCCCACACTGAGCCCAATGCATGCCCAGAAGAGGCATTGTGTTAGTGGGACCCAGCCTGCCCAACATCTGTATGCACTAAAGGAGCTTTAGTGGGCTTTTTGGGTACTTTTATCTAACAGCTGATTCAATCAGCTGTTAAATGAAAGTGCCAAAAAGCCTGGCTGAAGCACCTGATCTATACAGATGCTGCTGAGCCAGATCAAATTAACACATTGCTGCTATCAGTCAAGTGCAGGTTTTGTTGTGTTGTTTCTTTTTGTTGTTTTTTTTTTCTTTTGGGGGGCGGGGGTTAACATCTGTAAGGAACCCTGATTACTAGCCCTGTGGATCTATCTAGAATAGTGCCAAAAAATCTCTTTAGATGATTGTGGTAGATTATGATAAATACATTTTTGTGGGGAATAAGAAACAGATTTTAAAATTGTATCCTATAAAGACCTCAACAAAAGAGGGACTGATGTTTCCAAGTATTAAATATTACTATGAAACCCATAAACATTGAGTAAAGATAGAGCACAAATCCTGTCCAGAGGTCAAAGTTATACAACCATGACTAAAGAGACCTTCCAGACTGAATTTAATGTATAATCACTCCTTTATAAGACAACAATAAAAATGTAGCATAAGACCTATAAGAAATTAAATTTATACCCATCAACTTTATCACTTATTGTCCCAGGGTCACAGGACCAGGAGAGGGGGAAGCCGTGTTCACAGGCAAACCCCAGTTTAAAGTAAAAAGAAAAGAAAACCCAATATACCTCTTGCAGGGGCTGGGAGGAACGAGGAGATGCGTGGTGGGAAACCACCTGTATGATTCATTAGCTGCGCTTATATCCAGCTGGGACCAGGTGACATCAGGAGAAGATGCCACCTGGCAGAGATAAAGAGTGGCCTCAAAGGCACTGGAGGCCTGCCGAGGGCTGGAGAACTAGCGGGGAACTACCGGGCAGGAGGCATCCAGCTGCAGCAGCAGGCAACAGTGGTAGTGGCAGCAGCAGCAGCAGAAGTGGCAGGGGATCCCAGAGCTAAGGAAGACTGGCAGGGATCAAAGAGGCCAGCGGAGAGGCCAGCAAAGGAGGCAGCAGCGGCTGCTGCAGCGGTAGGAGCAGCGGGAGCTGCAGAAGATCCCCGAGCCGAGGACTGGTGGGGATTGAAGACGCCAGCAGGAAAGCCAGCAGGAAGGCTGGCTGTGGTAGCCGCAGTGACAGCAGCAGGAGTGGCGGGAAACCCTAAGCTGGAGAAGCAGGGTGGGAGTCAAGGGAGCCAGCGGAGGGACCCACAGTGACCCCTGGAAGAGCTGGTGGGAGAGCCCTAATCACAGGCAATGGGTCCGCAGCCCCATTTAGAGGCAAAGCCCAGAGACAGAGGGAGAGAGGGACCCCGGCTGGGGTGGAAGCATGGGCCCCGACCTGGAGGGTGCCCAAGGCTAAGGGTGTTGGGGGGCTAAGGGTGTATGGAGCTCTCACGGTGGGTGCTCTGTTTCCTTCAGGGTCCTCCCTCCCTTCTTTCTTTTTGGTTGTACCTCACCAGTGGTCATGGTGGTGGTTTTGTTCATTTTGCGTCTCGTTGGGGGTTTCAGGGAAGAGGGGTTTAGGATCAAGGCATTGGCCATGGTCCCCTTTAGGGCTCGTCTATCTCAATCCCCTTTGTGAAGGTAGATTAGTGGAGTCCTTAGCACCGGGTGAGAGTGGCTAGGACCCCGAGGAAGGGGAGAGAGATGCTGCACAAGAACGCACTGGGAGCCACTGCCAGTAGGTACTGAGGGCTAAGGGCACTGGAGAAGACAAGCCCAAAAGCCAAGGGTCCCCAGGCCCTCTCACCAGAGTTTGGCCAGAGCCTAGGGTGGTCACCATCAAGAGGCAACACAGAGACCAGGGAAGACACCAGTGGGGGCTAGCTGCAGAATAGACTTGGAGGCCCATCTCAAAGGGTGGCGCCTGGCCGGGGTGTAGGGGAGGTTGGAGCCCCATGAGTGCCCGCTGAGATGCAAGACAGCCCTGGAGGCACCCTCAAAGGGGACTGCCTCCACTGAAGAATCATTCATTTTGAGTTAGACGCGGGAGCGGTGAGAGACGCACGGGTGAAAGCTCGCTGCGCCCCCGCTCCCCCGAAGCCCCCCAGAAACCCTCCAGCAGCCGCGGAGCCCCCTGCTGACCCTCAGCGCAGCCGGGGTAAGCGGGGCCCGTGGAGAGAAGGGGCTAACCCCTTAGTGTGTGTGTGGGAGGCGGCAGCTGAGTGGAGCCGGGCCGGGTCAAGCCCCGCCCAGGCCCCTACTTGGCCCAGCCCCCCAGGGAGAGAGAGAGAGAGAGAGAAGGGGGGGTACTCACCAGCCCCCCTCTAGTAAGGCAGGGTCCCCCAAATCCCGGGCAGGGCCCCCGTATTTGCCTTAAGAGCAGCTTCCTCGACAGCAGGCCCACTGCGCATGCGCGCAGTTTAAAAGGGCCCGCCGACCAGGAATAAGCCCAGTTAGACGCGGGAGCGGTGAGAGACGCGCGGGTGAAAGCTCGCTGCACCCCCGCTCCCCCGAAGCCCCCCAGAAACCCTCCAGCAGCCGCGGAGCCCCCCGCTGACCCCCAGCGCAGCCGGGGTAAGCGGGGACCGTGGAAAGAAGGGGCTAACCCCTTAGTGTGTGTGTGGGAGGCGGCAGCTGAGTGGAGCCGGGCCGGGTCAAGCCCCGCCCAGGCCCCTACTTCGCCCAGCCCCCCAGGGAGCCGTGCGACCAGGCTGCACAAACAGGCACGCTTCTCTGCCGGCGCGTGAGTTAGCGTGGAGTTCGCGCGGGAGGGCGGGCAGGAGGGCGCCAGACCCTGCCTGCGCACCCCCCAGGGTAGACAGTCCCAGCTGTAGCCAGCCTACCAGAGGCATGACACGGATGGGCACGCGCCGCACCCCGAGGGTCCCCTCGGGCTCCGCGGCCCCCCCCTCTGGCACCTCAGAGACGGCCACCCAGACGGAGCCCCTGGTTCCAGGCTCCACGCAGACGGAGCCCCTGGCTCTCGGCTGCGGGGGCTGCCTGTCCCTTTTTTCAGGCTCTGGGGCCTGGGAGCATGGCGACCTCCCCTTGCGGGGTCTGCTCCCTTTTGGGGTCTCTGGCACGCCAGCTGGAGGAGCTCCAGGCCACAGTCCACAGACTGCGTGCCATCAGGGACTGCGAGCAGGAGATAGACTCCTACTGCCAGGCCCTTCTCCCCCGGGAGGCAGAGGGTAGATCACAGTCTCCCTCCAGGCCAGAGGAGGACTCTGGGACCTCCTGCTGTGTCCAGCCAGGGGCATGGACCAAGGTGGTCAAGGGCCCTAAGGCCCGCCGCACCAAGGCCCCACCCCCGCCACAACTGAGCAACAGGTATGCACCTCTTGCTGCCTCAGCAGAGACTGCTGAGTTGCCGGCCCCCACAGGCAACATGGGCCCAACTGCAACTCCCGCCCCTGCTCTCCCCAAGACAAAACGTAAGGTGTTTGTTGTGGGAGACTCCCTCCTGAGGGGGACGGAGGGGCCAATCTGCCACCCCGACCCCTTAGCCCGGCAAGTCTGCTGCTTCCCAGGGGCCCGCATCTGGGACATTGCAGAGAGGATCCCCAAGCTCCTCAAACCCACAGACCGCTATCCCATGCTCCTTATTCATGTGGGCACCAATGACACGGCTCGGAGCACTCCCAGCCAGGTCATGAGGTGCTACAGGGATTTGGGAGCTGGGCTTAAGGGTCTGGGGGCACAGGTGGTGTTCTCGTCGATCCTCCCAGTCTCAGGCTATGGGCTGAGAAGGGACAGGAGGATCTATGTGGTCAACCAAAGACTGCGGCGCTGGTGTCGTCAGGAAGGCTTTGGCTTTCATGACCACAGCCTGCTCTTTGGCGAGAGAGGCAGCAAGCTGCTGGGAAGAGATGGTCTCCACCTCTCTCCCCTAGGGAGGAGGCTCTTCTCAGCCAGACTGGCTGACCTGCTCCACCGGGCTTTAAACTAAGCCCGCTGGGGGACGGGGGGACGACCGCCACTGCTGGCCCGCTGAACAATCCTTGCAAAGCCAGCGGATCATGGCACTCAAGGGAGCCCGCCCCAGCCCCAGCCCTGGTAAAATCTGTGGGCAAGGAAGGAGCCCCCCAGGGGGCGCTTGCCTGCCTGTACACAAATGCCAGGAGCTTGGGGAATAAGCAGGAGGAGCTCATCCTCCTGCTCAGTGCAAACAATTATGATGTCATAGGGATCACGGAGACCTGGTGGGACTCCACCCATGACTGGACCATGGGGATAGATGGCTATACCCTGTACAGGAGGGATCGTGTAGAGAAAAGGGGCGGGGGTGTAGCTCTCTATGTTAAGGAAAGCTACGTGTCCCTGCAAGCCGATATTGGCGACCAGGGTGGATGGCTGGAGACCCTCTGGGTTAAAATCCGTGGGGAACACGGCACAGGGGACACAATGGTGGGAGTCTATTACAGACCTCCCACCCAAAGTCCTGAGCTAGACCAGGAGTTTGCCCAGGAACTGGCTGAGGCAGCTTGCTCCAGGACCATGGTTGTCATGGGTGACTTCAATTACCCAGACATCTCGTGGGAGGATCGCTCAGCAAAATCTGAGCGGTCGCAGAGCTTCCTCTCGTGCGTGGATGACCTCTACCTGACTCAAGAAGTCTATGGGCCAACGAGAGGCAAAGCGCTGCTCGACCTGGTACTGGCTACTGGGGATGACCTAGTCGGCGACCTAGTGATCGATGGGAAGCTGGGTGACAGCGACCATGAGCTGATCACCTTCACCATCCGCCGAAAAGCTGGCAAGTCAGTCAGCAACACAGAAGTCCTTGACTTGAGGAAAGCCGACTTTGACAAGCTCAGGAGGCTTGTCAGTGAGGCCCTAAGGGACTGTGACCGCAGGGAGAGGGGAGTTCAAGAAGAGTGGTTGCTCCTCAAGGGAGCGATCCTCAATGCACAAACTAAGTCTATTCCATCTCGGAGGAAAGGCAGCAAGAGGGCACAGCAGCCCCCCTGGCTCTCCAGGGACCTAGCAGACCTCCTGAGGCTAAAAAGAAAGGCCTACAAAGGATGGAGGATGGGAGTCACCTCCAAGGAGGATTATTCTGCACTGGTCCGGTCCTGTAGGGAGCAGACCAGGAAAGCCAAGGCTGCAACTGAACTCCAGCTAGCTTTGAGCAACAAGGACAATAAAAAGTCATTTTTCAGATATGTGGGGAGCCGGAGGAAAAGCAGGGGCAACGTTGGACCCCTGCTGAACCAGATGGGGCAACTGACAACTGACGCCCAGGAAAAAGCCAACCTATTAAATAGGTACTTTGCGTCGGTCTTTCATCAGCCCCATGGGACGCCTGTGCCTGCTACAGGGCCGGGAAGTCCGGGTGAGGGTGATCCCCTGCCCTCCATTAATGCTGACTTTGTGAAGGAACATCTTGAGAAGCTGGATACCTTCAAGTCAGCCGGCCCTGACAATCTTCACCCCAGGGTACTCAAGGAGCTGGCGAGCATCATAGCCCAGCCTCTAACGTGGATCTTTGAAAACTCTTGGCGCTCTGGTGTAGTGCCCGAAGACTGGAAGAAGGCCAACGTGGTGCCTATCTTCAAGAAAGGGAGGAAAGTGGATCCAGTTAACTATAGGCCTATCAGCCTGACTTCTATCCCGGGGAAGATCTTAGAAAAGTTTATTAAGGAGGCCATCCTTAATGGACTGGCCGACGCCAACATCTTAAGGGATAGCCAGCACGGGTTTGTTGCGGGTAGGTCTTGCTTGACCAATTTCATTTCCTTCTACGACCAGGTGACCTATCACCTGGACAAGGGAGATGGGATTGATGTCATATATCTTGACTTCAAAAAAGCCTTCGATCTGGTGTCCCATGATCGTCTCTTGGAGAAACTGGCCAATTGTCGCCTTGGGTCCCCCACGATCCACTGGCTGGAAAATTGGCTCCGGGGTCGGACCCAGAGGGTAGTAATTGATGGAAGTCACTCATCGTGGTGTCCTGTGAACAGTGGGGTCCCCCAGGGCTCTGTCCTTGGACCCATACTGTTCAACATCTTCATTAACGATGTGGACACTGGAGTCAGAAGCGGACTGGCCAAGTTCGCCGATGACACCAAACTTTGGGGCAAAGCATCCATGCCAGAAGACAGGCGGGTGATCCAGGCTGACCTGGACAGGCTCAGCAAGTGGGCGGATGAGAATCTGATGGTGTTCAACGCCGATAAATGCAAGGTTCTCCACCTTGGGAAGAAAAACCCGCAGCATCCTTATAGGCTCGGCAGTGCTATGTTGGTTAGCACTATGGAAGAAAGAGACTTGAGAGTCATCATTGACCACAAGATGAACATGAGCCTGCAATGCGATGCTGCGGCTAGTAAAGCAACCAAAACGCTGGCTTGCATCCATAGATGCTTCTCAAGCAAATCCCGGGACGTCATTCTCCCCCTGTACTCGGCTTTAGTGAGGCCGCAGCTGGAGTACTGCGTCCAGTTTTGGGCTCCACAATTCAAAAAGGATGTGGAGAAGCTTGAGAGAGTCCAGAGAAGAGCCACGCGCATGATCAGGGGTCAGGGAAGCAGACCCTACGATGACAGGCTGAGAGCCCTGGGGCTCTTTAGCCTGGAAAAGCGCAGGCTCAGGGGTGATCTGATGGCCACCTACAAGTTTATCAGGGGTGATCATCAGTATCTAGGGGAACGTTTGTTCACCAGAGCGCCCCAAGGGATGACGAGGACGAATGGTCACAAACTACTACAAGATCGTTTCAGGCTGGACATAAGGAAGAATTTCTTTACTGTCCGAGCCCCCAAGGTCTGGAACAGCCTGCCGCCGGAGGTTGTTCAAGCGCCTTCATTGAACACCTTCAAGATGAAACTGGATGCTTATCTTGCTGGGATCCTATGACCCCAGCTGACGTCCTGCCCTTTGGGCGGGGGGCTGGACTCGATGATCTTCCGAGGTCCCTTCCAGCCCTAATGTCTATGAAATCAAAGTCATGGCAGGTGAGTTAGTGGGTGTCTCTGAAGACAGCTGGGGTACCCTCTGGGGTCCGCATGTGGGTCCCTGGCAAACAAGATCAACTGTTCAGGCAAAGGCGGCATGGGAACATATAATAGAGCGAAGGCGGGTACACTTACATATATTAATATTGCATTTAAGCCTAATAATTATCAGGAAGCTTTAATAGCTGGGAATATATTAGTATAATGCATTTTGGACACTTATTCAAAGCAAATACATTTAGATCTTTTGAAGAAATTTCAGTGTACTTCAGGTGACATTGAAATTCCATTTTTCCAAGATCTGCAATTGAGAGACTTTTCAACACCCTCCCAAAGAAAGGTAAACCTCATTAGAAATCTGACAGCATTTGAGAAAATATTGTTCAAACCCATAAAACACACAGGCCTATTGTCTATGTTACGGTCACCAATTTGAAATAGTTAAATGGAAGAAAAAACACTGGTTATGACAACGTGGGCTAAAGACACTGGATCAGAAATCAGTGCTATAACTTAGGAGACCATCAGAACCATTTGGTCTTCACATATCCATTTGCATTATAATAATAACAGAAAAAAATACTTTAAAATGCTATATTAATGGTATCTCATCCCACTTAAATACCTATATGGTAAAGGAACAGGTAAATATTGGAGGGAGTGTGGTCACATGTGGTAGACATGTCCCAGAATTAAGCTGTTCTGGAAGATGGTTGGAAACATACTGAGGGAAATAACAAAATGCTAACTATCAGATAAACCCTTAGTGTTCCTATTGAACCTTCCTGAGAACTTGGCAACATGCAAGTATCATATGGAACCAATATTCTAGTGACCGCAAGAATTAAAAGTGTAAAAGCCTGGAAGAGACGTGACACCCCTAAAATCATGGTCTGATGTCAAAGTTTGGAAAGTTTTGTTTTATTAACAATATGATGTCCTATCAAGTCAGTGTTCTACTGTTTACAGCCTTGTAAACTATGAATTTCAATAGTTATTTCTAATTTCTCTGGAATAATTATTATTCTGTAGTTTTTTACTTTAAATATTCCCCATTTTTAATGCCTAATCATAGTTATTTTGCTTAAAAAAGTGTTCTCACATGCAAGTATAAGACTTTTTTCACCCAAAAAGATTCCAACTCTAGCAACAGAGTAGCCTAGCCATCAAAATAGTGACTAAAGGAGATTGTATACTGTACAAACTTAATTCAAGCTACTCCTAGCTTCTTAGCTAGGACTGTTCAGGATACATGATCATATTTATATCTGCAATAGATATTTGCATCACCCTTCTCAGCAGGGTAAATTGGCCCACGCATACTTCCTTGCATGTTGATATTAGAAGGAGAGCTTGCTTGTATGCCTCTACATTGCATTAGATATCTTCCAATGTAAGGGCATCTTCTACTGAACTGTACATGTCTAAAGAAACAGGTGATCCCATCTGTGGCAGGGCACTAAGGTGCCTGCTACTCATAGAGCAGAGATAGCTACCCAGGTGCAGGTTGCTAGGGCAACCAGAGGGAGCTAGTGACCCACACCTGCCAGCAGTCAGCTAACCAGAAGGGGCAAGGTCTGGCTCACATTTAAACCCCAGGGCTGAGGCCAGGCTGGCAGTTTCCTAACAGCAGCCAAGGGGGAAGGAGCTCTCCCAGAGCAAGCAGAGGGGGAGAGGCCAGACTTCAGGTACAGCCCCAAGATTTGGGGAAGGATGGAGCACTCCCGGTGTTGCTGGAATAATGTTGTAGCTGGGTGGTTAGGATTTATGTTATAGTTCAGGGGCTTGCATTTGGTTTGCTGTTTTAACTGGTGGCCAGACACCCCAGAGAGGGGGCAGCAAGATGCCCCAGAGAGGGCAGTGATTGTTGAGCACCAGTGAGGTGCAGTGTGGGACATGGCTGTGGAGAGGCCGAGCACCCATGAGGTGCAGTGTGAGACAGGGCTGCGGAGGGCCCGAGCACCCGTGAGGCACAGAGTAAGACAGGGCTGCAGAGAGCCCAAGTGCCAGTGAGACCGTGTGAGACCGAAGAACGTCAGTTCCATCGGTGAGCCTTGGGGCATGGTAAAGGGGTGGTTGGAGCCACACGTAGCCCATAAGGCTGGGGTGCACCAAAACACCCATTACAGAATGGGGCCCGTGTACAGCAGGAAAACTGTTTCCAAGAGGATAGAACGGCAGCCTCCCTATTATACATTTAACATCAAAGATTTGGTGGATGAGAATTGAGGGTGTCCTTTTGGCTAACTTGGCATGGTAAGGGGGTGTTAGGGGAGATCAGGGTGACCCCAAGGATACCATCCTAATACAGTGGTGCATTGGCCAGGAAAGCTCTTCTGTGTGTGAAGAAGGAAGGAGAACGAACCTGTGGGCAAGAATATAACAGAGAACTGATTTATAGAAAGGCAGTGAGGCCATAGCTCCCAAGGTTGGGCTGAAGGAAGAATTCCCATTGCCAGTGATCTTATAGAGTAAGACTGAGGGCCCGGCCCAGAAAGGTAGGGCCGGGGTAGTTATGACTCAGGCAAGAAACATGAGAGACCAGAGACAGGACAATTTTACCTGGCAACTGAGGAGGGAGGAGTTGGAGGAGAAGATCAACCAGTTAGAGTGGGACCTAGGAGTGGCAAAGGTCAAGAAAGAGAGAGCAGAGGTGAAGGCTGCTGCGTTCAAGCTGTGGCTACAGGTGGGCTCAAAGGAGGGAGGATCTAAAGAGATCATGTGCCTAGTGGCTGTAGAAGCAGAGAAGATGTGAGCCATTGAACAGCTCATTTCTCAGGAGGCTCAGAGGAGCCAGGAGAGGGAAGAGAAGCTGCAAGAGATGCACAAAGAGGGACTACAGAAATTAGAAGCAGCAAGAGGCTGGATAGGAGTACTTCAAAAGGAAGTCCATAGCCAGGAGGACTGGATAGAGGAATTGCAGTAGGAGCTAGAGAGCTGGTGACAGAAGAGTATACAGGCAGAGGGCCTTGCACAGGAGATGCAGGACAAGCTGTTTGAGAGCCATACTCAGGTGGTAGTGACAGACAAGGTGATCCTGCAAAAGATGGAAAAGATGAAAATTTGCATGGTGAATTACAAGATGCTGTATGAATAAAGGCTGTCCCTGGAAGGGGAGCTAAAGACCAGGGAGAGAGAGAATGATCGGTTACAGACCTGGTTACAAAGCATGGAGGGGGGGAAAAGACCAACTTGGGGAACAGTTACAGTCCCTTAAAACCCTCCTGGAAGAAAGCCTAGCTAAAAAAATGGGAACAAGTGCAGAAAGGGGGCAGTTAGAGCTTGAAATATGAACTATGAGGCAAGAAATTCAGGCACTGGAGGCTGAAAATGAAAGGCTAAGGGGAGCGAGCGACCTGGGGGCTATGAAAATCCAAGACCCGAGGGGGAGGGGGTCGAGGTGTCAGATGAAATAAGTATAGCAAACCTTGTAGAAGCAGGGCAGAAACCGCAAACCTTAGAGACCACAGGCACACTGTGGGAAAGGTTGGAGGCTCTGCGAACCCAACTAGCGGAGGATGTGAGGGCAGCTAAGTCTGAACATCAAGAAAAATACTGAGAGAGAGAAGTATTGAAGGAGTCCTTGAAGGAAGTAGAAAAACAACTAGAAGCTCCTCGGTCTAGGAATCTGAAGCATGTCAAGCCAGGGAAGTTCCCCAGAGGCCTAGGCACAGAGGATCCTAGGGAGGAGGCTGGACCAGGACTGCCTGGGAAAAGCACCCTGAAGGAGGGAACCATAGGGAAAAATTGTATAACCCTACAAAAGGAGGCCCTGATGGCACTCCTAGAATCTTGGAACCGGAGATGGGACCACTAGCAGAAACACCATACAATTGAGATGAGCTGGCTAAGACACCAGCTGGGGGAACTATGTAGACCACAAGCCAAGGGAAGAATTACAAGGCCAAGTCAGGGGCAGCCAGGGGAAGTAGACCTGGTAGATGTGAGGATGACAGGGAAGGGTGAACAGGCTATCCCAAGGAGTGGGACCTCCCACTCAATTTGCCAGGACTGTACACAGGCAGGCCGGGGCTTGGGGCAATATGGGTCAAAGGATATCCCCCGCAAAAAGGGGATCAGTTGAACCCAGAAGATAAAGTTGGGCCAAGAGGCAGGAGATGAGGAGGAGGGAACAACCACTCAAAGAGGGACAAAGACCTGAAAAGAAACCTCAGATTTATGTAAGTCACATCCCTAGGCAAGTCAGGTAGTGGACATTAAGAAAACTCATCGAAGCCAAAGTTGGGGGTGTAGCATATGTAAAGATGTATAAATGACCTGGAGGAAGACCCACCAGCCAGGGAAAAGTGGAGTTCTGGAGGGAAGAAGATGCCCAGAAGGCATTGGGGAGACAATGGGAGATTTGGAGAAGCCTTCGGGCTCTCCAGAGAGTCCTAGAGAATTGAGAAACCCAAAAAATTGCCCTAGGAAAGAGAACAAGATACACAGGGTTTGAATATAGACAAGCTAGATGTGAGAGGGAGAAAAAAAACCCAAAAGTAGGCAGGAGCTCAACCGATGGAGAGTGCAGCCTACCAAGGTTGGATAGTGTGGAGGGACTGCCCATGGTGGGGCAACTCCCATAAAATCCCACATGGTGCACCTTGGGGAAAAGGCAAGCAGGGAGTGCCTGAAACCCCTCCCCCCAAGAAGACCAAGACAAAGGAGGTACAATTGATAAGAGCTAAGATCCATCCTGTTGAGTCTGGGTCTTAAGGGGGGAGGTGTGTAGCAGGGCACTAAGGTGCCTGCTACTTGTAGAGCAGAGATAACTACCCAGGTTCAGGTTGCTAGAGCAACCAGAGGGAGCTAGTGACCCACACCTACCAACAGTCAGCTGACTAGAAGGGGCAGGGCCTGGCTCACATTTAAACCCCAGGGCTGAGGCCAGGCGGGCAGTTTCCTGACAGCAGCCAAGGGGGAAGGAGCTCTCCCAGAGCAAGCAGAGGGGAGAGGCCAGACTTCAGGTACAACCCTGAGATTTGGGGAAGGATGGAGCACCCCTGGTGTGGCTGGAATAATGTTGTAGCCAGATGGTTAGGATTTATGTTATAATCCAGAGGCTTGCATTTGGCTTGCTGTTTTAACCAGTGGCTTGGGTGAGTCTATTAGGGGTAGGAGGCAGTCTCATAGGGGACCCGTGGCAACGTGGAGACCCCAGCCCCAGAGAGGGGGCAGCGAGATGCCACAGAGAGGGGGCAGCGATTGTTGTGCGCCAGTGGGGCGCAGTGTGAGACAGGGCTGCGGAGAGCCTGAGCACCAGGGAGATTCATAGATTCATAGATCGTAGAGTTGGAAGGGACCACAATGGATCATTGTGTCTGACCCCCTGCCTCTGGCAGAAAAGAGGACCGAGGTCAGATGACCCCAGCCAGGTGACTATCTAGCCTCCTCTTGAAGACCTCCAAGCTAGACGATAGCACCACCTCTCTTGGAAGCTCATTCCCAATCCTGGCTACCCTTACTGTGAAAAATCTCTTCCTAATATCTAACTTAAATCCACTCTCAACTAGTTTACACCCATTATTCCTAGTCACTCCCTGGGGCACCTTAGTAAACAGCGCTTCCCCTATTCCCCGTTGACCTCCCCTAATAAATTTATAGGTGGCCACAAGATCTCCCCTCAGCCATCTCTTGTGAAGGCTGAAGAGATTCAGTGCTCTCAAACTCTTCCTGTAGGGTCTATCATGAAGGCCACTTATCATGCGAGTGGCCCTCTGGACCCTCTCAAGATTCCCCACCATCCCTCTTGAAGTGCGGCACCCAAAACTGGACACAGCACTCCAACTGTGACCTGACTGGTGCTGCATAGAGGGGGAGCATCACCTCCTTTGATCTATTAGTCATGCACCTGCTAATGCACGACAAGGTGTGATTGGCCTTGTTAATGGCCTCGTTACACTGCCGGCTCATGTTCATCTTGGAGTCAGTTATGACTCCAAGATCCCTCTCTGCCTCCGAGCTGCTGAGAAGGACACTCCCCAACCTATAGGTGTTCTGGGGGTTCCTCCTTACCAGGTGGAGTACCTTACATTTATCTCTATTAAATTGCATCCTATTTCTCTCTGCCCATTGATCCAACCTGTCCAGGTCAGCCTGAATCTGCTTCCTGCCCTCCAGTGTACTAACTTTGCCCCATAACTTGGTATCATCAGTGAACTTGGAGAGGGTGCTCTCCACGCCCTCATCCAAATCACTGATGAAGATATTAAATAATATCAGTCCGAGGACCGAACCCTGCGGGATGCCACTGCCCACCTCCCTCCAGGCTGAGAAGGAACCACCCACCACCACTCCCTAAGCCAGTTGGCCACCCACCTGAGCGAGAGGCGCAGTGCAAGACAGGGCTGCAGAGGACCCAAGCGCCAGTGAGGCGCAGTGTGAGACAAGGCTGCAAAGTGCCAGAAAGGGCATAGAGTGAGACAGGGCTGTGGGGAACCTGAGCGCCAAAGAGGGCGCAGAGTGAGACAGGGCTGCCGAGAGCCCAAGTGTCAGTGAGATAGTGTGAGACCAAAGAACATCAGTTCTATCAGCGGGGCTTGGGGTGTGGTAAAGGGATGGTTGGAGCCACACATAGCCCATAAGGCTGGGTTGCACCAAAACACCCATTACAGAATGGGGCCCATGTACAGCAGGAAAACTGTGTCCAAGAGGATGGAAAGGCAGCCTCCCTATTATACATTTAACATCAAAGACGTGGTGGGTGAGAATTGATGGTGCCCTTTTGGCTAACTTGGCATGGTAAGGGGGCGTTAAGGGAGATCACGGCAGCCCCCAAGGACTCCATCCTGTTAAACCATCCGTGTATTGCTCTGGCCCAACTTGCATGCTGTCACAGGGCACCTTAGTCCGCTGTTCCTAAAGAGGGGAAACTGCTGGGGAAAGAGCCCTAGCAGGGTATAAGGAGCCCAGCTGTGGGTTGCCAGGGCAACCAGGAGGTCAGCTGACTGAAAGGGGCAGGGCCTGGCTCCTATATAAATCACAGGCAGGAGGCCAGAGGCAGTTCCCTGCCAGCAGCCAGAGAGAGAGGAGCTTCTGGAGCAATGATGTGAAGAGGCGCCTGACTGCAGGTACTGCTCTAGCAGAGTAAAGGATGGCAGCTCTAAGATGTCTGAGCAACATGGTTTTAAGCAGGTGGTTTTAAGTTATGTTACAGCCTAGGGGCTTGAGTTTGTGTTGTATTTATTACACCGGTGGTTTGGGTGAGGCTATTAGGGGTTGGAGGAGGCCTCATACGGAACCCACAGTAGCATGGGGACCCCAGCACCAGTAAGGGCATGGCGTATGGGATGCATAAACCCCACCCCCAGGAGGGGCACTATTGAGAAGACCCAGTGCAGGCTTGGGAGCCCCAGAGAGGGGGCACTATTCAGAAGCCCCCAGTGTGGGCATGGTGAGCCCCGGAGAAGGGGGCAGCAGTGCTGAGAAGGCCCTAGAGAAGGGGGCAGCACTTGAGAAGGCCCGAGGAGAGGGCAGCAGTACTGAGGAGCCCCAGAGAAGGGGGTGGCATTGTCAAAAGAGGCAGCACTGGGAAGAAGGCCCTGGAGAGAAGGGCAGCATTATTGCAAAGGCCCCAGAGAGAGGGCGGTGCTGCAGAGGATCCCTGAGAGAGGGCAGTGCTACGGAGAGGACCCCAGAGAGGGCGAGTGTATGTGACAGACCAACGTCTATTCCAACTGCGAAGCTTGGGGCGTGGTATAAGGGGTGGTTGGAGCCACACGTAGCCCATAAGGCTAGGGTGCCCCGAAGCATCCATTTGCAGGACAAGACCCACGAGGGGTCCAGGAGTCTACAGGACCAGAGTTTACAACGGACAGTGTCCAAGAAGACATGAGGCAGCCTCACTAATATATATTAGAACATCAAAGACGTGGCAGCTGAGAATCAGAGGGTGCCCTTGGGCTGACTTGGAACGGAGGAAGGGGCCTTAAGGAGATCACGGCCCTCCTGGAGGACCCTGCCCGTGACACGTGCTTTTTACAAGATCATAACAGAAGTGTAGACCAGCATCCTGACTCATCAGCTGGATTGGAAAAATAACCACAACCACTGTTATGTTCACATTTCCTTTATCTTGGCTTGGTTTATTTCCAAAACCCAAACTAAAACCCACCTGCCATGTGAAAAGGGACAGAGCATGCCATTCTCCCTCTGTAGTCTTTCCTTGCTATAACAGAGTCCTAGAGTCCTAACACATTCAGACTTCCATGAGCCTGACTTTCTTGTCCGCTGCCTCTACATCAAGCACAAGAAGCCTTACACACAGTTCATGTAAGTCACATGATTGCTACAGTTTCTTCAGTCATGTATCTATGACTGTATCTCCCAAGTCTAAAAGGTCCATGGGATAAGTACATCAGGAATTTGAGACATATCAGGTGCATTTACATGTGTGCCTGACTGCACAGTTGCTACATTTTTAGCAAGTTCTAAATGACTGTAGTAACCACTGTTACCATGCAGTCCTGGCAGCATGTGGGTCATTTCTAACCCTAGTGTGCATTAGCAATGAGCATCGGAGTCACGGTTCATAGCATCTTGTGTAGATGTGCCCACAGAGACAGCAGAAATATTTCTGCTACAGGAAGAGTCTGTTGTTTGACTGTAGCTCCATGCAAAGTGCAATAAGAAATAGCTCTACAATTGTATGAGTTATATTTTGTGCTTACTTTTTAAATGTTTTATTAAATAATCTTACAGTATTTTATTTGTTGGTAGTAATATTGAGTGAGTATAACTTAATATGATGTTATGTTAGCATACTTATAATTATTAATACAACTGAAAGTCATCACTTTTATGTTACTAAAATAAGTTTTGCTCTTCAGGCCTTTTTCATTTGTGTGTTTGTTTGTTTGCTTAAATGGAATTATATTTTAACAATCCAGTGGCAATATTACATGTAACATTTCTCTAATGGTATTGGCAGAACATGGAGAATGATGGCATGTTGTACCTTCTTTTGTCTGAAAGATTGTTCTAAAAATGCAGTACTTGATTACTTTACTTTAAACAGCAGTACATTGTATATAGTACTGTGCTTAGTTCTTACATAGCTCTTTGCATCTTCAATGTATTGGAAACCCCCCCCCCCCCCCAAGTAAACTGAGTTATATTCTATTTTCATTCAATGAGGGGAAAACATAGTTTGTTTGTTTTTAAAAGGAATAATAATTTGTACTAGTGGAACAGGGTCATTATCAATGATGGGTTAATATAAACTTTCACTGTACCTGGTCTATGTTCACACATTCACTGGTTCCAGGAGCCATGCAGGAAACCCAATAAAGGTAACTGGGGTTGGGGGGCATGAGGGGAGTTACTTGGTCTGTAGGAAAGGGGTTTTACCAGGTCCAGAGGCCTTGGTAGTGCTCTGTCAGGTCTGTGATGGAGGTTGGTGGGTCTGCAAAGGGGAGGGATTGTTTGTTTTGGGGTGGGAGAGCCAGGGCAATAAAAATAGCTTGGGCAGAGTCAAGGGTGGTAGGAAGAGCATACTCTTGGGTATGGGGTAAGTGGTTGGGCTTTCCCAGCCCGAGGGTTGTGCTCCAAACCCATGCAGATGTTCACTGAACCAATTCCAGATCTAAGTTAGTTTACCTAGTCTGGTGAAATAACTTAGACCTGATGTAAATCTCTGAATGTCTACATACATGGTCTTTTAGATTGACCTAGTGCTAGTTAGGTTGATCTACGTGGAATGTTTTTACATACTGCGGTGACTACGTAATCAGGGAAAAGGCTGGTGGTTATATGTAAACAGGATGGTGGGAAGAGAATGGAAAACTTCAGAGTAGAAAGACTCATTACAAAGAGCTCTGGGTTTAATCAAAAACAGAAGAATAATATTGAATGCGTGAACAGATAACTATGGAAGAAATAGTTTAAATAAATGGGGGAAGTATATTTACATTGTGCACAGGCTACAGAATTTCTCAGTACATGCACCTAATGAACGTGACTATGAAATTATTAATGTAACCCTTATCCTCGATTTCCCTTTACCCTGATAATCCCCAAAGTATGTTGTTCTTACTTGTTACATCTTGTGGTAGGTTTCAACCAGAAAATCTTTAAATATTTAGAACTTTATGCTTTCTCAGTATTGCCAACCTCAAACACTCAAATTATGTCTGGCACAAAAAAAAAAAAAAAAAAAAATTAGAATTGGTTGGGGTTTTTTTTCTTTTAAATTAATACATTTGAGAATCTTCTTTTTCTGCCTTCTCATTCCTGAGACTTGCTTTGTTTTTAGTGTTTTCTCCACAAATCTCTTAAAATACACTTCAAATAAAATAAAGATGAGATTATCGGGTGACATTGATTTTTAGCATCTCTGGCTTGCAGATGTGGACACCTAATTTTACTGTAACTCATAAAACTTGAGGGTTCATAAAATTACTTACTGAATGAAATTTATTCTTTCCTGGCTTGTTTAGAAGAGGATATCTTAAAACTGAAGACAGACTGACATGGGTCCGTTGGTTTCAAAGCGGCAAGGCCAAATTACAGTTATTAAAAATCTGGTCTTGTAAGTATTGTAACATATTAGACAAGATACTCCAGTTTTTGCTGAACATTAACATATTGTATTACTTGATAAATAATACTATAACAAGGCACATTGCTCTAGGAAGAAACAATGATGCATTTTATAATTCCTCCAGGTATGCAGTGGCAACAGAATGATCTGGGGTAAATGCTTTTCCTATGGTCCTTGTACACTCTCTGTTTACAGCTAGATGTTACTGTAAGGACATTTTTTTTTTTTTCCCTTGAAAAAGAACTAGAAGTATTGAGCTTTTAAAGAAGATTAAGGTCATCCTATAGTCCAAGGTATAAAACATCTTTATCTATTTATTTTTATAGAGTTTAATAAAATAGTCTATAGGCTTCAAAATACAAGTCTTAAATCCTACTGAGATGAAAACTGCAGACATGCAGAACATAATATTGATCCAACTCATCACATTAAACATTTCTTTACTATTTATTTTAATGCTTATAAATTAAGAGTGATCTTATCCTTTCATGGAGATTATAAAACTTAAATTAGATTTCTGTGCTATACCATGCATCCGCTATCTTTAAACTTAGGACAGAATTTTATTTTACCAAGCTTTTGACTAATGTTCAGCTTGTGACCAGCTGTGAATTAGCTGACTAAAATGTAGGATCAAATCTATTTCATGTTTGAAGGAGGGGGGCAGGAAGAACTGCCCAGTAAGGAGTGGGATTGCCCTTTAAAGATGTATAAACGCCTATTCTTATGATGGGAGCATTGTCAAACAGCTTCCTAGCAGAGATTAAGGCCATATGCATTTAGTTACTACTGGGAGTATCTCAGTTCTCCTGGTAGAAACCAGAAGTGTGCAGACATTCAAGCTTTATCTCCCAGACCAAAAAAATGGCTGTCCAGGAGAAAATAACCTGGGAGTATCCAGGCTTAAATTGCTTCCAGAAGAGTTTCTCTTGGGGGAGTGAATATCTGCACACATTTCTCCAGCTTCACTACTCCTGGGAACCAGGAGTTGAGCCAAGGAAAGGTCTTGTGACTTCCTGAGACCAGAGTCACTGGTCTAGAGAAGGAGCAGAAAGCCACTGCTTCTGCCTAATCTCTAGACCAGAATGGGAGAAAAGAAGCAACCACCAGCTTACATCAGAGTTCCTGGTCCAATTTCTGAGCTTTCTTTCTACCAGAAGAAATTCATTCTGATAGAAATATACATCTGTTTGCAGCCTGAATTGTTAATTTTGATCCAACCAGATTATTTTTAAGCACTTGGAGGAGAAGAAGGTGATCAGAAACCATAAGCATAGATTTATCAAGGTCAAGTTATGCCTGACCAACCTGATTACCTTCTATGATGAGATAACTGGCTCTGTGGAAGCAGGGAAAGCAGTGCATGTAATATACCTTAACTTTAGGAAGGCTTTTGATACCATCTCCCACAGCATCCTTGCAAGAAAGCTGAGGAAGTATGGGTTGGAAGAATGGACTGTAAGGTAGATAGAAAGCTGGCTGGATTGTTGGGCTCAATGGCTAGTATTCAATGGCTCAGTGTCTAGCTGGCAGCCAATATCAAATGGAGTGCTCTAGGGGTCAGTCCTGGGGCTGGTTTTGTTCAATATCTTCATCAATGACCTAGAAGATGGGATGAAATGCACCCTCACTAAGTTCATGGATGACACCAATGAGGGGTGATGGGGGAGGTGTAGTAAATACACTGGAGGATAGGGCTAGGATTCAGAGTGACCTAAACAAATTGGAGGATTGGGACAAAAGAACTCTCATGAGGTTCAACATGGACAAGTGCAAAGTCCTGCACTTCGGATGGAAGAATCCCATACACTGCTACAGCCTAGGGACTGACTGGCTAAGCAGCAGCTCTTCAGAAAAGGACCTGGGGGTTACAGTGGACAATAAGCTGAATATTAGTCAGCATTAGTATGTGTCCTTGTTGCCAAAAAGGCTAACCACATACTTGGCTGCACTAGTAGGAGTGTTGCCAGGAGATTGGGAAAATAATTAATCCACTATATTCAGCACTAGTGAGGCCACATCTGGAGTACTGTGTCCAGTTTTTGGGTCCCCCACTATAGAAAGGATGTGGACAAGTTGGAGAGAATCCAGGGGAGAACAACAAAAATGATGAGGGGGCTGGGGCACATGACTTATGAGGAAAGGCTGGGGGAATTGGGCTTATTTAGTCTGCAAAAGAGAAGACTGAGGAGGTATTTGATAGCAGCCTTTAACTGCCTGAAGGTGGTTCCAAAGAGGATGGAGCTAAACTGTTCTCAGTGGTGACAGATGACAGAGCAAGAAGCAATGGTATCGGGTTCATCAAGGGAAGCTTTAAGTTGAATATTAGGAACAACTTTCTCACTAGGAAGGTGGTAAAACACTGGAACAAGTTACCTAGAGAGGTGGTGGAATCTCCATCTGTGGAGATTTTTAAGGTCCAGCTTGACAAAACCCTGGCTGGAATGATGTAGTTGGGAAAAGTCTTTCTCTGAGCAGAGGCTGGACTGGATGACCACCTGAGGTCCCTTCCAACCCTAATTTGCTATGATTGTATGCTGATAGCCCCTAAGCTGCTTAATGGCAATATGGTGGAGCATTTTCTTGGCTGACGTTTGGGGAAGAGAAGGAGAGACAAAGGAAATGACCAAGTGAGAGTGTGTCAAGAATAATTTTATAAAGTGTGAGTAAAACAGGTAAAACGAAGTAGGCTAAAGTCTGCTTTGAGTGGATTTAGTGACATTACAAGCCAGTTATATCTGGTTTAGGACAAGATATAGGTTAAATAGGGGATAAAGATAGGCATATGAATATTAACGTAGAACCTAATAGGAACATTTGTTTTTTAAAAATGGCCTTATTTAAGTAAGCTTTTTGAGCCAGGCAATAGAATACAAAAAAATCTCGGCTCACCTCTTCATCCCTGAACTATAGTTCTTGCTGAACAGCCCATCTGCAGATGAACCAAGGTAAGAGCTCTTTTAAATGTAATTTGAAATCTAGGTGAGAAATCCTTTTCCCTAACAGGCTTGCCACCTGTTAGAGGTTTCTTAAGACTTGAGGACTTAAAGAAATCAACTTACTTTTTCTTTGGATTCATGTATATTTGTAAATTTTAATCATTTGCTTGAAATGTTTTATATGCACTGTTTGGTCATCTCATTTGTATTTCATTATTAAATTTACCATTTAAATGCATCTACATCTATATTTGTGAATATTTTATTTTGGTGGTACTGGCTCTTTCAAACTTTCTTGGTTCCCAGGCTGGCTCTGGGGGTCAAGACCAGCTCTAAAAGTATTGAGACCTTCCACTAGAGAAAATGTCTTTTTCCCCTCATCTATAGTCCTTGAGTTTGATCCGACTTTTATAGAAGGGGGCCACTGCCAGAGTGTTCTATACAAGGACTGCTTCCTTTCAGAAAGCCGAATTATTCATGACATGAAATAGCCTGAATTTATGAACCTGCAAGATAGCTGCAAAGTGTATCAGTGTAAGTACTGGAGTACCATAGAGACATTTGAGGGTGGCATTCCTGTTTATTGCAAAAGAGGATTATAAACTGGATGGATCACAAGATGGATCGTATTCTGCATAGAAGAGTAAAAGTGGAAGAAGTTCTACTGCCTTGGCCAATATTTATTACTTTGGATTTCTTGTGCAATTGGACGTCAGACGCAATCATAATTTGGAATAGTGCCTTTCATGTGGAAGTTACGTAAGACCAAAATCTAAACAGAGAGATGCACTTAATTTTTATATACATGTAAATCTGTGATTTGTAAATATAGAGTTTAAAGCCAGCAATTTACATTTTAAAATGGGTTTTCAAATCTCTAAATGGAAATAATCAGCATGTATTTACTCTGACAGTCAGAGTACTGCATTTCAGTAATAACTACAGTGAACTTTTCTGCTACATCACATTTCTCTTTTCAGTCTCCTGTATAATACTAAAGGACTAGCCAATTTAGGACCACGCAAGGAACCTAGAGTAAACACCAAAAGCCATACAAGAAAAAGAATAATTCGGAGAGTTTATGTCCTAAGAAACAAAGCTGTGACTGACCAAATGGAACTAGAGCCTCAGAGAGGTTTAGCTACTCTAAGTCATGCTGTTTAAGATTTACTGTAAAAGAAAAGGTGTGCCAAACTATCAGTTACTGTTTTCCTAATACTATGCATACATCCCTGCCAGGAAAGCTGGTGAACTGCAGCACTTTTCCAGTTACAGTATATATGCACAATTCCTATCTTTGGAAGTAAATCAACTATAAGTGTTTTCAGGAAAATCTTTACAGTGATTAAAATGTAATTGCTCACTGGGAACGTATTGCATAATTCAGTATCTCTCTTAATAATGGGGGAAACTGTATGTTTGACCATGCTTTTAGATGTAGATTGAGCTCTTCTCTGTATCTGAGATGAAAAGCAGCCTTGGACTTGCCTGATTACTGTATTTGATTTTTAGAATGAAAGTAGGCAGACAAATTGGTAGAGTAAAGCATCAGGATCAAAGCTCCATCACAGCATTTTTACAAGTCTGGAAAAACAAAGTACAGTGTTTATAGTGCTGTTATTCAAAGATATGTCAAATATGTGCTTGATTTTGCAGGTAGACTCTTTTTCCTGGGGCTCGTACAGAACAAATGCATCTTAAAAATAACCAACTTAGATCTGAGGAGAAAAATGCCTCCCATTCAGAAACTCTTTTTTTGCTCACCCATTCTAGAGGTCACTGAGGAAACAGATTAAAGGAAGTGATATGCACCATTATACCTGAATATTTAAGTGTTGCATTTGTAATCTTTCTGTCATGTGTCACTAGTGGTAGCAGGAGCTAGGGTCTCACAGTGACAAAAGGGTTCATTTAAATTAAAGTGATTGGCTCTAGCTCCACCTACACCTTATTTACTCCAAGGTTTTAGGTCACTATTGTAGACCTGTGCTTGTTCCACCTATTAGGTATCTACAGTAGACTTAGGCACCTAAGTGCGATTCCATTTCAGTTGTTCCCTACCTTTTTCACCCTGTGGCACACTTACATATTCTCCCCCATCCCACAACACACTGGCTGTGTAGGCGGGGAGGGTAGCGAGCGGCCGAATGCTGTAGATGGTGGGGGGACGGGGCAGCGACCAGCCGAATGCTGCAGACCAGGGAAGGGGGAAGTGAGGAACGGAGTGGCAGGAAGTGGGTGGCACAGCGTTTGAATCACTGGCTGGAGCCATGCCCCGCATCTGTCTGGTTGCCCTCAGCAGCAGCAGAAGATAGGGGTGTAGCTTCAGCTCAAAATGTTGCTGCACACCTGGACATGCCTGATGGCATACCAGTGTGCCGCAGCACACCAGTTGGAAAATGCTGTTCTATTCCATCCTGTAGAAGTCCTGAAAATCTATTAATGCATCTACTTCTGTAATATACCATCAGCCTACCTTTACACTGAGTCAGGAAAAAAAAAGCTCAGCAAGGAGGAGGAAGACTCATTCATGTTTTGTTTGGGGTGCACTAATTGTTTTTCACGGACTTAAACAGGGAGGAATAGAATTGCTCTTAGGTGCCTAAATCCAATTAGAAACTTAGTATGCAAGATGTCATATTCAGTGATAGAGAGAGATTCAAGAGTATTTCTAAACTAAAAACTGAATTCTCTACTTGCAGAGGTGTAACTTTAAACAAAACTTTAGAACCTTCCTGGAGACTGCTTAAAGTGCTTTCCTTTGTACACGGGTACAGGTTGTAGCTATGTTGGTCTAAGGACATAGGCAAACAAGGTTCTTTGGGTAAATCTGAGATATTTTATTAGACCAACTTAAATAGTTGGAAAAAAAAATTCTTAGCAAGCTTTCATGTTTAAAAACCCTTCATCAGGCTGAGGAAGCAGCAGCAGTTGGTATGCGCTCTTCCTGGAAGGAATGAATAAACTATTCATTCCATCCAGGATGATGGTGTAGAAGTAAATTCGGAAGACTATTCATTTTATCCAGGAAGAGCGCACACCAACTGCAGATGCTTCCTCAGCCTGACGAAGGGTTTTTAAAACCTGAAGGCTTGCTACAATTTTTTTTCCAACTATTTAAATTGGTCTAATAAAAGGTATCAGCTTCATCCAAAAAACGTTGTCTTCCTTTGCACATGAGTATCCTGAACCATGATTCTGATCCTTGATTCAGTTTCTGCTAGCTGTTCTTCATCCATAAGTTGACCTTTTCTAAGCACTGTGGCACCTGTATACTGCTGGCACTTGAGTCCTGATAATTTTCAAGTTCAACCATAGTTGCACATATGTTCAGTAGGATCATAAACACTCTATGGACACCCCTCAAAGTCAGCTGTAATATGTGGAATTTGGATAGGAAACATGGAGCAAAGCAAGACCCAGGCAGCTTATGACATTAATAATTACTTCAACTCTCAAGAAAAAGAGCAAATGGGCTGGTAGCTAATGGTGGAAAGGTGGAGAATCAGCTGTACTATCACTGCTGTTGGAGATGAAGAAAGGGAGATTTTAAGGTAAGCAGATGGAAAGATTGCACATCTGCCTAGGCATTGACAATTAATATGGTCTTAAGTAATGTGGATCTCTGGCCTCATTACAGATGAAACTAGCTATTTTACATACACAATGCAAGCAGCCTGGAAGAGGTAAAATGGAGAAAAAAATAAGACCGTATATGAAGGCTGCTTGTTCATGAATTTATTTGCTCCTGTACATGTTTTCATTGCAAAGGATGGTCTCTAGTTATTTGTGCCACCCGCTGCCTAATTCCAATAGCACAAGAGACTAAAGCTTTTACAGCTTTGCAAAAATCTTTGGTATAATTATTCTGTGACTTTGCAAATGTCGTTCCTGTTAAAGAGCTGCTAGGGTTAGGACAGTCACTGCAATGCAACCTCAGTTGATTTCAGCTCAATTAAATGAAACAAGCTGTTTAAATAGAAAGCTGGCTTTACATAAAGAAGAGGTTGTGACAAATGGATGATATTTGTGAAATTGAAAATTATTATTTGCCATCTGTATGAAATCAGCCTGTTTTTAATTTATATCTATCACTGCTATTCTAATTGCCCCTATTCCATGTAATAGCAGATCCTTGATTTTCATATAACAGTTCTTTCATACACCTTTGACATAGAACAGACACACACACCTTTATATTTCTGACTCCTTCCTATAAAACTCCCTGACCCTGAAGAGGAAAGGAAGTGTTTGGACAAGAGAATTCATACTTGTACTTAGGCCACTTTGGCCTCAATGTCTACCTCTACTGGCTCTCTTAGGGCCTTGTTACACCTTACACTGTGAGCTGCACAAATGTTGATGCCCCGCTCCCATTCCAGAAGATCCCCCCCCCCCCCCCATTCTGGGCTTTCCCCTTGCTACCTTCCCTCAGAGCTCCCACCACTGCCCCTTGGGGTTTTCCCCTGCCTTCTGTCTCTCCCTACCCCCAGGACATTACTTACTTGTGGCTGCCTGAACTGTCTGTCCCAGGAAGTAAGCAAGGAAGGGTTAAACTGTTTGCCCAGCTGCTGCTACAGCTGGGCTGCTGCTCTTCTGGCCCAGAGGGCAGTAGTGGCTGCAGAGGTATGGCAGGTATGTTAACCCATCCCTGCATGCTCCTTGGGACAGACAGTGCCAGCAGCCACAAGTAAGTGTAGGAAAAGAGCAGGGTGGGGAGTGGGGATGTGGGGTGCTGGGGAGAGTGGGGGTGGGAGGCAGTGGGCCCAACCTGGGCCAGCAGAGGAGGGGATGAGTAGTATGTTTACACTAAGATGTAGCCTAGAGTGCCTATACCTTAGTGTAACATGAGATGAGTAACACAAATCAGAAATAATCCTGCCTTGGAGTGGCATAACTTTGAGCTGCATAATGAGTGCTTAAAACTAGTTTCAGGTGTTAATGTGTGGACAATCCAGCTGCTAAGAGGTCCAGAAGCCACCCAACATTACTGTGTAACAAGGTCTTTATTGACTCTGGCTACCTGACCTGGATTGACCACATACCCCAAGTTTGGCCTGACCCTTTGGCTCCCTAAACTGATTTTGTTTCTATCTCTCAGACACCTGATCCATTTGGCCTTCTGACCAAGTGCTCTAGCTGAAACTTTGGATGTCTGACTTGGTTCCTCAGAGAGATCTTCTGGCTTCCGGGCTCCCCTACACTTGAACTGTATGTGCTCTTTTGAACATCAGTTGCATTTTAAGACCCTGGGTGACCCCTAGACCTAGCTGCCCCTGACCCAACATGACATTCAAACCTATAACAAATCATGACAGAGAAGGAAGGGCCAAGGCTAGAAGTAGTCTGCATTTTGCAGAGGTGCAGCAGTCAAAAGCAGGAGTGAATTGAAAAGGTGAAGCAAAGAGGTAAGTTATTCATTGCAGCAGATGGTGGAGGCTGTGAAAGGCTGAACAAGAGGGGCAACCAGTGTGGGATAAAGCTTGGCATGGGTGGATGAGAGAGAGAGGTTTCCCCAGGTAAGGGTGCTACTAGTAGCTGAAGCAAGTCCCTCCCTTTTCCCAAAAGTTTATTTCTGTATGTTGGGTGTTTGGGAGGGAGAAAGAAGAAATCATCTATGGACATGCTGTGAGGAAATGGGGAGAAGCCAGGAGGTAACTAGAGCCCTACCTGCACCTGCTCCATGGTCAGGGGCTCTGAGTGGTAGGGGGAATGATTTGGGAGGGGTTTGGAGAGAAAGGAGCTCTCGGGCACCATAAAGGGCTGGATGAAGTAATTGTAGGCACCACGGGACTTTCCAGGGAAGGGTGCCTGTGAGGTGAGGAGGGATTCGTGCATTATTGTGGGGAAGGTGAGGAATAGATTGGGTTCGGGGATTAAAGGTGTGATAGGGTCTGTGGAAGTGAAATGGGGCGTGAGTGAAGCTCAAGAACAAGAGGGATTGTGGAAGAGGGACTACAGGTGAGGTTTGAATATACAGAGAGGCAGGAGAGGGCTCAGTAGGGTGGGAGGGGGATGGTAAGGAATCGGGGGGGGGGGGGCTGGGACATGAGAATCTCTGTATGATTCTGTTGGTCCAAGACACATCAGAGTCGCAATGGATTTCCAGTAAAAAGTACAGAAAAAGTACATATCAACACAAGTAGAAATGAAAGCTTTCCTGGGCTTGGTCACATTAACACGCAAAAAACAGAGACTAAATTGGAGCCATCTTGGCAAACTAAAATGTAGCCCTTAATGTTCTGAATGAGTTTGCCATGAGAAAACAAACAAAGGAGTAGCCCCACTGAGCAGATGCACAGCCTTGATGGTACCGTATTTTCTCACACATGACAAGCATCTTTTCCCCCAAAATCAATACCCTCCTGGTGCCCTAAATTGGGGTGTGTATATCAAGCAGAAAATCAAATTTTCTGCCTGAGATAGAAGTACCCTCCTAATCCACAATGCAGCAGCTATGGCATTACTATTCAGCAGGGATCCTGGTTTTCTCTGATTAAAAAAAAAAAACAACAAAACCATCCCCAGTGTTCAAATTTAAAAAAACTAACCCAAAAATCCACATTTTCCCATGATTACAATGAAACACCACTAATATATAGATCATGGATCCACTAGTAGACCAATTTTCAGCTGATGCTAGGGTTTTGGTTTTAGTTCAGCAAGGAAGGGAGGAGAGTCAGCTGAAGATTAAGCTTTGTCCCTTAGTATATGCAACTATAACTCTGGAAACAATGTCTTTTTCCCTTCATTTTACCTTTCAAAAAAAAAGGATGTATTATATTCTAGGCCATGTTATATTTAAAAAAAATACAATATCCACACCAACTCAGCTCTTCTCTTCACTCTACTGCGATGACATTATGCCAGGTAAACATGGAGGCAATTTTATTTGAGAGAGCAGCACACCATATGGAGTTTGTAGTAAATGCCTACACATTTTAAAATGATAAATTATTTAATAACAAAACAAAACAAAAATGAGGATGTTTCAGACATCCTGAAAACCTTCCTAGGATGCCAGTCCATAATATGAAGAGCAGGACAGCCCCAGCAGAACCAGAACATATGGTGTTATTTCAAGTTTTGTATGAGTTCGTAAAATATTGGAATGATACGGCATTCTGGCCCATCAAAGCTGCACTGCATAACAAAAATCAACCCAAATTCAACAGAATACAGGGGACACACTAACTTTAAGCTAGATTCAGGAATGCCAGGTGCATGCCTCACAGAAAATGACCCGTGAAAAGGAAATCCAGAGAAAGTTGTTTAATTTAGCCTGGAACACGCAAGATGGCAAAATTATTGGCCACAGCAGGGCCCCTGTAACTAAAAGGGGTGACCAAAGTACCTACTTTTGGTTCCGACTCTGGAGAAGGAAGGGAGGGAGAGGTATAAAACCAACAGTTGTTGTTGTTGCTGCCACTGCTGGCAGCCAGAACCTGCCACTTCCCCATACACTACTGCTACACAGAGAGTCTTCTGGAGATACAGAAGACTTCAATCAGGATTTGGTTTGTCTATCTATCTATCTATCTATCTATCTATCTATCTATCTATCTATCTATCTATCTATCTATCTATTTCTAGATAGATGCCATGGATCCTATTACATCAGTAGCTCTCTTTTGTGCGCTAAACTTAAAACATGTAAATATATATTTTTGGCTTTACAGTATTTCCAATACGTGTCTGATTAAAATATAATAAATAAATAAAAGCTCTTATAGACATTAGAGACATGCATTGCATTAGGGCTTATTTCTATTGCCAGTTCTTCACTTCATGTGAACTCAAAGATGTGGTGACAACCCAAAGGTAAATTGCAGCTGAAGAGTGCTCATGCAGCAGTGGGAGGATGTTAGCCTGAACAGACTTCCATGTCTGTTCCAGGTTGGTCCCTCTGTGAAACTTTGCCAGCTAAATCTCACTACCTTTCTATGATACAGAGGGCCATTTCATCCAATGAGAATTGCTTGCACACAGGAGTTTCCCTGACACATTCCCTTTCTCCTGAAACTATCTGTGCTAATAGAAAGGGAGTTTGCTATGCTCCCAGTGCAAATGGCATTGCCATAAGGATTAGATCTGGTGGCTTCGGGGAAATGTTTTAATGTAAGCTTTGTGCAACACTTCATTTATGCAGTCCTAGGCTTGGGCCAACATATCTTTTCAACACAAACAAAAATCACTTGTGTTTAAAATCAAAGGTAATCTAGTTTTACTCTCCTGTTTATATACCATCTTGCATTTATGTTTATGTTTCTAGTTTGCATTCCAGTGGTTATGTTATGAGCAGGGATCCTGGTTTTCCCTGATTAAAAAAAATCCCCAATTTTCGGTTTAAAAAAAGTAACCCAAAATCCACATGTTTTCCATGATTAAAATGAAACACCACGAATATAAAGAAAGATATATAGTGGTGTTTCATTTTAATCCTGGTAAAATGTGCATTTTGGATTACTTTTTAAAACCAAAAACTGGGGATTTTTTTTTAATCGGAGAAAACCAGGATCCCTGCTTATGAACCATTTTTATACTTCATTGATGATGATCACACAATAGACAGAATGGGGCTTATTAGTTTCATTTTGTTTATTTTTTAATGTACCAATGTAAAATCTCAATGTGATAGATGCTCCATATTTAATATACACTCAGTTCTTATAGGAGTATAAATATTTTTGTAACTGAATATCCTTCTGTAGTGACACCTACCTAGTAAAACACAACATTTAAATGGGATGTGGCATGCAAATCTGAACTTACAACACCATCTAAAATATAATTAGTATGGAGAAAACTTTACACCACGATATGGCAGGGATGACAATTTCATAGTTAAATGTTAAGAAAGCACTCTATAGAACACCAATATTAAAAATTAATATTGCAGGAAAGTTAAATTGCACAACCTATGTAGCGTCTCTCTCGGTTTTCTTAACATTAACATGCTTGAAGCGTATTATTGATTAATGGCTAAAAGTGAAGCACTGAAGGGTGCCTTAACTCTTCATTTTTCCTCCCCAATAACTCACACATTTTTAAACATGAAAAGCTCTCTTCAGTGTGTGAAAGATAGGAGGAGAGATAAAATAAGGATTGCCAACTTTCCTGATTTTATTATGACTTCCCTGGCATTTGCAATTTTTCTTAAAGCTCTAAATGTTGGAGTTATGAACATGCCAGTTTTCTTTAAAATAAGTGCCCTGCCTTCAGAGTTGCATAGGACATGGAACCTAACGCCTGAAAAATCATAAGATGTTACACTTTGTATGTACAAATCATTAGATAAACAACATTGATATATTACTGCCCCATTGTAACCAGGAACCCAGGGCCCCCACCCCAGATAATGTCCATCTCACTGAACCTCATAGCCTCTGGTTTGCTCTCTTTTTCCAGATCCAACAAATCACCTTCTCTTGGCTGCCAAATAGGCCAGCTTCAAGAGGAGGGCTTAGTAATGGCCTAACCTGTAGCCTACTAAGTGGAACACTATTTTGGGAAGCAGGAAATTCAGGCTCAAATTCTCTCAGATGAAGAGGACCAGAGAGATCTCTGGCTCTCTGGGAAAGGGCCCTAACAACTAGCTTCTTGGATTAAAAAGTGGGAGGATCACAGTTGTCTGCCTCCTCATTTCCACATATACATTCAGAGGGTAAAAGAAAATCCAATACTATGCAAAGTTCAAAGTGCTTAACTGTATGTGACCATTAGGTGCTTAAAGCAACTTGGAATTTAGTTCTAAGTTTCTTTATCAGAAGCAGGAGTGAAAATATTTTGATTTTGTTTTAAAATTCAAATACTTCTATAATTGAGAGAGAGAGATGTGAGCACATTTCAAAGATGTTGCAATAAAAGCAACTTTTTTTTTTTTTATCTCAAGGTCTCTTGTTCAACTAGCTAATGTTGTCAATCCAAGAAAAAAGAATTCTGATGTTCTGAGATTTTTATTTAGAAATTGCACATATACAGAAGTAAAATAGTTCTTTTTCTAATATTCAGTAATGTTGGGTTATGTAAAAACAGCCGTGGAAGTCTGCCTAAGGATACCAGTAACTGCTACTTAATAGCTGGAGTGTTAAAATGTTATTACGGTACTGCATGTAATATTTTAAATGTTATATATTATTTACAATAATTTCTCTTTAAATTAAAAGCTTATTTACTAACAAAATATATGTGACCCTTTCTTGGAAGATGACTGGGATTGCCTAACATTTGGAAACATCAGAGTTTTCTGGGTAATAGCCATGAGGTTTGACTCTGAGCTAAAACCTTCTGAAAAGTCCTTAAAAGATAGAACTCTAGCTTGTGCTTCAACAAAGAGTTAAGTGAAAGGGACGGAAAAAGGTGATTGTAATACAGTTTTATTTAATACTGATTCATTCTCTCTCTATTCCTACATGACCAGAGAGCAATAAACCCCATTCTTTTCCTATTTGTTTGGCTCCTTATAATATTACTACTTGCTTCTCTGTTCCTCACAAAAGAAGCAAGAGTGTAAAAAAAAAACAAAACAAAAAACCAAAAAAAACAAAAAAAAGAGGAAGGAGAGAGAGGCTCATCCTTGTTCCTCATAAACCTACAGTGAAGGGTCACAAGAAATGAATATTCCACATTTTGAGTTCCTGGTCTCAGTGCACCAGGAGGAGGAGCTCCAATAGAGGCTGTGGCAGAAAATTGGCACACAGACCTTTCTTTTCAATCCGTATGAAATGCATATATCCTCTGACTGCACTATATATACTGAATTAACTGCAACACAAGCCTTTTACCTTCTATCCCAGCGTGAATGAAGAGATTTTCACAATACCCTGCATGGTTTGGGTATATTCACTAACAGCATATTCTATATTTTACATCCTAAAATGGATTTTGGTGAGTGTAGAAAAAACTTCTAGCCTTTTGATTTCAATAGGTCAAGTACTCTGCTTTCCATTGAAGCAAGCTGAAAATAATATAGTGGATAAAAACAGACTCTATAATAAAGTATATATATAATTTCAAGGTAAGTCTGTGTACCTTTAAAACCAGTAAGGAAGTAAAGGAAATGGAAGGAAAATTTAAGAGGGAAGTAGCAAACACTGCAGAACCCTCGCAAATCAAGAACATAATGAAGATAATTTTCTCTACAGGAGAGTATCTGTAGTTAAATAAGACATGGGAAAGCAGTATAAGAGTTTCTGTCTGGGAAAGCACACTAGCTCCAAAAGGCTTACTGCATACAGCAATACCCGAGGTTGAAAGGTCTCTAAAATATTGTCTGGCTAAAAGTCTGATAATATCAGAAATGTTAATGTTTAGTTGATATAACAATTAGGGGTATGTGAAGCTTCGGTTGCAATTCAATTTGGAGAAGATTTGGCCCAATTTAGAGGCCAAATCACTGAATCCAAATCAAATTGGGAGAAGAAAAAAACCCTCTGAACCAATTAGGAAGCTCCAGATTGATTCAGAAAAGATTTGGAAAAGATTTGGAGATTCAGAAGGCAGTCTATCAGGGGGACAGAAACTGAGAAGAGGGAGGGAGAGCAAGGAGGGAAAGACTGACATCTCTAGTTGGGCAGTGACTATGATCTTTCCCTGAGTCCCCTTCCAATCACAGTACTCTGGGGGAGGGATATAGAAACAGCATACAACCCTCTGTCTGCAGCCTTTCTGTGCCTTTTGTGAGCTGTTTCTGCCCGAGCAATAGCATCTGAAAGGTACTGGACTGGCTTGGCTTCCTACCTAGTCAGTCTCCTGCTCCTTTCTCTTCTTGGAAAGAATTTGATATAGCTTACTAACTAGAATCCCTCTACTTGTTCGTATTAGTTGTTGTTATTATTATTGTTGTTGTTGTTGTTGTTGTTATTATTATTATTATTATAGTATAAGTGTAAAGTGGTTTGTACATTCCCTTTCAGAATCAGGCCTAAGAAACTGGAGATAGAATTATTTTTGTGATAAATGTGCTCTCACAGTTAGTTGGATAGTCTTGTCTTTGATAGATTCTGGTATGGTTTGTGGGGGTACTGAAGATTGTTGGCAGGTTTTGTGTTTTGAGCTGTAGAAAGTTGGCTTCTGGTAATGAGGCTAGGTTAGCAAGGTTCAGTGCTTGTGTAACCCAGGCGGTACTCCAAAAGGTACCCCCTCTCCAATTGAAGGGATCAAAGCAGGTGCACAAGTGCTGTGGGAGGTCTAGGGACTCTCCTCCCCCTATAGAGCAGAGCCAGACCACCACTGGGGACTTAACCATATACCTTTTAATGAGGGAACAACATTGGGAACATAACAGGCATAATCAGGGGGTATAGTGGACACTACAATGCCCCAAAGGGGCAGGATTCAACAAAGGTTAGACACTTACAATCATTGACAAAAGACAGGGTTAACAAAATATAAAACACAAACAGCAGAGCAAACAATACTGGTCGGGGAAATATAAAAAGGCACAAAATACAAAATGTCAAATGACAAAGAAATATAGGGCCTAGGTACCTGGAAGGGGAGAAAGGGGGGAAACACAATGGTCCCTTCCACTGCAAGAGGAATGTTTCCCTTGTTAGCTCACTCACCCCTGTCAGAGCCTAGTGGTTGAGTGCCTCGGCACAGTGGAACTTTCTAGCACAAGACACGATGAGATTTTGTACGAGGGAATTTCTCGGCACGGTGGACAGCCCCGGCGTGGAAAGGTTCCCACCACTCATATGCAAATTCACACATTACTATTGGCCGGTTCTAAATTATTCCTACGTGGCGACTAGCAATTGGCTCGCTAGCCGTATGAAAGGTTGGAGCAGTTTCCACCCAAGTTGGAGAACTCCGCGCCCATCCCGGAGTGAATGTGGCGGACTGATCAACTGCTGACGACTCCCCAACATAACCCTGTGTCCTGCCTGCTCGTGTTCAAACCCTTTAGAAAGATATCTCGTCTTATCAGAGCTCCTCGGTTAAACTGAAACTTACTTTCTTCCTACACTGTACAACTCGACAGTGTAAGTAAAGCCATCTTTGTTTGAACCAGTACACGTTTGTGCCTAATTCTACTCCAGCAGTCGAAAGTACCCATCTGTACGTGCCAGGTTTGTGGCCACAACCCAGCCGACCCTTTCCTGGATCCCCCTCAGCCCCCACAACCCCAAGTCACCAAATCTGAGACTTGAACTCAGATCTCTCACCTGGTAGGCAGAAACACCACCACACAACCACCAGTGCTGGTATTGCCCCAAGCAGCTAGGGGTCTTGACTTTCCTGGAGCCCCGACCTCACATCAAGCTGCCTGGTCTCTGATTGGAGGAGCTGGAAGCCGAGCTGGGAACTGTCTCAGCCGGGCTGAGCGGACTCGAGGTGATTTAGAAATTGCTCGTTCGTCAGGGTGGACTGGTGAATGGAGAGGCAGACGAGGTTTAATGGTTGTAAAAACTTTACGTCGCGGGTGGCTGCGATGGAAACGGTCCGGTCGTCTGAACAACAATGCAAGTTGCTCCAGCTGGCAAGGCCAAAGCCAGCAAATCCGTTCATAACTCAAGCCGGTGGGAAAAGGGTACGTCTGGGATTGCGCTCGGTGACAGGAAGAAGGATCGATAGGTGATCAGTCTATCGACCAGCTAGCCGCAAGTTGGATCTCTTTAGAGGCACTCTGCAGCGTGCTCAAAGTTCTTCGACTTGGGCGGAAGTCGCACTAATTTTTAAACGGCCAACAAGCCAATTACCGGACGCCACGTGTGAATAATTTAGCACTAGCCAATAGCGGGACACGAATTTGCATTCAAATAGCGGGAACTCTTTGCACCGTGCATTTCTGTGCTGCAAAGGGAAAATGCATCCTGCAAAGACAGCTGCAAATTGGCAGGAACTCTCTCCTGCACGCGGGTTCTTTATGCAGCAAAAACCCTCGCTGTGCAAGAGGCTCTCATGTGACAAGAAAATTCCATAGGGCCGAGGCACCAAAATCACTAGGTCGTGACAGGAACCTCTCAGGTCGCTGCTCAGATCCTTGCTGGAGTGGGAAAGCCTCTCCTGCCTGCCACACACCGTGCTGCTGAGGGTCCAACTGCTGCCTGCAGGTCCTGCTCCTTCAGGCTCTTCTGGGGCAACTGCTTCTGCCCCACTGGCTTAGCTCTTGCTAGCTCTTTGAAACCCCTTCCTTGTGGTCCCTCGCTGGTCTCTTCCCTCAGTCAGCCATGCTGCCCCTTTTATCCCCCTCCAGGTGACCCAAGGGGCCAATCAGGGGACATGAGGGGTTAATCTCTGGGGCCTGATAGATGAGGAAAGGGAATCCCAAGTCCTCCAATCATCTTTTACCCCTTCAAAACCCCTGGGCCAAATCATTCCCTTTCCTCACCAATCTGGTAATCCCAAGTCCTCCAATCATCTTTTGCCCTTTCAAAACCCCTGGGCTAGGTCACTACCAGCTAGCCCATCACACTTGTTTGAATTTACAAACCACTTTTTACAGCCCGGTCTATGAACTTCATTTCATCAGCCTCCTACGTACAGAAACTCATGCACTCAATATAAACATTGACATTTTGATACACTACAACCTGCTGGACATATGACTCCTACATCTCCCTTCACTCCCCACCCCTACCCCAGCCTATCCCTCACCCACTGACTGGCTTTCTTGCCTGTATTGCATGTCAGGCCACCCTCTGACTTCTTTACTATTCCTTTCATCCAGGAACAGTGCACACATCAACTGCAGGTGCTTGCTCAGCCTGATGAAGGGTTTTTCAACCCAAAAGCTTGCTAAGATATATTTCTTTAACTATTCAGTTGTTCTACTTAAAAAATACCAGATTGACCCAAAGGACTTTGTCTGCCAGTGCCATGTCCTTAGACCAACACCCTAGCACCTGTCCTCGGTCAGCTGACCAGGAAGCAGGGCCCTGGACACATCTAAGCCCCAGGGCTGGGGCTGCCAGGGAGACTTCTCTGGCTGCTGCTGGAGAAGAAGCTCCTGCAGAAGAGGAAAGAAAGGCTCTGTGACAGTTTGGCTGCCTGAGATGCTGCTGGTGCTACTGTGCTGCAGTGCACTGTTTATTAGGGCTGTGCAAAATGTCACTGGCTGTTTTGTTTCAATACTGTTTTGACCAATTTTGAGATTGAAACAGCAAAATCAGAATGAAACAAAGACTGTTGAAATAGCCTCAAAACAAAATGAGGCTAGTCAAAATGTTTTGAAAGTTGAAAAGTTTTGACCACAGGCTGGGGATGGGAAGTCAGTCCATCTGGGCTGACTTCCCATCCCCAGTGCAAGATCCAGCAGGGGATGGGGAGTCAGCCCATCCTCTACACTAGATCCCCATCCCTGGTGCTAGATCATGCCTCCTGCACAATCTAGCACCGGGGATGGGAAAGCAGCCCAGCTAGGCTGCCTCACCCCTGGTGCAATCTAGTGTTGGGGATGGGGAAAACAGCCCAGCTGAGGTGCCTTCCTCCCTGGAGCGATCTAGCGCTGGGGACAGGAAGGCAGCCAGCTGGGCTGACTTCCCATCCCCAGCAAAACATCAAAACAGCATCAAAACAGCCTTTCTGTTTCTATGTAATGGAACGGAACAGCTGTTTTGTCTCAAAATGAAATTCAAAATGGAATGCTGTTCCGCTGAACAGTCAAAACTCAAGGCAAAACGGAATGGTGCCATTTCACGCTGCCCTACTACTTATTGCCTGCTGTTATTTAAAGTGTGGGACCGGACTGAGACTGTAGAGAAGGAGGAGACCTCATTGGGGAACACTACCATGTCATGTAGAGGCCTGAGCACCAGTGAGGGCGTGCCTTAACACACACACTGTCACCCATGTCATGAGTTTTGCTTGTCAGCAGCCTGATGTGCAGTTTCCCAGAATTCTCTGCACCCATCTCCTTGAAACCTGGCAGACTTCATGCCCTCAGAAAGAGCTACTATCTCTGCAATTTTTATCCAAATCAGCCAAAAAATAACAACATTATAGGTATTTCAGTGATTCCCCATTATAGTCTATGGCTGAATCTCCGAATCTCTCTGAATAAGCACTAAATCTTCTGAAGCCAATTCAGCTGAATTGATTCAGGACAGTGATCCAAATTTACAAATTGAATCACTGTCCTCTGAATTGGCCAAATCTGAATCTGAATTGAGTACTTCCCTATTCACACAGGCCTAATAACAATAGAAAAATCTATGAACAATAGGCTCTAATACTAGGGCACAGTGCAGGTGCAGCTGGTTCATTTTTCAGAAATGTCTACTAATAGTCTAATTGAAATCAGATTTATGCCTATTTGAAGAACAGAGTGCTAATGTGAAGGTATCAAAACATGACTCTGCTAGGACTCTCAGGGCATGTCTACATGAGA
The DNA here is from genome assembly GCF_030867095.1 of Alligator mississippiensis. Classification (NCBI taxonomy): domain Eukaryota; kingdom Metazoa; phylum Chordata; order Crocodylia; family Alligatoridae; genus Alligator; species Alligator mississippiensis. Next base: position 370,332,951 of record NC_081824.1, read on the forward strand.
TGCTTAATATGCAGTAGATTAATTCTACTGTGCATTAGCGCATCATGGCAAAACCCATCACAAAAAGAATGTGCACCATTGCTACTGTGGCATTAGCACCAGGTACTGCACATGTATGTAATACCCCATAGTAGAGGTAATAAACTTAATGTGCACTAGCAACAGCACAGGATTGCACTTGTAGACACATGTTCACTGAAATAAACTGAACTTCGAAGCTATTTCTTACTGGGTATAGGATCTTTAAAAAAAAATTCAAGGGGGAAGGGTTCAGATTGAATATATAGGCATTGTGAGTTAAAATCTACTTCACCTATTAGATATCTAAGTGCATTTACAGCAGGGCAGGGTGTCTCTATTTTCTTCAGAGACATAAGCTTTCATAGGCAACAGCCTATTTCTTCAGATCCTAAATGGACATAAGTGCCTAAATCAGAAAATCATTGGGCACATCTACATGTGTATTTAATGCACAGTAGACTATTTTACTGAGCATTAAAGCATCACATAAATACCTGTGACATTATGCTAATGCACAGTGAAATAGTCTACTGTGCATTAAGCATCACTAAAAAAGCATGCAAATGCGCTATTGTGCAGTAGCACAGACTAATGCACATTAATTTAGTGTCTCACATCAGAGGAATTAAATTTAATGTGCATTAGAAAAAGGTACATTAATGGACATGTAGAGGTGTCCATACTGTAGTTGGGCTGAAAAGGACCTTCAGAGGTCACCTAGTCCAGCACCCAAAAGAAAAGCATTTGCTCCAGGTGACACTTAAACTGCCAACCTCAGCATATAGCGCTGCTATTTATGTACTGTGTGCTAAGCCATGAGATTCTATTTCAACCTATTCAATCCTTGAAAATCCATCTATGTATCTACTTCTCTGACACAGCATCATCCAACCCTTAAGCTTCAATCACAAAAAAGCAGAGAAAAGGAGGACTGTCCTCCTTTTGCATTAACTTATTTTAAAAGGACTTCAGCAGGGTGGAATAGAATCACACTTAGGAGCCTAAGATCACTTATGTGCCTACATGTAGAAATGCATCTGGTCCTGGGTATTTAGTGTAAAGTTTTGATTTGCTGAATTATGTGTTTGTATTCCCCAGTCTGTCTGCCTTACACAAAAGCGTAACTAGGCAGTTCTGTGCCTTGGGTGGAAGCAACACATGGAACAGCAGCTGTAGCCAGGCTGCTGGTGGCAGTGGTTCCCAAGCAAGCAGCAGTGGCCTTTATTTTTGCAGCCCCTCAAGTCATCGTCTTGGGCTGGTGCCCTGGTTGTGGGTGACCTCCTTTCTCCCTCCACCATTATGCTACTGGCCTTTGCTTTAGCAGTAAAATTAGGGTTTGGTTTTTTTCCGTGTGTCATTTGCCAGTTTGATTCTCTGCATTATTATTTAAATACTAAAAGGGACTAAGAGGCCATGAAAATATAACAAAGAAGTCACTTAACAAAATCACTCATCATACTCAGACAGATGTATTTATTTGACTGCTGGTAGAAGTTAATTTGGGGAAGATTAAATGTGTTGATCCAAATTAACCTTAACAGTGAATATGATACAACCAACTCATGTATACTTCCATTAAGATGACAAAAGTAGGACATTTAAGATTTCCTAGATTTTCTATTTCTGAAATTTAATGGATTTATACAGTGTGATCTGGGAACATGTCATTTCAAATGTCATGAAGCAATGGTGGTGAAATGTGCTTTATGTTGCTTTCATTGTCCATCATAGAATGTATTGTATTTTATCAAAAGGACACTAACTTCAGCAAGATAAATGGCAATAGCTGTTCAAATATGGTCCAGCAGTGAATTTTTTTTAAAAGGAATATGAAGGTGCTGTACAATTTAATATAAAGATAAATTGACAGTGACAGCTGTCTTTTCCCTCTACATATCCTTATGATAAAGTTTCCTGACTAATGAGGAAAGGCACACAAAAAAGGTTATAATTTCAAAACCATTTCTTTTTCCCCCAAAAGAAAACTCTAATATTAGAATTCTAATGACTTTAAATTCATATGACAATAGGAGTCCTTATTCACTGGCCTTCTATATTTTATAGGATTATGAGGTAGTATCATGCTATAAAATCTTAACTCAATTCTCTCGAATTAAATCAGAGGCATTACTTACAATCATACATGCATTTTATTAGAAAAAAACAAATATCTAATTTGATAAACTGCTATAGGTTCTGAACTACCACATCTTGGCCAAATGTTAACTTGACTGGAGTAAAAATTAGGGCGGAAGTTAGCTTAGCTGATTTATTTCAGGTTTAAACCTGTGGCAAGTAATGCATAAAATTCCCAAGTCTCCCAATTCCTGCACCAAGAATAGCCCAAAATCTTGCTCTTAAACTATCTCACTTTCAGCAGTTAAAGGGAAAGGAAAGAGGTAGAAAAAAAATGAGGGAACACTAATTTCCCTTAATTATTATCCAACATATAATTTTACCTATATGGCAAATAGTTTGATACCCAGAATATATACAGTAGTTTCACCTCAGAATGACCTACGATTTAAACAGTTACAGGAATGGATATGCAACAAAAGACATATTAAATTAAGCTGAACAAATTCCAGGTAGGGAAGAAAAAGAGACAGATCCTATTAGCATGTACAGTAAAAACAAGCTGGATGAGTAAACTGCACTCTATGAGCAAATTAATGGCATCTTTCCTTTCTCTACAACAGCTCATACAAATTTCATCATTCTTTAACATGTTATGTTTATAAGCAGGGATCTCTTTGCTCAATAGCTATAGGAATTGTTTCGAGGCTTTTCTTTTATATTCCCTTATTAATAGAGCAATATTTACACATGGTATATATTTTACATTTTAAACACGATTTGTCAAGCTCCCTCAAATACCGAATGGTCCTATGCATTTCATGAGCTATAAGTCATTGTTTCTAATCACAGAAAGATGTGGTGATATGACGACTCCTTCACAGACCTCACAAAAGAACAATGATAATCGATCTCTGTAATTGAGTGATATGTCATGAGGGGGGGACTAATGGAATTTTGTCACAGTTGGTGTCTCATTTAAATCATGGAGAAATATGGAGCTGGGGTTACCTTGTGTGTCAGTGTTCCCACACTGAAAAATGGTGGTGGGGGCACTTTAACTAAAGCTCGTTAAATGAGTAAACAAGCATGTGTATAAATGCTTTAAAGAGCGGTTCTCAACCTTGTACACCTTATGTCCCACCAGCCATTTTGTCAAAAAACCCTGGTCCCACCATGAAAAAAACAAAACCCCACAAAATTGCACTGTTCAAGATATCTGTTGATTCATCTATTTGAAGTGCAAACAATTTTTTTCAATTGGGAAATGTGTGGAAGTCCCACCTACATGACCTTTGAGTCCCGCCAGTGGGGCACATACCACTGGTTGAGAAACACTGCCTTAAGAGACCAGCAAAAAGGTAGGTAATATAGGAGAATAAATAAAACACCCATGTCTTTGCATTCTCCTGTTTGTTTCCCTGGTTCCTGTATATCTAAGATATATGCAATGCAGATGCAGATATCCAGTGCAGATATCTTCATATGAAGAAACAGGTAAGTGGCTGTGAATAAGAATGTGTGCATGTAAATATGAGAACTGTTCCTTTATACCATTTGAAAAATGATTTCAATATTTTTTTTAATGCAGTAACAGCATAAGGTGTCCAGGGTTAGGATTTTCCTTCCATTTTATTGACCCTTTATTAATTATTTTATTGATTCACTGTTATCAGCCCCTATAATTTTATCATAAGTCTGTTGATAATTGGTGTTTGCTTAAATATGCAGATATAGGCTAAATGTGAAAACATGAAAACCACAGCTTTAATATTTTTAAAGTGTGTGATTCTTGTGCTTGAACCATGCATCATTTTTGCTTGCCTTTAATCCACATAGATTTCATAGACATTAGGGCTGGAAGGGACCTTGCAAGATCATCAGGTGAAGTCTCCTGCCCAAGGGGCAGGAAGTCAGCTGGGGTCAAATGATCCCAGCTAGATAGGCATCCAAGTGTTTGTTTTTTTTAAGTATTCAGAGTAGGAGCTTGCACCACTCTGGAGGGAGTCTATTCCAGACCCTGGGGACTTGGACAGTAAACAAGTTTTTCCTTATGGTCAACCTAAAACAGTCTTCCAGGTGTTTGTGACTGTTGGACCTTGTCTTCCCATGGGGTGCCCTGGCGAACAGATGTTCTCCCAGTTCCTGATGTATACCCCTTATCTACTTACAGGCTGCCACCAAGTCACCCCTGAGCCTTTGCTTCTCCAGACTGAAGAGTCCCATGCCTCTGAGCCTCTCCTCATAAGGCCTGCTCTCTTGTCTTCTAATCATGCGTGTGGCTCTCCTCTGGACTCTCTTAAGCTTCTCCACATCCTTTCTGAATTGCTTAGCTGAGAAATGGACACAGTGTTCTAGCTGTAGCCTCACAAAGGCCGAGTAAAGTGGAAGGATGATTTCCTGGGTCTTGCTTGAGATACAACGGTAGAGGGAAGCCAGAGTTCTGTTTGCTTTGCAAGCTGCAGCATTGAATTGGTGGCTCATGTTCATCTTCTGGTCAGTCATGATCCCCAAGTCTCTTTCGGTCGTGGTGCTAGCGAGTGTAGCACTGACAAGCCTGTAAGTGTGGGTTTTTCCTCCCGAGGTGGAGCACCTTGCATTTCTCATTGACGAATGCCATCAGGTTTTGATCTGCCCACCTTGTAAGCCTGTTGAGGTTGGCCTGGATTCAAAGCCTATCCTTTTGGGTGAGCACACTTCTCCATAGCTTAGTGTTGTCAGCGTACTTAACCACATACCTCTCTCCAGTACTTCCCAGTAACTATTTACTCCCAAATATCAGTAACTCTAAGGCTTTCTCATGCAATTCTGAAAAACTTCCAAGGATCTATTATTGTGCAAACTGTACAATGGTCTAAATCTTGCAATGTCACTGAAATGAATTACTTCCCATTTACAGTAGTTACTGAAATTCAAGTAAATCTCATGATGTGGCATTTCTTAAAGCAGTACTGTCCAACTGGTGGACCATCAGGAGTTAGCTTGCAACCATAGGCTCATGCTTTAGGTGCCACTCCTCCCATCATTCCCCTGCTGCTGCTACCAAGGTCTCTGGGCTCCCCCTCTTTCCTCCAGCTTTTATATCCTGACCCAGGCCCTTGGGAGCTGGATGGGGTAAGACCAGGGTTGCGAACCCAAGGGTTTATGTGAGAATCTGCAAATTTCTTACTAACAATCACAATTTTTACTAATATATGTTTCACATAATATAAATGTAACTCTTCTGCCAGGCTCTGACTGGTAATAACAAGTAATAGTGTTGTGTGGTAGTGCTAACATTGTTTGTGCAAAATTTGCAAGTTGTAGAAATCTGCATCTAATAATTTATCTAATTTCATGCCAATAGTTGCCTCATGGTCTGTTAGCTCCAATGCTGCTTAAATCAGTGACTTGGTAATCTATAATCTATGACCTCAAAACAGATACCCTCCCACTGCTTTTCCTCCCTCTATCTCTGCAGCTCCATCCTAGCTACACTGTCCTCCTCCCTGTCCTGCTTGGTGTTTCTCACTGGCTCAGGCTGCCCAGCCCTACTTATCTTTGAGGCCATACAGGCAATCAATGGCTGACAGGATGCAGTAGCAGCCTGTGGCTGGGGTCAGATGGAGAGGGCTATAGAGTCTCCTGTGGGCTACAAAGCCCTGACAGAAAGATCACCATAGGCTGCTGAACTATGCTCCCACTCAGACACAAGTTGGTGTTGCTCTGCTTTGTTTGTCCATCAACACTGCATCCAGCCTCATTCATTATGGACAAGTGTTTTTAGCCTTTTTTTAATGAGTTGGCAAAAAAGTTGGCAACCCTGGCTGTGGCAACCAATGGCATGAGCAGCTTGGGAAGCCCAGAGAATGCTCTGAATGGTTCAGCGTAGCAGGAAGTCCCAGATGGCATGGCAGGGGAAGAAGTGGGGTGTAAGACTCCTGCAATGTATCCTGGGTAAACCCTGGGCTGTTAGGCTCAAGCAGGCTCCTGTCCTGAAACCCTTGTTAGTGCACTGGCCCAGTCACCACTCGTAAGGCCTGCTGACCCCAACTCCTTCTCTCTGTTTGGTTCTGAAACTGCATTTAAGGAACTCCTCCACCACCTGAGCCTTGCTGCACAACATACAATGGTCTTCGGTCTCTGAGCAGGTCCTGTTCCAGCAACATCTCTAGATTCCCTGGTTCCTCACTAGCTTGCTCCTGGATTTTTGCCTTTGGATTCTCCCTGAAGACTGTTTTCCTGACTCCTAACACTAGCTTGGCTTACTCTTGGACCTTGCCCTGTAGATTTTCCTTTGGACTTGATAACTAGGTTTCTGATTCCCAGCTCTTGATCCTGCCTTGGCATTTTGTCTCCTGATTTGTGGCTTCTGACCCTTACCCCTGCAACCCCCAGCTACATAATCAATTCTACCTACTAAGCTGGCTGGCCTGGTGGACCATGACATGTGGGGGAGGGGAAGAAGGGAGAAGGCTGGATAGGCATTGGGCTGGGGTCATTTGACTACAGCACTCTCTCCTGCCCAGGCAGGGGGTCAAACTCGATGATCTGTTGAGCTCCCTTCCAACCCTAGCATCTATGAATCAATGAATCTATGATACAGTCTGTGGCTTGGGGAGGGGCATGTGGATCCCAGTAGCTTAGAACTTGAACAGCTATGTCCTAAACCATTGTTCATCCTTCTCCTGTCCACACATATGGTGCTTCCAGTTCCATTGGCTCAAAGAGTTCTGCTTCTGAAATTTTCTTCAAATGCATGATTAATGCAAAAGGTCAGTGAGTCCTTTTCCTGCTTCTTCTGAATTTTTGACTTAAGGCTATAATGATGGCATTTTACAAAAGCAGATGCACTGACATTTCCACAGGACTTGAACAGGATGCAATAGCATCATGTTTAATGGACAGATATTCAATTCCTCCTGGGACAGTTACTTCTTTCCCAGGAGAAATCATGAATATACAGATGTTCAGATTTTTCTCCCAGAGCAAAAATGGCCATTCCAGAAGAAAAAATAACTCAGGAACAACCAGTGTTAAATCATTCCTGGACATTTTCTCCTGGGACAGGCAAAGTTTGTACACATTCCTTTCTGAGAGAAGCCACAGAACAGTACTCCAGCATTCCAGGGTGCTTTGCTCTGTGCTTCTCCTCCCCCCACTTCCCCCAAGGAGACAGAGTGTCATACATTGAACTCTGATGATCAGGGAATAGAACATCCCCTCTTCACAATTCCCACCTTGTTCTGCAGCCAGCTGGGTCAGCCAATCAGGGCTGTCATGTGCATTGCTGTCATTCTGTCTCTAGCCTGGCAGAGGAAGTCTGGTATGTGTGCACAGGGGAGCCCTCCGGTTACACAGTAGGGGAGGCTTCAGACCACACTTCAGATCCAAAGAAGATCTGGATGCTTTTGACACCAAAGCAGCATGTATGGATCAAAGTGCTGGCTTCTTTAGACTTTCTGGAGTGGCTTGGAGCTTCTGAACTATTTTGGAAAAGCTTTGGAGCCGCTTCGGAGATCCAGCCATAGGGTATAATGGGGAATCAATGAAATGTCTATAATTTTGTTGTTTTTTGTATGATTTGTATAAAAATTGCAGGGATGGTAGCATCTACTGAGAGGATGAAGCCTGCCAAGATTCAAGAAGATAAGTGCAGGGGTTTGGAGGAAACTATGCCCCAATGTTTTTAAAGCAAAACTCACATCACATGTACATGTTACATCACAGGGGGGTGAAAACTGCAGGGGTGATGACCTCTGCTAAGGCCACAAAGCCTGCCAAGTTTCAAGAAGATTGGTACAGGGGTTTGGGGGAAACTGTACCCAAAGTCTTGAAAGCAAAACTCATGTCACGTATGTGTGTTAAGCCACAGCAGGGTGAAAATTGTAGGGGTGGTCACCCCTGCTGAGGCTACGAAGTCTGCCAAGTTTAAAGGTGATAGGTGCAGGGGGAGTATGGCTTCTGGGGCCCTGCATCTCTGGCTGCTAACAGGCAAAACTCGTGACATAGATGACTCTGTGTGTGTTAAAGTACAGCAAGGTGAAAGCTGCAGGCCTGCTAGCCCCTGCTGTGGCCACGAAGCCTGCCAGCTGTTAAGAAGATAGGTGCAGGGGTTTTGGGGCCCTGGACCCCTAGCTGCTGACAGACAACACTTGTGACATGGGTGCTTGTGCAACTGACTGTCTGTCTTGGGGCAGTTGGTTGTCTGTATTGATTCTTTCCTCCCCTTAGTTTGTGGTTTTGTAAGTGTTAATCCTTGCTCATTAACTGGTTACATGAGCTAGCTACTGTGTATTGAGCTGGTCCATGAGTGAACCATGATTGATTGGTAACTGGTAACAGAGTAACTTAGCAGCCAGGCCTGCAGTAGTCCCCCCACCCCCACATCATGCCCCAAGACAGACATAGTTGCACAAACACCCATGTCATAAGCTTTGCCTGTCAACAGCTAGACGTGCAGGGCCCCAGAACCCAGAAGCCCTGCACCTATCTCTTTGAAATCTGGCAGGCTTTGTGGTTGCAGCAGGATCTAGCAGGCCTGCAGCTTTCACCCTGCTGCGCCTTAACACACACCGTATCATCAATGTCACTAGTTTTGCTTGTCCGCAGCTTGAGGTGCAGTTCCCCCCAAACCCCTGCACTTATCTCCTTGAAGCTTGGCAGGCTTCATGACCTCATCAGGGGCCACCACCCCTGCAGTTTTCACCCCCTTGTGGTGTAACACATAGATGTGACATGAGTTTTGCTTTCAGGAAATTCAGGGTGCAATTTCCCCCAAACCGCTGCACAGATCTTCTTGAAACTTTGCAGGCTTCATTGTCTTAGCAGAGGCTACCATCCTTGTGAGGTTTATCCAAATCAGACAAAAAACAATAAGATTATAGATATTTCATTGATTCCCCATTATACTCTATGGCCAGATCTCCAAAGCAGCTCTGAAGCTTCAGAGCCACTTCGGCTGAATTGAAGTAGGACACTGATCTGGAGCTCTGGATCAGATTGCTGGCATCCAAAGTGACTGGATCCAAAGCTGAGTAGAACAGTTGCCTATTCACACAGGCCTATTGTACATCATCAGCACTGAAAGCTCTCTGCTCTTCATGGGCTCAGCTTTCGAATGTCTGTTCAGGAGTCTCTGGATTAGTTTTTCTACTGGGAGAACAGATATGCAAAAATTCTCACAGATTGTTTGAATATGTGTATGCAGCCTAAGACATCTAATAGATGGAATAAAATCTGTCCCTCTGTGTCCAGTGGTCATTGGACCACCCTTCTTAGTCCTTTAAAACCGGTACTATTAGATCATCCTTAGGATTGCAAAAGTGTGTGAAATGAGGTGCTCAGATAACCGAAGGGGTCTTGGGTCTTAAAGCTCAAGATCGTAAAAAAACCCTTAAATTAAGGGGAAAATCTGTTGTACTATTTTCAAATGTGTTTACTTGTATGCTAGTCAGAAGAAAGAAAAATGCAATTTGGTAGTAGGACATTCACAACTTCCAACATTGAAACAAAATTGCCTTCCTATAGATTACTATGGACAATAAAAAGGGGGAGAAAAAATCTCCCATAGAATGATACAAAGAAAGAAAATCATGGTTTTTATTTCCCACTCTGAGCATGGGCTTCAGTTGAAATATCATTTAGTTTTTCCACTTGTAGGGAACTCTGATGCCTAAAGAAAATGATGTACTTTCCTTTCAAGCCAGAACTTTCTTTATTTCAAGCCTATATTTTTTTTCTCTACAGAGCCTGCTAGAGGTTTTATTAGGTAGAGCCTCTAGATTATTATGCTCTATACAGTTTACAAAAACAAAGGTTTCACTTAATTCAAATACAGTAAAACCTCTGCAGAATAGACACTCACATGTGTGTATGCACATGCACACACACCACACACATAAACACAATCTTTTTTCTAATGGCATTTGTAGGCATTAAACAGGAGAGATTGTTTTCTTTACCCTTGACTTATGTTAAGTATTCTACTCAGGTTAGTGAAGATGGTTGTCTGATTGCTTGCCCTATTTTTCTTTGCCAGGGCAGATAGAGTATTCTTATCTATTAAAAGCACTCCAGAGCAACATTAAGCCTGGACACCTGTGGAGCTTGTCAGCACAGGTTCTCAAACAGGTCACTGGTTGCTGGGGCAGCTTCAAGAACAGAATAACAAGCACTATTTGGTATGGGAAACAGACATTTCTGTGCTTTTTTATGGATAGCCTATTAAACAAGCCTGTTGTATAAGGCTATAGAATAGCCTCTAACCATACTAATTATACTTTTATGTTCATGTTTTCTTTTTTTGTTGATTATTGATCTATTTAGATCTATTCTGAATGACAAGGAATTGTTAAATATTAGGGTAGTGAACTAACAGTTTGAACGGATGTCTTGTTTTACTTTGTGATTTGAAAAAGAACTTCCCCTATCAATTTCCAGAGTTCAAAGCAGGCATCAACATCCTTGCAGCTGTTCCTATAATTTTCAGACCTTGCCACAATTTAAAAAATAATTCACAGGGATATTGTGACCTAAAACTCTGGAGAGTATCACATTGTTTAAGGGCCCTGATCCATCACTGACAATGGGACTACTCGTATGTTTAAATATATACACATAGTAAATGCTTTGCTGAATTGGAAGCTTTATGCAATGATGCCCTGAAACCATCCAATATACATTTAGTAATAAATTTGTTTTTTTCAACTCAACAACAGTAGTGTATATAAATCATTGATAGCTTGATAAAGTACTGAAGCAATAATATTTTATGTTTAAATGCATTACAAGGCAGATAACCAGCTGGACAAAATAAATGCTGAATGAGCTGGAGTGGTTATTCAGCATCCAATAAAGAGTGACATAAGGATGTGGACTGAATATTATTGGCAGTGGGCATGTCTACATATGACAATTTATTGCACAGTAGACAAATCTACTAGGCACTAAAGTGTTACTCTCTAGACAAGTGGCATTACTGTGCAGTAAACTAATGTAGTGTGCTATTGGCTACTACTTGTGGATACAGGTAGTAGATTAACTGTAAGTAGCTACTGCACAGTACTATGCATGTAGATACTAACTGAAAGCAATTTTGCTCCTGATCAGCTCTGGTAGCAGGGGCCACTGCTGCCTGGCTAAGTCCCTATGTGAAGGAAGCTGTGCTGGCTTCAGAGGCAGTTGTCTCCCAGCCCCATGCACATGGGGACCCATATGTGCATAGAGCCAGGAGGTAGCTGCCCCTGAAGATGGCACAGCTCTCCTGGGAGAAAATCTGTGCTCAACAGGGCACATGTGTAGGCATGTTCCTGACAGCAGTCTACTGAGCCTAATTTTACTGCACAGTAATCTTACTGTGCATTAATTGCACATGCAGACACACCCAATGTTAAGTATTTTCCCACTAGTGGCAGAGACAGGAAGGAAGAGAAATGAAAAACCCAAGAGATACTTGGCATCTGCAATACAAATAGGAATTACAAAATCTTAGCATCACTTTGACCTAATCAAACAAGTTGGATTGAGCATTGTGCTACTTTAACTACTCTTTAACTCTTTAACTACTCTTTAAAAGACAAAAGATTTCTCTTTTTTTTTTTGGTTATTTAAAAATCTGATCCTAATCGTGTTTATATATTTGACTTTCTATCATTATGTGGAGAATATGGAAACAGATCAATAAAAACAATGGAATTTATATGTGGGGTTTCATGGTAGACAGCAATTTTGCTGACTGACAAAATCTGTTTTTACTATGGGTGATATTCTTTATCAATCTGAAATAAAAGTAAGCAAAACTCCTTGGATTAATTTCCCACTATCTTGGAACATATGATTTCCTTTTTAAATAAATTCATTTTATGACTCCTTTGTAATTTATTAACACTGGGTAACCTAACTGATGTAATACTATTTGAAAACTATCAGGTATGTATTCATGTTTTCAAGACATACATCACTGTAACAAGACTCCTACCTCATGTGGAAATAAGTTTAACCAGGCCTCTTACTTGACTAAGAAGAGAGAGGAAGAGAAGAGAAAAAGATGCTGATGCTATATGTTTTAAAATGCTCTAAGGTAAGGAAAAACCTTCATGCCTTGTTTTGTCTGCATGCAGATGTTAACCTCCTCCTTTCCAGGAACCAAAAAAACCCAAAACTGATAGCTGTTCCCAAAACAACGTGTTTGCTGAAAAATAAACTGCTTACATGTGACAAACGAATGATCACTTGTATAGCTTTGAATAAACCAAGATGGCTCTGCCAATTCTGATACAACCACAACGCGAAGTTTGATTTCTTCCACACTCATTACCAGGGATCCTGGTTTTCTGTGATAAAAATATCCCCAATTTTTGGATCCAAAAAAGTAATCCAAAATCCACATTCTTCTGTGATTCCAGGGAAACATCACTAGGGGGGAGGGGAGGGGGTCCTGAGAGAGGATGCCATTCCTCCAAGAAGGCCCCACAGAGCATTAATTAGGGTAACCATATGGGACAGTGTGAAATCTGGGACACTTCCCACCCTGCTGTAGGATGCAGGGATTCAATGGCCTGTTAATGACCAGCCTGTTAATGACCCATTATTCTTTACTTCAGAGGTGTTAACAGTCACCTGTGAAGTAACTACTAGTGTTAATAGTTGTTCAAGTAAAATCGATCCCTTTTTAGGGAAATGCTGAGTTTCTGCTAAGGCTCCCTATTTCACAATTCCTGCTGCCCTGCACCTGGGATGTCCATGTTAATTTCACTGAGTGGCCTGGACCAGCCTCCAAAATCTGTCCTGGCCAAACTGGGATGTAAGGTCACCCTACATATAACCAAAACTTCAGACTGCACAGGGGCTGCTGCCAGGTCCAGAGCTCCAGAAGAAGTGGCAGTCAAAAGATTTGAGAGACGCTGCTCAAGGCCTGCTTGAGGGTGGCATTAGGCAGCAGAATTGAAGGAGTTGCCATCACCAAAGGGTTAAATTGGCAAGCTGCAGGAGCCAAACCTTGAGCAGTTAATTGAAAGAGAGGACCATAGCAAAGAGTAGCAACAGGCTTGTTTATTAAATTAATAGGAAGCCACTGAACTCAGTTATGAGAGCCCCAGGCTACAGGACCGGGATGGAGAGGTGCACAGGCATGTACAAACTAGATGCAGAGGTTATAGCCTCATTTTTTTGATCTGGCCTTGGCAGGAGCAGGACATAGCATGCCCTGGGGGAAAAGAAGCTGTGCAGGAACTGGGGAGTACAAAGCTCATGGATCCAGGAGGCAAGGCAGTCCATAGGCCCTGATGGGAAGGAGCCACTATAAGGGACTGTCTAAAAGATAAGTGATGGAAGCTCTACATTTTGGTTTATATTGCAGACTTGTTTAAAGGCTGTGAACCATGATAGTGGCTGAACGGGAGGAAAACCAGACACTGAATATGCCCCACAGAGGGGCTTAGGTCATATTGTTGAACTGATAGGCTGCCAGAGGCCAGTGAACTGCAATCAAGTTACTAGAGCCTGAGAGCTGGGGCAGCGAGTGAAAAAGGCTTATGGACTGAGCTGTGTAGAGGGAACCAAATGAACAGGGCAGAGTGGAGTAGATCACTCAGAGCCATGTCTCAGTTAGTAATAGGCAGTATCACAAATATTCCTAGTAATATCAAAGCCATGGTAGGAGAAAGTAAGGGACATGACTGTCAGGGTATCAGAGGTACCTAAACAGGCCTCAGGGGATTGAGAGCTCCAAGTGACTTTGGGGAAACTGAGGCATATCCTTATATTTTGTTGCATATAATTTAAACACATTCATCCCTTTTAAAATTTAAAAACATACTGAATACCATGATATCTGCCTTATTATTTAAAAAGAAAATGCTTCATTATTATTACTGGTAATTCCAGATTATAAATGACCTGAAACAAACCATAATAGAATTGCCTTATAAATAATCTATAGCCATGTAGCTATAAACCACAGTTTATGTGCTACTCAGCTATTGGTTAATGACCTGGATACACAACCTTGACTTCAGATAATCCTTTGTCACAGATATGAATCAATAGCCTTGTAATGCATACTATGCAATGTCTGGTTACCATTTGAAAGCAGCTCCATTATTTTACACACCATTTTAAAAAATAAATCCTTTAGAATATTTTGAATGTTTTTATTTCCCCAACATGGATTCCAATATGAAAAGATGACTCAAAAACAATGAAGCAATAAAACAAATCTAGAAACTGGAACAAACAAAGGAGGAAATATAAACAAATAAAATGAGGTTGAGCCAACTTACTGTTTTTCATTTGCGATGTTTAACCCTTTTCTATTTTAAGGAAGGGAACTATTGGGCTTCCCATACATTCTGTATGCCCTGCAAATGTAGCTATGTTCCCAGCACTGTTTATGGCCCAACTGCCACTTTCTTTAATAAGCACTGCATAGAGAGCACTGAGCAGATACTGGTGCAATTTTTATATAGGGGAGGGAAAGAGAGGTAAATGGTGTATAAGTAACAAGCAACTAAAGCAGGGGCAGGCAAAATATGGCCCACGGGCCATATGCGGTCCTCCAGGCAATTTCATCTGGTCTTGCTAAGCAACTAACCCCCACCCCTGGCTTGACCTGCCCCCAGTCGCAAACTAGGGGGTGGTAGAGACAAGAAGCCACTGCCTGACAGAGGCTTCCGTCTAGCAACTCTGTGACTATTTCCAGCCCTCCCTGCTTGCGAGACTGGAAATTTAGGTAAGGGCCCCACCAAAGCAGGAGCCAGGGGCTCCTGCTAGGGAAAAGGGGGCCAGAAGTGTGGGGAGTTGTGCACTATAGGGCCAGGCTGGGCTATCCCACACGCTGCAGGAGCTGCGTGCTATAGGGCTGGCTCAAGCTAGCTCTGCACACTGGCACTAAGTGTGGCTGGGGACTTGAGTGCAGGAGCTGTCGCAATGAGCCTGGGTGGGGTCTGCCCCAATACTGTCACCTTGTGCATGGGAGCTGTGGCTATGGGGCCAGTTTGGGCTGGTCACACACCCTGCTGCCAAGTGTGCCCAGGGACTCGGGTGGGAGCACCATGGGTCGCGGCCTGGCTGGCCCTGCACCCTGCCACCATTTGTGGTCAGAGACTTTGATGGGAGCGCAGGAGCTGCATGTTATGGGGTCAGGTGAGACTGGCCCTCACACACATGTGCAGCCAGTGACTGGCGCAGGAGCTGCTTGTTATGGGGTTGGATGAGGTTAGGCCCACACCTTGCCACCATGTGTGGCTGAGGACTTAGGCAGGAGTGCTATTGAGCCAGGTGGGGCTGGCTCCTCACACTGCTGCCACCTGCAGCTAGGGACTGGAGTGGGAGTGTGGGGAGCTGCGCACTGTGGGGCCAGGCAGGGCTAGCCCTGGTTGCTGCCACCACATGCAACTCCAGGGACTCTGAGGATCCCCCACCTGCCCCACACATGCACACCCTCACCCTCCCACACAACCCACCCCCACCATACCCCCAAACATGCCCACACCCTTCCATAGCCTGCACACACTCTCCTACCCCCCACCATACCCCCGTACCCACATTCTCCCACAGCCCCCACACAACACTCCCACCCCCTCACCACACCCCACACATACCTACACTCTCCCAAAGCCCTCCCACACACTCCCACACCCCTCCCCATCATACACCCACACCCTGCCACCCATCCCATCTCAACCACGTACCCCAGACTCCTTCCCCTCCCCCACACACCCCACCCACAATAACCACACCCCACACTCCAGCACACACACCCACTCCCAACCATACCCCCCACATATACCCCTTACCTCCCATACACAATACACAAGAGTAAGACTGTATTTTGAGTTATGATGCAATTGCCTCTAGATACACTATGTAAACATATAAATCAAAACAAAGTATTTTTTAAATAAAATTAAAATAAGTTATGGTAGGTGTTTAATTTTTTAGTATCTGATTTGGGGGGGATTTCGCTTTCAACCTGGTAACCCCTCTCCCAAAAGGAGTACTTCCAGGGCCAGGGGAGGGACTTCTGGTGGCCAAAATCAGGGGTCAGGAATGAGACTTCAGGTCCCAAGATTGCAACCAGGGGGCGGAGCACCTGCAAAGGGGTGGGGCTACCCTCACATCCCTCAACAGCTCGCTAAACTTGTTAAGCGGCCATCCAGCTGAAAGAATTGCCTGTCCCTGGGCTAATGAGACTACAAATTTTCCTGAAATACCCTTCTGCTACTTTGAATGGAAGGAAGCTGTTCAAAGATATTCTTTTTCCTCAGCTCACCGTTGGCAACACTTTTCCACAAAATCTTATGTTCACTCTTTCTTTAATATTTTTTATTCTCTCATTTTAACATAGGTTTATTTTTTTAAAGGTATGCTTCAGTAAGAAAGTCTTCAACATGGTCCCCTACTGTAGGTCACCATCATATGACATCAGGAAAGTCATACTCTCCAATCTAATGTACAGTCCGGCAGTACAGTAAGTGTAACCAGATTCTAACATAGCATTAAACAAGAATTGGGCTATTACCAACAGTGACAACTTGATTTGTATCTGTAAATTACAGACTATTTTATGAACTGATACACTAGAAATGTATTGATATAAGTGTCAGACAGGAAGCTTCAGTGAACAAAACTGGTTAATAATTTTCAGTCACAATGAAAATTATCTGATGATTTTCAGATGGAGAATCTATTTTCTGCCAAATATATTTTCTCTATGGGAAAATTGCAGTATTGCAGAAAATTGACAACATACTATTAGAAAAACCTAAACAAAATATTGTTGTTCGGGTCGAGTTGACCAAATATGGATGATTTTATTTTATGAAACTGACCTGAAATATTTTGTTTACAATAACTTCAGTGCTAAAGTATATTTTCCTGTTTGGGCACATTGCCTCATTGAAGCAGCAGTTCAGACTCCTGTTTTCTCTTATGAGCTAAGATGCTAGCTAAAGTACATCTCACTTAATATAATAGGGACTCACTTTGGAATACATTTTGTGGTATACCACGAGAGCTAAAAGGCCTTGAGTTTATCAAAGGAGATGTAATCTGGTCAGTAAGACTGGTTCCAAGGGAATAATGGAATCCTACTTTGAAGTATCATTCCTATGAAGCAGTGTTCTCAAAAATAATGTATTTAATATTGAGGTGGCTCTGACTGTACACATGCTCAAGTTTCTCTTAAAGAACTTCTCCTAAGCAGTGGGAGTGGGGAACAGTTCAACTCTTTGGTTACATGCTGTACAGAACAAAGTGAAAACAAGTGTTAAGAAGACACTGCTACTGCTGTTTGAACTAAGGCCTCTAACTGTATTTGTTTTAGTTGTTACATAACCTCTCTCTTGCAAAAAAATTCCTCTTAGCCTGCAGACTTCAAGGTCAGATGGGGACCAGTCACTTTCTGCACACTAGCTTTTTCTTTGCAGTCACTTTCTGAACAAAGATTTTTCTTTGGACCAATTTTTAATCCGGTGAAATGAAGCTGTCAAATGGTCTTATTATTGGAGAAAGTCATAGACTAAAAATGTTACAAATATTTTAAAGAATGCAAGCACCATGATTTCAGAACAAGTCTCTCAATTAGCCATAGTATTATCATGGAACTTTTCAATTTTATTTTTGTTTTGGTGATTGTGAAATATAGGAATTTAGCTGTAGCCATACATAATTCTATCCAATACAATTTAGATTAAATTAGCAACTCCAAAAAGAGCCTGGCTTTACCTAACAAAGATCTACTGACCACTGCAAAATCCTAATCTACCACAAGACACCACAAAGTGCTTCTGGCACATGTTGCTAGAGCAGCCTTCAGAAATGTGTGGATTATAGACACTATTCTCCAATACTTTGTTTCTGTGTAATTTTTATTTATATACTGCCACAATGGGTACAAAAAAATACTACTACATTGGGATAGTAACAACTACACAAACGTACTCTAAATGTCTAGAAAAACACTTAGATGATTTTATTAGAGAAGAAGACAAAGGTTTAGTAGGTGACATGACTGGCTGACAACATGTAATGTAAAGGCAAC
Source organism: Alligator mississippiensis (assembly GCF_030867095.1). Taxonomy (NCBI): domain Eukaryota; kingdom Metazoa; phylum Chordata; order Crocodylia; family Alligatoridae; genus Alligator; species Alligator mississippiensis. The sequence continues at coordinate 370,351,069 of NC_081824.1, forward strand.
ACTAGCAGCGTATGATTGGTAGATTCAGTGAGTTCATTATATATGGAGAGATTTATAACATTATTTTAAATACCCCTAAATTCTAATGAATGTATTTGAACTGCAAAATATTATGCAAATATTTGTGTGACCTTATTAAGAAAGTCTTTCTTCATGTGTAGTCAAATTGCTTCCCTGAAATATGTCCTTTTGATTCTTCAGGACTCAAAATTTGCAAATGTCAGGCCATAATTTCTGGTGTTCTGTTGTCAGAAAAGTGTTCACCTTCTTTGATACTGTACAAAAGTGTTTAGTACTCAAATAGAGCAGTGTTGATTTTTAAATTGGAGGTAATGAATAATTCATACAGTCCAATTTAACTTTTTTTTCTGGGCATCAGATGATACTATGGGGCATAATTAATGCTTTTTAAGATTTTCAAGGTTGTACTTGCGCAACATCTAAAAAAATCTATAAAACATGCTTTAAACAGTTAATTTCATGCTGTGAATAGCCTTTGACACTCTCTTGGTATGTAAATCCTATTCTCTGTTTATGGTTTCCCCCAGACACTCAGGAGGGACTCAACAGTGCAAATAGAGAAATACAAGATAAAAGGCGTTTTTGTATACCATCAGCAATTTAGGCAAAACTTGGTCTTTCCATGCTGACCGTGGATAAAATTCCAGATTGGCACTATCCTTTTATGACTAGATACAATGTTATTTTCTCTGTTTAGTTCATTTATCGGAGAAGAATTATGGTCTTACAGTTAAACTGCAGGACAAAGTAAAAGCTGTAAAATTATGGTCATACTACAGTCAGAAGGAGCTTGCCAGTGACTTGAAGAGGCCTTGATTTCACTACAAAGCTTGAGCCCTATTCTGCCACAGATTTTCTTCATCAAGTTGGACAATCTTCTTTAGGTCAACCCCCTTGTGTCTTGCAGTGTGTTGTCTATCTACACCTGTGTCAAAGTAAACATTAAATACTATGTATTAATATACTCTTTGGAAGTGTTAAACAACCAGTTTGAATTCACTTTGCACTGATTAAATGACCCACCATATAAATGGCAACACACGTTGGAAAAAGAGATGGTCTATCAGGCTTTCTGTGCCTATTTCCTTTTGTGTAAAAGGGTGATCATAATTCTTTAGCTCTCAGGATGGTATATGATTAAATGCTCAATATAGGTATTCAATATTTGGGATTCTTCATTTCCTGACCCTCCTGGCATCAATTTTATCCCGGCCTCAGTTCATTGACTTTAATTGTGGTACTTCTGCATCTTGTTCATTAAAGGTAAGAATCAAGACCAGAAATGCAATGCACTGTTATTTCTTAAAACTTTTATATTCTAAGAAATAGGAAATAAGCCAAAACCTTTCTCAAAAGACTTTTGGTAATTGTAGTCTACAGACCAGCCAACTAAATGTGTTTCTTTATCAGCAGAATGTCTGGTCCTCTTTTTAAGGGTCCATTTTATTTTCTTGGGGACTAAGAAGCTCTTTCTGACTAAGGTCAGCCCCTTAGGCCAACTACAGACATTACACTTTTACCAGTATAAGTGACTGGAAATCAGTCTAGATATCATAGACATTAGGGCTGGAAGGAACCTCACAAGATCATCGGATCCAGCCCCCTGCCCAAGGGGCAGGAAGTCAACTGGGGTCAGATCACTTCATCAAGATAAGCATCCAAGTGTTTCTTAAAGGTATCTAGAGTAGGTGCTTGTACTACTTCTGGGGGGAGTCTATTCCAGACTCTGGAGACTCGGACAGTAAAGAAGTTATTTTCCTTATGTCCAGTCTAAAATGGTCTTCCAGCAGTTTAAGACCATTAGACCTTGTCTTCCATTGGGGTGCCCTGGTGAACAGATATTCTCCCAGTTCCTGATGCACACCCATTATATACTTATAGGCTGCTGCCACCAAGTCATCACTGAGCCTTTGCTTCTCCAAGCTGAAGAGTTCCATGCCTCTCAGCCTCTCCTCATAAGGCATGTTTTCTTGACTTCTTATATGCATGGCTGTCCTCTGGACTCGCTCAAGCTTCTACACATCCTTTTTAAAGTGTGGAGCCCAGAACTGGATGTAGTACTCCAGTGCAGCCTCACCAAGGCTGAGTACAGTGAGAGGATGACTTATTGGGTCTCGTTTGAGATGCATTTGTAGATGCAAGCCAGAGTTTTATTTGCTTTGCCAGCTGAAGCATCACACTGGTGGCTCATGTTCATCTTCTGGTCATCATGACCCCCAAGTCTCTTTTGGTCATGGTGCTAGTGAATGTGGCACTGCCAAGCCTATAAGTATGATGTAGGTTTTTTCTCCCAAGTTGGAGCATCTTGCAGCTCTCCGTGTTGATTGTCATCAGATTCTGATCTGCTTACCTTGTGAACCTGTCCTGGTCAGCCTGAATTGCCAGCCTATCTTCTAGAGTCACTGCACTGGCCCATAATCTGGTGTCATCCACAAATTTAGCTAGTCCACTTCTGACACCCGGATCCAGATAATTTATGAATATATTAAAAAGCACTGATATGAGTACTGAGCCCTGGGGGATGCCACTGGTCACCGTGCGCCGTGTTGACTTGGTTCCATCAACTATCATTTTCTGGGTCCAACCATAGAGCCAGTTCCCCAGCCATTGGACCATAAGGTTATTGAGGCCACAGTTCCCCAATTTTACCACAAAGACATCATGGGAGACCAAGTCAAAGGCTTTTTTGAAATCTAAATATATTACCTTTTCTCCTTTGTCAAGGTGATGCGTCACCTGGTCATAGAAGGAAATTAGGTTGGTCAGGCAAAAACTACCCAGAACAAAGCCATGTTGTCTTCTGTTAGCCAGTTTTTGATGGTTTCTTTGATGATTTTTTTCTAAGATTTTTCCAGGGATTGAGGTCAAACTGATTGGCCTGTAGTTCTCTGGAACTTCCTTCCTTCCTTCCTTTCTTGAAGATAAGCACCACATTGGTGCTGTTCCAATCTTCAGGAACCTCCCCTAAGTACCATGAGTTCTCAGCTATCTTTGCCATTGGTTGTGCTGTGATGTCAGCCAACTCTTTTAGCACCCTTGGGTGCATTCCATCTGGGCCAGCTGACTTGTGGATGTTCAGCCTCTCAAGCTGTTCCCTCACAAGATCTTTGCCACTTACAGGCATATGATCACCCTTAACCCTGGTAGTCCTGCATCCTGTCAGGCAGCGTGATCCCCTTGGGCTGGTGAAAAACCAAAGTAATCATCGAGGAGATTAGCTTTTTCCTAGGTGTCAGCTGTCAGCTTCCCCATTTGGTTCAGCAAGGGTCCAATGTTGCCCTTGTTTTCTTCTCACTTCCCACATATTTGAAGGAGTTTTTAGTCCTTGATTCCCATAGCCAGCTTGAGTTGGGTTTCAGCCTTGGCTTTTCAGGTCTACTCCCTATAGGTGTGGGCCAGTGCTGCATAATCCTCCTTAGTGGTAGTTCCCAACTTCCATAACTTATTCATAGATGTTAGGGTCGGAAGGGACCTCAATAGATCATCGAGTCCGACCCCCTGCATAAGCAGGAAAGAGTGCTGGGTCTAGCTGACCCCAGCTATATACTCATCTAACCTCCTCTTGAAGACCCCCAGGGTAGGGGAGAGCACCACCTCCCTTGGGAGCCCGTTCCAGACCTTGGCCACTCGAACTGTGAAGAAGTTCTTCCTAATGTCCAATCTAAATCTGCTTTCTGCTAGCTTGTGGCCATTGTTTCTTGTAACCCCCGAGGGTGCCTTGGTGAATAAATACTCACCAATTCCCTTCTGTGCCCCCGTGATGAACTTAAAGGCAGCCACAAGGTCGCCTCTCAACCTTCTCTTGCGGAGGCTGAAAAGGTCCAGTTTCTGTAGTCTCTCCTCCTAGGGCTTGGTCTGCAGGCCCTTGACCATATGAGTTGCCCTTCTCTGGACCCTCTCCAGGTTATCCGCATCCCTCTTGAAGTGTGGCACCCAGAATTGCACGCAGTACTCCAACTGCGGTCTGACCAGCGCCCGGTAGAGGGTAAGTATCACCTCCTTGGACCTATTCGTCATGCATCTGCTGATGCACGATAAAGTGCCATTGGCTTTTTTGATGGCTTCGTCACACTGCCCGGCTCATGTTCATCTTGGAGTCCACTAGGACTCCAAGATCCCTTTCCACCTCTGTGCCACCCAGCAGGTCATTCCCTAGGCTGTAGGTGTGCTGGACATTTTTCCTCCCTAGGTGCAGCACTTTGCATTTCTCCTTGTTGAACTGCATCCTGTTGTTTTCTGCCCACTTGTCCAACCTATCCAGGTCTGCCTGCAGCTGTTCCCTGCCCTCCAGCATGTCCACCTTTCCCCATAGCTTTGTGTCATCTGCAAACTGGACACAGTACATTTCACTCCCTTGTCCAAGTCACTGATGAAGACATTAAAGAGTATCGGTCCAAGGCCAAGCCCTGCGGGACCCCACTGCCCACCCCCTTCCAGGTCGAGACTGACCCATCCACCATGACTCTCTGGGTGTGGCCCTCTAGCCAATTCGCCACCCACCAGACTGTGTAGTCATCCACGTCACAGCCTCTTAGCTTGTTCACCAGTATGGGGTGGGATACCGTATCGAAGGCCTTCCTGAAGTCTAAGTATACGACATCCACCCCTCCTCCTGTGTCCAGGCGTTTCGTAACCTGGTCATAGAAAGAGACTAGATTGGTCAGGCACGATCTACCCGCCACAAACCCGTGCTGGTTTCCCCTCAGCATAATTTGCCCTGCTGGGCTCTCACAAATGTGAGCCTTGATAATTTTTTCAAAGACTTTACCAAGGATGGAGGTGAGACTGACTGGCCTATAGTTGCCCGGGTCCTCCTTCCTCCCCTTTTTAAAAATGGGGACCACGTTAGCCCTTTTCCAGTCCTCGGGGACTTGGTCCATGTGCCATGAGCGTTTGAATATTCCCTCCAGTGGCTCTGCAATGATGTCGGCCAGTGCCTTCAGCACCCTCGGATGGAGCTCATCCGGGCCTGCCGACTTAAAGGCATCCAGTTCTTCCAAGTGACTCTGCACAATCTCAGGATCTATGCATGGAAGTCTGGCGCCTTGCTGTTGCCTCTCTACAACCCCAGTGAGAGACTTGTCGTGCCCCTTGCTTAGGAACACTGAGGCAAAGAACTCGTTGAGGAGTTCAGACTTGTCCCCCCTGTCTGTCACCAATTGTTTCTGCCCATTTAGCAGGGGTCCTATTCCTCCCTGGGCCTTCCTTTTACTCCCTATATATCTAAAAACCAATTTCTTGTTGTCTTTTACTTGGGTTGCCATCCTCAGCTCCGTGGTAGCTTTGGCCCGTCTAACTGCCTCCCTACAAGCACGAGTAGAGGAGGTATATTCATCTTTAGTGATCTCACCTTGTTTCCACTTTTTATGTGCTCCCCTTTTGGCCCTTAGGCTGCCCTGGATTTCTCTGGATTTCTCTGGTCAGCCATGGAAGCCTCCTGGCCCCTTTCCCTCTTTTGCCTTAAGCTTCTCTTTTTAGATTCAGGAGGTCCATGAGTTCCCTATTGAGCCATGGGGGGCCTCCCAGCCCTTTTCCTATCTTTCTTATGGAATGGGTCAGAACAGACTTCGCTTGTGCTTTTAGGATCAATCCCTTAAGGAGTGACCACTCATTATGGACTCCCCTCCTTGTCAGATCATGTTGTCTTAGGGCCTCAACAACCAGGGTGCCCTGACCTTGTAAAAGTCAGTTTTCCTGAAGTCGAGGATTTCTGCATTGCTGACTGATTTGCCAGCCTTGTGATGGATAGAGAAAGTGATCAAGTCATGATCACTGTCACCAAGCTTCACTATGATCCTCAGGTCACTGACTAGATCATCCCCTTTGGCGAGTACCAGATCCAGCAGCACCTTACCTCTTGTTGGCCTGTAGACATTTTTTAATTACATACAGCTCGTCAATGCAAGTGAGGAAGATTTGCGTCCAATCAGATTTGGCTGAATGCTCTTCCCACGAGATGTCAGGGTGGTTGAAGTTGCCCATGATGACCACACACGGAGAGTATGCAGCTTCTGCCACTTCCCTAATGAATTCATGGTCAAGCTCTTCCTCCTGGTTAGGAGGTCTGTAATAGAATCCTACAGTTTTTCCCCTTCACCACATTCTCCCCACGTTCTAACCCAGAGGGTCTCAAGTCACTCTCCTTGGGTGCCAATTTCTGCTTGTAGGGAAGTGTACTGCCCCTTCCCATAGACAGCTACACCCCCACCCTTCCTTGCAACATGATCCCTCCTGTAAAAGGTATAGCCATCAATACCTGTGGTCCAGTCATAGGTGGTGTCCCACCAGGTCTCTGTTATCCCTATGAGATTGTATTCATGTTTGCTTAGCAAAAAGGCCAGTTCCTCCTGTTTGTTCTCCATGCTACTGGCATTTGTATACAGGCAGCTAAGCCAGCCATCAGAAGTCCTGGGCTTCCCTGCCCTCTTAGAAGCATCCTGTTCTTAGGCTGGGGTAGGAGTGAATTCCTTTGTATTACCTGACCTGCTGATTCTGTGGTTGTTGCTTCCAGGGCTCTCACTAGTAATTGTCTGCACATCCCCTAATAATTTTAGTTTAAAGCCCTATCAAGCAGCCATTCTGTCTGCGAAGAGCTTCTTTCACATTGGAGTGAGGTGAAGTCATCCCTTCCCAACAAACTGCTTCCTCTCTCTCTGAAGTGCAGACTGTGATCAAAGAATCTGAAGCCTTTGCAATGGCACCAATGCCACAGTCTTCTGTTGACTTCTTCAATACATCTCTCCATCCTGTATCCATGACCTGTAACCGGAAGGATCGAGGAGAAAACTACCTGTGCCTTGAATCCTCTGACTTGAGCCTCCAGAACACTGTACTCACTCATAACCCAGCCAGAATTGCTCCAAGCCATGTCATTCATGGCTACATGGATGAGATGGGGTAGTGGACGGAGGGCTGGAAGAGTTTAGGAATCTTCTCTGCCACATCCTGGATATGGGCCCCTGGGAGGCAGCAGACCTCACAGAACATGGGGTCAGGGTAGCAAATTGTTCCCTCTGTCCCTCTCAGGAGGGATTTTCCCACCATGACTGCCCTGCATCACTTCTTAGGGGTGGTAGCTAGCTGCCTCTCCTCATCCAGAGCTGGTACTTCTGCTAATGTCTCGGCTGGCGGTGTGAGAGGTGTGACCCTGGTACTGCATGTAACACAACAGACATTTGGTACACATAGACTGGTTTAAAAATGATGGAACCCAGTCAAAGATTTGCCCCCTTCCTCCCCCCACCAAACAGCAAATGTGCGTTCTGTTTATTACTTATCTAAACTATGTAATTTACAGAAAACCGCATAAGTTAGACTGATTCCACCTTGGGAATTTTGATTGTCTGTGCCTAGCCTTAATGATTGCCATAGCATGATGCTGAGATAGCTAAAATCTCTTATACTGTTGTTTCACAAATTATGATAAATGAAACATATTTGGCTACCCTAAATCTAATGATTCATAACTAGAACTCTTGTATAGTTTCAAATGGAATTCCTCTGTAGGTTGATCTAAACTATTATAAATTTTAGTACCTACTAATTTATCTGGTACTAAATCCTACAGTCCCTATTCTGTTAAGCAAAACCATACTTTTCCTGGTTCTTACATCAAAAACAGGGGTAACTAAAAATATTATGATCACTTCACTTTTATTGACAGGAAAACTGATGAGGATACAGGTTAAATGACTCAGTCTTTTTCAACATCAAGCCAAAAACAGAGCTGAAACTGCAGAAGTTTTCGTTTTCAGGACAGTGCTTTCTGTTTTGATTTTCAGTCTATGCTGCTCTGTTCAAGGGAAGTTTTACATCTTGGCCAACAGATGATATAATTATTTCTATCCAGAGAGATGCTAAGTTAGTTTTTATGGCATTTATTGATGGTGCTGTTTGTTCCATTCTAAGTAATTCTTGATGGTGGCGTGATGTTCAGAATGACATGATGAATTTAAAATGTCACATATAGTAGGTTTACAGATGTATCTGATTTCTGCTCTCAGATACAGGCTACTTCAGAGATAAAAAAAAGGAAAAAACACAAACACTTGCAAGAATCAGTGGAGAATAGCAACTTCTATCAGAAAATATGGTCACATGCATTTGCTACCAAAAGCAGCCAGCAGATATGCAGCAAACATGAACCATCATTGTTATTTGTTTAATGCTAACAGTGTGCTAAAAAAAATTCACGTGGTTTCCATCTAACAAATTAAAATTAAGGCTTGAATCTTCCGTCTAGTTTGAAGAGCAAGACACACAAACACACACACATTAGGGCCGTGTGAAGCTTCGGTCACTAATTCAACTCAGCAGAGATTCAGCCTGATTTGGCAGATGAATCTCTGAATCCAAATCAAATCAGGAGACCCTTCAGTCTTTCTGAATTGAATTAGAACCCTCTGAATTGATTTGGAGAGATTTGATGATTCAGACATAGACACAACTTTAAATGTTTTTTCTACACAACTCAAGCTACCAGGTGGCTTGTGAAGCACTTCTGGTCCACTTCTGGGTCCACTGGGGAGAGCACTGGGGTCCCCTCCAATTTTGGCAACTGGTGTCCCCTGGGTCTGGGGGGGGGGGCACTCAGGGTCCCCCCTCAGTCAATCTCCCAGCTGATCCACTTCTGGGTCCAGTGCCGAAAATGCGGGGGAGGCCCTATGCTCCTGTGGGATGCACCATCTGCCCCACCATTTCAGCATTCATGAGACATGCCTGGTACCTTGAGGTATGTAGAAAAAACATTTAAAGCTGTGTCTATGGCTGAATCGCCAATTCTCCGAATCAGCATCAAATCTTCAGATTCAGATTCAGTTGAATCGAATTAGAACAGTGATCCAAATCAATTATATATATAATTAATTAATTAATTCCTGCTGAATTAATTATGGAATCACTGTCTCCTGATTTGGCCCAAATCTAAATCCAAATCGGATGCGGCCTGTTTTGTACACCCCTAATATATATGTATAATATATATAATATATATAATTACATATATATTAGGGGTGTGCAAAACAGGCCGCATCTGATTTAGATTTGGCCAGAACCAGGGGACAGTGATTCCATAATTAATTAATTCAGCAGGAATTACCCTAGGGTAATTTCAAGGGTGAAATTCTAGCCCTGTTGAAGTCAATGAGAATTATTCTGCTGATATAATTTACCACTGATCTAAGACCATTCCCTATTTTGGAAAGCATGTAGGAAAACAGTATGATAATGGCAGACATTGATGTTGATGTTTAACATATTATAGGAGCATAAAATCCAAGACTGGAAGGGTCCTCCTGAATCAATGAGGTCAAATGACTGCTATCACAGTTAGTTTATATCATGATACTAAATATATTTGCTCCCACTATCCCTACAGGAAATCTGTACCATCAAGCAAAATGCCATCCCACAAGACACTGATGAGACCTCATCTGTAATGCTGCCACATTTTTGGTCAGCCCATGGAAGAAAGATTATTTAAATTGCACCCGGTTCTGAGAAGGGCCAGTTTGGTCAAGAAAAAAGGGAGCCTACTTTATGAGAGGAATCTAGAAGAACTGGCTTTTAACTGAGTAAAATGAATGCTGATAAAGTATATAATTGCCTTCCTTAAATATATCAGTGGGGTAAACACAAGGAAGATACTTGAGCATTTATGGTAAAAGACAATGTTGGCACAAAACCAAATATGAACAAATTGGCCATTAATAAATTTAGATTATGCATAATGTGTTTTGCCCACACCATCCTATAAGAAAAAATACAGGTACATCTTCTGGGCTCTGCTATTCCACTTGATCCCCTAACTACCAAGTACTTTCAGAGCAGCTGGAAAAACAGCAGGGAAAATAGATTATTAGAAAATGGAGGACCTTGACAGAGGAAGATCAAGTTTCATGTAGAGGGCTGCTCAAGCAGTCCCTGCTCACCTTGAAGTTCTGTTTGCTTTGCAAACCAGCAGGAATTGACTGTTTTTACAGAGATGCCAGAGGCAAAAGAGAGGTTATAATATAAAAGAATCAATGTAACCATTAAGAGTAAGGGACGTAAGAAAAGGTAAAATCAAACTTTCCATCCCCAAGGAAAAAGTAAATTAACCACTACCTGAATGTGTTGATACTCTACAACTTCAGTAGTCAAACAGATCAGGAGCCACACTTATAAACTTCTTTTTAGAATTTTGACACAGCCCAACTTTGTTCTTGCTTACTATTACAGCATGACGTCAGTGTTATTTAACTGAAATGACTAAGGAAGGAGCCATACAAGCACATTTAATGTTGTTTGTCAATATAATTCCAACCTCATGAAAAAAACTTCTAGCTGCAGTAAGTGTAGGTTTGGGCCTCCCTAGTTGACTTACACAATTACACAAGAAGGAAAATTGATATTTATGTTTATTGACTTATTCACAAAATGTAAACCTATGCCATGAGCTTCAGGTCAAAAAACAGTTAGGGGTAAACGTTCAAAGTGATCAAGGTTTTCATCTCTGTAATTGATTTTTGATCACCCCATTTCACACACACCATCTTTAATAGTGGGCTACTGGGCTACTGAAACCTTGCAGAACCTGAACAGTAGCAAGACACTGAGACTACACAGGGATTTTCCATAGACCTGTGTAATTGTTTCTTCTGCTTCTTGTTTTCCAGTTTAAGCAGGATAGTAGAACTAAAATATATCAGTGGATATTGAAGGAAACATCAAAATATAACTCTCAGTTCTATTATTTGTAATCTACAGCCATTAAAGGCCATTAAAGGCAATATTCTGATTTATTCTAAGTTTAAATGTGTAATACTTTTTACATTGCTTAGGATTCAGCATCCCCCCAAATTGTGCTTGAGGCCTAAACCTACAATCCTCCCACACTTCCATGTGCTAACTCCACAGATTTTTCTGGGGTATCAGCATTTTTAGGCCAAAAGATTATTTTTAAAAAAGCCATTCATCATAACTATACAAATTGATATAACAGGGAAAAATTATATAAAAAGGAATCTCTAATCAAGTATAACCCTTTCTATGAACCCATATACAGAGGTTGTAGTCTATCCAAAAGTTCAACAAACTTAAATTATGTTATAATAACAAAAAAAGTGAATTCCAAAATCTATGGCCTTGCTCTAAAGATAATCTGTCATTAGGCCTCCCTGGCATTTAAATTACATATGGGGGCTGTCAGTTTACATGTCCTAACTGATCTGAACTGCTGATATAAAGCATAGACAGAAGAGATTTCTAAACTTAATAGGAATTAAACATTAAAAAGTTTTATAGGCAAAATACAGCGCCTTGAATGTACCTTACTTGAAAATTAACTGGAGGCTAGTGAAAATGCTGAAATATTGGTGTAATAACTTATTTGCATTAATTACCACTAATAATTGGAAAACTGTACATTGCACTAGCTTGCCCAACACCTCTCTCAAGGCCGCATCCAGACAAGCAGGGGTGTGTGCTTGCTGGGGCACAAAAAGTTGCAGCACAGATTTGTGCTGCGACTTTGTGCTACAGCACACATCCTTGCATATATGCTTTGTTGCAGGTCACATTGGCCCACTGTGGGTAAACTGCCTGTGCCTAACCAGCAGGTAGCCCTCACACTGAGGCATGCTATGCCAGGGAGGGGCTTGTGAAGATGGGGGAGCAAGCAGCCTGCTCCCCCATTTTCTTCTGCTGCAGAGTCCCTGAGATGAGGCACACTGTTCCCCATCCAACTGTTCCCCAGCCCCAGTCACACTACACCCCAGCCAACTGTGCTTCAGTGCTCAGTGGCTGGCTGGGGTGCAGTGTGCCTTAGCATAGGGGCTCTGCAGCATGCGGAGGTGGAGCAGGCATCCCAGGGTTGCCTGCTCCCCCAACTCCATGTTTGTCCTGGTGCATGCTATTTATTTTTCAGTGCTTTGAACCACATTTTCTGGGTTTTGCTAGCAGAAAATCTGAGTAGTACATTTTGTCTTCTGCCACGCATAGTTTAATGTGCAAGGTGTGCAGTTTGCAGTGCCACAAAGAGGTTGCAGGTCACAGCTGTGCCCTGGATTCAGCCTGTGCTGTCACCACTAAAAGATCCCAGCTGTGGCCCTGGAACAGCTCCCCACCCAGCTGCATACCCTGCCAGTGTTGCTTGGGCCAGTCCCCATGGAAACCCTGGCCCCCACTGTCACAGCCCCACTGCTCCTGGAGTCTCTATGGAAACCAGCCACAGTGATGCAGGCAGGGGCTGCTGGGAAATGGAGTCTGCCCACCCCTGTTGTAGACTGTCATGGCTATAAAAATACTCTAACCCTACTGCTGTACTAGCTGAAATTTTAAAGTAATGTTTAGGTATGCACTTAAACTTTAGCTGAAGATCTGGTTAAAGATACAAAGATGAATTTGATTTTTTGGTAGGAAGTCCTGCCATACTTGGCACCATCACCAGCATGGATCCTGGTTTTCTCTGATTAAAAAAAAAAAAAATCCCCAGTTTTCAGATGAAAAAAGTAACCCCAAATCCACTTTTCCATGATTAAAATGAAATTACACTAAAACACCCCCCCCACACCCCCCCCTGTATATAAGTGGTGTTTCATAATAATCATGGTTTGCCATCATTCCCAGTGAATTTAAAACAAATCTTAAGCATTTGCTAACCCCTATAAAGTTCTCTAAAATTTTCATCCAACTCCTCTACCTCCAACACCTGTATGTTGAATTACCATAAGCCCCGCCTCCTCATGCTGCTTTGCTCTTCCCTTAACTCCACTCTTAACATAAAATGGTACTTGAAACCTACTGGTAATCCCTTCTTCTTTACCACTTTAAAATCCTTTGAGATACAAACAAAATCAACATAAGGGTGCACCTGTGCTTGGGGATCCACTCTCGTCTCCCTTCCAAACATCTTTTAAAATTTCATTTTTTAGGCTAGAGACAGAAGTTACACATAAAATGGTTTAAGTGATCGGAAGCTGGTTTAAACCTGTAACAGAACAGAAGCTCAGTGCACAGCCTTCATGGACTTAGACTTAGAAAAGGCATATGATAAACTGACGCACAAGTTTTTATTTAAGTTGTTAGACATGATGGTTTGGTCAACTGGATCAAGATTTTATATCAAGATGCTGCTAGTTGGATTTTAATAACTGGCCATGTGATCAAGCCTTTTAGTATTAAGTCTGAGGTAGGGCAGCAGTGTCCCCTGTCCCCGGCACTTTTTCTTTGTGCTAATGGAGCCACTGGCCCAGAGACTGAGGCAGGAAATGGTCATTAATGGGATCCCAGGGCAAGTGCAAGAGGTGAAAGCAGTGCTGTATATGGATGATATCATTGTTGTGGTGAGGCATAGACTCTCCTTAGAATGGGTGGTGGGGCATACAAAAGACACAGGGAACATCTAGGGCCAAACTAAATGTGAACTAAAGCATAGTGATTATGGTGGATGAAATGGGTGATATGTCAAAGCTGGGGGGATACAGGTGGCATCTGAGGACATTAAAGTGTTTGGGGTTTTATTTGACAGAAGGATGATGGGAGACCAGGAATTGAAAAAGATCCAGAAGAGAGTTCACCAGGTTCTGGGGCTCTGGTCAGGCAGTCTTATCATTTGGGGGACAGGTAGCAATGGTTAAAGCCATGCTACTACCAAATATTTTGTATGGAGGCACAAGTTCCCCACAATGTGGAAATAGGCCGTGCAAAATTAAAGGCAGATCAGCGTATTTTTTGGTGGGACAAAGAGAGCAGTTGGCATCGCCAGAACTTTTAAAACAGAGTCTGGCAGGTGGATGGGAACTATACATGTAAGTGCATGGTGCTGAACTGGGGTGGAAAGGGTCACAAAGGCTGAGTGTTTTACTCAGTAATTTGCAGGGTGGCTTTTAAAGAAGTGGGTTTACAGTGTTTGGTTTTCGAGCTGTGACTATGGAGGCTTACAGGCTATTATGCATAGAAAGTTTTTTAAGAAGGTATGGTCTTGAGGGCCTGAAACCAACATTTCTTTAGAAATCCTAGGAAAATAATAGAAGCCATGAGGGTGAAAGCCTGTCTACCCTGTGACCAGTCTTCCCTGGCAGATGATAAAGAGGTTGTGGGAAGGGATCACAGACAAAAAGCTGGCAGGAGAACATGCTGACTTGGCATGGATGATGGCTTGAGGCATCCTGCCAATGAGAGTGATCCAATATACATGGCACTTGGGTAGGACTTTTCAGTGCCACAGGAAATGTGTAGGAGGGAAACATCCTTAATCCACATGGTTTGGCATTTTCTTTTTGCAAAAAGAGTTTGGTGTAGAGTGGACAAGTGGTTAGCCAAAATACAGTGTACAAGGGCTTCACAAAAGAGATGTATGGTTTTATATAAGTTGGTCCCCAGAGACCTGGAGGGCACCTTTTTAAGGACACTTCTAATCTATTTTAAAATGAGCCTGTGGAAGTCACAGAATCTTCTGGCTTTGAAGACTGTTTGACTTCTAAGACTTTTGCAGTCAAAGGTTGTTTGAAACCTGGGCCGAGCAAATGGAGATTTTATAGCACCCTGGATCAAGAAGAACTTGGACAGGAAGAAGCAGAGAAAAAAAAATAGAAGAAAAAAGGAGGGGGAGCTTTTATTCACAGAGAACATGTGGACTAAGTTTTAACAGATGAGATGAAAGCAATGGATTTTATGCAATTTTAAAAGAAAAAAACAAAAAACTTAGTGTTTAAGATGTTAACTTTTAGAATTTCCAACAGGATGTGCTTTTATGTGAGAAGGAATACTATTTTAAGGGTTTAATGTACATATTTTACTGTGGATTCTAAACTTTCCATCAGTTATTTATTGACAAGATATTTGCTACAGGGACATTGGTCCTTGTAGTAGTGCGGGAGGTGGTGGGATATAAGCAGGAATCCGGGTTTTCTCTGATTTAAAAAAAAATAATCCCAAATTTTGGGATTTAATAAATAACCCCAAATCCACATTTTCCCAGGATTAAAATGAAACACCACTATAAAATGTGTGTGTCTGTGTGTGTGTTTGGTGTATGTGTGTGTATGGTACACACAGGAGTAACATCAATAACTATGCTGTCTCATTCTATATATACCATACCATACACGCACACACACACACACATATACATACACCAAACACACACACACACACAGACACACATATATAGAATGAGACAACATAGTTATTGATGTTACTCTCAGTTACCTCTGTGTGTGTGTGTGTGTGTGTGTGTGTGTGTGTGTGTACCATTTCATATATATGGAATGAGACAGCATAGTTATTGATGTTGCTCCCAGTTCCCTTGGTCAGGTAATAAAATTCCTCAATATATGGATATGTTTTAACCAAAGTGCACACTGAGTCAAGGACCCTGGTTATTCCCTGATAAAAAAAAAATCCTACCCAAATCCCCAATTTTCAGATTAAAAATGGAATCCAAAATCTATACTGATCATTGAAGATGTATGAGGTATAGTGTTCTGAACTAAGCCAAAACTACAAAGGTTTAAAAATGGGCCTTTTCACCCCTAAATTTAGCTCTGGATGATTAAGTTCACTTATCTAATAATCAAATAAATGGTTGTCATTGTTTTTTAATACAAAAACAACAGACATGTTTCTCCCTGGCTTCATCTGGGCAGAGGTAAAACTCCCCATTTATCTACTAAATAGGTAAATCATGGTTAAGAGTAGCAAAAGAGTGAAAGGAAATTAACAGTGCCCTGCGATGCTCCTGAGTTCCCATCTGTGGATACCATCAGGCTCAGTAGTTAGTTAAGACTGAGGCTTCCTTAACACTCAGGAACTCTGGAAGTCTCCCTCTATTATTCTAACACTGAAGCAGTATTAAACCAATAGAAGGAGAAGGACCGGTAGCATCAGTTGAATCATTAGGAATTATCTTGCTATGTAAGGGGGTTGCTACATGTTACTCTTAGAATATACCAAGAGCTCTTGGTACTAGGTTGTGCACATGTTCAGGCATAAAAACCAGTGCTAAGCACCCCCTAGGCATTTAAAGCTATGCCACTTCGAGAGGTTTATCTTTGAACTGTGGTACCCAGCTCATGTTACAGTAAGCTGTGATGGATCTATGGAGATAAAACAGCCAAATTTCAGTTCTCCAGTATCACAGGATGCACCATCCTCTTTCCCTGCCTCCTGCTCTGTGAAGAAAAACTTTACATCCCCCAAAGGTGTAAAGAGGATATAAAGTCTACCATTCAGGGACTGGTACTGGCACTATGCCAACTCTCCTCCTGCCTGCAGGGAATATGATCTTGTGTAATCATTGAAAACAGCCAGCAACACAAGCCAGCTATTACCTACCTACCTTTGTCAACTGGAGGCAGAGAATGAGCCAAAGAATGTCTGGCCCCCACCCCGCCACCCCCTACCCTATCAGGCACGCATCAGACTGGAGTTATAGTGAGGTGGTGAACCTCATCACAATCTGGGGAAGGGAGGGGATATTGACACCACCACCGAGGGCATGAAGGGCAACAGGCAAAACCAGGCAATCTATGAGTGGATTATAGCTCAGATATTAGCTTGGGAGCACCGTTGGGACTGGCTGCAGATCCATATCAAAATTAAGCCCCTAAAGTCACAGTGTGTAAGGGGCAGGGATGCCAGCAATGTGTTGGATGCAGTGAGGACCACTGTCCCCTACTGCAAGTAGCTAGTTTAGTTGAGACTCGTAGTCATACCCTTGTTCATCCGCCCTCTAGTGGCAAGTCACAGGTGTGCAGGTGAAAAGTGGCATTAAACCAGAAGGTGTGATGAGTGCTGTAAGCTGAGTCTAATGTTAACACCACTCAGCATTCTATAGCACTTAGTATGGCCTAAGCCTAACGTATCACAGTACTCTAAAGCTGCTCTAGCACAGTTAAGACACATGGCACTAAGAACACTTGTGATCAGAAGACTCCAGTCAAATATTTATGGCAAAAAAAAGTGTTTTTCACCTGAACATGCATGGCTGAAAATTGTTTCCTCCAAACAAAAGAGTAAGAAATCTGGAAAAAAGATAGAAAATGTGCAAATGTATTATTTGGCAATTTTTAAATTAAATATTTACATTGTTGTGTTAAAATGTTTCAGTTAGAAATTTACCTAGATCTAATTTTTTTAAAGGCAAATTTAAATAACTTTATACATCCCAAAACAAATTTTGTTTTGAGGGAAAAAAAAAATAAAATTAGGTTATATTCTTTCCAACATGGGGGTTTGGCCAATGAACTAAAAAAATCAATTATTTACACAGCTGTAGTAATTATTCTATGTTAGCCCCATGCTAGAATTGCTGAAGCTTTAACATAATGACAGCCATAGAGATTTAACTAAACTGTTACCTTTAGAAGATTTTCTTCTCCACCACATATATCCAGAAAGGGATTAATGAAAGGGAATTAACACAGCAGAAAACCTGGACATTCAGGTTTGATGAATTAAATCAATAGGAGTTAGGCACATATAGGTGCTTTGGAAAATTCCACTGGGATACATTTAGATACATAAAGCTGCATCTTGAAATCTGCCCCTGCATGTTCTGCCTCTGCACGTGTTTAATAAATAATGATAATTTTCATTCATAAATTATCTTTCATTAAAACAGGCTTAAGAAGACTGCTTTAGAATTATCAACTTAGTTTTACAGATGGGAACAGTTGAAATATACATAAGATTTTCCCTAAGTTTCATAGCATATTGATAACAAGAGAACACATATTCTGAATTATTGGTTAACACAGCTCATTCTGTTCAGATGACTAGAGATCACTGTGATGCTTCTTCCCTTCTTCTCTTCCCTGCCTCCCCTCTCCTCCCTGCAAAATGAATGTAATCTCCATAGAGTAATTCATGTCAATTCATGATCTTGTAGCCTTTCAAGCCATTAATTAAATTAAATTGACTTCACTGCATTTATCCATGTAGCCTGGTTTACAAAGAAAAGGGGAGGAATGAAACAATACAGAATATGGCAATATCAGTGTTATAACCCAGATAATTATTTAAAAGCAGAAACGATGATTAATAAAATCTAGTCAGCCTCCTGAACTATGGGGCTAGGGACAGAATTTACATATACAACTGATCAGAAAACAGCTCAAATCTGTAATACAACAGAAGTTCAGTGCATATGAATTGCTTGCAAAATGGACAAAGACAGTTTAAGGTAAACCTGGATGAATGTATTATCAGACTTAACTGATTTAAATTAAATCACTTTATTGAACTTCTGTCCCAGATCCCCTCCAGATTCAAGTTAACTAACTCACAGTCCCTCAGCATCCCAAGATGCTTTGCACCTTCCCTGTATCCTCCCCTCACCCCCTCCAGGGTGGGTAAGCTAGCCTTGGCCCATGCTGTCTGCTCCAGCTGGGCAAGGAGGCATGTTTTAGCGCCACCAGCTTCTGGCCTGGGCCATTGCAGGCATATGGCTGCGTTTCTGAAATCAAAAGTGACTGCCTGATCACTTGTTTATTGGTTCAATCTACGCAGTTTAGGCTAAACTGAAAAGATTGAATCAATTCAGCCTCAGGCTTTTTAACTGTCTGTACTTGATGGTAATATGCACAACTTATGAAAATTATATCTTACAGAAATCAAATGAATCAGTCCTGATGAGCCAAACATATACATAGCATTAAGGTAATGCATTTAAAGCTTGCTAAATCTGGTACTTCGAACACAATTCATAATGCTTAACTGTTCCTCACTACTGAGCAGGACCTTCATGTAGCTAAAGCTTGAATCTTAAGTATATGTCACCCCAAAGTCCTGCCTCTCCCCTGCCCTTGCAGCTTATTCAAGAAAGCATTTAAAATTAAACCTTTGATATTATATGTTGCTCATGTGATCAAATCCCACTGTTGCTCAGGCATCCTGAATGGCCTGGGCTTACAAAAATGAATAAACTAAAGGCAAAAAGGGCATGCCTTCCTGATTTACAGCTTATAGGGAAGTACCAAAGAGGGTGCGGGAGCACAAAAGTGCCTTAACTCTTTGGAATGTAGGAATCCTACTCAATAGGGCATGGCTTTATTTCCTTCAAACTTTCCACAAGTTTACTATGTCCATCAGAATTTCCATAAACCTTTTGAGCAGTTCTACCTGAGAGCAAGTGCGTTCTGTGGCACGTTCCTGACATGATCCTCAGTGTTTTCTCTTAGACATGCACAGAAGTGTTGGTGCTGTCCAAAGCATTATTACTACTGAAGTTACCCTTCAGTGGCATGTAACACAGAGCCATGAGCACCACCCAGAACCATCATATTTCCGGAGGTGTCAATATAGTTAAGGGGAAAGAATTGCATGAAGAGACACTTGAAAGGACAAGCCTTGTTATTTACATGCAAATTAAACATCTGATCATGCAGATAGCTCTGTGCATGCTATCATGAGGTAATGGTGTCTACTCTTGGGGGACAAGTTTGATCATTGCCATCTCATAGCTGTTAGGTCCTGGTTTTATTGGCAGCCTAGCTTATTTTATTTCTTTATCCCCGACACAGGAAGACTGCAAAACCCTATACTGAGTTATCAGTGGAAGACCTAACTCCTCCAGAAAAAGTCAATCCCCAGTGCTTCCAATGACATATATGGCAATAGAGGTTGGCAGGTTGAGTCACTGGATTAGGGAAAAGAGGAAGATTAGGATGGCCACAGTGCAGGTTTACAGTAGCTAACTATTTTGTGTTTTCTCCCTTAAGGGTCTAATTAATACGCTTCAGGTGCATTATTCTGTCTGAGTTCCATGCTCATAGCACACCTCCACAGCCAGTTACATCAGTGTACATCAAGAGTACTTTCATCCAGCTGAATGACCTCCATTCATGGATTGCTCACAAAATCTCCAAGCTGCATTACATTGCTAGAAAAAAATCAAGAACTTCAAGATATGCATTAAAATAAATAAATGCGGTCAGGAAAACTACATATTTCTTACTAAAAATTCAATGGCAAGTACAATAGAACCCTAGTCAATTAATAGAATGGCATTAAATAAAAAAATAATAAATATGTGTAATAAAAGTACAAGTATCTGTCTTCCCCACATACACACATTACCCTGAAGCTTTGCTAGAGACTGATTTTGCATCTTATATGGTATACACTGTTTTGTGAATTTTTCTTCTAATTACAGTATTTCTGATTTTTTCACTTTTTCCACTTATTTTATTCACAGTGAAAAACCAGTGATAATTTTAAAAAGCATTATTTTAAAATGATCTTGCCAACTACTTTGAGAAGAGCATTTTTAAAAATGAAATAGCAGAACTTTTCAAAAAATGAAAAGATGCTAAAAATATATTTTTGTGCAAAACTTATGGATGAAGCTCAATGGCAGCATTTGGTTTTTTATTTGAATTTTGGCCTCCTCACATTGAGTGATTTAAAATTAACACAGGTTAATTAACACAGCAATAAATTAACGCAGGTTGGTACTTAAGTAGACTGGAGAGCACTCATTACTCTTACCTCTTCTTTCATGGCGAAGGACAACAGCTCTTAGCATGCAGTGCTCCATCTGGGTACTGGTTCCTCTTCCAATGGAAAGCAAAAGGGTGGAAGTAGGGCTATGCATTTCTTGCTGGTGTTGCCATGTGTCTTGGAAGCACCTCATAGGCCATGGAGCAGTGCAGCTAAAGCAGCTTTGCTGGGTTGTCAGGATACAGGCACCTCTTATTTGTCTGGCTTAGGCCCCCAGCACCCTTGCCATTGAGGAGGTGGACTGCAACTGGGTGAGAGCTGCAGGAAGTTCTGGGGGGGGGAGCTGATGGGGGCTCCCTGGATGGTAGGGATATTTTAGCATGTTTGATGGACCAGATAAAAATCTCTGTCCAGGCCAGATTCAGCTTACAGGCCATAGTTTGCCAACCCCTGATACAATCCATTCTATTTATCCAGTGCAGGGTCTTCCCTCAAAGAATATTTACCCTTGTTCTGACGTGTATCAAGAGATGAAGATTCTGCTACTTCTTTAAGAAAGAGTGGGCATGTCTACATGTGCACATTTACTGTGCAGTAACCGAAATTACTGTGCAGTATGGGTGCACGTCTGCACATGCATGCTCGTTCTGCACAGTAAATATGGTAATTTATGCCACCTTGAGCGTAAATTTGATACCTGAATCATGCAGTTATCAAATTTACACCTGATTAGTTACTGTGTAGTAACACACGTGTAGACACCTTACTGTACAGTAACACTGTGTATGTGGACTGACTTTTGGACTAAAGTTAGCCTCCAGTCAATCCACAGTCTAAAGGTAATCCCCAGTCAGTTCACACAAAGTGTTAATGCGCTTTAATGCCTGCACATGTACACACTGGCCTATTCCTGCTTACTGAGCAGTGACTTACTGCACAGGAAATTTAAGCCAGCATAAGTACTGTAACAGGTCATGATCTCCCTTCATGGCTCTAACAGGTCATGATTTCCATAAAATGAAAACAAAAACATTATTTGTTTCAATTTATAATCTATTTTGTGTTTAATCCACTCCTATACAATCCATAACTAGAAACACCCCTTTTTGATATCTCAAGAAATTCAAATATGGCACATATTTAGTATAACATACTTTAATTATCATTTGGTCAAGCAAAAAGCATAGTTATTTTAGCCTTTGTCATGAGTCTGTTCCTCTGCACCATTAATATTTTTTTTTATCATTCTTTTTTCACAGAAGTTCACTTCAAAGGAATCATTGCTTTTACTGGAAATGACAAATAGGTAACCTTTCTTCAGGAGAGCCTTCAGAATAGGAATTAAGCTATTCTAATCAGCAAAATATCCGATAGAACACCACATCACATGATTTTAAGAGTAATCTCTTTGTATAAAATTAGGAAAACAAGAGAGTTACTCGGGCTAATGTACTTTCAATTGCTATGGACTTTAAGGTGTGGCTTAAATTGTGCATGAAGTTGCTTTGATTTACTTATTTGATTGCTTTCTTGGCACAAACAATTTCCGTTACCATCAGCTAAATTTGTAACACTGTGAAGTCAATGCCTCTTCTCCCTCCTTCATCCCCCCGCCCAACATCTGTTTTGAAATAATATTTGTTATTTCATGCAAAAGAAATCTGGTGACAGTCCAGAAACACAAAACTTTGAATAAAATGGCACCATCTGCTTTGGAGACCTAGGGTAGTCATTCTATGAAAGAACTCATGCTGTACTGTGAAAGCTCAAAATAATCTTCCTGACAAATACATATGGTAAATGTTCACGCTAAGCAATACATGGGTAAGACAGCAGCCATTTCTAGCAAACACCTTGAGCAAATCAATTGGACAGTCCCAGAAACACCTCCTGCTCTACCATGGAATGAAGCCAGAATTCTGCTACTTGGCTTTCTCTCTTTTCTCCCTCATAAAATACACAGGCATGCCTATGCGCACACACACACACACACACACACACCCATCAGTTTCCTGTCATAGGGACTTTCACTGATATATATGCCAACTAAACTAGAAGCTTCTGTTAAATCTCTAGCTTCTTAGAACATCGTCTATTTGTATTTGGTTGAGAATACCAGTTTTGTCTCGTGTGTATAGACAGAAGGAAAACATAAAACAAATTTACAAAACAAGCAGATCTGAAGTCTCAGACAGGATGTCTTGGGAATTCTATTTTCCTATCAGCTTTAGGATTTCTTATCTTTGTGAACACTACTTATATATAGTGAGTTTACTGTATTTAATATTTAATGAGAATCCAGAGGAAGGCCTTAAACCCAGCCCAGTACCAGCAACATAAATAGAAAAGGTTTGGATCTGCTTTATAAAGTGGCAGATCTTTTAATGATCAAATTCAGGTAAGACAAAAATCAAATATATTTTGTTTACTAAGGACAAGTTCTTTACAAGGAAAAAAAATCCTTATTTATTAATTTACTCAGATGTAGTTGGTAGATTTAACTATTTTTTCAGTAAAAGTCACAGGATCAGACTGTAATGCAACACACATGTACGTACCCACACACACACAACTCCTCCCAAGAAACGTGATAGACCCATATGGGGGATAAGAACTTGTCCTTAGTAAACAAAATATATTTGATTTTTGTCTTACCTGAATTTGATCATTAAAGGATCTGCCACTTCATAAAGCAGATCCAAACCTTTTGTATTTATGTTGCTGGTGCTGGGCTGGGTTTAAGGCCTACCTCTGGATTATCTCATTAAATATTAAATACAGTAAACTCACTAGATACAAGTAGTGTTCACAAAGATAAGAAATCCTAAAGCTGATAAGAAAATAGAGTTCCCAAGACATCCTGTCTGATATCTCTATCTATATTCCTCTCTCTCTCTCTCTATATATATATGAAATATATATGGATATAATATATAATGGGGATATATATATATATATATATCTTGATATATAGATCTCTCTCTCTCTCTCTCTATATATATATATGAAATCACAAGGATTTCTTTTCATGTAATTTTTTTAGTAATTACAGGGACATTTCAGCATTGTGACATTTAAAACCTAGGGGCTTTGGTCCAGGAAAGCAATACAATTTTAATTAGTGTTGGCACCTAGGCTAAAGTGAGATCCTAGAGTTACCTTGAAGAAGTCAATAGGAATTCTAAGTATGAGGATTTGTATATATTCCACCCACTGTCTAGAATGCAGATGCATCCATTCATTATCGAATTCTCTGTGTGTAATCTTATTTCTAAAGGTGGACACCTATGTGTCTGGTGGTGCCACTTTTCACCCAATAGTGTAGTATTTAGATTACTCATCCAGAGAGTGGGAAACTGGGCTTTAAGCTCTTCTTTTACCCTGAGAGGTTTTTAAAGTCTGTCTCCCACATGCCACAAGAGTGTTCTGACTAAAATAGGCTGGGTAAGGACATTCTCAATCTTTGCAGTTGAAACTGGGTCACTGGAGAGCCAGGAGAGCAAGAGTCATGGAACTAGAGGGCAACAACAGGAAAAATAACCCTGTTCTTGTAGCCTGGACTTTATACCACTTGCCTACAGGGAGCATCCTAGGTTTTAGTGCCTTATGCCAACATTAGTACAGTTTGTTTTACGTCTGACATTTGTCTAACATTAGACAATACTTGTCTAATGTTAAATGCATACAGAGTGCTAGAACTATCAGTCTACAGGGGAAAGCTGTGTCCACTATGGTGAGGCAGGCATAGGACCCAGATCTCCCATTTCCTAGCAAACTGCTGTAACTCCTAGACTACTGGCAAACACGAGGCCGACATGCTTCAGTACCACTTGAGCAACTTGAAATCTTGTTGACAGAAATGAGGCATGCTCAGGACATGCCAAATGTATCAGATTCCTCAAGGGAGGTATGTCATACTAGCACCAAATTGGATGACAACAGAACTTCAGTGGGAAGTCAGGCATATAGGTGATCAGCAGGGATCCTGGTTTTCTCTGATTTAAAAAAATCCCCAATTTTTGGATTTAAAAAAGTAACCCAAAATCCATATTTTTCCTTGATTAAAATAATATCAGTGGTGCTTCATTTTAATCATGGAAAAAGGTGGATTTGGGGTTATTTTTTTAATCTAAAAATTGGGGATTTTTTTTATCAGAGAAAACCAGGATCCCTGGTGATCAGATCATAACTTCATAGCTTCATAGCATGCCAGAAAGCCTGACCATAGTCTTTAGGAAATGGAGGTTCCAAATGAATTTTGAGGTCTGTGGAGATGGGCGAAGCTGGAACATAGCACCTAACTTCTGTGTATATTACATTTAGGACCTACTTTGAAAGTCACAAAATGTCCAGTGGTTGCAAAACTCCTTATGCACCTAAATTTATTTGGTACCTACACCTCAACCTGAAAAGATCCCAAACAATGCAAAAGCAAACTAATCTGAACAGTTGACTACTGCCTAGGGGTTGTTGCTGTGCAAACTAGAACTGCTAAGCACCTAAACTCTATACCCATAGAGAAATACAATCTATTAAGTGCCCTCCCAAAACACCTACCTCACACTGACAGCACTGTGTTCAACACAAATTGCAGCACCCACAGCCAGTGTCATTTGAACATATTCCCATTCACTACATCGGTATCCTAGAATACTAACTTTTCTTATTTGGATCGCTGTCTTGTAGCAAAGTGCCTATATTTCAAGCATACTGAAGCCTAAATGGAGGTGTCTACAAAGCTTTAATATCTTAATGTGTCAGCTATCTGTGTGCGAAAGGTGGATAATATCATTATCCTGAAGATCAATAGATTAAAGTTTGGTGACACTCAGGTGCCATGTTAATGAGGCTATACAAACAGCAAAGACAGAAGAAACATCGAAGTAAGATGTGATTAAGTGTCTGACCTGAGCTCAGTGAGCTCAAATGGAGTCCTTCCATTGACTTATCTGTTTTGGTTGAAGCCCAAAAAGAAAGGATATGTCTTTGCTTCTAATTCAAATACTTCTTAGGTTTAAGAAAGGGAAGTAAAATTGCTACAGAACAGAAATATATATACATATATACGGTCTCTTGTACCACAAACTTGTGAAACTTAAAATTATTATTTTTTTAAATGAACAAAATGTTCTTCGTATTCATTTCCAACCAGCTGACTTCTTTTACTGTGTTCTGGTTAAAATAGTAACGACTTAAATTTATTTTCACACTTGATTGTTCATTGATCTACAACACCAAAAGAAAATAATTTCATTTTACTATAAAATTCCCTTAAGGCAAAAGTTTTCAAGAGGGCCCTGACAACAAAGCTAGATTCATAACCAAAGCACATAGGAAAATATATGTAAAATAACACAAAGGAAACAAGGCAGTAAGTTGATTTTTGAGCCAGAAGAGGTCAATGACCTAGATCCTGTTAGTTGCAATAGTATAACCAAAGATAGAATCTGGATTTCTAAAACAGAGGGGTTTAGAATATTGATTCAAGGAGCATGAGGCAAAAGGATTCATACCTAACATGAATTCATTCCTCTCACAGGTCATGTGCTGATGAGCATGCATATGCAGGGGTGTGTGTTTCCTACAGGACAAATAGCAGCCACACATATTAGTTCTGCTGCTATTTGTCCCCAGGCACATCCCTGCACATGTGGTCTGACGCACAGCAAGTTAACCAAGGTAGGGTAGGGAAGCCACCTGTGCTGGCTCCAGCAGCCTTACTGGGGGCCCTGAGGGCCTCCCAGGGAAGCAGTGGTGCCAAGCCAGTTGCTAAGAGCCTGGCCAGCAGGCAAAATGTGGCTCTGTCTGGCCAGGCTCCATTTCTGGTGGTGCATGCTGCTACCATGCACACCACTGCACCTTTTTTAGCAGCCAGGTGTCAAAAAACCTGCCATGCTAATGGGTGTACTTGCACTGGATGTGCTTTGCAGTGACTCAAACACCACAAACCAAATGTGCGTGCTCATCAAGATGTAGCCACAGGCTTTTATTCACTTACAGCAAATCATTTGAAAAGTGTAGTTTCTATTCATTTTCTTCTCCACTATAATTCTTCCAATATTCATTTTGGGTGTTGCCTCTAATGGGACAAAATATTTTGCTAATTGTGGTGTGAAAGGTCTAATCAGTATCCAGTCATTGCTGTTTAGTGCTGCTGGCCTCTACTGAGCGACTGCAGTTGTCTGTACCACAATCAATTAATTTGGTAGCATGCACAGTACAGTCTGAATATGTCTCACCAAAAGGTAATATATCTCAGCATTGTGCAGTCTTGTAGCACACAAACATTCCCAACATACTATCCTTGCATATTCAGTCTTGGAGAGTGCTCTGATGATGTAATGTTTTGGTTTCGTATTTTACTGCTTAAGCATGTTGTCCTGCCCCTTTGTATCCTGGAGCTATTATCTGAGAAGCTCAGAAGCTCCATCTCCATGATGAAGCTGCAGATTTATTTGTTAATAATGCCAGTATGGTTTTTTTCTAAATTTACTTTGTTGTGTTTAAATATATAGCATTCCAAACACAATGCCTCTCACCCTATTGCTGCTGAGAACATGACAGAGCCAAACAAATTTCTAAATATTATATGTGATGCCAGACATGATTTCCTTCTGTGAAGGTATCTGACTTTTAAAGCTTCATCCTGAAGGATTCTTGAGTGCTTCCTGAGAAGTCAGTGCAGTACTGACCACAAGAAAAGTGAGGCTTCAGCTTCTTAAATTTTGCAAGATCAGGTCTTGTTTTTTCTACTGCTGCCAAATATTATCAAATAAAATCCAAAAAGGGGACAGGGAGTGGTTTAAAATGCTGCCTACATGTGCCTGAATTTATGTTGCTTTTTCCATCTCTTGCAGTAGGCGAATAGCAGTTGAGTTGTCATTTGCTTTGGCTGATCTATTCGAGTTCAGGTTGCTCAAGTATTAGCAAGAGCTTATGATTTTCTTAAATTATGAATATAAGTTTAATTAGGATCCTCTTAACCCCAATTGTATTCTTTTTTTCCTAGTTTGAAATCAAAGTTAAGTTTCAAAAGCCTGCTTTTAGGTTTAAAATTAAAACCTTTGTAGGTCACCTTTTAATAGATACATCAGTGTTCAGGGATTACACACACCTAGCCAGGCAATCAGATATGTAGTAAAGACAAAAAAAGGGAAGACAGCAATTAAGCACTATCTTATGGATAATCATTGCATAAGGAAGGGAAAAAAGCCTGAAGTCCCAATTCAGTAAATGGCCAAATTCTTTTCATTGGGTGCTGAATGCTCTTAACTCTGATCACCAGGGATCCTGGTTTTCTCTGATTTAAAAAAATCTCCCATTTTCAGTTAAAAAAAGTCACCCCAAATTCACATTTTTCTGTGATTAAAATGAGACACCACTAGTACATACGTATGGAACAGAGCTGCTATCAAAGCTTGTTCCTGGTATAGACAAGCATACTTCCCACAGAGGTAGGAAAAGATTGCTAGAGGAGTTAATCCCATACTCCAGCTAGGCCTGGCCATCAGCTTCACCAAATGGTGAGTGGCCCAACATTGGGTCAAAGTTTCTTGTCCCAACTAGACCAAAATAGAATGACCCAGCACTACAGAAGACTTAAGGCTCAGTTACACTCATTTCACAAAACAATGGCTCTGATTCCAACTTAAAGTTAGATGGCCTGATTACTAAAATCTGAAAATTAAAATAAAAGTGGACTAGAACAAGTCACTCCAGTCAGTAAAATCCTGTTTATTAAAACTCTACTTTCAGTCCAGTTCTGATATTTTGTAAGCATTCTGTATGGTACATCAGGCAGTGAAAATAACCAGAGGATAGCTCACTTTTACAGCAGCTCTAATTTGAAGAATGGTTAAGTGAAGACATATCATCTATGGAAGAGTTCCTGTACTAGAGGTGCATTCAAGTTGAAAAATCAATATGGCCTTTCTTGGTCCATCCCTCCAAAAAAAGGCATATTAACTCAAATAGGACATTTCCAATAAGAAATATTTGTAGAACTGGCCCTTTGATGTAAAACTTCTAAGTGAATTTTAACCATTAACTTAAAAAAGTAATGTTCTATTTGCATATATAAGAGATGCAAGACTGGCTTGTCTGCTGGCTTGTCTATACATGCAGGATTATCATTTAAAGAAAAAAAAAATCAACAAATTTTAGAAATGTTTGTTTTGGTTTTTTTGTCTGGGGGCAGGTGTTAAACAACAGTTCTAATATTTCCTCTTCTCTCCCCCTGATTTTTGTCATCATAACAATTCTTTGTTTGGAAAATCCTTGGCTTGAACTCTTTATACAAATATACTTGGCATATGACAATTTCCTCAATATTGTCATCCAAAGTTAATTTTATTAACAAAATCCCTCATTGACAATCAAATGCTTTTGCATTCCAGCTAGGAATTTTCATATGTGGAAAAACTTCTGAACAATAAGATCAACAAATTTGTATTCTGAGTAAATGAAGAATATTTCAGTATAGCACAAATATAATAAAAGATTACACCACAATGACTAGGTTACATTGGTGCTTGTATTTTTGGATTTAAGTTCATATACAGTATTACAAACATTGATCCTAATATTCTTCATACTGAGAAAAATTAGTACTTACTTCTCTCAAGTCAAATGAGTTAATATGGTTAAATTGTCTCCAGAATTTGCAGATGGGGAAAATATGTAGGTATTAAAAAATACCATGGCAAACACTCTAACAGTTTATCTAGCTTAAGATCTTCTGTCGACATTCACCAATATTTTAACCTTCTGACAAAGATTAAAATAATCCCTAAATATGCCTGTACAGAATAATCAGCTGATAGGGTGTAAAGACTAGGGCATAGTGGGTGGGCCACTAAGGGAGGACGAGAGCCAGGAGTTAGAATCCAAGGTGTCCAAACCAGGGGCAGGGTGTGAAGATTCCAGGAGCAGAGACCAAGTTATAGGTTAAATCAGGGTTCTAAAGTGAGGATAAAATCACCAAATCCAAGAAGGAAATCCAAAGTCAGAGCCCAAGTCACAAGCTTTATCAGGTTTTTTTCTTTCTTATGAAAATACCAAACAGCTTTTTTCTTTACTCTTTTCAATTTTTGCACATTTTCTTCATCCACTTCCATTCCCCTACCCTTTAATACCCACTTCCATAACACTTCCGACCCCTTCCCCTCCTTATTCTCTTTACCCTAACCTCAAAACCATATTACAAAAATGAGTTGTTCAATAATTAGGGATCCTGGTATTCTCTGATCAAAAAAAATATCCCCAATTTTTAATTTAAAAAAGTAACCCAAAATTTACATATTCCCAGGATTAAGATGAAAAACCACTATATATATAGTGGTCCTTGTAGTAGTTTGTGAGGTGGTGGGATTTTCCCAGGATTAAAATGAAATATATATGGAAAATGTGGATTTGCAGTTACTTTTTTAATCTAAAAATTGGGGATTTTTTTTTTAATCAGAGAAAACCAGGATCCCTGTTGATAAATGTACTCATTTTTTACCATGACCAAATTCTGTTTTGTAGAATACCACTGCAGCCCTACCTGCCACCCCACTCAGCCTACTCTTATATCCAAGGATCCTGGTTTTCTGTGATAAAAGAAAAATCCCTAATTTTGATATTTAAAAAAGTAACCCAAAATCCATATTTTTCCATGACCATTTATGTGATCAAAATGAAACACCATATACATATCGAAGGTTCCTGGATATATACATATATATATATATGGTGTTTCATTTTGATCACACCATATTGATAACACCATATGTATAGATTCATAGATTCACAGATGTTAAGGTTAGAAGAGACCTATTAGATCATCGAGCCTGATCCCCTGCCCAGGAAGGAAAGAGTGCTGGGGTCAAATGACCCCAGCTGGGTGTTTGTCCAATCTCCTTTTAAATACGTCCAAGGAAGGGGACAGCACCACCTCCCTTGGAAGCATATTCCATATTTTGGCAACCCTCACTGTAAAGAATTTTGTCCTGATGTCCAATCAAAATTTGCTCTCCTTCAGTTTGTGGCCATTGTTTCTAGTTACCACAATGAGCACCCTGGTAAACATCATATCCCCTATTTCCTACTGTCCCCCCTTGATGAGTTTGTAAATGGCCACAAGATCACCTCTTAGCCTTCTCTTGCAGAGGCTAAAGAGATTCAGATCCCTCAATCAGTCCTCGTAGAATATTTCCTATAGGCCTTCCAGACGGGCGGCCCTCCTCTGAACCATTTCCAGGTTATCTACTTCCCTCTTGAAGTGTGGTGCCCAAAACTGGTCGCAGTACTCCAGCTATGGCCTGACCAGTGCTGCATAGAGGGGAAGTATCATGTCCCTAGACTTGTTTGTGATAAACCTACTTATGCAAGAAAGAATGAGGTTACTTTTACTTATTACTTCATCACATTGGTGACTCATATTCATTTTGGAGTTGACTACAACACTGAGATCCCTTTCTGCAATTGTGCTACTTAGAATGATACCTTCCAGGCTATAGGAGTGTTGATGATTCTTCCTCCCTAGGTGCAAGACATAACACTTATCTCTCTTAAACTGCATCCTATTCTGTTCCACTCACTTCCCCAGCCTGTCCAAAACCACCTGGATTTGCTCCCTGCCCTCTAGTTTGTTTACCTCACCCCACAGTTTAGTGATATCTATGGGGTTTCATTTTGATCACACAAATGATCACAAGTGTTCATGGAGGCTGAGTATTTTGCTCAGTAATTTGCAGGGTGGCTTTTAAATAAGTGGGTTTACAATGTTTGGTTTTCCATCTGTGACTATTGGAGGCTCACTATCCATTATGCATAGAAAGGTTTTAAGAAGGTATGGTCTTGAGGGATTGAATCCAACATTTCTTTAGAAATCCCAGGAAAATAATAGAAGCCATGAGCATGAAAGACTGTCTCCCCCTGTGACCAGTCTTCCCTGGCAGATTAGTTAAACAGGTTGTGGGATGGGATCAGAGACAAAAACCTGGCAGGAGAACATGCTGACTTGGCATGGGTGATGACTTGAGGCTTCCTGCCAGTGAGAGCAATCCAATGTACATGGCACTTGGGTAGGACTCTACAGTGCCACAGGAAATGTGTAGGAGGGAAACATCCTTAATCCACATGTTTGGGCATTAGTTTTATTTTATCTTATTTTATTTTATTTTATTTTGCTAAAGCAGTTTTGTTTAGAGTGGACAAGCAGTTAGCCAAAATAAAGTGTACAAGGGCTTCACAAAAGAGATGTATGGTTTTATACAGGTTGGTCCCCAGAGACCTGGAGGGCACCTTTTTAAGCACACTTCTAATCTATTTTAAAATGAGCCTGTGGAAGTCACAGAATCTTCTGGCTTTGAAGACTGTTTGACTTCTAAGACTTTTGCAGTCAAAGGTTGTTTGAAACCTGGGCCGAGCAAACGGAGATTTTATAGCACCCTGGGTCAAGAAGAACTTGGACAGGAAGAAACAGAGAAAAAAATAAAATAAAAAAAGGAGGGGGAGTTTTTATTCACAGAGAACATTTGGATTACGTTTTAACAGATGAGATGAAAGCAATTGATTTTCTGGATTTTTAAAAGTAAAAACAAAAAATGTAGTGTTTGACAGGTTAACTTTTAGAATTTCCACCAGGATGGTGTATTGTGCTTTTGTGTGAGAAGGAATACTATTTTAAGGGCTTAATGTACATATTTTACTGTGGATTCTAAACCTTTCCATCAGTTATTTATTGACAAGATATTTTCTACAGGGACATTGGTCCTTGTAGTAGTATGAGATATGCAGGGATCCTGGTATTCTCTGATAAAGAACAATCCCCATTTTTGGATTAAAAAAAGTAACCCCAAATCCACATGTTCCCTCAACCACCTCAACAAGATGAAATACCACCTCAACAAGAAGCTGAGAAGTGATCCGGAGCAGCCTAGCACAGCTGACCTTCAAACAGAACAACTGGCTGGCACGCAGTCTGCTGCCACCAGTGAACTTAAATTGGGAGCCTGCTGTCCCCAGCAGGCAGTTAGAAAGTCCTAACAGTGGCCAGTTGGTTTATTAGCAGGAGTGGGCTTCCTGGTAGAGTCTCTGGCAGGTTTGGCCAACTAGACAATCAATCCTGGCTAAGCCCCTGACATAAAAACTGTTTTTTTTTTACATTGCCACAGGCAACATGAGATTGACTTATGCTCAGAATAATAAGGTTTTACATTACTTGTTCAGTTTTCAGCCTCTTCTGATGTAACTGTGGATATTCAAATTCACACAGTTACTTCATTCTTTTCTGAATCTGGACATGTGTTTGGCTTCAGTGGTAATTTATGGCAATGAGCTCCATAGGGTAAGCATTTAGTGCAGTAATTCTCAACCAGAGTGTTACATCATCCTGAGGTGCTGTGAGATCCTTTTAAGGGTACCACAGGGTGCAAATAACTGCACATGATTTGCAAGATAAACCCAGAGATTTTAAAAAGGAATCCCTAGTGTCCAAGACCTTCCTGCCACCACACCCACAAAGTCTTCTGGGATGACACACTTCCTGGACACTCTGGGTGCCTGTACACAAGCATGGAGGCTGCTCCAATGTGCTGTAAATACAGCACATCAGAGCAGACTCAATTAATTAATTCATAGTTTCATAGTTTCATAGTTGGTAGGGTCGGAAGGGACCTGAGCAGATCATCAAGTTCAACCCCCTGCCATGGCAGGAAAACATACTGGGGTCAAACGACCCCAGCAAGGTGTTCATCTAAACTCCTCTTAAAGACCCCCAGGGTAGGAGCCAGCACCACCTCGCTTGGAAGTTGGTTCCAGATCCTAGCTGCCCTGACTGTGAAGTAGCACCTCCTGATGTCTAGTCTGAATCTACCCTCTGCCAGCTTGTGACCGTTATTTCTAGTCACTCCTGGTAGTGCTCGGGGGAACAAGGACTCTCCCAATGCCTTCTGGTCCCCTCTGGCTAGTTTGTAACAGGTCAGTAGATCCCCTCTCAGCCTTCTCTTGTGGACTCTGAACAGGTTCAGGTCCCTTAGCCTCTCCTCATAGGGTCTGCCCTGCTGACCCCTGATCATGCAAGTGGCCCTCTTCTGAACCCTCTCAATGCTGTCCACATCTCTCCTGAAGTGCGGCACCCAGAACTGGGCACAGTAGTCGCATAGATGGGGAGGATCACCTCCTTGGACCTGCTCGAGATGCATCTGTGGATGCATGACAAGGTGTGGTTTGCCTTCCTGACCGTCTCCCCACACTGTCGGCCCATATTCATTTTGGCCTCAATAATGACTCCAAGATCCCTTTCTGCCTCTGCACTGACAAGAAGGGAGTTCCCCAGCCTGTAGGTATGCTGCTGGTTCTTCCCCCCATGTGCAGCACCTTGCACTTGTCAGTGTTGAAACCCATCCTGTTCTCATCTGCCCACCCCTGTAACCTGTCCAGGTCCAATTGCAGCCTATTCCTCCTTCTAGCATGCTCACATCCCCCCACATCTTAGTGTCATCAGCAAATTTGAATAGGGGGCTTTTTACCCCCTCATCCAAGTCACTATATGAAGATGTTGAACAGCGCGAGTCCGAGGACCAAGCCCTGTGGAACCCCACTGCCCACATCCCTCCAGGTCAAAAATGACCCATCCACCACCACTCTCTGGGCGTGGCCCTCCAGCCAGTTAGCGACCCATTTGACTGTGTAGATGTCAACGCCACAGTCCCCTAGTTTTTTAGCGAGAATGGGGTGAGAGACAGTGTCAAAGGCCTTCCTGAAGTCCAGAAAGACTACGTCCACTGCTACCCCTGCGTCAAAGGCTTTTGTGACCGGGTCATAGAAGGTCACAAGGTTGGTCTGACAGGACCTGCCTCTAATGAACCCATGCTGGTTGCCCCTAAGCATAACCTCCCCTGCTGGCCCTCATGGACATGCACCAGGATAATTCTCTCAAAAAGCTTACCCAGGATTGAGGTCAGACTAACTGGCTTATAGTTCCCTGGGTCCTCCTTCCTCCCTTTTTTGAAAATGGGAACCACATTGGCCCTCTTCCAGTCCTCTGGCACCATACCAGAGCACCACGAATGCTCATAAAGCTGTGCCAGGGGTCCTGCAATGACCTCTGCTAATTCCCTCAGCACTCTGGGGTGGAGGTCATCAGGACCAGCTGATGTAAATACGTCCAGTTCCTCCAGAAATTCCCTGACTAGATCCTCACTGACCCTAGGCTTGGGTGTGCCTCCCCCAGGGCCTGTGGGGGTCCTGGCAGACGGGCTGATCTGGTCCCTGCTCAGGAAAATGGAGGCAAAGAAATCGTTAAATAGGTTAGCCTTGTCATCTGGTGTGACAACCAAATTTCCTAGCGTGTCTTGCAGAGGCCCCACATTACCCGGTACCTTCTTTTTGCCCCCTGTGTATTTAAAAAAGGACTTCTTGTTGTCCTTGATCCAGGTAACTAGTCCCAGTTCCATCTCTGCCTTGGCCTTCCTGACCACACCCCTGCAGTTCCGAGCAACCGAGGTATAGTCCTCCCTGGTGATGGCCCCCCACTTCCATTGAGTGTACACCTCCCTTTTAGTTAGGAGACATTCCTATATGCTTTTGGTGAGCCATGGGAGCTTTTGTGCCCTCTTGCCCCCTTTGATCCCTGTTGGGATTACCTCCCTTTGGGCATGGAGGATCATCTTTTTAAGGAACAACCACTTTTCTTGGACACTCGACTCCCCTCCCCTCTGGGACCTCAGTACTTCCCCAACTATTCTTCTTACCTCACTGAAATCCACCCTCCTGAAATGCAGGGCTGCTGCCTTGCTGCAGGCTTTTGCCACGTTGCACTGGATGGTGAATTCCAGCAGGCGATGATCACTGTCGCCCAGGTGGTCGAGCACCCGTAGCCCCCTCATGAGGTCATCACCTGTGGCCAGGACCAGGTCCAACAAGGTGTCTCCCCTGGTGGGGCTGTGCACCTCCTTAGTTAGATGGAGGTCCTGTATCTCAGCTAGAAAACTACGTGAGCAGTCAGACCTGGCTGACTGCTCTTCCCAGCAGATGTCTGGGAAGTTCAGGTCACCCATGATGACTACGTCTTTTGACCTAACTACCTCCATGAGCTGATCTAAGAATTCCTGGTCTAGCTCTTCCCCTTGGTTGGGTGGCCTGTAGTAGACCCCCACCGTTAAGTCCCTTTCCCCTCGACTCCCTTATATTCTAACCCAGACCACTTCAGTGTGCCCCTCATCTGACCTTGTGCTACTAGATGAGGATGTGTATTCCTCCTTGATGTACAGTGTCACACCCCCACCTTTCCTCCCTGTCCTGTCCCTCCTATACAGCCTATAGCCCTTGATATTCACTGCCCAGTTGTGTATTGGGTCCCACCA
Organism: Alligator mississippiensis; assembly: GCF_030867095.1. NCBI lineage: Eukaryota > Metazoa > Chordata > Crocodylia > Alligatoridae > Alligator > Alligator mississippiensis. The sequence continues at coordinate 370,386,861 of NC_081824.1, forward strand.
ATTAATTGAGTCTGCTGGATTGTAGTAATTACTGCACTCTAGCAGCCTCCCATGTCTCATGAATCAGCATCCCCATGCTTCAAAATGGCAGTGGAGGAACTTGAACTAAAGCTCATTGAGCAAGCTTCAGTTCAAGTCCCCCCACTGCCATTTTGAAGTGCAGGGATGCTGATATATGAGATGCTGATGCACTTTAATTGGAATAGCTCTTGCAGCTGCTCTAAATAAAGTGCCTGTAACAGGGAACCCTGGCCCTGTTACCAGAAGGCAGGTTGAGGGTTTAGAGTGGAAGGAAAGACCCCAGATGAAAGAGATGAGAGGGGGATGTATAACAGGGAACCCTAGCCCTGTTACCAGAAGACCGGTTGGCCCCTTTAAGGTCAGGACTTTCTGGGCACAGTGTGCTGGTAGGGATGGGTTAAAAGCTGAGCCAGGCCAGCTGGTCAGGTGACCAGAAGGGGGCAGGCCAGGACTATAAAACCCCTGGACTAGGCAGCAGTTGGAGCTGGCAGCCAAGGGAGAAGGAGTGCGTGTGAAAGCACCATGGAGAGGCTGGGTGAGTGGTTCAAAGGCTGAAGGAGGGGAACTACTGAGGAACCCGGACAAGCAGCTGCAACCCCAGAGGAAGGACTATAGTTGATGGTGGGGAGCAGAAGCATGTCCCCTGAGTAAATGTAAGTTGGTGTGCTGCCTTCTTTGATCATATTTTTCAGATGGCGGTTATAGTCCATAGACAGACTGTTCATGGGTTGTTTTGAATAACACTGGTGGTTTGGGTGAGGCTAGTGGGGAAGGAGGCCTCATTGGGACTCCACTACACTGTGTGGCCCCAGTGCCAGTGCGGGTGCAGGATTTGGCATGTACTGACCCCAGCATCAGGGAAGGCACAGTATTTGGGGTACATAGGTCCTGGTGCCAGTGTGGGTGCAGGATTTGGGGGAGTATAGACCCCGGTGCCAGAGAGCATGATCCTAAAAAGCTGCGGTGGTCTGGTGAACCTGAGGTGCAGTCTTGTTTTTTCTTGGACTGGGACAGCATGGGCTCAGGGCCATTCCCTGGCCTTGAACTTGCAACCCCCTGGCCATGGGGCCAGACCTCTGGGCCAGAGGCTGGACTCCAGATTGGAGCAGAAAGGAGGGCCACAAGCCTCAAGATCAGGAAAAGGGCTAGAGCCTCAGAGTCAAATCCTGTTTGGTGGGTTTAGATGTGGAGGCCTAGCTAGAGGAAGGCAGGGGTCAAGGCCCATGGAGGCAGAATACCCCAACATATGAAATATAATAGGCAGTCTCCTGCTTACAAGAAGATCAGTATAATAATTTTCCATCAAGACGTGGCAGGAAAGTAGAGAGCGGGACACAAGAAACCTTAAAGGGTACTCCAAGGGTGCCTCACGTAGAGCACGGATAACAGGGAAGATGGTGCTGGAGAAGGTGACCTACTACAGTGCCTCTTCTCCCCCTCTCCCAGAACATGTGTAAAATTGCTCTCTGTTTCCAGGAGGACTTACTGGGCACAGACAGAAGTGCAGCTCCTCACTGTAACTCAGAATGCTTTGCAGGAAGCGTTCTGAATTACACCGATTCCCCAGACCAAACAGAAGTTCCCTGTTGGTTCCATGGGGGAGGAGAATCTACCTGCTGACTACCATTCTACCATTGTGCAGCCAGTTTACCCTAGCACTGGCCCCTTCCTCCTCCCAGCCTGTCCCTGTTTTCAGAATTGGAAAGGAGAAAGGGAGTAGAGGGAGCTCAGTCTAGGGGTTCCCCAGCCAGCACTGGAGGATGGGGTGGGAGAATTGTAGTCCCCACACCTTGAAGGGGGCCTCCAATATATCCACCCTGCCCTGCAGCAGGGACTGAAAACCAGCCAGACCTAATTCCCTCCACTCTCTTTCCCTCTTCCCATTCTGCAAAGTGCTCACAGGTTGGCAGGCCGGCAGACAGGGGCGACTTATAGGGGGTGCACACAGGTGCATGTGCACCTCCTGAGTGTGGCGGTGCACCCCCTACAAAAAGGTACCACCAACACTGTCAGTGATGCCTGTGGGTGGGCACGGCTCACCACCCCAACGCCGACACCGCCAGTGGCATCTGCAGGTGGTACGTGATCCCCACTGGCTGCCACTGACACTGCTGGCGGTGTCTGTGGCTGGTTGCCAACCCCTGATCAGCACCCGCCACTCCCACCTGCTGCTAACAGCACCAGTGGCGTCTGCAGGAGCTCCCCCTCCTGCCGCCATGCTCCCGTTGCCACCGTGCCCCTTCCCAGCCACTGGGGGCATGCCTCATACATGCAGGCAGACACAAGCTGCATGCTTGAAACAAGCTATGTTTGAAACCTCTTCATCTGAACCCACATTCAGTGAGGGTTCAGATCTTCACCCAAATGACCATTTTTGAAGCAGTCTGCAGCTGTACACAAATGCACAGCTAAAGACTGTTTCCTGTGGCCAGATCAGGTGAAAATTGTCACTTTTGTCTGAACCCACTCTATCAAACAGTCAACCAAGACTCAAAAACATTATTTTTCTATATTGCGCATTCCAAAAATAACAAGGTGTATGTCCTATTTGAGGGCACGTGGTGAAAAAAATGCAGCATTTTTTCCAAGGGTGCCTTGCATCTAAAATGATTGAGACCCACCGACTTAGTGTGCTGCATAAAATGTGCAGCCTTTTAGCAGCACATAGGTTGTTATTGTACTAAGAGGAAAGGAAAAACAGAACCCCAAATGTATCTTCTGTCTTTGATGTTCCCTTTTCCTCTTGTCTCTATGCTAAATAGTTCTGATACAAAGGCAGGGCAGTGTGGCACTTCATAGATTAACTTGTATGTTTAATGCTTTTTTAACTCCCCTAATACATTTTAATGCATTTTCTGTGGGATCTGGGGAAAAAAATAAGAACCATCTGGAAGGAGGCCCTGTATCTCCAGAAAAGATTGCCCTTCAAGCTCTTTTGGAGTCATCCCAACAGAAATTTCTCCATTGGGTGGTACCAGTGAGCTGTTTCACTCCAGAGGGATGATCAAATATTTAACACAACTTATAGCTGTATTGATTTTTGGCAGATTCAGAATGAGGCTTTTGGGAGTGGCGAGATGTGATATATAGTATAGCTTATTACTCCCTCACAGATAGATCCCTGGGGAACCTCAGAACGCAATGATACACAGCGTGCCAATTCTATACCCACTTAAGTTATTGGTAAGGAATGGCACACAAATATATCTCACTGTTTAAAGCAATAATCCTTCCTTTTTTCTGAAAGAACATATTAAAGAAAGCACCAATTGTCACCATTTTCCTCCAAATGGTAGTTACTAAATTTGTCTTTTTGGTTCCCTCCTCCCATTCTTCCCCCAAGTCTAACACAGGTGTATCCACTTGAATTAAAAAAAAAATGTCCTATCCACTAACTATGCATGAAAAAATCCACAATGGTATCAAGTCTTCCCAGCAAATTAATTCTTTATAAATACATGCTGCCTTCTCACTCTTACCATAGAGATATTTTGTGATTTTTTTTTTTTTTCTTTTAAAACGTGCTCTAGTATTAGTAGAGGTAGATGTCAGACTTGCAAACCTCTAACTGCCAGGATGACTTTTCTTCTTCTTTTTCTTTAATTAGAACTATATTAGTTTTCATCCAGTCTTCTGCTACAGCCCCAGTTGTCCATAACTCTTCAAATATAATTGTCTTTAATTCAAAAAAGAGGAAAGTGTGAAGACTTATTAGATTCCTGAATGCTATTGACTTTCAAAGGGATTAAAGCATCCAAATGCCTTTCCTGGCTTTGAAAATCTCTCCCATCTTTATAAATAGCTCCATTAACATCATTTAAACACATGGCATTTGGACTGGCTTTTTGCATATGTTCAAGATTTTTTTCTGGACCCTTACATGTTCTTTGTTAAGTTATTTTACAGGGTTTTCTTCCATTACTAATTATTCATACTACTTTTCTATGCTTTCCTTTCTGAAAAAGATTTTAAAATGGAAATAATATGTCAGCTATTTTAAAAATCACCATTTGTTTCATTGCACCTACATTTTATCCTTTTAACAGATATGCCTTCTGCCTAGTAATTCATTTTCTATTTATATATTTATTAAAAAAAAAAAACCCTTCTTTTTCACCTTGAACTCCATGGCTTGTATTAACTAATTTTGCTTTTTTGTTACCTTTATCTTTTCCTCAACAGCTGTAATATGTGTATTATTAACTGGAAATTGAAATAGTATTATTTCCATTACAAGTCAATGTACGCTTTCACCTTAGATAATAGTTTTTGCTGGGGAGTAAATTCAAAGATAAGTGTGTTAAGAATGCATAAGTGATTTTGCTTGAAACCTCAGCAGTTACTGAGTCACAACCCATTAATCTTTCCATATCTTCCTCAGCACAAATAATTAATGGCTAACTATAATGAGTCTAGGAAAAGAACTCAAGCAATATTTGATATTAAAAATATTTAAAACCCCATCTTTGGAATGCTGTCAACTAATCTTTCAAACTATCAGCAATTTAAAGCCAAGCTTATTTAAACATTGCTTTCTGCATCTAAAGTGCATACAGCACAGACAAACAAAGACTTGCCATTGCTTTCATCAACAGAGGATAATTTGCTTTCACCTCTCCATAGTGTCACTTAAAGAGCTAATCAAAACTGTGATCCTAATTCATGCTGGTGTTACTCCACTGAGATCAATGAAGCTACATCTGTCTGAATGTGCAGTGATAAATCAGATCTTTTTTAATGATAACTAACCAACTATACAGCCCAGGCTTCTGGCCAAGAAGGTGGGACTACAGTAAAAGCCTCATCCAAGAAAAAAGACTTAATTGTAAACACATATGAATAGCCCCAAATAATCTTACCACAGCATCTCGTCTAACAGAGTTTGTCATAAAATTATAAAATATGTGGACAACAAAAAAAATTATAAATCATTATTATTCACTAAAGTGGCTTAAGTAGGTTTTTTTGGGGGGGGGGGTTGGCGGGGGGGGGGGGGAGGAGGGTCTTTCCATAAAATAAATTAACAGATTGTGAGATGATCACAGTTATTGCAAGCTTTGATGAAACTTTTCAATTCTTTGTTCAAAGAAGTTTTATCCTGAGCCACTGTCAAGTTATCCTGAGCTACAGGTTAAATTAAAATCTGTCCCTTGTAAATACAATAGGTAATGTATCTTGAAATGGCACATTTCCATTTATTTTTGCATTTTTTAATGTAATCAACTTTTCAGAAAATGGAGAAATGGAGAAATGTGTCTCTTTTTTGCCTTCATTTGTCTCTTAATTGAACTTATAATAAAGCAACAGAGTATCAGCATGAACAGGGGAATGGATCCCACTTGCTCGTAGGCTGATTTGTTTTAATTCAAAGTTCATGGTTATTTCAGTGACTGTAAGAAGTTGTATAGTGACACTAATCTGTGTTCAAAAGCAACAGAAGTTCCCAGCAGTGGAAAGCCAACCCCTTTTCCACTACAAGGGAAGGAAAGCTCCTGAATTATTTTTTTAAAATGTTTTTTAATTTTCAATTGAACTCAACAAAAATTATGCAAAAAACATAGGAAGAATATAGGAAAATAACTTTAAAGAAAGGTAACAGTAAGAAAAATCTTCTCTCAGGGTATATGGTCTTCTATGCAATTCATTGCTCTATCTGAAAAAGGAAACTGAGTTTCAAGTCAAACAATTTTGTTGATATTTCTTCTAAGTCTCCATGAATCCATCAATTGCAAAAGTCCCAATAACATCATCAAATTCTGTATCAGGCCATATCGAGGAATGAAAAAACAGTTTTGTTTTTTCTCTGTTAATGTGGCAGAGGTTCCAGTCTTTTAGCCCACATATCTCCCAGACACAATGAAAACTGCTGCTTTTCCATGTTTTCTGCAACTTACTAGGACTTTAGAACAGCTCAGCTTTTGCTTACTCATAGAAGTCACTCTGTCAGGAACACTTCATCCTCCAGCTGTGCTCAGAACCAAGGTCAAGGCTGTGGGTAGATGACCTAGCCTAACACAGTGGAGGAGCCACAAAAACACCTTAATCAGGTTTTCTATGTGAGTGCGATTCTAATGAATTTACAATGTCTCCCAGTTTTGGTCACTCTTGGAACTGGGACCGTGCACAGACTTTATTTGGGATAAGTGGAGGTCTGTCATGCAGTTCAGAGAAATTAATTAACATTTTAATTAAATTCTCAGTTGTTAAATAAGGTTCTCTGGGTAGATGTAATATCTTTTATTAGACCAGCTGAGAAGTTGGAAAAACTTTTCTTGGCAAGCTTTTGGGTACAATCACCCTTCTTCAGGCATAGGGAGCCCCTGCTGGTCTGAGACTCCAAGGAATGAAAGAAGCTATTGGTAAACAACACTTATTGACACATTTCACCTTTTGGGTGCATGAATCCTTTGTATGAAGTTTAAAAAATTATTCTTTGTCTCTACTTTGTGAGCATTTCAGCAAGTTAATTTGGGGCTAGTGCTGTTCTGACTGAATAGTATGGATCCTGGTTTTCTCTAGTTAAAAAAAAAAAAATCCCGAGTTTTCAGATTTAAAAAAGTAACCCAAAATCCAGTTTTTTCTGTGATTAAAATGAAATGCCACTAATCTATATGGTAGTATTTCATTTTAATCATGGCAAAATATGGATTTGGGGTTATTTTTTATATCCAAAAATTAGGGATTTTTTTTTTTTTTTTATCAGATAAAACCAGGTTCCCTGCTGAATAGTTAGACCACATAGAATATTTCTGTTCTTCATCAGACTGAACTCCCAGGTTTCGGGAGTTGAACACATAGGAGTATGAATTTGAAATTTGCTTTCTACAATACTTTGCTTACAATAGACTGTTTCTACCTAACTGCCTGCAAACTTGTTCACTAAATACACACGGACACACAGTTTAGCATATTGTTCAACAGTCCAGTCCAAGTTAATCTGGACTGCAGTCTGTAAGCTTTTTCAGTATACAACCAACAAATGGCAGTAAAAATGTTCTATGATCTGCTATAGCTGGACCATAGGATAAAATGTTGGGAAACTTTTGGATGCTGTAGAGTATAATGGAAAGGGGTCCTCGCTGGAGGATTATACTAGAAATGAAGCTGAGATATGGGCTTGGTTGAAGCTGTATTATGAGCTGCTGGGTGTGTTAACTGGAAACTGAAGGAATGAATTTGGGGCTGGTGGAGGTTTTTATGCTAGATGGCTACCTTGAAAGCCAGTGGGGGTGATGACTAGAAGATGGGGAAAATGGCTTCTAGCTTTGCTACTTTTCTTACCTCGGAGCTGAACAATATGTGGGTGGGAGGAAAATAAAGCACTCCATTGTCTTTAGACTTCTGCTTCCTGTCCCTATTCCTGGGGGTTTTAGTAACCGCTTTTTTTGTTCCATTGAATATTGATGACCTACCCACACAGAGAAATAATGAACTAGAGTGTGACTGGAAACAACACAAGTGTGAATGCAGGTGAGGCATGTTATTTAACAAAAAAATGGATCAATGGTTACAGATCTGCCTACTCTTACACAAATATTCATTTACTTGTAACTCGGGCATATCAAACCAAAATCTTTCCTACACCTTCTAACATGATTCATTTTCACTGAAATTTCCTGTGCTTCTCAGATAACAGAAATTCAACTTCATCGTTCAATTTCTCTACACTCTCTAATTTCACTAGTGTATTTAAAAATGCTCAGTAAAGTACTGCATCATAATTTATTTTCTGCAAAGTCAGCACCTGAATTCCATTTTCTGTTGCTCTTCTGTTCCATCTCTTAATCTAGTTTAAACCCAAATTATACCATGAGTTAAAACAAACTGAGCGTTTTGTGCCAATACACAGTTCTATAAACACCAGCAGGTTTGTATAACTAATCAGTTTGTAAACAATGTGTTTTATATTTCTAGGTTTATTTAATGCTATGCAAAAAGCAACTGAAAAGAGTTAGTTTATTTTTCAAATGAATTAATTCTTATTTAGTTTTACCCTATTTATCTTTTGTTTAGTTATATTTTCCACAATGTTTTCTATTAGCCATATTTTATCTGGAGGCAAAATTAAAATCAACAGCTGTAGTTTGCTAATGACTGTGTCTACACCATAAAGCTCAGGATTTAACTAAGGCATTCAAAGCATGACTAGAAAAAGGCACATTCTCCATTAAATCACAGGAAAGTCAAAATGATTTTAAAGCCTAATTGAAAAGACATCTGCATTTTAAGTGTTATCTTTAAAAATAATAAAAAGATTTTATCTTCTCATTATGTCTCCACTCTTCCATCAAAATAAAAATCACAATAACCTAACAATTATTCAACAAGATTTGAAATGAAGTCTTAAAAAGTGGTATAAAATTTATTATGCAGAGACTTGCATGTTGCATCCTTTAAAGATTTTCACAGGCCATTTAACTGGGATATGCACGGTGAGATATTTAATTGATTGTTCATTTTCATAAAGTAAGCAATGAGGTGAATAAATTAAACCTTGGGATAATACTTGACCTTTAAAATACATAAGCATGTAGAAGTGAGATAAAAATGCACAGAAGAAGACTACATTCTGCTCAGAAAAGTTCACATACAAGCGTGACAACACTGTCTGAAAGAAATTGCTCCTCTAAGGGAGGTTGCTCTGTCACTGGCTCACGCTGTGATCTACAGGTCACCTTAAACTCATAAGTACCTCTATAAAGCAAGCCGCTCATTTTTTAAAACACAAGAAATATCATATAGGTTCTAGGTATTATTATTAGCAGGGATCCTTGTTTTCTCTGATTTAAAAAAATCCTTAATTTTCAGATTTTAAAAAAAGGAACCCAAAATCCCCATTTTCCCATGATTGATATGAAGGACCATTATATATCTATATAAACAGTGGGGTTTTTTTTTCATTTTGATCATGCAAAAATGGGGATTTGGGGTTACTTTTTTTAATTTGAAAATTGGGGATTTTTTTTAAATCAGAGAGAACCAGGATCGCTTTTTAGTAAGAGTAGCAGAATCCTTGTCAAAGATGATTTCATAGATATTTAGGGTAAAAAGGGATCTCAGTAGATCATCGAGTCCAACCTTCTGCCCTGGGCAGGAAAGAGCACTGAGATCAGATGACCCCATCCAGGTGCTTGTCCAGTCTTCTCTTAAAGACCTCCAAGACAAAGGAGAGCACCACCTCCCTTGGAAGCCCATTCCAGACTCTGGTAACCCTTATCATGAACTTCTTCCTGATGTCTAGTCTAATCTGCCCTTTGTCAGTTTGTGGCTGTTGTTTCTAGTTACTGCAAGGGGTGCCCTGGTAAACAGAGCATCTTATCTCTTGCTGCTCCCCGGCAAATGTGTAGACAGCCACTAGATCACCTCTCAGCCTTCTCTAACAAAGGCTAAAGAGATCCAGGTCCCTCAGTCTCTCCTTGTAGGACCTTATCTACAGGCCCTTAACCGTACAAGTGGCCCTCCTCTGGACCCTCTCAAGATTATCCACATCTCTCTCAAAGTGTAGTGCCCAAAACTGGATGCAGTACTCCAGCTGCAGCCTAATCAATGCTGCATAAAGGGGAAGTATCACCTCCTTAGACATGTTCATGATGCGTCTGTTAATGCATGAAGCTGACAGCAACTCACTCACCAGACATGTTTGCTATTCTTTCAGAGAACAGCAAGTTGAAGAGACTGGTAGTGAAAGGTTTGGAAGGCCAATCTGTACTACACAAGTTGAGGTAAGCTCCACAGTAAACAGCTCCAAACTCTAAATAATAGGTTGGTGCTGAATGGAAGAACTCTTGAACTGTTCCCTGAATGTGTGGTTAGAAGAAGACAATACACATGCTCATGCATGGTTACCTAATCAAATCAGATGGATATGGAGAAAATGAGCTCTATCTTGAGTGATGAGAAGAGCTCTCAAGAAAGTAGAAGAGAGAGGGTAAAAGCAAGGTACACAGTGGGCACTGTTGCTTCTCATCCTGTCCCCAGGCTTCCTCAGTTTTCTGCCATACCACAAATGTTCCTTTACATCCCTGGTCCTTCATATGGGCACAACATTTATTTATTTTTTTTGTCAGCTTCTCCACATTGAATGGCCAGAATATCAAGGGCAGAGTTATGGGTGCTATCCTGGATATCTAATGTCAGCTTTCTTGGATATTGCCTTCAGCTTATTCATCAAGATTTCTACCGTGCTATGAGTAGGAATTAGATGCTACGGTCTCTCCCCTTTCATCTTACCCACTATGCTTTCTGAAGCAGCAAATTCTAAACTCTTTGGGAAGCTAGTGCTTCCTTGAGTCCTGATGATTCTATCTCAGTAAAAATGGAAAAAAAAAATAAGTTGAGAATAGGAAGAAGTTTTGCCCATAAAAAGGAAAAGGGCCAGCTAGAGCTCCCAAACCTATTAAGATATTTTATAAAAAATGGCAAAAGTAGATCTAAAAGTGGATTGGTATTACTAAGTAATATCATGCTTAGTATCTGTACAGTGATTTTAATCCATTAATCTCAAAACACATTTCAAAGGAAAACAACATCATCATTTTTCCTTTACAGGTGGAAGAGCTTGTCCACTGGGAAGTGAAGGGCTGGCCAGTAAAACAGCCTTGAAACAGGAACCAAACCTAGATCTCATGCCAGTGAGCAAAACCATACTTAAATTGTTGCTTAACTGGAATGCCTCCCCAGGATCTAATTACACCATCCTCAAACTCAGGGCAATAACTGTTATTCAACTGCAACCTAAGTAACAAAATTGCACATAATGGAGATGCATTTGGCTGGTATCAGTGTGTTCAGTTACAATGTATTCTGTTGTAGCCAGTTGTAAATAGATGTAAAATTTCTAACCTTGAGTCTTTTAGTTGAAAAATTAAAAAGAAGTAAAGATGAATGCAGGAATACCTTATACTTACTTTACAAGGTGTATATTTACTTCTATAATAGCTACTTTCAGGCTTTTATAAAGCAGGATATTTTATTCATTGAGGAAAAAAGTCTTAGCAGATCAAATATGAGGAATCTACTGTACAGAATCATTTATTGTGATGCAAAGATTAACACTATACTACAACAGATATGCAAATCTGGAGACATGTCACCAAACATGCTCATGATTTAAAAACTGTGACTAAGGGGGAAAAACTAGTGACATGTATGTCAATGCATATATGAAATGTCAAAGTGAGGAAAAAGAAAAATCAAACATATTTTCAAGGGTAGTGAGGGAAACCATATTTTTTCACTGACATTTTATATGCATTCCTAAATCCATTAAGGGCTTGTCTATGCTGCTTCAACAGTAGGTCTTAGCAAGACCCTACCCGTACCTAATCACATCTGCTAATGCACTCCAGACCTAGACATTTTACTTGATCCAGGCTGATCCAGACTTGTGCCCTAGTGGCCACTGCCTGAGACTGAGGTCTCAAGAGTAGCTACTGGATGGAAGTCCAGACCAATCCCCCTGAGGAAATTCCTGATCTGTAATGTGTTAGCTGCTGTTGGCAGTCAGGCCATGGTCAGTTCCATGTTCTTCAGGAGCTCCTGAGGCAGCAGCTGAGACAATCTGTAAGATGCCGACATCTTTAAAGACTAATTTAATTCATTGGGACTTCTGGATACTTGAGGTAAGTATAACAGTCAAAGGATAATAGCCCAAGGATTCTGTTAAACTAAGATTACTGCTTCATTTCCTGTATCATCTGATATGTCCTACATAGGAGCAATGTAAAAGTTCTGTTGTTAAGGAACCCTCCTGTACCTTCCTTCTCACATAGACATTGTGAAGACAGGCTCTTGTGAATAAGACACATTGAGCATGGACAAGGGAGCTAATACAGACCCATGTACACATATATGTGGTATTTCCAGAGCCCAGAAAACTAGTATGGGTGAGAGCTAGGTACTATTCAAACCCAGCTTTATATACAGAGTCTCAATTGGGTTGCTGAACTTGAACTTCCTTAACCACCATCTTTTCCAATTTTATAGGATCTAAATACCCTATTTACTCAATTCTAAGACTAGATTTCCCCCCATTTCACATGAGTGAAAAGTCCTTCATCTTAGACTCAAGTATGAGAGCGCAGGGAGGGGGTGGGGGCAGCAGGCAGCTGCTATAGCTCTGGCTCCAGCCCTTACCTAGACTCAGGTCTGTTGTTGCAGCTGTAGCCTCAGCTGCAGCTGTAGCTGCTGCTTGCCCTATTTTTCCCCCTGCTGTCTCTGTACCCTGCCACCTCTCCTCAATACCTCTACTCTGCCCCGCACTCTCTACACTTACCTTTGCTCCATGCTGACAGGCTTCATCCACTCATGCTTCAGCCTGAGACACTGAGCATAGCCCCAGCTCCATGCTAATAGCAGGGATGTACAGCTCATGCAGCTGCTATGGGGGCAGGCCTGGGGCAATGCTCAGTGACCCAGGCTAGAACAGGGGACACAGCATGCTTTGTGCAGCAAGGCTAAGTGTTGGGGGAAGGTAGAAAGCAGAGAATGGCTAGGAAGGGGAAGGAGGAGCAGAGGCTGGAAGGGAGGGGAAGTGGGGCAGGGAGGCTGGAGTGAGAGAGGCAGAAGGAGGAGAAGAAGTGCAGGGGGAAGAGGGGGAAGCAGCTTGGGAAGGCAGGCAGGGTGAAGAGGGATCAGAGGGAAGCACAATAGAGGACAAGCTCCTTGGCTTCCCTACACCACCTGCCCCCTACTACTGCAGAATTAAAGATGATGCCTCCAATATTTAGATTCTATACATGAAATACTATTTAAAAAACTTTTTTTTTCCATTTTTAGAATCTAAGTACTGGGGGATCATCTTAAATTCATCATTGGGTTAAATTCAAGTAAATGTAGTAATCAATTTCAATGAAGGTAGAGATAATTCTACACTGGGTGGTCAATTCTTTGTTAATTCAGTCAAATTGTTACAGTGTTAATTACATCAAGTATGCAGTCAAGGTAGGGAAGGCTGGCACATCACAGACTAACTGGTTGAGGGGCATGACTTTTGACAGACAACAACCATCTTTGTCAGATGCTTCATCAGATTCTAGCATCTGTTGAAGTAGGCTGTTATCTACAAAAGCTCATGCCTTTCTGAATCACTTAGGGTGCCTACAGAGGGTTAGGGGCCAGGCTCTAACTCATGGCATTTTAAACAACGGACATTTGCTCATTGGATCAGTGGGCTCAAGCCTGGTTGCATTGGCACTGGCTAGCAGGCAGAGGTGCTTCAGCAGCCTCTGAGGAGGCTGCCAAACTGCCCCTTTCCTGAGCCACCCTCCCAGATCTGGCTGTCCCCAGAGCTGTCAGCAGGAGAGGCAGGAGACGGGTAGGGAGCAGCATGCAGCTACCAGCTGGCCTTTGCCTGGCTCGAGCTGAAGCAGGTGGGGTGGAGTGGAACAGAGCCCCCTTGCCTCATGGACCTCCCCAGATATCCCAGATAGGGTACTGGGGGGAGCCTGGATAGGCCTGTGAGATGAGGGGGCTGTGCTTCACTCTGCCCCCCCACCCCCCAGCTCTGGCTATGGCAAAGCCAAGCCAAAAGCTGCTTCTGCCACTATCAAGAGGCCAAGGAGGGGTGAGGGGGGGGGGGGGAAGACAGCCCTCCCCTCATATCATGGGACTAGCCAGGCTCCCACCAATACCCCAGTTCAGGTGGTTGGACAGGGCCCACAAGGTGGGGGGACACTGTCTTCCCCCACCCTCTGCCAGGGCCTCTCGACAGTGGCAGCAGCAGCAGCTTCTGGCTCAGCTTTGTTGTAGTTGGGGCTGGTGAGGGTGGGATGGAATAGATACCCTTTGTGTCATGGGCCCAGACTGGCTTCCCACAATACCCCAGCTGGGGTAACTGTGGATGGGGCTCCATTCCACTCCACCTCTCTCCCTCTAGCTCTGGCCAAGCCAAAAGCCCAGCAGGCTCTCTCTCCTCCCCTACTCTGCCCCCCCCCCCCCAAACAACTCCGCAAAGGTGTGAAAAATTCACCCTCAAAGGAACACAAGTTACCTAAGGCAATCTGCTTTATAGTGCCTTCAGTTATCAAGGGTTAATTTTTCACACAATTGGCTATTTTAAAAGCACTCTACAGCTATGCACATGTGGTATGTCAAGGTTGTAGAGTGCTTTCAGGGGATTGATGACGCAAAAAATGTAACTTGTGTAAATGTCCTTAGTCTCCAAGGTGCCACTATGCTCTACCTTTGGCCTGATTTCAGGCTAACACTGGTAACCACTTCCAAAAACACAATGACATTTTGCAAGGCTTTGATTTGAAACAAATCAAAAGTCTACTATAGGAAAATATGTCTGTACATGAATTATATGAGTGATATGTTTACAATGCAGGATGAAACTCTGTATGGAAGTAATTACGGGATGCAGTAACCACATATAGACAATCATTAAAGTACAATCACTTATGATGCACTTAACTCTTTTGTTTAGATGGGCCTAGTCCCAAATATACTACACAAAGGGAGGCTAATACCCTAAGTCTACCTTCTGAACCACATGGTTCTAAATGAACTGTTTTGCACTAGATGACTTACCATAATAAAGAGATCAGATTCTAAAAACAGCTGCTTCTTGGTGACCAAGCAGTGATGCTTTTTCAACAAGGAAGTTGCCTTGGAGAAGTCTGTGAATATCTCTGATCAAAGAAACAGGGATCCGATACATTCTATAAATAAATTACTTTGGATAAAGAAAATACTTTGACTTAGTATCACCAGGTTTAGCTCCAACAGGAACATGTTCCTACTTAGTGAAGGGGGAGCAGTTACATTAAACATCTGTCCGTCAGATGTTTCCATTTTTAAATAGCTTCCAAAAGATATAGTTCAAAAAGGAAATGACACAGAACATGTTAGTGTATGTGGTACTGCTAGTTTTGCAAGAAAGGCACATAAGTTTTTGTATACACACAGGCAACCAAAACTACAGATTATTCTATGATTAATAAAGTATGGAATATATTAACTTTGAAGAATATTTTAGTATTTTTATTGAATACTTGGGGCTTAAAATTCTGCTATCAAGAAACTTTCTAACTTGATAACTATAAATAATTTCAGATTATCAAAGCATAATTAGTATAAAAAGTCAAACAGAAATAAAAGAACAAGCACCAGTCTATACTCAGATCTATTCATTGTATTATATTGAGAAAAATACAAAATTTGTAACCAGTAAAAATATATTTTATAAACACATATTTGACCTTGGCTGCATCCAGTGCTGTTTATGAATGCTGTGTGCTTCTATGGAAAAAGAATGCAGTAAGAAATACAGGTTTGATTTTTTTTTTTCAGGTTTGTCTAAAATAATTTTATATGCTAAAAGCTGCATCATCTTCTCTAGAGGGGCTTGTACTACCCTAACTGATTCAAGCAGGGGAAAAAAAAAGTGCTTCTGTTATGTGTCAATTATATTTCAGTAGGACCCAAAACTTGTTACACACTGTCCAGATATGCCCAAAGGTAAGAATCCATGCCCCGGAGACATCACAATTTAAAATTAATGCTATGACCTCAGAAAACAATTTCTGGGACAAGTACATTCTGTGCAGCTGGCTTGAATTCCAAGCAGCTGCTCTAAAGTCAATGGGGTTGCTCAAGGTGTAATAAGCGTATAATATAAATGTTCTAACTATTCTAAAATCTTTGCACAGCTACTTATTGCTCTAATATAAATTGACTCAGTAGTCAAGAGCCAGATCCACTCTCCTAAGCTAAAAAAAAAAAAAAACCAAAAAGATTAATGGGCCTGTTACTGAAGTAACTCAATGCCCTTTTTCAGGACTTTATGACATTATTCTTAGAAAACAAGGTTGATGATAGAGTTTGCTTCAAAATCCCCTTATATCCAGATGCTCTTAGGAGACCAAAGTCCTGCTGACTGGCACAAGAAGCATCTGGCCAGCTGTCAGTATTGATTTGACTCAACAGAAACTGGCAGTATTAACAGAATGAGAGGCTGTAATTACAATAGCCAGTAACCCCTCAAATTCCAAATGGGTAGAAAGGTAACCTAATCTACCTGATACATGAAAGAAGTGCTGTTATGGTGCTTGGTTCCTGAATCAGCCAAAAAGGACTGTCTAGAACTGGACTGAGTATTGCACTATCAGTGCCTTACCCTAGCAGTATAATATAGTTTATACTATATATAATACAATATATAATATACTGATATAATATATTAGTATAATATTTCTCTGTGTGTGTGTGTGTGTGTGTGTATACATATATACGTGTGTGTGTCTGTATATATGTGTGTGTGTGTACACACATATATGTATGTATACATATATACGTGTGTGTGTGTATGTGTGTGTACATATATGCATGTGTATGTGTATATGTGCGTGTGTGTATGTGTGTGTGTGTGTGTGTGTATATATATATATATATATATATATATATATATATATATATATATATATATATATGTGTGTGTGTATATATAAGGGCATAGTCTCTGTCTGTCTGTCCATAACCTTGTCTGCCTATGTCCTTAGACCAACACGGCTACAACCTACACCCCTGTCTGTCCATAATGCTTTTGGCCAACTGCACATGTGCTGCCAAGAGTGCGGGCAGCAATTAGCTATGTGGGCCAGGGCTGTGCAGGCCCAAGCTTGAGCCACTGCCGGGGAACTTTGTAGCAGTAGTCAAACATGCCCCAGCCTTCTGAGCAGCAAGGCTTCCCCACACCTCCCTGCCTGAGTGTGAAGAGTGTGGGGGTCATGGTGGCAGTGCCCCACAACATCTGTCCCCAATACCCTCCAGAACAGCTGGCAGGGAGTGGGAGGTGGTGGGCAGGGAGGGAGGGGAGTGGGGGTTACAGTGGTGGCTGTTGTTGGGGCTGGGCATTGGGGAGGAAGGGAGGGAGAGAGGGGAGAAGGAAGGGGGTTCTGACAACAGCTAGCAGGGAGGGGGAGGTGGCAGGGAGGGAGGCTCTGTGGGCCTGGTGGGCACAGGGTGGGGAGAAGCAAAGGGGGTGGGTCATGGTGGTGGCTGTTGTAGGGATCAGGTGGCAGGGAAGGAAGAAAGGGAGGGAGGGAGGGAAGTGGGGAGAGGAGAAGCTGGGAGTGGAAGGGAGTGGCCCCCCAGTTGGGGGTCATGGTGGCAGCAGCCCCCCTCCACCTGGCTCCAACAACAGCTGGCAGCAGGGAGGGAGGGGAGTGGGGACAGGAGGTGGGGAGGAACCCCTGCTGCAAAGTGGAGGTGGGCAGGAGGAGGGAGTCCCCGTGCTGGAGGCTGGAGGAGGCGGTGGCAGCGATGGAGGGACTCTTTACATGGCCGGCCCTGAAGAGTGAGTGGGGGCTGAGGGGGGCCATGTAAACACTCCCTGAAATCCATCATTTTTGATGGGCAATTAGCTAGTGTGTGTGTGTATATGTCTATATATCTATATATAGCTAGCTAGCTATTGATCTTCACTTTGTTCTCTTCCCTACATTAGATTTTCTTTATATCTATAGAAAGATAAATAGATATAAAGAAAGCTTAATGTGGGGAAGAGAATAAAGTGAAGAACAATACAAATACTCAGCTGCAGTTTGCATTTAGTTACTTGTACTAGATTCCTCACCCATAACCCTCTGCTTGTTATTCTCCACCTATAACAAGGCTTTAGCTCTGGCACCCCACATGGGCAGGCTGTACTTCAACGGGTAGATTCTAGTGGAACTTTGGAAGTTTCTGAGCACGTTGGATGACAGTGTGGGGCTCCTCACAGGTTTGTAACTATTGGCTTCAACAAGAAGGAAGAAAGAAAAAGAAGAAAACATTCAACAAGAAACTATTGGCTGGATGGAGTCTTTCTATTGAGTTTAATAGGATTTGGATAAGGCTGTAATTCAGCTACCATAAGGCATCCCCAAGCATGCCAAATTGTACATACCATTGTATGTACCTCTCAGGTTTTGACTGACTCAATTATTTCAGTGTATCTATAATTCCCCTTACTGCTAGCCTCTTTCACTTGCACAGTTATATAACATATTATCCAGAATGCCTTTACAGATATGCTTATTAAACACAGAGAATTAGAGTTTAAAAAAAATTAAGAGATTTGTGTAGGTAGGGGACATCTTAAATATCCCTAAATAATCCTTGAGAAATAGCTGTGCCTCCTGACTACATTTGAAATGGTCTGTTTAATGATTATATGTATTTTTCACTGTGTCACAGTACATACAAAGCATAGTTCAGGAACCTACACATTCCTTTTGTCCTTCTGGAAGGTAATATTACTTTTTCTGCAATGGAAAAATAATTCATCCTGAGGAATTTCCTCTGGAGAGCAGGAAATCCCTTGCAGGTAAAATTTTAAATGCCAGGAATCTAGGCCATAAACATTAAGGTAAAGAATAGCAACTTTTCCCCCTTATACTTCTCTGCCAACAGTTTACATCTGCTTCAAGAACATTAGACAACATTCATATCTATAGGAGTTTCATCATAGAGCTATTTATCTAATGCTATAGATGCAGACTGACTTCACTTTAATAGATCTGTCTCTGCTCTACTAACTACAAAACACATCCATACAGCCCGCTGAAATAGAACACTGCTATTTTTCACTGCTGCTGTGAGAGTAACTCTGGTTATTAATATTTTCTTAGACTCTTTTAGCCATGACTGCTTCAGCAACTCTTCCATATCATGTATGCACATATCATTTTGCCAGATCTCTTTGGCTTCCTAACAGGATCAGGTGTAAAACAGCAAGGTATAAAAAGCAAAAAAAAAAAAGGTGGAGGCAGGTGAAACAGCTTGCAGCTTTGGGGTCAGGTAAATAATATCCCATTGATCTTTGTCAGACTCCTGAAGAGAGAGGGTTTTGCTCCAGCATACTTTCATGGCTAATTAGAAAGTCAGCAATTTGTAACTTAGGCAGTGTGCAAAGTCAATGCTTTACTGGCACCAAAAATAGTGTTGAACTGTCTCTGTTTTTCATTACCCTCACACTTCATTGCCGGCTCTCCCCATTAACCCCATTACTTTTTACTGATAGGCATTAAAATGCAAAGAAAAATTACCATCTCCTCTTCTTTACTTCTACCCCCTTACCTTGCTTGTCCATTTTAGATGCTAACAAACTCTAGACAGGAGGCTGCCATTTTATTTAACTCTAGTACCATGCACATTACTTGGAACTTATTCTCCTGTGCCCATACTTTCTTTGGTCATTTCTAAAATATGAAAAGTAAGTATAAAAGGCTACTACTATTCTAATCCAAGGGTTCTCTGTGGCTGCATCACCATGAGCAAGAAAGTGTCCTGAAAAACATACATGGTGCATGTGAATGGGTTTGCTGAGCTGCATGTTTGCAGCATGGAGGCAAAATTAGATACTGGGAACTCCAGATAGATATAAAAAACCTGGATAAAAAAGGAGTGCGGCATGGCTGCAGCATATGCCACCCAAAACTAGAGCCTAGCTGACCAGAGCCAAGCTCCAGGTGCTGTCCAGGCTCCGCATACTTGGATTGTTGCTGCTGCAAGCCTGGAAGGCCCAGATGCTGGCCCCAGCCTCCCCTACCCCACCCAGGGCAATTTGTCATACTGTGGAGCATGCAGGCAAGGGCATTCCCTGGGGACAGCTAACAGCAGCACAAATATGCCACTGCTAGTTGTCCCCAGGGAAATGCACGTGCGTGCTCATGGGGACATGCCCTGTGTCTTAGTTTCCCCAACCTCCCCCAAAATATATATTCAGGTATTGTAAGACTGAGGATGTATTTGCTCTTTGACATCCTTAAATGAAAGGCATTATGTGTGTGTAAAGCATTATAATATGTGCCACTGCTGTTTTGAAATCCTTGGTATTGTATATATAGATCCAATACAGCACAGAATACAGAGAATTTCCACTGATTCCAGTGGGTGTTTTGATCATGAAATGGCTATAGAGTGAGCCTTTGAATATTGTAAATTAGAAAATGATAGGAAATTAAGGAGAAAAATAATTTGAAGTGCAAGTCTCATTTATATTAACAGTTAAGGGAGAATGTAGATGTTGAAACAGAGGAATGATGTGGCTTTTTGCTGGTCCAAAGCAGTTCTGTCCAACTTTTAAGTGATTGAGGGCTACACTCCCCATGGGCAGTAATTGTGAGAGCCACACACCATGGGGGTCATGGACTACCCAGTTTGCAAGCAATGCACATATATGGGCAGACGTGTCCCCACTATACCATTTCCAGGCTGGCACTCCCTTAGTCCTCTGTACCGCATATGAAGGGGTGGGCACCCCCAGCTTCAGTCCCCATGTAGTGTAGCTCACTGCTCCCTGGGGGCTCCATGGCACTGCATCACACAAGTTCTCTGACCTGCCAGCTCACCCATCACCTCAGGCAGCCTGGGTTTGGGTCAGGCAGTTGAAGCCAGAGAGAGGGAGTCTGTCCTGAGTCCCCAATTACTGATGAAGCTGGAACAAGGGAGAACAGCAGCTGGGTGGGAGCCCAGGGGCTGAATGTTAGCTTCTCTCAGGCCACATGTGGCCCATGGGCTGCCATTTGGACAGCCTTGTTTTGAGGTATTGCTGGCAAAATTAATGATGTAGACAAAGATGCACTATTATGGCTTCCCCTTTTCTAAAGTAGATTTTTCTAAGCAAAGAGTAAAGCATCTGTTTACACCCTCTTAATGGATTTAAACCATGGGATCAATAGTAAAGGATAAAAACTAAACCGTTTACAATATATTGCATTAATACAATTCCTTACACCTGTCTCTGCAAAGTAGGATAAACATAGTTGAATTTCAGGGGGTGATAAAGTAAGTATGAGGTGGCAGTGAAAGGTTTGAAGTGGGACAAATTAGCCTTTGCTTCACATGGTGATAAGGCAATGGGTTGGAAGCCTGAGCCACATATTACAAGGGAAGATGCATATTTTTTAAAGTTACCATGGGGGTATCATATGCAAAATATCTTGAGGCTGTTTATATAACTAATAAAAAGATGGAAGACTGCTGTGCTAGAGCTACCCTTAGGGCTGTTTGTTGAACTTATTTATTGTAGCCAGAATTATATTTGATTCATAGCTGCTCTTGTATTCATCCTGCAGGATGCCCACTGGGATGCGCGGGTAAAACTGTGAAAATTCAATATGATTTTATTGCATTTTAATAATAAAATGTACTAGTTGTAATACTTTTATGAGCTTGTTAGCTTATAAATATGATCTTCTTTTCTCAAGTTCCATGACTGAAACTCTTGCTCTCACGTCCCTTGTACTCTAATTCATTGTCAGATTTGCTATCCTTCTCTGTAGCTGACTTCTGAGTTTTTCACAGAGTTTAAGGCCAGAAGGGACCAGTAGATCATCTAATCTTACCTCCATATCAAAGGTCATTAAATTTCACTCGTATATTTACCCCAGTAACTTAACTTAGACTTAAGAATTTCAGTCCTTAAGAGATTTAACTGTTGTTTGCTATAGGCTATACATAGAAGAAACTGAAGTACTAAAGACAATTGAAGAAAATTAATTGAGTGATCCTTGCCCCACGCTTCAGAGAAAGACAAAAAGCCTGACATTTCCTTTCAGCCTGATCTGGGTGAAAATTAATCCAGTGATCATTTGAACCCTGTGGCCAGGTACAGACGTTACACTTTTACTGGTATAAGTGATCAGAAACTGGTCTATACCCATAACAGAACAGAAGTTGGCCACACACAGACTGGTTTAAAAATGGCACAACCCAGTTTAAGTTTCACCAAAGGAAAAATATGTGTTCTGCTTATCTAAACTATACTGCTTATATGAAGCTGCATAGCTTAGATTGATTGGTAAGATATTCTGTTCTTTAATCAACTCCACTAATAGAAAATTGTTTTCTATTTACAGGTTGAGTTTTTCCTATTTTAATTTCAAACAGCTTGATCCTACTATACCTTTGCTGTCAGGAAAAAATAGGGCTTTCCAACATGAGATCCCTTTTTACATAGAAATTCCTATCTATAGATCAAGTTATCCTTCAACTTTCATTAAAAAAAACAACAAGTCAAGCTCCTTAAGCCTCATGTTGCAAGCCAGAGCTGTCCAAATTCTAAGCAAGCATATGACCCACTTTACAACTGCTCACTCTCAGTTCTCCATGCCGTGCTACATTGCGTTACCTCCTATGGGCAGGAAGCAGAAAGCAGAGGAGGGACGACGCACCCAGAGATTCTCGCAGCTGGAGTGAACCAGGGAAAACAGTAGCCAGGTGGGAGCTCAGGACCACACCTAAACCCCTCATGGGCCACCCAGTTAAAAGTCTTGTTTTCTAGCCCCTGGAGGGACCATTTTGGAGGTCTCTTCACACTCTTTCTTAAAGTGTGGACACCAGAACTAGAGCTAATCTTTTACCAGCAGCCTTACTAACATTAAGTATGAGATCACTTCCCTACTTACGTACATTATTATTCCCTTTTTTTATATATCCAAAGGTTGTATTAGCTCTATTTCACACAGCATTGTGTACCTAAGACCTCCTCTAAGTCTCTAATTATAAGTATAACTAAGGACCTACTTAAATCATGGTTAGACTAAACAATTATTGTGGGTTGAGCAAATTGCGTAGATATTTTCCAAGTGTGCTCTGCCAGCCTCACCTCTAGATGATGGTTGGCAGAGAGACCCTAGCAGGGGAGAGGGAAGAAGGGGGTGGCCACAACCTGTCTGCTGGCTGCCCTTTGTGAGGCCCTGCTCCACAGCACTGATTGCCTGAGGCCCCAAAGGGGAAAGGAGGAATGAAGGAGAGGTCACCATCTTGTCTGTTGCCCTTTGTGTGCCCCCACCAGCTAACATCTTGCCTCCAGGGTGGGCTGTGAGGCTGAGCTGTGGCAGTGAGGACTGCTGGCTCCCATTGAGGAGTCAGCATTTTATTTTTATTATGTTTTGTAAGTTGGGTTTGCAGACAATCCCAGATTTCATGATTTCCATGAAATCTGCAAAATTGCAAATTAAGTAGACCCCTAAGTATAACCCTTACTGATTGTTTTCAGATGTATTACCTAGCATTAGTCTATAGCAGGGGTTCCCAAAGTTTTTATACCACAGCCCGGCATGCTGTGGCCTAGCAAACCGTGACCCAGCAATCACAGCTGACCACTGCTGGAATTTCCAGCTGGAAGAGAGGTAAGGATGCCCTCACCCTCTGGGCAGGGGGTTGAGCTTTATATTTGGGCCAAATATGCAGTCAAATCCTGCACTGCCGTGGACTCTGTGGAAGGAGCCATAGCCTCACCACTGTGCTGTGGGGGGCTGCAGTTTGCCAGTAGGTGGCCATTTCCGGTCTGGCAGCTGACTGTGCTACTGACCGGCAGCTGACCTGCTGCAGCCCAGCACTGCTGCGGCCCAGGGATTGAGAACCCTTGGTCTATAGTAACAAATTTTCTTTGATTGTGACTGTTTAACTCTGTGAATCACATCCCTATAACAGTTACCTACCATTATTATTAACTACTCTACCAATTTGTTGGTTATCTGGAAGCTTTCTTGGTAGGCTTTATATCATTGTTTAAATCATTGACAAACACATTGCACAGTGTTGGACCAAGATTTGATCTGTGGAGGATCCACACACTGATGTCATTCCATTAAAAGCTATGTTTTGATCAGATAATTAGTTTTTAATCTTTAGTGTGACCTGTCAGGACCACATAATGCAGGTACTATAATTAATATGTCATACTCTACTAAGTTGTAACATGCTTTAGTTTCTCACTACAGTTTTCCTTATCTCCCCAGGACTTTTCTTTAAGATTTCCAAGGGTAAGTTATCTAGGCCTGCTGACTTGCAAGTGTTTAATTTTAACAGATGTTGTTTCAAATCTTTTATTACAGATGGTAAGTGTTCTGTTCCATGCATAATATTGGCTGCAATAAATGTGTCTTCCAGCTTCATTGCAAAAACAGGACAGAAACCTCTAGTGTACATTTCTGCTTGTTGTATTCATTGTTTATAGTTCTCACTGTCTTTATACCCTTTGGCCATTTATTTTTCACCAATTCCTTTAGTTTCTTTTATCAGTCACCTACATTTCTACATTGTAACATCTAACTTGTATCTATTGCAGTCAGAGAGAGTTGGAACCTACTTCTTATTTCCCAGCAAAGTGCCTTACCACCAGGCCATGGACTAGACTAAAAGCACTTCCTACCTCTCCTACTGAAATTAGTCCATAGGGCAACCAAGAAGGAAAGATATATGGAGCCTATATAAGGGAGTGTAGCTCAGTAAGATGGGCACTGCCTTAGAAGGGACTGTGCCTTACATTTGACCCTGCTCAAGCTCCAATGGTCTATTTACATTTAACTGTCATTAGAGATCATGTTCAGATAGTATAGGATCTGCCTCACTGGAGACATGAGCAGAGGTCAGAACACAAGGTATAAAGGTTCCAGTGACAGAACATCAAAGCCATGTGACCTCCAGTATAAATACCCCAAAACAACCCAACAACGAAGGGAAGCTGTTGATTCAAAACACTGGATTTCTTTTCCTTGCTTCTGTCTCTGAGTTGTTCTGCTTATGGAGATGTGTTAGGGAATTTGATTGCCTCTCCCTGTTTTTCTCTTTTTATTGTTTTGTTTTTCATCTTTGGTTTTGGCTTAATAGTTTTACCTGGTTGCTAATGAATAACCTAACCCATGGCCTTGAGAAACCTAAACAACTTTTAATCTACTTAAATGCTAAAGTTATTTTTCATGTTGTGCTATATGCATTTACCTTTATCTTAAGAGGGTTTAGCCCCTGAATCCTTGTCTCTTAGTAAACAGCACTAATGGAAGTTGTTTTTGTAACTAGATCATTTCTAGTGGGCGTATAGAACATAGTCATTGTTCAGGGATTGAACTGAGCTGGTATATTGAGTGGAATGAAATACTAGCCTTTATTATTCCAATCATTTGTCTTACTGCACATTCTTAAGCTACCTGCTCTCGTGAGGTAGGCACAACAGTACAAGTAGCTACAGCAAGAACATTAATCATCTCTTCCTGACCCTTTTGGTTCCCCAAGTCAGCTGTTCTGCGCAGTTCTACTATAAACAGAACTGCACAGCCATTTTCTAGCCAGGCCAGAAGGTAACTTTTTTGATATTAGACTCCATTAGTGATCTCACATATTTTTTGCTAAAAAATCTCCTCTTCCTATGGGATTGGTTCATCTGCCTCCAAAGTGCACTGCTGGGGGTAGTTATAACTAGAGCCGCAAGAGGGGGAGAGAGAGAACAGATTTAGATGGAAAGTACAAAACCCCATTCCTTTTCTCCCACTTTACACAATGTAGGACACATTCCTGTCCCTTTCAGTATTACATGCAAATTGATTTTTTCTAATTCCTTTCATACCTACCTTGAGAGTTTTTTTTTTTAAATCCCTAAACTCCTTATTTCATTGTCATTTTCTTTAACCCTTATCTTTTCTAGATAACTCTGAAAGCAATTTGTAAATAGCCATATAAACATATTCTAGGAAGCAAGAAGGAGTAGTTATCAGTTTTATTGATATAAACTGATTGAAGTAACAGGAACTTATTGTTGAGATCAACAGGGACTCACAACACATATGGCAAGATGGATGGTTCACATATCCTGCCTTCATTTTCTGTCTGATTTTGGTGGATGTCGCAACCTGAACTCATGCAGTGTAGATGCAAAAGGAACTGGGGAGGAGGCCTTTTCCCCTATGAATGACAAGTATACTTAGTTACATCTTCCTGGCACTTTAGAAACTAAGGGCCACATTGCACATTATACTTAGCACCACAAGCTTAAGCAGTAAAACCCATACTAAGTACACTTGTATCATAGAAAAATTAAGACTTTTTATGCAAGAAAAATTGCCAGATCATATTAAGTAACAGGTGTTCAGTTATCACTGGCCTGCTCCATGGAGATATTTTGAGTACTTTGCAGTCCTCACCCAGATGTGACAACTTCCAGGGAGCCCTCTGCTATACCACTGCTTCAAAGGAAAGATCCTGGATCTTTCAATTGTCAGGGTCCTCCAGGATCAGGTGGAAAGCCAGGTGCCTGCAACCCTGGCTCAAGACCCCTCTGTGATACAGGGGCTGTGGCTGACAGTTGACTGCTAGTCTTACCCCTGGCACACTAGAACTTGTTCAATACTCCAGAGCAGTGCTAGGGCTGGGACTGACAATCAGCAAACTATGTGTGTTAGAGATCATAGTAAACATTACAGCGACTTCTCAGAACACATTCTAACTTGTTTACCATAGATTTAACAAATACTAAGTATCCCATGTGACAAGTCCCTAAGACTTATACATTGCCTTAAGGTTTACATAGTGACAGTGTATTAACATTTTATATGATTTGCTAAAATGAAAAAAAGCAGGTTTGAAACACACTGAAACATAGGCAGAGGTGATGAGAAATATCAAATAACAACAGCAGCAATAAACACACATTTTTTAAGCAAGAAAAACTCACCGCTTTTACAATCATACATGACCACTATTACCATCTTTTTTTTTACAGATGGGGGAATTGGGACACAAATTGGCAAAGTTTTAATCTGCGCTGAATTGAATCTAAATCTGCTGTTCCAATGCACTGTCACATGCTACATCCACGCTACAACTGGAGCTGAGGAGAAGGTGGCTTGAATAAGGCTGTGTGAAATATTCATAACGGAGTTAGAAAATCAGCAAATTATGATTATAAACATCTATGAAGCACTTATGGTTGATGAACACATCCACTGTGAATACATGAAATGTATTTTCAGATTGCACAGTTCATTACAAATTGCTTGCATACATTTAGAAGCGACTTGTAATGAAACAGACATTTCTGAAAACAAAGTAAAAAGAGTTGTAGTGGTTGACAACTTGGAATAATCCATAACCCACTCATAATGAAATAAAGGCACACATAAATGCCATCTCATTATTTAATAAGCCATTTATAATTAAATATGCATCTCTTAAATAAAGTGAATGTATTAGCAGCAGCTAGACAAGGTTCCTTGGGTGAATTTGATATCTTTTATTAGACCAACCCAATTAGCAGCAGCTAATATGTTAAAATTATTCTCTGTTGTAAACCTGTTGTAAGTTATGCATGTTTATAAATCTTAGCTTTTCATAACACATTGACAAGCAGTCCTTAAAAATACTAGGGCAAATTCATTTCTGGTTTAACCAATTATTCCTATAGTGGTAGAAGTTAGGATTATTCTGGTATCATCACCTTTACAGGGAGAATATTCATTTGGAACAAGTTTATTTGAGAATATTATGAAACGTGACATTTCTAATACTAATTTGGATTATTTGAAATAGAGGATGATTTAGAAACAGATCTTTTATTTATTTTGTTATACATACTGGGTGCATCTACACATGCACCCAGGTGTTTGAACATGTTCCCAGGATCTCAGCACATTGAGCTAGGGTGGAACAGCCCTGGATGACAGGAGGCCTGAGGGGTCAGCCTGCCAGCCCAGGGCTGCTCTGACGGGGCTCAGCTTGCTGCGGAGAGGCTGGCTGGCACATGAGGATGCTCCAGTGTGGAGCTAGCCAGCAGGCAGCCCCCACACTCATTGAAGCACCCTTGTGTCCCAGTCAGTCCTATCAGTGTCTACACATGCATTACTGCACACTAAAGAACTCTGATGTAGGATAGTACTTGTATTTACTAACCTGCAGAGGAGTTAATTAGTTCACTGCAGCCTAATAGGTCCACATGTGTAGACATCGAGACTTTACTGTGAAGCTAATTAGGCAGGTCCTCAGTAAACATCTCATGTAGATGCACCCACTGAACCAAATGCCTAGTGTTAGGACCATTAATGGCAAAATACTAGAACTAGGGATCTAGATCTCAAGGAACTTTGAGATCCCTACTGCCTTTTGATTTATCACACAAACACAAGCTCTCCTGAGTCATGCTATTTTCTATATTGGAGATGTTTAAAGTCATCAACATTAAAACATAGTTTAAACAAAATGTTTGAAAAGCACATTGAAAGCTTCACAGAAAAAGTGGTCAAAATATATCATATTATTACATTATTATGACTCGTACAAGAGTTCTCTGAATTTTTAGAAGTCAGGATGCTACTTTATGATACACTGTAGAAAAAGAAGTTTCTGATTAGAAGTCCACCTCTAGAAAACACTTACCAAAGGTGCAACAGACCCTGGTAGAAGAAATTACCAGAATAAAACAACTATTGAAACAGCAAATGAAACAACTATTGGTCCACATACGGCTGTAACCCTACTGCACATTAGTGGTTAGTTCGTGTTACTTTTGAACGGCTTTTCCATCCTCCTTTTTCAGACTATTTTTCTTGCCAGGCTTTGCCAGTCTAGAGAGGTGTGAAATAAGGATGCCACACTCCCAGTGCAAGAAAGCAAAGATGGCTGGATTATTGGAAGTGAGGGTTACACAGCGAGGCACAAGTACTGAGATGTTTGTAGTGCTATACAAAATACCGTACGATAGGGGTACGTACACATGAAGAACTCCCTGACTGAAGAACTACAAATTCACCTGAAAGGTAAGCTCTCCAGCCAGAAACTAATAGTGGGTTGCTCCTTTGCTCTCCAACCCCAGCCCCAGTGACCATCTGATAGCTACCATGGGAGAAGTAGCTATCAAAAACAGCTTCCTCTCTTACACATGATGGGAGGAGGGGAGTAGAGGTGAGGTGAGGTGGGGTGGTGTAAGAGTGAGCAGAACTGCTCTCTTCACCTCTCCCATATCTGTCTGCTCTACCAATCAGCGGATTGGTCACTGATCAGGTATTCAGAAGAGTAGGGCAATGGCAGCTCTCTAACAGCTTCTAGAGCAAAAAGAGTGGCATCTCTGCTGGCTTCAAGCTGTCAGGGAGCCAGCAACTCTCCCTCCCTCCCCCTTGGAAGGAGAAAGGGAAAATAGAGCATTCTGTGATGCTTGAACCCTGAGAAACCCTATAAGAGATCTCCTACCTGTAAATGTCCACATATTACATGTAGTGCTACAAAGCACAGTGCTATCAAGAAGTCCCTTTTTCAAACAGGAACTTTTTTATAGTGGACCCACCATTTTTGTGGCAGATCTATTATCTTTGTAGTGAGACAAACAGGCTGAATGTGTGGAAACTCAGTTTTTATAGGGTGCACATAGCATTAAAAAGTAATGTGCGTCTGAGTTACACTGACCGATTTCTTGGTCAACCTGGAACTTTTTGTTAAGGAGGGTTAAACGGAGTGAAAAACAAATTCTAATTTTCATTCTTTTCAAATAGTGTCAACTCGTCAGTTCTACTCTATGTTAAACTGACATAGCTGAATCCTCCTTCATTAATTGTTGTATGTATTTGAGTGGTTTATATATTGAGATACATTACAAAAAGAGAGATTCATATACTTCTTTCTAATTCAATAAAATGAGAGTATCTTATGTTATACATGTGCTTTATTTTAATAATTTATATGCTTGCTCATGTTCCCCTATATCATCCCAGTCCTGTCAATTAATTTTTCTTAGACATAATTTTTTTTGCTCACAGTTTAACTAAAGAAAGTCTGCTGAATAGGGTAAGGGTGGTTGTTCCTTTGCCCATTGCTGGTTGGCAAGTGATATAGGTGCTGATACCACTGGTGATTTTATTTGCAATAGTGTATAATGAGGAATGTACTTTAATTTCAAACCATCTCTCAGTAGAAGAATCAAAAGCAAAAGACATTAAGTGGATGGCTAAAATTTTTATTTCTAGTTCCACGGGTGCAGTATTTGCACAAGAAATTCTCATTAATTTTACTATGAAAGTACTATGGGAAAATAACTCCATACTTTTGCATCTCTTTAGACAGCTTGGACTAACTATGTGACTCAGGAATTATTAGTTATGGGCTTTTTACCTTCATTGCTCTTTTTAATTGAAAGATATAATAAACACTGCTAATATACAGTTATCTTGAGTTGGCCAGAAGCTACTTGAGTCCTAAAGATGGTAAATCAACATTACTTTAACTACAGCACATTTTTTGTGGAATTCTTTTTGCGAGAGGTACTTTGTTGAACCCACATTACATAGCTTTTGTTTCATATACATTATCAGGACTTCGTACATCAGTGTGCAAGAAAATCACAGTGGTGCTCTTTTGAACTAAAGCACCTCCAAGGTGTTTTAGTTCAAAAGTGCGCAGCTGCCATTGTCTCAGCGTGGACATGCATTTTGCCACTTATACAACTACGTGAGTTGCAGCACCAGGTGCTTTTCAAAGTGCTCAGAGCTGCGACACATACATGTGTAAAAATGCCCATAATTGAATATTTTCTCTCTTAACTGAAGATTTTTAGTCATTATGCAAAGATACTAACAGAATGCTCACAACTGGAGTGTCTTGCTATGTACAGTCTTTCATTGAAAGAAGAAAAACCAAGACATTAATTAAGTATATGTCATCTCAAGGCAGGTATCCAAAACCTTACAGTCCTCATGCAAAGTGCTAGTATATTTCTGGGCATTATAAAATAGTAATAGTGAATCCTGGCCAGAAAAAAAAAAAAAAAATGAAAGCAAAGAGAGCCTCAAAAACTCCACAGACAGGGAATCTTACACACTGCATATCAAACAATGTTGTTGAAAAAGGGAGCTGTGGAGTTAGGCCAAGAACAGAACCACTAGAATCTCATATATATATATATATATATACAATGGACAAAAGCTGGAGCACTGCATGCTGTTTCTTAACCCAAATTATGTGGATTCTTTCACAAAAACTCCAATTTCTTGGGCTTTATGCGGTGTGCTTTGTAATGTTAGATCTCATCACATTAGAAAATGGCAATATTCTGTACAGTCACATCCCAGGTTCCAACATGCTGTGCTATCACATCAACCTAATAGCTAACAGAGGCAGCCATTTCCATCATGCAGATAGCACAAAGTCATTTGCCATCTTCCATTGATAAGAATACTGAAGGCACTACTTAAGTGGAAACAAGCAGGCTGGCTAGTTTGTGCAGACAGAATATGTTCAGCTGTTTGCACCTCAGTATGCCTCTTTACAGAGCAATCACCTTGCCATTTGCAAAGCCAGCAAATTCAATCAATTAATTAATAAATGCCTAGTCAGTTTCACAGCTGCTAATAGCAGCCATGAAATTGACTAGTTGTCAGTTTCAGTACTTTTCTCTTCCCAGCCATGTTTGCTGCTGCAGCCCTAACAGCAGGTAAGATAGGCTACAAGCTTTAACCATCAACCATATATCTTGGGCAAATAGCTGTTTGCTGAATGAGCTCACTATAGCAGTGCCATTTGAGCTGCTAATGGGCTAACCCTCTTCCATTAATTGGATTGCAGGTGGTTTGAGTTTTAGCCTGGGACAATAAGGCGGAGGGCCTTGTTAAACAGTAATTGTGGGCAGCTTGTGGAGCTTTTAACACCTAAACTGGGTGCATGTTAATACCATTTATGTGGCTTAAAGTGCTCGTTATTCATTTTAAAGTTACACCACTTTGGAGCAAGATTATTTCCAGTCTGCCTAATTTTGTTCATTTCATTACCTTGTGGCCACTTCCCACAGCTATTCTGCCCAAGATTAGGTCCTCCAATATCCCAGGATGCAGTGGGTGACTGGGGATGCAAAAAGGTGCAGTGGGGCCCAGCATGGCGACTCTGCCCCACTGCTTGCTGCAGCTCTTGAGTGACCATTGGCCATGAAGCCTCCCACATTGACTTACTGCTCTGAATATCCAAGCCAGACTGAGGCCAGTGCCTGCAGGGGTGGCAGGCTAGCACTTGCCCCTCCCACTGACCTGGCACTTGGTTGATGCCTGTACCTTAGGACCCAGACACACACCCTGGTGTGTGGCTGGAGCAAGACAGAACAACTGAGCAACCCAAGGCCAGTTCCCACTAATACCATGCTTTGCCAGGGTGTGCAGGGTCTGGCCATCAGCTCCCCCATGTGGGCTGGCCAGCAGCAATCACAGTTGGCTGGTAGCTGGAGCTCCTGAACCCCACATAGCAGCCAGGCAGTTCTGGGCATACAGCACAGAGCTTAGCATTGCTCAGTCAGGCTGGGGCTGCATAGAGCAGGTGGGGAGACTGCTGCACTCACAGCTGCCTCCCAAGCCCAGCAGGGGCAGGAAGTCTCATCCCTGTATCCCCCAGGCATATTCCTAGAACAAGACTAGGAACTAGGGGCATCTCTGGAGCTCACTCACTGTACCTGGGCCCATCCTGCACCATCCTTCCCTGTGCAGATACAAGGAGCCAGGGATATCCTGCCTGGCCACAGCACAGCCCCGGTCTGCTGGGAAGCAGCAAGCACAGAGGGGATTCCCCTTTCCCCAACCCCTTCTTGCTGCTGCCCAGAAGACCCAGGCTGCCTACATGTGTCAGGGAAGGGTGAGGGGGATGCTTGCTTTCTGCTCTCTGGGAAACCAGGGCTCTGCTGTAGCTGGGCAGAGCTTCCCTGGCTCCATGCATGGATGGAGGGGATTTCCTCCCCCAGCCCCATGCTTGCCACAGTCCTGAAGCTCGCTCACTCTGCCCAGCAGACTTAGTGAGTGGGTCCTGCTCTTAGCCCTGCCCTGCTCACCAAGCCTCCAGCGGCAAGTTACAGCTGTACAGGTGAAGGACAGTCAGAGCAGGTTTTTCACCTTACCATAGGATTACTCCACTAAGTTGAACAACACGGAGTCAATTAACATTTGTGCATCTTACAGTGTAAGGTCTAACAAGGCCTTGAGTGTCATCTGTGGAAGGGGAGAAAATGCTTCTGTACTTTTTTACACAAAGTGTAATTAATTGGTGGGATTCATTGCCACAGGAGGTCTTAGAGGAAGATAGCATAGCCAAGTTCTAAATGGGATGGATAAATTCAAGGATCTTTTATGACTATTGAACAGACAGGTTGGAGGTATTTCCTCTAGCATCTCTAACACGTGCCAGGGAGGGTAGTGAGTAGGGGATGGCTCACTCTAGATAGATCCAGTCCAGTGTTCTCCCTGTATAACTTTCACTTCCACCAATGTGGGAAACAGGAGACTGGGCTAGATGGGCTGTTGGTTTGTCTTAGTATGACACTTCTCATGTTATTAGACCTGGAATAAAAGCTCTCTTAAAATGTTCAGATTTTTAGACAATAGGGCCTGGCCTCACTCTGATCCTACTCTTGATCATACAATATTTAACTTTGTCTCATTGATTTTGTTTGGCAATTTACCTCAGTTACTTGGTGAGACTTATTATAAAGATACCAGGTAGATGTTTAGGGAATTTTAATGACTAAATGGCATTTCTATTTGTTCAAATCAGAGAAGTAGATAAGGAAGAAATAGAGCTAGAGATAATTACCAAATTTCAATATTTATAGAAACCTGGCACTTGTGCAGATAATAACACAATTTTCAATGTACTTTGATGATGATGAAGTGCCAGTTTTCTGTAAATATTGAAATAAGGTAATTATCACTTGAACTATTCATTATTTATCTTCTTATAAATCACAACGAATACAGTAAAAATGCCACTTAAACACTGAAATCTGAAAAGCTAAATATAAGCATATTCTTAACCCTTACACTTCCTCTTTTTGGAAATACTTTGAAAAACATTTTACAGAGCACACAGCAATAGAGATTTTGTGGACCCAAAAGCCAGAACTAACTTAGTAATGTATATGCAAAACCAACATCAGCTCTGCTACATAGGCTTCCAATGGCTCTTCAGGTCCTGAGTCTACACAGGTAAATAACCTTAGTGGCTTATGAGTATATACACAGTAAAATAGG
This sequence comes from Alligator mississippiensis, assembly GCF_030867095.1. NCBI lineage: Eukaryota > Metazoa > Chordata > Crocodylia > Alligatoridae > Alligator > Alligator mississippiensis. The sequence continues at coordinate 370,420,631 of NC_081824.1, forward strand.
ACTGAAGGAGACTTCCTGGTTCCTTATGTGCAGTTCTCTGTTAACACAAGCACCACATCATATAATTATTTTCATGGATTATCAAGTTCTAACTTAAGGCTAGTTAGTTTTGTTGCCCCTATTATTCTGATTGGCTTATCCGGAATCTCACTGCTCTAATGGTTAGGAACCTTGTACTAATTGTCATGGTCAGTTTATATGCACTTGTTCTAATGCCAGCTGTTAAATGCCAGTATTGTAACTAGGGTGGGGCAAGTGGGACATGACTTAGACGAGTGGGACATGACTGGGTGCTGACTTAGAAGGAATTCCAAAACCACACCCCTACCCTGGGAGCCTTTGCTATGGCAGGTCCAGCCCTGTACCACCCAGCTACAGAAGCTGGGCACCTCTATATTGGGATGTATAGACCAGCAGTGGGACTGCTAAAGCTGAGAGATGGGGTCACCAAATATCAGCTCCACCAGCCTCACCATGCAGGCTCCCTGGGGAATGCACCTGGTGCCCTGTTTTCTATCTCCCTCTCCCCCAGATACTCCAGTGGTTGCAGAATTGTCTCTCATGGCAAAAATCCCAGGGAGGGGTGCCATTCAGTTCAATCCTCCTCCTCCACATACTTATTCATTATGGAACACAGTATAGGTTTCCCTCACTTTATGCTGTACATGCATTCCTGGAAAACGGCACATAACTCCAGTTCTCATAAAGGGAACTCACTTTAAAATGTAACAAATAGGGATACATTCCAAGACCTCGACTGTACTGACCCCCAGATGCATTTCTACCGCTTTTACAAGACAGTTTTGGCGCTCACCGACAGCAGACAGTACACACAAGCACAGGCACTATCATAATGGGGATGGCAACTACAGAAACACATGTCATAGGCAACGAGCACACAGGAGACTATATTTTGGTGCATGTCACTCCCACAATGCACCGCACAAAGCAGCTGACTGCGGGCTTCCACCACACTGATCACATAAGAGTGCATTCACCTTGCATATAACAATTTTTTGGTATAAAAAGGGTTATTGCATGAGAGCGAATTCGCACATAAAGAACCCGCATAAAGTGAGGGAAACCTGTACTGCACAGCTTCTATGGCTGGGTGGTATGCAGCTGTGTCTGCCATAGCAAAGGCTACTGGAGGGTGGAGGCATTCTCATGACCCTTGCTGAGCCTTTGTCTCTGCTGAAGCAGCAAGAGCACATGCTACTTCAGCCAGAGTACGGAGCGCCAGGGAAAGCAAAACTCTGCACTTTCCATCCCTCCACACTGGTTGGTACTCTGCCTAGAGCACTGCAGGAGCTCAATACATCTCTGTTAAAATGCATAAATGATTTCAGACAAGAACTTTAGATTGTAAGAAACAGGGGCCATATATATTGCTTGTATTATACACAGCACTGAACATGCTATCCTCACTTAATACATTCAGCCTGTTTTCATAGGTGCAGAATGCTTATTACTCTCATTAGAGAATTGTTTATTTTTTCAGCCTAAATGAAGAGGAGTGTAATAAGCATTTGAAAAAGTGTTCAATAACATATTGTAGATAGAGCAGCACTGTGACTACTTACAAGAAAATTAGTACAACAAAATTAATATTTTTACTTTTACGTCATGTTGGCAAAACTAGACTGGGAAATTATAGCAAAAAACCCAAACAGCTCTCATTTTTGTTAAAGATGTTAAGCATCTGACCTTTTCAGCTGCACCAGAGCACAGAACTCTAGGACATTTTTATTTACCTGACATGCCCCTAACAATCAGACATTATAACAGCCTGGGAATAAGCCATAAGTTTGACCTTGCACCCAGCTTTGTGCACAGACACCTCTCTTATGGCATTTTCTATTACTTACTAGATAAGAGAAGAAGATTTTGCTTGGATTTAAGTATTTTGACAAAATGAAAAAGCACTTCTCGTTTTCTTTTTTTTTTCTTGAAAATCAATTTTGTGATACATTGACAAAATGCTATTACAAATCTTGAGCTTAAACAAAAATGATGGCTTCCTATAAATCTATTAAAAGAAAGTTACAGATAAATGGTAGGTAGCATTTTTTGTTTAATGTGAAAGTATCTAAATCTAATCTAAGTATCTAATATGAAACTCTAAAAGGAATTATTTTTGAAAGGGAAGGACTTAAAACATCCCATGCAGCCTTGAACACCAATAAAACACATCTAATTACAGAACTCTTAAAGATGACTAAAGAATGTCTGCAAGTTCATAGTAATTAGCCAGGCACCTGATCTTGCAAAGATGTATGTATAAGGGCCCCTCTACGTGTGCAGGTAAAGGTGCAGCAGGATCTAATGCATGATCCACACAGCTGTACCTTCTGCCATTCCACATGTGCATGGCAGAAGGTGTGATTCTGTGGATCATGCATTGAATCTTATCACACCTTACTCCCAGTGTAGGGGAGCCTGAGTGGAACCAAGAAGCAAGTGAGAAACCCCCAAGGATAGAAGATTGCAGCAGCAGCGATCTCAAGCCCTGGGGGCTTCATCTACTCCCAAGGCTGGGAGATGGCAGCAGCCCCACAGTGTGGGGAGTCCCCAAGGCTGGAAGACCACAGCAGCTGTGATCTTCCAGTCCCAGGGGCTCCATGCACCCCTGAGACTGCCAGGAGGTGTGAAGCCAGGACCCAGTGTCCACAGCTGCTGGGCCTGAGAGTCATTTTAGTTGAGAGATTCCCACCCTGCCTGGGCAAGGTGAACCCATGTGGCTGGAAGCCCCATAGGCTAACTGGGGACTCCCTGCTACACATGCGAATTAAAGCTTGATAGCAAGCAGCTATAAAGCTAGGACACTTCTTTGAAGTCTAACCTTATAGCTGGCCGGAGCTTTTTATGGCATGCTAAATACTTTGCATGTGTAGCTGGTCTCAAGGTAATTGCACAATTAATCAGTTAACTACATGGTACCTGTAATGTAAGGTAGAGAGGGCCTAACTTTACTAGTGAGAGCATTCTCATTGATTTCTATGGAATTATAAATGTGGATAAAATCATACAAAAACAGGGCTGGAAGGGACCACAAAAATCATTGAGTCCAACCCGCTGTGCAAGGCAGGATCATACCTGTTTAAACCATTCCAGAGATGTCTAATCTACTCCTAAACCTTCCAAGGACAGAGTTTCTAACCTCTCTAGATAATCTTTTCCAATGCTTAAACGAATATCATAGTTAGAATGTTATTTCTAATATCTGACCTAAATTTCCCTTGTTGCAAATTGAGATTGTTATCTCTTGTTCTGTCCACCATGTTTACAAATAAGTGTCTATTGCCGTCCTCTTTATACTCGCCCTTCAGGTATTTGAAGACTATTACCAAATACCTCTTCAGTCTTCTCTTCTCCAAACTAAATAAGCACGTAGGGCTCTTGTACACATAACGAAATTTACCCTTTCTTGTGTTTCAACAGTGTTACTGTTTGCATGTGTGGGTTTTTCTGATGTTTTAAGTCTTCCTGGAATTTTAAAGTAAAACACATACTGACATAGTTTAGTTTGGGTCACCACAAATTAAAACGTTGTGTCCATGGATTCATTACGTGAAACAGAAATGCACTCAAAGACATGTAATGAGCCCCTTTGTCCACCAGATGGCACTACAACTTTTGTGTAGTTACCCCTTTGTCCACCAGATGTCACTTCGATTAGTAGAGTGGAGATAAAGAGGATGTCTGCAATTTGCAGGTATTTCTGTGTAATGTTTATTTTTAGACACCAGGTGTAGCAGGTCAGCCTGACATGAACTAATCTTCCGCTCTCTTATCTTCGCAGATACCCATGCCTTCCCCTGCTTTCCACCCCCCCCCCCCCAACCTGTAATCATATCTACCTGGGCAGACACTTTTGCTCATATGAACTCTAGAGCAATGCAGCAGGATTCTCACACATTAATACAATTGTAGGACGTATCTACTGTTCCGATTGGCTAGCCCAGGAAGGGTGAGAAATGGAACAGCTGTAGTTAAATTAATGAATTCTGTATATAAAGTACTGCTTCAAAAACAGCCAGAAAGCAAGAAAAATAAGTTCTGCTTTAAAATAATAAAACCTATTTTTCACAAAATTTCTTGGATAGATATTGAAGCTTTTCTTTGATGAACCTCATAAAGTTTTCGATCAAATATGTACTAAAGGTCTCCACCTGGATAACAACAGTTAGAAAGAAAGTGCTCCCTGAGGGAATATAGTCCTTATATCAGCAGATATTTTAGTGATTACAAATGTGTTTCAATTAGAAATTAGAAGACATTTAAATCTGACCTGTAGATTTTGACCAAATTACTGGTTCTAACAGTTTTTCCCATTTTGAGTGAATGTGTGAAACAATGTTCCTTAAATGGCTTGAGCCTCAGTACATGAGGAGTGTGTTTTGACAGTTGTAGGGCAGATCCTACAGACTTTACCATAGCAAAGCAGACGTCACCTTATTGAATAGTTGATAAGAAAGAGATAACAAATGGGGATGAGAACTTCCCTGAGCCTTCAACCCCATCTTGGACCTTTTTGAAATTGAAAGAGGATTTCTTAAACTTGGCCTTTTTTGCATGCAGAAGCATTTGGTGCCTCTTTTGCTGGGACATGTCCTATGCCATGGCATGTCCAGCCCTGCTGAAACCAGGACAGACCAGAAAACTCCGAAGTGCCTGTCTTTGCCACACCAGGAAAGTAGGCATTAGCTGAAGCTGCTGCATTCTTACACACTTTTCCCTCCCTTCCCCACCCCCTCCTATCTTCCAAACTTCCACTGTTTTAAATTTTGACAGGTTCTTTTCTATCATCTCAGAACAGCAGCAGTCTCCCACTTGAAGAAGGTTGTTTCTGTAGGAAAGCTTGCAAAAAACTTTTTTCCAACTATTTAGTTGGTCTAAAAAAATATACCCAAAGTACTTTGCCTGCCTCTGTATTTGCCATAAGATTCCTGGTGCTCCTGAGTTGCTGAGCACTCGCACTGAGTCTGTTATGATAAAAGTTATTATCTAGAGTTTTTCCCTAACTTCAAAGTTATGGGAATTGGGAGATAAATCAGTTATGGAGTAAACAATTAGTCTGGAGCTTAGATAGAAGGCAGAGCAGTGTGGGGTATTTTTTTTAGACTAACTCATTCAGAGAGGCATGAGCTTTTATATACTACAGCAAGGGTCAGCAACCCCCGGCACACATGCCAAGCATGGCACACAAGGCCATTTTGCTTGGCACACCACCTCCAGCCTGGGCTCTAAGCAGCTGCTGCCAGCCACGGAGCCCAGGCTTCTCCCAGTAGGTGTCTGGGAGGCTGCAAGCCCTGCTGCAACCAGATTGGGTCCCGTGGGCTGGCTGCAGCCAGGAGGCTGCAAACAGCTGCACCAGGCTCCAGCATGTCACCTTCCAAGCACTCCATCACCTTTCAAGGTAGACATTGTGGTTTTTTCGGCACTCTGGCCGAAAAAACGTTGCCTACCCCTTGTACTACAGCCTGCTTCATCATATACTACAAGTATAAATAGCATCTGATGAAGGGGGTTGTAGCCTATGAAAGCCCATGTTTCTCTGACTTAGTCTATAAGGTGACACACTGCCCTGCTTACTTCATTTATAGCTAGCCTGTGCATCTCTATACTGCACTGCAGTTAGCACTGTAGACATACATTGCTACCTGCATTGCTGTTTAATTTGATATATACGGTTCTGAACCAAGAAGGATAAAGTCTGTGCCCGCTCACTGCTAGAGCCACAGAATTGATTCTGTAACAGATATTTATAAGAGGCCTGATCTGTGAAGATGCTGAGACCCCTCAACTTCCACTGATTTTCACAGGACTTGAAACTGCTCCACACTGGGATCAGTCTCAACAGATAATGAACTGCATCCAGTTCCACTAAATATGCTTCAAAACTACTTTTAGCAACATTGCTTTTCAAGAAATGAGTGAATGCCTTGTGTATTTCAGCAGCTGTACTGGTTATATTACTAGCAACAATGTTGATACTGTGGCAAGCCATTACCAGCAATATAAAAAACAAAGTTTACGTTACCATCAATTACTTATTTTAGCATTGACATAAGCGGCACAGTTGTGTATATAAGTAACATTTTTTTATGTTACAAGAATTAGGTTTACAAATTACAATAGAAATAATGGTAATATTAGAAATGAACTATTTGGATGTATAAGTATAAAGATACAGTTTGAATTAAAGGCAGGCCTGGTAGCATGCCACCTATTACTAAAGGTTGCCAAACATTTCCTATTATAAGGCCTTCCCTTCAGTTTCTTATAAGTGCTAAACTTAAAAAAAAAAAAAAAATCAGAGTAATATCTAATGTGTTGTTTATCTTCCTCTGACTGAAAGTTTTTTGAAAAATTCAGCCAAAACAGCTCAGCTGCTTCTAGAAAGAAAGGTAGAGGCAAACAAACTGTGTTTCAACATTAAAAAAAACACCTCCCCCCACACAGCCCTCCCTCCCCTCCAGTGACCTTTTATTTGGAAGCATTAGCACCCCAGTTCTCCAGAGCAGGGACCTGACATTTGACATAAAGGTAGTCTTTGTCAATCCCATGAAAACCTGTCTAAATATAGCCAAGTTGTAAGCCTTTGAAAGCTGAGTTTCCATATGCTCAGTAGGAAGTTGGCACATCACAGCCAAAATCTTCAAAGATTCTGTGCATACAGGGTATACTTATGTCTCTTGTTGTGCCCAGTGCTGAGTGCATATGCACCATCCAACACAGAGCGACTGAGCAGTCACCATCCCCATAGACCAATTTAACATGCTCCTGTCCAGGGCTACAGGGGTGGGACTCGACTTTTCCCATTTTGACTCTGGAACTGAAAGCAGGGAGCTTGTATTCTTTGAATGCTCAGTGACACACTTCCTGTTCTTCTGGCACTGAGATAATGAAGCCATATAATTCACTACTGAAGACGAGGTGCCCTGTGGGGTTGGAGTGGGCAGTAGATTGAGAAAAGGAGTGTGGGGATGAATTGGAAGCACAAGCTGGCAAGGAAGGAGGTGGACTGAGTGGGCAAGGAGAGCAGACAGCTATAACCAGGACACCCCCTCGCCTGGCTTGCTGGAGCCACCTCCCTGCTAGGGCTGAGAACCAGAAGACTCACTTCACATGTGAGAGAGCATCCTGAGAGGGTTTGGAGCTGTGTGAGCCAGGCTGGCCCTTCAGTTGTTCAGCCCTGGGATGGGTGCTGCAGTTGACAACAAGCAGAGAGGAGGGGGGAGCAGGGGTAAAGTTTCAACATGGCAGGTTAAATGAAACACATACAGGGGAAAAACCAAATCCCATCCCCCACCAGTAATTTGCCTTGATCAAAACCTGGCCTTGCCTTGCCCCTGCCCCTGCCCTGCCCAGGGGGTGAGGGTGAAGGCAGAATATGCTCAATTAGCAGCAAATGTACAGTAGCTGGCAGAGGGACCAGCAAGTGCGGGGGGGGAGGGGCGGGGACTGGTACACCCAGTAATTCTGGTAAATAACTGCAGGATGGCTCGGGGTGGGAGGAAATGCCTTCACACTGAAAAATAAATTAATTTAATATGATGCATTTCACTTTAGACCTGGGGAGTCTTCTGGACCTAGCCTCTTTGGATCTGGGAAGTCCTGCCATTTGCTCTGAAAGGCAAATGAAAGTGCTCCAGGGTGCACCCTTTAGGCACCCAAGCAGTTCTTAATTCTTTGATGGAACCAGGGGGGATTATGGGTGCTGCTGTCAGTAAGTGCACCCTTTGGGGAGCCAATGGCAGCAACACAAAGGGGGCACCCATGCCAGGACTATGCAGGGTGAGGGGGGAGGATGACCATGCAGGTGACCACAGCTTGGCATGGGGCTCCTGCAGGCTGCTACAGTTTGGGGTGCGGGTGTATTTCGGGAGTGAAGGGGTTACTGGTTTGCCAGTGCCCCCTGCTGTAATTGAGTACCAAAGAGATCTGTGAAGTGGATTGTTATGCAGCTCTCCCTGCTGGAATTTACTGGGAATTGTGCACTGAACTTAATTCATTATAAAGGCTACTATGTGCAAACACTGATGCAACATTCTAAAATAACCCATTTTAAATTTAATTAACCTATTTAATTTAATGAGGATTAAACCCTGTTATGCGTACAAGTCCCCCTAGACATGAGTGAAGAGGTTACTCCAACATACTGGAATTCTAGCGCCTCAAAGCAGACTCAATTAATTGAGTCTACTGCAGTGTGGCTATTGCTGCTCTCTAGCAGCCTCCTGTCGTGCATCAGCTTCCCCACACTTAAAGGTGGGGGGGGGGCGTTGAACTAAAGCTCATCAAATGAGCTTTAGTTCAAGTGCCCCCACAGCCATTTTTAAGCGCTAGGAGGCTGATACAGGAGGCGCGGCGGCACTTTAATTAGAGTGGCTATGAGAGCTGCTCTAATTAAAGTACCTCCCCTACCCCCAGAGCACATGTAAAAGTACCCAATAATCACAGTTTTTTCAAGGTTTATTTATAAAGCATATCTCCTAGACCTGTAAATACTTTAGTGGTTCTCTACTAGCCTCTTTCTAATTTGCCCACTTTTTTTATGAAACGCAGTACCCAAAACTAGATACAGTGCTGCCTGTGACGCCTCACCAGTGCTGAACAGAGTGGAAGAATCATTTTCCATGACTTGCAAGCGACAGTCCAGGTAAAATAGCCCAGCATTATATTGAAGTTTTGGCAACAAAAGTGCCTGTTGGTTCATATTCAGTTTGTTTCCTGTAATACTGTGGCCTAGACATTTGTTCCCCAATATGTATTTCAAGATCTTTTTTCTCTCAAAATTTCAGGAGTCTGTATCAGTCTGTATTAAATTTCATTTGATTAATTGCAGATCATTTTCCAGTTTATCAAGGTCACTCTGAATCCTAACCTTGTCCTCTAAAATGTCTGCAGCTCCACCCAGCTTGGAGTCATTTGCAATTTTGCAAACTTAGGTCAAACTGTGTGTACAGCTGCAATCACTGTATGAGGATGAGCATAAGACTGCAAAGATCAAAGCCATCATCTATTTGTCTTTATAGGTAAGGCCTGAACTACAGAAAGAGAGAGACAGAGAGGGAGTGCACATGTGAAGTAAAAGAAGCTCTTGCTTTTTGCTCTGTTAGAGCTATTTAGTCTTTCAATAAAAGAAATACCAGGAAGAGTGAATATGAATATATGGGGTAAATATATATAGCAACATTAACTCTTCTCTCTGTACTTGCTATCCCTATTCCTAACACTGATCCTATAATGAACTCCATGGCTTTGTGCCCCATGTCAATACTGAACCCCACAGACCTCAGTGAATTATCTTAACTGTGTAGCTTAACTCACACTCTTCATATCAGGGTATATAATGCTGTTTGTCATAATGTAAAGCACACAGGAAGTTATACAGTTTTTCTATTGCATCTTTCATTATTATTTTAACCCTATATTAAACAGCTTTTTAAATTTAATTATAATAATGCTAAATCATAACATTTGTTTAAGTATAAACAACTCTGTGCACTAGCCAAGTAGACAAAATTGTTGCTTACTCACCTGAGTTAGTTTGTTATTATTTCAAAGTTAGTGCAACACAGTCTGATTTCAAAATTACTGTGCAATTACACAGAACTGTGCTGCTTCTCTAGCATAGTAAGTACAAGGTTCAGAGTCAGAAAAAGAACACCTTACTGAGATTTGGCAGTTCATATAGTAATGTACAGAGAGGGGATTCAATTGCAGATAATATCCCAAGAAACATATTATTTAAATTAAGACAAGCTGTTAAGTTTACATCATTGCCATTTTCCAGATCCACACCTGACCTTTGGGTTTGTATTTGCGCATAAGCTACATTCAGAAATAAGAATTTTCAAAGCATGTAACAGGCTAGAGGAATGAGCACTCTGACTCTGGACCCAATCCTGGACTCTGCAGAAATCATCTGGCTTAGTACCAGCCTGTTCATAATAGTAAATTCTAATAATACACCACACATTGAAGCTACGAGGTTCTTGGGCCCAGAATGCTCTATCTTGGGAAGAGGAAGATACAATTTTGCACAGCTTCTTTACTCTGGACTTTCTGTTTACATTTATAATGTTATTCATTCCACTCTTCAGAAGAGATGTGAAGCTACTCCATGAACGGACTTGCTTTGGAAAAGTACTGTTTTCTTTTTTCTCAAAACAAGAGTTTCCTCTATGAAAGCTAAAGTGGATAGACATTGACAAGATCTTACTTGTCAGATCTTAAATTTCATGACTGTTCATTCTAAGGTTTGGTATTTGACCAGTCAAATAAAGTTCAGTCAATTGACTGGTCAAATAATGGTAAAACATTGTAAAAAAACAAACAAACACATTGCCAATAAGTCTAAATATGTAGAAAAGGCACAATTTTTCTGTTAAGAAATGTGTTGACAACAGTAAAAAATCATAGTTAGGCCAAGAAAACTACAAAAATGTAGTTTTTGTAAAACTGCTATCATGTTTGACTGGTTGAAAAATAAGTCAATTGACTTGCCAGCCCTAGTTTATTTTAATTTAGACCTACAGAATGCCATAAGGCTTACATTGTTATAATTTAATACAAAGTACATTACACCAACAGATCTGGCAAGGCTACTTTTTAAAACTGAAAATCAGTATTTCTTGAGCATTAGTGTATTGCAGAGAAACAACATTTGTTTTTCCTTATCAGTGACTTCAATAAACCTTTTTGAAGTTTGCCTTATTTTGTTACTGTCATGCACGAAAGCTGGCTGAATCAGCGGGAATGCATACTGCTTTACTGAGGCTGTGATACTTTGGGTCCATTGCACTAGCTGACCTAATCTCCATGATCTTCTTTTTACTTCATGCTTATTTTGGGAGATTGAGGCCACACTAAGTTTATCTAGCTAGTCACATGATGTCAACATTTTTGGCTGAGTATTACTTCCACCATCATTTCCACATTTTCGGGGATCCCTATGATGAAGCACCCCTGGACTTTCACTGCATTTTAACCAGGGAACAGCTTTATATGTTTTTAAAAAGTATTTTATCTAACCAAGGGCATAGAATAGGTTGTTTAGGCTGGGGGAGATTGCTTGTTGTGTAGTTGCTGATTGCTGGCCTCGCTAAAAGAAAAAGCTGTATCAACAAAGTTCTGGAGCTGAAAGGGGGGTTACTTGGGGGGGAGCTGGAAGGGGGGTTACTTGCTGGGCTTGCTATACATTTCATCACATCAGCAAGTTTAACCTGTTACGTAGCTATATAAGACAGATGCCCACTGGGGTGTGGGTGCTTGCTTTGCGAACGATTGCCAAGCACCACTTTCTGCGCAGAAATAAAGATTAAGTTGGATCCTTCACCCCTGTGTGTTTATTGGCACAAGCGCACCGGGCACGAACTCACTGTCCTTTGGGGACAACACCTATAGTGAAACTTAAAGCTGATTTCTGAAATTGATTAGTTAGCCATCAATGCAGAGATCCATAGCTGCTGAATAAAACAGATACTGAAGAAAATGGGCAAGTATATGAGTAAGTTGTAAGTAAGTATGTGAGTGTGCTAAGGTAATCATATTGTTTGGAATTTAGGAAGCTAGGGGATTTAAGTTCAGTCTAAATGACTTTTCTAAGAAGTCTTGTTAACAGGGATCCTGGTTTTCTGTGATAAAAAATAATCTCAAATTTTGGATTAAAAAAAGTAACCCGAAATACACATTTTTTTCTATGATTAAAATGTATTGTCACTATTTGACTTATATATATATATATATATATATATATAGCCAGTCGGGTTACTTTTTTTAATCCAAAATTTGATTTATATATATACATAGTGGTATTTCATTCTGATCACAGAAAAATGTAGATTTGGGGTTACTTTTTTAAATTCGAAATTGGGGTTTTCTTTAGAGAAAACAAGGATCCCTTCTTATTAACAAAGAACAATTGAAATGACTCTATTCAGTGGCTGTAAAACTGCATAGGAACCTAGGGCTCCTATACATGTGCGTCAAGGTTGCTCTAGAATGTGTAATTATGATGTTCCAGCAGACTCCAGTGTCATGTGTATCAACGTCCCTGCACTGAAAAATGGCAGTGGGGGTGCTTTAGCTAAAGCTTGTTCAATTAACTTAATTTAAAGTGCCCCTGTTGCCATTTTTCAGCACAGGGATGCTGATGCACATGACGCTCTGGGCACTTTAATTGAGCAGCTCTTGATTCATTTTACCAAGGTTATTCCAGGGTATTATTAGTTTCCTCTACAGAGATAAAATGTTCTATTTTCATTCCTCCCGTATCTCAGGATGCACCCTTCCCAGCCCTTCTTTGCTCCATAAGCAAACTCTTAACCTTCCTGAAATCTATTGCTCAGGGTAATGGTGCTGACCCCAACCCAGCACCCACTCCCACCCCTAGGGCATATGACCTGGGCTCACTCTGACCACTCTGAGTACCCAGGTGCAGCTCACCAAGTTACTGCTAGCTCTGGTGGCCCCTTGCAAACAGCACCAGCAATCCTACTACCTGATTCTGTGAAGAAAATGAACCAGAGAGTGGAAATCATTCTTAGCTGGTTCTCAGCTTTCACTTGATGCAGTGAACCCACTGGATCTCAGCTCTGCCCCAGTATGGCATACATGCATGTAGTGAGCCAGCTGGGTCTCAGGTTTGCCCCAGTGTGCAATGCATCAGTGAGGCTCTCTGGGCCTCAGCTCTGTCCTGATGTGGAATGTATGCAGCAAACAAGCTGAGTCTTGGCTCTGCCCTGCTGTGAGTACTACCTCAGCCTCTACCCTGACTGACTTTCAAATCAGTGAAATATGCAAAATGTTGGGTATTTATTTATGCATAATTCTTTTTTTTTTAATCCTTTCTCTTTACTTCTGCCTCTGCCCACTCACTTCAAACAATTTTTTTTCAAGACTTCCCCTGCCACCCATGGCTCTGGCTGCCTTCTGCTGGCTACAGAGTGAGGGAAGCCACTGCCTTCATTGTGGTTTCTCTGTCTCTGAGCTACGTGCCACCCTCCACGCTCCCCTCCTAATTCAGAGAAGGGATAGAGTTCTGCATCCTGTCCATGCTCCTGCCTCACTAGGCCCTCCAGTGGTAAGACATAGTTGTACACGTCTGAGATGGTGTTAAGACTTAATCTGTGACTACTCTGAAACTGTTCTAACATTATGATGGAATAACAGTCCACAGATTTAAAATGTTTTTAAGGTAACCTGTAACAGCACCCACACACTGGATTTCCTTAGTATCCTTTGAAACTACCTCTTCACAGCTTGAGCACATCAGAGTATTATCTCATTATAGATAATCCTGTTTACTGAATATCCTCCTCGCGTGACAATCCTTTCAACAGTGACCCCTCTCCCTTCCTGGGTTTGCCATTTTGGATTTATCAGTAACTCAGTTTGTGTTTGTCACTTATAAGAATGTTTCATCTGTAGCATCCTTCCCCTAGTAACAAACATGGCTTTCCTCCTTAAAAATGAAAGCATCCTTCAAAATGTTTTGAGGCTAAAGAAGAATGTTTTTAAATGTCACAGGTATTCCTACTTCATTTCAAAGATAGATTTATATGAGCATTACATACAAGTACATTTGAATGACAAGGACTTATTTGCTACAAGCCTCTGATATAGTGAAAATATGTGTACCCATATTGGAAATAAAAAGCCACACAAAGGAAAGAAAAATGTGACACATACTAGCCATTTACCATTCCTGATTTTTAAAAAAGGCAGATAAAATATATTATTTTCATCTTTATTTTTTGTTTATTCTGAAGTGATGGCATTCTTCCATTGTCTCAGTGGTGTGGTTTTACAAAACTTTTACAGTTAGTAGTTTGTTTTGCCAATCTTTCTGATACAGAAATTGCTCAGAGAGAGATGTTACAGCAGGAATTGTAATTTTACTGTTTGTGAAGTACCACTGCTTTGCCAGAACAGATTGAACTTCCAAGCCTGCTTAAAAATACTATCCATAGTTTATTTGTTTGGAAAATACAAAAATAAAAGCGAGAGCTGTGGCTGTAAAAATGGTATTTTAAATAAACCACTGTGACAGCCAAGTATTTGTCAAGGGCTGAATATGTTTTCATCAGCCAAACTATTTCTAGTTTGCTAGATCTAGTCTCTGATAGCTAACTTGTAGGTTTATTGCTGCTTAAGCTGTCAAACTATACCTAAAACAGAGAGAAAGAACTAATATGTTTGAAGCCTCTTACCCACAATATTTTTCTTTACTAAACTATGGTGGTTGGTGTTGGCACTGGATTTAGGACCCAGATGCCTTGTTCTGGGGGGGTCCAAAACCTTCAGACTGACCACGACCTTTCCATTTGATAATAGGCAAATTTACTGATACATAGTCATACCAGAAAAGAATAATACAAGTAATTCTATAGCTACCAATACTAGGGCTGTCATCAGAGTCAAGGTACATCTGTCCAGGATGTGAGCTTCACTCTGAAGTTCTCTCTTGAATGTCAGATGTCAGCAGCCTGGAGGTCAGAGGCTGAGGCCCCCCCTGCTCCGCCAGTGGGGTGGATGAGATGGACTGGTGGCATGCCCTCTGTCCATATGCCTCAGGTTTCCTCTCAGGAGGACCTGTCTCGGGGATGGGGACCTTTTGCTGTTCTAAAGTCTCTGCTTTTGTATTCTTTTTCTCTACTGATGACTCTTTATCAGTGGCTATTGCTGACTGGTCACTCTGTGGTCTTCATACAATCCACGTTCTCCTGTCAGCGTATTCCTTTGTTTCACAAGCCTATCACATCCTCTCCAAATTTGATCTGTTCCCCCAAAACCAGAACTCTCAGGCCCCCCATTCTTGGGCCTTGTGATCTGGTGCCACCTTATCTCATGTTATGGAATAGTGTGGTATATTTCCACAATTTCCCAGGCTATGTGTATATCCATTGACCTTGTTATATTAGATACCCTGTCTTCCTTAAAGGCTGTGAAAACTACGTGACTGTGTGACCAGGCCATTAGAAACCAATTCATCCTTGATGCTACCCTGGACTATTATTCTAACACACACACACACACACACACACAATTTTCTAGCCATCAGTTGGGAGGCATGGTCAGGATTGACAGGAGGATTTGCTTATATGGTGCTTTGGGCACATAGGTGCTGAGTAGAGAAAGGGGCAAAGAAGTTGGAGTTCTTAGATTTTGGAGTGTTTGGGAAATCTTCTCTGTGGGTTGTTTGTTAATTGTAAGTTACTCTGGGCCTTTTTGAATAGGAAGAGGTATCATCTAACAAACAAAAACACTGTGCATTTAATAGTTTTCTAATAATATATTCTACTCACTCTTTTAATTGGCTTTTGACCTACATACTATTATGGGGATGATTAACAATTCTCTAATCAAGGTTGCAAAACATTCTTCTAGGTGTTCAATAATGTAGAGATTCATCTGGGAGATGTATTGTTGCTCATGATCTTAATCTGCATTTAGTGAATTCCATACATACAATCCTGAAACACGTTATGCCAAAATAATTTCAAATTCCAGAGAAGAAAGGTAGAATATATTTAATAATTAAGTTAATATTTTACTGTTTTCATATCCCTGTTAAG
The DNA here is from genome assembly GCF_030867095.1 of Alligator mississippiensis. Taxonomy (NCBI): domain Eukaryota; kingdom Metazoa; phylum Chordata; order Crocodylia; family Alligatoridae; genus Alligator; species Alligator mississippiensis. The sequence goes on from NC_081824.1 coordinate 370,436,218, forward strand.
CAGACTTATATGTACAATCATTGAGTACTTTCCCAATTAATACAACACCTTGTTTTCTTTATCAATTCTGTGCATGGTCTATATCTAAAATGCTTAGGACCCAAACCGACAGAAAGGTACAGCTTTTCTGTGCCATGATGCCTGCAAGAATTAGCTCTAGAGGCACAGGATATAACTCCAGGAGGGCAGATGCTGCAATAAGTCAGAGCAAAGACTCATGTCAGCCTTCTTCTGAATTCATTGTAAAATAATTGCTCTATTATTCTTCCATAGTAAAAAAAAAAAAATAGAGTGAAAACTAAGAGCTGGTATTTTCTATGGGATGCCTTAAATCTAATAAGAGGTGGTGCTCTAACAGTTGCTAATTACCCAAGTTAACTGTGAAGATTAACCTTAACCTAGAGTATCCATCAAGCAGCTCCAATGGAAACAAGCCGAAAACATAATGGTACTAAAACTGATGGGTTATGGAGTACATTTGAGTGTGTGGTGTTACGGGATACAAGATACTGACTGCACAATAAGGCTGTGCGAAATAGCGCCATTTCATTTCAACTTCTATTTTGCTGTTTTGAAGTGACAATGTTTCACTTCGTTGTTTCATTTTGTTTTGAAGCAATGTTCCCTTCCATTGTCTTGAAACTGTTTCACTGTTTCGGTGCATTTCAACATTTCACCCAGAGGCTATAATGGGGAATCATGAAACTGCCTATAACTTTGTCATTTCTCACCTGATTCAAATGACAATTGCAGGGCTGGTAGCCCTGTCTGAGGGCATGAAGCCCAACACGTTTCAAGGAGATAGATGCAGGGTTTTTTGTGAAACTGCACCTCAAACTGTTGAAAGAAAAACTCCAATTACTTGCTGGCAGTGGCAGCCTGCTGTCATCCCATGCAGGACCCTCACCCCTGGAAGATCTGGGGGCCTGCACCCCCAGGAGTGCTGTGGGGCTGTGCCAGACTCCTTCCAGGGGTGCGGGCCACCAGATCTGCAAGCAGGATGACAGAAGGCTGCCTCTGCTGCCTGGGACTGGTGCTGGGTGCAGCCCATGCCCAGCGCCAGGAAGACTGTGGCGCCAGGAAGACTGGCCTCAGGCAGCAGGAGGATCCTTCTGTCATCCCACATGCAGATCTGGGGGCCGCACCCCCAGAAGGGCTTTGGGGCTGTTGGGTCTGTGCTGGACTCCTCCTGGGGTTCCAGGCCCCTGGATCTGCACTCAGGATGACAGGAGGCTGCTGCTGCTGCCTGAGTCTGGTGCTGGGCACAGCCTGCACCTGATGCCAGGAACACTGCTGCTGCCACAGGCCCCAGGCAGCAGCAGCAACATCCTGTCATCCCGTGTGCAAATCTGGGGGCCAGCACCCCCAGGAGGGCTGTGTGAAGGGTGGGGCTACAGTGAATTTTGGTGTGGCAGCAGCTCCCCTACCATCACTGTGGCCTGCCACGAGCACCAGGGAGAGCCCAGGGCTGCCCCTGTTGCAGCCCCGGGAATGGCAAATGTCACCTGCCAACCAAGGAGTTTGGGGTACGGTGCAGCCCAGCAGCTGCAGGCAGGCAGCATCTGCTGCTCCTAGGGCTGCAGCAGGGGCAGCACTGGGCTCTTCCCAGTGCTTGGTGGCAGCACTGGGAGGGCAGGTTGAGCTCCATCGGGCTGGCAGAGCCACTCAGAGCACAAACCTGGCTCTCCCATCTCCCGCTGCTAGACTGCACTCCAAGCAGCTCCAATGGCTCATGGAGCCTGGTGCCAATGTAGTATGAATTTTTCAATATTAGTTATTATGCTTAAATGATAATAGTATTGAATTGATAAATCTCTATGATTGTATGAACTAAAACTCCATTTTGTGCTTGTTTCCCTGCTTGACATGAGTAGATGAACTTTGTATGCTTTGTGTACATGAGTGTCTGTGTGAGAGGGCGAATGGTGAAAGAATGGTAACTATTTGCATGGAAACAGAAGAAGATTTAACTGATTGTGTAAGCAACAAGGTGCTAAGGTATAAGTTACCAGACAGTAAACTAATTAATGGACTCATCTGTGTTCAGGTGCAAAGAAAAAGGAATTTTGCATATCCTGCCATTTGAACTATATAATGCTTCAAGACCAAGAACACAATGCTTCAAGACCAACTACACAATGCTTCAAGGCAAAGATCAAGATTAAGGTACCAATGGAGATACCAGCTTTACTGGAATGATCTCAAGTTAAGAGAACCAGAAGAAACAACCTCTAATTAAAAACTAAGCATGAAACCCCTCCAATGCTGAACAAAGACTTAAAATCCCTGTAAAAGTGAAATGCAGACCAGCCAAGATGGGGAATCCACTCTCTGCAACCTCATAGAGCACAGGCATTCACGTCTGTTCTTCCCCCGCTCCTATCACCCTCCATAAGCCTGGACCTGGCCATCCAGTGCTAATATTGAATAACATCTGCTGGTAACTATAACATCTTACTGGAGTGGTTTTGTCTGTATATGTCTGTTTGTATGTATGCTTGTATATGTCTTTGTATGACTGATGTGTCCAAGCTTATGTATCTGCTTCACGTAACCAATCAACACAGCATTTTGCCTTATCTCCTTTTTTAAGGTCTCGCTCTTAATTTAAGCTATTGGCAATTTTAAGTAATGAGAGGCAGGGGAGAGCCACTGGCCAGGGATGTGCTCGGCTCTAGGGCTGTGCTCAGCTCTGTTGGGCTGCGGAGCCTCCAGCTGCCAGGCTGCACTTGCCAGGGCTGTGCTTGGAGCCAGGGCTATGCTCCAAGCAGCTCCATCAACCCCATGGATCTCAGCCCAGCAGAGAGAGGCGGCAGGAGAGTCAGTGGCGGAGCCACTCAGAGTGGAGTCCTAGTAAGCACAGCCCAGCGGTGCCAGGCTCCACAGTCCCACGGAGCTGAGCCTGGCAGCGAGAGGTGGTGTAGAGCCACTGGGCAGGGCTGTGCTTGGAGCCAGGGCTGCGCTTGGAGTGGCTCTGCCACTGGCTCTCCTGCCTCCTCCCACCACTGAGCTGAGCTCTGTGGGGCTGGTGGAGCTGCTTTGAGTGCAGCCCTGGCTCTCCCCCACCTCCCACCACTGGGCTGCTTCAAAACTCAAAACGTTTTGAAATGTTTCGAGTGCCTTCATTTCATTTCAAAGCAGTTTCGAAGTCTTTCGTTGCATTTCAATGTTGCTGTTCTGAGCTCGAAATGTGTCACAAGAGCTGCGAAATGAAACACCCATCGAAATTTCGTACAGCCCTACTGCACAGTCATTATATAAACAAGTACTAAATGACTATGCAGTAACCCACGTTACTACACCAATGAATGGCTTTTTGAGACACTAACTGCGCAGCAGCACAAGACTGCTGTGAAATAGCTTTGCATCACAGTTGCTACGCAGTGTTACTGTGCAGTAGTCTTGGGCTACTGCTCAGCCAGCATTTTGTGTAGCTGTGGCCACAGTGTACTGGTTGGCTTTAGGCAATGTTTCTGTCTATCAGCTAGCAGTATATATTCCTCAGCCTTGGCAGAAGCCCTTGTCAATTTTCAACACTCCAAAATATATCAGAATATTTCTTTAAAAAAAATGAGAAAATCTACCTTACTTGTACGTAAAACCTAATGACCTTTGAAAGTCAGATTGTCCACAGGAAACAATGTCAAAATTAAGTACCCAGCTTCTTGCAGGTATGTACATTAAGTTTAAAAGACTCTTGTGTGTATTTCCTTTTTGCATACATTAGACGAACTGTTTTCATCAATGAGCAGTCTAAAAAAATATATTTTCAGACAACACTGCTTTTATCTTCATGCTTAAATGATACTTGCATGCTATCATAACATAAATGAAAAATCAATATCTTTCAAACAGTCTCCAATACAGGACATGAGAGTTGGAAGAGACTGTTGTAGCTGAGGTTGTTTTATATTCTTATTATCTTTTTGTCAGAAGTTTACATGTGTTTGTAATGTGCATCTTATAACAATCTAATTTTGTATAATCTTCTGTTAAAGCAGGAGATCCAATTTCTAATGTAATTTCCTACATTCTAACAGAGATAAATTTGCAGATTTTTTTAACTAAACTGGAACCTGCATCTATGAAACATCAGGATTCAAATACTATTTATAGTTCAAGTAGGGACACAAAATAACTAAGATATGAAAAGCAATGTCCATCTTAAATTCAGCAGAAGGATTTTTAAGTCTTAGACCCATATTTAGCTTGATATTATTAGCAAAAATGTTAATAGGATAAGGTTTTGACTTATTAAAATATATTCAAGCCCATAAAAAGTTATTGAGATTATTGAAAAACCAAGTGCAGAAAACCCAGCATAAAACATGCTTCTGTGTTTAATTAAAGGCACCAGCTATAATTCCTAAAGTAATGACTGAAAATGTTTCTGTATTCTAAATAATTTTCCCTTTTATGAAGAAAAGCAGGGCTAGGTGGCATCTACCATGATTGTAACTGATGAAATAGGCTGTTGGCCACAAAGGCATATACTTCTCTGAATCAGATTCTGAATCAGAGGTGCCAGCCTGTCTTGCCTTCTCCCTCAGACATGATAAATTAGAGAAATGGATTTCTTTTTAAATGTGGTTTTTCTGTATTTTGGCACTATAATGGTAGATGAAATGCCATGATTCTCTTCTGCTTTCTCTTTATTTTCTGCTTTATTTTTCTAGTATCATCCTTAAAATATGTTAGGGACTGTTAGAGAATGGAAGGGGGGGGGGGATCATAATAAGTGAAATGTACCAAAGATCACCAACAATGAACCAATTTCAGCTCTGATGTACATGTACTCAAACCCCACTGAAGCTAACAGACATTTTACCCAGGATGGGTTTTTCTCAAAGTTACTAAAAAATGCAAGTGCTGGAATTAGATAATGATCACCTTTGCTTAGATTATTCTCACCTAGACATTTCACTACCCTTTTTTCTATAGTGATTTTAAGTGGTTATAGAACATGAAGGCACTACTAGTCGCAAGAGTAATATAATCCTCTAACTTTTACTAGATTCTCTAAAGCTACAGAATGTGATATTGTCACTTTTTTGTGTGTGCTATAGCAAGGAGAGAACAGAAGCAGTCATACTTAATAACATCCAAGTAAAGGACTCATTTTTCTTTATTAAAGGCTATAGACAGTCTGCTTCCAGGCCTAAATGCTTAGGATCCTGAAGCCTTGCTATCTCTTGGCATCTCACTAGATGTCCAACTTAGAAAAAATATATTGAGAAATCTACCAACCTGTTTGTCTCTGCTTTTTCTGATACACGCCATACTACCATCTCCCACTGTTAGAATCTGAACTCTCAGTGAAGTGAAATGGTTGCCATGCTGTATACCTTTCCAGTAGATGGGCAATCTGTCTATGACAGAGCTGCAGTGTCTTCCATGACATGTACCAATAGGCAGGGTCAAACTTGATTAATTAAAATGGCAAAGAATCTTGTTTAAATGTGGTTTCGTGAAATTTTAAAAGCACTTTGGGATTCTGGGGCTTGCTGTAAAAATGGGTCCATGCCATTTATTTTGAAGGTTTAAAGCCCCATAATTTTCAGGGGAAAATAATTTGAGCCTTAAAAGAGTTCCTCTAAACACTTTATCCTTGAGACATGTGAGCATGGGGGTCTAGGTTTAAAAATAATAAAGGTGGGATATAAAATAATGTTCCTCAATGAAGGCAAAATATAAACTATCATTAAGGGTTTGTTACTACACATGGCATTAAGGTGCTGCATGAAAGGAAGCATTAAGAAAAAAGGAAGCTGAAATGTATTAAAAATAGTGCGCTGGGCAGGAGTAGTAAATGAAAGACATTACACCCTGTATGAAATGCCTTTAAATTCAGATTGGGAAAATCTGTACTGTTTAAATGTTTTGTTTTGTTTTGTTTTTTTAAGATTCAGTGAATAGTTTTTTACCTGCAAATTTTTTGGAAGTGAAATATATTCCACCCAGTCCACCTATGCTGCTGTTGCAGTGGCACTGTAATTCCTATTGATTTAGCAAGAAATGCTGTCAAATTTCACATAAATATAGAAATGATGAATAGAAAATCTCCCTAGCTTTCAGGAGGATTAAATCATAACTCTGCTTGGACTATTCTTTAGTTCCAGCTATTTCACACTAATGGCCACATTTTATTAACTCCCAGAAGTCCTGATAGGATACCTGGCATCTGCCATTGAAATTAAATTGACCATGGAGTATAATATGACTATATGTGCTAGTTGGAAAAATGTTTGCTGTTTATGATTGGTAGACAATATATTTGTCTTAAGCCATGCATGTTCAGCATGGAAATTCTGGCAATGTTTCAATTATTTTTTCCATACATTCTAACATATGTTATATTTCACAAAGAAGAAATCATATATCAGATGTGTAAGTGAGAAAAATGGGAATAATATAACAAATGTAGGCCATTAAGTATCAGTAGCAGAGTTTAATTTGCCATAGAAATAGTGTAAAACTGATTTTGATATAATGGTACAATAAATAAGATCTCTCATTGAATCATCATAGTACAAAATCTAAAAGGCAGGTGAGATTTGCCCACTGAACTTAACTAATGTGTATCTATTAGTTTTAGATATATTAACTAAAGTTTACCACATATGTAAGGGAATCTATTTATATTAGAAGTACAAAAAACACACGACTAGAAGGAACTTCAGGTCCAGTCCCTTCCTATTTCAGATAACCTCCTTCATAAAACCCCATTTATAAACTAATTAAGCTCCATTTTAGAACTATTGGGTTTTCTGTACTCACTACTCCTATTAGAAACTTTCTTCTAAGTCCCATCCCACATAAATGGGGGTGAACATGACTATTATTTTATTAGGGATTCAATAACATATTTAGGGAAATGTGGGCTGCTCTGTTCGGTTTCATGAGTTGTCCCCTTTGTCCCCTTCTTTTCTCCAGCCTTAGGACTAAGACAAAGCTACAAGTTCTGTTAGGATTCAAGCAAGATAGAACTAAATGGAAGTGAACTAAAAGCAAGGTCCTTTCTGATTAGAGTTGAAGGCTTCAAATACATTTTAAATGCTATAGTACTAATAAACAAACAGCTATTCCAAAGTATCCCACTTCAAAATTAAAATGAAAACCTGCTGAATTCTGCATTTTATTGTCATTAGATCACAGAGCATATAGGAGTATGCAGCTGGACTATTAAAGAACTGGGGACACACAGTATTGTGACATGCATGGGTGTCTTCGATAATAGCGTCTATGATGAAAAAAATATCTGAATGTTAGATAACTTTGTATTCAGTTCAAACATTTCCTAGGCAGATTTGTTTACAGAGAATCTTTCTGTGCTTTGAGAGAACTTTGAATGGTTGCAGGCAGAAGACACCAGTAAAACAGTACATAGAAGGATGCACACACATATATTCAAAGATCCCCAAAAGTATTTTAGGCACCTAAATCAAATTAAAGTCAACAGGAATTTAGATACCCAAGTATGAGTAAGATGCCTAAAAATCTTTTTGGATCTGGATATAATGAAAAGCACTTACCCACCAAACTTCTCAGGAAAGAAATTTTGTAGGGCATATCTCATCCTAAAGTAGATTTTTTTTTCTGAGTATGGTAAAAATCACATAAGGAGTAAAATTTACAGAGCTACTCTACGCTCTTTATATTGTCAAGCACTTACCTTCTCTAATCTTCTTATACTGACACCTTGGTGATGCTACCTGATATAGGGTTACCATACATCTGGGTTTTCCCAGACATGTCCTCTTTTTGGGTCCTCCAATCTCCATCTGGAGGTTTTTTTAAAATCTGAACCCATGTCCGGGATTTTGCTCTGTGGGAGCAGGTGGAGGGGGACTGGAGGCAGTGGGCACATGTGCCTGCACCAGCACATGCACATAGTCATCATGCTTCCAGGCAGGGGGGTGGGCAGGCAGCTGGATGCAGGTAAGTGTATGGAGCATAGGGATTGGAAGGCCAGGGCTTGGGGACTGTCTGGGGGGACTCTGTGTGTGTGTGTGTGTGCATGCGCATGTGGAGGGGATATGTGTAAGAGAGGCAGGTGCCTGCTGGCGCTGGGGGAAGTTTGTTCGGGTGCTGGGGCTGCAGCAGGGCAGGGGAGGCAGAGGAGACATCTGCTCCTCCACTGGGGCACGAGGGGGCCCTGTGGGGGTGGGGGGAGCTCTGTGGCTGGGCTGGAGACACCAAGGCCAGTGCCTTTACTTGCCAGGGTGGGGCAGTCCCAGATACTGCCTGGTGGGGAGTGAAGCCATGGCACAGTACTGGAGCCACAGCCCAGGGCAGGGGGTGCCACAGGCCTCCCCTCCTCTTTCCACCCACCCATGCCAGGGCCAGACTCACTTCACCACCTCCCACACAAATCAGAATCACTATGATCCAACCAGGTTGGGATGGGGGCAGCTGGGGTCCCCCTCCAGCAGGGCTGGGTAGAGCAGGGGGCTGAAGGTTAGGAGTGAGGAGCACTGGCAGGGCTGGGGGGCTGCAGGCCAGGAGAAAAGGGCACCAGAATGGCCTGGGAGGGCAGGGGACTGTGGGTTGGGAGTGAGGGGCACCAGCATGACCAGGGGTCTGTGAGTCAGCAGCAGGGATGGGGGTCTGCAGTCTGGGACTGAGGGGCACCAGCATAGCCTGGGAAGTGGGGGAGTAAGGGACTGTGGCTTTGTGAGTGAGGGGCACTGTTAGGGCTAGGGGACTGCAGGTCAGGACTGAGAGGCAGCAGCAGGGATGGGGGTGCTGTAGGTTCGGAGTGAGATGTCCCCCCGGCAGGTGTCTTCTTTTTCAGAACTGGGAATAAAGTAATCCTAACATGATGTACCTGGCAAGCTCCATCTTAGGAGGCATGCTGGGTGTGGAAAAGATGTATTGAGGACAGAGCCACAGCACTCAAGGCTAAGGAAATTCAGGAAGCACTGTGATACATGGAGTAGTTCAAGTAGCTGCCACAATTAGATATGCCCCAAAGAAGCTGTTAGCTATCTTAGCCTGAAGTCACGCAGCAGGTAGGGAAGGTTGGCACTCTAGAAATATGAGCTCTTGTACGCAAAAACCTATTTTATTAGATAGTTCACATAACTGGAATATTGTCATTGAGAGGTATAGCTTGATCAGGACGTCCAGAGAAGAGAAAAAGGAAATGGTATTGTTTTATATATGAAAAAGACATACATTCCTTTTGAAGTACAGTTCACAGTGGCAGGTAGACTTGAAAGTTTCTGGGTCAAGGTGAAGAAGGAGAAGATCAAGGGTGATGCCACAGTGGGGTTTGTTATAGATTACCAAACCAAGAGAAGGAGGTGGACAAGATATTTTTCAAACAACTAACTGAAGCATCCACATTTCAGGACCTGGTGTGACTGGGGGGATTTTACTTACCTATATTTCTTTTAGGTGATAGAAGTGCACATGTTTTTGGAGTGGACTGGGGATAGCTTTTTGATACAACAAGTGGAAAAAGCCAACCTGGGGAGGAAGCTCATCTTTAATTGCTGCTCATGAATATGGAAGAATCAGTTAAGAATCTGAAGGCAGAAGGTAACCTGGGTGACAGTGGGTGTGTCTACAAGTGTCCAACTGCACAGTGTTTACTAAATGACTGTGCAGTAACCATTACTGTACAATCTTGGCACCACATGGGTCATTTTTGACCCTACTGTGCAGTAGCAATGAGCTCAACAAGCTAGGGTGATATAGCTCATCACTACATCAATCTAGCATTGGCAGGCACAAACCATAACTCTGCTGCAACTGTGCAGTAGCAACTGTGCAGTTGTGGTGGTATCATGATTCTTGCCTGCCAACACTATGTCACCATAGTGATGAGCTACGTCACCATAGCTCATCGCTACAGCAACCTAGCTTCTCATGTAGATATGTCCAGTGATCATGAATAGTAGAGTTCAGGATCCTAAGGGAAAGCAGGAAGAATACCAGCAGACTAACAACACTGGACTTCAAAAATGAAGATTCTACGGGAGCTAGGGAACAGGATATTATAGGAGGCAAGTCTAAGATGAAAGGGAGCCCAGGAGAGCTGATTGTACCTTGCAGATACAGGTGACGTAGGAGATGCCTATCCCAATGCAAAGGAAGGACGGAAAAGCCAGCAAGAAACTGTGAACAGTTGCTAAACTGTGATTGCTTCATTGAGTTGAAATAGAAATAAGGAAGCATACAAGTGGAAACTTGACCATAGTACTAGGGATGATTATAAGAGTGACAGAGGTGGGTGTACGGTGAGAAAACCAGAAAGGCCAAAGCGTGAATTGTCATATAGCTAGCAAGGGGCATACAAGGCAACAAAAAAGCATATGTGCATTCGACATTCTAGATGCATTTTAGAAGTAAGAGGAAAACCAAAGAAAATGCAGGACCCTTAGTGAATACAGAGAAAGCTGAAGTATTTAATGCCTTTTTTAACCTCAGTCTTCATTAATAAAATCCACTATCAGATGTTAAGCACAGCTGGCAGTATGAATAGGGTAACAGGGGGAGTACATATTACAGATTACCAGGGATCCTGGTTTTCTCTGGTAAAAAAAAGATCCCCAATTTCTCTGATAAAAAAAAAAAAAAAATCCCCAATCACCCCTAATATATATCTTATATATCCTAAATGCTGGTACATTGATAACAAAACAAACATCTCCAATTTTCGGTTAAAAAAAGGAACCCAAAATTCATACTTTTCCATGATTAAAGTGAAGCACCAATAATATATATTAGTGGTGTTTCATTTTAATCATGGAAAAATGTGGATTTTGGGTTCCATTTTTTAACCTGAAAATTGGGGATTTTTTTTTTTTTTTTTTTAATCAGAGAAAACCCAGATCCTTGGAGATTAATTAGAGAAACTGGAACTTTCTGAGTCCACTGAGCCAGATCAAATTCATCCAAGTAGTCAAGGAATCACCTGAAGGCAGCTGGCTATTATTTTGCAAGCCCATTGGCCATTACCTCTGAGAACTCCTGGAGATCAGGCAAGGTCCTAAATAACTGGAAAAGACCAAATACAGTACCATCTTTAAGAAAAAGAAGATGATGATCCAGGGAATTACAGACCAGTCTGTGACCTCAACACGCAGAAAGATTATGGAATAAGTAATTTGTTCCTAAATACCTAGACAATAACAAGGTGATTGGAAACAGCCAATATAGATTCAACATGTGCAGGCCATGCCTGATTTCCTTCTATAACAAAGTGGCAGGGTCTGTAGATGGCAGAAAGCAGTGGAGGTGGCATACTTTGATTTTAGTAAGACTTTCAACATGGCCCCCCTTGAGTTTCTCTTTAGTAAGATAAGGAATTATTGTTTAGATGAAACTACTCTAAGGTTTTTGTGCAACTGGTTAAATTATCATGCTCATCAACAGGGATCGTGGTTTTCTCTGATAAAAAAGAAATTCCCAATTTTGGGGTTAAAAAAAAGGAACCCCAAATCCACCTTTTTCTGTGATTAAAATGAAACACCACTAATACATACATACATACATATATGCACACACACACACACACACACACATATATATATATACACATATACATATTATATATAGGTGTTTCATTTGATTGCAGAAAAATGTGGGTTTTGGGTTACTTTTTGTAACTTGAAAATTGGGGATTTTTTTTAAAATCAGAGAAAGCTAGGATCCTTGCTCAACAATGACTCAGTATCTAATAGGGAGGAGGTACCATGTAGTGTTCCCTAGAGCTTTGTCTCAGGGTCAGTACTGTCCATTCTAGGGACGCTTCAAGACAAATGTAGACAAACTGAAAAAAGTCCTGCAGAGAAAAACCAAATGATTAAAGGTTTAAGAAAACTGATTTATGAAAAAAGGTTGGAAAATCTGGGACTAATTAGTCTGGAGAGGAGAAAACTAAAGAGCAATATGATAATAGTTGTCAAATACCCAGTGAGTGTTTATAAAGAAAAGAGCAATACTTTTCTCTGTAGCCACAAGGGACAGAACAAGGAGTAACAGTCTTAAATTTCAACAAGGGCAATGTAGGCCAGCTATTAGGAAGAACTTTCTCACTATGGGAGTGGTTAGGCATTTTAACAGATTACCTAGAGAGGTTGTGGATTCTGTCTTGAGCTGTAATTTAGGCTACATAAACTCCAGAGGTCTCTTTTAGCCCTATTTTTCTATGATTCTATGATGCTACCTTTTGAAAACTTCACTACTACACTACTCTTGATCAATCATCATTAACTGTTATAGAGACTCCTGTAGCTATGGCTTTGTTTACAAGCCTTCTACCTGCCCAAAGCCACTGCCATAGGAATGTTACCAGAGTGTACACATCTGTTTATCTCCCTGCTGGAGCTTCATGGCTCTACTAAAGGATTTGTGATGAAAGGTTTAACGGTCTACTCTGATACAACTGATAAACTGGGCCGTAGCAGTTGCCAGAAAACATGGACACATGTATATGAGCTTTCCACTGGCTGCTGGGTGGCAAAAGAAGACTTCACTCATGGTTAGTGTTACCCCAGAAATTTCAGCTGCCACCCACAAACTATTTTGCTTAAAGAACTTGAGATTTTCCATAGTGTTTCGCTGAAAAAAACTTAAAAAGCTGTTGTGCCTTTCTGTGGTGCCTGTTCCAGTCACTATGAAAATCCCAGGAATCATTGAATTCCAGTTCTTGCTCTGCTGCCTTTGGGCTTTATCCAAAGTTCAATTATATTCATGGGAGGTTTTCAAGCGACCTCAGTGGACAGTAAAAGAGCCCTGGTGTGGCTTTTAACCTCTCACTTCAAATCTCTTTCGCTGTCTGTACAATTGAAATAATATTTATATACCAGATGGTGATATAGCATAGATTTAGCAATTAAATGTTGCTATAATGTTTTCAAAACAAAATGGTCTACAAGCATTTGGCATTAATTATTATGAGCACATGACTCATCCCTTATTTAAAATGTATGCAAACATTTTTCGGAATGGTTAGTTTAATCTCTGATTGAATGCCTAGTTCAATAAAAAGAACGATATGTGTTGTTGAGCTGACATCACTATTTGATAGGTTATAAACTTTTTGCCTAAAACACATTCCGTCATAGGGGGAAAAAAAGTAGTAATCTATCATGAGAAAAAATCTTATTTGTATTCATGGCAGTGCCCACCTTACTGAAAAATACGGTGCCAATAAATGTTATAGAACTGGATAGAATGAAGTGATGCATCTTTAATAAATAGGTAGGCTTTTTAATTAGTATTTTTTTTTTTTTTTTTTTTTTACTCATACAAAGACTGTATTCATTTCACTATGTTAAGAAAAGGTCACCACACTGGTTATTTATCTAGGTTCTAACATACTTCCAGAGACATTCTAAGTGTAATTCAGAAAAAAAATGAAACCTCTTGAATCAAATGTAATCACTGGGTGTAAATCAAAGTGTTTGCTTCTAGCTAGTAGTCTGGATTTATGTGACACACATATATATCCATAGTAAAGGTACTTAGGTGGCTATATAAAAATGGTGATACACTTATTAAAGCCCAATAAAGAAACTCCAAGAAATGCAAATAATTCTTATAATATTTTCAGAGTTTATATTAACATTTAGCAACTTGGTGGGGGGGGGGTTGTTATTCAGAGAATCAATGTCACAAACATCCAAATTACACTGGAAATGTAATTGCAAAGCTAATTTAACAACACAATTTTCCAACAGATGTGACATTTTAAAGGGCTAATTTAATTAAGCAAATATCCAAATGTAATTTGAAGATGTGGGATTTTTTTCCTGCTGTATTTAGCATCAGATTGAAGCAACTGAGGTCACTGGAAATTACCGTAACCATGTTTCCTGTGGAAACTCAGCAACTATCTGTACAAAATGGTTAAAAAATGCTGCTTCTGGAATTATGTTTCATGGATAAATCTTTAATTCCATAGGCAAATCATTACATAAGCAATATGTTTTTATTGTATAAAAGTTCAAATATAATGGGCCAAATTTAAATTTTCTTATAACTTCTCTGACTTCAGTGCAATTATGGCAAGGCAGTTCTGGGTTCAATAAACACAGCTACATCAAAGACAAACATGAAGGAAAAAGAATTATTTTGAATTAATGCACATATAACCTTGAGCAACTGGGTAAAATAAAAATTAATCTTAGGAGAAGGTGGTGATTTGCAGGAAAGTACTGATGTAGAGAAAACATCAAATTAATATATCATATACATCTGAAAACAAAAGAACTCTTTTAAAACACACCCAATTCCACCTCTAACAACATCAATCTTCCTACTTGATTAACATCAAGCTTAGAACTCAGCCTCCATATTTATGATAGTCTGACTATTTTCTGTCACATACATGTCTTAACCAAGAAATGAGAGTTTTTGCTTAAAAATAAACTCTGCACAGACAAATGAATATGCCATTTCAAACCCAAAGATCATCCCATAAATAACTAAACAACTTGCTTAGATCAGGTAGATACTCACAAGATAATATATGAAGTGTTATGAGTGCAACATGCAGCGAACACTTATTGTAGAGAAGATGATGTCGTTCTGTCAGCTAGATAGAGGATGTGCCTACACATGATGATTTAAGGCACATTAACCATTTTTAAGGTGCACCAAGGACACAGGTCTACACATGTGCATCCTTAAAAATGGTGATTTTAGGTTAATCATGCCTAAATTTAATACCTGCATAAAGCAAGTATCAAATTTAGGCATGATTACTTAAGGCACCTTAACTCACATGTAGACACCATAAGGCACCTTAACGCTATGTGACTGAGCGTGCTGGAGCCAAAGCCCAGGTGCCGCTGAGCATCTCCAAGAAGAAGACATGGTGGGTGCTGTTCTCCAAGGTGCAGACACTGGAGCTAGAGCAGCAGTTCCAGCAGCAGCAGTCCCTGTGGGTGTGCCAACCAATTTGGGACTAAGTCAGCAGAGGGGGCAGGAGGCATGAGGGCTCCTGTCAAAGTACAAGGGATAGGCCCCCTCCCCCACTCCTCGCTGCTCCTTGCAGGGGAAGGGGGCAGCACAGTGCAACTGCTTTGCTAGCAGTTCCCCCATGCCTCTCCTTCAGGGTGGGCTTTCTGGCTGGGTAATACAATCCTGCAAAGGTGAGATGCCTTACTGACTGCCTGGGATTCAGATGCCCTTAGAAGATCATGCTGGGGCTTATACCTGGGGGAGCAAGCAGGATGGGATTGCAACTTCCTCCAGCACTCAGCACAGCTTCTCTGATCCATCCACCTCCATCACAGGCAAGCACCTGGCCTCTGGGCCATACACTGAAGGTGGAAGAGGCAGTGGAAGCTCCTGGGGGCTCTGAGCAGCTCCATCTGGGCAGGCTGGTTGCATTGCGGGTGGGGTCTCAGCTCTCTCCTTGCCCTGCCTGATCCAAGGCCAAGCCTCCTCCTGCATTGTACCCAGCCTGCCTGGGCTGAGCTGCATAGAGCTCCCAGGAACTGATGCCACCTCCCCCACCCACAGTGTCCAGCTCAGAGATCAGGCACTTGCCCGAGACAGAGGTGGGTGGAGCAATGAAAGCGGTGGTGGATGCTGGTGATAGACAGAGTCCCCCAGTGCGGGCTTCTAAGAGTGCCTGAATCCCAGGCAGGCTGTGAAGCATCACACCTTTGCAGGGCTGCATTACCCGGCCAGCAAACCCACCCCTAGAGAGGGGCACAGGAGAGCTGCTAGCAAAGGCCATGCTCACACTGCACTGCCCCCTTCCCCTTCAGTGAGTGGCAGGGGGGGCTGTCCCTTGTGCTTTGACAGGAGCCCTCATGCCTCCTGCCCACTCGGCTGACTTACTCCCAAGTTGGTTGGCACACCAACAGGGACAGCTGCTGCCAGAACTGTTGCTTCAGTGTCTGAGCCATAAGGAACACCACCCACCACTTCTGCATCTCGGTGATCCCTGGCCACAGTGTGGGACACCACAGGCTCAGCTCTGGCCCACTCTCATCTGACCCTGGGAAGGCAGGAACACAGGGAGGTGCTTAGACCTAGAGGTGGGGCTATGCCAACCACGTCCAGGAGTACTGGAGGCTCCCACCCCTTAGCCGGTGCTGGGCTGCACCACCCAGCAATGGTGCCACAGGCTTCCAGGGGCTGTCCAGGGTCCTGACCAGGTCAAGCTGCCCAGTGAGCCCCATTAAGGTGCCTTAAGACTAATGCAAGTGTAGAGGCATGCCTAAATCACCATAATGCACCTTACGCTAAGGCACATTAAGTTTAGGTGTGGGTAAATTCATGTGTAGACACACCCAGAGAGTATATCAATAAGAAGAGTATTACTATTGTACCTAACATAAAAGCACTGAGGGAGGGAGATTACCCCTTCTTTTGGGGGCAGTAAAGGGTCAGTCGAAACCAACACTAGGTCTTGCATCATGGAAGATTTTTGTTTTTCCAACATCTGTGACTCAAGTGAGAATGCTTTAACAAGTTCAGTTTGAGAAATGTTAATCTAGACATGCTGAACACTGATCTTGGTTTGTTTTGTTTAAAATCCATGTTCTCTCTTCTTGATAAATCTTGTTCTAAGGGACTATATTCCTGTGTGGATGTTTCATCAGTGTAAGGAGAAAAGAATCTTGCAGACTGCAAATTGTATGTAAATGTATTAAGGGACCCAATCCTCACATTTACACAAGGATGAAGGGAACGGGCAGAATTTTCCTCTTACAGAGAAGTAGGCTGGAAAGGGGTATACTCAATTACACAGAAAGGAAGATGCCACCAGGTCACAGGAGAAATGTATTGATGGGTACTTGGGTCACACTATTCTTTACTGATCTTTTCTCTTTGGGTTCAACCTGTTACAGGAGCCTTTCCCAGCAAGCTGTTCTGCTACTTGATCTTTTTAATCTCAGAGTTACAAGCAGCCACAGACTTCAAACAGCTGTTTTACATCTAGCTGTTCTGCCTCCCTCCTTAGTGAGAAATGTTTTTAGTTCATATTATGTTTTCCCTTTTTCTTATTTCTGAGGAGATGAAATATCCTCACAGGACTGAATAGGGGAAAAATTCCCAATAGTGAGATCTATTATATTGTGGCATAGTCTCCACTGGGAAGTAATAGATGCCTTACTGCTTGGTACATTTAAAACTAGGCTAGACAAAGCACAAGAAAATATACTGTAGAGAACACTCTGGCAAAGGCATGAACTAGAAAATCAAATAGGTATTTTCTGTCTTCAACTTCTGAGATTAACTATGTTATTGTAGCAACCTGAGGATCCATATAATAAAGTTCTGTCTAGCTGCTGGACCAGGAAATCTTTTATATAAAAATTCTGCACTATTTTGCTATGTTTGAGTGATTATCATAGATATGGGGCTGATATTTTAATAATGGAAACCACTTAATTTTTCATCCTAATAGGGGGTGAGGATGGGAGTAGGGGGGAGAAACAATCTTGTTGGTTGTTAATTATCTACCAGACATACATAAAGAAGATTTTTAAATACGTTAGTAGCTCAAAATACATCTGCTCAGAAATGCCACTTCAGTTAGATCAGGAAAATGAGGAGAGGATTCATAATCTGGAATATTCAGCTTGTTCTGTTCTGCTTCCTCCCACACCCAACACACACATCCAAACCCACACATGAAAAAGACAACATACACAAGACATTTAGGACTGAGGGAGTGCTCTCCTTCAGTTAAGGGAGTCCATCCAAGTACCTATTTCCACACTGTGAAAAGAAGCCTATCTCCCATACTCATTACTGGCAGAAAAATCTTCCAGTCAAAGCCACAAACTCTAGATGCAGATTTGGATATAAACTTCTTTGGTATGGAAGATGTTTGAATACATTTCCCATTTTGGGCAATTTTTAATGGGCAGTAAAGCCTATATTAAGACTGATAGGTCCCAATTTTGGAACAGTTTGGAGGTTCAGTTTTCCTTTGGGGCCCATTCTCTAGATAAATTATTTGTTATGTATAAAAACAAAAATAATAAATAAATAAATGGCCTCTAGGAAGATCTATCTAACCATTTAATGCTATGCAGTCAGGATTATTCTAGCCACAGGAGAGCTATAATTCCTACAAGTGGTATGAGGGGGTAGAAGTATGGTTGATTTAATCAGTGGTTTGCAACCTGTTTGTGTTGGTTCTAGCAACGTGAAGGCTGTGGGAAGCCACTTTAAAACCCACCTAGCCAGTCCCCACAACATTTGAGAGGATTCATTGAACGTATAAATAAACTTACCCCACATAGTGTAGAGAGGTTGCAGGTGAGTGGTGACTAGGTTGTTTCCACATGCCAACTAGTACCAGCTGCTGTATTGGCACTACAAGGACTTAGATTCTCCTGTACTAAAAGCTAGCTCAGCTTCTCAGTAGCTATAGCATGAGTATAATCTAAAGCCACCTTCACATCTTGACCTTGAGAATAAGATTTGAGCATAAGATTGTATTGCTTCATTGCACTAGATACAGATATTACTCTTAATGTGCTTTAAGCATGCAGAAAGCTCTTTACAGCTATAAGAAAACACATTCATGGCACTTTTTCACCCTCTTCTGCCAGAATTCCCAGTGCCTGAAAAGTGCTGCAGGGAAATTGTGCTGCCACTGCTTGCTGCAGCTGGGGAAAAGGAGCCCCCTACCATGAGGAACCCCCCAACAGCTTGCTGGCTGGGATCTAGATGGGGGGCAGGCTAGGGCTGTGGGGGAGTCCCTTCCTCTCCCTGCCCCCATTGCTGACAGTCCCCAGCTGGTTGAGGGGTGGGACTGGGGAGAAAACTGCTCTGGCACTCCCCTGGGACACTTGTGGGAGTCCCTTCCTGCCCCATTTGTTGGCCATGGCCAGTGCAGGCAGGCACCAAGCCCTGCCCCCCACCAAACACCACACATCTATTCAATTGGAACATGCTCTAACTTATAGCACTTTAAATAAAGTGCAGTAGAGCACTTTCCTCCAGGGGCTTTTTGAACATCTGTACTTAGCCAAGAAAGCAAAGATTCTTTGGAAGCAACTCTTGTTAGGTTCTGGGTCTCTTTGCCAGATGCCCCAGTGTCAATCTTGTTTGGAGTGTCCATTTTTGTATGCTATCTAACAGGAAAAAGGCAACAAATAGTAAGCATTTGATACTGTTCATATTCTAAATTCACAAAACTGAATAATTTATGTAACTAAACTCGTGGTTTCTGAGTGAGGGAGGGTACTTTGTTAAACTAGCTCGAGCAATCAAATTATTTAAACTGGAATGAATTTTGTGTTTCACTATAATTTTTCTAGCAGTGTAGGGGTTATCCATTTTTAATGGCTAATTTGAAGGTTCTAACATCAAAGAATGTATAAAAGGAATATTCTGTACCTTTTGTACTATGCTACCTCAGTAGTTTCATGCTCCTGTATCTTGTAAAACTCTCTGCATTTACAAGCCATTTATGACTCCCAAAGGAAAGAACCAAAAATCTTTCAATTTAAATAAGGTTCTTAGTGAAGACTAAACTTAAAAGCATCTTAATGAAAAAATAGGCTCTATTATCATTCCCTCTGTCGCTGGATGGCCTCGTCTTTCAACTATAGCATCTTGATTAACCAACCTAATCCTTTACTGGAAGAAAGATAATGCTGTTCTCCAGTAACTGGAGAAAAAAGAAGCTGGAAAGAGCTCTGTCAAAAAACACACAGATTTTATCCTGAATGATCAATATTTAAAATTAGCCATTACAATGAGAACTCACCCTTTGTAATTTCTAGTTGTATTTGGAATTTGAGTTGTGGCTGCATTTATTGTGTGGCTATATCTGAACTTGTAATAATAATGCCAAGAGTGGAAAGAAAAATGTGTATGTTGGAGAGCTCACTATAAGAATTTAACTTTCAGGCTATATGTAGGTATGCTAAAAGTCAGATAAGGAAGACAAATGTATTTGTTCAACTACTTATTTTTGGCTAAGTGTTCATTTTAAACAGCCCAGCCATGGTGCTTATTGAACTCTGGCCCTAGCTCTAACTCCTTTCCTTTTTCTTGTAATCCTTGTTTCCTTTATGAATTCCATCTGAAGGGAATTCAGATTCATCATCATGCCTCAGTACCTTTATATTGGTCCCCAGTGCCCATCGTGGATTCTTCAGCTCCTGCAGGCTATTTGGACATGTACAGATTTTAAGAAAGCAAACAGTGAAACTGAGGTACTTACAACATGGATATTTTGAAGTTGTGGAATCTCTATCACTGGAAATTTTTAAGAGCAGCTGAGATAGGCACTTGGCTGGGATGGTTTAGTCAGGGATGATCCTGCCCTGAGCAGGTAGCTGGACTAGATGACCTCATGGGGTGTGTCCACACATGCAAGTATGCACACTTGCAGCAGCTCAAGTAGAAGCAGTGCAAATTTGAGCCGGGGCTTTTTGCCTCAGTGCACATGCTCGGACATGCACTTTGCTGTGGAACAAATTGTTTCACATGAGGCAAAATAACCCTGCCTGGCTCCTCCTGGTTCTGCAGCCAGGGGGAGCTAGAGCTCAGGGCCAGCACCTGTGCTATCCCCAGAAGTATAAAAAGCCACCCTGGCAAGTAGCTCAGGGCTACTAGCTCTCAGGAGCTTCTGGAACCCAGCCAATTGGTACCTGGGGACACTACCCCTTGTGCCAGCTGGACTGCTGAAGCAGCTCTGAGAGTTCCCTGCACCCTCTACCCACTGCAGCAGTCTGGCAGTGGGGGCTGCTGTGACCTGCTACGCACCTGCCAGACCCAGATGGGGACTGCGTAGCCAGTAGAGCCATGTGCCCCTCGGGACCAGCTGCCAGTGGGCTGTGGCTGCAGAGTAGGCCTCTGTGTGGCACTACTGCCATGTTTGCCCCCTGCCCGGCCATCTGGGCAGCTATCACCCAGAAGAGGTTCCAGTAGTAGTGGCCTGCTTTGAACTGTCAAAGCATGTCCTCCTGGCCCCATTTGACAAGGATGTCAGCCACAGCCAGCTGAGTCCAAGGTGCCAGCTTTGAGCAGGAAGGTTCCTAGTAGGAATTCTGGTGTTCCCTATTGGAAAACTGAAAAATCCCTGATAAAAAAAAAATCCCATAGTCACTCTGTAAAATACTCCAAAATCTATATTCCTCCACAAGTAAAACAAAAGACCACTATAAAGAGAGAGACAGTGAGACAGAGACAGCGATCAGTTGGACAATGTTTTATTGACATAACTACCATGTTAAAGCATGTCTCATCATAATAATAAAGTGAACTCTAAATACATGTTTCATGAATATATATTTTGCTGCCCTCCTACAGGGGCTATGGCCCCCATACAGGGCTTACAGCCCCCAACAGGGGATTTGGTCCCCACACAAGGGCTACAGCCCTGCAACAGGGGATTTGGTCCCCAGACAGGGGCATCAGCCCCCCCAATAAGGGATACAGCCCCCACACAGGGGCTACCCCCCAACAGAAACCAAATGGCCCCCACAGGGGCTACCACCCCCCCCGCAAGACCCACATTCCCCATCCCAGCCCCCTGATTGCTGCCCCACCTGGCCCCATCCCCCACCAGCTGCTGCAGCCCCCCCGATGGCTGCCCCAGTCCCCCCCACTTGCACCCCCAGGCCCCCATAGCTGCCCCCACAACCCCAGGCACCATCACTTTAAAGAAAAAAAAAACCCTCTACTTATCCTAGAAGCAGGGATGGGTGGGGGTCTCTGGGGCCTCCTGGCAGAGCCCCCCCAGGCAGCAGAGGACAGCGGGGGGCAGGAGGGCCTGAGCTGGGGCCACTGGGGCTGTCCCTCTGCCCCATGTTGTGCGGGAGGGGCCTCAGTGAGCCAGACGGCAGCCAGACTGCTGGTAAGTGCTGGGTTTTTTTTTTTTAAACTATGAGGATGCTGGTGTGTGGGGGGGGAAGGATCAGGGGGGTTGGGGGGCTGGGGAGGGTGGGTATGGGCAGGGAAGTGATGGGGAAGTCTGGGGGCAGCTGGGGGGAGGGGCTGAACAGGGACGTGATTGGGGGCTTGGGGGGGCTGGCAGGAGGAGGGGCCAGGCAGGAAAGTGATTGGGGGTGGGGCTGGGCGGGGCAGGGATGGGAGGGCTGAGGGAGTGGGCGTGACCAGTGGAGGACCGCCCCCCCCATTGTCCCCTCCCCCAGCCTCCCCAACCCCTTACTTACAGGCACTCTAGTCCTGGTGCTGAACACGTGGCCTGCTGGGATGTGTGCCTCAGCACCAGGGTGAGAGAGCAATCACAGAGACACTCTGGCAGCCAGAGTGTCTCTGTGGAGGACCCAACCTCCAGTAGCCAGCCTCCAGTTGCCTCCATGGAGGATCCTGCCCTGCTTTTTTAAACTTTGGGTTTTTTAGACTCCTGGATATCCAGGGGTCTAATTTTCCAGGGGTCTAACATTTTTTTCATTCCCACACACGCCTCTTGCCCCATCTCAAAGGGCTTTGAGACGGGGCAAGAGGCATGTGCACGCTCGTCTGGATACACCCATGATCTCTCTTCCAGCTTTATAATCCTATATCTATACTACAAACACCATGGTTCTTAGATGTATATAGGACCAAAACATACACACCTCACACTGAAAACATAAACTCATTCTTTATTACCTACATTGATAATAGGCATTTAATCTTTTGTTGCATACAGGCACTCAGAGCAGGGAACCTGGTTTTCTCTGTTTAAAAATTGCAAATTCTCTGATAAAAATACATACAAATGCTCTGATTTAAAAAACAAAACAAAATCTGCCATTAAAATGAAACACCACTATATCTAATCTACATCTATATCTATTGAACACAATGTCTTATTAATCTATTTACAATTTTAAGCAATTTGGAAGCCTACCAGTGCTTCAATCACTATAATAAAATACATTCTTAGTACCTATACATTTTTTTATTTGATTTTGGATTTTTTATCATGGGAAATGATTTATTTTTTATCAGAGCTCTCCCTACCCCCTTCACTCACCAGGATGCATGTCCAGGCCCCTCGATCCTAAGTCACAGCCCCCAGCCCAGCTAGTGCCCCTCACTTCCCACCCACAGCACCCCCTGGCAGTCTCCCCCAGACCTGCTTCTGCCCCTCACTCCCCACCCACAGTCCTCCAGCCCTGCTGGTGCTCCTCCCTCCCCATTCACAGCCCTCCTTCACTCCTGCTGGTGCCCCTCACTCCCCCACCCACAGTCTCCACAGCCCCACCCCCAGCCCTTCTGGAGGGGGCCTCCAGCTGCCAGGGCTATGTGCAGCTCAGTCCTCTGCCCCTTGCTGCAGTGCCTAAGCCCTGACTGCCACCTGTGGGAGGTGGCAGGTGCTGCAGCAGAGCAAAGTGTGAAGCCCTGAGCCCCTCTCCCTCTCTCCCACAGGTGGCATGGAGGGGTGGAGACTGTGGGAGGGGTGGTTGGGGGATATCCACTGTGGGCTCAGGCTCCCCACCATGCTGCCCTCCTTCTGGGGCTTCTGGGGCCCAGGGGTTGGGACCCAGTGCAGCAGTGCAGAGTAGAGAAGCTCCTTATAGCTGGGAGCCTGGTGCTGCACTAACGAGGTGCCCCTTGCCCACCCAACAGCAGTGACGGGAGCCACAGTGCTGCCCCTACTGCTGTTAAGTGGGCATGGGGTGCTTTGCCATGGTGGCATGGGGCTCCTAGCAGCAAGCAGCTTCCCTGCCTGGCCCCACTCTGCTCTGCCATGCTGGGTCCCACCCACTGAATTGTGGAGGCCCCAGGGGGAGGGCAGCAGGGCAGGGAACCCAAGCCTGCAGTGGACACTTGCTCCCCTGTTCTCTCCCAGGAGTGTGCACAGCAGCGGGGAACCAGCTCCCCCCCAGCCTGGACGAGCCACCTGCAGCTCTGTCCCACTCCCTGCCAGGGCCCTGCAGCTATGCATTCCAGCCCCAGGCCCCAAGCCCCATACACCACTCCAGCTGGGCAGCAGCCCCAGCCCTGCTCAAGTCACTCCCTCCATCCTTCTCTCGGGCAGGGGGGGAGTCTCAATCTCCTCTCCCTTACCACCAGACTTCCCTCTGGGGAGCTGCTCTCCTGGATGCCTGGTGGCCATGCACCTGTATACATGAGCACATGCACATGGACCCTCTGCCTGACTGCCCTCCTCTTGATCCTCCCAGCCCGTTGCAGGCTGGGACTCTTCCAGCCTGCACAGAGCTCTTTACAAAAGTGGAAAATCTGCACGTTCCTCTGTTAAAATGAAAAATCTGTGTTTTTGTCAGTCAAAAGGGAAAATCCATGGTCTTTTTCCCCATTTTTCTATGGGAAACAAAAAACCTGGATTCGTGATTATGAGGCAGCAGAACATATCTATCCAAGCCGGTGGATCTTAATAGCTCCAAAGCCAGGGGGAAGTGAAGTGAGAGAGATTGGGTAAATTACATTCTATTATTATTCTACATCCAAATGACAAATTATTTTTTTATGTAGTGATGAAAGGTGCTTTCAAACAAAGAAAATAACTTGGAAAATATTACAAATTTTGACCTTTTTTTAATTGTGCCATCATACAGATTTGCTAGCTTTGATTCATGAGGGCAAAAGGGTAACAAAGTCACCACCAAGAATGTGCACTTCTCATGTAAAACTTGCCCAAGAATCCACCCTAATTAAAGTACTATCTCCAAGCAGGTTCTGCTTCACCTTTCACGAATAGTGGCCCCTTGCATTTTATTTTAAAGATGAGTTTCACTAAGTGATAAATCCTGTTGATAAGAATGGAGAGTAAAAGAGTATTGGCTTATGTAAAAGATGTCACACAGGAACGTGCATTTATTTTTAATTAATTTAAAATGAGCAGCCAGGAGGTGCTTTATTATCCCACTGAGATGATCTCTACAAGATAATGAGACAATCAGTTAAAATAAAGGTGTATCATCCTCTCTGTGATGGTTTAGCAACATGGCAAGAACATAAAATGCTTTACTGTTGGGATGCTTCTTTCATTCTCCTGATTTAACTTTTCAATATGCATGGGTTTAATATGAAACTCAAACTTTGTTCTTTCCAGTTACTGAAAGTACTGTTAGAAAAATTAGACGGTAATGATAATGCTCATTTTTTGCTTTATTTGTTACAATAAGTCATTTGCCAACCCCCAAAGAGAAATATATTCAAAATAATTTTAATTTCTAACATGAATCTTTTTTTGAAGATTTTTTTTATTTAAATGGCTATGGGGTAGTGCACAAACCCAAGATAATCTCTACTGAGTAAGTATGTGTTTTGCACATAGTTCTTGGAATATTTGCAAAAGCAAATTTAAATCTCTCTAGAAATGAAAGGAACTATATGCTATAAATTCCTCTAATGCTAGAACTATAAATATCACTTTGTGAAATCTGCTTTTGCTTGTATTTTATAACTTATCTTGAGATTTTGCTCTTCTTTTACAGTTTTCAAATATTACCTGCATCAAGTAGGGGGAAGACATTGGCTCTTCCTTCTTAAATACAGCTGCTGAAAATCACTTCAAACAGATGGTTATAAGAACTCTTTAATAAAATGGATTTGAGAAGCAGATCAGTTGCTGCTATAAGAGAGCCCATCTTAATAACACAAATGAGGAGTGGAATTAAATGAGAAATTGCAGTCTGAAACTTACTGTATTGAGAAAGAAGCTTTAGAAAAATCAGCATTTGGAAAACAAACATGGAATGTAGCCTGGTTCTTGCTAAAGAAATGACTTGTGATATTCTGGACCAGTCAAGCTTTACCAAATCTACCATTGCACAAAATAAATTAAAGGCTAGATCAGAATGATGTGCACAGGTGAAGGCAAAGCTGTCCTAAAATAATTGCAAATGAAGCCCATAAACACAGACAAATGCAGGAATTGCTTTCAGCTTCTCTCAGTTTTCTTAGTGGTTCAAGCTGATTCAGAGAGGCAACACCATGCTCTGTAACAATTTTTAACCTACTTATCAATCAGGATGGATACATAACTGTACAGATATCTGTCCTAGGGTGAGGTAATATATCCAAGTACCTTGATAGACAGTGGTCATCTGCAAAAACTGGTGAAGCACTTACATTGTGGTCTCCACCCCTAACTTCGTATCCTTTCAGTGCCCAACGCCACATTCTTCTCTCCAAAGGTCGCATGCAAGTATGCCGTAGCATTTTTTCCACTTTGTTTAATAATCTTCACAATCTTCTAGTTTTCCCTTATTTCCTTGATCTTATATGATCTTATCTCCTGATACGGAGTCCTCACTCCTAACCAAAATCCTCTATTACACCTGACTTACTCCAGCTCTTGCTTTCACTGTGTTATCCTCTGAAAATCTCACAGTTACCCCCACGATGCTGCTCTGCTCTGTTTGCCAAATTGCTCATTGCAACTCCACCCATCCTAGATCTATCTGCTCTGATTACCAAGTTGGCCACATAACTCACTAGACTGATTTCTTAATGGACTCATTTTTGCTTTTCATCTTATTGGTTCTCATTTCTCGATCAAATGCTGATATTATTATGACATTACGAACACACTATTTGTGATACAGGCACAAAAATGCAAATTTGATCCTAGGGATTATCATGTAAAATATTCCAAGTAGAGATAGGGAAGATTTGTACAAAGCACTGGAAAGACCTCATCAGAAATACTGTATGCATCTCTCCTCACTCATATTGAAGAAGATTAATTCAAACTGCAACACGTGCAGAGCATGACTATTAAGATGATAAGAATAATATGAGAAGGCTAAAAGAGCTTGACTTGTTCAGCTTGGCAAAATGAAGACTAGAATGGGAAATGATTGTGCTCTATAAATACATCAGTTTGGGTGAGGGAGGGCACCTGAGAGGAAAACACTGAAGTACAATATTGCTACACAAGCGAGCTATGAATACATTTAGGCTGGAAATTAGAAGGAGATTTCTAACCATCAGAGGAGTGAAGGTCTAAAACAGCCTTCTTATCAGAATAGTGGCGGAACATTTCAAGATGAAGGACAATAAAATTATGAAATGAATGTAGTTTCAGAGGATGCAAGTACACTGGACTGAATAATCCATGAGCTCTCTTTCAGTCCTCTTTCCTATGGAAAAACTTTACAACACCTGGGTTGCTGTGCTGAGACCATTGACTGTTATGCACATCAGCACTTCTTCATTTTTGCTTTCTGTTCCTGTACCTTTCTTTCTATAGCCAGTTCTTGATTCTTGTTCTGTATTTAGGCCAGTGCCCATCTTATTTAATGTGTGCAATGCTTGATAACGTATGATCTTTGTTCCATGGCAATAGCTGAGGCATTACTGCAATGCCACTACAATAGATTGCACCTGTGAAAAATTATTACTGCTAGAACTTTCTCCTTGTATATCCAAGGTGTGGAAAGGCAGGATGCTATTACATCTTCCTCCTGTGGCACAACTATACTTGCTTACATATATAGTCAAGTAGTGAGCTAAATGCTTAACACACTGATGAGCTGGGTGATTCCTTGGATGCACTCTTTGACATTTGTAGTGGTTGAAGTTTCAGACCTGTTTGGATGAAGAGCAAATAGCTTGTGTTCTCAAGACTATGCTTTGCTTCGTCAAAAAAACCTTTGATTTTTCTGATCATACTGCTATGTGCCCTTTAGAAAGCATTTTAAACCTGTTTTTTCTTTGGCCTTCAAACTGACTTCAGCTTCAGGTAATTTGATAATAGATGGCAGTGTTCAACTGACTACTATGAATTCCCAAGCTCACCTTACACACAATGAGCAGTATCTGGGTTGAGGATTTTGCTCCAAGTTGCTTTTGTAGCTCGTGCAGATCATGGCAGTTTCTGGACAGGATTTTGCTCTTCAGTGGTGGGTATACTTTAGACCAGCACGTATACTTTAGACCAGTCTTGAATCTACTCAAAAGAACAACAGAAACACTGGAAAAATTGGTACTACAGTCAGAAAGTCATAAAAAGTTATTTTGCAGCTTTCTGCTCATCTGTACCCAATAATTATTAATTTACAGTATCGTATCACAATGCTATTAATGTCCAATATTCTTCATTCTTCCTTGAATTTCCAAAGATGGATTTATTTCACTGTACCTTTGTGTGTAAGGAATGCAGGAAAGGTACACAGATATTCTTATGTTTGTATACAAATGCTTCCCACTGAGAAATGTTTAAGATCTGTGGAAGCTCAGAGATCAAGTAAATGCAGTGAGTGTATGGGGTAAGTCTAAAGGATAGCTAAAACACATGTTTACAGTGGACAAGGATTGCTTTGAAGAGAAATGGCTATCATTCTATAAATCAGCACTTAGCCCAACTTCAGTAGCTCTTAGGATTTTATTGATTTATTGTAAAGCTTCTCACAGTGGGCTGTGGCAGAAGGCCTACTTTGGTATCAAATCCTGCAGTTAAGGATGTAAAACAGTTTCAGTTATAAATGTATGCTCTCCCTATCCCTTTTTCTTCTGAAATTACCCATTCTTAGATATAGTCAAAAATTGAACTTCTCTCTGTATGCTCTAAAGGGCTTGTGATGTGAGGTCCATATAAAAATATGTTTCTCTCAAAAATGAAAACAAAATGAACAAACAAAAATAATTTGCCATGCATCCTTCATTGAACAAGAAAACCACTATAAAATAGTTTCTCATTCAGCATCCCATTGGAGATGTCAAGAGAACTTGGTTAATGGTAAGGAAAGTGTTTGGAAAATCATTGTGGAGCTTGCTTAGTAGTTACTCCTAAAATTACCATCATTACTATATTTAAGTAGATAATAAAGGTGCTTTATCCATTTTGTGATATCACAATTCATGTTCTACTCAAAGGCTACAATGGGAGAGATTGTTCTTCACTGAACTCACATAATGCAATCTTTGTAAAACCATATCAATAATGTATTTTATTAATTATTAAAGTTGTCCTAAAATGACTGAAAGCAACTATTTTGTGAATTCATTTTTGAAAAAGTTCCTACACTTTTTTTTGCATTCCAAAGAAAGTGTGATTATGATATTCCTTGCTTACAAAGCAGCTTTTAAAGAATTGATGGGGAAAAATAATTAGGAAAAAAAACCCTATACCTAAAAAAAAGATTACATTTTAACTGTATATAATGGGGAGGGGGTGTTTTCCAAGAACATTTGAGATCACCAACACAAATACCTATAAAAATCTCATTTTAAACTCCAAGGCCACAGCCAGATGAGTAGGGGCATGCAGTTTGTGTCAGCACAAACCTCTTTGTGGTGCCACAAACCACATGTGATGAATGTTAAAACATGTACCATGCTGCAGATTTGCAGCATGACAGCAAAACTTGCTACTGGGAAATCCCAGTAGCAAAAAAAACCAAACAAAAAACCCAAAAACCCTGGAGAAGAAAGCGGCTCAATGCATGCAAAACAAGCATGCACCAGAACAACTGGAGGCCACGCTGTCTAGGGCTATGCTTTAGCGGCTGGCCAGGCATCTGTGCTGCCCCTGCTGCTTCAGCATGCTGCCAAGTAAGACTCCTGGGGTCAGCAAAGGTGATGACCCCAGCCTCCAACTCTCCCTGTCTGAAGAGCCGGGAGCAGCTGGGCACGGGCAGTTTGCTCATTGTGCGACAATGTGTCTCACAGTGAAGCTCATGTGCAAGGGTGTAAGCTGAGGCATTTTGTGCCACTGCAAGTGCACGCCCTTGATCATCTGGACTTGGCCTAAAGATCCAACTTCTCTTATGGATCAGAAATATGCCTTATTTCCTGGGAAATGAAGCAAGAATTCTGACAACAAAATCCAATTTCCCCTTCAGTGATTTTGTTATTTAGAGCTTCTGGCATGCAATACATTTATCACATGATTAATGTGTTAGTGATGAGCAGGGATCCTGGTTTTCTCCGATTAAAAAAACCCCCAATTTTCAGATTTCAAAAAGTAAAATCCACCTAAAAGAACCCTAAAATCCCCATTTTTCCATGATTAAAGTGAAACATCACTAATATAGAGAAATATATATAGTGGTGTTTCATTATAATCATGGAAAAATATGGATTTTGGGTTACTTTTTTATATCCAAAAATTGGGGATTTTTTTTTTTTAAATCAGAGAAAATCAGGATCCCTGGTTATGAGTTATATGATAACATGCCAAATGTTCAAGCAATTTATTACAGCATAAAATGGCAAACCACTCAGATACTCCACAAATGGCAGAGCTGAGGGAATCTCCATTCTTCCCTAGTTCCTTGGCTTGGCATGTTTAAACTACATGAATAGCCCTGTATGGGCTGCCTGGCAGGTAGATTTACATGTGTTGGGTGGAAGCATCCATGCTGCAGTGGTTTTCAACTTAGTGTACGTGGAACCCAGGATATGCATGCCAGCAAGCTGAAAGGGCACCACAGAAAGCGAAGCACCAGGGACCAGTGCTTGATGTCAGCAGTTATGAAACTGGGATCTGACAAATGTTATCCTTGATTCCAACAATCACACATCCTGCCATGTACGTGTGACATGGCAGGATACATGATTGTTGGAATTGGGGATCAGATCCTATCATACCATTAAATTAACTTCTATCAGTGGCCTAGGCCACTGAGTACCTTTTGCTGCTACATATTAAGGGTTTATTCATGCCTTGAAGAATGTGTGTTACTCCTGTTAACACCAAAGGAAGAACAGCCCCACCATGGATTCCTATTCATCTTAATTACTAGTCACTGTTTTTTCAAACAATAGTTGAACTATTTCAAGTCTAATCCCAATTTACTTTGGACTGTTGTAGGTTTCTCTAACATACAGTGAACTCCACTTGCAATCAATTCCTGTTAGCTGTGAAAAGAATGTGCTACATTATCAGAGA
The DNA here is from genome assembly GCF_030867095.1 of Alligator mississippiensis. NCBI lineage: Eukaryota > Metazoa > Chordata > Crocodylia > Alligatoridae > Alligator > Alligator mississippiensis. The sequence continues at coordinate 370,466,972 of NC_081824.1, forward strand.
ATTCACTGTGCTAAGGGAAAATAATTTTCCTTTCCTTTGTATCCAAACATGAGAAAAACGATCACTTACATGCTGTACTGGATAATATATAATTAAAATAAATAAGGACCTGATTCTGCCAATCTCATTCACATTCAGGATTAATTTATCTGCAAGTAGACCCATTGAAATCAATAGTTTTACTTATTATGAAAGCAGAATTTGGCTCTTAGCATGTTACTTTTTATAATACATCTGTTCAGTCTGCAGTACTGTAAAAGGACATGGTTCTTTACAAATGGTAAAATGTAGTTAATACCAACAACAAAAATGAAAACACCACCCCCACCTGCCATAAGAACTTCCCATCTAAAGAAAACAAAACAAAACAAAACATTATAGCTGTAAGTAGAGAATAGAAGTGATTACAAATGCTTACTTTACATTTACATATGTCTGTTAAAATACCCTTTGCTGCCTAGTGATTTTCCTGAACAATAAGAGATTTGTTCACTCTGGGAAGATTTTGATCTTTTGAAATGCACTGGAATGTTCAGCGTATCGGGGGATTCATAACAACACTGATCCACTTAATTAATACTGAATTACACTAGAAATCCTATCAAAGTACTTATGACATTCATATTAATACCAAATGAGTTCATCAGGACTAATGTTATCACAAGAAATAGTAAAGGAATTAATAATGATTAGATAATTATTTCCTAGAATTGTTGAATCCACTATACTAGAAGTCATTTTAACTCAACTATACAGAAGAAATAGATACTCCAGGGGTGTTAGCTTCATCTGAGGACTCCAGTTCCTTGCACTTTTAAACATCAGACTTTTTCCCTTCCCATTATAATATAGGAGGGAAAGGAACAGCTGGAACAGCACAGAATGGAGTGGTAGTAAAAACACGTTGGCTTCTGCCTCTTCTTACATGCATACATTGAGACTAGGAGGAGGTAAAAACATACTATTATTCTACCTCTGTAGGAGAACATGTCTGAGTGAGTGCTGATGTAGTCTAGAGAGGAGCAGAGACTCTTTTTGCCACAGAAAAGGTAAGAAGTGTGGTGATGAGGATAAAATGAGGATAGTGATGGTAAATCAGGCCAAAGAATAGAAATCAGGGGATGCATTAGTGCAATGTGCTGGTTTTTCTTTTCCTTTCTTTTTCTTTTTTTTGTATATACAGAGCTCTGAAGGAACTGCCTTATTCTTGGCACCTCTTTCATGGTCTGCTACTCGCAACACTCCTCCCAGAAGCAAGTAGATGGGGCAGTTCTACCCACGCCTGCTTCCAGGAGGAGTATACGGGGGATAACCTAAAGAGCTGCACAGCACAAGGCAGCTTTGCTGCCTGATTTAGGCAGCCCTAATGCACGGAAAGAAAATGGGGCAGTTTACCTGGCCACTGCCACTGCAGCAACCCTGAAGAGGTCCCATGGAACCCCAGGCATCCCAGTTGAGAGCCACTGGTCTGATGAGATGACTGTACTCTCTTTGCAGCAGTGTTATAAAGTATTTCTGTGAAGTGCCAAGAACAATGGAGTCTTATTCTTGGCAGGACCTGTAGGAACTACAGTAACACAAAGCACACAAGAAACTGAAAACTCAGTTGTGAAGCAGTCAGGAGTGCTATTCCAACATACCTGACAAAAGCAAGGAACTGAAAAATTAAGCCACCTAATCTTTCACTTCATAAGCGTTACTCCTTGTAAGCACTCACTCCTTAGCATTCACAAAAAATATTGTACATTATTGCTCAACCACTCCAGTGTTAAATCTGCTTTTATTTCCGCAGACCCTATTACCGCATGAAGTTTTCCCTGTTTGTTGTGTTTAGTGCTGTAGCAGTTGTTCTGGAAGAGGTCAAATTTCCTAATTGGCTGTGTCCAGAAAGGCATGGTGGGAGGCTGGCATTTGGAGAGAAGCCAGGTCAAAGTTAAGGTTGCAGTGTTTCATCTCTGGTGCATAGCAGTTGTGGTGACAGTACATAATGGGTAGGGTTCTATTTCTTCACTCTGTTTGGCTTGTGAATGTGTGTGTGCACACACACACAGACTTTGAGCTGTAATATAGAAATATTTAAATAAATTTATAATTTCAATGTCTTTTCAATCTATCAGGGTGTTTACCTTGACAACTGATTTTTTACATACATCTACTATGTTTTTATCATGAACACCTGTACTAGTCTTACACGCTTTCAAAATTTAATGAAATAGTATTTTCTCTTAAACTATCTAGTAGGAACTTATAGAATAATATGAATGCACCAATTAAACAGTTAATATGAAGCCAACACACCAGGTATTCCAAGATAATGAGGACACCCAAGAAGAATTGTTCGGGTCATTTGCAACATGAAATACCCTTCTTATCAAACAAATATAGGATCTATTTCACTCAAACTGATTGACACTACTTAAAGGAGGGGGGAAAGAGGGATTTTAACTTTTATTTGCTTTTTGCTTGCTTTTTTCTCTTTCAGTCTTCAGATAAATTGCATCAATTGATACAGGAAAAAAAGAAACAGAAATCCTTTGTCTCGCGTTAGGGCCTTTGCTACAAATAACAACATTCACTGGAGTCATAATGTGAAGATTCCAACAGAGGAAGAGTTCACATTGAAGTACTAATTCCAAACTACTTAGAAAAAAAGTAAAAAAGGCAAAATGAAAAACAGAGGAAGACAGTGAAAACTGCAGAAGCTGCAAGCAGAACCTGATGTGCTATGTATTTAGTACCAGCTTCAGTTTTTCCCCTAAGGTTGAACACTTGCATTGAACAACTAACAGGTAGTGTCATGGGAGAGGTTACAAATAAATGTATATTAATGTTTTATCATTTAAAAATAACACTAGGGCAGTGACTTTCAGTTAATTGTCTGTTTTTCTAAAGCACCACTTGGCTCAGCATATCAATTTAGTGTGATTTGATGTGATTTGTTGTGTAGATGTGATTGGGAATGACACAATCCCCTGATCAAAGTCAAGCCTTTTTACTTTTACCTTATGAGTAGATTCTGATGTACTTATGCCTTATAGTATTATAACTCCATTCGTGAATTGCAGTGTTGACTTCAGGAAAGTATCATTCAGCATAAATAAGGGTCTCAGAATAATGTCCTTTTGAACTGTAAGATACAGTCCAGTGAGACTATAAATACACACAAGCAATTTCTAAGAACATAGGGAATTTATATCAAGAGGAAACATCAATCCAGGAAGAAACATTAGATTCTTTTAACTATCTACACTTCTGGTCCTTTTCTTATATTTTGTTATCAATTTAAGATGCAACAGAAGTGAAGATAGGTGTAACTAGCAAGGTTTTCACTTTGGGCAGTGTGGAGGAAGCATCCCAGTTGCCCAACCCTTCATCAGCCTCAGCCCTCTGCACTATGGAAGATGCTACTGCTGCAGGGGAAGGTGTCACCAAAGGGTCAACACAGAAGCCTCTGGGCTGGGTACAGGGACCCTCTTGTGACCCTCAACTGCAGTGGTCATCACTACTAACCTGCACTGTCCAGTGTAGCCAATTCCCGTTACTGCCAGTGATGCACAATACTGAATTCAGTGGAGACAAAGGCAGCAGCTGCTGAGCCAAGGGCTGAGTTAAGGCCATGGCTGCTGGTCACATCAGCACTTTCTCCTAAAAGCACAGAATCTCCCATTGGAGGAGGGAAGTGGGGAGAGGGGGGAAGGGGAGGCATGAGGCTGACAAGGGGCCCTGGGACTGCTACCAGGACAGAGTTCCCACAAACTCCCAGTTGACCAAATGACTACAAGTGACTCCTATCTCTGCTTTCCAAATCCAAAGACGTAAGTTGACCCTGGCCTCTGACCACTACCTGAGTGCCACCAATTTCCATTGCTGGCAGCAAGGTACAAGAGTGGATTCAGCAGCATGGTAAGGTACTCACCTTTCATTTTACTCCAGTGCTACCTTTAAATCAGTGTTTGAGGCTCAAGACCCAGTCACCCACCCCTGTTTATGGTATGGTACGGGAAGTGAACAACAATATGAGACAAAAGCATGATACTCTTTTTATTAATTAAAAATGCTGCAAAGGCAGGAAGGTAATTAAGGAAGAGTTATTAAGAGGGACATAGGAGGGACAAGATGATGTATTCCCATTTGCTGTTTGTATTGAGCACAGTATTTTCCTTATGATAAATTGCAGGGATATTTAATGAAAGTATAAAACTGTGACCAGGGATTCTACACTGTCATGAGCAAAAACTAACTTCAGTTCTCCTTGCCTTAATTTCTAGTCTATCAAAGGATAGTGGAAAGCCAGTAGCAACCTCAGGAGTAAAACTATTACAAAGCACAATGATAATGCATCTACAGAAGCACTGATAGTTTGCAGCATTGGTGGAGTCTCATCTTCTTATCTTAATTGGTGGCTGTGATATTTACTGTGCACTAGGAATGGAAGTCCTGTGCCAGAGAAGAAAAGAATGGTAAAACCTTCAAGAATACATTAAGAGATTAATAGTAAATTTTAGCATTTGGCTTTACAGATATTGGCTATTATAATGAGTCCCAGAAATTATTTAAATCTGAAGAGGGGAAGAACACTTGCAAATACAGGTAAGGTTAAAATGGCATTTTTGCCATCTATCTGTTTCTAGGAATTTGTACAAAAGTGGGATAAATGCAAGTGGATTAGAATTTTTTGTAACAATGGGTCACAGTACAGCAAAGCAACACATTTCACAAATATATTTTAAAAAGGAACATTTTAGCATCAAGTTTGTTGTTAATGTACAATTAAGAAAGGGAAAACTAAAGAGGTAGGGCTATAGGAGTGATCATATTGGATAAGACTGTTGGATCAGCTAATTTAGTACTGTCTCTCTCTGCGAGTAGGCAGCAGCAAATTATTCAGGAAAAGATGAAAAAGCCTGACTGTAGAAAAATTTCTCCCTCCCCCCCATTAGCAGACATTTTGATTTCTAATGGTTGCAAACAGGATGAATCCCTGAAGGCCTATCTCATTAATTTTAACAAGTCTATATATTTTCAATTATCCTAAAAATCCCTTTTTGACTCTTAGCTAAAGTTCTTGTTTTTTATTCTTTTCTGTAGAAAGGAATTGCATAATCTAATTTCAGTCAAATCAAAATATCACACAAAAGTATTGCTTACCTGGCCTATATAAAGGATCAAAATTACACCCCCTTAATCCCTTCCCTATGCTATTACATTCAGGCATGAAGACATGATTATTCCTGTTTTTGCCATCTATCCTTTTTTGTAGGAGAGCAACTGTTACATTTTGTTACTAATTTATTTTATAGCATTTAAAGCTACACAATGGATTTTAAAGTGCTTGCCAGATGCTGGCATAAGTGATGAATTACAGTTATTTCTAGTTTCTAAATTATTTTTTTAACATTGGGAAGTTCTAGAGCTGCTGTTGTGTTAGAAGTTAAAGTCTCCCTCTGGATAATCTCAGGCTGTTGTCGTAAGAGCACCATACAGCTACAAAAACAGTGCTATAATGAAAAATCTAACCCTGTAAAGCAGAAATAGCCATAAATATCATTGTAAGAGGTTGACACCACTCAGGACAGCAACAGGAGCCAACAGCATAGCAGCAATGGTGATGCCAACATCAACATAAAGGACAAAAAACCAAGCAGTAGGTCAGGCCAAAGGCAGCAATGCAGGCAGTGTTTTGTGACTGCTTTTAAAAATGTCTGTATAAATACATTGATGTTCCTGTAAAACAAGGAAAAACAGTACCCACCATAAGCCAGCTGTGATGTTTATTTTTGTAAAATCTCTCCTTATACCTCTTCGCAGTATTTTTGGCTCTTTCACCCCACTTCTTCCTCTTCCATGCAGGCTGCACCTCTGACATGTCAAAGGTCATGGCTGGGTTCACCTATTGTACTAACACAGCTCTTCCTTTGCTCACACTCTCTCCATTAGATTTTATTCTTATTCAAGCCAGAAAACAGCCTCACCAGTAATTGAAACCAGTGCTGGCCCTTATCACCAATGCATGTTTTTTAGATGACATCAGAGAGCCAGTCCAGGTGCATGAGAAGAGAAAATGAAATTTAAAGTAAAAACAAACTAATGCTTTATGTCTTTCCTCTCTAGCAAGTAATGGACCTGAAATGAGAACCCACTCAGCAGGGTAGCTAAGTATAGACTTACTGGCAGATCCTAGGGACATCTGGGTTGTTGGTGAAACAGTTTGCCTTTTCTTATCACTGGGATCCTGGTTTTCTCTGATTAAAAAAAATAATCCCCAATTTTTGGATTAAAAAACTAACCCAAATCCACATTTTTTCCATGATCAAAATGAAACACCACTAATTTTATATATATATATATATATATATATATATATATATATATATATATATACACACACATACACACACACACACACACACACACACATAATGAAATGTATTTCATTTTGATCATGGAAAAAGCTGGATTTTGGGTTACTTTTCTTAATCCAAAAATTAGGGATTTTTTAAATCAGAGAAAACCAGGATCCCTGCTTATCACAGTCAGAGCAATTAGCTTGACAAAAACAATTAAGTCATTTATTATCACTATATAATGATCATTGTTTGTTAAACAAACCCACAAAATCATGAACTTTGGATTTCTTTCTTTTTAAATCAATTTAGTAGCCATAAATTCCAGTTAAATCTGTGTTACTAAATATTCAAGTACGTTTGGTTTGAAAATAGAGGCTTGAATATTATTAGAATTTAGCATGTTCATTTCGACTGTTTGCTGACTGTTTAACAAAATAATAGAGTTTCTCATGGACAAATAGAATAGTTGACATGACTGACCTCTTTCAGAGCTGTCTCATCCTGTGATGTAAATATGTATGACAGCCACATTTTTAAGCTGATAAAAGGCAAATTCAACATATTTGAAACAAAGGCTCAAAGGTAAATGCTGAATCAATGAAAAGGTAAAGATCATCACATAGCACAGTGGGAACAGAAGTTACCTAGATCTTGTTCAAGGGCAATTTTTAAGTAAAATCTAGGACACTAGATTGAGAATATCTAATTAAAAAAAAGCAGAGTGAGAGAGACAAAAGAGGGGCAGACCCCAAAACATTTACCTAACTTTATAAATTAACACATTTTCCAATACACACAATTATTTTAGGATATAATTATGAAGCATAGGAACAATAAATCAGGCAATAACCATTTCAGACATAAAACACAGAGAAAAAATACCTCACATGTGAAGACAACAAAGGCATAACAAAACCCACCAACATCCCCAGATGTCATTGAGTGAACAGTAGATGATTTATTATTAAACTGTAAACCATATTACCTTCAAAAAAATACACTAAAAGCCAATCTACGTTAACTGTTTCATGACTGGCTTCTGCTAAAGCTTCTGTGCTGAGCCAGTATCCTTTCTGAGTCAGTACACCCCATACATTGCCTTGGAATGTCAATGATGTACCTGATATTTAGGACAGTACTAACAATGGGGTTTTGCCTAACATAGGTCTGATAGGTGACAGCTGAGATGTGCTAGGTACCTTGACTGACACAGGCAGACAGTCAGCACTCCAAGGAATTTAGACTTGCTCAAGACAAAAAGAAACAGATGAAGAGCAGGAGGAAGAGGAACATCAGGATAGTGTTATACTTTACCTTTAATATGCATTATGGGCTTTTAAAAGAGAAGTGTCTAAATATTATGCAGGAACACAAACTAAATGACTTCTGAGCATCTCATAGATAGTCCTCTTCCAGCAAGGATTCTCTCTAGCTCATCTGAGCAGCTCATGTTTAAGTCATGTTAGACTACTCCAGAGGGCTGAGACAAATTGGGAGCAGTCCTCCAGAATCCCAGGAGGTATTGCTTTCAGCTGTCCCCAGAAGGAAGCTCTATCATCCACAAAAATGATAGCAGAGGCAGATCCTAGGCCTTGCTCACCAGCCCTCTCAGTGCAGGTGAGAGCAGTGCTTGTTAGAGAGGGTATTAATCCCTAACATGCAAATGCTCACAGTGCCTATTAACTTCAATACAGCCTAACATTCCTTAAAGTTAGCACATGCTAAATGTAATGTCAAGCAAAATGATCAGGGAACAACAAGGTGTTAGAATTTTTTTTTCCCTTTCTGATGTTAAAGATGTGGAGCAGGGGCTAACAGAGTAAGAAAAATGGCAGGGGTGTGTTATTTGGAGCAAGATGGGAAAAAACAAAGAATGAAGGAAGGGAATAAGGAAACACAGAAGGGAAGAAAGAAGTTTAGTAAGAAATGTGAAGGGCACAGACTGTAAGGTTTGCTGCAGAGGAATTATTTGAGGAAAAAAGGTCTGGGAGACAGACTAAATAACTGAGAAAGCAGTCAGAAAATCATGTCCAGAGTACTTGCAACTACAGGTTGCTGGCAACTGACATGCAAGGTACAAAAGCCTTGTACTCCTTTGTCCTCTCAGGCATTAGCCCTATTAGAGAAGCACTGGGTTGCCTTTACTCACCTGGCTAGGGAAATGGGGTTCATCAGTTGGCTGTACATGCTGGGTTCTTAAAAGTAGTAGTGATGGAAGGACAGGCAAAATGCTTGGGTCTAATCATTTCTCTGTATCACCCTCCTTTAACAGTGTTACTTCCTCCCTTTTGACGAGTAGGATTGTAGGTAAACCTTCCTTTCCCCCTCTAGTTTAGTATAGACTAACTAAATGCTACATAATTTCTGACATAAGTCTCTAAACCTTGAGTTTTAATTACAATTTGAGTATACTCCAAATTCAAAGTGAAACTCATCAAAAACCATCAAGTTTCACTTGCAAATTTTCTACTCAAAATGAAAATCAGCTAAGTTTAGCTTGTTAATCCTACAATGGCTCTGACTTGAGTCTTATGTTTCCTGCATTAAGTAGAACTCACTTGGCTCTGGTTTTCATTCTCAACTTTGTTTTGTTCTTTTTTTTTTTAAAGTTGTGATATGCATGCCATCAATTACAGTGTGGACTGAAGTTAGCAAGTTCCTGTTTCCACATGTTCAAAAACACTGCATTGCATTTAGGAGAGTAGTAGCAAACACCCATTAAGCAGCTGGGGGAATGATGATAAACACTTGAAAGAAGTTAGTTCTGTAAATACATATTAGCAGAAGCCTGTAATTCAAACGAGAGACTACATATCATTAGATATGGATAGTGGATCAAATCACACAAGAGACAAAGAAACCAGTATACTCAACCTGATCCACTACTCAACCTCCATTCTGAAGTTAGTATTCTCTGTTTTCTTATTAAAGTTTAGTGTCTGTAAAGCTTTCCTGCCAAATGTGCTGGACACTTTATACAGTTATGAAGACAAGGTCCTTACTTTAAAGAGCTTTGAAATGTGAACTCTCTCTAAAGCTGTGGATAAATGTTTCTTTTAGCAATGTTTAAATGTGACATTTCAGTTATTTTCAGGGATCGCTGATGAATTCCTTTAATTTTTCATGATATCCTATACTTCTTATGACATAAAAAAGTTATAGATTGTTGCTACTCTTGGGCCACATTGCCTGGCATCTTTTAAAGAAAGCTTTCATCTTAAAACTCCTGCTTCTTGCACAAGTTATTTATTTTGTGTTTGCAATGGATCAAGTCTGAAAGATGTTTTCCCACCCATATGAAGAGGAATGTGAAATTTGGCAGCAGCTTGCTGGAACATCTTTTGATACTTCAGTCACAAAAGAGAGAAAAGCAAAAATCTTTACTTGGCTGACACCAATCCTTGTCACAAATCCTTGCCAAAAGAAATTTTAAACTTGACATGGAGTCTGGAGGGTTGCAAAGGCACAATTTTACCACCAAAGGAAGAAAAAGAAGTAAGTTTAGTCTGGAAAGAAAGCACATTCTATAAAGGAATCCATAATGTGATGCTATGCAAATATTTGCAAATAATCAGCATCACTGACCCTGTGTTATCATCAAAACTCTAAAGGAATAAAACCATGCATGACCAATGATTGAATTATGCAAAATGGGAAAAATAAAGATATGAAGAATGAGTCCTAAGACTATCTTTAGCTATAAACATCTATACCTAAAGAATATCTATATCTAAAGGATATCTTTAGTTTGGTTTCCTCCTACTATTAAGAATCCTGCGGGGAAGAACCAGACAAGAATATACTGTAATGCTGCCATCTCTCTATCTTGTACAACATTCACATTCTCTCTACATCCCACATTTTCTTATATGTGCGCACACACACAATGACAAAACAATTTAGTAGAGAAAAAAAGGCAACTTAGGGTGAAGTTACATTTAGACCATACTAATGACACATAACACACAAACATCCACACGTTAAAGCTCGTTGACTCATGCTAAGTAGCTTCTGAGCATCTCAAAGTTACGCCACTTCAGGTGGGAGTTAGCTCGGGGCCATGCTACTTAGCTCACATTAGGCTAACTTCAGTCTACTCCACAGAGATAAAACAAGCAATCTGCAATTCTCCAGCATCCCAGGATGCAATTATTCCTGCCCCTGCCCCTTCTCCACCCCCAAGCAGCAACACAGCCCAGATGTTCTAGCCATGCCCCTGATTGCCAAACCTCTAGTGGCAAGTCAGAGCTGTGCAGACAAGAAATGGTATTAAACCCTAACATGCAAATGCTCACATCACATTCTAATTTTAACATGTATGTAACATTACACAGGTATAGTATGGTCTAAGTGTAATGTGTAACTTCGCCTCTGGTGGCCCTTTTCTAGCCATCACTGTTTGCTAATTACAGCCTTCTCTCCACCACCAAATTGTCACTGGCCCTGTATATTTAAATTCTTCCTTCTGGCAGAGAAAAGCTCTTTTTATATGCTTGTATACTACTTAGTAAAAGGGAGCTGTGAACTGATTGGAACATTGGGTATGTTACTACCAGAGATCCTGGTTTTCTCTGATAAAAAAAAAAAATCCCCAATTTTTGGATTAAAAAAGTAACCCCAAACCTACATTTTACCATGATTAAAATGAAACACCAATATATATAGTTTTGTATCATGGGATATATACAATAAGATATATCTTTTTTATTATTCTAATCATGGAAAAATGTGGATTGGGGGTTACTTTTTTAATCTGAAAATTGGGATTTTTTTTTAAATCAGAAAAAACCTGGATCCCTGGTTTCTACAAATAATAAGATAATAATCTCTCCATGGGAAAGGCCTCAGGGCTCTTTATATCAGTCAAAATTGGATTTAAATCAATTTTTAAATGTATTTAATGAACAAGAATTTGTTGAGAAAATTTCATTTCAGAGAGACACGAGAATGAAATTTGCTTCCTGGAGCCTAGAGGTAGGCAGATAAATTGATATCCTTGTCAGTCTCACTGAGTAGCTGTGAGGGCATCTGGTTCTTGGGGAGTCCTAACATGCAGAGTGCCTGGAGCTACAGGCCCTGAAAGTCTTTAATGATGACTTGCAGTTTGTAAGTCCCAGGTCCACACCAGGGAGTATGGAAACTCTTTGAGCCTTGCTTTAGCTAGGGGTTCTGATAGTTTTGACTCTCCCTTCTTTGGCGCCAAGAACAGGATATTCTGTGGATCTCAGGCTGCTGCATCCACATCACAAAGCCTAGAAGTTTAGATGTGCTGACAAATCTCCCCTGGGACAGTGGAAGCTTCTGGGTGCCCTGACCTGAATCAGGCTCCACTGGCTTCTGTAAAAAAAATGTCAAACATATTTTGAACGAAATATTTAGGGATTGATGCACTCTGCCTCACTAGAACATTTCTTATCAGCTCTATCTGATGTGCAAATTACCTCACTACTATAAAGCTTCCATTCGTTAAAAAAATAACATTTTTTTCAGTTATATTTAATCCTGTTATGTCACAACAAGTTACTGTGCTCTTTAACACGACCAGTGCTTTTCTGGTGGTCTGTAATAGATATGTTGCTCCTGAAGACAGGTGACATGTCGCCAACAAGTACTAGAGATAGGTGAATATCTCTCTCTAAGGGCACAATCTAAGAGAGGTAAGAACAACAAGTGCCACTAAACTGAAATTGGGATTGCATGTGTAAAAATAAAACTTAGGCCCAGATCCACAAAGATATCTACAAGTCTGGATGAAAGCCCTGGTGTTTACATCTGTCATATATAGTCTCAGAATTGGCAGTACCCTTACTCAGCTCATGATACAAAAAACTATAGCATTTTCCCAATAGAAATCTGCAGCGCTTTTTGCATAGCAAAGATCTACAGGGTGAGCAGAGCAGACATTAGAAAATAAAGTCTGTCTTCTCACCCTGTAGATCATTTCTATCTCATTAGAAAATAAAGTCTGGGATATAGATTATTTACTGGAAACTGAAGAGACAAGGTTTTTTTTAATCCTCTATGGAAAACAGCATTGCTAATTTCTGGAATTAATAGCATCAACACTGATCACAGCTGGCTTCAGTTGCAGAATGCTATTCAGCTAGCTAAGTGTACTGTGCTTGCTTAGTCTGCAAAATAAGAATACAATAGGCAGTATATAGCAATGGGACTCTGCCCTACAGTGAAAGCCAAGTGCAGTACCCAGAAGAAAAGCATCCAGAGTCATCAGTTCATGAAAAAGGTACCTAAGTGGAGTGTACTGTAGTGACCACTACATATTTTTGAAGGACTGAGCATGTGCTCTCCTCACAGTGCAGACCCCAACAGTTCTTACCACAGTTTTGCTAAGTTTACAAAGTCCCTATGCTCACCAACCAGAAGAGCCTAGATTTTGCTTGATACTTGAGCAGAAGTTCTCTTGAGCCTTTCCCTCCTTGAGTATGGCATCCATCTGCACTGTATTCCTCAAAATGCAGCAAATGTATTTGCTCATCATCCAACCTGCTGGCCTAAATACCAACATTTGATGGGTTATTTTTAGACTCCAGGTACTACAGTAAAGGGATTATGTGAGACTGCCAGCTGCCTTCACTTATAAAAATAGTCAAGTTCCTGGCTTTTGTTGTTGGAGGAAAAAAGCCCAAAAATGTTGCGTGAGGGTGCCTAAAAAAAAATCCCACTCTTACAAAGCAATTGTCATCGTTAAATCTCAAAGCACTTTCAAATGTAATATCATCACCCCTATTTTACAGAAGAGAAAACAGGCACAGATCATTTAAATGACTTGCCCAAGTTATCCAACAAGCTAATAGCAGGGCCAGGAATAAAATCCAAGCCTTCATTCAATTAGTCCAGACTCTTTCTTTTAAAGGGCATAACATACCATATAATTAAAAAACAACAACTTCTAACATTTATTCGCTCCCCCCACACCTTGAGATTTTAAAACATGACTTCTGATATCTGATTTATTATTTTTGATTGTTTGGGTCAAACTATATTCCCTACCTTGACCACACTGCCTACCTTCTCTAAAAGTCTCAAATGACATGTACAACTTCTATGCTGAGAATTAATATTAATCAATATGAAGAATGCTTGATATAGATCCATGATCAAAGGATGTCTACACTGCATTGGAACTAGTTTCAAACAAGCTAGTCTGGGTACTGGAGTTGTCTGGTCATGACAACATGAAGCCCCCAGATGCTAGACATGTTATGCCCAGATGCACTCAAATGCTTTAGCAGTTTAGACCCAGCTCCCATATCTCTATACTGCAGAACAATGTAGACACATCCTTAGATATTATGACAGGAAAACTGTTGTCTCCAGGCTGTTAGGGTAAAGTGCTTACCCCTATTTGCAGTATTTGCAGTAGATTACTGTGCTAGAATAAATTAAGTCAGTTTCCTGTTTATCTAGTTTGCTTCAGAGAGCTTAGATTTCTTTGGGAAATATCAACATATTTAAAATTATGCTATTATGATCATGTTACAAGCCAATTGAATTCACAGCACCCACCCACACGCCCTGTTTGGGCAAGCAGCAGCAGTGCCTGGCCCCACTGCGCCAGCTGAGCAAGTGGTGGCAGTGCCCGCATCCCATGCCCCCCCGCCCTGGCTGGGCAAGCGGCAGCAGGGCATATCCCACCACTTTCCCAGTCGGGGCAGGGGGCGTGGGATGCAGGTGTTTCTGCTGCTTGCCCAGCTGGGGGGGGGGGGGGTGCTGCCACCACTTGCCCAGCTGTGAAGGGGGGAGGTGGGTGCTGCCACCGCTTGCCCAGCCGGGGCAGGCAGGGCACAGGATGTGGGCGCTGCCACTGCTTGCCTGGCCAGGGTGAGGGAGCATGGAATGCGGGTGTGGCAGTGCTGGAAGTGGGGGTTATGTCCTGCTGGCGCTTGCCCCCTTCCACCTGTAGTGAGATGAGCCTGCATCATGCCCTATCCCCCCAAGCTGGGCAAGAGGCAGCAGGGCATAGCCTCTGCTCCCAGTGCTGCTGTGCCCACAGCCTGCTCCCTCCCTGCCCCCTCCCCAAATGCTGCACCCCGCCACCATGACTGGGCAGCTTGTCCCAACCCAGCTCCAATCCCACCCCTGCCCCTCCACCCACCACAACAGACTTACCAGCTGGAGGCAGCTGTGTTTAGCGTGGTGAGGACTGCTACCTATTTAATCTATGGCTGAATCTCTGAAGTGGTGCCAAATCTTTGGATCTGATTTGACTGAATTGAATCAAGACAGTGATTCGAATCTACAAATCTAATCACTGTCCTCTGAATTGGCCAAATCCAAATCCAAAGCAAATACTTGCTGCTTTGCACAGGCCTAATAGTTATAAGAACTTCTTGCTTGTCTTCAAGCCTCTGCCTACCTACCTATCTACTCCAAGCAGAAAACCCACCCTCTCATGTGTTCCTCTGGTCACTGCTGCACCCTCCCTCTAGGTTCCTTCAAGAAAGGAACTCAGATGTTTGTGGTTTGGCTCATTATGTTACTCCCAGCAAATCAGCCAGCATTTTGGGAATTTCCTGTTATTTGCTCAGAATATACTCTGGCATGGAGACCCAAATTGGAAAACCTTGCATATTCTGGGGCTTCGTATTAGAGCCACACAGTCTGGAGTTTCCCCAGAATTTTTGAGTTTCAGAGCACCAGCAAATTTGTAGCATTAGCTTAGCTAACAGGCTTTCAAATCTGTCAGGTATACATGCTTTCAAGGGCAAGGGAGCAAGCAGAAGGGAAAGATTCTGAAAGGTTATTAGTGCATGGGGCAAAGTCCACAGGGAAGCAGCTCTTACCCAAGCAAATTTGCATAGGAAGAAAAAAAATCCAGGCTTAGTTTGGTTCTTAGGTAAAATTTAGACTGATTTATATTTTATGTTAGCCAGTTTGGCCAAGCATAATAAATCTGACACATACTTAAAGACCATGTGTAAATTTGTCCTAGTCAAGAGACTAGTGCTAGGACTTGTCATCATATTAAAGGATAATCTTGGATGGATTTTGTTCTTGAAGAATTTGAAAATGTAATATAGCCAAGTTTCCTGATGCTATAGTCACCAAATGTACTGCTTGTGGCAAGTTATAATATTTGCAATAGAAGAAAATCTTTAAAAAGATGTAGTCAGAATCGGTTACATCAAATGGCTAATGTGTGCTAGAAAATGTTTTAAAAGTCAAAAGATTATATGGATATTTAAAGTTTTCTATGTATGGCTTTAGAAATAACTCATTTTGTCCCTAAAAATCTGTGTTAATTAAATTTCCCTTCTGTACAGCGACTTCAGAGAATCTGAGAACCTGAGAAACAAGAAGTAAACAGTTTTTTATTAATGAAAAATGTCACACTGCACAGAGAACATACTTAACAATGTGTCTGCATATTTGGGGGATATAGTGTTTACTGTCTACTGAGCTGAACAAAGAATCTTCCTTAAACTCCTTGCCATGTTATTAGGGAACAAAACTAGAATCCTAATGGATCAAGTTGCATTTATTGTTCCAACAAGAGAAACCAATATTTCCGTCATAAATCCCTTTTGAGACTTTTGCTTTATGTTTATGTTACCATAAATCATACAGTCATAAAATCATAGAAAATTAGGGTTGGAAGGGATCTCAGGAGGTCATCTAGTCCAACCCCCTGCTCAAAGCAGGACTATACAACTATAACAGCCCATCTAAGCCTTTGTCTAGCCAGGTCTTAAAAACCTCCAAGGAGAAGATTCCACAACCTCTGTGGGTAACCTGTTCCAGTGCTTTACAACCCTCCTGGTGAGAAAGATTTTCCTAATATATAACTTCCCTGGCTGAAACCTGAGACCATTGGTCCTTGTTTTATCATTTGTCACCACAAAGAACAGTCTAGCTCAGGGACAGGCAATTATTTTGGGCAGAGGGCTGCTTACTGAATTTTGGCAAGCCATCGAGGGCCGCATGACATGCAGCCCAGGGCAGATAAATATTAATTTTCTAAATTTTTTAGGGGCCCTGAGTGCCACATAGAATGTCTTGGCAGACTGCATCTGGCCCCCAGGCCACATTTTGTCCACCCCTAGTCTAGCTCCATCCACTTTGTAACCATCCTTCTGGTAGTTAAAGGCTGCTATTAAATCGACCCTCAGTCTTCTCTTCTCCAGATTAAATAACTAAGATAAAGTGTTATTTCTCATTAATTTCTTTTCTGGTTTCATATAATTGAAATTTATGTAACTCCCCCATACAGTTCTTATAAAGTGAAATGTTAAGTACTGTACCTACAGGGTAAGCTAAGAACATATAATACAATAATTAGTAACATGTAGGTAGGTATTTGAAGTATGGCAATTTAACAGTTTGTTTCCTGTGAGCAATCACTGCTTTTACTAGATGAAGAGGTTCCTAAACTCTTCATGCTAAAATGAATGGATGTACAGTTGTGGCAAGTTACTATGGAAGCACCACACTGTTGTGACAGGTAAGTGCTGGACATGTAAAGCCTGCAGTAGAAGAAACTTGTGTAATTCCTATGCGATAAAGTCCAATGTTTAAGTGACTTTAGCTGCTTCCAGACAAGTGCAAACATGCAGTATATGGCACTGCAGACACCACACACCACATGCAGATGTTCCCTGCTCTGTTCCCTTGTAGCATGGGGGGCAAGTTTTAACCCCAGGGAATTTAAAAAACAAACAAACCCATGCTGAATAAAAAGTGGGGTAGTACATGTGGCGGCAGCATATTCCACCCAAACCTGGAGCATAGCCAGCCAGAGCCACACTCCAGCTGCTACCCAGGCTTTCTGCCACAGCTGCAGTCCTGGGAAGCCCCCAGGACCACAGATAAGGCTGCTGCCCTCAGCCTTATCTACCCCACATGGGGTAATCTGCAGTATGTCAGAGAGCACATGGCATTGGCATTCCCTGGGGAAACAAGCATCCACACTTGTCTGGATGAGCTCTGTGCACAGCAGCAGAGAGGTTAATTTTGTAGAATGTCATCAAGGGGGAAAGTCAAGGTCCTGAGCAGTGGATCTTGCTCCCCAAGCCCTCTTAAATTGTGGTCTGGGGTGTGGCACTGACCTTGGTATAGCTGTACAAGTAATTGGTTATCTAGAAATGGGGAACATCTATCCCTGCAAACTACTGGGGAGAATCCATGCCCTTTCACTCAACATTTGCATATCAATGGACAATTTATGTAGAATCTATTTTTTGGAGGGACACATCTCAGCCCTGCTTAATAAGCTTTAAACAGCCCTCCGGCCCCACCTCCAACTTCCCAGATTGAATTCTGTGACTATCTCTGAAAAACAAATATAGTCAAAGGTTTTATGGTTTTCCAGGTTTGGGTATAACACAAAACAATACCAGCCTGCATACTCTATGTAAATTCATTAGGACAGGGTGGGCTTAGCTGGTCTGCAAGGGCATGCCAATCCAAGGAAATGATAATTTGGCAAGGGGTGGGGAATAGTAGCTGCAACTGCTGCTCCTCTTCTGCCAAATTCCTGGACCCCTGGGAAGAACTGCCAGCAGGATAGCATGCTGCATCAGCACAAGGACTTGGTCCAGGCCCTGGTCTAGGAGCATGGGGGTCAGCTGGAGGCTGAGAGGGCCTAATTCCAAAAGAGAAGATCAAGCAGAGGCAATGCAGAGCCAAGATAAGATGGTGTGGGGCTCCAGGGAAGCAGTGCAGAGCTGAGGAAAGCAGTATGAAGCCCTAAGGAGCCAGTGGGGTGCCCCAGGCAGGCAGTGCAAGAGGCAGAGAGGTCCAGGGAGGTGGTGCAAAGTTAAAGGAGGGAGCACAGACAGTGGAGAATCCCAGGGAGATGGCACAGAACCAAGGAAGGGAATGCAGAGCCCCAGGGAAAGAATGTAAAGCCAAGAGAAGTATTGTGGCGCAGGCAGTCCGGTAGTAAAGGGCCCTGTTCTGTCAGTATGGGGCCTGATTTTTTGGAAAGGGGCCAAGGGAAGCAGCATGAGGCTGAACCCTGGTGTATGGGGTCCCATCTCGCTCCCAGATGTGCCCCATGTCACTCATCTGGCCTGCTGCACCCAAAGGTTTCATAGTTTCATAGTTGGTAGGGTTGGAAGCAACCTGAGCAGATCATCAAGTCCGACCCCCTGCCATGGGCAGGAAAGAAAGAAAGCTGTGGTCAAATGACCCCAGCCAGGTGATTATCTAGCCTCCTTTTGAAGACCACCAGGGTAGGAGTGAGCACCACTTCCCTTGGAAGTTGGTTTCAGGTCCTAGCCACCCTGACTGTGAAGTAATGCTTCCTGATGTCTAGCCTGAATCTACTCCCCATAAACTTATGGCTGTTATTACTTGTTACTCCTGTTAGTGCTCAGGGGAACAGGGACTCTCCCATAGCCTGCTGGTCCCCCTTGGCCAGTTCGTAGATGGCTACCAGATCCCCCCTCAGCCTTCTCTTGTGGAGGTTGAACAGGTTCAGGTCCCATAGCCTCCACTCCTAGGGCCTGCCTTGCTGCCTCCTGATCATGCAAGTGGCCCTCCTCTGGACCCTCTTGATACTGGCCACATCCCTCCTGAAGTGCAGCGCCCAGAACTGGACACAGTACTCCAACTGCGGCCTGACCAATGTCACATAGAGGGGGAGGATCACCTCCTTGGACCTGCTTGTGGATGCATGACAAGGTACAGTTAGCCTTCCTGACCATGTCCCCCCATTGGCGGCCCATGTTCATTTTGGATCAATAATGACACCAAGATCCTTTTCTGCCTCTGTGCTGATTAGAAGGGAGTTTCCCAACCTGTAGGTATGCTGCTGGTTCTTCCTCCTCAGGTGCAGTACCTTGCACTGGTCAGTATTGAATCCCATCCTGTTCTCATCCACCCACCCCTGTAACATGTCTAGATCTAGTTGCAGCCTGTCCCTCTCCTCCAGCATGCCCACTTCT
This sequence comes from Alligator mississippiensis, assembly GCF_030867095.1. Taxonomy (NCBI): domain Eukaryota; kingdom Metazoa; phylum Chordata; order Crocodylia; family Alligatoridae; genus Alligator; species Alligator mississippiensis. Next base: position 370,486,227 of record NC_081824.1, read on the forward strand.
CCCCACATCTTAGTGTCACCTGCAAATTTTTATAGGGTGCTTTTCACCCCCTCGTCCAAGTTGCTGATGAAGATGTTGAAGTGTGGGCCTGAGGACCAAGCCCTGGGGGACCCCACTGCCCACATCCCTCCAAGTTGAAAATGACCCATCCACCACCACTCTCTGGGTGTGACCCTCCAGCCAATTTGCGACCCATCTGACTGTGTAGACATCAATGCCACAGTCGCCTAATTTCTTAATGAGAATGGGGTGAGAGACAGTGTCGAAGGCCTTCCTAAAGTCCAGAAAGACTACTTCCATTGTGACACCTGCATCTAAGGATTTTGTGACCTAGTCGTAGAAGGCCACCAGGTTGGTCTGACAGGACCTGTCTCGAATGAACTTATGTTGCCCCTAAGCATGATCCCCCCCTGCTGGTCCTTTGCAGATGTGCTCCTGGATAATTTTCTCAAAGAGCTTCCCCAGGACCGAGGTAAAACTAACAGGCCTGTAGTTTCCTGGGTCCTCCTTCCTCCCTGTTTTGAAAATGGGAAGTACCATTGGCCCTTTTCCAGCCCTCTGGGACCTCGCCAGAGCACCACGAGTGCTTGTAAAGCTGTGCCAGGGGTCCCGCAATGACCTCTGCTAATTTCCTCAGCACTCTGGGGTGGAGATCGTCAAGACCTACTGATTTGAACACGTCTAGTCCCACCAGAAGTTCCCTCACTAGGTCCTCACTGACCCTTGGCCTGGCAGCACCTCCCCTGGGTCCATCAGGGATCCCAGTGGGGGGATGCCCTGGTCCCTGCTGAAAAAGATGGAGGCAAAGAAATTGTTAAAGAGGTTAGCTTTGTCATCTGGTGTGAACACTAGATTTCCTAGCGTATCCTGCAGAGGCCATACATCACCCAGTACCTTCTTTTTACTCCCTATATATTTAAAAAAGGACTTCTTGTTATCCTTGATCCAAGTCGCTAGTCCCAGGTCCATCTCCACCTTTGCCTTCCTAACAACCCTCCTACAGTCCTGAGCAATGGAGGTATAATCCTTCTTGGTAATGGCCCTTCCCTTCCATTGAGTGTATGCCTCCTTTTTGGCTTTGAGACATTCCTGGATGCTTTTGGTGAGCCATGGGGGCTTTTGAGCCCTCTTGGCCCCTTTGATCTGCATGGGGATTGTTACCCTTTGGGCTTGGACGATCGTCTCCTTAAGGAACGACCACTCTTCCTGGACTCCCAACTCCCCTCCCCTCTGGGACCTCAGTGCCTCCCCAACTAGTCTCCTTACCTCATTGAAATCCACCCTCCTGAAGTCCAGGGCTGTTGCCTTGCTGCAGGCCTTTGACATCCTGCGCTGGATGGTGAATTCCAGTAGGTGATGATCGCTATCACCCAGGTGGTTGAAAACCCTCAGTCCACTCACCAGGTCATCTCCTGTGGCCAGGACCAGGGCCAACAAGGCATTTCCCCTGGTGGGACTGTGCACCTCCTGGGTTAGATGAAGGTCCTGTAACTCAGCTAGGAACCTATATGAGTTGTCAGACCTAGCTGACTGCTCTTCCCAACAGATGTCCAGGTAGTTAGGTCACCCATGATGACCACATCCCTTGACTTAACTACCTCCGCAAGCTGACCTGAGAATTCCTGGTCCAGCTCTTCCCCCTGGTTGGGTGGCCTGTAGTAAACCCCTACCGTTAAGTCCCTTTCTCACTGACCCCCTTGTGTATGGACCCAGAGCACTTCAGTCTGCCCCTCCTCTGACCCAATGCTGTTTGTAGAGGATGTGTATTGCTCTTTGACATAGAGCACCACACCTCCACCTTTCCTCCCTGTTCTATCCCTCCTGTACAGTCTACAGCCCTTGATGTTTAATGCCCAGTCATGCATTGGATCCCACCGAGTTTCAGTGAGCCCCACTATGTCTGGGTTAGTGTTAGCTAGCAAGAGGTTGAGCATCCTTGCTTTAGGAACTTTCTCTATAATCAACTTTTGTTAGCTCAGATAAAGTCTGAAAGTTTTGCATAACAATATGCAAATAGTGTTACCACCAACAATATAACCACTGATTCCCAGGCTAAAGTTTTTTCTTCTATATTAAGTTAAAGTTACCAATACATCTGTAAATCATATCCAGATACATCATAGACATGATTTCATAACAAAAAAGACCCTAATCTAGTCCAATGTTATATGTGTTTGCTTATTTCACTGGGATGTCTTAGTATAAAACTATGGAAGTACTTCATTAAGCAGATAAAGCTTTCAACACTACAAGATGTTCTTCATTATAAAATCATGAATAAGTTCTCCATTAGCAACTGAGAGAGGCAATTAGCCATGTTTTAAATCAGGCAAAGGCATGGCAGGTTAGCAGCTTAGTGACTAACTGGGTCAGGGTAGCATAAGACTTTGTAGGTGTCAGATGAAGTAGACTGTCACCTACAAAAGCTTATGCCTATGGGCCTACTTAAACTGCAGTTTCACAATTTTCAAAAAATGACCATTTCCATAATCACTGTAAAAATGGCATTTCCTGTGATTTTGCACAGAATCGCTCCAAAAAAAGAAAAATAAAAGCTTACTGGAATACAAAGAAAGTATGGCAATCCCTGCAGCCGTAGAGCAAGTGATTTGAAAGAGAGCTACTGAAAGGCTGAGCTAGTGTCATAGACTCAGTGAAGGCACCAGTCAGGGAAACAAAAGGGTTTAGGCAACATCTTTCAAGAAATCCTATGAAATTCTTCTGCAATGTTGCAGTCTGAAAATGAGTGATTGGCATCTCAGGCAATAAGAAGCAAGGTGAGGGAGTCACCGCAAAAAGAGTGTGAAATTGGTTCTACGTGCCACGAGCAACCCACAAAAATTCCTTCATCTCACAATGATTTTGGTAGGTCCCTACTTATGCCTCTCTAAACTAGTTAGTTTAATTTGCCATCCTGCCCTGCCCATTTCAATTGCAACTGAGTAACAGTTCTGTTCTTGGGTCATATGGAAAACTGTGAAAACTGACCCTGTCAAGATTTTAATCCACTTATCTCTTTGCCTTAACCTTTTAATTTTTTTTTCAGTTCTTTTGGCTCTATTTTGCTTCCTCTACATTCTAACAAAAACCTAATTGAATGAAATGACTTTTTGGCTGTTCCCTCAGCAAAATAACTGAACACTACCCTCTGTGTCCCTAATCTGTTTATCAACAGGCAGTGCATGTAGGCATTTTGTGGCTTTTGGATATGGTTAGTGAAAATATTTGCAAATATGCCCACATTAATGTTGCATAACCAGCAGTATGAACAACTATTTGCATTAACAGGCAAACAGTGATTTAACTTGTAACCCTTCTGGCTCCCCTGCTCTACAGATTTATTAAGATCATTAATCATCTGCCCCTCCCACCCTTCTTTCTTTCTTTTTTTCTTTTTTTTTTTTTTTAAGGTCATATTCAGTGCTATATTTTCAAAAGGCCCTTTCTTAAAAAAATGAAAACTAACATTTGTCCAAATCTGGAAGTAACATGTCTAACACCATATGCATCAATATAAAACTATAAGTCATAAGGCCAGATAGAAAGATAAAAAAAACCCAAAACTATTTATCTCATTTTCCCCTACCTTCCCAATACACCCTTTGCAGATTAACCACAAGATTGGTCAGTCCTAACTTTACATTACTGCTTTCACTGTAGTATTAGAGACCTGTGGGGCAACTAATAACCAGTGTTTTATTACTACAAGGAAAAGAAATTACATACAAAGAAGTGATATCATTTAAACTGTTTCAAAACTTTTGACAGCTTCAGAGAGCTTTGAAATACACATGTAAAACATATGCATTGGAGAGGATTATGTTTCTAATTTGACCTGTTTCTCTCCAAGACTATGTACTTACTTAACTATGGCCATGTAATCATATGCCTTTTTTCACTCTTTGATTCTGTAGCACTATACAATTAGTGGTATTGATTCATTCTTTCAGGTAAGATGCTCTGCTCCTGCCCAAGAGATCTGCTTGATTAGACATGTACCTGGTTACCAATGCAACCATCAACTGGAGAAAGAAAACTGATTTGCAGATGAAGTTTTACTGCAGTGCTTATGCAGCAGATGTTGGAGGGATTTTTCAAAGGACTGAGATTAGCAGCCCTTTTTGAAAACTTGTGTGTGTTGAGTCCAAGTAGTTCTGCCTACAATGAGGCTAAACATAACATCAGGTTTGGCTCATAGGTTTAACTGACCAGCCTGAAGAGTGCTAAACTCTGTTTGAACACAAACTGAATTCCAGGTTAAGAACACTGTTTCACCATTGTTGGATCCTGGCAGGACAAAATAGTGAGTCCTGTTTGCTTATCCCAACATTAAACAAAACAAAACAAAACAAGATTGTCTTGAAGTACATTTAACACACCCACAACTTTAGTCATGTTTCCATGGCAGATAGAACCAGAGCTTGAAGCCTATTTATTATACTCCTTGGAACTTCACATCCAGAGATTCCTTGAAGCCTCTTTTTTAATTAAAAATTACCAAGTGGTATCTCAGAAGAAGATCAATTAAGTATCATGAATTATGGAGAATACTGACCAAATGGTTCAGATAAACTAAGACTAGACTCTTGCCCCAAACATATTTTAAATTCATCTTAATTCTTTATTTTCATTGTCTTTTCTCCCCTTAGAACACTTCTAAATTTCCCACTAGGACTGAAAACAAGAATTTGTACTAGCAGGACTGAAAGAAATTCACTTGTCCTCAGAGTTGTAGATCATTCCAAAAGGAGTTATATTATTCAAGAGTTCCAGAGCACTCGGCACTGATAATCTAGTAAAATTTCCATAAGAGATCAATTTGTTCTCACTGAGCACTGATGGGTGCTGAACTCCTAGGAAAATCTCTCAATTTTATTTAGGGGCCAAATGGGAGATTTGAAGATGAACTCACTAAACTGCCTATGAAGACTCATAGACTACATATAGACATGTAAAAAGCACGGTGCAGAATTGATCTAAGTTACACATTTTCTGTAACTGGCACAGTTTAGATTGGTAATGAACAGAACACACATTTGCCCTTTAGTTGGGGCTGCAAATTTTAAACCAGTCTGCCATTTTTAAACCAGTCTATGTATACCAAACTTCTTTTCTGTTATGGGTATAGACTGGTTTTGTGTGACAAACTTCTGTGTAGTTACAGGTATAGACTGATTTCCAATCACTTACAGCAGTAAAAATGTAATAATTGTACCTGGCCATACTGTCTGCATATATAGTAAAAGTTTAGATTGTTAGATGTTTTGAAATCTATTATCTGTTCTGACAAATCTAGATTCTACTTATTTTCTATGATTATTATGGAAAAATAAAAAATAATTCAGTATAAAAATAATTTCTAATGAATATTTTCACCATAATCATTCTGTCATCTTTAATCATAATCCACAATCATGTGTGTATATGCAGTCATACTACCCTTGAAGGCACATGTACAAAATAATATTATTTTTAGTTGCATATAACTGGGACCTTCAAATCATATCATGTGACATTAAACACCTGCAGCTAACTACCACCTATGACAGACTCTTTACTATGAACCAGGAATCTATGCACAGTTAACATTAGAGTGTACATCATTACATTTTTGTGTCTGGGTTATGAATGAGCTCTGCGGGACAGGAGTATTAGGTAGGTATCAACAACAATGATCCTGATTTACAAGCCCAGGAATAGCTAACCTACGTCTGATGTATCTTCTCCTTGGACTTATAAAAAGACTGTTAATTACATTCATGACATATCACTACAATTTTTTTAAACACTGATTTCAGTAAGAACTTACAGCTATTTATATCAAATATTACTTTTCCTGTCACTGTCTGAAATTTATGTAATTTAATTAACTTATGCCTTACTGATACTTTGGAAATGAAGTGGTTCTGAAGTAGGCATCGAATGGCATCTACTTAATATTCCATCATAGTGTACTGTAGCATAAACCTAATTCTCTCAATAAGATGACACTTTGAATATAAAGTAGTTTGGAAAATTGGGCCTTTTTACTTAGTATCAAAAAACCACATGCATCTCAGAAAGCTAGACAAAGTAATTGTGATGAACAATAAAGACTGATGAGACAATAAAGTTTACCTGAGAGTAGGTAGCTTCCAAATCAGGAGTTTTTTTGTAGCAAAGGCTAGCTGCAAATTTTGCATATTCAATCTAATTCTGAACTGATGGGTGCTATCATTAATTCTCATTATTACCTGGCACATAATCAACCCTATCCTTAGTCAACTTCACTGCCTTCTCATGCATCTGCAAATCCAATCCAAAATACAGCTCTCAGTTTTCAAAATCCTCTAAGGAGTTGCTCTATCCTACTTTTTTGACCTTATAGTCCTCCACAGTGCATCTGCTCTTTCTATTTCTAGTTCCCTATAAATTTTATTTTGCTCTACTTTTGTTTAGTAACTAACTGAAGTCAGTGGGAATTTTCTATACACCACAATTGTGTGATCAATCCATATACGCAGTGATAGCTGCCCAAAGAATTTTCAGGGAAAATTACCATTCTGAGGGGCAAGAAATGATTGCTGTAGTTCGTGAACTTCACTCTTGATTTCATTTGACACTTTCTGAAGTATAAGTTTGAAAAAGTAGACTTCTATTGCTTTGCAAATGACCTAATGGCATATAAAGCAAAAATAATTACAGGCTTGCAATATAAAGGCAAGCTACAAGAAATATAAAATTATTTTTATGGTATAAGAACTTAAACAGCTAAGAAAAGATAAATAAAATTGTTCTACATCAGGATCCTTAGAATCATAGAATCATATAAAATTAGGGTTGGCAGGAACCTTAGTAGGTCATCTAGTCCAACCTCCTGCTCTAAGCAAGACCATCCTCAACTAAATAATTCCAACCAGGGCTTTGTCAAACTGGACCTTAAAAACCTCCAAGGGTGCAGATTCTATCACCTCTCTAGGTAACTTGTTCCAGTGCCTCACCATCCTCCTAAGCTAGGTACAGACAGTCAAAGAGCCTGAGTTTGAATCAATCCAGTCTTTGCAGGTTAGTTTAAACTGCACAATTTAAATTGGAACAGAAGTGAACAGACATTTACCTTTGATTCTAGAAATGCAGCCAAATGCCTGCAGTGGCTCAGAGCAGAAGCCGGAGGGTGTTAGAGCACCACTCCTTGGCTATGTTGACTTCCTCTTCCTGCTACCCTCAAAGTCTCTGGCATTTGCAGTCCAGAATTACAATAGCAGAACTCTGCAGGTTTGCTCATCACTTCCTTTTCCTCCTTCCAGGTGCCTCTGGGATTTGTAGTCCGTTTCAGCCAGCAGTAAGTTTGAGCAGGGGAAGGACTGTTTAACCCCCTCCCTGGCCCCAGACCCCAGCTGGAGTTTGACTGTGGGGCAGCCCCCGCCCCACTTTAGACTGAGCTGCATCTCCAGCTGAGCTTGCCCCCCTCCACTCCTTTGTCACCCAGGCCTTACTGCTGCAGCCATAGAGTCGGGTGGGGGAGAAGGAGGGGGAGGGAGGACAGAGGGAAGCCCTGCCCTCTGTAGCAGACAGCACAGCCCAGAGATGGAAAGCATGGTGGGATGCTGGGGGACTATAATTTAACTTGAACCAGGAAGAGGTCTGGGATAGAAGTTCCATAAACTGATTTAACCCAATCAGTTAAGTCTGATATTACATTCTGCCAGGTTTATCTGAAACCAGCTTCAGCCATTTTGAAATTAGTTTATGTGCACTGAACTTCTGTTCCATTACAGGTTTAAACCAGTTTCTAATCACTTAAACTGGTTTATGTGTAAATTCTGTCCCTAGCCTTAATGAGAGAGTATTTTCTTAATATCTAACCTAAACCTCATTTGCTTCAACTTGAGACCATTGCTCCTTGTTCTGTCATCTGTTACCACTGAGAACAGTCTAGCTCCATCCTCTCTGGAACCACCTTCAGGTAGTTAAAGGCTGCTATCAAATACCTCCTCAGTCTTCTCTTCTCCAAACTAAATAAACCCAGTTCCCTCAGTCTCTCCTCACAAGTCATGTGCCCCAACCCCTAAAACATTTTCATTGTTCTCTGCTATACTCTCTTCAATTTGTCCACATCGTTTACTTGGGTAATGGAGAGTTTAATAATTAATAATCATTGGTATTTGTTTATTGGAATATATCACGGAATAGGCAGGACTTCTTTGAAAATAGTGAGGAATAAGCTTTGTTTGTCTTACCAGGTAAGTCATTCAAAGATTAGGGTTTGGGCCAAAAATGAGAGTAGAGGTAGCAGATAGACAGTAGGAGGGATGCCTAGGGATCCTTTTTACATTTCATCTCTGATAAGTATGTCACATCATAACACATATATGGAAGATGCACAGATCTGCATTGATGGTATTAGCAAGTAGGTTGGTGGGTTTGAGATTCCAAGGTAATTTAGAGGAATCAAAATTAAGTATTAATTTAAACTGGGTTTTAAATAGAATATCTTGTACTATCCTTGGTGAAAGGATGAATGTCACCTCATGTCAGGCCTTGATGTCAGGTGATTCACGTCACCTAATGTCACCTCATGTCAGGTGATTCATGCTTCAGACTCCATAGTTACAATGACCAATCTTTTATTCACTGCAACTCATATTTAATATTTATTCAGTAAATTAGATAAACAGTACTGAAAACTTAGTGCTTTGTTGGGATCAGAGTACAGCGAAGAATCTATGCTACTCTCTTTCTAGACAAGAGCCATCTCACTTAGCTATGGCTTCAGTTCTTTCCCCTTAACCAACATCTCTTGATTTCTTGGCTCCCAGTCAGCTAACTTAAAGAGGACTGCAGAGGTCTCTAGTCAGTGGCTTGGTATGGGGGTCAGTAACATATAGCCCACAGGCCAGATCTAGCTATAGTGCAGGTGGTAAGAAGTAGAGACGGTGGCATGTGGCAGAGGGGACACCTTCTTTTCCTTGCAACATGCATTTTTGTGGCATGTGCTGCTGATTCCTTCTGCATCACCCAGTCTGGCACTACTCCAGTTCTTCCTGCTTTGTGCAGAGGGGTAATCTCTAGCCCTGTTACCACAACATTTGCTTACCCTTGCTGCTGGATTTGCTATTCTGTATCATGATTGGCCAGGAGAAACAGCACCACTTGGGGGTGAGGGTAAGTAGGTTGGTGTAAGAGTGAGAGAGCAGCCCTTGGCACAGAGTAGAGAGGGCTAGAGTACTGTGGAAGGGATTGGCAGCCCACTGGGGTGGCTCGAGTACAAGCAGCCCACCATTCACAAAAAGATTGCTGACCACTGAGAGTACTGGGCAAGAAAACAAGAAATTTGGGCTCAAACCCCTAGGCAAATGCCTTAACCACAAAATCTATTGGACTAAAAGTTCAAGGGCCCTATTCTTCCTCTGACTTCCCCTGCTGCCTCCCTCCCATCATGTTTTTCCCCAACTAGAATGTCAAGACTTATTCAGCATTTTGTGCATATTGAGGTGATTCTATTTCCCCATGCAGGTGCTGGCCAGAGTGCAGCCCAACTGATCATGCTCAGTAGGCTAGCATAGGCAACACTGAATTGCAAACTGCACACAACTGCCAAAAATAGGATTTAGCCCAACTACTTCCCATCAAATTAGAACATGCAACAGCTAGATTGACTATGGGAATAAATAAAATCTAAAGTCATTGCTGATATGGTTCAGTTTTCATGTAATTGGTAGTTCCCCTCTAAACTACCTGGCACTGAGAAGGTAACACATTCTAATTGCTGAGAGCCATTATAGTGTCAATGTTTAGCACTGGCATAGCTTTTACTTGCACAAGCCAATTTCCTTCATGCTACTCTTACCTACTTTGGCTAAACAGTTGATGTTTTTGTTACTCATAGCCATAGTTTTGTGGATTGCCACTTCCCTTTGTTGTTTTGTTCTAATAGGACTGTATTTTGTTTAAATTATTTCTGTCTTGCATATGTATTCAGCAGTTTCAATTTTTAGCTGTAATCTACATCTGTAATCTTCATCTTTATAATTCATGTTATTTAATATGAAATCAGAGGTTTTGAGGCAGACATTCTTTAGTGGCTAATATAGGCTTTAAAGAGATAAGCTGCAAAGGTTGGAAATAACTTTGATCCTTAAGACTTATTAATGAGAGTAATGTACTTAGAGCTGTGCTTAACATATTCAAATATTTTCACATAATCCGAATTGAGTCTCAGGGTTGTACAAATTTGCATAAGTGGTTTGAATTTCTAAAAGCTTTGAGTAAACATCAGCTTCTTGATGAACTCATTTGAACATAGTGACAGTGGAGAGAAGAGCCTGAAGTTTTAATAATTTGAAAGAGGATTTGGTAATTTTTAACCAATAGGATGAATCATGATTCAGCTCACATTCTGAAATAGGATATAGATTTAGACAGCTGACTCAAGACCTGCAAAAGACCATTAAAAGTTAATTTTTGCTCTTGAAAGGGAAATTATTCACCTCCATATCTAATTAAAAAATGTCGTGCTTCTCCACCCATTCTCCCATATATTCATTCTTACCTTTGAGTCTGATTTTCAACACATTTGCACCTTGTGCAACTAAATACATCTCTCCAAAGTGAAAGCAAAAGGGATATCAAATGCTAAGATGTTAGGATTGTATGTAAGCTAACTTTACATGAACATGAGCTATTTAAAACCATATATTTCGTCTTCTCTGATTCTCCAATAGCAATAGGTTGCCTTTTGACATTTTTTTGCGCTATATGTTTTGGAATCTTTTACCCTGCCCTCAGAGCTGCTGAACCATCCTAATTCTGTAAATTGTGTCATAAAAGTATTCCTTTGCTCCTTACCTTTTGATTAGAGTAACAGTAAAACACATTGAGCACTAAGCATGTTATATAAACATATAACATGCCAAACATATTGTTTATGTTATGTATTAATAAAGTTGCAATTGATTTTATACTATCTTTCTCCTGGACAAATTTAATTGGTGTTTGCTTCCATTTGGAACATAAAAGTATCCTCTAATAAAAAAGAGAACACAGGAATACAACAGCTGCAGGTCAGCAACCTACTTCACATTTGTAAGTTTTTCCTTGCAATCACAAGCACTGCTTCTGAAGACAGAAGGAAAGTTTAGATTCCTCTACATTTATAATGCTATCTGATGGCTTCTGCAATAAATTCCAAACCTGGCAATGAAGCATCTGAAAGTCCTTGAACCCTAGATGTCTAGGTTCATGAAACTGAAAGAAATTAAAATAACTTTGTAATTGATCAGTGATTGGTCACCAAATAATATTTAATGAAAAGTATTGTATTTTTCATCAGTTTCCCATTGCCTTTTCTTGTTTCTGAAAATCAAAAACTTTAAATAAAATGCATTTTCATAGGAATGTAGCAGAAATTGCTGAACATTAAAAATGAGCACTTCAATAAATTTGGCACTTACCTCTTTTGCAATACCGTATATCAAATATATATCATACCACTGATGTATTCATTGCAAATGATTATATTTGACTAAATTATTACTATTTTTATTGATTAACTTTGAACAATCTTAGAGCTTTATGAATTGTAGCCTATACATATGTTTTGTACATTTTTTTCTAATCAACAATATTCAACTTCAGTTAATACGTCCTTAACTTTGACCATGTGTGCAATTCATCTCTATGCAATAGATTAGCACAATGCCTATGGATTGTACAGCTCTATGGAAAATAAAAGTTAAGTAGTACAGAAGCCTTTAGGATTGCCCTGTGATAATGGTGAATTTAGCACTCATCATACCTGACTAGTAATCTAGAGTGACATTCCTTAGCAAAAGAAAATTCATTTTGGGGGGTGTAACAGGGAGTCAGGGTCTTCTGTTGCTTCAGGGAGGGAGCCATGACAGGGATGTCCCTAGGTGGGGAAAATAGCTCATTATAGGTTAGCCATCATGCCAAAATGGAAACCCCTGTAGGTGGCTGGAGAGTCTCCTGACAGGAAGGGGTGGGGCTGAGGCCAGGAAAGGCAGGGCCTGAGCACAGAGGGGCAACAGAGGTGGCCTCAGGCTTAGAGGAACAAAGCCAGAGCCCAGGAGTTGGCGGGAGGGAGGGGCAATGCAGGAAGCCTGAGGTCATAAGGGCTGGAGCTAGAGCCCAGGGGGGTGACCAAGGCAGCCAGGGGCCGTCAAGAGGCTGAGACTGAAAAGTGAGGCCATAGGCTACAAGTCTATAGCTAGCTAGAGTAATCTGCAGTTTAAGGCTAAGACCAAAGCCTATACAAGGGAGTAAATGGCAACTCAGTCATGTCCATGAGGCATGGGCATGGTTGTAGGGTCAGAAGGAGTCCACAAATAACCCTTAAGGCAACTGGTGCCTTGGAGCACAGATGGGGCCAGGAGTCCCTCATTTAGTGCTTGAGAGGCAGAACAGCGATCAGCTGGGTCTGGGAGGCACCTGCTGACTGAAGAATAGACCAGGGCATGCTTTGGGACCCTGGGGCAGCCTATTTTTTACAATCAAATAATTACATCAAGGTGTGGCAGGGAAGAGGAAAGGAAGATACCTGAGGAGCTGGAGTGGGGCAGGAGCTGTTTGGTCACCAGGGGCCATCACAGCCACCCCTGGGGCCCTGGCCTGTCACAGGGGAGAAAAATAAACATTTAATTAGTCATGATAAATCAAGAAGACAGACTAGTATGATGGAATAAAAGTATTACAAACAAGGGTTTGCTAGCGGTGTTTTAATGTATTTTACCAACTGAAGTGATTAGTTAGAATTCACCATATCAATCAGGAATAACTATGTAATCACTACATCCTATTAAGTACTTTCATTTTAAAGCATTTATATAGTCAAACACAGAATGTGCACTGAAGGTTACATACCTAGACTGGTTGACAGACATACAGATGGATAGACCTATTACAGTCTATCTACACAGGAAGGCCAGGTCACTCATTAAACTGTGGTCAATGAAAATGGTGAAATAGGTTTTGTCCCAAGGACTGATAGCAAGATAATTCGAGAAAAGGATGGAGAAGAATCATGAAATGGCTTAAGATCGATGGCTATTAATTTAAGAGCAGCACATTTCCTGGAATGAAACAGTTTATGTTGTTATTTGGGATAATTACCATTTTCAATTAACTGACATTTCACATAGCTTTGGGACTATAGCAAGACAATAACCCTCAGCATCTATTCTCAGCTCTGCTGTTAGTTGAGCCTTTTGTCAATAGTCTTGTGGTATTATTTCAAAGGCAAACCCAATACACTGTGAGCAATTACTTTCTTTGTCATAAAATACTAAGAACCACATAGACAGTTCAACTGGAGTTCAGATGCAATGAATACTTTGACAAATAATGACTCTAATGCTAATATTTCTTCAGTGGATTAACATCTCTAATGTTTTCTTTCCAGACCATTGTACTGACATGAGGGGTAACTGTGCTAGTACAGTTATGGTAGTGTATCATGAAGTGGTAAAATAAATACCAGTGAAAAGCCAAACTATTGAGATAGAATTGAATAATATTAATTTGTTCACCATCATATATATTTTTCTTTATGGCCCATAATTTAGGTTTAATAATTCACCAAAAGTAATTAGAGTGACAAGTTTTGAAAATGCCCAGATCTGTTTCTTTCATAATTTATTGTTGCAAAGTGCTAAGATAATTTGGTGACACATGCTAGGAAAAAGCTTGTGCTAAAAGTAAGAGTAATTGCAAATCATTTGTTAAAAGCAAAGAACTACAACATATACATAATGGAAGTAAAAGCACAGCCAGTGGATGGGGGTAGCTAATGGGGCTTAGCCCCCTCCCAAATGCAGGGCAGTGGTCGGGCCACAAGGCAGCCCTGCTACAGGCTTCCAGTGGCTGCAACAGGGGTGGGGAGGGGGTTGCAGGCAGCTGTGAGGGAGGGAGTGTGGCTAGAGCTGGGGGAGGGGCAGGCACTCAGTGTGGGGCAAGGGACTGAGTCCTGAGTGGCTCATCGGGGGACATGACTCCTTCTGCTATGTGCACCCAGGGATGCACAGGGAGTGTGTGCCCCCAGATCAGAGCAGGTCAGGGCGGGCTGCAGAGGCAGGTTGGGGCCATTCTCTTCCTGGTCTCCTGGGCCACGTGCAGTGGGGGGAGCTGCTGCCCCTCCCTGCACCCCCTGGACAAGCTGTGGCTCCGTTTTGTGCCCTGCTCCACCCGTCCCCACTATGTAGGGCCTGGTAGGGTGGGAGAGGGGGTTTCAGGGGCTCTGTCCCCTCCCATCCAGTGGCACAGTTGGGGCCAGTGCAGCACCAGACAGTGCTGCTCCCCCCCCCATGGCCCTTTCCCCTCCTCCTGCCCTTTCCCCTGCAGACTTTCCCACCTGGGGAGAGAGGGTGGGAGCACGTGTGTACATGCATGTATGTACTCTCATCCCTCACAAAATGTTTTTTCTTCCTCTGCCTATGAGTATAAGTCATTTGGCATCATTATCTTATATACTGTAATGTGGTTATGCTGCAACTACATCATTGAAACAGAGATGCTAATGGCAGTTCAGGGAATACTTTATTGAGAAACTGAAAGTCATTGCTTTAACATTTAATACAATGTTTCAATAAAATTTTGATTTAATCAGTATTAAAACTTTTCCCCTAAATCATGTTGATGGAGTACTTATAAAAGTAAAGTTTCAACACTCAAACACTTCATCTAGTCAAAATAAACTGATGTGCTATCTAAACCTCCATAGAGCCTATGTATCTCATACCAAGGGTCTTTCTTGAACAGATATCACCAGGGATCCTGTTTTTCTCTGATTTTAAAAAATCCCCAATTCTTGGTTAAAAAAAGTAACCCAAAATCCATTTTTCCTGTGATTTAAATGAAACACCACTAATATATAAATATATGTATATTAGTCACCAATATATGTCTATATATTGTGGTATTTCACCACTAATATATCGATATATAGAGATATAGATATATCTGAAATATATCTGAAACACCACTAATATATCAATATATAGATATATAGATATATATTGATATATTAGTGGTGTTTCATTTTAATCATGGAACATGTGGATTTTGGGTTACTTTTTTAAATCTGAAAATTGGGATTTATTTTTTTTTTAAGCAGAGAAAATCAGGATCCCTGGATAGCACTAAATATAAAATTCAGTGGTGTTCTGTGAAAAATATTTTCCAGTTGCTACAAAATTGACAACAGCTTTTGGAAGAAAACCATACGAGGCCATCCAAGTGGCAGTCTTTGGGCCATTTGTGGCCTTTGAGGAAATACAATGTGCAGCCTGTGGCTCCCACCCAGTCACTGCTGATGCCATTTCTCTTGCTTTTATGGTTCCCAGGTTCTCCAGGCTCCCCATCTTCTGCTTCCTGCCCTAACTCCTCAGAAGAGGGAGAAGGGTAGTGTGGTGAGAGAGGACCCAGGAGGGGCCCATGCTGCCTGTGCAGTGGGAGAGTGGGTAGGGGTGGGGGTTGGGCTTCCTTTGTTGCACACATGATCAGAAGAGGAGCCAGGCTACATGTACTACACAAGCAGCAGAGAGTGGTGGGGGGATCCAAGTTGTGCAAGCAGCATGGAGGGGCAGGTTAACTGCTCAATGGATATGGGGAGGGCCCTAGAAGACTGTGGCCCAGGGGTCTGTGGTCCACATCCTACCCCTCTCCCTTATCCAGAAGTTCAACAGACCTGATGTAAAATATGATGTTTAAGAAGACATTAAGTTCCGAGTGTCTGTAGCTTGTGATTTAGCTTGTAGATTTTCAGAAATTTTTCCTACGAAATATGTGCTCTGCTCACTTGAGAACCTAAGATAGCTTCTGTAAAGAGACCTTTTATGAGTGAGTTGCAAGAGTAACCTTTATTGCTTTATCATGAAGCCCAGTTTCTTCAGGAGTATATCTCTATTTGAGACACAATGGTAAAAATCTTGTTTGATGATGTGTTTATTTACCAGTAGACCAAGTACAGGTTAATATAAATCCCTCTTTTTCTTAAGTGAGGTTCCACCAAATTAGAGATATTTTGTGTAGACTGTGGGTCAGTAGAAAGGGCAAGAGGAAGACTAAAAATTAGCCTTTCTAAAAGAAAAAGGAATCAGTGAGATTAGTATTCCTATGGAAGTTTGGAAGGAAAGAGCTGAAGAAAAGAGGATACAATAGAAGCTATGTTTAGCATAGGAAACCTAAATTTTCTGTTGAAAATACTGAACTTCTAATGTCCAGAGTAGGAAAAAAAAAAACTTCCATCCTTCTTTGGAATCAGGATTTACCCTTAAATAAAATATGCTTTGCCACTGAACTTTCTTCATACTTCACCTCTTTTATAAAGTGCTTATGAGTTGGAAACATCTCAAATCTCAACAGGTTCTCAGAAGATCTATGGGTATGGATAGAATAGGAAAACTGTGAAGAGGACTAATTTTGAAGTGAATTTAACACCTATTGTATGAGTCCACACGAGATGCTACTGCTCAGTAGCAATGAGCTATTGCACAGTATCTCATTGCTATTGCTCAGTAGTGCTGGTGGGCATTACCTGTGATGTGATGCTACTGTGTCTGAAAAAAAACCAAAACTGTATGGTGATGGTACCATGCAGTAACAACTGTAGTCCACTGCTCATGTAGATGCAGCCAGTTGGTGTGTCTATACAAATGCTTTACTGCTCAGTAGACTAATCTACTGCTCAGTAAAACATCACTATTTAACCATGCACAGGAGCTACTGCACAGTAGATTAGTCTACTGCATGGTAGACTAATCTTTTTATTACCTGTACATATAGGTAGTAGATTTACTGTGCAGTAGCTATTGAGCAGTAGTGCATGGTTACATTGCTGATTTGAAGCAAATTGCTTCAGGTCAGCCCTGGCAGCAGGGGGCAGGAAAATAATCCCCTCCCCTGAGAGCTGCCTGCTGCTGGAGCCAGCAGGATCCAGAAGGAGCCAGAAGGCAGTCTTTCCCCTAGCTCTGAGATCAAAACCAGAGGCTGGGAAATTGTCTCCTGTCTCTGAGAGCTGCCTGCTGCCAGGGCTGCTTCTGATCTCAGAGCTGGGGCCAGGAGCTGCCTGCTACAGGGACAAGGGGACATTATTCCTGTTCCAGCTCTGTGAATGGATCTGGCCCTAGCAGCATATAGCTTCTGGGGGCAGCGGCAATGTCCCAGCCTCCAGCTCCAATCTTGGAACCAGGGTCCAGGATCTGCCTACTACAGTGGCATCAGACATTGTACCCACCCAGATCAAAAATCAGAGTGGGGGTTGGGCAGCAGGCAGCTGCCTGAGGCAGGAGTAGAGGTGAGAGGCAGCTTCACCTTTAGCGCTGACACTGGTGCTCCCTGCCAGGCTGGGTCTAGCACCCAGGGGAACCTAGAGCACTCCCCGGTTGCCATATAGTAGCAAATCAGGACGGAAGTATCCCTGCTCAGAACTGCTCTCATCAGGAGAGAATTTGCTCCCAAGAGGTACACATGTAGATGTGCATTCAGGGAAAGTTTACTGTGAAGTATTTTACTGGGCAGTAAGCTTTCTGAGCATTAATTGCTCATGTAGATATGCCTACTGGGAACAATTTCTAAAATTTACTTCCTTGCTGTTATAGATATCCAGTAGAGAAAAAATGGTGGAGATAGTCTCTGATCACAAGGGAATGAAATGACTAAAATGAGGATTTAGGAGCCAACATAGATGTCAAAGATGATTGCTTGCCTCTTGTGTATAGTTCAATGTTCCTTCTTTTTTGTGACAAGTAGCTGAGGAGTATGAAGTGGAGTAAAAATGAAAAAGGAGGATTTTGTCATCTTTCATGCCAAAAATCCAGACATTCAGGTTCTTGTTTGGACTGTTGATTAATACCTATAAGACTTTCTTAATCTTTTTCAGACTATCCTCTTTCCTGATGCTGAACAATATTCCTCTCTCAAAGGAGGGACCTCAACCTTACATTTGGTCTTCAGAGAGAGCCTGAAAGTTCTAAAGCATGCATATCTTTTGATGAAAATAGCAGAAGCTACAAGTCTAACTTGAGTGCTCCTGGATCCTCTTCTGTAGCTGAATTTCCAGGTGGCAGCAACAGATCATCATGCCTTTCATCAACTTCATCTGGTGAGAACGCTGAAAGTGTTTCTTTCAAATGTGGATCTGGCCATTATCATCCATGCTTCTGTAACTTCCAGGCTTGCCTACTGCAGTGCTGAAGACTGACTGGAAGTTACAGCTGGTGCAGAATATGGTGGCACACTTTCTAATGGCAGGAGGTCACCAGGGGCACGTAACTCCAGTGCTCAAGAATCCACAGTAGTTCCTGATAGCTTTTCAGGTGCAACTGAAGGGTCTAGTTTAGATCTTTATGGGTCACTGTAACAGGGCCCCTAACCCATTACTGGAAAGGCTGGGCAATTTAGGGTTCTCTCACTGCTACCCCGGCCTCTTCTTCAGCCACCTTCTTTCTCCACCATCACTCCTGTCAGCCTATGGGAACAGGATCAGAGAGGCTTAACAAAGCAGGTCTTCAGATCTCCTGGCTAACCTGCAGTCTGCTGCCACAAATGGAATTAAATGAGGAGCCTGTTCTCCCCAGCAGTCAATCAGGAGGCCCTAACAGTTACCAGCTGTAATCATTAGCAGGGGAAGGGCTGCCAGTCACAGTAGTAGGCAGGTATGTCAAAGTAGGACATTAGTCCAGGCTGAGCTGCCTGTTAGAGCCCCTGACACTCAAGAGGTGTAGCTGATCTCTGTCACAACCAAATTAAGTATTGCCCATGCCACAAGCAAGAAATATATTAATCAAAACAGTTTTTTTCTGCACTAGGTTAACTAAGGGTTAACAATAATGATAGTAACTGCTTTTTTGCTGCGCATGTCAAAAAGAAATTTATAACTGCGACACCAACATGAAATAAAACTTAGCCTTCTGTGCTGTACATAAATCCTTATAATTGGTCAAAGAAAACAGGGAGTAACCCTCTGAGATAGAACCCTAATGAAGACCGCTAGATAATTGGCGATTCTAATTAAATTTATGACGTGGCAAAAAGCAATTGGCTATTATACAAATAAAACCCGTCTTCACTTCCATGAAGTGGGAGACCTCCACGCACACACCTGAAAAACCTCTGAACGTATGTGTGAGAGTAACTGACAAATTGATCACATGTCAGGTTCCCCCGTCTCGACCCAATCAGACGTAAATGAATGACCCGCCGGCCCGACCTTCTGCCCGACCTCCAAACTCTTATGCAGACCGACCTACGACCTACGAACTCTAAGCTGTAACTAACCAAGTATCTTTGACCTCCGTCTTTTACCACCTTGACGGAGTGAGTAAATAATCTTGCTTTGCAACCGTTAAGCGTCCGCCTAATTAATTCCACTCCAAGCATCACAAGTACCTGCCTGACGGCCTTCTAAGGCCCTGGACCCATATTGCCCGGGTGGGAGTCAGGGAGAGCTGCTGGCCGGCTGCCCTGGGTCCTGACAATCTCCATCTCCTTTGTGCTGGATGAATCCAGGTCAAAATCTGGCAAGCTATACTAATTTATGCTCTAATTGTATATGCTCATCTTTATGCAATGCAAGTAGTTATGTGCTTAAGGCTAATCATGTGTGCAACTCTTCAAGATCAAGATTTTTGTTAATAGAGACTATTGGATCAGCATCTGTTTTGTTAATTTTTAAATTGGGATGAGGAATATTATCTTGAACTATTGTCTTTTAAAACCTATTTTAATGTAGATGTCATCGTGCTAAATGCCAGGGGTCAGTGTTCATTCTGATGTACTAAAATTAACTGTCATTAGTGCAAATATAAAAGCAGTCCTTTAATTCTTGAGTAAGTCTGTTCCTTAGCATTATTTTAAATGTAACATGCTTAAATTATGAATAATAAATGTTAAAAATATGACAGTAAACATTTTCTCCATATTTAAATGGATAGATATTGTGGTTTCCTAATGTATTAGGCACATCCATTTCAAAAGATTTGTTAGTATACAATGATCTTTTTAAAGTACCAAAAATAAGTTTTAAAAAGAAAAATTAGTAAGTAGACTTCAACAAGATTTGTGTGCATCTACTTGAGAACAACATTTGTATAATGCAACAGAGCTAATATTGCTATTGTGGGCACCACTGGAACCTGTGCATCCTCAGTTTCAAAACAGTGTAGGCATTAGCTACTGTATTTGTGATACAAACCATCATTGCTAGTTCAGATAGTTTCTCTTTCCTGACACTGTCTCAATGGTCTTTTCATAAAAGAGCATGGGAGAGTTTTTAATACTTTATCACATGTTTTGGAATAGAGGCCTAGTCAAAAAGGCTGCTACTCAGCGGGATTACTCAAAATGGGATTACTTAAAATGTAATAGAGAAGAAGGAATGGCTTCCTTTGAAGAAAGGGAAGAAACTGGATTGAAAGGTGATGTAGGTCATCAATGGGGGAATGAATATACTCAAAGTTATCTAAGCCAACAACATTTAATCCAAGTACTTCTCTACAATTTAATGAGGGTTGAATAGAGTTGCACCTAAGGCTGTGCACGTTATTTGCATGTTTCTATTCTATTAAAATAGAAGGGCTAAGAAGCTCAAGTAGTTATGGAGTCTAATATCAGCTGCAGAAACTGGCACAAAATTGTACAGGTTTAGCATTAATCTTCCTTTTTTGGCAAGAATCAATGCTGTCATTAGGGCTTTGTGTAAAACCATGTAGTATTTAAATTCCTTCAATTTAAGATTAAAATGTTTCTTTTCCAAGAGGCAAGGATTTTTCATGATACCTTTAATTGGACCAACTGTATAGTTGGGAGAGCTGTTGGACAAGATTTTGGACATCAGGTCCCCAAGGGTACTGATGCCCAAAAGCTTGTCTGACAGCTCTCCCCATTATACAGCTGGTCCAAAGAAATGTACCATGAAAAATGCATGCCTCTTGAACACTATATGGACCATCATAGCTATAGCAATAATGCCCATTATTTTCACATTTCTAAGAGCAATAAAGCATCTGGGTTCCCAAACTGTGGTACCCATATCCTTGGAGGTACGCAAGACATTTCTGGGGGGCACATAGGAGAAATTGTGTAATGGTAGATTTAATTTTCTTTATAATCATAATTGTCCTTTAAGGAGTTAAAATATAAAATGCATGCTGGTAGGGGTATGTGGGCAGCTGGTAAATCTGGGAGCAGGTAAGCAATAAGAAAAAGTTTGGGAAGTTCTGTCCTACATAATTCATTTGAACCCCATTTCTTGCCATTTTCTCAAGGTTTCTCTGATAATGTGCTGACGAAAATTGTGACAGTCTATAGAGAACCCCTGCTGGTAAACATTTCCATCTTTATTTTATTTAGATCAAAAATATTTCATTCACATTTTTACCTTTTTTAGAAAAAGCCAGTTTTATAACAGGATTTCCTATTCTATTCTACTTCTCCAGGCATTGGAGCAGACCTGATTAATCATATCTACTGGAGTGTGCTAATGAGCATGCATCAGCAGCCTCCATGTCACATGTATTCAGCATCTCCATTCTTCAAAATGGTGGCTGGGGTGCTTTAGCTAAAGCTCATCAAATGAACTTTTGTTAAAGTACCCTTGCTGCCATTTTGAAGTGTGGGGATGCTGAATACATGTGACACTGTAGGTACTTTAATTAGAGTGGGTCTCAGAGCTGCTCTAGTTAAAGCATGCTCCCCCCCACCCCCTCCAGCCACCCTGCAGCACATATAAAAATAGCCTAGATGACCAAATGGAAATAAGTCAGGCCACCTATGTCAGCCTTAGCCTGTGCAGCATTAGCTTAGCTCTACTTTCATTGAAGTTAATGGGAATTTGTCAGAGTTTATTAGGTTAGACCAATACTGAGAGCACTTCTGAAAACCTAATCCTCACATGCCTAACTCCCATTACTATCAACAGAAGGTAATTATGGGAGAACAGAGTCCCAGGAATATATATTACATAGAGCCCTAATTCTTGTGCATGATGGCTTAACAACCTTGTAGGATGGTAGGGTTAGCTCACAGTTTCTCTACAGCAGAAACTGACAGAAGCCCACAATGGGAACATGTTCTAAAGCAAAGGATTTAAAGGATCTTTGGGTCCTCCACCAACTTTCTTTCTCCACCACTTGCACTTGTGTCAGATAGACTTAGGGAAAATGAGAGCTCCTGGGATTACGTAGAGCAAGAATTAAAGGTTAAGGATCAGACAGAATTTCCAGTCAAGAGCTGCTGTTGGCAATGGGTCCAGGTCACTTTAGAAAGCAGCATGTCCCTTGAAAGTATTTCCTTCAGTCTTCTACATTTTCAGCAGGAAGCTGAAGTTTCAGAACCGAGTGCCAACTTCTCAGGAAGTCTGGTCCTCGTTGGATGTTCAGATAATGCTCTGATAAGTGAAATCTGGGCCACTCAGGAATGGTTCTGAGGGATGCTTCATTTCCCTTAAAATGTTACTCCTTGCTGACAATATTGCTATATTTGGCAGTATGTGAAATGTCACAAATGACATGACTAAGGATGAGAGAGGGTCTTGGCAGTCTCAGAGGAGCTTGGGGGGGGGGGTATTATTATTAGAGCTGTGCGAAACAGCACCGCTTCATTTTGACTTTTGTTTTGCTGTTTTGAAACACTGTTCCATTTCATTTTGTCAAAACTGTTTTGTTGTTTCTATGCTGTTTTGACCTGTTTCAATGTTTTGCCCATAGGCTATAATAGGAAATCGCAAAAATGCCTATAACTTTGTCATTTCTTGTCTGAAATGCTGTCATTTTAGATGAAAAATGCAGCAATGGTAGCCACTTCTGAGGGCATGAAGCCTGCTAAGTTTCAAGGAGATAGGTGTCGGGGTTTCTGGGAAACTTTACCTCAAACTGTTCAAAGTAAAACTGGCATCACTTGATGGCAGCAGCAGCCTGCTGTCATCCCACATCATCTGGGGGCCTATGTCCCCTGGGAAGAGCTGGGGGAAAGATTAGGGTGCTGGGGAATCCAACTGAGAACTGGGGGAAAGTTCAGGGATCTGAACATTCCTGCAATGCCCAGTTTGATTCCCCAGCACCTGGCTCAATTCCCCTGGCTCCCTGATTGCTTCCCCAGCTCTTCCTGGTGGGGTATGGGCCCCTGGATTAGCACGCTGGGTTTTATCAGGTTGCTGCAATCTTCCCAGTTTTTAGCAGCACCCCAGTTTTCCCAGTGCTTGGTATGGGCTGCACCAAGTAGCTGCCGCAGACCCCAGCCTGCAGTGGTAGCCTGCTGAAACCCTGTGTGCAGATCGGGGGCCCACACCCCCCAGGAAATGCTGGGGAAATGATCAGAGAACTGAGGGAATTGATCAGAGAAGTGGGGAATTGAACCTGGAGCTAGATGTCAATATCAGAGCAGTCCTTCCCCTTCTTTTTGCCTCCTTCTCCTTAGTTTCTGTTTAGCTGCAAGCAAGCCTGGCTTCAAAACTCAAAACATTTCAAAACTTTCAAAATGTTTTGAGTGCCGTCATTTCATTTCGAAGCTGTTTCAAAGCCTTTCATTTCCTTTCAATTTTGCTGCTTTGAGCTTGAAACACGTCAAAACTAAACACCCATCGACGTTTTGAAAAACCCAAATTATTACACTTTTCCAGTACATGCTGTGTGTCCATACATGCTCTTACTGCACATGAATAAACTCTGGAGCTTATTGCACTGTATGCAAGGTTTGAATATGCACCCAAGAACAATTGAATCCAGAGCCATAAATTCCAGAGTTTATTTATACATAGCACATGGAGCTGGGTCAGAGCAGCCCCAGCTGGCAGGGGGCCCTGGATGTCATCCTGCTAGCCCAGAGCTGCTCCTCCCAGCTCAATATGTTGTAGAGGGCCTGGCTAGGGCACAAGGGAGCTTCAACATGGGATTAGCTGGTAGGCAGCCCCTGTACTGAAGGAACCCCATGCCCCAACCAGCCCCTCCAGTGTCTACTCATGCGCTGCTGTGAAGTACTTATTCCCCTCTATTTTGCATTGGTGAAGCCACATCTGGAGTACTGTGTCCAGCTTTGGGCCCCCCACTATAGTAAGGATGTGGATCGGTTGAAGAGAGTTCAGCAGAGGGCGACAAAAATCTTTAGAAAGCTGCGGAACATTATTTCTGGAGGAGAGGCTGAGGGAACTGGGCTTCTTTAGTCTGGAGAAGAGAAGACTGAGGTGGAATTTAATACCAGCCTTCAACTACCTGAATGGTAGTTCCAAAGAGGATGCAGTGAGATCATTTTCAATGGTGGTATATAACAGAACAAAAAACAATGCTTTCAAGGTATAGCAAGGGAAGTTTACATTAGAGATTAGGAAACACTTTCTCACCCAGAGGGTAATAAAACACTGGAACAGGCAACCCAAAGAGGTTGTGGAATCTCCATCCTTGGAGGTTTTTAAGACCTGGGTAGACAAAACCTTGGCTGGCATGATATAGTTGGGGAAATTCCTGCTTTGATCAGGAGGCTGGACTAGATGACCTCCTGAAGTCCATGTTAACCCTAATATTCGATGATTCTATGATTATAAAGAATGGTCTTTACACTCAATGTTGAATACAAGAGTTTTCATTTTGGTAGAAGACATTGAGCTTCATCATCTTTTTTTTTTTTTGGTGAAATTCAAGTCAGGAAATTCAATTAAACAATTATTTTTATTTCCGCCTTTAATTGCTGTAAATAATTATCTACTTGAGTAAGCTTTCTGGGTGGAATTTTGTATTCATGGTTCTTTTGAAAAAAGGTCTTTACAGAAATGAAGTGTCAGCCTTTGTTCCATAGGCTCTTTTGTTAGAATCAGTCCAACAGCCTTTTTGACAACTGTGGTTTTCTATTTTTTCCCTCTAGTAAGTGGGTACCTTGGGGATTTTTTTAAAATGTTAACATTATACATACATTTGGGGATACATTTATCTTTTTCATTTAGTATTTATTACACATATATATGTTATAGAAGAAAACATACCACATATAAGTTGCTCCATACCAGGCTGTAACTACTCATTGATATAAAAGAAGAAATTTCCAGGAAGAATGAATTAAATGCACATTTACTAAGAATATATCTTTACAACCATGAAAGTTTTCTAGTCCTTGTGCTTAATTATTTAGAACAACTTAGATACTGATTGATATTGAGGAGCATGGGAAACAAGCAGGATGAACTAGCGCTCCTGCTTGCACTAAACACCTATGACTTAGTAGGGCTAACGGAAACCTGGTGGGATTCATCCCATGACTGGGTGGTACATATTGAGGGCTATAGATTGTACAGAAAGGACAGGGTGGGAAAGAAAGGGGGAGGGGTTGCACTCTATGTCAGTGAGCAATATACATCAACCCTCATCAAGACGGAATCCAAGGATGAGGAAGTAGAAGGATTGTGGGTTAGGCTACATGGGGGGCAAGGAGAAAGGGATTTGGTGGTAGGGGTCTGCTACAGACCCCCACATCAAGGGGAAGAAAGAGATTCAGGGCTCCTGAGGCAACTCTCGGAGACCATAAAAGCTAAAGAGGTGGTAGTCATGGGGGACCTAAACTACCCAGACATCTGCTGCGAGACGCAGACAGCAAAGTCCCACCACTCACGCAGGTTTCTAACCTGTGTACAGGACCTCCACCTGACACAGGAGGTACACGGTCCCACTAGGGGGAATGCCATACTGGATCTGGTATTGGCAACGGGAGATGACATGGTAGCGGACCTCCAGATCGGTAGCCATCTGGGGGACAGTGATCACCTAATAATAGAATACACCATAAGACGTCGAGTGGGTAAGGTAACTAGTAGGGTGAAAGTGCTAGACTTTAGGAAAGCTGATTTCAATGAACTCAGGTGATTACTCAAGGACGCACTGCAGAGTAAGAGATTTGAAGAAATGGAAGCCCAAGACGGGTGGCTGTGCCTTAAGGAAACGATCCTTCGGGCACAAAGCAAGACGATCCCCGAGTGAGGCAAAAGAGGGAAAGGGGCCAGGAGGCTTCCCTGGCTGACCAGAGAACTCCAGGGCAGCCTAAGGGACAAAAGGGGAGCACATAAAAAGTGGAAACAGGGAGAGATCACCAAAGACGAATATACCTCCTCTGCTCATGCTTGTAGGGAGGCAGTTAGACGGGCCAAAGCTACCATGGAGCTGAGGATGGCAACCCAAGTAAAAGACAACAAGAAATTGTTTTATAGATATATAGGGAGTAAAAGGAAGGCCCAGGGAGGAATAGGACCGCTGCTAAATGGGCAGAAACAATTGGTGACGGACAGGGGGGACAAGGCTGAACTCCTCAACGAGTTCTTTGCCTCAGTGTTCCTAAGTGAGGGGCACGACAAGTCTCTCACTGGGGTTGTAGAGAGGCAGCAGCAAGGCACCAGACTTCAATGCGTAGACCCTGAGATGGTGCAGAGTCTCTTGGAAGAACTGGATGCCTTTAAGTCGGCAGGCCCAGATGAGCTCCATCCGAGGGTGCTGAAGGCACTGGCCGACATCATTGCAGAGCCACTGGCGGGAATATTTGAACACCCGTGGCGCACGGGCCAAGTCCCAGAGGACTGGAAAAGGGCTAACGTGGTCCCCATTTTCAAAAAGGGGAGGAAGGAGGACCCGGGCAACTATAGGCCAGTCAGTCTCACCTCCATCCTTGGCAAAGTCTTTGAAAAAATTATCAAGGCTCACATTTGTGAGAGCCCGGCAGGACAAATTATGCTGAGGGGAAATCAGCATGGGTTCGTGGCAGGCAGATCGTGCCTGACCAATCTAGTTTCTTTTTATGACCAGGTTACGAAACCCCTGGACACAGGAGGAGGGGGGGATGTCGTATACTTAGACTTCAGGAAGGCCTTCAATGCAGTATCCCACCCCATACTGGTGAACAAGTTAAGAGGCTGTGACTTGGATGACTACACAGTCCGGTGGGTGGCGAATTGGCTGGGGGGTCGCACCCAGAGAGTCGTGGTGGCTGGACTGGTTTCGACCTGGAAGGGTGTGGGCAGTGGGGTCCCGCAGCGTTCGGTCCTTGGACCGATACTCTTCAATGTCTTCATCAGTGACTTGGACAAGGGAGTGAAATGTACTCTGTCCAAGTTTGCAGATGACACAAAGCTATGGGGAGAAGTGGACACGCCGGAGGGCAGGGAACAGCTGCAAGCAGACCTGGACAGGTTAGACAAGTGGGCAGAAAACAACAGAATGCAGTTCAACAAGGAGAAATGCAAAGTGCTGCACCTAGGGAGGAAAAATGTCCAGCACACCTACAGCCTAGGGAATAACCTGCTGGATGGCACGGAAGTGGAAAGGGATCTTGGAGTCCTAGTGGACTCCAAGATGAACACGAGTCGGCAGTGTGACGAAGCCATCAAAAAAGCCAATGACACTTTATCGTGCATCAGCAGATGCATGACGAATAGGTCCAAGGAGGTGATACTTCCCCTCTATAGGGCGCTGGTTAGACTGCAGTTGGAGTACTGCGTGCAATTCTGGGCACCGCAATTCAAGAGGGATGTGGATAACCTGGAGAGGGTCCAGAGAAGGGCCACTCGTATGGTTAAGGGCCTACAGACCAAGCCCTACGAGGAGAGACTAGAGAAACTGGATCTTTTCAGCCTCCGCAAGAAAAGGTTGAGAGGCGACTTTGTGGCCACCTATAAGTTCATCACGGGGGCACAGAAGGGAATTGGTGAGTATTTATTCACCAAGGCGCCCCTGGGGGTTACAAGAAATAATGGCCACAAGCTAGCAGAGAGCAGATTTAGATTGGACATTAGGAAGAACTTCTTCACAGTTAGAGTGTCCAAGGTCTGGAACGGGCTCCCAAGGGAGGTGGTGCTCTCCCCTACCCTGGGGGTCTTCAAGAGGAGGTTAGACGAGTATCTAGCTGGGGTCATCTAGACCCAGCACTCTTTCCTGTTTATGCAGGGGGTCGGACTCGATGATCTATTGAGGTCCCTTCCGACCCTAACATCTATGAATCTATGAATCTGTGATTATTGAGATTACTGTTCATATGAAGCAGCTGTTAGCTAAAGTATATATGGTTAGATGTTGTAAGTACAGGACATACAATAAAGAGGAGCAGTACAGACAGAATTAAAACCTACTTTGTTCCATTCACACAACATGAAAACAAATAATTTCCATGTATGCTGTCTATATTCTGTGAAAATATCCGAAATACAGTAATTTTCACTTTCTGGGTTTCATGTGGACATTTATTTTGATTAGCACTGAGTGATTTTCCAATAAAATCTGATGTTTTATGTGGGGACAGTGCACATTACTGTGGTATTTGAATGGTTCACAAATATTAATATCGTTATTCTTTAAAACCTTCTATAAAGTAGTTTTCTCCATTTTTATAGATATGGCCCAAGGTCATACCATTAGCCTATGTCAGCTCCCAGAAATAAACTAAAGTTCCAGACCAAAAACTTAAAGGTCAAACTATCCCTCCTTATAAATTTCCTTCCAGTATTCCATTTTAGGCAACTTTTCAGGCAATACTCTACAGCAGGGCTGTCTAGCTGACAGTCCATGGGCCACATGAGTCCTGAGAAGGGTTAACATGAGGCATCCAGGCTCCCATCCAGCTGCCACTACCCCTATTTCTCAAACTTCAGCAGCATCCAAGCCCCTCTTAGAGGTTAATTACAAATGGATTTTTTTATATATTGTTAGGTATCATTTACCCACATGCATACACTCTCCCCAACATGACTCATTTGAACGATCTGAGATGACACTTCAGTAGTTCATCTTGTCTCCTACTTGTAATAGGTGTCCAACCTATCTTTCTAAATTTGTATTTGATTTCAGAAGATAACTTCCCAAACATATAATAATTTTTATGAAGAAGAAACTTAGTAAATCATATACTTTGGTATAATCGTTTTGGAAGTAAGTTTTTACTGGAGAATAAAATCTTCTCATTTTAGAAATTTACCAGCTTGGTGTTGCATTTTGTCCCCTTTAGTATTATCTTCTTGATGTATTTCCATCACTTCACTATTACACACCTGACTGTATCTCAATAAATTATTTGAAAATAATTTTAGAACTAATACAAATTTGTAGCAGATGTCTTATTTTATAGAAATATCTATATTTAATTTAACATATTCCAAATGTCTATGACTTTTCTACAGTGCTTTCTTCCCAGTATATCAAGAGAACATCTTAAAAGAAAGCTTCAAGGACTTTTCTGTATCTAAAACACGTTTACACAAGATGGTTACTACAGACGCTGCCTAACAAGCTCCCCAGTAAACTTCTTGGTGTTTACGCATGAGGCCCTATTGGGCCACAGGAAACTAATAAAACCCACAGCAGGTTATTACTTGTAAATACAACTGCTATCCTGCTGCAGAGTTTTTCATATGCAGCAACGCACATGTAAACATGGACCCTGCTGGCTAGGGCATGAAAGTGTTTCAGTGTGGGAGTTGCCTGCCAGCTAGCCCTGCACTGAAGCACCCTTATGACCCAGCCAGCCCCTCTGCAGCATGTTAAAATGGGTTGGAGCAGCCCTGGGATGTCAGGTTGAAGCCCTCAGGCCTCCTGCCAGCTGGGGCTGCTCCAACCCAGCTCAGTGTGCTGCAGTCCTGGGCAGATGTGTAAATCTGGCACCTGGGAGCAATAAACTCCAGCACAATATATGTATCAGAGTTTATTGCTGCACATTAATATGTACATGTAGATATGCCCTCTGCCACAAATCATCCTTATTAACAAAGGTATAGATTTTTTCAGGCTATGTCTCTAATAATACAGTTATAGTATAATTCTTGAGAGAAAAAACCAAAACTACCTTTCACAATTTGTGTAATAGTTTAAAAAAAAAATGGGGAATATTTTGAAGAATGAATATTTGGTGCAGAGATAGGATCAGTTGCCTATTTAGAGCATGTTCTCCTCTTCTAACAGTAGAAAGTATATCATATTACTAAATATGACCTTATATTTAGTAATATATCATATTACTAAATATGACCTTATTACTAAATATGACTATATAGATGGAAGCATCAGTTTCTAGGGAGGCAGGGTACCACCTTTCCTTGCACCTCATTTGTGACCATTAGAAGATATGGAATGAACTATACATAACACAATGTGGCTTCAATTCAAATCTTTTCACACAACTAATATAAGTAACATAATACCATATTTTCTTGCATACAACACACCCCAGAATATAATATGCACCTTGTTTTTAAAAGGGAGAATGAAAAAAAAAATTCCTGAGTTATGGCCTTATAGAGAAGGGGCAGAGCCTAATCTTTAAATGACTCACCCTCCTTTTCCTGCTTAGGCTGTGAAATAGGATGCAATAGACATGGACCATCAGCAAAATAGCCCTAAGTAAAGCACTGAGGCCATTAAAAAAGGAGAGATGGTCATGTAGCAGGGGATATCCTAATACATGACTCCTACTACTGGAAGGAACAGAGGCCATTCAGCTTGTAGAAAGTTTTGCTACAGGGCTCGAAGCAGCTAATAAGTAGACTGAGACCCCTTGTGGCTGATTTGGGATTGGCAGCACCCAGGCCCTGTTTTCCAGAGTCATGACACGTGACTGAAAGAGGAGGAGCCAGAGGCCATATAAGCTTGACCCTGGGGGCTGGAGGCTCAGTCTGACTCAGATACTCAGGGGTGTAGAAGCTCAGCAGGGAGCTGTATACAAAGACTGATACTTTACATGCTTTGTTTCTGTTTTGGGTTTATGCTAACTGTGAGGTTTGTGGTAGCTTAAAGGAGGTTTGTGGTAGCTTAAAGGAGAGACTCCCCCCCCCCCCCCCCGCACTCCACCAATAGGTTGGGGTGCCTGGGAGGCATTCTGTGTTATGAGGAGCTAAAGCCCAGATACAGCCCAGCAAGGGTCTGGGACCTAGTGGGCTGTGATGGGCTAAAGCTCCTAGGCTGAAGCCTGGAAGGGGCTGAAGCTTAGATGAGAGTGAGATGGGCCAGGGACCCAGTGCAACCAAGACTGGCTGAAGTCCAGATGGAGCTGAAGCTCAGACAAGGTCATGGGTCCAAACTAGAACAAAACAGGGTCAGGGGTCTAGGGTAAGATGTCAGATACAGTCAGAGTCCCGATCAAGCTAGGGTGTGAGGATTGGGCAGAGTGGCCACCAAAAGATGAGCAGGGATCCCAATTTTTAGATTAAGAAAATAAAGCCCAAATCCACATTTTTCTGTGATTAAAATGAATACCGCTGATATATCTAGATATATAGATATATCTAGATATAGATATAGCAATGTTTCATTTTAATCATGGAAAAATGTGGATTGGGGCTATTGTTTTTAGTATGAAAATTGGGGACTTTTTTTAAATCAGAGAAAACCAGGATCCCTGATGATGAGTTGGGTAGAACAAGGTACCAAAGGCTGAACTGAGGTTCTCTGAAGGCAGCCTCCTAAAATACATATTGGCTCAAACATCATGGCAGATAAGATGACAAGGCCAAAATTGTTGAACGGTTTAGAGGATGGATATAGTGGGCCCATGATGGGGTTCCACAGTTGCTCCTGGAGGTTCACCAATTACAAGTCATAAATATGTATAGTGGAAAACAATTAGCCTTTAAAACTACTGACTTTCTCAGTTGCCTGAATAATAATTCCAGATGTGTGACACTATGAAGCAGGAATCAGAGTGTTTTTTTCCCCATCAGAAAATTAGCTTCCAGAGCAGTTTCAGAGGACTGATTTTGGAGGAGAAAAGTGTGTGATGTATGTGCAAAAATACCATACGTCTGAGGCTGCAGAAACAGAAAAGTGTTAATGATCTGAAAGTACATTAGGCCATACTGCTTATATAACAAACCAGTTGTCTTTTCTGTTTTGTTTTGTTTCCCTACATGCTAAAAGTGTCCAAATCCAAACCTTAGAGGCACAGAAACACTAGAAAACCATATATGGATTAAACAACCTTTGTAATATCACAGGTTTACAAATATAACTACTTCAGATTAAATGATTCTGCGTGCATCTCATTGTGAGGTGCAGTATACCTTGTCACTTCATGCTACAAAACTGAATTAATATATCCATGATGTCTTTAAAGATATCTGTTGCAGCACTTCATCAATTAAAATAAAGTATTTTATTTCAATTCCTGGTTCCTATTGTGTCAAGAGTAAAAACTGCAGTGGTTTGATTAGCTGGTCAATCAGTAATCAGTAAAATCAAATAGTAATTATATTTCTTTCTTTCTGTTATATGTAGAAGAGTTAATAGTAGATGTCTCATCTTAATTTATATCATTGTTTCAGTTCTTTGGTCTAATGAAATGTAATTCGATAGGTAGTCAGTATTTTGTTCCGCATAAATTCTTAATTATAGTTGTGTGAATAAGATATTCAGTTATGCCTATTGTTGGTGCTCACAAGCTAGGTTAGTTTTGTCTCTCATTAAATTATTGTATTTTTCCTAATAGCCTATCAGGTGTCAAAAGAAAGTGATAAAATGTTAAAAAATTATCACAATCAGTTCTTAAATTTAACTACAAAGGGCGCATCTATACATCACCCTACATCATTGTAGCCTCACACTACATCACTGTATGACACTATGGCAATTTAGTGATCACATGGGTCTAGCATGTGATTAGCAGCTATGCTGTCATAGTAGCACACTCCCCCATTTTAGTGTGCCACTACAGAGACGTAGCAAAATCTAACTGTGCTTTGTATTCGTGGCATAGTATGGGTGGTTACTGTGCCATGCTTTAGTACTTCCAAGAGGAAGTACAATCATACAATGCTATACTATTGACTGTATACTAGGGATGTGCGAAGCGGGCATGATTGAATACGGATTTGGATTTGGCCCTATTCGGATGACAGTGATTTGATGTGCTGATTTGGATCACTGTCCAGATTAAAGGGTCTCCTGATTCAATTCTGATTCAATGATTTGGCCACTGAATCAGGCTGAATCTCCACCAAATCGAAGCAGTGACTGAAGCTTTGCACAGTCCTACTGTATATGTACTAATTGCACCATATTGACTGACATTATTGAGTATAAACTAATTATTAAGGCAATATATTAAATCTGAGGTGTTCAAGCCCTGGCCCTGGGCCAAATCTAGTCACTGGTATCATTTCATCTGCCCCATGAGACTTTTTATTTATTCAAAAATTGCCTATGCCAGGGGAATGGTCTGTGCTCCCTTGCTGCTAAAGGTCTGGACCTATGCAGATAGCATGAGCCTGTGCACCAGATTGGGCACAGAAGGCATCTCAGGGTCCTGGGGCCCAATCACAGCATTCTAATAACTCAGGCAGAAGATAGGACAGGACAAGGTGGGATCTTTGAGAGTAGGGCCATTCCTAGCATCTGACAGTGGGCTGTTGCTTAGGAAAGCTCATGCCTCTGTGACCCAGTTAGTCTCTAAGATTCTTAGCCTTTTTGACTTCTAACAATAAAAATGCTCAGCCCTTTTGGGAGCTACATATATATTTAAAATAGAAGTTATATACACAACATTTAAAATTCTGCTCTTTAATTCCTAGGACTTATGATTAATATATAACTTCACTATAGACTCAATCGGCCTGCATGTTTAGTAAACTCTATATTCTATGTCACTTTGAAGAGCATGCAGGCTTTTTCCCTTCTTAGAGTGAACTGTTTTGCTCCCAAGGGACATTCTCCAAGGGTTTCCCTGATGATTTACAGGCATTTCTTTAGTTCACTTTTTAAATTTTCCCAATGTGAA
This sequence comes from Alligator mississippiensis, assembly GCF_030867095.1. NCBI lineage: Eukaryota > Metazoa > Chordata > Crocodylia > Alligatoridae > Alligator > Alligator mississippiensis. Next base: position 370,519,941 of record NC_081824.1, read on the forward strand.
AAAAAAAAAAAATGCATGCTGTCAGTGCTATTACCAACAGACTGATCCTTCAAAAGTGCCAGTTCATTATATCTGTTTTTGTTTTTTCTGATGAGCTTAGCCAGCTTTGTTCTCTTTTTCCATTAGGAGACAGCAGCCATGATTGGTAAGAAAATGGAATTTCAGAGGGCGTAGGTCCTGAAAGCCCCATTTTTCCTCATAAACCCATGAACCTAGATTAACAGCTATATTTCTACATGTCTCAAACTGATCAACCAGAGGAAATGAAAATATGAGAAAAGAAGAATACAGGACTGGAATGATCCTCCTAAACTGAGTCCACTACTACAGTGTTAAAGCCAAGGGATTTTCATGTAGTTTAATTTTTTCCCCCTAATTTAAATTTTGCCACAATATTTCTATTAAAAGTGTAGCTCAGAACCATGGCCCTCTACATGGTTAGAAATATTCCTTTAATTTTCATGCTAAATTTATTCATGGTCCTTTTTATACACATTTGTTCTCATGCCAATTTTTTCACTTTAATAGTTTTTATTCTTCCAGGTCTACTTCAGGTACCCCAATCTAATTTACAAAGAGCAATGATGGTCCCTCTTAATCTCTGTTCTGTTTAGCTAAACAAGCCGAGTCAATTTATTCCTCCCACCACTGCTTGGCTTAAAAATAATTATTGTATTTGATATCTTCAAGTCAGTGTACCTTACCTGACAAACTTATTTAAAAAATCCTTTTCTCTGGAGCTGCAATTTCTTGTGCCACTTCTTTCAATAATCTGGGGTAGGGAATATGTGGTCCCTCCAAACTGAGTAGTGAGTTTTGAGTTTGCTTCTACTTTTGTTATGATAACTTATCTTTCTATATAGTTATTACTGTTAGCCTTCCTGCCTTTTCCCTCATGTTCCAGATCACCAGGGAACCTGGTTTTCTCTGATTAAAAAAAATCCCTACTCCTAGTTTTCACCAAGGGTGCCCTGGTGAACAGTTGTTCACTGAGCCCTAGATGTACACTTCTGATGTAGTGGTAAGTTGCTACCAAGACCCCTCTCAGCCTTCTCTTTTTCAGGCTAAAGAGTCCCAGGTCTCTCTGCCTTTCCTCATATGGCTTGCCATGCAAGTCTTTGATCATACGAGTGGCCCTTCTCTGGACCTTCTCAAGCTTTACCACATCCTTGTTAAGGTGCAGAGCCCAGAACTAGATGCAGTACTCCAGCTGCAATCTCACCAGTGCTGAGTAGAGCAGGAGAATCACTGCTTTGCAGTGGTTTTGCTGGAGACGTATTAAGTGATGCATGCCAGCGTATTGTTGGCCCTGCTGGCAACAGCATCGCACTGCAGGCTCATGTTCATACTGTGGTTAGTTATTACCCCCAGGTCTGTGGTGGCAAGCGATGGGGGATCTTCAGTCCTGCTGCCTGATGAGAGGCAGCAGTTGCACAAGCACCCATGTCATGAGTTTTGCCTGTCAGCACCCAGGGGTGCAGGGCCCCAGAACCCCCCTGCACCTATCTCCTCGACAGCTGGCAGGCTTAGTGGCTGCAGCAGGGCCTAGCAGCTAGGCCTGCACTGGTTTCCGCCCCCTCTGCCCCAAGACAGTCACAGTTGCACAAGCACCCATGACATGAGTTTTGCCTGCCTATGGCCAGAGGTGCAGGGCCCCAGAACCCAGAACCCCTGACAGCTGGCAGACTTTGTGGCCTCAGCAGGGGCTAGCAGGCCTGCAGCTTTCACCCTGCTGTGCCTTAACACAGTGTCACCCATGTCATGAATTGTGCTTATCTGCAGTTTGAGGTGCAGTTTCCCCAAACACCTGCACCTATGTCCTTGAAACTTGGCAGGCTTTGTGGCTTCAGCAGGTGCTAGCATGCCTGCATGGTTTCTAAACACATACATGTGACACAAATTTTGCTTTCAGGATTTTGGGGTGCAGTTTCTGTGAACCTCCTCCATCTATCTGCTTGAAGCTTGGCAGACTTTGTTGCCTCAGCAGGGGCTACCATCCCTGAAGTTTTGACCCTCCTGTGGCTTAACACATAGACGTGACATGTTATTCTCTCAAGATTTGGGGTGCAGTTTCTCCGAACCCCCTGTACCTATTATCTTGAAGATGGCACACATCACACTCTCAGAAGAAGATATCATTCCTGCAAGTTTCATCCAAGTCTGGCCAGAAATGACAAAGTTATAGCCTGTTTCAACCTTCCCCATTATATCCTATGAGTGAAACATCGAAACAGGGTCGAAATGGCAGAATGTTTTGACGGAACAAAATGGAACAGTCATTTCTACTTGAAACAAAAGTTGAAATGAAACACTGTTCTGTTGAAATGTCGAAATGCTAGTCAAAGCAGAACGCTTCCATTTCACACAGCCCTACTGTCTAGCTCCTTTATCACATGCAACTTACTTGCCATTTCTATTTTCCTTAACTATTAACTGTTGTACCATGTTTGATGCATGGTACAAAACCGCTTCCTTACTCTTTGAACAACTGTCCAAAAAATTAATTTCTCTTGTAACTATTTATTTTCAGATATATTTATCTCAGAATTAAAATGCTTGGTACCTGTCACACTCAGTGAGCTTTTTATTTAGTAATACGCTAAAATGCTATAAGCATTAAGGAGGTAGAGAATGTACAGTATGTGCTTGCTGGTACATCAGCAGTTTTTTTATGTTTTTACCAAAGCTACAAACACTGGGTGCCCAGATCTGGAATAGCACTTTTTATTTTAGTTTTGCTCTTTGTGGTTTTGACATTTTTGTGTCAACTTGTAGCAAAAAGAAAAGAGTGAGATAGACAGCAGAAATATTATGGTAAACAGGATAAAGTATTTGTAACATTCATGAATAATCCTTTATGGAATGAGCCTGAATAATAAAATATGCATGTGGATCTAGATTTGCAATACTTAAATGAAGGGTATCTCCGTTTCTGGTGGCCTCCTGAGGCTCTGTCCAACCCTACATTTCTATGATTGTTGAAGTAGAAATTAGAATATTCAGATCCAGATATAGATTCTAAAGTCACTTTCTGCTGTTGTAATTCCCTTCCAGCTCCCAAATTACCCTCTCATATATACAGAAACCTAACCTATGTTATACTTGAATTAATTTAGTAAAAAAAACTAAGAAATATTAGGATCAGAAACTTGGTCAATTAGCTGCCAGTAATGTTAGAAGCAATAACCAAAGCAACCTCATGGAATGAAGTCAGTTCTTTCCCACCAAGCTGGGAGTGAAAATCAGTAGTCAGAGTAGAGATAACCAACAAAGAATGAGCAAGATGGTCCTTCATGAAAGAGGGGTACTAAAACAAAATTCCTGAGAAAGGGTGCAACAGATTATTGATTGTGCAAATATACATCATTAGTTCAAAGACTACCCCTTCAATTTTAGGAGCAGTCTCACGTAGAAGCCTCACTACTGGCCACAGGAATATAACCTGAATAAAGACTATGTAAAAGACAAATAATATGCTAAGGAATAGAGTGACTAAGAAAAATATGTTATTTGTTATTTGTGCTTACTGAATCCCCAGACATCCCCAGTCAATGCAAGATTAGCAAAAGCTAGTCTGGCTTTCAGCAGATTCTGTAAGTCAGTCTGGGACTGCAGAGGAATCAGAATGTCAACAAAACTGAAGAGTTACAAAGCCATCATCCTTCCAACCCTCCTTTATGCCTGTGAAACCTGGACCATTTACCCGTGTTATGCCAAGACACTAAACCACTTCCACCTGCGCTGCCTGTGAAAGATACTAAAGCTCAGCTGGCAGGAAAGATTCCGGACACTGAGGTGCTGAGAAGATCAATTCTCCCCAGTATCCACACCCTGCTGAAACTGGCACAGCTAAGATGGGCTGGCCACCTCTCAAGAAGACCTGGCACTTTCCTGCCAAAGAAAGTCTTCTATGGCAAACTGTCAAATGGAGTATGCTTTCATGGTGCACCAAAGAAGCAGTACAAAGACACCCTAAAGGTGTCCCTAAAGAGTTTTGTCATCGACACAGAGTTGTGGGAGCAAATTGCTTATGACTGTCCATCCTGGAGGGCCCAAATCCAGAATGGAGCATTGGCCTTTGAACAGGAATGCATGGCAGAAGCAATGAAGAAACGTGTGACCAGGAAAACTAAAACTTCCCGTATCCAGTCATCATTGCTCTCCTGCCCCTGCTGCAGGAGATTGTTCAAAGCAAAGACTGGACTTATAAGTCACCTATGTACTCATGTGACTTAGCCCCCACCCCACTTCATTCTCTTCCCTTTCTATTTTTTCCTCCTTTTCCTTCTTTCCCCTTTTCTCTTTTCTCCTTTTGTTTTTCTTCCCCAGTTCTTTTCCTTTGTCTTCCCTCCCCTTCCCCCCTGGATGCAGTCATCTTCACCCACAAAGGATGAACAATATATCCCTAGGTGAATTTGATATCTTTTATTAGACCAACCCAAATGGTTGGAGAATAGTTATTAAGCAAGCTTTCGGGTTCAAAAACCCTTCGTCAGGCTAAGGACGCTGCAGCAGTTGCTGCGTGCTCTTCCTGGATGGAATGAAAAGTAAACAAGCCATGGGCTGGGCTGGGCTGGGCTGGGGAGTCAGTTGCCAGGCAGATTGTAATGTATCAAAAATCCAATGTCTATGTTTAGTCCCTGATCTCTAGTATCCAGCAGGTTGATGAAATGGAGCTCATAGGCTCGTCTCTGGGAAGTGTTGTGTAAATTTCCCTTGAGGATCAGGACTGAGAGATTGGAGAGACAGTGGCCCTCCTGTGAGAAATGTGCCCCCACCGGTAATTGGGTATTTCTGTCTTTGATGGATTTCCAGTGTGCATTCATTCTAGTGTGCAGTTGTTGTCTGGTCTCTCCTACATATCTTCCATCAGGGCATTTGGTGCATTGGATGAGGTACACTACATTCCTGGAGGTGCAGTTATATTTGATTTCAAGGGATCTGAAAACTGTGATCCCTGCTGATTTCCAACTGAGTTACTCAACCATTTCTCCCCACAGGCAAATGCTTAAAGTGGCAATGACTCTGATTAAGTTGTGAAATATGAATATGAAAATTGGCTTAATCAAAGGCATAAGACTTACTATAAAAAGACTTTACAACAACACTAGAGGCTCCAGACATGATAACCAGGGATCCTGATTTTCTGATAAAAAAAAAAAAACTACCCAATTTTCAGATTAAAAAGTAACCCAAAATCCACAGTATCAGTTTGAGCTTCAACAGTCTCATGGTGCAGACTACCTGGAAGCAGTCCCGGGTGCCCTGTTCACTTCCCCCTTACCTCAAGACATGCTATTAGGCACAAGGCTGTACCTACTGTGGCAAAGACCATCATGGCAAGATGCCATTCTGTTCACCACACTCACACTTATGCTCCATCATAGTCGGCACACAAGGCTCAACTCCCTCTCCCCTCCTGGTTACATTGTTATGTTATGTAGACACAGCTCTATCTTTTAAGCTACTTGGAAGGCAATTTTGTATCAGAATAGGTTTATAATGCTATCAACAAGAGCCAAGTGGAATGGATTATGTATGGTATGATATTTCTGTGTTAGCTGTAATTGTATTCATGTTGTTACAATATGTCTGACTCAGTTTACTTCATTATCCTATGCACAAAGAATGAAGTGCTGGCTACATGCAAGATGAGTCAGGATTGGCCCTGAGTACCAACGGGGGTCCTGAATGACTTTGTTGACATATCAGGCCAAAGAGGTTTTCAGGGGAGATAAACACAACAATTAGAAAGCAATTCCTAGTTAGAAGAGCTGGGGAACTGAGACAAGTGGAAGAGCTTTGGTGGGGTCTGAAAATACTGGAAAGGGAACAGCCAGGACTCTTAGGGCTATGCAGCTGGACTGGGGACAGAGGAACTGCTTAACTCTTCTGGAGGTGGCAAAAACCTCTGTCTGGGTGGCTTTTGCCACAATAAATGCTTTTAATGAAGACACTGTCTGCTCTGCTGATTTGAACTTTGGGTTGCTTTCAGTCCCCCACAACGGGAAAAATCCCTCTCTCAGGAGTGAAACCGGATGCTAGCTCCTTGTGTTAGGGCCATGGAGAACCAGGGAAAGTAAGGAACTGAAAGGTTATGTTCCTTACTGCTGGAAGAAGCCTGCCCCTCCCCACTGGTTTTAGAAGTTGCCTGGTTTCTCAGAGAGACCAGAAAAGATTGCAGTGGTCCCAAGAACTACCCCCTGTGAAACCTAGGTAAAACACTTGATAGAGTAGGTGTTTGCTTACCACAGCCTGTGTTTGGACATGGCAGGCTATATGTTGCCATGTTGAGAGTGAAATAATCTGACAATTAAAATTATACAGACACATGATCAAGGAACAATACCAAATTTGGAAAGCACTTACATGAAAAATGTGGTATTCTGTGAATTCCTCCAATGAAGTTTGTAATTATACTGGGCATGTCTACACAAGATGCTAGAAATGCAATAGCCTAATTCTATTGTGAATTAGTGCATCATGGCAAGAGCCATGCTAATGCACTAATGGGCAGTAGAACGAGTCTACTGCATATTAGCATCACTTAAAGAACATGTGCCAGCACTACTACACAGTAGCACCAATTACTTGGCATTTAGTATTTGTTATTACCAGGGATCCTGATTTTGTCTGATTTAACCTCTCCCCCCCCCCCCCCAATTTTCAGTTAAAAAAAGTAACCCCAAATCCACATTTTTCCCTGATCAAAATGAAACATCCCTGATATATAAATCTATATATTAGTGGTGGTTCATTTAAATCATGGGAAAACGTGAATTTGGGGTTACATTTTTTTTATTGAAAACTGGGCTGTTGTTTTTGGGTTTGTGACAGGGGGCCTCCCGGGGCCGAACTCTGTGGCCTGCCCACCTGTCACCGTGACAGCAGGCCTACTCAGGGCCGAGCTCTTCATGGCCTGCCCACCTGTCTCTGGGCAACCGCCTGCTCATTTCACCCACCACGCCTTTGATGATAATGAGTTCAATTAGGATGTTAATTAAGCGGGAGGCTGCCCTTCGACTGCCCTGCTGCCCAGGGGCGCTCTGCGGCTCCGACCTCCCCTAATACCGCAGCCCAAGCCTTGCAGATTGCATCATGGTGTTCAACATCTCACCGGCCCCACACTGGGCCCCAGAATTTTCCACGCGACCCCACTATGGTCTTCCCTATTCAGGCGGCCACTCCGCCGTCATCTGGGCTACCTCACCCACCCGAAGCCTTGTTCCCCTCTCAGGTGTGGTTCCCCTGGAACCTTTGGCTACCTAGCCCTGGCCCAGCTCAAGGCCAGCCAGGACCCCAGGCCCCCGGCTCTTGGGCATCCCTCGCGGTGGGCCCCCGGCCCTTTTGACCCTCACTGGTCCTGGCCCCAGCATGGGCCAGTCGAGGGGACTCTCCCCTTTGGGCTGGGTCTCTCTAGCCACTCACTAACACTGGGCCTCACCGTGCCACTACTCCCTTCCTCCTAGGAGCAACCGCGGCACCTCGCCCACATCACTCCCACTCTTGGGGTCCGCCCTCTCTGGGCCCCTCACACACACGGGCCCTCTCGGCCCTCCAGTAAACACTAGGGTAACCCACCCGGTGGTGGTGGGAGCTAGGGGTTAAGGCACCCCGACCCGCCTTTCACCGGGGTGATCACTGGCCTGGCATTTCCTGGGGGCTCCCGCGCCACTGAGAGCCCCACCAGACCACCCACTCCCAGCAAGGTGCAGTTTCAGGTCATGCCCAGGACCAGGACCAGGACCAGGACCAGGACCAGGACCAGGACCAGGACCAGGACCAGGACCAGGACCAGGACCAGGACCAGGACCAGGACCAGGACCCTCCTACCAACCCCTTGCAGCTCCCCCTTACCTCCGGGTCGTACACAGCAGCCCTAAGGCCAGGCAATGTTGCTGCCTGACCTCCTGCAGCCAAACTGCCTGGTTTATATAGGCCCCAAAGTGGCTGCCCTAATCAGGCACCTGGAGGCTGCCAGCTCCAGGCCCTTAAAGTGGCAGGAGCACCCTGTGCTCCGCCACAGGGTTTTTTTAATCAGAGAGAACCAGGATCCCTAGTTATTAGAGGCACTAAATGTAATGCAATTATGGCTCATTAATGCACATGCAGACATGCTCAGCATGCCTTTGTAACAGGATCTGTCCCTAAACTGTGGTTCTGGCACTTTCTTAGCAGCTGCACTGAGGCTGTTCTTCACTCAGTCCCCCCAGGGGCACTGCCTGAATCTCACCTGCCATATCATGGTGGAAAAAGTATATCAATTTGGGAGGTTCCTGAATGAATCCAAGCATTACACTGTTCGTCATGGAATCACCTTATACTGGCCCATTGACTTGGATAATAAGCAGGGTGTCTTTCCCTTTTAGTGACCTCTAGTATCCTATTCCTTCAAGCAGTTCTAGAGCCTCTGGAGCCTCATTCCCACAAACAGTCTGCAGCTCCAGAGAGCCAGCTCCTTCAAACTGTCTTGGGCCTCTGGCAGGCTGCATCTATAAAGAGTCCAAGAGCTCTGGACAGCTGGCTCCCAAAAACAGTCCTTGGGCCTCTGGCTGCCTTCTCCCACAAGCAGTCCTGGTAGCGCACTCTCCCAGCTCACTTAACCCGTCTCCAGGTGCCTACCCACAGGAATCTGCAGCGGCGTCCAGCCTCTCCTTCAGCTGCTCCCATGCTTTGCAGTGAACAAACACTAAACAGCAATACAAACACATCCAGCCAAGAAGCATACACTACTTAGCACTCTCTGGGTCTCTCTGCAGCGTTCCTTCAACTTGTAAGACCCAGGCCAGAGAGATCCACACCTGTTCTGGAGCTGCATGTATGTATCTTTGATCTGCCTCATGTAAAATAATCTGTCATAAAGGGGCCATTTCTCTTTTTTTAGTAATGAGGAGGGATCCTGGTTTTCTCTGATAAAAAAAAAAAATCTCAGTTTTCAGATTTAAAAAATAACCCCAAATCCACATTTTTCTGTGATTAAAATGAAACAGAAGCACCACTAATTCAAAAATACATATTGAGTGGTGTTTCATTTTGATCATGGAAAAATGTGGATTTTGGGTTACATTTTTACACCAAAAATTAAGGATTTTTTTATCAGAGAAAAGTAGGATCCCTGGTAATGAGGTAGGGATCCCTATCATAGCCCCCTCTCTATCACATGCTGTTTTTACTCCCCTTCATAACTTACAAATTCAATCATGATTGTAAACCTTCCTAAAGCTACTAGCACCCTTCCAAAGCTACTTTGAATTCAACAAGTGATTTCAAATGGTAAGTGGTAAATAGTACTTTTGTTATATTTTTACCCCTAATTTTGTCCTAGGGTTCTGTAGAAATATTTTGAAGCAAATGACTCTGAATCATTTGCTCAGCTGTATGAAAAGTGAGTTTCCTGGTTTTCTCTGATTAAAAAAAATCCCCATTAAAAAAAGTAACCCAAAATTCACATTTTTCCAAGATTAAAATGAAATGACACTAATAGATAGATAGATAGATAGATAGATAGATAGATAGATAGATAGATAGATAGATGTGTTTGATTTTAATCATGGAAAAAATGTGAATGTGGGGTTAAATTTTTAAACTGAAAATTGGGGATTTTTATCAGAGAGAAACCAGGATCCCTGGTGATAAGGTTGAAATGAGTTGAAAGGCTGCTACAGACTGGACCAAATTTTCAGATGCAACTAATATACTTCACTTTACTGAAGATTTCAAGGTTTTGGACGGAAACTTTATGCACATTCAACACCGAATTTGGCTGAATAGTAAAAGGAAAAAAAGAAAAGGCCAAATTTTAAAAGTAAAAATGTGACAGTAGAAGGAAGAAGAGGAAAAACTGGGAGAATAAATTAAATGAGCTCAAATTGATCAACACCGCGATATTTTTGAAGCATCTTTTAGCTTTAAACTTTTTGAGAGCTCACAGTTGCTGAAGAAATTTGGTGTAAAGAATTATTCAGGAAAGAATCTGATTTTTAAAGCAAATATGTAAGCACAATATTGTTAGTGAAAATTCTTTGAGTACATATTCATTTGGCTCTAAAGTAAGAGAGCAATCTTGAAGTTTGAATGAATGCAAGTAAAGAGAATCCAACTACAATGGATGATGCAGCTTCTTTTCTCACAAGGCACATGAGAGATGCAATGAAAAAGCATTCTTGGAAGACTAGAATATGGGGTTAGAATTGGGAGAGTATTTCCTTGGAAAACAAATCAAAGAGGATTTAGTAGAATGAAACCAGACAAAAATAAAATGGGGACAACAATTTGTGTCCTTAATAGTGGATGTACAAGTCAAATACCTTTATTAATTAGACTAACTCACTTCAAAGGAAAATGGAATTGAAAAAGATTTGTTAAAGAAAAAGGTCCTTTATTCTGGATAATGTGGAATGTAGGTGGTACAACAGAAGAGCCTTACAGCAGGTACTAAGAGAAACCTAGCAGTGACAAACAAAGTTTGCATTTGCATTTCTGGCAGTTCTAAGGGTGCTTGACTAAAATCAGACACCTTAATTAGTAAAAGTTGGAAGTTGAATATTTCCTGGAATCATAGGCAAAGAACAGGGAACTAAAGCTTATTGATTTATTTTTTTTTTGATGGCTGTGTGGGAGAGGACTCAAGCTGCCATGACTACTGGTATTTTCTATAAGCATGTAAAGGGAAATAATACATTTGGTTAAATTAGGAGTGTGTTCAAAGTAATTCTATTTTCTGTTGCTTGAATAGCATGCAGTCCAGTTAACCTACACACTGGGGGCAAATGGGATTATATGTAGGTGTGGAAGAGTTCTGCTAAAAGCCAGATTGTAATAAAGCAGCTTATTTGAGGTGACAATGAAGAAATTGCTTAAAATACTGACTACAATTAGAATGTGAAGGATTTGAATATATCAAAAAGTGAAAGGTGTAAGAATCCATTAGAATGGGAGTTCAAGTAGAATTTCTACAAAAGCTTATTTTTTTACACTGTGTATACTGGTAAGACAGAGGAAGACTGGTTAGGATTTATAGTTTCATCATTTGGGAAAAGATAGCTTGGTTAAAGAATTGTCCTGTTGCTCAACAGGCTTGGGGTAGATTTTGCTGTGGCAGCATGTCACAGCCTGCATATTCTAAAGCAGAAGCGGGCAAAGTCTGGCTCATGGGCCTGATCAGGCCCATAGCAGACTTCATTTCCCAGCAGCCTCTGCCTACATCACTGCAGCCCCTTTCCATAGCAGTGGCAGTGCTATGACAGCACTGGGCCAGGGTTTCCATGGATACCAGCCCCAGCAGCACTGGTAGGTTATACAGCAGGATGGGGAGCTGCTCTGGGGGTCAGATCTTATGGTGATGAGAGCGTAATCTGGAACTGGGGCAGAATTCTGATCCTCTGCCCACATACCCCAGGCAAAAGAGTGCAGGCAGTGGATCTCAGCTCTTCCCTGGCTCTGGACCATGCGGTTATCATTGCAAGATGCTAGCCCCAGCTGCAGAGCAGTTCCCCACCCTGCCATGTGTCCTACCAGTGCTGCTGGGGCCAGTCTCCATGGAAACGATAGCCCTATGCTGTCACAGTGCCTGCTGCGATTTCTATGGAAACTGGTCGCAATGATGCAGTGACACAGTTAGGGGCTGGATCCATCATTTTGCTCGTCCCTTTTCTGGAGCATGCCTCACCCACCTGCTGCAGCTCAGGTGAGCCACACCCAGAGATATGCTAGGAAGGCTGTCCTGGGGTTGTTCCCCATGACCACTTTCTGGTACACAAGAGGCAGACCTTGAGGGCAGTTTCTATATTTTATTTAAAATACAGAGAAATAAACTAGTAAAAGCACTTAAGGAAATTTATAGTAACCAGGGACCCTGGTTTTCTCTAATAAAAAAAAAAAATCCTCAATTTTTAGTTTAAAAAAAGTAACCCCAAATCCACATTTTTCTGTGATTAAAATGAAATGCCACCATATATCTATCTATATATTGGTGGTATTTCATTCTAATCATGGGAAAATTATTTGAAATATTTGAAAAATCATTTGCAAAGTGAAATATGTCATGAGCAGTGATCTTGGTTTTCTTTGATAAAAAAAAATCCTCAACTTTCGGGTTAAAAAAGGTAACCCTAAATTCACATTTTTCCATGATTAAAATGAAACAATGCTAATAGATATAGATATAGATATAGATATAGATATAGTGGCATTTCATTTTAATCTTGGAAAATGTGGCTTTTGGGTTACTTTTTGTAATCTGAAAATTAGGGATTTTTTTTTTTAAATCAGAGAAAATCAGGACCCCTGATCATTACCCTTTTCCCCCTGGGAAGTACCTCACCATTTCTGCATTTGCTTCTAGTTAATATAAGATTCTATCTATGGGGAAAAAAAAGGAAAAACCTTTTTATTTTGTTCATTTTTGTTTGACTTCTGAGCACTGCTTTAATATGCAAAGAACTTACTATTTTTAAAATTCTAATATTATTTCAATAATTGAAGAAAAGGTTGTGAGCATTCTTATAATGACTAATTAGAAATACACATTAATAGAAATGGATAAGGAAACCTACACCCGTGGACCATTTGATCTTACAGAAGGTTCCAGAAAGTTTGAGCCTTATTACAACCTCTGAAAGGGGCTCTGTAAATATCTGTTCCATTTCTCTTCCTGAATTGGAACATGATATACAAACTTGTCATGTCTAGATGTTTTTGCTGCCCTCCAAGCATAAACTATGCCTTTTCCACACCTGGTACACTTTCCCAAACTCCTGTCTTCATCCCAAGTCTATCTAAACAACCTTATTAAAAATCTACCCTTTCATTTTTTTTTTTCCTGAGCAGCCACAATTAGCTGGAGTTGGTAGATGCTATATACATTTAGGGACTGAAGTGTGTTTACCCCGCAACTAGTGTAGTAATTCATTACTAAAACAGTCTCTCTGTACCTGATTGTTTTTACATATAGATTGAAACTAACACAACCCTCTACCCACCTCCTCTCCCTGCAAAAAAACAAGCTGAAACCCAGACTGTCTTGAAATGCAAGGGACCAAAAGATATCAGGGTAGTCTGCTACAACCAAAACTAACTCTTCAAAATGCTGTGCCTTGTGTATGCATAATCTCAAAGTTATAACCATATATTGGCACTATTTTATTTAACATTAATTTATTTACCATTAACTATTTATTAACCATTAATACACAAGATGTTCCAAGCACTTGAATTAGAGTGGCACTTGGAGCCACACTAATTAAAGCACCTTGACCCCCCCCCTTCCCCCATCCCCCTCCTCTCCTGGTGTACATGTGTAAATGCCCATAGTTGGCTGAGAAGCCCTTCTAAGTCAAGATGCACAAATTAAGACACTTAAGAATGAATTACTACACTAGTTGCAGGGTAAACACACTTCAGTCCCTAAATGTATATAGCATCTACCAATTCCAGCTAACTGTGGCTGCTCAGGAAAAAAAAAATGAAAAGGTAGATTTTTAATAAGGTTGTTTGCATAGACTTGGGATGAAGACAGGAGTTTGGGATATGTACCAGATCTGAACAGAGCATAGTTTATGGACAGAGGGCACCAAAAACATCTAGACATGACAAGTTATAATGATAAATTGACACTCAAATTACTGCTTGTAAAGAAAGATTTGGAAAAATGTTAATAATATTTGCAAAATGCTTGAAAATAAGCAGCTTTATAAAATGACTATATTATAATGAGTATGTATATACCACATTCATACAGAAATCGTTACAGAGACAGAAATAAAAGTTTCATTTTATTTAATGAGCACATATGTATAGTTCTAAAAAATGGCTTTTGTAATAATGGCAATCAACCTAAAGTAACGCTCTAATTTTAAACTATGGTATCACAAGGTCAGCAAGTCAAAGGAGTAATGCCTTGATATATAAGGAGAAAAGAATAGAGCTTTAAAAAGCAGTATTTAAAGAGATGTTTAATTAGGGCTGTTAGCAGTAAGGACACCAATTAATCAAGAACTAAAAACACATTCGCCTTAAAAAAACCCAGGACCATTAAACATAGAAGAAGATTTATTGTGTTTATTAAAAAAAGGCTTTGTAATATAATTATTTTGGACAATGTCAAAGAGCCTTTAGATGCTATGAACTCCACTTCTAACTCAAGCAAAGCAAGTCATCATCAGAAGTGTATTGGGTAAGAGTTACAGGTTCAGACATGAGAGACCTGATCAGTGGTTCTCAACCTTTTTAGATAGCAGGTGGCCATCCATTACTTTTCTGAATTTTACAGCACCTGGGCAGATGCAGGCACAGGGAGTCCATCTTTTCCTCATGCAAGGGAAACATGCCTCCTTACATCTTCCTCAATTAATAAAGCCCAAACTGGGTTCTCAAGTGAGCCAGTAGTAACAGGTGCCTCATGGTTGCCTCTCCTGTAAGGCTGGGCTGCAGCGTGGTGCCTCTTCCTGCCCTGGCCACTTCACAGCATCTCCCAAAAACAAAGGTGCAGTTGGATATCACCTGTAAAGTATCTCATGGCATGCTGGTTGAGTTCCTGCTCCAGCCTCCTTGAATCCCTGAGAAAACATTAAGCCTGAACAGTTCTTACTCCTGATTTTTGTGTGTGTGTGAGAGATTTAGTTTTAAGATTAATAGGGCAGCAAGATACAAAAGACTACATACTAATGGTTTTTTAGCGACTTGAGCAAGGTGGGTTAGGATTTTGTTTAGGTACATCAGTTCACCTAGGCATCTATCAGGTGGAATAAAGGTTAGTCCTATATGAAGAAACATAAGCCCCACATTACTTTAGATATATACTACTGGGGGGAAGGGGGAAGAGGAGGACACATAATTCTGGGTTCGTAATCCAAAATTACCAACTTTAGGGCTGCCTTTTGTAATCATGCTAAAACCAGATTGTAATATGTTAGACTGCAACAATGTGGATTTACATTTCAATCTGAAATTGGCTTTTATATAGAGATCGTCCATTAGAGTTGCCAGCACAGTGAAATCAAGTATTCTAATCTCAAGGTGCTATAAAATAGATGAGAGTAAACTTCCAACAAAAGTCAGGGATCTAGTTGATTTTACTAATAGATTTCATAGACATTAGGGCTGGAAGGAACCTCATAGGTCATCGCATCGAGCCCCCTGCCCAAGGGGCAGGAAGTCAGCTAGGGTCAAAGGATCCCAGCAAGATAAGTGTCCAAATGTTTCTTGAAAGTGTCCAGAGTAGGTGCTTGCACCACCTCTGTGGGAAGTCTGTTCCAGGCCTTGGGGGCTCAGACAGTAAAGAAGTTTTTCCTTATGTCCAGCCTAAAACAGTCTTGCAGGAGTTTGTGACTGTTGGACCTTGTGATGTGACAGAGCTGGAAAAAAGCATAAACCCATAAAAATTACTGTAGCGCTAACTGTCTGTTGTGATAATTTTAAATATTCATGCTTTATACATTTCAGGTTATTACTATTGTTTCAGTAACAAATTTTGATATTTCCCTCTGCCTGTACAAGTTAAATCTAGACTTTTAAGCATATTTCTCTTGCAAGAGAAATATTGTAACAACTCAGGTGTCTAAATTCATTTGTTGCCTCCATTTTGGACTGCAAAGTTCTTGGGCTACAAATCATGCTTAGAAGTGATACAATTTAAGCATCTAGGAGGTACCTAAACTAGACCTATAAAATGCTAATTGGAATTTGGTCCTTACATTAGGAGTTGATTGTAGCAGGAATCACCTCCTTTTCCTGTGTTTACAAATTACTTAGCACAATGGGGGTGCATTTACACATGCACTTTACTATGGAGTTGACTACATGTATGGTACTATTAGGCCAAAAACTAATTAACTCTGTAGAATAGTATAGCCTGACACAAGTACTATCCTAAGGCAGAGTTATTTACTCCACTGCAATGCATGTGTAGATGGTGACCGGGGCTGGCTAGGGCACAAGGGTATTACAGTGTGGGGGATGCCTGCCGGCTAGCCCACACTGTAGCACTCTTGTGCTCCATCCAGCCCCTCTGCAGCAAGCTGAGCTGTAGCAGAGCAGGTCCAGGCTGCCAGGCTGACCTCCAGGCCTCCTGCCAGCTGGGGTGCGCTACCCCAGCAAAATGTGCTGCAGTCCTGGGTGAACATATAAATGCCTCTCCTTGGAGCAATTAACTCCAGCACAAAATGCACTGGAGTTTATTGCTCTGTGCTAACAGCACAAGAAATAAGTGCATCCTGGGTATCCAGGCCAAGGCAATATGATTAAATATGAAATAACTGTGATAATATTTCTCATTGTTTAGAATTTAAAACCATACATGTTTGCTTTCAGCATGCTTAAACTTGCAAAATAGAGACCCTAAATATTTGCTCATGTAATTTGACAGAGTTCTAAATTTACTGAAGTAAAGCTTGGAACTGGAAACTAAACACATGCAATGGTTCTTCAAACCTTATAACAACTTCTCTGCTGCTAACTATAATATTCCTTTTAGGTTAACAGCTGCAGGTAACAAGTCTGAAATATTCTACAGCAATTATAGTCACAGCCCCAGCTGGGTACTAAAACCCACTATATATTTTGCAGGAGAAACCACATACCTATTACACCACTCAGTTTTCATCAGTGCAAGTACAATTTCTGGACAGGAACAATTCACAGGATTTGAGCTAACATTTCATCCACTTTCTATGTACCAACCCTCAGCATGATATAGCAAAATTATTTCCCAAAATAGGAACCTACTGGTTTACAAACACACTGCTTCGAGCTCTACCAAGCATAAATTACTAAACCAGCCTCAAACCATATCTGACAAATCAAGAACCTAAGTCTGTAATAAGAGTCACACAGCATAAACAGGTAATCAGACCTGACATTAAAATAGACATTTTCATAGAAGAAAGAGGAAAATTACAGCATCAACTACTGATATATCTATCATTTTTCTACAAAGAATATAATGTGGTATCAGTTCAATCATGAACTTACTAATTATATTCCAATTTAACTGAGGGTCACAGGGTCTAATCTTTCCAGTTTTATAACAGAATTATATAATTTTCTATTAAACACTCAATTCAAGTTGAATCAAGTGCTAAATCTACTGTTGACAACATTGAAGTGTAGAATTTATGTTTCCATGTGCATGCTTTGGTTAAAGAGTTTATAATACCTTTCTATGCATCTCTTACAGATTGCAAAATTTACTTATCACAATCCCATTCTGCCAAATAGTTAATATGATTGTGTTCTTTTTGATTTTGCCTTTTTGGGAGCAGGAAGGAAAGGGAAAGAAGGGTTACGGATTGAAGGTTATGCTCTAAGTGTTTTTTAGTATGAAAGATGTTTTTCCAAGTAAATTAGGCATCTTTACTTTAGAAAAGTCTAGGCTCATATTGATTAGCAAGTACTCATGGTCCATCAGTGCAGGGTGAACAAAAGAAAACCTATAAATTGACTTATTCAGAATCATCTTGTTCCAGTACCAATTCCTCCAATATGCATGATTGGGAGGGATCTTTTTGTAAAACTTCTCCCAAGTTTAAGCATATTTGTATCTAGTACAAAAAAGAGCTTTATTTTAGACCAATCTTCTGCCTCGTCTTTTCTTACAGTTATTTGATGATGGGTGCTTCTCTGTTTCTCTACATTTTAACCTGTTTACCATATTGAAGTTCCTTATGTCACCTTTTGCAATAATGAACTAATCCTGTCTATGTATTAGATGAGGAAAAGGCTGTCTTTAGTTATATAAACTCCAAGTTGTGTCGTGACAACAAAAGTTAAGAAGGTCTGGATTCAAGATTTCACAGTTGTTTCAGAAAAAAAATTAAGTACACAGGAAAAAAAAAATGGGAAAAAACCCAAAAACCTGTAAGATAAGAACAGCCCAAGAATGAAGATGATTTTGTTATTTTTGAGAAATCATTGATTACTAAATTTAGCACCCTTACTAGGAACAGCTAGATGTGTTCTTTTGGTGTTTGACTCCTAAAGCACATGACTTGACTGTGACAAGTGGGGTGCACTCACACCTTCAGGGTTGATTTTCAGCTCAAATATCTCTCCAAAGTCTACTGCTTGACCACTGAGAACAAGCTTAAGATGTGCCAGTGGGCTAGCTCCATGGTCCAAGCACCTCAGCTCTACCTGTCTCATCTAGGCCTTGCCAGTTCTAGCTAGGATGACCACCTTTTCAAAACAGGAAGGCAAGACACATGCCCACCTCTCCCCACTTCCCCAGCCACCGCCGCTGTTGCCATGGCCAGACCAGAGCTGAGTGAAGCAGAGCAGAACGGAGTGGTGGGTGGATGCGGGCTACCTGCTGTTGGCTCAGGGCTCCATGCCCTGCTGTCTTTCTCTCATGAGTCCCAAGCTGGCCTCGTGCCCCCTGTCTGCCTGGCAGCAGCAGTGGGCACACCTCCACACTGCTGTTTCCCATGCTACTGCCAAGCAGGCAGGGGGTGACTCACCATGGTGATGCAGCCAGCACAAGGCCCCCAAGAGCAGGGAAGCAGTTTGGGGAGCCCTGAGCCCATAGTTAGCAGCTTGCATCTGCTGCTGTCCTGTACACAAATCTTGGGGGGCACATGCCCCCCCCATGTTCCCCAAATGGGCCACCCGCAACTCTGTCACCCTCCCTGCCCCATCTATTACCTTGGCTTGGCAGTGCACCCACTCCCTGCCCCACTCCCTCTCTCACTATGGGAGCCTCATTCTGCACTCCCTCCTGACTCCCCATAGACTTACCTACAGGGAGCTATGTGTTCCTGACCACAAGCATGTGTATGGGAGTGCATGTGCATGTAGCACACCCTGTATCCCACTTCTGGCAGCCCTAAACAGCCCCTTGCTGGCTGGAATGCTGCCAGCTTGCAAGGGGGGTGTATTCAGGCATGCATGAACATTTGTTTCCCTAGGGACAACTAGTAGCAGCACTAATGCTCGTAGTATGGGGAGTAAATAGGAGGAACTGTGCCTCCTGATTGCAAGTAAGAACCCAGACTTAGTAGGGCTCACAAAAACCTGGTGGGACCCTACCTACGACTGGGCACTGGGCCTTCAGGGATACACCCTATAAAGAAGAGACAGGACAGAGAGGAATGGTGGGGGGGTCACACTCTAGGTCAAAGAGCACCTCACATCATCAAGGATTAGCTTTGGGTTAGAGGAGGGTCGGGCAGAGACTCTATGGGTCAAACTACAGGGGGGGCATGGAGAAAGGGACCTTACAATGGGTGTCTACTGCAGACCACCCAACCAGGGGGAAGAGCTGGACCAGGACTTCTCCAGTCAGCTTATGGAGGTGGTTAGGTCAAGGGATGTTATTGTCATGGGTGACCTAAACTATCCAGGCATTTGCTGGGAGGAGCAGACAGTTAGGTCTGACCGTTCGCGTAGGTTCCTGGCCGTATTACAGGACCTTCATCTTATCCAAGAGGTTAAGATAAGGCATGCCCACTAAGGGTAATGCCTTGCTGGACCTGGTCCTGGCCATGGGGAATGACCTGGTGAGGGGACTGCAGGTCCTTGACCACCTGGGCAATAGCAATCATCACCTGCTGGATTTCACTATCCAATGCAGGGTGTCGAGGGCTTACACCAAGGCTAAAGCCCTTGACTTCAGAAGGCCAACTTCAATGAACTTAGGAGACTAGTGGGGGAGGCACTGAGGGCCCAGAAGGTAGAGGAGATGGGAGTCCATGAGGGATGGTCGTACCTTAAGGGGGCAATCCTCCAGGGCCAAAGGATAACAGTCTCTGAGAGAAGCAAGGGGGGTAAGAATGGTCAGAAACCCCCTTGGCTCAGCAAGGGCATTCAACAATGCCTGAGGACTAAAAGCGGGATGTACAACCAGTGGAAGGGAGGAGCTAACACCAAGGAGGAGTACTCCTCCTCAGACCGTGAGGGTAGGAGGGCTATTAAAAAGGCCAAGGTAGCGATGGAACTTGGGCTAGCATCCAGAATTAAGGACAACAAAAAGTCCTTTTTCAAGTACATTGGGAGCAAGAAGAGGGCACCAGGCAATGTAGGACCCCTGCAAGATGCAAACGGTAATCTTGTGGCTACGCCAGACAAGAAAGCTGATATTTTTAACAGTTATTTACCTCTGTTTTCTTGAACAGGGACCAGGACATCCCACCTACCAGAGGTAGGGACAATTGTGGGGATAGCTCTGTCAGGCCTTCAGTCAGTGCAGATGTAGTTAGGGATCTTTTGGAAGGGCTAGACATTTTTAAATCTGCAGGTCCAGATGCCCTCCACCCAAGGGTGTTGAGGGAGCTGGCAGGGCTCATCGCGGAGCCCTTGGCCTTGCTGTATGAGCATTCATAGTCATCTGATCAGGTGCTGGGGGATTGAAAACTGGCTAATGTGGTCCCAATTTTCAAGAAAGGGAGGAAGGAGGGCCCAAGTAACTATAGGCCTGTAAGCCTCACCTCGGTGCTCGGGAGGATCTTGGAGAGAATCATCAAGGAGCATATCTGTGGGGGGCCAGCAGGGGAGATCATGCTCAGGGGCAATCAGCATGGGTTCATCTAAGGCAGGTCCTGCCTGACCAACCTAGTTGTCTTTTATGACCAAGTAACTAAATCCTTGGATGATGGTGTCGCCATGGATGTAGTCTTTCTAGACTTTAAGAAGGCCTTTGACACTGTCTGTCACCCCATCCTCATCAAAAAATTAAGTGACTGTGGTGTTGATGCCTACACAGTTGGATGGATAAAAATTGGCTGATGTGGAGCACCCAGATAGTAGTGGTGAACGGGTTGTACTCAACCTGGCGAGATGTGAGCAGTGGAGTACCCCAAGGCTCAGTCCTCAGCCCACACTGTTTAATATCTTCATTGGCGACTTGGACAAGGGGGTGTAAAGCACGCTGTCCAAGTTTGCTGATGACATTAAGATGTGGGGCGAGGTGGACACGCTTGAAGGGAGAGAGAGGCTGCAAATAGATTTAGACAGACTACAAAAGTGGGCAGACGAGAATAGGATGGGGTTCAATGTAGACAAATGCAGGGTGCTGCACCTTGGGAGAAGGAATCCATAACATACATACAGGCTGGGGAGTTCCCTTCTTGAAAGCACAGAGGCAGAAAGGGATCTTGGAGTCATTATTGACTCCAAGATGAACATGAGCCGCCAATGCCAGACCATAGCCAGCAAGCCCAGCCATACCTTTCCATGCATCCAAAGATGCATCTCAAGCTGGTCCAGAGAGGTGATACTCCCCCTCTATGCGACTTTGGTCAGGCTGCAGTTGGAGTACTGCGTCCAGTACTGGGCGCCGCTCTTCAAAAGGGATGTGACCAGCCTGGAGAGGGTTCAGAGGAGGGCCACCCGCTTGGTGAGAGGGCAGCAGGACAGGCCCTATGAGGAGAGACTGAGGGACCTGAACCTGTTCAGCCTCAGCAAGAGGAGGCTGAGGGGGGACCTGGTGGCTGCCTACAAGCTCATTAGGGGAGATCAATAGCAAATAGGTAGAGCCCTTTTCTCCCCAGCACCACCTGGGGTGATGAGGAACAATGGTCATAAGCTGATGGAGAATGTTTAGGTTAGAGATCAGAAGGCAATATTTTACAGTTAGGGTGGCCAAAATCTGGAACCAACTTCCCAGGGAAGTGGTCCTTGCCCCTACTTTGGGCAAATTCAAGAGGAAGTTGGATGATCACCTGTCTGGGGTCTTGTGAACCCAACATTCATTCCTGCCTGTGGCAGGGGGTCAGGCTAGATGATCTGTTCAGGTCCCTCCTGACCCTAGCTACTATGAAACTATGAAACTATGAAACCTTGTACTACAGCTATTTGTCCTTGGGAACGCCTGTGCCATGCATGCTTTGGTGCATGGCAAGTTACCCCAGGGACGGTAGGGGAGGCAGAGGCCAGCCCTGTGCTGGCTCAAGAAGCCTTACCTGGGGTCCTGGTGGCCTCCGGGAGCTGCAGCTATGATGATCCTGCTGGGCAGATCCTGGCTGGCAGCTGCAAAATGGCTCTAGATGGCCTGGGTCCACTTTTCAGCAGTGCGTGCTGCCTGAGCATGTGTTGCTTGTTGTCACAACCCGAAGTTGTGATTTTTTGTTTGTGTGTGTGCTTCCGCACTGCTAAATTATTTCCCGCCAATTTGTCACTTTCTTTGCACGGTAGAGTTCTCTGCTGCAAGAGAGAACTCTGGTGCAACGGGGGATTTCCCGCCAAATTATAGCTTCTTTGCAGTGTGTATTTCTTTTGCATCATAGTGATACACGCTGTAAAGAAGTTCCCGTCATTTGTATTAGGATGCGTGTCACATTATTGGCCCATTCCTAATGTAGGCACACGTGGCGGCTAGTGATTGGCTTGCTAGCCATACAAAAGGCTTGGGTAGTTTCCGCCCAAGCTGGAGGAGGGGGGACAAGAGAGATTCTGTGTGAAGATCTCCAAGCGCTGCGGTCCCTCGCTGACCCAACGCGCCTCCCCTAAGCAGGCAATAGAGGCAATGGAACCGAGCCTACGGAGCTTTAGCTTCTCGCCTCTCCCTGTCGCCGAGCGCAATCCTAGACGTATCCCTTTCCTGTAACTTCAGACCTGCGGAGCCTAAGTAAATCCGGGGAAACTTTTCGAACCCAACCAAACCCAATTTTCGAACCCACGGAGTCTTAACAGCTCCGGGGGACCTGGGAACTGAACCGGACCCACGGAGCCTGAACAACTCCGTGGGAGCAATCGATTTGTCGTGTTCCTCTAGTGAGGATCCAAGCGGGAGCTGTGCCTGGAAACCTATCCAGCCTACACCAATACCATCTTTGGGTGTAAGTAAACAATCTTTTCAATCAACCATTACGCCTTCGCAACTAATTCTAACTCATGTGCGCTAAACCGTCCCGCGGTTCTCTCCAGCCCCACGTGCCAGGGCTGCCGGCCACAGCCTGTGTGCAACAAAGACGGGCCCAGCTCGCCCCCGGCTCGCACATGGCGACGGGAATGAGATCGGAATCACCGCCGCACATGGCGACAAAGGTGGGATCAGGGCGCGGCCCGCACACTTGTTTTTTCCCTGCTCTTTTTTTTTTTTTTTGACCCCTGGATATCCAGGGATCAAAAAAACTCACAGAAAAAAAACAGAGTATTTGCAGTGCCACATACCACATGGCCGTGCTTATCTGGATGTGTCCATGCTGTCTTGGAGTCATGTAGCTTGGGACCGGGACTTGAGGTTCCCATTTCAGGACTGTTCTGCCCAGTTAGGGATAGGTGCTCACCCTAGTTCTAGATGAATGTTTGGCTAGCACAAAGAATTACAGTGATGTCAATTTCTTGTGCAAGGAATTATAGGTCCTCACTCCCATGGGAGTGACGAGCTTGCACAGATAAATCTTCTGAAATCACATTTAACATGGACGCTAAGGAAGATACAAGAAATAACAAAAAGATTGGTTATTTTAACAAAAGAAATCATAAAAATCAGAACTAGAATTCATCTCACCCCGTCACACTTTCCATAGAAAGCAGCTGCTGTTGCAGTGTCAAATTTAGGCAAGCAGCTGATCAGCTTGCATTACCCAGCTCTCCAGCTAGGGGATTAAATCACTCAATAACCAGGGATCCTTAGACAACCATTTACATCTCAAGTTACCTCCTAACTATTCATCAGTTTATTTCTGCATTCCTGGGGAGCATGTATATTCTAGGTATTTAATTTCCTCTACCAGTTGTGTATTTGTTTATCAGAACAGAAGTTTTTCCTGATCCAATTATATCTAGGAAAAATTCACATCCTTTCAGACATGAAGGTTACTAACCCAATATCCTTACCTATCAATTATCAGAAAGATATGTTCTTTCACATCTTTACCTCAATGGTGATAACAGGGATCCTGGTTTTCTCTGATTTTAAAAAATCCCCAGTTATTGGTTAAAAAAAGTAACCCCAAATCCCCATTTTTCCATGATTTA
Source organism: Alligator mississippiensis (assembly GCF_030867095.1). Lineage (NCBI taxonomy): Eukaryota > Metazoa > Chordata > Crocodylia > Alligatoridae > Alligator > Alligator mississippiensis. The sequence goes on from NC_081824.1 coordinate 370,543,851, forward strand.
AATGAAACACCACACCACACACACACACATGTATGTATGTATGTATGTGTATATATATGTGTGTGTGTGTTTACTATTTTTATACCACACACACACACACACACACATATGTATGTATATATATATATATATATACACACATATGTATGTATGTATGTGTGTGTGTGTGTATATATATATACACGTATGTGTGTGGGTGTGGTGTGGTGTTTCATTTAAATCATGGAAAAATGGGGATTTGGAGTTACTTTTTCTAACTGAAAATTGGGGATTTTTTAAAATCACAGAAAACCAGGATCCTTGTGTGTGTGTGTGTGTGTATATATATATATATATATATGGTGTAAAAATAGTAAACACACACGCACATACTATATATAGTTACTATTTTTAACTGAAAATTGGGGATTTGTTAAAATCATTTTTCAATGATTGAAATGAAACATCACATATATGTGTATATGTATGTGTGTGTTTCATTTCAATCATGGAAAAATGTGGATTTGGGGTTCCTTTTTTTTAACTGAAAATTGGGAATGTTTTTAAACTCAGAAGCTTGTCCCCAACTATGAAGTGGCTTTTTCCCTTTGAAATGTAAACTTCCATTGTTTGGGATAGGCCTCAGCTCACATCCACACTCAAATGCATAGCTATGGAAATGTGAATTCTCAGTGATTAATATGACTTTAACTTTCCAGAGAGGAACCCATAACTTAATCCTTACCAGAGTGCACAATCCCAGCCATATTATAAACATACAAAATATATTCCTATCCAATATTATAATTTATACAAACATAATAATTTTAAAACTAAACACAGCTCAATATTCGCTATCAAGAAAGACTGAGCATTACATTAATTCTGGAAAATCAATTAGATTCCTGAAATCAATTCAGAAAAATAGCTACATGTGGCATTTCACAAATACTCAAAATATTTTGGCTTTGTGATGCTGACACTTGCCTTTTGATAAGTGATCTGACTTTCTCTATAATAAATAGATCCAGAGTCCCATGAACCTTTGTGATACAACAACTCTGAAAATATTCTAGGATCTTTCTTTGTTCCAACAGAGAGCTGGCATCAAAACTTGGGAAAAACAGTTAAAGCATGTAATTGTTTTTTGTTTTTTTTCTCCTTCATATAATTATATTTAAACAGTATGAGTAGGGAAAAGTCTATTTCCATTTAGACAATGGAGTTAGCACCCCAACTAAATTGCTTAATGGTGTGGGATGAACCAGGTAATTCTTTGACAGGTTAGGACTATGAGTTATTTGTGAAAATGACTTATGTTGTTGCAAAAGGGATTGGGAGGGATTAAAACCCTTTTTGGATTCTGGCCAAGGGAAAAAACAAGGTGATTTTTCATGGATGTATATATACTTTACTATTTACTACAAGACAGAACATCTAGTTAGGGTCATTTGCATATGTTGTTATATTCTTATACACAATGGAATAATACACAAATTAGTGTTGTAATTCATTTTGGGGGGGGTTTATTCTTGAATACTTTTTATAAAGTATTCTTGCATCTCAGTGCAATTTGCCTGGTAACATTATGGTTATAAGTAGATAAAAGTATAAATTATAGAATAGCTGTCACAAGCTACCTGGAAAGGAAAAGCAAAGGAATTACTTTCATGGCAAAAATACCAGGCTTGCCCAGTGAAAGATGCTCAATTTTACTACAGGTCAGCCATGTGCTTTGTCTCAGATTTGTTTCAGCCAAAACAAAGATAAGAAAAATATCAGGTTGAGATTAACTCCATCTCTCAAGCTTGTCAGATTGATATTACCTTGCTATGTGCAGAAGTCTCTTGTACTAGCTGTAGTATTGGTACATATTACTTCATGACAATACAAGGAACTAAAAATCAAAATAATATATTTTTTTTTTAATTCCAAAAAAGCTCAGTCTCTAAGGTCCTTCCTTTTGTTATTTCTAGTAGATGCCTTCTTTTATTTAGGGATGAAATTCAAAGCCATCCTCATTAAAAAGCAGAAAGGAAAAGAAAAAAAAAATGGAAGTAAATTAAAAGAAAAAGTAACCTAGCAAGTGTGACTACAATACATATTTAATAGAATATATACAAAGAAAATATTACAACTAATTTGTTAGCAAAACAGAGCTCCCACAGAGAACGATCTTTGCTTGTGAAAAAGTAGCACAGTAGTGGAACTCATGAAAATTAAATATTACTTCTTACACATTCCATTCTGTTTTCAGAAGTCTAATACCTAGGTAACTGAAAGTTCTTTCTTTTTTTATAGATTGTATATCATTTTATGTTTCCCGTGCATCAAAATTAGAATAACCAACCTGCAATTTTTTAGGAAAATCTGTTGCAGCCATGCCAGAGATAGCTGTATGGATTCTGGTATATTCAAAACCTTTTTGAGAAGATTTGGGGAAGCCTAGTTAGATATGTTTTTATAAAAGTGTTTTCTGACCTTTACATTGAAAGCAGTGTTTAAGTTGGTTCGTAGGTACTAAGATGTTAGACACAGAAAAAGATGCCCTGAATAAGTAGGCAGCATTGATGATATGTTTCCTTCTTCCTTCCTTGAAATCCAAGAAAATGGTCAAGGAGATTATAAGAAACTATTCTATTTAAAAGAAGTATTTTGGAAGAAGGATGGTAGGGAAGCCTATTGTTTTATCAGCAGTGTAATATTTCTCAGAAGTACTCAGAATGAGTGTCACAAAATGGGTATCCCATACAAAATTGGCAACTAATTATACTAATTTGTTATTCTGAAATAGCTTTATATTGGGAGCTACAAACCTTTGGGAAAGGCTTAGTGTATCTCTGTGGCCTTTTATCATAGGAGATGCATTCTGGCCCATAGGAAAGAATGGGTATAGCAGACATCCAAGCTCGCCTTTGACAAGATGGCTCTTCACAAAAATGCTACTTAATGTGAAACTGATTCTAAACAGTCCTGTAGAGTTTACTTAAGACATAAAAATATTGTGACTTTGAACCGACAGAAAAATTTGGAAAATAAATCAACAAACTGCTTAGGATGTGTATTTTCCGATGTTTTTGACAATTTCCAACTAGTTCTAATATTCTAATAGTTCTAATATTAGTGTTCTTGGTTACTGACACTTTGTGAAAATGACCCTGATCAAAAGCCTATTTCTAAGAACCTTTCTTATGCATTAAATGGGATATTATTTTACAAGTACCCAAAGATGCTGTAAGAACTTATTTTTGCTTTCCCTTAGAGAAGAAATAACAATCTTAGAGCATTTCAAATTATCTCAAAGTACTCCACACAGCAAAAGGAAAAATACTATGTATGAAATTCAAAATTATCTTCAAATACCAAACAGAACTGGTTGAAGAATGGTGATTTCTTTATTGCTTTAAAGAAATAGTGGCCTTTTCATTCTGGAATTCTGGACAGCAGCAAAAAAGACTCTTTGAGTATAACAGATGTCACAACTAAAAGAGGGAAATGACAAGCCTATAGCTGAATCTCCTTTCTCACCTTTCACATTTGACACCTGTTGTCCAACTTGTCTCTTGCCAAGTGACATCACCAGGGATCCTAGTTTTCTCTAATTGATACCCTTCAAGCTTTGCTGAAGCACTGACCAATTTAGGCCTCAACAGAGCCATGAGTGGCTGCATCATTAAAGATGCTGACTGTGATGCTACTGTGTAGTACTAAAGAGCTACTGAGCAATCAATATCACCTAAAAGCTGTTTGGCAATGCTACTGCATAGTAACTCCAGTTACAGCACAGTCATTTAGTACTTGTGTATGCCTAGATTGCAAATGTTAAGACTGGTACTGGATGGTTTACAACAAGATAATGAAGAGTGATACAAGATGCATTGTACTGCCAGGAATGGGAGTAATGGGGACAGTACACCTAGCACCAGATGGTGCAATACTTTTATGGAGAAGAAAGAACAGTAATAGACAGGTCAAGATGCATGACAACCCAACAGAAAACCAAGTGCAGCTCCTTGTAATCAAAAATTTTGCATAGTAATGGGGGTTATTCTTCTTCTCATGTCCTTGTTATAAACTTAATGGTTTTCCAGAATCAGGGAAGACCTTCATACAGGTCTCACCAAGGAAGAAAATGATCATGTGCTCCACAGCCTGCACTTCATCACACTTGCATATATTCATGTCATTAGAGTAGCCCCATTTGGTTATGTTTGTTTCTGACCTTCTAGTTTGTGTGTGCAGGCAATTCAATCATCTCCATGTTGGCCAATATAGATTCACCCCTCTTGGAAGGTCCTCCTGGGGTTCCAGGTCATTTTCAAAGCACCTGATTGCATTTAATCTTTTCTTCCATAACCTCAGTCATACTCTGTCAGCCTTCATGTCCAAAAGCGCAACAGTGGTCACAAAATTCCTTTGCATTTTCAGCCATTTAGTTACTTTTGTGTGACCATAGAGTGGACACCTGGGGCATGTCCAGACAAATGCGAATGTGCCTCTTGCAGTGTCTCAAACCCCTGGGGGAAACAAGCGGGGCAGGGCATGGTCCCGGACAGTGCTGTGAGGCAACCAGAGGCTCGGGCCTCCAGAGAGATGCTCTGGTAGCCAGCCAGAGCACCTCTTTGGTTGGCCCTTTCCCCAATGCTGAAGCACGCTGCCTGCCTGTGCAGGGCAGGCAGCAATGCAAGCTGCAGGGACTTGGTCCCAGCTTTGTGCTAGGTAGGTAGGGGGTTAGGGGCCTGGAGGAGGGGAGGAGGGGACTATGGGGGAGGCCCCACCCAGCCCTGCCCCTCCATTGATTCCTCCCACCCTCCGTTCCTTCCCCTGTCCCCCATTCCTTCCCCCTGCCCCCCATTCAGGGGAATGAGCAGGGGACTGGAGACCATTGTGTGTGTGGGGGGGGGGGGGCTAGGGGACAGCTATAGCCCCTGGTGGGCTGAGATCTTTTAGGTAGGGTAGTCCATGTGCTGTGGGGGGGCTGTGCCCTGTGGGGGGGGGTACGGGACCCACTCCTCCTAAGCAGCCCCCACACCCACAGTCCCCCCCACACCTACCCACACACTGATCCGCATCCCCCCCACATCCCTCCACACCCACCCACACACCCACCTACAGTCTGTGGGATTTCATCCCAGATGATGTTTCATTTCCATTTGGCTTCTCTATGGTGCAAATGAAAAGCTGGGGGGTTGATTTGTATAAAAGAAGAGCTGAAGAACTTGGAATCTTATATTTGCTGGGTGACTGTTTTATGCTGATACCATTGTCACAGGCATACAAGAACAGGCATGTTAGTACTATGCCTTGTAGTACTATGCACTGAGCTTTCAGCAAGAACTGAACCTGTAGTCATTCTTTCTATAACATCACCTGTGGTCATTCTTTCTATAATATCAAGGTCTTCAAGGTAACACACACTATTTGTAGCAACATCAGCAGCACAGACAACACTTCAACAGATCACATATACACAGAAATACACTGACCACAAATACAGAGTATGGCATTAGTGACCCCAATCCTTGATTTGGTAAGTAGTGAACCCCCTCTATCATGGATTTACAAGCCATGGTGACAGAACTCATGGCTTGAGAAACCCCTTTCCCTTTCTCTCCATATTCACACAGAGTTTGATGAATTATTGCCATGCTGGCTGATGGGGAAAGTGGTCTGGTCCATACAAGTTTTAAAGTAGACATTTGGGAGAAACAGGTGGAAAGGCTATGGTGGAAACGGTAGGCTTAAATAGCAATAATAAATACTACAGACTATGATATGGCTAAAAGGATGTCTATGACGGTATACCATGAAATTGGCAGGGCAGGTGATAGAGTAAACAAAGGATCAAAGAGCAGCCATGTAGACAGTAAAATTAGGGCTGTATCATACTTAATATTTTGGGCTGTTCTGGACGTCTCAGCTACAATGATCAATTTGAGGGATGATGCCTCATTTAGATTTGCTTTTTGAGCATACATTGCTGCCGCATACTTTTGTGTGTTGCAGCTTTTAGAATCATATCACCAGATGATTTCATATAATTACAGTTACTAAAGTGTTAACAGGCTTTGGGATTTTGATTTACATATTCTTACTTCTGCTTATGGCATCAGGAGTTTACTAGATTAAACTTCGCTTAGTATTCATGAACAGTATTTATTTATTAAAACAATCATCTTTTACCAAAAGCTACCATTAAGTAAAAAGCTGTTTTGAAATAAACTAGAAAAAACCCAACAATATACAGCAATTCCCTGATAATTTCAACAGTGAGTACAAAAAAACAATTGCTTGTTCCCACATTTTAGCAAAAATTTAACAGGAGATAGTGCAATGAGGCCTTATCTTTCTTAAATGATAGCATAATTACTTCTATTACACTAGGAATGTTTAAACTATCATTCTCAAAATAAATAAAAGTAGATCTTGTAAAGCAGTTGCATTCCCACTTAAAATTCTAATGGATCATTTTCTGAAAAGTGGAAACTTAAAATATGAAACATACTTAATTATTTATGTGTATTTCTTATGATTTATTAAAATACATGTCTTAAAATTTCTGGGAATTATATTGATTATGATATTTTGAAAATTAAAATGGAGGAAGCAAGCAAACATTGCAATCTTTTAATGCTCTCTATTATAAGTAAATTAGGTATTAAATATAACAGTAGCAGGAAGAAATGCAAAAATGTGATAATGATTTTTAGGTTAATGGGGTCTTTAATAGTGAAACCCTGTGGAATACCTTATTTTTCTGGTGAAATATCTAAAGCTAATGTGTATCTGTATATGCCTGCAGAATTCCTGCTAATATCAACAGGATTTATGTGTACATACACTGTATGTACAAAGAATACCTCATGTTTCCATTGTTTTGACTACAATTGTTATATCCATATATTACCCCAAAAGTGTCATGTTACTCTGAGCGTATCCTTTATTCAAGGGGAAGTTATAATATTTTTTTTCTTTTCTTATTCATTGATATGCCATATTATCTATTAAAACATTTTATTCTATCATTTTCTTATAATATTTTCCTTTAATTTATAAACTCAAAAACTACAGCCATGGAAGAGACAGATGGTTAAAGCACACTTTCAGTCAATTGTAGTAGCTATTAGGTCTTATTCACAGAACTAGAAAATTGCATATTATTCAGTTCCATCACAAGTAGTCATTTAAGCACATGGGCATAATAAGTTACTACATAACAGCTGGAAGTTTTGTCATCTAATACATTGCCTTAATTTCTACATAAGCCTTCACTTAAATAGCTTTTACATGAGAAAATATCCCATTTTAATAATACCTCTCAGAATTGGAATGATACACTTTGGCAGGTAGAAATTTGGAGCAATGTAGTGCAACACACATTAAGGGAAGGTTGTCATTTTTATGGTCAGTGAACTGAATACATTTAGTTATTGTCTTGTACTTAGTAAATATCCTCAAGGCACCTTAAGTGTTTCCCTTATTTAATGTATGTGCATTGTATGTGCAATTAAAGAGAGTAGCAGATGCCTAGGTGAAACAATGCAGCGGACATTAAAATCCCCCCTCCTGTAGCCACTTTGAATATGTCATACATGTCTGGCCATTTGCTAGTAGCTACCTCCCCTGCCCCACCTTTGCTATATAGTTGCTCAGGGTATGTTCATACTGTGCTCATTTCTGTGACTGCAGTGTATCATAAACATACTGAATTAGCTTTAAACCAACTAGTTTGGCTACTGGTAGCAATTCAGACATTGCAGGAGCTCAGTGCAGGCTGAAAAATCCACCTACATGGGGAAGAAGTCAACTTGCATGCCCAAGTAGGATCCTGTTCACAGATTCACAGTTGTTTAGGGCTGGAAGGGACTTCAAGAGATCCCCTGTCCCTGAAAAACTGTTAATATGAGAGATGGTGGGTCCTTCTCCTTGCTGTGTTGCAACTCGGTGTCCAGGGTCAGATGACAGGGTGTTACAAGAGTATATGCATCACTGGATTTTTGAGACTTGGACAGAATGAAATATAATCACCCTTCAGCAGATAAGTCCACTTAGATGTCCAAAAGGTGAAATACAATCTAGCTCCTACTGTGCACTAAATGTCCCATGTAGACATTCCCTACCTACACTAATTATCCCTGTTTAAATATGTATTAGGAAGTATAATAACAATAACATTCTCATAACGCACATTGCTCTCTTTAAATGCAAAATGCAAGGTTGCATTATTGAAAAACCCACTACATGCTTTTCCCAAGTTTAAATAATTGATTTTTTTTCTTGACTACAATTCTCACATATTTCTTAGGCAGTCAGAAGACTAGCCATATATTTTGCTATTTTATTGAACCATAGCATCCTTTAAAATCCTCCACTTAATTCTTTACCATTCTCTGTTTGATCACATCAAATTGCAGCACTACTCAATATTATAGCACTGTAATGTAGAATTACTGTAGTCCCAGGGGAAAAGTAGTGCAGTCAAAAAACTGACTTCCCACTTGCATACCTCACCCAATCAAATGTTAATTAAAATTGTATTAAATTAATTGACGTACAGTAACAGTCTTAAAACCTCATTTGAATTTTTAAAAATCCTATACATCTGTGTCTCAGTTTTATGAATTAAAGATATAAGGCCTTAGTATTATACTCACAAATCAGTTTAGAAAGGATTTTTTTATCAATATTTTCCATTGCCACAGGTAGAAAGAAGCATTTGTATGAAGATGCTCATTAGGCTGAATGCAGCAAAAAAGATCCAGTGGGAAATTGTTTTTTGAACTGCAGCACAGCTGTTGTCAGAAATCACATATTCGCAATTTATCTTTGATAAACAAATATTTACTAGATTCAGATAAGTAGGCCTGTCAAACTCAGTAATTCTAAGGACTGGTTACACAGAAAATTGGCTTATGCATTTACAGATTTACTGGAGACTACATGTTCTCTTTTTCCATTGCATTATTAAAAATAGCAGTGTTTGTCACATTTGGGTATAGAAATTTATATCCACTCCAGGCAAGATAAAAGAGCTGTACTCTCTGCTAGAATCTGTGCTTTGCTGTCAGTGTGAATGGGGCAAATAACCTAGAAAGGCATTCTTACATTAATAAACAGGGGAGGAGAAGACTCTTACTACTCTCCTGAAGGTGTTGAATATTAATATACTACCAGCAGAGGTGGCTGCTAATATTACATGCCTGTGCAATGGATGGACAAAAAATAAAACATATTCTTTGAGATCACATTACAAAAATTGGGAAATTCACCATAGTGTTAAAATAAAATAGCTTGTTTACCCAAGCAAAGCTTATTCAGAGTAGGATATCCAGTGTTTTGACCAATATATAGTCTTGTTTACATTGAACAAGACCTGATATAGGTTGAAATGTCACTGGGCCTATTCTGATGTTTTATTTTCTTTGAATACTCTCAACATTTCCCCAGAGAGAACCAGGCCTGGAGAGATGAATTTTACCACTGTTCCCAGGGGAGCACCAGCAAAAATGCCATGCTTCTGTTGCAGAAGATGGTTCCCCCAGGAGATGCATGAGAGCTGCCGAGGAGCCATCTGCTTTGATGGTGTGCCCTGGAAGCCTGGTTGCCAGTCAATTTGAGAAGCTGCCTTGAGAGCTACCTGTGGCTCAGCTATGATGTGCTGACATCCCTGGATGAGTTCACAATCACCACAGCTATTGATGTGCTGCTGAACCCAAAACCTGACCTTGGGAGAGGTTCCCCAGATCCCGTTTGCCTTAGAAGAGTGTCATCATGTATTTCCCTTAGCTTTCCAGCACTGATCTTCTACTTCAAATACTCTGTGAGGGGGTGGGGGTGGAGGTGCTTTGCTTTCAGCAGTTGTGGTGTGGGGGACGTGGTCATGGACTGGGATGGGGATGTGATTGCAGGAAGCAGGGTGAAGGTTGCCTTGAGGGATCAGTACAGTGACTGCCTACACTGTGAGACTCAGAGTCATGGACCTTCCCCACAGATCAGATCAGAACGGTGGTGGAAAGTGTTGGAGTGCCACTTGCAAAGTTCTCCAGGTACACAACTTGACAGTCACTCTGGCAGTGGGACTGGATTAGCTGAGAGAACAGTTCCCACATGGGACTCTTATCATCACATCTGTGCCCTTCTTGGACTGGTTGGGAGGGAGGGATGCAGGGAAAGGATTTGTTTTGCAAGGGGGATTTTTTCTCAGTCCTGCTGTAATGCAAATCTAGTGGTTCTCATAGACGGCTTCATGTTTTCTCCTCTCTCTAACTTTAGTGTTCTCTCTGACACCTGGGCCCATTAGACTGCCAAGTGGGATGGGGCACTGAGCACTGTCACTTGTACCTATTTTTTACAGTAGGCCTGATAAGCTCAAATTCTTTTAGTGCCTTTCTGTGAGTGCAAGGGCAAAGAGGAGGGAATGCTTTTTCAACACTACTACTCTGGAAAGCTGGGAGGAGCTTCAACTCCTCCCAGGAGCTAAGCATGGCCCTGAGAGATAGGGCAGGGAGGTGTTAATGAGACAGATTTATGTTCCCATAGAATGGGACAAAGCCAGGAACAAAGTGGGGAGTGGGGAGTAGTGCTTGGACTGTGGTCCAGGACTGAAGAAGGGAGAGATGGACCGATCTGCTCAGTGGGATTTGCTCCTGGGCATCCAATTGTCCCATTGTCCCAGGGCTTCCCTGTACCTCCTCCTCTGGTGGGGTCCCTGCCAACAACTCTTCCCAACCCCCAGTGGTGCCATAGGTGTGCAGGGTCTTAATAGCCCTGTCTTTGGTGGGGAAGTGAGATGGCTCCTCATAGAGAGGCATGGTTTGCCTCTGGGCCCTAGACCTTTTGTTGGCATCATTATACTGCATCTTCATCCATTTGACCTTGGCATGGTACTGCTTGGGGGACATGCTTGAAGACATTCCTGTACCAGGTCCCTTTCTGGAGCTGGTACTGGGTCTCCTCCTCACCTCAGATGGCGATGAAATCCCTTGCCTCCCCAAATTCCCAGCTGTGAGACCAGGGCTGGGTGGTGGAGGAGGACAGGACAGCATCTTTCATGGTCCCTGACAGTTCCTGTGAGGTCTCAGTGTCTGTGGGTGGGTGAGGGTCTGGCCATGAGAAGGTGGATGAAAGGATAGCAGGAGGCTGGAAGGGTGATTGGATGGAGGGAATGGAGGATACATAAAGGTGTGGGTCCCAAAGTATGACTCTCCCTCTCACTACAGCTGGATTTGGTCCCTGCTCCAGTGTAACCAGGGCTTCACTGGTCAGGCCACCACCACAACTTCAAACTCTGCAGGGGTTTCCAGCTGACATCGCATGATTCAAGTAATGCCCCATACCTGACCCTGGAAATGTCTATTGTCCACTACCTGCAACATGGAGGCAGCTGGTTTTGCCACACCTGCTCCTGACATTTCCAGGGGAATCCACCTGCTGGCTCCAGCTTGGATGTTCATTGCCCCTCCCACATCCCCTTTGCCCTAGTACTCTGAGAACCAAAAAACCTTACACCCCATGGGCACCCCAGGGGCCCATGACCCAGGTACTGGCTCGCAGTGGCCAAACTGTGGAGCTGGGTGGCTGGGCAGGGCCTGCTGGCTGCTTGGCTGGAGCACCTGAAAGCAGGCTCTATGGTAGTATGTCTCCCTGCAGTGGTGGGTAATGGAGACTACAAAGGAAGCTGGGATGCTGGCAGGCAGTGACCTAACTTGAATCAGTAGGGAATCTGATACAGAAGTTCAATTGACTGGTTTAACCTAGATTGATTAGATTTGGGTACACTTTGATCCAGGTATATCATAGACTGAGTTCTGCTGGTCTATGTGCACTGAACTCCTGTACTATTATGAGTTTAGTTCAAACAGGATAATCACTTAGACCATCATATGTGTCATGTCTATATTTGGCCTTGGAGTATGCTCCTCATGCATTTTTGATTGATTTGAGTTTAGTCCATTCTTGGGAAGGGAAGTGAAATTTTGAATATTTTTGTCTCTCTAGAAAAATTACATGAATTATGAAATGCTAGCTTGCATGCACTGAAACATAACATTATTTTTTTAATGAAGAAACACCCTATACAGACAAGTTTTACTCAAAAACCAGTTATGAGAGGTTTTCATTTTGCTACAGTTTAGCCCCACTCTATATAAAGCAATTAGCTTTAGCTGTGCGTGTAAGGACTATATCATTTCCTCAACTTGCTAACTCAAACAGTAACAAAGGTCACTTTAAAACACAAGACTTTTGGACATTCTACTCTGCCTTCTAATGGCTCAATCTCTAATACAAATAAAAGTGCATTACTTAGAATTTTAGAATAAAGCATGAACCTAATTACTGTAGGAAGAAAAGGGAATATTTTCACACTGTCATATGATATTCAAGATTCATAGTTTTTTAAAGCCAGAGGGGACTAATAGATCATCTAGTCTTACTTCATGCATAATGCAACCACAAAATTTCACACATTTACCCTGCTCACATCCCTATAAATTTTGCTTGAATAAAGCATATCTTTAAAAAAAAGTTACCATCTGAGGACTTAAGGGGATGGAGAATCTACCACTTCTTGCCAAGTTTGTTAGAATGTTTAATAGTCCCAACTGTTGAAAAAAGGGTCTTTGTTAGCATTAATTTTCTGGCATTAACTTTCAGCTATTGATTCTTGTCATGCCTTTCTCTGACAAGATAAAGAACCTTGCATTCCTAGTATTTTTTTCCCCTAATGACAGCATCTATGCACTTATGACTTATCAACACACGTTTAAATCTTGTTTTTGATAAGTTACATGGATTGAGCTACATTAGTATCTCACTGTAAACAATTTTTTCCAGTCTCAAATAATTTTTGGTATTCTTTCTGTACTCTCTCCAGTATTTCAGCAACATCTTAACAACATGAACTGGATGCAGTATTCTAATACCCATTTTCACTAATGTGGTATTAGGCAAAAACCTCCTTACTCCTTTTCACCACTTCTTTACTTGTGCATTCAAAGAACTCATTAGCACTTTTTGTTACAGCAGTACACTGGGAGCTCTCGTTCAGTCACCTGCCCACTATAAACTGTAAATCACTGCTTTCCATGAAACAGGTTTTCAGTTTGTATGCATGCATTCTTTTTCCCCCTTAGATTTATAAATTTTCATTTAGCCATTTTAAGTCATTTTCTTTGAATGGGCTCTGCTTTCCAAGCAGTACAAAGTTTTCTATATGAATGTTGAATCTTCATCATTATCTGCCCATGTTTGTGTCATCTATAAATATTATGAGCCATGACTTTATATTACTTCTAGAAAGGCAATGTAAACATCTCATAATGGTGGACCTGGGTTCAGTCCCAGTGAAACCCCTCCAGAACACCCATTTCAGTGATGATTCCCCACTGAAAATTACTTTTTGAGTTGTCAGTAAGCCAGTTTCATAATTATTCTTACGATTTGCTACCTTATGCAGCTTTTTCTTGCTACTTTTTAATCAAAATATGGTATGTAGTTGAATGCCATATATGTATGCTAGATCTGCCTGCTTGCTTTAATCAAGAGAGCTTTTATTTTTGAATAACAATAATGAAATCAAGCTTATGTTAAAAAACTCGTTAAAAGAGCTTTCCATAAAGCTACATTAACTGCTAGTTTACCTTAAGTGCTTGATTATATCTAGTGTCAACTTTTCCATTGTTCTGCCAATACTGATTTCAGATAAGCTGGCTTCTATATAGGTTGGCCATTCTGCTAGCCTTTTTAAACATCCACACAAAATTAATACTTTTAAGATTTCTGAAATTTTGCAAAAATTTTCTGAATTGAGAAAAGTGTTCCTACAGAAGTTTTCATAGAAGTCACATCTTTGGCACTAATCTACTGACAAAGCTGGTCTGTTTCAACTTCATTTCCCATTTTCAGTTTGAATGGATCCCCAAATCTCAGAACAAATTTCAGGGCATGTGCTAGCTTGCATTGCACAGGAATTCAATATAAAAAAAATCCAGAATGACTCTGGATCTCACAAAAGTATGCAATGGAGATGATAGGAATCTCTGCATTTTTTACATCAAAAACAGTCCCTGTTCTCAAAGGGCAATAAAGACGGCCCTGGGAATATAAATCACTCAAAAGGACTTAATGTGGATAGGGCCAGTGCTGGCTGTCTCTATCTGCCCTGAAGCTGTCCAGCTGGTACACAGTACATTAGAAGAGGACACTACTAGTTCCTAAAAAAATAACTAAACACACTAAACTTTGTAAGAAAGATGGTAGTAGTGACAGCTGTTTTACTCTTACTTTTTTTATATGAAGACTTTACTTAACTATTTTTGTGATGTTTAGGGAATGATGGGAAGATAGGCACACCCTTATAACAGTAGGCAACTGTCAGTCCTCTTGTCTCATGGTTTATATGTAAGAGGTCTATTCCAATTCCTGATGAACAGGGATCCTAGTTTTCTCTCTTAAAAAAATACCTAACTTTTCAGATTAAAAAATTAACCCCAAATACACATGTTTCTGTGATTAAAATGAAACACCACTATATATGTTTCATTTTGATCACGGAAAAATGTGGATCTGGGGTTACTGAATATTGGGGATTTTATTTTTTTTCTTATCAGAGAAACCAGGATCCCTACTGATAAATCAGAGTCTGAATTGAGCCCATGGGTCAAAGTCTGAACATGCTAACATGCGAGTTGCTCTATCGTTTTGGCCAATATATATCACACCAAAACCTTCAGCCTGTATGCCTAGGCAAGAGTATGGAAGCTGCCCTAGATCTACCATTCCCCCTTTAGATCACTGAGACAGAGTTCAAAGACCAGATCAAGTCCAGATGTTCAGTGCCTCAATGGTTGTAGCTTCTGCCTGAGAGCAATAGATTAAAGCTGTTGCTGACTGCCTAACATCTCAGGAAGGGTATGTTTCTGTCAGGGTGATGTCCCTTAGCCTTTTCTCAACCAAGGAATACCCACATGGGCAGTGGAGGTTAGGGTTTTTAGGAGCCCTGAATTCACATTACTCTGGAGGTTGCAACATTGTGGTATATTATAGGTGCTACCGCATCAAGAGTAACCCCACACCACATTGCCACCAGGCCCTCCAGTTCCATGCAGTTCATGGTCATACCCAGAACCCTTATAACAACATTCATAGAAAGATCATGACCTAACACATTAAAAGTCTACCTCACAAGCCCTGATAGAATAAAATCATACTAGGAAGACCAGGTTCCCATAGCGGAACAGAGTTCCAAATATAGTCACTCTAATCTAACATTTTGTTAAATCTAGAATCATAGAAAAGTAGAGACAGGAGTGACCTTAGGACTAAAGCTAGTCCAGCTTCCTTTTCAAGGCAGAATCACTCCTGATTATATCACTTCAGTCATGCCTGTCTAACTTCCTCCTGAAAATTTCCAAGGATGGAGATTCCACAACTTCTCTAGGTGGCACGGGTGATTGGTGCCACCTTAGTCAGGGGGGGCATGTGCCCCACCCCTCAGCAACCACTCAGCAACCAGGGGGTAGGGGGTGTCCTCTATGGCTGATTTCACTGACTGGGGGCTGTCCCCACTGTGGCTGATAGCAAAGGGGCCAATATCTGTGGCTGCTTCCAAAAGCGGCTGTGGCTGCAGCCACTTCTGGGAGCACCACAGCGCCCCCACTCCCTGGATGGCACTTGCAGTGTGGGCATCGGTGCTCCCACCTGCCCCTCCTGCCCATTGTCTAAGCGGCGAGTCCAGCCAGTCAGAGGTACACTGGTGCTCTCAAGGGGTGCATGTGCATCCCCATGCACCCCATATGCATTGCCACTGCTAGGTAGGCTGAATACTCAGAATGCCTAATCACCCAGAATGGTCAGAAGGTTCTTACTAAAAATTCAATCTAAATAGTCCTGCTTTAATGTGAGACTTTGTTACTGACTTTTTTTTTTTTTTTTTTTTTGCAATAGTACATATTATTGCCTCTATTCAGCTTGTAGTCCACTGTAACTTCTAGGTAGTACTTCCCTAGGTTGTACTGCAGCCTAGCCAGTCATTCCCCAGTCTGTATGTGTGTGCATAATTATTACATTCTAAGTGCAGGATTTTGCATTTGTGCTGGTTGAACTTCATCTGATTGGTTTTGAATGATTCCTTCAGTATATCCAGGCCATTGCGAATTCTAACTTTACCCTCCAGAGCATCTGCAACTCCATCCAACTTGGTATCATCTGCAAATTTGCTAAGTATGTACTCAATCCCATCCTCCAAATAATTTGTGAAGATCTTAAACAATACCTGAACTAGGACCTGGGATTCCCTGAGGAATCCCATTTGATAGATACCCAGCTAGACAGTGGTAACTAGTAGCATGGTGGTCCACCCAGTTATGTAGCCACCTTCAAGTAGTTTCATCTAGTCTGTATTTCCTTAGTTTATTAATGAGAATATTATGGGAGATGACATCGAAGTCTGTCCTAAAATTGAAATATGTCACATCCACTAATCTCCCCCAATCCTTGAAGCCTGTCACCTCATCATAAAAGGAAATAAGTTTGGTCACTGTATGAATTGATGCTTGCTTTTGCTGATCACCAGGGAACCTTGTTTTCTCTGATAAAAAAATCCCCAATTTTTGGATTTAAAAAAGTAACTCCAAATCCACATTTTTCCATGTTTGAAATGCCACTATATATAAGTATTGTGGAAAGGTCAGGGTACCTGCTTCAAGAAAGGCCATGACCAAAGAGATCCATTCAGCCATGACATCCCAGCTGTGCTCTGGAGAGATCTCCCACTCCACTCCAACAGACCCTTATCAGCCCACTGGATGAATCAAATTGGTTTAATTATGCCACCGGGAGCCATTTCTGGCCCCAGGCACTGGCAAGAAAAGAAGAAGTAAAAGAGAGGAACAGGGGTAGGCAGTGAGTGGAAACCCCCATCTGCTGGCTCGACTGAAGTCCCTGGGAATGGGGAAACAGACCTATTGGGTTTTCAGAGCTTGGAGGAACTCAGAGAAAAAGAGAAAGAGAGAGAGAGAAAACCCCAGCTCCATGTTAATTGATTGCCATTAATTGACTAAGCTGGATGGGTCATTATGGCTGCGTGTGGACTTCAGGAAAGTCAATGCCATATCCTGCTTTGATGCCTTCCCTGTGCCCCAGATTAGTGAGTTGCTGGAGAAAGTGGAACAGACTAGGTTTATCTCAACCCTGGACCTGGCAAAGGGGTACTAGCAGGTACCATTGAGGAGGGAAGATATGGCCAAAATGTCATTTGGCATGCTGTGGGGCTTGTATGAATTTAGGCAGATGCCTTTCAGGCTCCATGGGGTGGCAGCAACCTTTCAGAGGTTGATTGAATGGGTGTTGGCCCCTCACCAGCAGTATGCAGCCACTTACATAGATGATATTATTATTTATAGACAAAATTTAGAGGAACACTTGGGAGCGGTAAGGGCTGTACTACGAGAATTACGTCAAGCTGGGCTGACGGCCAACCCAAAGAAGTGTGTATTGGGTAAGGCTGAAACAAAGTACCTGGGGTTTATGGCAGCTCAGGGACAGATTCAGCCTCTAGCTGATAAGGTAGAGGCCTTACGTCATTATATACCACTCCAGAGTCACAAACAACTTATGGAATTTTTAGGCTTTGCAGGGTATTTTCAATGATTTATACCCCAGTTCACAGAAATAGCATCTCCCTTAACTGATTTGCTGCAAGGGAAAGGTAAGGGCCCCCTTAAGTGGGATGCAGTAAGTAAACAGGCATTTGAGAAGATGTGCCCTCTGTCAAGATGCAGTACTGGAAACTCTGGACTTTGAGTCACCTTTTATTCTACATATGGATGCCTCCAATAGGGCACTGGGCACAGTCCTTTTGTAGGAGATTGACGGAATTCCTATGTCAGCTGGAAGTGGAACCCAACTGAAAGAAGGTATGCTATGGTAGAGAGTGAATGCTTAGCTATAAAATGGGGTGTTCATTATTTTTAGTACTATTTGTTATAAGGGTGAACTCATGCCCTAAATGAACACGCCCCACTGAGGTGGCTTAAAACCAAACAGACAGACAATGTGTGCATTGCCCGGTGGGCACTGACGTTGCAATATTTTCACTTTAATATTGAGTACAAATCAGGGATAACTAATATGGTTGCAGATTTTTTTTTTGAGATGCTATGAAGAAGAAGAGTTGGGGGAACAAGGCCACTTAGAGGCAGAGTTATCCCCACCATTTCCCAATGAAAAGCCACCTAACAGCGAGTTGAAGGGGAAGGTATGTGGAAAGGTTGGGGGTACCTGCTTCCAGGAGGGCCCCAACTGAAGAGATCTATTTGGCCATGGCAGCCTGGCTATGCTCTGGAAAGATCTTCCGCTCCACTCCAGCAGAGCCTTATCAGCCTGCCAGGTGAACCGAATTGACTTAATTATGCTGCTGGAAGCCATTTCTGGCCCCAGGCACTGGCAAGAAGAAAGAAGTAAAAGAGAGGAAGAGGGGTCGGCAGCGAGGGGAAACCCCCACCTGCTGGCCAGGACTGAAGTCCCTGGGAACAGGGCAACAGACCTATTGGGTCTTCAGAGTTTGGAGGAGATCAGAACAAAAAAAAAAGAGAGCGAGAACCTCGGCTCTACATTAATTGATTGTGGCTGGTGCTCAATTAAGCTGGGGTGCGGGGGGAAAACAAACAAACAAACAAAAAAAACCCGTCTCGATCACTGGAGTCACAATCAAGAGAACCCAGAAGGTGAACAGGGAAGGAGAGAAGCCCCAGAGATCCCGAACTGTGGGCAGAGAGAAAGAGAGAAGGAAACAGAGAAGATGCTGTCAGGATTTTTGAGCTTTGTTTCTTTTTCTTTTTCTTTTCTTTTTATCTGGCTGCACCTTCCATCTGAATAAGTGGCAGTCAGCTTTGGGTCAGGGAAACCACCATCCTCCCAAATTTAATCAAATCATCGAAGTCGTGGCAGGCGAGATAGTGGAGAAGAAGTCTGACCCAATTTTGCTAACTGATACCTGTCCTGGTACAAGCAACGCAAGTGGATGTCATGGGGACACAGGGCTCCGCGTCCATATCCTGTGATATCTCAACATGTATGTATTAGTGGCATTTTATTTTAATTGTGGAAAAATGTGGATTTGGGGTTACTTTTTTAATATGAAAATTGGGGTGTTTTTTTTAATCAGCGAAAACCAGGATCCCTGCTGATCACCTTGTGGTCCTCCAACTACTCAGAAATAGAGCGCTTGAGACCTGTTCCATGGTCTTTCCAGGAACAGAGGTCAGACTGACTGGCACATCCTCCTTTTTTCCTTTCTTAAAGAATGGCAGTATATTAACCCCTTTTCTGTCATCTGGGACCTGACCCAACCTCTACAACTTGTTAAAGAGGATAACAGGTGGCTTTGAAATTACCTCAGCCAATTTTTTTCAGTACCCTAGAGTATGTCCTATCTGACCCTGCCGATGTAAAAACACCTAGCTTCTTTGAATTACCCCAACCTGTTCTTGCATTACTTTAGGCTGCTTGTCTTATCTATGTACACCATCAACTACACTTATAATCTAGTAACCAACTTTATTCATTAAAATTGAAGTAAAAAATGTTTTAAAATAAATCAGCCTTCACTAATTAGATTGCTATTTGCATTTAGTAAGGGACCTACAATTGCCTTGGTTTTCCTTTTACCTGTACCCTACTGGTACAAATCCTTTTTATTGCCTTTTATGTCTCTTGGCAGTTGCATATCATTTCCAGTGACTGATTTTCTCTCTGCATGCCCATGCAATATTATCATGTTCTTCTCTTGGTAATATTGCCAAATTAATGATAGGGTTTTTTTCTTGCTTTAGGTTAACCTGAAATATCTTCCTTTCACTTTCTTTTTGTAGTCGCTAAAGAACTGTGAGATGAGATATTCCTAGAGCCTTAGTCACAGCCTATGTAAATCAGGAAGGTATTAATCTGATATACGTTAAGGGGTAATTGATGTATAATAAGCTACATTTTGATTGATTATATGATAAACAGGTAGGTAATAACAGGGTAAACTGGATATATGTTTACAGTGGTTTGTATTTGGAATTCAAAAATGATTTTATAAAATGATATACATACATATTTGTGGGATTTGGGGCATAATTGTACCTCAGACATTTGCAAAGCTTTGGAATACTTAGATATAAAATTCTCTTTTATTATACATACAGCCAGACTATTCAAAATGTCACAGGTGCTGGCATCCTAAATATTATATCCCTAAAAAATCACGGCACAAATATAGCTGCAATTCCAGAGCTGGCATTGTGAAATCACAGTACCATTCACCTAACTGCTGCTAGGAATTTCATTCTTAATAACCCCTCAGAACCATTCTCATTTCCTTCCCAGGCCATCAAACCCAGCAATTCTCTCAATTTTGTCCTGGGGGGCTTTCAATTTCCTTCCTATATAATTCTTTCCTGACAGAACAACCATTCCAAAATCCTTCCTTCTCTTCCCAGGAGAAGACCAACCTCCTTAACAGAGGAAGAGAAGACAAATTAAACACAAACAAAAAAATCCCTATGGCATTATTATTGATACTCATCATTATAGGGTCATAGGGTTAGAAAGGAACCAACCCCCCTGCACAGATGCAGCATGTGGTCTTTATAAAGCAACCTAGAGATGTAGTTAACTGTATTAGCCTGAAATCAAGTAGAAGGCAGGGTAGATTCGCACTTTTGTAGACTAACCAAAGTAGGTAGCTACTTCTCTCAGAGTGAACACTGATCCATAGGGATCCTGCTTTTCTCTGATAAAAAATAAATCCCCAATTTTTGAATTAAAAAAGTAACCCCAAATCCACATTTGTGTGTGTGTGTGTGTTCAATAAATATATATTGTGGTGTTTCATTTTAATCATGGAAAAATGTAGGTTTTGGGTTTCTTTTTTTTAATCCAAAAATTGGGGATTTTTTTTTTTTTAAATCATAGAAAACCAGGATCCCTGCTGATGAGAAGAGTCAGTGCAGGATATGGAGTGCAAGTGCATCCTTTAGGAAATTGCTTTGGTGTGTCTTTATTCATCATGATCTCCAGAAAGACACCAAGATACAAGTCTACAATGCAATCATTATCCCCACCTGCTTCTCCAGTTGTGAAATGTGGGTGACCTACCATCATCATCTCAAGAGCCTGGAGAGGTATCACCAATGATGCCTCAGGAAAATCCTCCACATCAAATGGGAAGATCACCACACAAATACCAGCATTCTTGCTGAAGCCAATGTTACCAGTATTGAGCTGGTAATCCTCAAGCACCAGCTTCGTTAAACATAGTGAATGTCTATACACATGCTCCAGGGTAGGGGAGGAGCTGATCTAATATAAAGCTCCTGCAGTGTCATATGTAGTCAGCATCCCACTCTTCAAAATGGTGGTGGAGGCACTTTGACTAAATCGCGTTTGACGGCACGTGACACAGAGGCTGCTGGAGCTCACTAATTAGCATGCTCCAGAAGACTTGATTAATGGAGTCTGCTCTGATGTGTGCTAATTAGCACACACCAGAGCAGAGGTCCATTATGTGTACAGGTGCTTTGGGTGTGGATGCCCGACTCTAAACTCCTAAAACAAGTGCTCTACTCCCATCTTAGTAAAGGCCTGAGATCGTGCACTAGCCAGAGGACAATAAGCAGACACATTAAAGGCATACCTCAAGAAAATGGATGCCATCAAAAGTTGGGAGGTGCTGGCTGCCAAACAAGGTCAATGGCACCACAGTCACTGGTTCTAATGGCCATATATCTTGAGGTAAAACATCTTGTCCTCAAAGTAGAGAAAAGAGATGGGAAAAAGGAAAAGGAGAGGGATCCCATCTTACTCTCCCTTGTGGAAAGGCCTGCAACTTCTTCAGAAGGATCCGTGGCTCAAGGATTGGATTCTTAAGTTACCTCAAGACCCATCAATGAGCCATGGCAGAGATTATCTTCAAATTGAGCAATTTCCAATAATACATTTATGTTAGTCTATAAGATGAAAATCTATCCTGCTTGCTAAAGCAACCTACACAGGCTTTTCTTGAAAAACTTTGGTGAAGGAGATACTATTGCTTCTCAAGGCAGCTTGCTCCAATGTTCTGTTGACAAGGAGGATGAGTTTGTCAGAAATTTTACAGGTTTAACAAAAGAGGGAATTTGATGTGCAGTTACTCTTAAGACCCTTAATCAACAATCAAAGAATGAATCAACCCTGCAGAGTCTTTTCAAAGGCACTAGCAATAAACTAACCCCCACAGCGTCACTTAGAAGTTACAAATTCTAATTTAATGTGGGAGTTAAGGGGAAAGTTTGAGACTGTTCTTGTTTTATCAGAGCTGATTCTTTCTTCATCATCATGCAAAGCCTCTATTTTAATGCATAATTGGCACACATCAAGCATGCATCTTTAATCTGTACAATTATCTACCTACACTGCTTTTCAATTAAATCACCCCAGTACACATTCTTGAAAGGCCAATCTCTATATGTAAGCTGAATTACAGCATCAGAAATACAGTATGTGCTGATTTTTAACTGACATTTCATCTTTGGTGTAACTCGGCATGTTCAAGACATGAAAAAAGCAATCCTTAGTCTCTTTCACTGACAAATATTTAATAGAACAGCAGTACCTGTAAATGCTGGTGGCCTTGGCTCTGAATTGAAATGTCAGAAGTAGTACTGTAATGTGGTGTCTATCTGTTCAGACACTTCAGAGAATGAAATCTGAGTGTTATACTTATAACAAGATGCTTTAACATTAATCACCACACACAGGGATATAGCAGAGAAATTCTAATGGCACAAAAATGTTTGAATTATTTCAAGAGGTTTTGCAATATGTTTAGTAATATTTTTATGGTTAAAATGTTATACCTGGACATGGAATCACACACTGAAAGTTATCACATGATCATTAAATTAGAGCAAGCCACAGGTTGCATTTTAAGGAAACTTAGTCCATCAGAAAGAAAAGAACAAAACCTTGAAAGTCAGTAATTAAATTGTGGAGGGACATATTACACATCTTCTTCCTAAAGTAACAAGATACTCTTAGGTTTTTGTAGGTAAAGGTAAAAGTAAGCATTCCCATAGAAGGACATTTTAGTATCACTTCCTTTTTTTTTTTTTCTTCATTTTGAAAGCTAACTACTTTTTTCAGTGCAAGTGATGAAATTCTCTACAGAAAATGAGCATATGACATTTCTCAGTAAAGACATGTTCCCTCTATATTATAACCAGAGCCGAGCTGAGCAGGGTACAGGACCCAAGGCAAATCATCCCATGTGGGGCCCTGCCTCTGTTCCGATCCCTTGCGGCCCAGTCCCAAAGAAGCTGCTGCTGCCGCCATCAGCAGCGGTGAAAGCAGCAGGGGGGGGGGGGGTGTAGTGAGCAGCTGAATACAAAGCCAGTGGTGGCAGTGCCAAGTTGCTGTGGCTGCTCTGCCCAGCTCTGTGGGGCCCCCCAAAGCATGGGGCCTGGGGCAATCACCCTGATAGGCCCCCGCTTGGGACAGCCCTGATTATAACACCTGTCTGCTCACTTAATTTGCTGCCTATCCTCTTACTTCTCATTCAGTTCTACTTGTTTAATTAGTTAACTTTTCATTTGATTAGTACATATTTATTTAACCTCCTACTTCTTTACTATTTACTCAAACGAGATACTGCTTGCTTGGGTTCCTGTGCTTCTTACAGTACAACTAAATCCCCCTTCTAGTCCATCTCATTCATGCAGTTTCCTTTTCCTCATTCACACTGGTGTCCCTTTTCATTTTACTTCCCTGCAGTCTAAATTTCAACATCCCATGTGAAATTTGACAAACGATAATGCCTACCTACCACGTTTCATCATTAGATCTCACAGTTCTTTAACAATGTCCTCATCGTTATCCTCATTTACCGCTGGGGAAACTGAGGGATCAAAAACTTGGTTCATATTTCCTCACTTTCACATTCGGTTTTCAAATGTAGATGAGCTCTTTAATGGCCAAAATAGTTTGTCATTTTACCCTGTCTTTAATAAACACTGCATCCACTTTGACCTCTTCATTGTGGAGTTTACTTTGATACACTTAACTCACTTCCTCTAATGATTAATTCCCACTCTTTTATCCTATTTTACCCATTTGTCTCCAACATATTTCTCACCCCTGACACAGATCCTCTGCAATCTCTTTGTCACAACCCAAGGGTGTGATTTTTTTTTGTGTGCGCGCTTCGGCACTGCTGAATTATTTTCCCGCCGTTTGTAGCTTTCTTTGCAGGGTGCATTTCTTCGTTGCAACACAGAAATGCACGTTGCAA
Organism: Alligator mississippiensis; assembly: GCF_030867095.1. Classification (NCBI taxonomy): domain Eukaryota; kingdom Metazoa; phylum Chordata; order Crocodylia; family Alligatoridae; genus Alligator; species Alligator mississippiensis. The sequence continues at coordinate 370,568,140 of NC_081824.1, forward strand.
GGAGTTCCCGTTATTTGTATTTAAATTCGTGCCCCACTATTGATCAGTTCTAAATTATTCCTATGTGGTGGCTAGCGATTGGCTTGCTAGCCATATAAAAGGCTTGAGTGGTTTCCGCCCAAGTCGGAGAACTTTGAGCACGCTGCAGAGTGCCTCTAAGGAGATTTGACTTGCGGCTAAGCTGATCGATAGACTGATCACCTATCGATTCTTCTCCCTGTTGCCGAACGATCCCTCGACGTACCCTCCCCTGCATGCAAAGTTCCACGGAGCCTCAACAACTTCGTGTGAGTGAATTGTGAGTGAATCCAGAGTTCTGTCCGAGTCCTAAAACTAGGATTTAAGCGAAGTATTCCTGGAAATGTTCCAGCCTACACCGCGACCATCTTCGGTGTAAGTAAACAATCTTAAACAACCATTAAGCGTCCATGCATAATTCTAGTGTGCCGCCTGCCTTCCCCGACTCGGCGTGTCCGGGCTGCTGGCCACAGCCCGCCACACGAAAAAAAGGGCCTCGGATCGTTCCCGGCCCGCACATGGCGACGAGGATGGGATCAAGGGAAAGCACGCTGGAGCTAGAATTAGTTAAGAACTGCCCTTGGCGCAGTGGAAAGTGCCAAGTAGAAAACCTTATGGAACCGGAGGCGCATATCGCTTACCACCAGGCGGGCGGAACGGGTGAGAGATTTATCAGCGGAAGTCTTTCGCTGAAGGGAGAAGAGGGAGCTTCCGAAGACGGAGCCCCGAAAGAGAGGGAAGTGTATCTGCACCCCACGGCATTCGGGTGTATAATGGGTGATGAGCGAGTCCTGTTCAGGCCCCTTGACACTGTGTCCCTCGCCAGAGTCAACCCGGTGGGCGAAGTGAACCCAACCCTCACCCGGGAGTGTGCCCGTTGCCTAAGATATGCTCGGGAGAGTGAAGAACCGGTGCCGATCAGCCGGTTCACCCCCTTTATGCTGGCGTCTAGATTAAGGGGTCGCGAGCTTCCATCCGAGCTCCGCAAAAATCTGGAGATGGAGGAACGCGCTGCAGATGAGAGGGTGGCCCCACAATACGACAAGGGGGGAGTGTTAACTGCAACTTTTCGTACTGTAACTGATCTAATGCATAAGAATTTAAGTTTGAAAGCCCAGCTGCGTATGGCTGTTCAAGCGGTCAAAGAAGCAGCTGAGAAAAAGAATCCTGAAACGCCAGTCCAAGATGGCACCGAGCAAGAGGGAGACTGCGTGGAAGAACCAGAAAAGAAGGGTGGAGCTTCGGAGGAACCCGCGAGAGTTCGGTCAGCGACTCCGCCCATCGACGCAGCGTTGTTTCCGGTGACCCCGCCCATCAACGCAGCGCCGTTGCTGACGACCACGCCTTCCTGCTGACGAAAGGGAGAATCAAGTGGAGGAGTGCATCTGCCCCTCCTGCCTGAAGCGATAACAGCAATAACTCCAACAGCAGCAGTGACTCCCGCAGCAGCAGTTCAGCCTACACCCACAACTAACCGAGTTGCCACTGCCTACCATGCTCGTATCAGAACTGAACTACAGGATTTATGCAGAGAATCAAGAATCCAACCTGAAGAAACTCTAGCTGTGTGGTTGGGACGTTTGGTCGTGGAACTTGGATCCAACCTGCTGAACCAGGAAGAAGCAAGCTTCTTGGTCAGACAAGCTTCATGGAGTAGAGGACATGTCACTGACATCGACATGATAGCGGCCAACGTTCACTGGCCTATTCCACTGCCAGCGCTTGTTGCAGGACTGATTGGCCAGAAAGCCCACGTATGGCATGACGGATGGCCAGAACATACCGGCACAGAACATCTCATGCTAGCAATCATAGGAGTCTTGTACTGTGCCTGGAACCCCAGAGCATGTGCACTGGGACTGACATCACTCCAGCGAATAAGACCATGGCCTCACCATCATCTACGAGATCCTGGAACCGTTCCAGTGACAGTTCACAGCATAGATAGTTGTCTTGAGGTTTATGGGTGAAAGAACATTGTCGTCCTCCGAATTCTGCTCAACCCAATGGTGAACCAGCCTGTGAGTAACCTCCTTCATCAGTTGTCCCGACTGCGTATCCTGATGGAGCCAAGATTATCCAGTGATCGGGAGCGTCGACACCTGACCGAAATTCAAGGCACAAAACACCGCGAATCAAATCTTCCATCATTGCCACAGAGAACACCAGAGGAGCGATACATGTTTGGATTTCTCCTACAGCGTTCTGGACTCAATAAGCGGCAACTTCAGATTTTAGGGGATGCAGGCCAATGGCAACTGGCCTATGAGTTAGGTTTCCATTACCTAGAAGAATTAGACGACGGCTCCTCAACGATTTCATCTAGTTGAGTGTGCAAGAGAGGGTAGTTTAGAGTAGCAAACACTTGTATTATATAGAAATGATAGTATAGTTCCATGGAAATATTGTAAATATGTTGAGATGCGTTAACTTAATTTTTTTTTGAGAGTTTTGTTTACAGATCCGGAATTCAGAGTGCATGGTAAAGGGAAGCCCCAAGGAGGATAACATCATAGGAAGAAGTGAGGGCCTGACGCGCGACTTCGCCATAACGCCCACTGAAGCCCTGATCGTGCAGTTCTTTGTTATGAATCTGATTGTGTGTATATGTATTTGTGTTGGTTATTATTTGATTCGATCCCTGGAGGATGAACTTCTTATGTTAGCAAATTTTGTGTTTATTCGTTTTGTTCGATGACTCGTGATAAGAACTCTTAATTACTCGAATAACGAGCATGCAGAATAATTCAGCTATGCCTTCAGCAAGGGGGGATGTCACAACCCAAGGGTGTGATTTTTTTTTTGTGTGTGTGCTTCGGCACTGCTGAATTATTTTCCTGCCATTTGTAGCTTTCTTTGCAGGGTGCATTTCTTTGTTGCAACACAGAAATGCACGTTGCAAGGAGTTCCCGCCATTTGTATTTAAATTCGTGCCCCACTATTGGTCAGTTCTAAATTATTCCTATGTGGAGGCTAGCGATTGGCTTGCTAGCCGTATAAGAGGCTTGAGTGGTTTCCGCCCAAGTTGGAGAACTTTGAGCACGCTGCAGAGTGCCTCTAAGGAGATTTGACTTGCGGCTAAGCTGATCGATAGACTGATCACCTATCGATTCTTCTCCCCGTCGCCGAACGATCCCTCAGCGTACCCTTCCCTGCGCGCAAAGTTCCACGGAGCCTCTACAGCTTCGTGTGAGTGAATTGTGAGTGAATCCAGAGTTCTGTCCGAGTCCTAAAACTAGGATTTAAGCGAAGTATTCCTGGAAACGTTCCAGCCTACACCGCGACCATCTTCGGTGTAAGTAAACAATCTTAAACAACCATTAAGCGTCCGTGCCTAATTCTAGCATGCCGCCTGCCTTCCCCGACCTGTCGTGTCTGGGCTGCTGGCCACAGCCTGCTGCACAAAAAAAAGGGCCTCGGATCATTCCCGGCCCGCACACTATTATCTCAGATAAAGAATTATCTTCTACCCTTCTCCTGTTTCTGTGATAACTTTATATGGAGGTATCTGACATAGTCAAAGTAATTTCCTCCACTATAAACCTGTTTCTCCTCCTGCAGCTCTACTATCTCCCATTCAAACAGTACCTCCTTGCAGTTCTCATTGACTACAGATATTTTGAATTACCAGCTAACACTTTGTTCAAGCCCCACCCCCTCTTATCTCCTGTATCCTCCCTTACAGATGCTACTGCTGGCATATTCCAAGAGAGGATTAATAAGAATCTAGTTTTGTATCCCCTTATCTTTCCTTTGCCTAACACTGATACTAATTCCCTTTTCAAGAGGTGTTTTTTGCTGATAATTTTCAATTAATAATAGATTAGAAAATAAATAGTTCTGATACCCACGCCCTTTAAATCTACACACACACACACACACACACACACACACACACACACACACACACTGAACAGATGTTATACATGCTTCTGCTACCATCCTCCTTTCTTCTACAGTAGATCATATCAAGATATATTGTCTTACATTAGACTGCATGCTCATCAGGGAGGAGCTTTGATTTATATCTGTAGAGTGCTTAATAAAGGAATCCTTAAGCTTGACTGCCCCTTCTAGCACTATCACAATACAATAAATAATTGGCTTGGGTGAGTGGAATTACAAAAAAGGATCCAAAATATAAACTGATTTTTCAATCCATCCAAGTAAAATATAACAAAGTTTTTGGTACCAGGTGGCCAAACAGTGTTTTTTTATGGACAATAAAAAAAAAAAAAAGTCATAGCTATTGCATCTCCAGTAGATGCATCTTTATTACTCATTCTTGTCCAGAAACTTAAAAAACATGTGCATGGAAATCAAATATTGAGCAACTGAATCACTATGTAAAATTTAAAAGCAACTCCCTTGGTTAATCTGACATCTTTTACAAAAAAACCCCCAAAACCCTGTATTTCTATTTTTAAAAGATTTTTAAAAAATCCAGAAAACTGGCTAACCAAATTGGAGAAAACAAAGTAGAAAGCTATAGTTACCGTATCTACTGTCAACTACCACTACTATTGTAATCAATTCCACATCAGTGTACAAATGTAATCAGCTCCGTATTTGACAAAAGAAATAAGTTATTCCTTTAACATCATCATCTTAGTGTAGCTGTAACATAGATATAATGAGAATTGAAAGTAATTGGCATGCAAAGATCTAAAATATTAGTACTGGAATATATTGTCATTATAGAGCTATAGTGTCTACTTGTCTATTCTGCACTCAAAAATTCACAATTTTATTTCAGGGCAAAAAATGATGATTAGACTGACAAATGGCACCAAAATAATCTACAGTCTTGATAAACACACACACAATTGTAGCAAGAACAGAACAAAAATATAACTTTTATTTATCCTTGGAACTTCAACTGCATGAAAAATATATTCAATAGGCAGTCCTTTCTTTTTAAGATGACTGTAATAAAGGAAAAAAATGTTTACAGAATTAACCCATTCTACCAGAAACTTAATAACCTTGTAATTTCTTTAGGTGTTGGACCTGTGCCATTCATAACAGTACTCCAACTTATCATGCTCTTTTATTTTTCTAACAAAAAATTAGATCTTGATATTTGAGAAACAAATCTAAGAAACAAAATGTTAAACTGCAAGCAATTCATGGGCTGATGAAAACAAACAAAAAAAAGATAACATAATGTTACCAAGCGTTTAGTTGTCACAAAATATTAGGGGAGAGGAAAAGACAACCAATAGAACATAGTGGTAAAATGCTGCTGAAGTGCGGGCAAATTTGGTGTACAATTTCCATACCTGCACCCCTAAACATACCTTTTGCATACTAATTGTACTCCTAGATTGTAAGAAGTCTAGGGTGAGATCCATGTCATTTTCTGTATTGCCTAGTATATAAAAGGGTCATACCAAGTTCTAAAAATCATTTACTATTCCAGTTCCTGGTTTGTGTAAATATTTCCTGTTTCTGTTTCTTCACTGCACCTTTAACAACTACATATTAATTCTCACAGCTCCCAGAAATACCTGCTTTATATTCTAAACCAGGCTCAGCAACCTATAGACTACAGAACCATTGGATCTGGCCCATGGAATGGCTGGGTCCTAGTACTGGCTACCATGAACCCACCTGGGTCATTTTGTCTGGCTGTCAGAAAAGGTTGCCAACTGGTATTCTAAATCAAAGCCCACATTATTGATTCTCTTGGTGGAGAGGGGGAGAGGACTTGATCCCAACCCTTGGCATTTCAGTTCTAAGTGCTGAGGCTCATAGATGTTTATACTTCAACACCAATTTTCTTTTTTAATAGATGGACAAATCAACAAACAGACAAGTCTATAGCAATGAGCAATCAACACATCCACCAAAGAAGAGATGAGTAATGGAAACCAAAAGAGAGTGATCAACAGGGATCTTGGTTTTCTCTGATTAAAAAAAAAAAAAAAAAATCACCAATTTTCTGTTAAAAAAAAGTAACCCCACATCCACATTTTTCCACGATTTAAATGAACCACCATTAATATCTACCTATCTACATCTAGACAGACAAACAGACAGACACATAGTAGTCTTTCATTTTAAATCATAGAAAAATGTGAATTTGGGGTTACTTTTTTAAACTGAAAATTGGTGGGTTTTTTTAAATCAGAAAAAAAACAGAATCCATGCTAATCAGTGTGTTAATTCTAATATGTGAAATATGCATCTAATATAAGCTTGCTTGAAAAAAAAGTTTCTGCTGATGAAAACATAATTTACAATAAAATCCTTAAACAAAGATATTAGTGACCTCTCTTTTTCTATTAATGAAGTAAATAATTGATTAATTAAAAAATATTATTGTAACACGCCTTTCAACACTCACTGGCATATACTAACTTCATAAACTTAAATATTTTTATAGACCACAATATTTGGAAACCTGCATCTTGCCACTTTGTCAGCTCAGAACTCATTTATTGGAATGTTCTCTGCATTGGGGTATATCTTAAATCTATTTTAAAAATTCAGATAACATACATTTGGTTGGCTCATTGTTAAGTGGTGTCTACTTTGGCATATTAAGCCTGCACTCTGTGACCTATACATTGGTAATATGTTGGTTTCTGGATCTATTTCAAGATGTTGGTTTTGAACCATAAATCCAACAATGGTCTACCCACCTAAGAGACTGCTTCTGACATAACATATTTTTCTGCAACACCAGTTAGTCAGAATGCTCAGCTGAAGCTCCATAAGAAGCTGAACATGAAGGTAGATGTATAACAAGTCATTTTCAGCCCTTGGGAATTTCCTCCTTACTTTGATTACAAAACATCCTAAGCGTATCAATATTCTAGTATGGTATAATATAAGGGTGGTAAAGATCCAGCCTGCTTTTCAGATCTGACCAAATCCAGTGCACAGATCTGTGTTGTGAGGTTTATGGGCCTCCAAGTGGGTCCAGAAATGTGGACACAAGTTCCCAGAGCCGGGACAATTAACGTTGCCAGCAATTGTCCTTCTGCCAAATTTCTAAACCTGAAGAGAGCCCCACAGGCCAGATGACATGGCTCTGCATGCCAGATCTGGACCACGGACCATTTATGCACCACTCATCTGGCCCCCAGAAAGAGTTGGGCATCATTGCACTGTATTTTATGGAGTATTTATCCCTTCTGCCTGAAAGAAGGTGGATATAGAAAAGAACTAGAATGGTAGTAGGACTGAGTAATGAAATCACAGAACTCCATGGATTGTATTCCTGTGTGCATGAGGTCAATTAATTTTTGTTATGCTTCTGATATTGTATTTTACTTTTGAATTATGAGTATGCATTAATTTTACCTGGACAAAGGAGAAAATGATAGGCCTGTTTTTTTATCACCTGTATTTTTAAAGACTGAGTTGCAAGCTCAGAACTTTGGGTTAGTGCTCTGTAGTTTTCAACAAAACAAAGAAAATAAATGATCTCAGTGGGCATGTCTACACGAGTTGCTGACTGTGCAGTAGCCAAAAAATATTGTGCAGTAGTGCATCACAGCACAGACAGTTAATATGATACTGTGCAGTATTATTAGGCTACTGCCCAGTAGCATCACCTAAAAGATGTTCACTGGCACTATTGTGCAGTAATTGCAGTTACTTTGCTTTTGTTTAGTACATGCTGATACAAGTACTAAATAAATGTGCAGTAATGAGTGCACAGTAGCATCTCATGTAGATACGCCCAGTTTTAACTATCAGCTAGGCAGCATGGCATGCACCCCCACTTACGTATGTGGGGCAAAGTAGGACTCCCTGCCTAGCCACAGTGCTAGGTTCCCCACTTGCCTTTGGGCACGCCACCCACCTGACTCACCTGCCATACTTTGTTCTTTATTAATTATGATGGTAATTAAGGTGGGAGGCTGCCCATTTGTGCCCTGATGCCAGGGGGCACTGTCTGCGGCTCTGTACCTCCCCTACACTGCAGCCCATGTCTCGCAGATGGCATCCACTGATGTTAATTTCACCAGCCCCAAACTGGGCCCCAGAATACTCCAGTCAGGACCCCTCTAAGATCCCTCCATTCAGGCGGCTTACCCTGACTTCATTTGGGCTGTCTAGCTCTCTGAAAACATTTCCCCTCTCAGGCATGGTCCCCCTAGGACCTTTGGTCACACAGGCCCTGGCCTCATCTCCAAGGCCAGTCGGGTACCCCAGGCCTCCAACTCTGGGCATCCCTCACGGTGGGTCCCTGGCCCTTTTGACCATTCTGGTCCTGGCCCCAGCATTGACCAGTTGAGTGTACTCTACGTCAGGCTTCTGCCACTCTAGCCCCACTCTCACTCCTGGGGTCTGCCTCATGGCCCTACTAGCAGGTGACCCATCCGGTTGTGGGAGCTGGGGTGACTAACACCATGACTGGTGTTCCAGGGTGTCACGGGAACTCTCACTCCCACCCTGGAGTAGCATGTCATTGTGCTCGCTCTATATAAACATATTGGGCTCTCAGCCCTCTGGTTTTCCTCCCTCTTCACTAGGGTTCCTCATCTCTGCCCCCTCACTTGGGGCTCCACACCACCCCCCCAATCAGGGCCACAGGGCTTCGCTCCCCGGTGGGCTCAGGTGGCCGTAACCGTGCCTGGCCCCAAATACCTTTCCTCAGGGTCTTACACCCCACAAAGGGCTCAAGTGGACACAGCCATGCCTGGCCCCCAACTACCTCTGGTGTTATGCAAACCCACCCAAAGGTGAGGGCTAGGGTTGAAGCGCACCTTCTCACCTTTCACTGGGGTGATCACTGGCCTGGCATTTCCTGGGGGCTCCCGCACCACTGAGAACCCCACCAGGCCACCCACTCCTGTCAAGGTACAGTTTTAGGTCATGTCGAGGACCAGGAGCCTCCAATCCATCCCCTACAGCTCCTGCCCTTACCTCCAGGGTATACATGAAAACTTGCAGCCAGGCAATGTTTCTGCCGCCTCTGCCAGCAGCAAAATGCTTTGCTTATATTGCAGCCCTGAATTTAAAATGGCTGCTGCAATCAGGCATCTGCTGGCTGCTTGGCTTAAGTCTTAAGTGGCAGGCACCAACAGTGCCCTGCCACACACCTTCCCCCTTAAAATGGTACCTGGGGGAGGTTTCCCTTCCTGCTCCTCCAAAACAGGCTCCCCTCAGAACCTGTAAGAGCCCTCAAGTGGTAAGCACCCCCAAAAGTGCACCTCTCCCCTTAGAATGAGATCTGGGGGGTCTTCGCTTGGCTGCGTTCCCTGCTGGACTCTTCCCCAACCTACTGCAGCCCCTGCCACATGGCAAGCATCCCAAAGGTGCTCTGCTACAGTATGCCATTATTTTTTTAGAATTAGTAACAGTAGTAAGTAGATCCTATGAGACAGACTGAGAGACCTGAGTCTCTTCAGCCTCTGCAAGAGAAGGCTGAGAGGTGATCTTGTGGCTGTCTACAAACTCATCAGGGCAGGTCAACATGGAATATGGGATGCTCTGTTTACCAGGGTGCTCCTAAGGGTTACTAGAAACAATGACCATAAACTGAAGGAGAGTATATTTATATTGGACATCAGGAAGAAATTCTTTACAGTGAGGATTGCCAAAATATGGAATGGGTTTCCGAGGGAGGTGGTGCTTTCCCGTACCTTGGGGGTGTTTAAAAAGATATTAGACAAGCACCTGGCTGGGGTTACTTGACCCCAGCACTCTTTCCTGCCCAGAGCAGGGTGTTAGTCTCAATGATCTAATAGGTCCCTTCCAACCCTAGAAATCTATGAAATCTATGAACAAATATCTCCCCTCACCTTTACATCTCAGCCCCAGCATCTTTCTATGACTAGAATTAAGGAAAGCATTCCTCCTCAGGAGAGCACTTAACTTTAAACATACGCTGCAGTTCAAAATGTTCAAGTGTTACCCACACCTACACCATATCAGAATTCAGAAGAATAAAGTGATTACATAACTAATTTAACTATTATATATGTATGTGTGCATACATATATGTGCGTGTGTGTGTGTGTGTGTGTGTGTACACACACATATACATAAATGTAAATCTATCTCTTTATGTATAGACATATGTGTGTGTGTATATATATATATATGTGTGTGTGTGTGTGTATGTGTGTGTATATATATATATATATATATATAATTTCCCAGTAACTCTACCTTCACAGTGTATCTGGAGAAAAAACTCCCACATCTGTGAGAGTTCAAACTGGAGTCATTTTTACAGTCTCATTAGCTAATCTCATTTCTATAAATAGTCAGCTGAGTTCAATACAAGTGAAAAAACTCAAAAATTTATAGTAGCAAATAATTAAGGGTGTTTCCTGGTGGAAAATTATGCTACTTAATGAAAGATTTACTATACATTTTAAATACTAGGCGATGCAACAAGAGCATTAAGGACTGCATAATTAGACCAACTGCAATCTGTTTAATTATCATTCATAGGATAATGTTCTGACAAGGCCAAAAAATGTGAAATAAATATTTAAGAGCAGGATATCTGCAGATAAAATAGAAAACAAGCTAGACCAAAGACTTTTGACCAAATAACTTCATAATTCAATTTAAGTTTTTAAGTGTAATTTATTTTCACCTTTCTGAAAACTAGATCATATGGCAATGCAATAAGAAAGATGGGAAAAAGAGAAAGGATCTAAATGAATTACTTTATTCAAAGTTAGAGTTCCAGATTTTATTTAATTCAAATTTATGTATTGTAAGCCAGGAGTTTACTTTTCAGTAAAGGTCAAATTCAGCTCATTTAACTTGTCCTGATGAAGTCACTGAGACTACTTGCAAGAAGTGGGCCAGATTTGGCTTACTATTTATATTTAAGAACCAAAATACAATTAACAGATGCTGAAATGGAAAGTACTCTTGGGCAAGCATTGGAGAGCAGAGTGAATCAATTTATCTACCTGTGTGAAACATTTTTCTTCTAAAGGATATCAAATTATTCTGTTTTTCTAATAATTTTTATGGGAAATGAGTCTATAAACTTGCTGTCCTTATAATGAGCAGAAAAAGGTTGTTAGCTATCTGAGCTTGAAGTCAGGCAGAAGGCAAGGCAGAGTGGCACCTTGCAGACTAACTTGTTCTGAAATGCATAATGCAGGCACTATGAAGTAGGCTGTTGCTTACAAAAACATGCATTTCTGAACAAGTTAGTCTGTAAGGTACCACTGTGCCCCATCTTCTGCCTGTCCTTTTGATCATGTATAACTAGATTTCTTTAACAGTAAATTGTATTTATTTATGTCTAATTGAGATTACACTACAGAAAATTGTAGATTGCTCTCTTTTCACAAGAAAGAGTTCTCATCTCTAGTTTGTTTACTTTAATAATAAAAGCCAACCTCTAGAGTGCTGCCAGCTCTAATTGTTTCCTCTGAAAATGAACATGACATTTGAGGGGGCAGGAACATTAATTATTTTATATACAGTGAAATACAGTCCATTTTAATAAACTCAGTTGGAATCTCAGTTCATGTTTACATGAAACCTTTCTAAAGAGATATTCTGAGCTGTGCAAAATGCTTGCTGAAAAGCCTCAAACCACATGAAAGCTGCTCAGATTTTAGGTTTAGATAAAACTTGAAACTCTAACCAAATGTTTGCAACTACTAATAAACTTTTTGGGTGAATTTGAAGTGGCACAGCATGTTGCACCAAAAATAGGCAAAATTTGGTATATTAACTGGTTCCATGCAAATGGAGGTGAAAGTGGACAGGAAGCATATCAATTTCAGATTTGGTTTTAATCTGGTTTTCTGTAAACCATAAAAACAAAATTTAGGGTATTTCAATACATATAAATTGAAACTGATAGTGCTGAGGAGCAGGGATCCTGGTTTCCTCTGATTAAAAAATCCCAAATTTTCAGTTATAAAAGAAAACAAAACCCGAATCCACATTTTTCCATCATTAAAATGAAACACCACTATATATATCGGCTGCATATCAGAATCAGATTAGACTGCCCAGCTGTATATTGGAATCAGATTGGTATTGGCCAGTATGGCTCCTTAAAAATCAGCCATCAGCATTAGTCCAAAAAACCTCTATTGGCAAACCCCTAACAAAATAGGGGCAGCTTGGAGACCAGTGTTGGGCTGATAAGTCTGGTGTGGGGGAAGGGGTGGAGGGAGAGAAAGGGCATGGTGGGTGCAGATCAAGGTCCCTATGGTGAGGGAGGGAGTAGGGCTGGGGCATGTGCTGCCCTGCTGGGGCAGGGTGGGACAAGGGGTGGAGCTGCAAGTGGCTTGTCTGAGGGGCCAAGGGGCAGGTCTCACCACTACACACATTCTGGGAGGTCATGGGGGCAGGTGTCCCAGATCTGCAAGGGGGGAAAGGCAGGCTGCCATTGTGGGCTGGGACTGGGGCTGGGGCTACACTTGGCTCCCCCGATAGGGGGGTTTGAGGTGGGCTGCACTCTGGGTGGGTGTTAGCATTGGGAGGGGGGTATGGGAGGGGGCTGTAGTCCCACCAAAATTTGCCATAGCCCCTTCCCACTGCCACCATCACCCTGAGCGCAGCCCAGCCCAGCCCAGCCCCCTGCCAGAAAGAGTTTGGAACCACCCCACCCCAGCTTTCAGCAGCAGCCTACCCTGCCCCACATGCAGATCCAGAATACACATCCATCATACAATCCCAGGGTGTGTGCAACAGCAGAAGCTAGCCTCCCACACCCTCCAGACAAGCCATTTGCAGCTCTGTCCCATGCCTGCTGTGCCTGCTCCTGCCCCACTCTCTCTCTCACCATGGGCACCTTGATCTGCCCTCCATACCCTTTCCCTCATTCCACTCCCTCCTCCACAACAGACTTACCAACCAGATGCTGCTTTCCAAGCCACCAGGCTGCACTCCTGGCTGTGTGCATGCTGTGGCTATGCACATGCATAGGTCATATTATCAACCACATCAGGCAAAAAAAGCTAACTGATGATACTGTCAATTTTCCCTATATTGGTGCCAATCTGATATGGGACCGATGTATCGGGGAGCCTCTAATATTTATATCAATATCTATCTATCTATCTATCTATCTATCTATCTATCTATCTATCTATCAGAGAAAAACAAGATTCCTGCTGATGAATTTCTCAGACATCTCAAATTACTATAATGTAACATTTAAATGATTTGAAATGGTAGGTCTATGCAAGCTGGTTCATAGCTCTATCCATTTTTGTAGTAGAATGTCAAGTGACCAGACACCACCTTTAATCTAAAAAATGTGATTTATATTTAGTACACTGACACAAGTGTATAAAAAATATCATTAGAAAGTGAAATCAAAGAGAAATCAGAACTAAGTACCATTTTACATATAGCCTGAATTATATGTTCCATTAGTTATTTTTATCTAAAGCAATTACGCTCTATCTTAAACTAATTTTCATCAACAATAGTATTAAGAGAACGTATATAAACGAAGACATATGGATCCATGTGTTTGTGAACTGGCCTTAGTGAAAGAGAAAGGTTCCAGATTGTCAGAGTACACAAACATATTAATACTTTAAGGAACAGAAAATGAAAAGAAAAAAATACATGAAAACCTTTTAGTTCTAACCAGGAGGTAGGAAAGGAAGATAAAAGGGAAGAAGAAAGAAAAAATTCAAAAGAAAGAAAGAACAAAAAGGGAAAACATTTTTCCTTTTTTTTTTTTTTGGCTTGTTAACATTTATTATAAAAATATTAAAAACAAAACTAGAAAGTGCAAAAATGTGAGGCCCTCCCAGGGTCTACGCATGGAATACTTGTCAATAAAAAAAGCTGCTGATGTCACTAGAGACTGAAACACCCTCCTCCCAAACACTTTGAGTGGGTTACACATTTAGGCCTAACTGTTTGTCATCTACCTTGCAGAGTGCCCCTTGATGACACTAAGTGGTCCACATTTTGTTGCAGGGTAGTGTCAAACTCAAATGTGATGTGTATCTGGAGCAAGAAGCAAAAGAGTTGAAAGTGCTGTTAGAGCTGGTCCCTACAAGCCAGTTTCTGCAGCTTTTCAGGGTTGCCATCTCAGAAACTGGAAAGGTAGATCCCTCTCTTTTGGGCTGCTCTGTATAAGATAGAAAAAATGTTTAGTCTCAGAGAAGTCCAAGTCCAATATACCAAATAATGTGCTGAGAGAAACAAAAAGTGACTGTGGTCAGGGTAGTTCAGGAAGGCGCAGAAGTGAGTCTTAGCCACCTCCTCCTTGAAGAATGGGCAAGCCACTGACATCACTAGGTCTAGGTGGTGAACAAAGGTGCCCATGGCTAGGGCCTTAGTCATTAGCCACTACTGGAGGTTGCCAGTTCTCTTGGCAATAGGTAGCTTGTACAAAGTACATCAGGCTGAGCTGGCTTGCTCTGGCATTGCTGCCACTGGGGGCCACCTGCATGTTATATTGGGCAAGCAGTAAGGATGTAGGTACGATGCACTTTGACTGTCCACATGTGCAGTGCCTTCCCAGACAGGATCTCAAAGCAGATCTCACTACTGTTCCTGTTGGGCACAATGACGGACAGCAGGGTACAAGGCTCACCGCTCATATTGCTGTCCATGGCTGGAGAAACAGGCAATGAGGAGAGAAATGGTGGGCAATGAGGAGAGAAACTATAGTGAGTGACCAGTGAGGGTCTAGTGGAAGGGCTCATGTGTTGAAGTGCACATGTGCAAGCAAATACATTTGTGGGAATGGAAGCTTTCACTTAGTTGAGAGGTGCGAAGCAAAGTGTAGGCCCAAACAGGGCTTTTACTGAGAAGTAGACAGTCCAGGCTGAGTAGAAGAGGTAGATCAGTTTGATGAAAAATAAACAAAGAAAGAAAGGAAAAGGAAAAGAAAATCTCTGTGGAGTCTTGTGAGAAGGCAAGCTCCAGCCCATACCAATAATAAAATTCAAAGTGCTCATTTCCCTATAGTAAAGGTACTTTCATGTGATTTTCTAACTTGCATCACCAATTAGCAATTTCCTACTTTCTATTGCTCTTGGGACAAGGAGGCAGACATATTGATCAAAATGTTAGTAAAGCATCACTTGGCAAGAAAAATCTAAATAGTGTTTCCACACTTTGCCCTTTGTGATAGAATGAAAGGGGGGCTTCTTGCCAGACGATCAAGTTATCAGAAACAGGCAAACATTTCCTCCCTGATAAATGAGCCTGAAAGGAGAGGACACTAAAAATCAAAGCCTTATTTATATTTTAAAATCTTCAGATAGATATGTAGTGCCCAATACAACAATAATGAAATAGCACTTTGCATTATTATTATTAATAGTATTTTACCAATAATAAAAATCACAATCAATGTATTTGCAATGTAAGCTAAGATGATAAATGGTTAAAAGAAAAAAAAAAAAGTCATGTAGATTGCCTACGGTCAGAAAGCAAGTCAGTCCTAAATAGAACTTCAGAAGCTGCAGGGTTCTGAATGACTGTAGGATGTGATGCTGATTATCCTGTTTCCCAAATCCATGAAACCCCCAATGGGAGGATGCTGCATCCACTCCAAATTTTGCTTCCACTCTGCTCCCAGTACTGCCACCACCAGCCACCTGGCACAGCCCTGGCTGTTCCCAGCACATGGATGGAGGCGGGGCATTGAGCCAGGGTTGCACCAGGTGGCTGGTGGTGGCAGTACTGGGAGAGGAGCAGCAGTGAAATTTGGGTGGATACAGCATCCTCCCAGCACCACCAGTGCCCACTCCAAGCCCAGCCCCCACCAAGAAGAGCCCTGCACAGCCCCGGCTACAGCCTGCCCTGTCCCATGCAGATCTGGGGGGCACCCCCCCATGCCCTCCCAGGGTGCAAGCAATGGTGGGAGCTGCCTCCCCCCCACAAGCTGCACCTCCACCCCACCACCCCAAGTGGCAGCACCTGCCCCTGCCCCCTCCCTCATCATGGGGGGCAGTGATCTGACCCCTCCAAGCCTCTTTCCTCTCCCTTTCCACCACACTGGACTTACCAGCTGGAGGCAGCTGTATAGGAAATTGGATCAGCATCAGCCGATATGCTTCCATAAATATTGGCTATCGGTATCAGCCCCAAAAATCTCTATCGGTGCACCCTAAAACCTACCTTTTGGGGGGTTTTATTGGATTATAAAAATAAATAGAGATCCATATCTATATCCATCTATCTTTCTATACATATACACACACACACACACACGCACACAGAATTTAGCATAAAATTTTCTTCATACACCTTTTTAAAACTGCATTTAAAACCTGCGTACCCATTACAATTGACATACCCATCAAGGCATGTATGGTAATACCCATGTATTAATGGCCATAGCATGCAATCCCCCTAAGAGCTGACTCTTTTCCAAGTCATGATAAGTCTAATATATTTTTACTTCCTCTTCACTCCCACAGCTGAGCTATGCCTTTCTTTCCCATTTCCAATTATTCCTGCTTCACCAAGCTTAAATGTCTGACAAACATCACCAAACAGGCCCCCCAAAAATTCACCCAGAATACCTCTGTTGCCCCCTCTCTCTGCCTGTCACATATGATTAGTGTAGCCCCAGACCAAGTTGCCCTGCATCTCACTTACATGTACATTTTTGGAGGATTTTTGGGCTCATGACAAGAACACCCAGGTCCATTCATAAGTGGGAGCTAATTAACACATGGATCTTTTGTGGGATGTGGTATCTGGAATATACCTCCATACTGAATAGTGCTGAGCTGTGGGGTTACTATAGCTTGAAATGCTGTTGACTCTGTTGGGGCCAAGCCCAGTGAATTATTTAATAAATCATGAGACTTTTGGCTTTGGACTAATATCATGAATAGTTTGCAATATATATGAGTAAGTATAAGAGTGACACTGAAAACTGTGCTTATAGAGTAATTGTGCTAAAACCTGAAGCAGTTTTTTAAAAGGTAAAATGCACCAATTCTGGATGAAGTAACTCTATGGGTACCTGCATTAATTTTCTTAAATTGTAAATGATGTTTATCTCAAGGCCAGTGCTTTTAAATTTACTGTTCACTTCCATGTGCTCAGGGACAGCAGGATCTGACAGCAAGGGGCTGCCAGGGGGAAACAAGGCAAGGGGGCAACCTCATCCCCCAGATTTGTTTTCTATGTTGCAGCAGTGTGGGGGGAAACAAATTCAAGGCAAAATTCCAATGGTTAGATTATATAGCTAGAAAAATATAACAAAGTTATACATTTTCCATATAGATTCTAATTATCAAGGGTCATCTTGTAATCAGGGATGTATTATATTTGAGTAAATATGATAGGTTTCTTCTTGTCCAACAGTTTTATGTAGCAATAATCAAAATATGAAGGTCATTGCTATTTGGTTAAGAGCCTGATATGTTTTAGAGATGAAATAAGAGGAAAGGAGATACAAGTTCAATAAGGCAAATAAATTACTTAACTTAATGACTTAACTTTATTCCTCTTTCCTCTAGTACTTCTATCCATTGGTCCAATCCAGCTTGCACTTCCTTTAAATTCTCAGTACAAATGACCACATTAGCAAACATCATACTCCAGGATGGTCTCCTTCTTATTTGTTCAGTAAACACATCCATCAAATGAATGGGCTCAAAGCTGACCCTTCATGTACAGCTACCTTCAACTCAAACCTTTGTCTCTCCTGAGCTGCTCCTCACTTTCATTTTACATTTCCAATACATGTCCTTGATGGTTCTGACACATTTCTCCAGCACCTCTTTAACCTCCAGACACTCCCATATTTCCGCCCTGGGTGCTTGATCATAGGCATTCTCCAGGTCAATAAAAATAAAATTGACATCTTTACAAGCTTCCCTATAAGCCTCCATCATCTGTCTTATTGCAAAACCATATCCATGGTACTTTTTCCTGGCATGAATTCATACTTGCCTTCTCCAATGAAGAGCTCAGTCCTTAACTGACTCTCCACCACTCTTTCCCAAGCTTTCAAACTGTGAGACATTAATTTGACTCCCTGGTAATTGCTACTATCCTGGACATCACATTTCAGCTTGAATATTGGTGATGTCTAGAAAATGGTATTTAGACGTTTGCTTTTGGAAACTGGCTTATAGGTAAAGTAGATATGCATTAGAATAATGGTCCAAAACAATAGGAAGGGTTAATTTATTTCTAAAGGCCCTTTTGTGACAAAGTTTCCTCAAGGCCCACTGTCTCTGATACAGGCAAGCAGTGAGCAGACACACACACTGAAAATTGAAGCCATGTACTACACTGTTCCATAATATAAGATAAGGTTGCAAGAGGTCACAATGCCCAACTGCAGGGCCCTTGGGCTTTCCAGTTTGGGAGAACAGACCAAATTAGGAGAAGACCGGTAAAGCCCAAATTAGGATGTGTGCATGTGATGGGTTTGTGAAACAAAGGATTATGCTGACAGGGCAGATTGTGGACAGTATGATGACCACTGAGAGACCAATCAGCAATGGCCAGAAATGAAGAGTCATCAGGAGGGAAAAAGAATACAAAATGAGGGATTTCAAATCAGTAAAGGGTCCCCAAAAGGAGAACCCAAGGCCAACATGGACAGAGGCACACCACCAGCCATCTTACCCTCCCCACTGGGGAGAGGTGGGCCTCAGCCTGCAAACTCCAGGTTGCTGACATCTGACATTCAAGAGAGAGTACCTCAGAGTGAAGCTAGCATATTGGCCAGATGTACCTTGACTCCAGTGACAGCTCTAAGACTGGTAGATATAGAATTGATTGCATTATTCTTATCTGCTATCACTGTGTATCAATAAAATTTGCCTATTATTGAATGGAAAGATCATGGTTGGTCTGAGAATTTTGGGTCTGCCCAAAACAAGGTATCTGGGTCATAAATCCAGTGCCAACAATTGGCAGCAACACACTCCCCCTCCACTCAGTTGGCATCTTCTCCATTGCAAATATTGATTTAAACAGTTTCCACAGTGTATCGATTCCGTCTTCCCCAAAGACTTTCCAAACTTCCACTGGTGTATCATCAGGGCCTATTGTTTTCCCATTCTTCATTTTGTTCAATGCTCTTTTCACCTCCATTCTTCTGATGTCAGTCACCATGCCGTGGCTTTCTATAGAGTCTATAAACCCACTATCTATATCTATATCTATATCTATATCTATATCTATATCTATATCTATCTATCTATCTAGATATATATAGATCTATCTATCTATCTACACACACACACCAATGTACGTTCTGATTTTTCCCCCTTCCTAATGTAATGAAAGTAAATCAGTCTATAGGGACTATATTCTATACAGTCTATAATCCCACTATTGATCGATCGATAAAGGGATTATAGACTCTATAGAATATAGTCCCTATAGACTGATTTACTTTCATTACATTAGCAAGGGGGAAAAATCAGAATGTATAGTGTGTGTGTGTGTGTGTGTGTGTGTGTGTAGATAGATAGATAGATAGATAGATAGATAGATAGATAGATAGATAGATAGATAGATAGATAGATAGATAGATAGATAATACCACTATCTATATATCTATATATAGTGGGTTTATAGACCCTATAGAAAGCCAAGGCATGGTGACTGACCTAGATAGACAGATAGATAGCTAGATAGGTAGTGAGATTATAGACTATAGAATATATTCCCTATAGACTGATTTACTTTCATTACATTAGCAAGGGGGGAAAAATCAGAACATATATTAATATCCTATAACACAAAGGAATCTACTTTGGGTTTATAGAGTTGAATGATAGCCAGGGATCTCTGAAATATATATATATATATATATATATATATATATATATATATATTAGTGGTGTTTCATTTTGATCACAGAAAAATATGGTTTTCTGGTTACCTTTTTTATTTGAAAATTGGGGATTTTTTTATCAGAGACAACCAGGATCCCTGGTGACAACATCTGTAAGTCATTGCAACACAGGGAATATTTTTATTCATCTGGTTGGATTCTGGTCACCCAAATATTCTGATCTGCCAAATATTGAAAGAATTGTATCTAAAGCATCAGAAGTAAAACACTTTGTAATCCTTAAGGTGTTGTAAACCCTTTCTGAATGAATCTGTAAATGTTCTGAATGCATTATACAAAAGGGATTACATTCTGTACAGTTCACTGCAGTTCAAAAACATAATGAAAAACAAATGGGGACAAAAATGTTTGAGGTAATAATATGATATTTGAAAGTATTTGGGGATTTTTTGCAAAAGCACAAAAGAACAACAAAGAACTTCACTAGCATTGTGGGTGATAATATCCTATTTTGATTCCATCTGGTTTTTATGACACAGAAGAGAATCTGTGATGAGGTATTCCCCTTTTAAAATATTTTATTTTTTAATGTATATTTCTTCTTAAATGCATGGCCATTGAGGCAATGCTGACTGTAAATATTTGATTAACTTTATCCAGTTCTGCAATTCACTATAGAAATTATCGCTAGTATAAAAGCAGGTATAATTTGGAGGGACTCCCCCTTGAAAAAAAAAGAATAAATCATTTTAATAAAGAAAAAGTGGAACTCCATGTGGATGAGCAATTCTGCAAGTTCCAAGTCCAGCTAAAGAAGGAGGGTTACGTCAGGAAGGGGATTTGGCTGTAAAACACTCTGCCAAATCATCATGATGCAGATCCAAGGAACAAACCTTAACAAACTTCTTGGGTTGTCTTTGCTCACCAGATCTTTTATATATATATTTCTTTTATATATATATATATTATTTTTCCTTGCTAATTTTATATTTTCTTATTTAAAGACAAGAAATTCTCAATTTAACTTTTCTTCTGAGTTTTACTTTATTTTACTTGAAACAATTATCTGTATACTTCAAAAGCATTATGCTAGAATATTCTGCTTTTAAAAGTTGTCATTGTTTTACAAGTATACAAATGTACAAATGTATAGCAATGACAAAGAGACATACCCACAGTTTTTAAGCCAACATGCCCCAATCCTGATTCAATGATACCAGCATTGGAGATGCAAAGGGGGTGCACACGGGTGCACGTGCACTCGCTGAGATTGGCCTTGCACCAGCTTTGAAACCGGGGGGGCACCAGTTGCCTATGGATACCACCATTAGTTTTTAAAGGAAAGCTTAGTCTTCTTGCTGATAACCAAAAGAAGATGTTTTAGGGCCCCTCTACATATTACTAGTATCACACAATTAACTGGTTAATTATATGCTTACCTTGAGACCAGTTACAAATGCAAATTACTCATCAGTAGGGATCCCAGTTTTCCCTGATTAAAAAAAAAAAAAAAATCCCAATTTTTCAGATTTAAAAAACAACCCAAAATCCACATTTGTCCATGATTAAACTGTATATCTCTATATATCAGTGGCATTTCATTTTAATCATGGAAAAATGTGAACTTCGGGTTACTTTCTTTTATCTGAAAATTGGGAATTTTTTTCTTAATCAGAGAAAACCAGGATTCATTGTTATTACTATCTGTGATGTTTTCAACCAAAAGAGATACAATCCAAACCAGGCTCTAGAAATCAAAGTGGTCATGCATATGAATGTCTAATTATTTTAAGGTTCCTCTGATCTTTGTAATCCTCTAGTGTTATACCCTCTCATCAACTGCCAATTCCAAAGCAAGCTGAAGTCACCAAGACTTCATCATCATCATCATCATCATCATTATTATTTAATAACTTAATAAATTGATAACTAGTTTTAATAAAGTAATCATAAAATCATAATAAATAAAATGTAAATGTATTAAAATATAAAATATAAACAGAAAAGAAATAATAAATGAAAAATAAATTGTTAATAATAATACATTGATAGGATAGCGATAATGATAATCATTGGCATAGGCTCAAAATTTAGAGCATAGGCTCAAAATTTGAAATTTCTTCTTTTGAAGCAGATCTGTCTTTTTCCTTTGCAAAACAGCTTTAAAAATGATTAGATAGTCCTTTAACCAGTCCTTCACTCCAGGGCAAGGAGTTCAGTGCTGTGATGTTGCAAATTCCTTATCAGAGCACAATTCTCTCATTTTAGCATAGCATTTCAAAAGAGTGAGACAATGTATTTACCTTGCCATGAGCAGGCTGCCAAGGTAAAAACTGCAAGGTAAAATGTTTGGCCTTATTCAAACCTTATTGCTTCAAGTTTCTCACTGATCTTGGATAAAAGGAGATGGAGTAAATACTTGTCTCCTAAGAGCTGCTAAATGTGTGTGCACACACACACGTACACCACAAACATAAAACAGAAAGGCTGCAAGTTTCAATTCAAGAGAGACAAAGCTTAAAAGAGAATTTACTTTTTAGGTAAATTAGTTAACTCATTCCTAATCACCAGGGATCCTGGTTTTCTCTGATAAAAAATCCCCAATCTTCAGATTAAAAAAGTAACCTAAAATCCACATTTTTCTGTGATTAAAATGAAACACAACTATATATATATATATATATATATTCAGGCTGGGCATAAGGAAGAACTTTACTGTCCGAGCCTTCAAGGTCTGGAATAGACTGCTGCCAGAGGTGGTTCAAGCACCCACTTTGAATGCCTTCAAGACACATTTGGATGTTTATCTTGCTGGGATCCTATGATCCCTGCTAACTTCCTGCCCCTGGGGCAGGGCGCTGAACTCGATGATCCCTTGGGGTCCCTTCTAGCCCGAATGTCTATGAAATCTATGAAATATATATGTGGCATTTCATTTTACTCACAGAAAAATGTGGATTTGGTGTTACTTTTTTTAATCCAAAAATTGGGGATATTTTTTTATCAGAGAAAACCAGGATCCCTGGTAATCACTGCTGACCTGAATTTGATTTCATACAATGACCTTGAGGTAGATGGCTAAACATTATCCCATTACAAGTCCCTTGGGCCATCTACTCATCCAACTCCTTTATAATCTTCTTCATTCAACAGAAGTGCCTAACCCAATTTTGGGTACTGCGTAATAAATAATAGTTTTGCTTTTAGACACAGATAATCAGATTATCATGCCTCTATTTATTTAATATGGGGTACTTTTATATATAGCAATTACTTGAGTATGCACTTGATCTAATTTGTGGAAATGCAGTGATCTAATTTACTCAAGAGAGTCATTTGTTCTGAAGCAGGGTTAAAGTAAACATTACAGGATAACCCTTCACAAGTGTTCACTATAAGGCTTGATTTCATTCATGATAGTTACTATTTCTATTTCTTAATATGTATAAGCTATTGATCAATCCTTTTAAAGTGAATTATAACTTGGAACCAAATGTAAAGGCTATACCCATTCTCAGTCTACAGCTGAATGTTACTACAGATATTCTAGATACTCCCATAGCAACAACAAGCAGGAGAACCTGACTGGTTATTTATAGGCATCATTAATGTAATACTGTGTGATGTTATTCTGAATATATGAATTTGATATAAAATATTAACACAATTAAGAGAGCATAATTCCAAAATTTTCAGATCTGTCACATTCTAGATCCTTTATATTAAAGACTAACATTCATATAATAGTTGGAAAACTTAAATGTTCAGTTGTTTCTCTCTCTCTCTTTATAACCATGTCACTTATTCTCTTTGAATCTTTTCATTGACTTCTTTCTACTTCACATTTCAAACCTCAGGCATAAATATGTTGTCATACAGCTTCAAGGCTCCAGCTCTCTGACTTTGTGTGGTCCCCAAAAGTCACTCTAATTTACCTTATAGATTCATAGATTCATAGAAGTTAGTGTCAGAAGGGACCTCAGTAGGTCATCAAGTCCAACCCCCTGCCCTGGGCAGGATAGAGCACTGGTGTCAATTGACCCCAGCTAGGTGCTTGTCCAGTCTCCTCTTGAAGACCCCACAAGGTAGTGGAAAGCACCACCTCCCTTGGAAGCCCATTCAGATTCTGGCAACCCTTACTGTGAATAAGTTATTTCTAATGTCCAACCTAAATCTGCTTTCCATCAATTTGTGGCCCTTGTTCCTAATTACTCCAGGGGGTGCCCTAGTAAATAGTCCATCTTCTTGCCTGCTGCCCTCCCGTGATGAATTTATAGGCAGCCAGAAGATTACCTCTCAGCGTTCTCTTGTGAAGGCTGAAGAGATCTAGATCCCTCAGTCTCTCCTCATAGGGCCTTGCCTGCAGGCCTCTGACCATAAAAGTGGCACTTCTCTGAAATCTCAAGATTCTCTGCACCCCTCTTCAAGTGTGCTGCCCAAAACTGGATGCAGTACTCCTACTGCAGCCTGACCAGTGCCTCATAGAGGGGAAGCATCACCTCCCTGGACCCGTTCGTCATGCATCTGCTAATGCATGATAAAGTGCAGTTAGCCTTGTTGATCACTTCATCACATATACGACTTATGCTCATCTTGGTGTCAACTATGACTCCAAGATCTCTTTCTACTGCTGTGCTGCTGAGAAGGTCATCTCCCAATCTGTAAGTGTGTTGGTGGTTCTTTTTGCCCAGGTGCAGCACTTTGCACTTGTCTTTATTGAACTGCATCCTATTTTGTTCTGCCTATTTTTCCAACCTATCCAGATCCACCTGGATCCATTCCCTACCCTCTGGTGTGTTAACTTTGTCCCATAATTTGATATAATTTGCCAACTTGAACAGGGTGCTCTCCACGCCCTCGTCCAAGTCTTTGAGGAAGACATTGAATAGCACTGGTTGAAGGACTGAGTCTTGCAGTACTCCGCTGTCCACATCTTTCCAGGTTGCTATCAACCCGTCCACCACCACTCTCTGGTTGCAACCCCTAAGCCTATTTGCCACTCACCTGACCGTGTAATCATCTACATCACAGCCTGTCAGTTTATATACCTTGATGTACCTTTTATTTCTTTCTCCTTGTCTTCTTCTATTCTTGCCTTCAGTTCTACTTTTGAAACCTATCTTCCAATCATTATTCTCTCAGAAGTCAAATCTGTTCTAAAAACCCATTTCTGGGAAATCACAGAGAGAATGGAGTCAAAAGAAAGTATGTATGACCCAGCAAGATATCTCATGCTTAAAAGTGAGTTTCTATGTGTAACTCATCTTTCCCACTGTCGGGCTGTGTTAAATGTGAAATTATATTACATATTTTAAGATAGAAAATGTGTCTTATTTGCTCTGTAAAGTCCATGAGCTACTTTTGAATCTTGTAAAATAAGACACCAACACCACACTTTCATTCAATTCTAATATAAGTGCTGAAAGCTTATGCTCAGATTTTGCTAATTTAAATGATGGCTACTTTAAGTCTTTCCCTCCTTGACCAGGTTCCAGCTTCTTTCCTTGTTCATAAAACACTGAAGGGAAGCCAAATCCTTGATAAAAGATGAATGGCTTTAGCTCTGTAGTAAACCATTAACTTTGCTACAGCCTTGTTCTGTCCATTTCAGACAAGGACTTATGGTGGTACAAAAATACACTCATGAACCAAAAATATATATTTATGACATTTCTAAAAAGACTAATGGTATTTCTCTAGCAGATATGAAAAGGGAGAATAAGAAAGTATTAATTCCCTAAAAATCAAAATATTCCATCTTTCTTTTTACATTTAGAATATATGTCTTCTGAAATACCAAAAACATTGCAGGTCTGGCAGTTTTTTTGAGTTCCCCACAGTTTAGAATAAGTTAAGTGGTTCTGACTGTAAACAGTAGGAAAAATGTGCCCCTTGTAAGAAGTGTCAGATATTTTTTCTATATATTTTCTTTTTTTGTTGTTGAAAATCAGAGAACTTGAAACTTTAAAAAAATCCATAGAAAAGCAATAATTCCACAGAAACTTGTATTTAGATAAAGAAATATTATTAATCTAAATTGTGATGGGAGGAGTAAAGGGAAGGGGAACCCTTTGGTCAGCTCTGGCCCTGAGGTTCTTTGTACTGTTATGCAGGACATCCTAGATGTGCTGTATTGTTTCTCAGACTTGCAGACATGATCAGTGTTTATATACATGTTCTGGAAGGTGGGAGTGGGGGACACTTTAATTAGAGCAGTTTCAAAAGCCATTCTAATTAAAGCACCCAGAATGTCACGGGTATCAGCATCCCCACACTGAAAAATGGTGGTGGGGGGCTTTTAATTAAAGTTCAATAGAACTTTTGTTAAAGCGCCCTGCCACCATTTTTCAGTGTGGTGACGCTGATACACACGATGCTGCAGCCTGCTGGAGCAGTGTTGATTACCACACTGTAATTACAGTGTATCAGAGCAGCCTCAGCATACATGTATAGGTGCCCATTGTTTTCAATTCCAAAGAAAGGGCAAGAGCTTGGCCATACTAGCGTTAATCCTGGACCAATGGGTTGAGTCACATTAAAGTCTTATGACTATTTTTAAAGAAAGAGGGAACTGAGAGATTTCGAGGACTGTCTAAGGAAGACTCGGGGGACATTCATAATTGGAGCTGTCGTTGTGCACTGTCAAGCAGGCAGAATAGCATTACAGGACATTAAATGACAAATACTGTGTGCCATGAAGCTACATGACAACTGCCTAGACCTAGAATCAGTATGCAGGGTGACTCTTATTGTTAGTGCAAGCAAAAGAAGGAAACTAGACAACAATGCATTATGATCAGGAGATGCTTCAGTAGAAGCTGGGCATAGCTCCTCCAAAAAACAAAAATCCCCCCCCCTCATCTCATAAGTACCATTGTCCAAACCAAATGTGCTGGCTATTGGCATGTTCTAAACCCAAAGACTTGAAATAATCATTTTGCATAAGCCAGAAGACCTTGAGGTTACCAAATTAAAAGAAAAATAAATAGCAAAAAGGAATCTTCAGAACAATACAGTTTTCATAAAATAGTTCACACATTTATTTAGATTTTTTTTGCTGACAGGGCAAACCATACAAATGAAATAAGGCAGGATTTTGCTCAGTGGTTCTAATTATAAAGCATAGAGAAAGACCCGTTGCCTATTTCTCTGCACATTAAGCAACTGCTATTTTGTAACTTGATAACTTTCACTAGCTGGGCTCAGTAGAGCATTACATTTACTTACTTCTTCTGGTGTTTAGCTTCAGATATAAAGGAATGCATTCTTTAACTTAGTAGTGCATTGAAGTGTACTAGACACTAATGATATGTGTTTTTATCATCACTCATTATGACCGTGCTAATTTTTTATAATACATGCCTTGGTGTATCTAAAGTATCATGCTTTTAGCCATTTTGTTTTTACTAACATGTTAGAAAAGATGACTTTACAGGTCACAATTTAAAATCTCCATTAGCTATCACCAGGGATCCTGTTTTTTTCTGATTAAAAAAATCCCCAATTTTTGGATTAAAAAAGTAACGCAAAATCCAAATTTTTCTGTGATTAAAATGAACCACTTTATTTGTGGTATTTCATTTTAATCACAAAAAATTGTGGATTTTGGGTTACTTTTTTTAATCCAAAAATTGGAGATTTTGTTTTATCAGAGAAAACTAGGATCCCTGGCTATCACTGTGGCTCTTCACTTTCATAAGTGACGTGAAAACTAGAACTTACTGTCCAACAGAACCATTCTTTTGAAAAGAAACAATTTAAATGTACTATCTTAGTGTCCGAAAAACCCACACAGATGTCAGGATTTATGACAATTCATAACAATTCAACAATTCATATCTCAATTTGTAAATATAAACCTGTATCCTCATGCTATATGCATTACTATACCATAGTTAATTATAGATTCACATATAATTGCTCAACCACTACAACTTGAGGTAGCCAAACTAGTAAACAGAATTAAATGTTAAATCCGGTTTTGTATGCATATGTGGGTGTATAAACTGATTTACTTTCATTACAGAGCAAGGGGAGGAAATAAGGAATATATCTATAGTGTATATAGTGTGTGTGTGTGTGTGTGTGTGTGTAGTGTGTGTATGAATCTATATATAAGTATGTGAATATATAGATCTATAGCTATATCTCTCTCTATATATCTATCTATATCTATATCTATCTATGGAAAAATTTGGAACTTGGGTAATTTTTTTTCTCTCTGAAAATGTGGGGTTTTTTTAATCAGAGAAAACCAGGATCCCTGCTCATCTTTAACCTGAGCACCATATTTCAAATTGTAAAAGGATAGTTGGTTCTCCACCAGCATGCAATCTTCAGCTCTTTGCTGAGGTTGCCAATCAGAATTAGCTATTTGTTCTACAGTTTTTTGTGAAGTGTACCACAGCCCATAAGGAACTGGATGGAAACCAACTCATTCCACATAGGTCTCAAACAATAATATTTTTTATTCTCCTCAATTCAAAATTTCTACAGGCAGGAGAACACTATTTATTGCTATGTGCTATTAGAAGCTGCAAAACATATTGTGTTAGCCATACAATATCAGGAACATGTAGTAAATTTTGTCTAATAGAAATATAATAGTTCATTATACTATGAGGCTGAGAGGGACTGTGATTATGTGAAAATAAGTGAATGTACCCAAAGAACAGTGCTTCATTAAATCTTACAATATGTATCACTATTTATTCAAGACAAGTAATCACACATTGTATTTAAGGAACAGGAATTCAGGTGTGAGGAAGAGGGCAGAAACAGAAGACCCACATTGAAAAGAATTAAATAGAATGCATGCTAGGCTGCCCATTTAGTCACATTAAAACAAAGCAAATAAAACCATATGTTGCAACAAAAATATATGATAGGACAAACAGTGCAGCATGCAGTACCAGATACAGTGAGGCATGATATTGAATGGATCTATAATACGTATTCTGATCTCATATGTTCAGATGCTGACAAATCCAATGCCTATAAAAATAAAGAAATCTTACAAGAAGAAAAGGAAACAACAAACAAGGGATGATAAAGGGGAGATTTCTGTTTGCAATGCATAATTCTTAGGGTGGATATAAAAATGGTAGGGAATTAATAGCTTGGTAGCGACTATTGATCAGACGCAAAACAGGTAGATGGATCAGAAAAGAGGATGAGAAAAGGGTAGAAGAAGAGATGTTTGTGAGGTAAGTCTGAGAAAAAGAAAAGAAGAAAAAAAGACAAAATGACTGCATACAAGTGTGGATGTTTCGTTCCCTGGGAATAAGTAGCAGTGGTGCACCTTGCACTGCAGCTACTTGTCCCTGAGGAATACCCATGCCACGCACATTCATCATGTGGCAAGTTACCCCAATGTTGGTAGGGGAGGCTGGGCTAGCACTGTGCTGGCCCCAGCAGCCTTACCTGGGGTTTTGGGGGCCTCCTGGGGCTGCAGCTGCAGTGATCCTGCCAGGCATGGATCTTATACCATGCATGCACTGCTCTAATTTATTTTTCCACATAATACCCAGGGGTCAAAAAAGCCTGCAGAAAAAAAAAATGGAGCAGTGCACGTATGGGAAGCATGCCCTTGCAGTGCAGACAACACCTCAGTGTGCAGTATGTGGCACTGAAAACATGTTTACAGTGCCAGACACCACATGACTGCACTCATCTGGATGCACCCAATAAGAAGTTAAAGAGGATTCAAGGGGGAAGAAGAATACTAATATGGAAATAACATTGGAGATAAGATTTTTGGTGAACAGATATATGTAAGAGCCCAAATTTAGAGTGGGTGAACAGGAAAGTAAGAACAGCAGAAACTTAGACTGCCCATTATAGCCCCACCAAAAAGACAGAGCTTAATCCTAAGAGATGTAGGTAAGCCACTAGCAGCAGATGATGGGCCTGGAAAGTATGGTTCGTTGGAAGTTTAGGGTTCCTGTATGTGCCTTTTAACAGCCAGCACTTGCTTTGGGGGTAGGGGCTGGGGGGCAGGGAGCTTGGAACTTTTCTTGGTCAATCGCAGGAATGGTTCAGGAAAGAGATGTAGGTAATCCAGCACTTTGCAGAATCAGGGTTCTCTGAACATAGTTTTAACTGCAGTGAAAAATGTTCTCCTTGCCGAAATGTGTCCTATGTCAAAGAGGCATCAATCACTGTTTATTGGCATTGCAGGCTTGACTCAAAATGTATCAATAAAACCTGTATTACCTTGGGTCCTAGAATATAGACATAAAACAATGATGAACCAAACAAAAATGTCATGAAAAATGCATAAGCCACATGAAATAGTATTATGGAAAGAAACATGCCTATTTGAAAGAGGACAATGGAACTAACATACAATGTGCTTTTAACAAATTCCTGTCATACTAGGGTACTAGATGGTAACTTATATTCAGCATTGAACAATTTATTAATATAGGTGGGGGAAAAAAAGACATTTAAGTGCTTTTACCTACCAGCTCTCTTACTCAAGCTACCAATTTGGGTCTGTTCCTTGCTCATTCTGAACAATGTGAAAGTAAAGGAACTGTTTATTTATTTTATAATCTTCTAGCCAAACAAAACCACTGCTAATGTAGGCACAACTCCACTGAATTAAACTTGTCATGTTTAACAAGCCATCTGCATTTAACTGTTAGTTAGTTGGGAATAGATTGATTTTTGGAGCCTTTAAGCTTTTAAACTGCTGAAACATACAACCTCAAACTTGAGTTCCACACCATATCTGTTCAACTAATCGTATCTTAGGATGGGTTTGAAGCATCTGTGCAGTAAATTATGCTCCTCAGGTGTTATAAGGATAACAAAGCAAAACAGAAGAGGTCCAGTAAAACCACCAAGAATTATCAGACACTGTTTCTTAGGGTATGTCTAAACTGCTGTCACAGCAATTACTGAAGTGTAGTGTTCACGTACCTGAGAAGCATGTTGCTCAGGATGAGCTAATTTTCCTTCCTTCACAGGCAGGTTTCTTCTGTGCCTGGGCCTCTGATGACAGCTCTCTGTGCTTCCCTGCTGGTTGGCTGAGAGAACAAAAAGCACCCCAGAAATTCTACTTTCTCATTATAATTTTAACACTGGTATCTCCAGTTCTAGTTACCGTTTTTTGAGTTTTTATACAAGCTCAGATTTCGAAGAATATTTTATTAAAGTAGTGGCTACAGGCTGAGTTGGCTGATGATCAGATACAATTATTTGGCTGATAGCTGGATGACGAGGCTTCTGCTCTGATTAGAGAGAGACTCTAGTCAATGCATTTTTGCCCTTATTGAAAGTCTGTATACCAAGAAAGCTTCCTGCTGTAGTTAACCTGGAACCCATTAGAAACCTAATACAACACTTCAGGGTAAAGAAATCTTCTCAAGTAACAACTACAGTCCTATAGACTCATCAATAACCCAACTGAGGCAAAAATTACACTGAAAACAAAATAAGAATACATGTCTACATGGCTATGCCATATCAGAAGAAAAGGCAAATTTCTTGACATAAAGCTCACCTACACTGGAAATGTGTTTCAGACAGACATAACCAGAGGCAGATCCAGGGGGAATGCAGTGGTATGGTCTCACCCCGCCTTTCCATAAGGGTGCCCAGTCAGTGGCAATGGCAGGTTCAAGTCCCTCCTCCCTCCCTCTCCACCATGTTTCCCCTGCAGCTGGAGGGAGCAGCTGTGAGCACCAGGCATGGCTGAGGATTGTGGCATCAGCAGGCAATCCCCTGCCCCCCCACCCCAGTGCCTGCTTGGGGACACCAGAGGGCTGGGGAGGGAGCAGAAGTACTTGTAAGTGGAGGATCCCCAGAGATCCTGGTTTTCTCTGATAAAAAAAAATCCCCAATTTTCAGATTAAAAAGTAATGCAAAATACACATTTTTCCATGATTAAAATGAAGCACCACCATAGATATATGTATATCTATATATTAGTGGTGTTTCATTTTAATCAAGGAAATGTGGATTTTGGGTTGCTTTTTTTAATCCCAAAATTGGGGAATCTTTTTATCAGAGAAAACCAGGATCCCTGGCAATAACCCACTGAGGTATCTGAACCCACCCTGTGCAGCACTCTATGCAGCTGCTCCCTGCAGCTGGAACTCCCAAGGCCAAGGGGAAATGTGGGGAAGGGGGAGGAAGTAGGCACTCAACTCTGTCACGTGCATGGAGCCCAGCACCCTCTGCAACCTCGACAAGGAGTGGGGAAGGCACAGTCCTGAGACTTCCCCTCACCCCCCAGTCAGCTGGAGACAACAGCAGTAGCAGACTTCCAGGCACACCTGCTCCCTGCCTACTTCTCAGTGTCCCTCACAGTCCTTGACCCTGTGCTGGACAGAGAATCCAACCAACCCTGCTGCTGCAGCCCCTAGCCATGCTGCTACCTCACACTGCCGCTTACAGAAGCCCTGATCTGGAGCAGCCCTGGAGCTTCCCCACTACTTACTACAGGGGCAGCAGTTTAAAAGACAGAGGAGTTGGGAGTCTGGCTTGGGGAAAGACTACATGTAGCTGAGTCCCAGACACATTGGCTTTTCAATTATCTCCTCCACAGCTTGGCTGACCTGCAGCTGTGTCGGGTGAGGCAGGCTGCTGTACCCCTATGGCAAGTCTCCTGGAGCCTCACCACTATAGTGTTTCCCCACTCTCCCTGCACTCTCCTGTGGGGGAGAATGGGGAGAGTTCCCATCAGGAACTCTCCTGCCAGTTACCTGATTGGTGGAATGAGGTGGGCATGGGGTGGGAATCCTGCCCACAGGGGAGAGGGCAGACTGTCAATTAATGGGTTCCCCTAAGGGCAAGGGAAGCCCAAGAAGCAGCCATCTATTGCCCATAGCTAGCAATCTTTCCTATTAAGCTCTCTAGACATGGGACTAGAGGAATATTTGTACAGTCCTGTTCCCAGGCTATTTTTCCACCAGAAGGAATTTCTTTGGGTAGAAATGAGTATCTGTAGGCAGTCTCAGTTATCATACAGCATGTACTCACTAGAATGGCTTTATTAATTCATGTATGAAATCTGTCATTTTCCTATAAGAAAAAATAGGTGTTGCCTTTGTTAAAGCTATCAAGAACAGACTAATGCTAAACTGTTCACTGTACTAGAAGACATGGCCTTTAAAAGCTCCTTTTCCTGTTAGTAACATAAAGGAGGGAAATAATACAATGACAAGGTGGTCTTCCTTTTATCTCATACCTGGGAGGCATCACTTTGAGTCTCAGCAAAGCAAAGTCTAACTGAATCTGACTCTAATGTATGTGTAATCAAGTTCACTCGCTCTCCACAATCTTGTATTGGAAGAATGTTTTTCTTCTGAAGAGCAGAATGCAACTAATTAGATTGGAATCAAAGCTGCATGTTTTCATCTGCTAAAGAAAATTATAACTAAAATTGATGCGAAAGAAACTGGAAGAGTGAGTAGAATGAAGTAGGTGCAATACTCCTGGGTGGAAAGCAGGATATCAAGAAGCAAGTGTGATTAGTTTTTAAACATATACTACATTTTATCTTCCAACTATGGAAAAGTAGCTTATTTTAGTACAAAATGGCTCCTATACATGTGCAGGGAGGCTGCTCTGACATGCTGTAAGGGGGCAGGCACAATAAGGAGCAGCAGAGGGGGAGGAGGAAGCAGAGGGTAGCTGCCTGCTTCTCTGCCTGCCCCATTGCATCCACACTGCCTGCCCCTGACCTGTCCCCACTGCCTGCCTTATTACTGTCCCCACACTTGCCCTACTACATGCACCCTCTACTGCCTTTCCCACTGTCTCTCCCACACTGCTTTCCCCATTACTGCCCCCATCATTACTTCTCCCCCCACCTGCAGTAGTCCAGGAGGAATGAATTTTAAGATGATCTTCCAATAATTAAATTCCATACATGAAACATTATAATACATTTATACATTCTGTGTGTAGAATCTAATTATTGGGGGATCATCTTCTAGTCAGGGTCATCTTGTAGTCAAGTAAACATGGTCTTAAACAAATGCAATTTGTACTATGGAAAGGTGCTTGATTATTTGTCTAAATTTAGCTTTAATCTATAGAGTTTTGAGGGGAGTTACATGTTTGATGTACCATTTTATTGCTTTTAAAGTGAATTCAAGTATTATAGTGAAAATGAAATGGTTGTTGCACAATGTGCATTTTAATGTATAATACTTTTCTTATTCAATCATTATTTTAAAAAACAAATATCTTTTGAATACACTTTGCCATTACAAATTTCACCTCCTTCTGATTCTCTCAATGAATATGAAAACAAGTAAATTTAAATAGATATTGTTGAGATTAATATGCCATGTCTCCCTTTTCCTCACCATGTTTCTTTTTTCAGTTTAGTAACACTCAGCAGAACCTATATATTTTGTCCATTTGTGAAAATAACTACATTAGTCCTTTCATGGGTTTTTCATCTACATCCATGTCAACCAAATCCTCATAACTTCATTTTTCAAAAGTCAGTCAAAGTTTTGCTAAAGTTTAGTCATGCCAATATTTTGGAATTTAAAATATTTAAAAAAAAATCAAACCTGTGTGAAGAGATTAATCTTGGAAAATAGACAATTTAAAAAACAAACATTTAATGGAAAACAAAAAATAGGAAAACTGAAATATCAAGAACTCTAGGTAAAATAGTGGACAGCAAATTAGTCAAAAAAAATGGAATTCAGTATAATAGCAAAAAGTCAGAGTGGATTAGAATGATATATAGACTGAAAAAACACTGAAACAATGTTACATAGCTTACATTTTCTTTGGTGAAGGTAAAGACTAGATGGACATGTCTTTTAGTCTCTTATTTCTACTCAGAAGATTTTCATGGAGAAAAATAGAGTAGATTTAGCTCTACTGTAGCACATGGCGTCTGGTCTGGTACTGTTAAAACCATTGTCACACACTTTGTGTGTTTACTAATGAAGTTCATATAAAGACTACTGTTTTGATTATAGGAACAAATCTTTGTAATCAGATTGCGGTGGGCCATTATTATTGATGTTTCTAAAAAAGAAGTCCCTAAAATATTAGAGAGCCATTAAATCATGTCTGGCAATTCAATACACTGCAAGTAATATAGAAAAATCTGGTCACTATGCAAAACAATTTGTTAAACTTCTACTTAACTGCATATCACTCATATCCCATTAACAGGCAAGGTTCTTTGAATAGATGTGATATCTTTTATTAGACCAACTGAGTAGTTGGGGAAAAAAAAAACTTTTTAGCAAGCTTTCAGGTGCAGTAACCCTTTTTCAGGCATAGGGAAGTCTCTGCTGTTCTGAGACTCCAAAGAATGAAAGAAGCTAAATGTGTGGCAGGATGTCAGTGAGAATGTAAATAGGTAGAAATTAGAAAAAAAACAAAAGGTAAAGCAGAAAGGGATGGGGAAAGAAAGCAGGGGGAAAATGGCTGAAGGTGAGTAAGGAAGACACTACAGTAGTAGAGATTCAAGGTAGAAAAGAGGCTGCCTGTGAAAAAGGAAATAGCTGGAAATTAGGAAGAAAAAGGGAAGAAAAGGATGGGAGGGGAAGGAAGAAAAAGTGGGGGAAAAGAAAAATGTAAGAGGTCAGGTCTGGCAGGTGCCTGGTGAATCAGATGTCAGGCAGGCTGTAATGTGTCATAAATCCAATTAAGTCCATGATTTTTAGTATCCAGTAGACTTATAAAATGAAGTTTGGAGGCTCATCTACAAAAGGTGTTTTGTAAGTTTCTAAGATAATGGTCAGCAACTCGGCAATCACAGTGGCCAACTCCCTCAGTACCGTTGTGTTCATTGTGTCCAGCCCAATAGACATGTACACATCCAGCTTTTCTAAATAATCCTTAACCTGTTCTTTCACCACTGTCAGATGCTCACCTCCTTCCCAAACTGTGCTGCCTGGCACAATAGTCTGGGAGCTCACCTTGCCTGTGAAGACAGGTAAAAAAAGGCATTGAGCACTTTAGCCTTTTCTGCATCATCTGCCACTTGCTTTCCTCTCCCCCTCAGTAGGAACCAACACTCTCTTTGATCTTCCTATTGTTGCTAACATACTTGTAGAAACCCTTCTTGTTATCGTTTATGTCCCTTGCTAGCCTCAACTCCAGTTATGCTTTGGCCAACCTGATCCCATCCCTGAATGCTCAAGTAATACTTTTATACGGTTCCCGAGTTGTTTGTCCATGTTTTAGCTCAATAAAGAGTTCCCTGCTAAGCCAAGTTCATCTTCTGCCATACTCGCTAGCCTTCCTGTGCATTAGGATGGTTCATTCTTGTGTCCTCAATAAGGTTTCTTTAAAGTACCACCACCTTTCCTGGACTCCTTTCCCCCTCAGATGGGAATAACTCTGCTATATTCAAAGAAGGTGTGGGGCAGACTCGAGCATCTAACTTCAGGATAGGATTCAGGGTTGAGAGTCTTGGGTAATGTTAAGTGTTTCCCTATAGCCTGAGTTAGAGTGCCTAGTCCCAAGGACAGGCAGAATTTCAGAGACATACACCTCACCTTCAGCATTCCCTAGTGGCTATCTTATATGACCTCCTGTTCAGAATATTGATTCATTTGAATTCAATTTTTGAGTCACTGATTTCTCCCCATGTATTATAACCGTGGTTCCCCTAACTCTGGGGAATGGATTCTGTTCTGGAGGACCAAATATCAAAGTTAGATGCTGTAACAATTCAGCACTGCAGTACCTAAGTCACATTTTTTAGCTAGACCTCCATGATGTCCAAGATCATCTTACTTGGATGCCTGTGGCACAACGAGGAATTTAAAGAGGTACCTCAAGACACAGGCTCATGCTTTTACTGAATGGACTTTTTCCCTGTGGATAAGTGTCTGTACATGAATGACACTTTAAACATTTGGTCCAGAATGGCCAAATAACATGAAAAGTGGTGATATGCCTAAACAGACTATATGCTTTTAAAACGTAAATGTAGTGGACTAACAAGAGTCTATTCCATGTGGCAAAACACATTTCTAAATTGGGCTAGGCATCTGTTTGAGTGTTTTCAACAACAAAACTAGGGTTGTATGATGCAGTGACCTTTAAAGAAAATGTTTTCAAATTTAATAGGGAAATTAACTCATTAATCATGTAATAAAATAGCAAGGATAGGATTCAATTACAGGGTCCTAAAAATGATTCTAAAAAGCATTACAGGTAAGAGAAAGAAACATTATTTATACACAGTTTTTGAACTGCTGTTCATAAATTCTGGAGCAGGGCTATAGTTCTTTACCTTAAAATAAACAAACAAAAAAGAAAAAAGAAAAACCTCTTTCTCATGTTAGAAAGGTATGAATGCAAGTTCAAGCGTTAGAAAGTTCAGAAATTATTTTTCTAATATTAGCCACTAAATAGTTACAAATTAAAGTGATTTCTGTGGCAGCATAGATATACTTTACTTTCAGGAAATAATTTTATATTATAAATATTAATATACATTATTCAATCATTTACCTAAACATAAGATCATTGGGCAAAAGCTATATCATATTTTATATATATATATATATATATATATACACACACACACACACACACACACACACGGTGCTTTACCCTCTGTGTGTGTGGAGAAATAGAGATAGATTTCTATATATATCTATATCTCTATCTCTATCTCTGTACACACACAGGGTAAATCATTGTGTGTGTACCGATAGATATCTATATATATATGTATAGATAGGTATATCTATATCTATAGATATATCCATCTATAGATATATCTGTGTGTGTATCTATATAGAAATACATACACGCAAGATGCTTTACCCTCTGTGTGTGTGTGTACACACATACATACACATGCTTATTTTAGGGTACTCCTATATATTACTATTATTATTACTATTATTATTAAAAGAAAGAAGAAATTTAAAATGTATTGTTCAATTTACCAAATTGACAAAGTTTTACTTAAAGTCTATGCTCAGATGTACCAGTGTATTGTCACATGAACATTATAGAGCTGGTTCTGATCTCAAACGAGTTTTACACTAGTATAATTCTGTTGACTTCAAATGAAACCATCACAGAAGGCAAACTAGTATAACAAAGTCCAGAATCAAGTCCTGAATTACTTCTAATAATGGATATGAAATATTCTAGTGCTGAAAGATCATTAAAAATTATTCATCACAATAACCAGAATATAGTAGCCTTTGCCCTCACATGAATATACCAGCTCTTTGAATTTCTTATTTTAAACTTGCAATCAAAAACCATAATATTCTGATGTTTTATCATTTCATAAATGAGCTCCGTTTTTACATAATGATTCCTATCAAAACCTGAAAGAATAAATGAGCAATAAATAAAATGTGACCTCCCTGCATAATAACTCTACCTTTAAAGATGGATCATGCAGGGAGATGCTTGGCTGCATCCAATACATCAATATTTATTAAGTAGGCAGAAAGTCAATTTCACCATAACTTGCTTTGTACTAGGAAACAACAGTAAGGAATAGTCTAGGATTACAAACAGAACACTCAGTTGATACTTTCAATAGGTTCTAGTGCATCTTTTATTGAAATAAAAAGCCTTTAAAGAATGTAATAAACAGGGATCCTGGTTTTCTCTGACAAAAAAAATCCCAATTTTTCGGATTTAAAAAAGTATCCAAATTTTTCCATTATTAAATTGGAAAAATGTATAGCGGCGTTTCATTTTAATCATGGGAAACTATGGCTTTTGGGATACTTTTTAAAATCTGAAAAAATAGTGGGGGGGGTTTAATCAGGAAACCAGAATCCCTGGAAATGAATAATCTACGTTTGCATATGAAAATACAACAAACAGGTGAGCATGTACCAATTCAGGAGAGCTCGGTGTCCTCTAAGCAAGCTAATCTTCTGAAGCCATTGTGCATCTAATCCCAGGCATGAGGATAATTTCTGAAACAAAAATTCTCATAACAGTTCTTGTGGAGATGATGACATATTCATACACTTCTTCCTAACAGAGCTACTTAGAAGTAACTGCAATTATAGAGAAATTCCAGTTCTCGGCATTTCTCATACCAATGCATAAATTGGTTGTTTATGAGATTTTCACAGGGAAATAAAAATGTCAACTGAAGTCAGTTGAAACAGTCTTTATTGACAGTAAAAATGAATGCATTAAAGCATTAAGGAATGTAATCTGAAAATGGGCAAAACAGAAATTTTCCAATGTGTGTGTTTATGATTTCATATATTAGAGGACTAAGGACCAATGCTCCAAGAACTCTACTTAATTTCTCCATGCTGGAGATAATTGAGGAAAGATGCAGCGGACAAGGATATTTTAGGGAGTGATATTTACAAAATCAACAACATGGTTGGGAGAGATTTTATGCAAGCTTTCAAGCACAAAGTACCTTTGTCCAGGTTTATGAAAGATCTAAAGGTAAATAATAATTTCACTATCTCCTGATTGAGGTTCAGTATGCTAGTAAGGAGTGTTTTCATACCAGTTTTTAGCATCTTATCATTCCCTGTGGCAAACATCTCATTTAATAAACAGAGGAGTGCAACTATTGACCAAGAAATAGTCGAGTGGAACAGTTTCTGTATAATAGTCAGAATAATACCAGATGCATTAAAGAAGATAAGTAGTGCATGGACTGCATGAATCCCAGTGCGGTGGATGGCAGGATTCCAGAAGGATTGAGCAGGAAACTAGCAAGTTGAAAGGCCTTTTAAGTCACTTACAAAAGAAGGCTAAAGAAAGTGCAAAATTAAAAAAGCAGATAATCAGAGAGCCATACATTGATGACAAGCTACTGAAAATTAATTAGGGACTGGATTTGGAAGAAGGGTGAAGTACACAGTGACCAGCAAAACAAATAAACAAACAATTAAAACCCTTGTGCTGACAGGATTTCCCATTTGGGTGCTTCAAAAAAGATGAGGTAAAGTACAGTAGCAGATGTAAACTGCCTTGATTTCAACAAAGCTTTTAGTAAAGTATCCAACATGAAGCTAATCTAGAAGATCAGAAATTTATCAAATATTGCTAGTGTATAGACCTTGCATGTAGATTGCTTGATGGGAAGCACTGATAAACTGGAGCGAAGTGCAAAGGAAGATATCACAGGTTTAGCAATGATACAATACATTTTTCTAAGTGTATAGATTATGTAGGCAGACAAGGTTCTTTGGGTAAATATCAGATTTACCCAAAGAACCTTGTCTGGCTATGTCCTTAGTCCAACATGGCTACAACCTACATCCTTAGCTCATGTAGAGAACTTGATATCATAGGGAACTGGTAAAAGGACATGGGGACCTTTCTTATCTTTGATTAAAAAATAAATTACGCCTTTTACTTGTTTCTTAAACATAGTTTAGAACATTTATTTCATTATTAAATAGGAGGCTGTAGTGGCATGGGCGGTAAGGTGCATGGTTGACAGCCCAGAGGTTGCAAGTATAAGGCCATAGTAGAAATGCTCACAGCACAGCCCTGTCAGATTCTAACAAATCTTCAAATTATACCGAATATCTTATCATAAGGACATGAAAAACAAAAGAATTATTAAATATACAGAGCTGTAGTCAAGGGTTACTTTAGACCACTTTTATGAGCTTGCAGCTGTGGGAAGAAAGCTCCCTGCATGCTCTTTCACAGCCTGCTTTGGATAGGGTAAGTTTTGCATACTTTCTTTGGAATGTGTTTCAGCTTTTGGGAGACCATCGTTAACCCAATAAATAATCAACTGGTGGTACTGCAAGTAACAAGCATTACTCTTATTTTCTCAAATAGGTTAAAACATTTCATGCATGCTATTAACGCAATAGAAAAGCTCTCTCTGTGATCCTAATGCCCCTTACACCTAGAGATCTGCAACCATTTATGCCCCAAATATACCACCCACTTGGCAAGGACCACCTGATGCCTAAGCTCCTTTGGAACCACTGGCTAGATGAAAGATGCCTAAGTTCCCTGTGGGACCTGAATGCACATCCTTTGTGGGAGCCTAATAGACTGTAAAGATTCAGTTTGGCACAAATAGAAGTTACGACCACTGTTATTCAAAAGAGATCCTGTAGACACACTATGTTCTGAGCCCTTCTAATATAGAAAGACAGGACTGACCTGAAACTCAAGCAGCCAGGGGTATTTTCATTCCTAAACAGGGGATGATGGTGACCTTCATATGAAAATGTAGGAGTTAGAGCACTTGCCTGTAAATGGGATGCCTGATTTCTAGGTCATTCTTATCTCAGAAGAGTGTCCTAAAAACTGGTCTA
This sequence comes from Alligator mississippiensis, assembly GCF_030867095.1. NCBI lineage: Eukaryota > Metazoa > Chordata > Crocodylia > Alligatoridae > Alligator > Alligator mississippiensis. The sequence goes on from NC_081824.1 coordinate 370,609,093, forward strand.
CAGGTAAAGGTAGGGACATTCTTTATCTCTCCTCTTGCAACAAAGTGATAGATTCACAGCCAAAGAACAAGCACCTGAAAACTACAAACATGTCTACTTTCCTGATAGGATTTCAGTGTCTCCTTAAAAGTCAAAGAGCAGCAAACAGGAGACAGGCCTTCTTTACAGTTTTTCAGGGACTTGAGCAAGGTGGAATATGATCACACCCTTAGGCTACATCTTATTTCACTTAACATGGGTAAGTGGCACTTACCCAGCTGTGCAAGTGTTTTCTGGCATTCATGCACAGTTTGCAAATATCTGCAGAGCTTCTGAGCATGCTCAATAGCAATGGGCTGTAGTGAGAAAGTATGAGATGCTATATACTTACATGTCCTGAAACTGTAGCTAGGGGAAAAAAAAAACCATAAACTGTAGCTAGGGGAAAAAAACTGTAGCTAGGGCAGGGAGGATGCTGACCCCTTAGGCAGCAAAAAGACATGGAGCACAGAGAAGGAGACCAAGCTAGAGAGTGTGTGGCTAAATGAGATGGACGTTGCTTTGGATTACACAGATGCTCTGTTCACCTGGATCCTTGTTCCCAAAAGCGTATAAACTTTCTTATGACTCTCATGCATTGTATTCAATTAATATTACTTAATATTAATATGAAATAATATTAATTATTCCAGTGGCTGCAGTGGATCAGCTTCAAGAGAAGGGCTGAAAAACAGCCAGAATAATGCCCAGTCTTTAACCTATGGGTTAGAACACTGCTGGAAAAGAGGAGAGAGAAGTTCAACCCCCTTTTAGGTGTTGGGGGCTAGAACCAGAGTCTCTTTTTTCCTGTGCAAGTACGCTGTTCTAACCCTAGCTATTAGGCTCCTCATTTTTCCTCCACCACTATTTTGTTTCTGGCAGGTATACTTGCAAGTGTGCACAGCAAAACAGAATCACACACTGTTTGTCAATACCAAAAATGACACTTATGAAGCTGGGTAAATACCAGCAAAGCATGTAAAGTGGAAAGAATCTAACCCCTAGGGTCTACTTCAGAATCTAATAGGTTGAATAGGATAAACCCTATATTTTTTCCCCGATTTTGGTATCACTTTTAAGAACAGAAAAAAGAGCTCAACTGCATTGAATAGGCTACATGTCTTTAATGATTTTGGAACCAAAAGTGTTGATACAGTTAAGAGGCCAATAACACAAAATTATCATGGACTCTCTCTCTCTCTCCCTATATATCTCTCTATATATATATGGAATCCACCAGGGCTTGGCAGCTAGTTGGGGGTAATAATTAAGTCTGAATGCATGTAACTGCAAATGTTTGCTAATGTACATATGTGCACATGAGACTACACACATGATCATCTTCAACATACAGTTTCCATAGTTTATATAAAGGATTAAGGTCTATCTTTTATTGATTTTCACTCATATACAAGAAAGCAATGGACACACAGAAATCACATATTTATACAACTGTTCAGCAAAACAGCCTTCACAATTCTATTGCTTCCTAATGAAATACATGGTCTCTAGCTAGTACTATATCATTACTCCCCCACTGCAGTGTGCAGAGCTATATCATTGTATATTTCTTGTATGTTATACTTAGACAGATGACCTAAGTTCTTCAGTAGTCATCATTTAAAGTTTACCATACTTAGAGGTCCACTTGTTAGTTAAAATAATGATAAGAGCACACAACTTCAAATACAATGGATAGAAATTTCCTGTGGATGGCCCTAACTGCAGGGTCTGTTCAGCACAGGAAGTCTTTCTGAAATTACTTTCCTAATGTTTAGAAAGAACACAATACTTTAGTTCAGCAAGGACTTTTGCATTGATAGAAAGAAGAAGCCTGCATTTCAGAATCAATATTAAGCAAATAACAACATCCTGATGTTCTCTGTAATAACAGTATTTCCCCCTCTATGTTTATCTTCACAAAAAGATTATTATTAATGATGAGAATGTTTTCTTCTGTATGGACTAGTAAAGACTCTTATTGCACAAATAACCTTAGGAAACCAACTTTCATAAATAAAAATGCTAATTACAACTTGTTATTCAAAGTCAAACATATTTTGGAGGTAATTATAATCACCACAATCTCTCACCTTTCTCTGAATACATAGTAAAACCCCAGAGGCTTGCTTCTAAGCATATCAGCTACTGTCAAGAGATTTTCATTACTTCAGATAGTGATTAAGCTAGCCCAGGGTTTACCATTCTATAGTTTGCTTTGATATGTAGCCTTTATTATGTATCTCTGTAGAGAGCTTTATTATAGTGTGTAAAAAGAAGAGGAAAAACACTGCCTACCTTCTCATCATAACTTGGACCAAAGTTGTTGAGATGTTGCATGCTTTTTAATGACTATGTGACTATTTATATTCATATTACATATTTATTTTTCTTTCTAACAATTAAGAAACTCCTCTCAACACTGCAAAGATGTCTCATTTTGTGGTTTGGATATTCCCTCTAGCCATACGCAATGTACAGCGGGTCCACATATTGATATTGGAAAATGAGTCTTTAAAAAAAAACATTCATTTTAGTACAAGTGTTAAAAACCTGCTGAATCGTGGAAAGGTATTTTGTATTATATTCCATAAACACAAAACAAGGACACAAACCAACAAAATCTTAATATTACCTCCAGATTGAATCTCTAGTGTTTGTACAGTGTAGGGACATTTTTCTTTTTTCAATGTACCTTTCACTTTCTTTTTATGAATTCATCAGAACTATGAAAAGCAATCATTTTTCTGCTCCATAAGCAGACTGCAGAATTCTTCCTTCAACCATCAGATATTTAAATTGAGTGCATCTATTTTAATCACAGTGCCATGATGTGTAAATTTCTGTCAGAACTATTTCTACTTGTTAAATTTCTGAGTAAAAGTACAAAAAAGCCAGTTTGCTAACCTGCAACTTGATGTCCATGGAAGTCAACGAGAACAGAAGCAAGTTCTTAGTACTGTCCTCCACTTGTGATCTAATCTTTTTATTATGTTCCCCAATTTATCAACCAGAATGCAGTAGAATTTTACTTAAATCCCATTTATCTCTGGAGAGACCCTGCCCCTTTTCAAAGTGACAAAAATGTTTAAGGATCTTTTGCACTTTGATCCCATCCCTGTGACACGTTGCTGAGTGCAGTGTATGCGGTAATGAAAACCCATCTGTGTCCACTTATCTCAGTAAGAGTTCAGAGCATTCAGTACCCTACAGAAGTCATATGCACATAACTGCAGACAAAATGGATGGGCTCAGCTTTTTGCAAATGACCTTTAAGTATAATCCTGAACTCCCTGAAATCCCTCTAACTTTATTTTTTATCCTCGTAAGTTACCCCATATAAACAAATCAAAATGTTAGGCACAGATTCTAAGGCACATCTGAGGAACATGAAGACAGTTCAGAACTGGAAACTGGAAAGGCCTATTCCAGTGCCTTTGACCAGTTTAATACCAGTTGAATTCTCCCCATGTAGTAAAGGTACAAACTTCAATGGCTGTCAGTGACTTTCAGAGATTGTTCTGGTAGCCATGGATCATGGAAACAGAGGTATATCATGTGACACTTCATTTACCATGGTCACAGCCATACACTACTCATCCATGCCTGTAGCATTCCTGTATTAGCTAAAGATTCACCTTTTTATATAAACTGCCTTTTGGTGTAAAGTATCTGAGAAGTATCCTGATTTCTTCTAGAGAAATCAAAATTTAGTATATGTTATTATTGCTAATCTCAACTTTAAGTGATTCCAAAAGTTACAGGAGCATGCATGCAAGAGCAGAGTAAACAATTTACTATTTTTTTTAAAAACCTAGAAAATTTATGGTATTCTATTCTATTTTTCCTTTCTATTTTTCTCCCTAACCCCTACATTGCTTCCTTGATTCAGCTGTAAATCAACAACAAATACAATCATACTCAGTGGATAAATCTAAGGCAAGGGACAGACATTACACATAAACCAGTTTAAGTGATCAGAAACTGGTTTAAAACTGTAACAAGACAAATGTTCAGTGCACATAAACAGTTTTGAAAATGGGTGAAACCGGTTTGAGATAACCTGGTGAATGTAGTATCAGACTTAACTCATTTGGCTCAAACTGGTTTATGCAACGTCTGTCCCAGATCCCTTGCTGGTTTTAATTAAATCAGACTCCTCCAGCATCCCATCATGCTCTCTGGGCTGGGCAGGGCTCTCTGCATGACAGCAGGGCTGGCCCTCCCCTCTGCTCCCTGGATGCATCTGGCAGTCTCTGCAGGCATCTGCCTAGCTTTTGCTCCCCCGCCTCCCTTCCCCACTCTGTGCTAAAAAGGCATTCTTCTGTCCCTCACAGACACCTCAGCATTATCTAGCAAACGACATGCTGGCTACCTCTGAGCTGTGGCAGAATCAACAGATAGCTGGTAATGTCCCTCTGTTGTTTTTTTAATGGGTTGATAAACACCAGGCTTGAGTGAATAGGGAAGTATACAATTTGGATTCAGCCAATTCAGAAGACAGTGATTTGATTCAGAGATTTAGATCACTGTCCTGAATTATTTCAGCCAAATCAGCTTCAGAAGATTCAGTGCTGATTCAGAGAGATGTAGAGATTCAGCCATAGACTATAATGGGGAATCACTGAAATACCTGTAACTTCGTCATTTTTTGGCCAATTTGCATCAAAATTGCAGGAATGGTAGCCCCGTCTGCAGGCATGAAGCATGAAGAGATAGGTGCAAGGGTTTCTGGGAAACTGAACCTCAAACTGCTGAAAGCTAAACTCATGTCATGTGCGTGTTAAGGCAGATTTGGATGAAAATAGCAGGAATTGTAGCCACATCTGAGGGCAAGAGCCCTGTCATGTTTTAAGGAGGTAGGTGCAGGGCGTTCTGGGAAACTGCACTTTAGGCTGCTGAAAAGCAAAACTCGTGACACGTATGACTTTGTGTGTGTTAAGGCATGCCCTCACTGGTGCTGCGGCCTCTACATGACATGGTAGTGTGTCCCAATGAGGTCTTCTTCTCCCCTACAGCCTCACTCCAGTCCACCACTTTAAATGACAACAGGTAATAACTTAAGTAAGCAGCACAGTAGCATCAGTAGCATCTGAGGCAACCAAACTGTGACAGAGCTCATCTTTCCTCTCCTGCAGGAGCTTCTTCTCTAGCAGCTGCCAGAGAACTCTTCCTGCCAGCCCCAGCCCTGGGGCTTAGATGTGTCCAGGGCCCTGTCTCCTTCTGGTCAGCTGACCTGGGACAGGTGCTAGGGGTGTTGCTCTAAGGACATGGCACTGGCAGACAGGTTTATTTGGGTCAATCTGGTATCTTTTAATAAACCAACTGAGTAGTTAGAGAAACAGACCTTAGCAAGCTTTTGGTTTGAAAAACGCTTCATCAGGCTGTGGAAGCACTTGCAGTTGGTGTGTATGCTCTTCCTGGATGGGAGGAATAGTAAAGAAGTCAGAGGCTGGCATGTGAAAAGTGGTTTGTAAATTCAAACAAGCACTGAACCTCGCTGAAGTCATCATGAGAGGCCAACTTCCTACAGCCCAAAACACAAAACCTGCCAACATATCTCCAGTACCCCAACAAACTGTGCACCAGAATCCGTTACAGACAAGAATACTCAACTACCTGTGGGGGCACATTTGTCATAAAATACCACTCGGTCTCCAGTCCCTCAGGCCTGATCCTCAAAGGGAATTTACAAATCACTTTTCACACATGGGCCTATGACATTCACTTCATCAACCTTCTAGATACAAAAACTCATAGACTCATTATAGACATTGGATTTATGACACACTACAACCTACTGGACATCTGTATCCCCAGGTACCTCTCCACTTTTACCTGCTACATCCCTCTTCCCCCTTCCCCCAGCCTGTCTCTCTCACCCCCTGTGTCCTCCATTTTCATTTTCACTGACTGGCTTTCTTGCCTGCATTGCATGCCAGCCTCTGGCTTCTTTACTATTCCTTCCATCCAGGAACAGCACACACACCAACTTCAGGTGCTTCCTCAGCCTGATGGAACATTTTTCAACCCGAAAGCTGGCTTCCCAGGAAGCTAAGATGAGCTCACCTGGAGCCTCACAACTCCACTGCAACTAGCAAGCCTCAGGCCTGCCAAAGATGTGACAGGTCTGGGGTTTCCCTAGCCAGGACTGTGCATGTGCTTGTGGTAGCTGGAGGTTATGGTGCCTCCTACCCACCTTTCACTAGGAGGATCCTCATTCCTGGCATTTCCTGGGGCTGCCGTGCCACTGGTAGTTCCACCAAGCCTTCTGACCCTGGCAGAGTGCAGTTGATCTTGGGCCTCCTCCTTCCCCATAGCCCCTGCTCATACCTTCAAGTTCATTCTGGCATGGGAGCTTAGCATTCCCCTGCTGACTGGTGATGCAGGGAGTGCCACTTCCAGCTCAGAGAGTCAGGCATTAACTGGTTTAAAAAAAAATGGAAATACGTGCAGATAAAGTAAGGAGGATGGCACTTGCTCCATCTTCAGGTGGAGCTTGGAGAACCCCAGCAGTGGGAGGTTCACCTTGAGGAACACGAGCTGCTCCACCAAACCGTGATCCAAGGAGGTTTTGTTTTTTAGATATATTGGGAGTAAAAGGAAGGCCCAGGGAGGAATAGGACCCCTGCTAAATGGGCAGAAACAATTGGTGACAGACAGGGGGGACAAGGCTGAACTCCTCAATGAGTTCTTTGCCTCAGTGTTCCTAAGTGAGGGGCACGACAAGTCTCTCACTGGGGTTGTAGAGAGGCAGCAGCAAGGCGCCAGACTTCCATACGTAGATCCTGAGGTGGTGCAGAGTCACTTGGAAGAACTGGATGCCTTTAAGTCGGCAGGCCCGGATGAGCTCCATCCAAGGGTGCTGAAGGCACTGGCCGACATCATTGCAGAGCCACTGGCGGGAATATTCGAACACCCGTGGCGCACGGGCCAAGTCCCAGAGGACTGGAAAAGGGCTAACGTGGTCCCCATTTTCAAAAAGGGGAGGAAGGAGGACCCGGGCAACTATAGGCCAGTCACTCTCACCTCCATCCTTGGTAAAGTCTTTGAAAAAATTATCAAGGCTCGCATTTGTGAGAGCCCGGCAGGGCAAATTATGCTGAGGGGAAACCAGCATGGGTTTGTGGCGGGCAGATCGTGCCTGACCAATCTAGTCTCTTTCTATGACCAGGTTACGAAACGCCTGGACACAGGAGGAGGGGTGGATGTCGTATACTTAGACTTCAGGAAGGCCTTCGATACGGCATCCCACCCCATACTGGTGAACAAGTTAAGAGGCTGTGATGTGGATGACTACACAGTCCGTGGGTGGCGAATTGGCTGGAGGGTCGCACCCAAAGAGTCGTGGTGGATGGGTCAGTCTCGACCTGGAAGGGTGTGGGCAGTGGGGTCCCGCAGGGCTCGGTCCTTGGACCGATACTCTTTAATGTCTTCATCAGCGACTTGGACGAGGGAGTGAAGTGTACTCTGTCCAAGTTTGCTGATGACACAAAGCTATGGGGAGAAGTGGACACGCCGGAGGGCAGGGAACAGCTGCAGGCAGACCTGGATAGATTGGACAAGTGGGCAGAAAACAACAGGATGCAGTTCAACAAGGAGAAATGCAAAGTGCTGCACCTAGGGAGAAAAAATGTCCAGCACACCTACAGCCTAGGGAATGACCTGCTGGGTGGCACAGAGGTGGAGAGGGATCTTGGAGTCCTAGTGGACTCCAAGATGAACATGAGCCGGCAGTGTGACGAAGCCATCAGAAAAGCCAATGGCACTTTATCGTGCATCAGCAGATCCATGACCAATAGGTCCAGGGAGGTGATACTTCCCCTCTATAGGGCGTTGGCCAGACCGCAGTTGGAGTACTGCGTGCAATTCTGGGCGCCACACTTCAAGAAGGATGCGGATAACCTGGAGAGGGTCCAGAGAAGAGCAATATGGTCAAGGGCCTGCAGACCAAGCCCTATGAGGAGAGTCTAGAGAAACTGGACCTTTTCAGCCTCCGCAAGAGAAGGTTGAGAGGCGACCTTGTGGCTGCCTTTAAGTTCATCACGGGGGCACAGAAGGGAATTGGTGAGTATTTATTCACCAAGGCACCCCTTGGGGTTACAAGAAACAATGGCCACAAGCTAGCAGAGAACAGATTTAGAATGGACATTAGGAAGAACTTCTTCACAGTTAGAGTGGCCAAGGTCTGGAACGGGCTCCCAAGGGAGGTGGTGCTCTCCCCTACCCTGGGGGTCTTCAAGAGGAGGTTAGATGAGTATCTAGCTGGGGTCATCTAGACCCAGCACTCTTTCCTGCTTATGCAGGGGGTCGGACTCGATGATCTATTGAGGTCCCTTCCGACCCTAACATCTATGAATCTATGAATCTATGAGGTATGGTGGAGTGTCACAACATCCCGAACAACGCTGAACACCCTCTCACTCAGAACACTGTTTGGTGGACAGAACAGGTGTTCCCAGGCAACTGTGGCCAGATCCTGCCACATCTGGCTGTGGGTTGCCCAATAGACCAAGCGGTCGCAGTCCAGTGGCTTCACATCCTTGGTGAGATAGGTAGGCACAAAAGACTTGGTGCTACCTGCCTGAGGCTTGGGTCTGGTGTGTCTGGACCACAACATTGAAGCCATGCCCTTTGCCCAAATTGGCAGCAGCTGGTGTGGAGGAGACTGACTGGTGCTGGCAGCGCTGGCATGTGAAAGTGGATCCCCCTCTTCCACATCCTCTCACCTCTGCCCTTCTTTTTTCTCTGACTGTTCATCAGCAGCTCTGCCAAGTGATCAAGGGTTTTGGTGCTGCCAGTGCAGTGCACATGCTCCCCTTCACCCTTGGGTCATACACGCCCACCGGCATATGGACCATACTGGACCGCAACAGATACAGCTGTTTCCTGATGCCCTCCTTCAGCCACCTCACCAGTGCCTGCATGTTTTTTGACAGTGGCTTGCCCCAGCCAGGAACATTAAGCACCTGGAACTTCTCCATTTGGTTCTCAAGTTCCCTCACTACAGGGATCAACTGGTTAAGGAGGGAATTGGCAGCACTGAGGGTCTTAGTGGCCTTGAAGAAGGGCTTGAAGACCACCAAGATCTGGTTGGTTTGTTGGCATCCACTGTGTGGTATACAAGCTGCACCTCATAGTTAGGGACACATTGGAGGGGGGCAGGGATGCCAGTGATGGTGCCTTCACTACCACCCAGCTGATTTCAAAATGCAGGAAGGTGGCAGGCTACTTCCACCAGAGCATCAAGGGGGACAAGATGCTGCGGGACAAACAGGCAGAGCTGAACATCTCGCAGTACAAAATCATCCAGGATGTGGAGAATCAGTGGAACTCCACATATCTGATGCTGAAAAGGCTGGTGGAGCAACAGAAGACAATCCATAAGATGGCCTTGCTCTGGGAGGCCTGCTTAACAGAACAGGGTGGGATACCATCTTCTAGATCTTGGTGGTCCTCAAGCCATTCCTTAAGGCCACCAACACCATTTAGTACTGGTGATGCCTTCCTTAGCCAGGTGATCCTGACAGTGAGGGAAAAGTGGTTTGTAAATTCACTTTGAGTATTAGAACTGAGAGACTGGGGACAGAATGGTTTTCTTGTGAGAAATGTGCCCTCACAGGTAGTTGGATATTCTTGTCTGTAATAGATTCTGCCACACAGTTTGTAGGGGTACTGAAGATATGTTGGCAGGTTTTGCGTTTCTTGTCATGGCATGGTCTGGATCCATTTGGTGTGTTTTGGGCTGCAGGAAATTGGCTTCTGGTGATGAGGGTAGCGAGGTTTGGTGCTTGTTTGAATTTACAAACCCCTTTTCACAGATGGGCCTATGAACTTCACTTCATCAACTTCCTAGATACAGAAATTCACGGACTCATTATAGACACTGTATTTATGACACACTACAACCTGTCTGACATCTGACTGCCCAGGTAGCAGCAGGTACCTCTCCACTTTTACCTGCTATATCCTTCTTCCATCTGACCCCGCCCCGCCCATGCCTGTCTTTCACGCCCTGATGTTTCAATTTACATTTTCACTGACTTGCTTTCTTGCCTGCATTGCATGCCAGCGTCTGGCTTCTTTACTATTCCTTCCATCCAGGAAGAGCACACACCAACTAGATGCTTCCTCAGTCTGATGAAGGGTTTTTAAACCCAAAAGTTTGCAAAGAAGAATTTCTCCAACTATTTAGTTGGTCTAATAAAAAATATCTGATTGACCCTAAGAACCTTGTCTGGGCTATGTCCTTAGACAACATGGCTATAACCTACACCCCTTAACATACACAATTGACACAAGTTTTGCTTTCATTAGTTTGAGGTGCAATTTTACAGAAACCCCTGCACCACTCTGCCTGAAACCTGGCAGACCTCCCTCATGCCCACATGTGGCAGGACAGGTCTAATGAAGGTGGTCACTTAATGCCCCACTCTCAGAGCTGGCAGCAGCAGTTTAGTTTCTCAGTAGCCAGCAGGGGAAGAACATGTCCCTGCTGACCATCCATACCAAGAAAAACTTGGAGGTATAAGGACTGTGGCTATATGGGGAGGAGGAAGCCCCACATCATACTGGGCATGATCTAAAACTGCACCTACCAGGGTAGGGAGGCCTGGTTGGGACTGCCAATGATGGAGCAGCCCCAGGAAATGCCAGGACTCTGAACCTTCCTGACGAAAGGCAGGTAGGAGCAGGAGGCATCTGATAACCTTCAGCCACTGCACAGTCCTGGCTGGGGAAAGCCCAGACCTATAAGATCTTTCCAAGGCCTGAGGCTTACAGGTTGCAGTGGAGTTGTAAGGATGAGAACAGGGGTTACTGAGCCTGCAGTTTTCAACCCACTGTGTCTTAACACAGTCACACATGTCACGAGTTTTGCTTGTTAGATCATTTTCCCAGATTCCCCATTATAGCCTATGGCCGAATCACCAAAACACCGTCAACATTCTGAAACAGCTCTGAAACAGTTTCGGCCAAAATGAAACGGGACAGTGATTCAAAACACCAAAATGAATCACTGTCCCTCTGAAATGCCAAATCTGAAACAGAAATGGAACACAGGCATTTCACACAGCCCTAGTACTTGTGTACTGTCTGAATCTGAATCATTCCTCTGGCTGAAAGCATAAAATTAAACTACTGAAGGACTTTAATAAAAAAACAAAACAAAACAACTGTAAATGTGAAATTTGTAATCTTTTATAAATATTCAGCACACTGATATGTAACACATACTATACAAATATTGTTATATTTGAAACTTGCAGACTATTAAAAAGGTGCTCTATGATCTGTACTAAATTTTGGGATGGAATAGTGAGTTTTGACTTATAATTACCTGATGGCTTTGGATATGCCTGTTTGAGAGGCCCCCTTCTCTCTGCAATACTATCACAGCCAAGGTAGATGCTCAAACTGGACCCCAGCTTTCTTCTTTAAAAAAAAAAAAAGTGGAGGGCTTATTGGTGTATTGTCTTATGGATATATTTTTCCTGCCTGTGGTGGTGCATTCCAGCTGAAATGGTCACTGTACAGCATTGCCATCTCCTACCACAGGCACTCTCTGGATCCACAGATACTCTGGTGAGGCTGCTCTTGAGAAGTCTCCATCTTTGGAACTCGTTGATGCTTCATTCAAAGAAAACCAGAATCAACTGATCTTCAGAACTTTATGCAAACTTATCTATCTGGTTGAAATTCTGAGAATCAGGGGATGAACAAATGTTGTAGAAGTCAACCTTTAATTGTTTAACGGAAGTTTTATAAGAGATGCTGTGGAATTATTCCTGCTGCTTAATTTTGAGACTGGGTAATTTTTTTGCTGCTGGATTTGTTACTTGAAATTGGATTAATTAGTTTTGTCAAGCAGAGTATAGAATAAACAGTTTTTGTTTGTTATAGAAGTCTAAATACACAAGACAAATAAAATTCAACACACCATGTTAATCAGCTAAATCAGTAATGCCCCATGGTATTTTAATGCAATACAGAGTCATTTCAGCTAGTGAAATGCCACTCAGACAAGAAAATAGATTTTTTTCCTGAAAAATCAGCTTTCAGGTTAGGCATCTTATATTGTTTTTCATGAGAAGATAATTAAAACCCTTACAAAGCAAGTTTTAGCCAAAAAATTGAAACTAGTGATTATAACAAATCATATAATTTATTTTTAAAAAAGAGAAAACTAAAAGCCTTTGCATAAAAGTAAAGCTCAAATGCTCAGAGGGAAAATGACATAATGTTCTAAAATTCAAATAAATACTACAGAGATGCTATAGTGGAAGAAGGAAAAAAAAACAACCTCTTATGAGCAAAAATCTGATGTGTAAACAAAACAATCACCATGGAGTACTTACTGCAAAAACTGAGAATGATAAGATACACTGTGGATCACAGATTACTGCACTTTAATTTTTAAATGAGCTTAGACATCTGTGAAATTTAAACCCCAGGGCCAACAATTTGTGTGACACTATGTTAAAAAAAGAACAAAGCTTTGACATGCAAATGCCAGCTTTACATTGCTTCAGAGCAGGTAACCTTGCAAACAACCTTCACATAGCCCGGCCCTCTCTATTCTGACTGATGTCTCCCATATGTATCTATTTCTCCTTTCCATTTCCCAATCAAGTTGACAGCAATTCTCTGTTCTTTTTCTAAAGAGACTTATAAGAACTAGGCTGGACTTGTACCTGTTATTAACCTCTCTTGTACCATTACCACTTAGTTTTCTCCTTTGAGATAAGTAGCTCTATTGCATTAGTTGATCTTTGCATGTGATGCATTGTTACACAAAAAATATATTGCATATGTGATCTTATTACTGGGTCATTACATTTAGGCCACAATATTAGAGAATTTGATGTCTTTAACTTTTTGTTTTTATTTGTTTTTTCTTTTATTTTCTTTGAGTTTTTTTTTGTTTTTTGTTTGTTTTTTTGTTTGTTTGTTTTTTTTAGTTTTATGTATTTCTCTTCCTTAAACAGTTTTATTTATCCTTGGATGCAGAAGCATATATTCACTATAAATAATATCATGAAATATAGGTCATACTGGATAAATTCTTCATGGGTTATTAACAATATTTATGAATCAGTTCAGAAGCCCTGTTAAAATTTCCTCCATTATTTCAGAAGGATAATTTTGAACTTTATGGGCAGATCCTGATGAGTATGAATGTGCAGGGGTACAGGTTTCTGGTGGTAGATATAGCAGTGGTATGTCTTTGTGCTGCTGCTATTTGTCCCTGGGTACACCCCTGCATGTGTGCTCCAGCATGTGGCAAATTGACCCGGGTGGGGTAAGGGAGACTGGGGATGGGGTTCTGGTGGCCTCCTATGGCAGCAGCAGTGGCTGCTGACTCTAGCTGTCCAGGCTCTATTTCAGGTGACACACACTGCTACTGTGTGCGCTACCGCTTTTTTTATTGGAATTGCTTTTAACACCGGGATCTTTGAGTTTAAAAAACCCCAACCTGGCTGCTAATTAGCTGCATGGTGAATGGATGTATGTGCACTATATGCAGTTTTCTGTACCTCATATGGTTTTAAGGTGCCACGAACTGCACATGAGTTGCTGGACACATGCTATAGGTAAAGATATATATTTATCCCACTTTCTATTGGTGATGTGCCAGGCACACTAAACTGACTTTTACTTGAATATATATATCCCACCAATAGCAACTGCATGCCTTCTGGTTGTGAATAGTTTGTGCTTCCCATACACCAAACAAACTTTATGTCCTAATCTTCAGCAGTAGGCACTTATATCATATTATGCAGCATTTCTAAGGAGAGTCTAGATCAAGTGAAATAGGTACATTTTTCTTTCACAACTCTTATACATGGAGTATTATGTATATATCTTATACACACCTGCCAGGAAACAAAGCTATTCTGTATCATGTTTATCTCCTGTTGCTGCCTGCTATTTTGCTTGAAAAGCATCCAGTTAAGCCTTTTGTTGATACATTCAATATGGCAACCCTGTTGCTCTCTAGCTGATCTCACTGGACAAAGAACCCCCTGCAATACAATACACTGGCAATGATCCCAGTGAGGAGTTTGCCTTACTTTCACAATGACATAAATATTGCTATGTCCTCAGAACCATCCACCTATTGTTCTTTGTGAAGCAAAACTTTTTGAGCAAACAGACAACTTGCGGGAGAATGTTATGTCAAGGATAAAGGGAATGATAAAGGGGTCTTCTTCCTCATAATTGCCAAAAAAGAGTAAGCAAACTTTCTAGATGAGGAATGGTACAAGCCAAGTTAACAGGAGTGCATAGCATTGTAACAAACATCATTCAAGATATCCTAAGGGAATAGAGCAAAGTCTTTGAAGGAGGACTTATTCTGAATTAAGCTAATTTTTACTGCAACAGCATGTTACACCATGCACAGCCACAGGTTGGAGCCCTGCTGAACTACTGATGAACAACTGACTGAAGACCTGTTTGGATTGGCTCCAATCAGACCTGGTAATCAGGAGGGATCCTGGTTTTCTTTGATTAAAAAAAAAAATCCCTAATTTTCAGATTTAAAAAAGTAACCCAAAATCCACCTTTTTCCCTGATTAAAATGAAACCCCACTACATACATACATACATACATATATATATGTGTGTGTGTGTATGTGTGTGTGTGTGTGTGTGTGTGTACACCACTATATATATAGTGGTGTTACATTTTAATCATGGAAAAAGGTGGATTTTAGGTTACTTTTTTTAATCTGAAAATTGGGGATTTTTTTTAATCAGAAAAAACCAGGACCCCTGGTAATCGCATACCAAGTAAGAAAAAACATCCAGTTCTCTACAAAACAGGCTACTTTACCTGTGAAAATCTTCAAACCAAACAATCCTGTGTACATGTAAAACTATGGACCAGGCCACAGTGGTTGCTTGCCATGGTGCTTGAAGCTATAGGGCCAAGCTCATAGAAGGCCAAGACTCCAGATGGAAAGACATTTCACAAGCATAGTGACCAGAAACAAGGTCGAGTTCCAAATGATGTGCTGTCTACCAATCCAGAAGATAGCATAATATCAGAAAGACTAGTTCTTATGAATCTGTTAGCTCTTGTTCTAGACCTGTCAAAACTTGCAGCTAGGTAAGTGAATTAAGAAGAGATGAAACAACCTGCTGCCATTTTCAGTAAACAGACTGGGTCATCCAAGGTGAATCACCATCTGGCCCAAGTGCTTAAAAGGACTATGTTATCTACCATGGGAGGGATACTGTATGTTATGTATGTGCATTATGGTTATATGCTCCTGCAAGAAGGGGACACTAGTCCTCATTGTGTTTATCTTCTGTTGCTGCCTGAATTTAGTTTACCTTCTTGTTGGTATAAAAATGATTGTTCCCTGTGTGATCTCACTTGGGCAACCAAACCCCTTTAATACACAAACAACTATAAAATGCACATGTTCAATATAAATATTTGAACTGAAGACAGCTTGACATAAGGGCTAAAATATCACAAGCAAGTTTGCCCCAATTGGTAGGTATCTCACAATTACAGTTGTTCATGCAAGATTTATGCCCCAAAACAGCTTTCTGATTTCAATTGCCTGAAAGTAGGAACAAGAATATAGGTCTCTTTCCAATTTTGATCTGACCCCGAACTAAAATTCTACTTGGAAGTGATATAGGACAACGTTAGAACAAAAATTCCTTCTTCCAAATCAAATTCACAAGATTTTGGATGTGAATATTAAGTATTTTGGGGTTTTCTGGTCTTCCTCAAGGTAATATGAGAATTTATGGATAATGCAGACAGTATATTTATTTGAAGAACAGGGTATCTTCTTAGGAGTTATTTTGCCAAACATGGAACAAGGTAGAGTATCCCCACCCCTCCACCTACAAATTAGTATCTTTAAAATGTGATTAAAAGATTTTAATTTATTAGCTTTCAAAAAGTAATAAGAATACATATATTTGATGCTAGTGTTGAACAGCCTTATAGATGACACCAAGTTTACTTGGTGAGAAGACATTATTCCAAAAGGCCTAGTGAAATAAATGTATATGCAAATTAGTATCCTGGCTTAAAAGAACAAACAGAATAAATGGATATATTTTTTAACTATATATGTAAGTGACAGTTAGTAAATAATGCTAGTGTAATGCCAGCCATCTGCAAACTCAATATGGGGAATAAAATTGCTTCCAGTCATGGCTGTAGTTATAGAAGTTATAATTTAGGGACGCTACCTAACAGACTAAAAAGCAGTCAGCTACTTAGCTGGTTCAAGATAAAGGATCTGAAGAGGTTGCCTACTACTTCACAATACAGTTCATTACTTAGTTCTTCTCATTTTGTATGCCTGTGTTTATTAAACCCTGTTGTCACTATGTGATATCAGGAGTAACAACTGAGGAAGAACATGAAGAATTTGAGATCCATACTAAAAAAGGAATTGGTAACTAAGAGGAACAACACGGCCATGTGGATGAACAGGGCTCACTTTAAGTAATCTTCCTGCACAGTGATAGTCTAAGTAAATCAACAGTTAGTCATGGAAGTTTTGCAACCTCCACCTGCCCTTCTGAGGTCAGGTAATATTGTTAGCAGCAGTGCCTTGATTTGAGGGTTCTCTCTACTACAGTTTATTCATGGGACTTGAGATGACTTAAGAGCCCAATCATTGAGTCCCAGATTCTCCTGCGGAAGTTCCAGGTTTTTTCTGCAGCAGACAGGAAACTGCAGGCTGAGATTCTTTCCCTTTTCCTTCCTCTGCTCTCTTCTCTGTTTCAAGAGTGTCCTTGTACTATTTACTTTGGCCACCAAGGCTGGTAATATTGGCATCAGCAAGGATACTGGCATTTGTGTGATGATCTTCCCATTTGATGTGAAGAATTTTCTGAAGGCATTGTTGGTGGTACCACTTGAAGCTCTTGAGATTGCAACTATAGGTCACCTACATTTCACATCTGTAAAGGAGTGTGGGGATGGCTGCAATTGGTGTCTTTCAGAGATGACAATGTATAATGACACATCGGGTGTATCTACATATTCATTAATGTGCTGTAATAATGTGCAGTAGCACCAGCACACACTTTTGTTGTGATGCTAATGCACAGTACACTAATTCTGCTGTGCATTAGCACAGTTTTTGTTGCCCATGCTAATGCTCAGTAGAATTAGTCTACTGCATCTTTAGCATCTTGTGTAGATGTACCCACTGAAACAATTTCTGAAAGAGAGCATTTGTGCACCAGATCCTGTACTGGATCTTCTTAATGTTCACTCACTGAAAGAGGTAGCTGTAGAGGTTGGGAGAGTGCTCAACTACTTCCAGGGTCTTTCCCTTGATGGTAATTTGGGGATGGGGGTCATATTCATGGCTTGGGGCAGGCTGATACAGTGCATTAGTCTCAAGGTAACATTGAGGCTAGCTATTGCTCATTGCCTTCTAATCCCACAGTTCTAAAACTCCTGTCTGGCCACTGGCCAAGCATCAAAAAGGGTGAAGATTGCCTCGAATCCAGGTTACGCTGTAGCCAGGTGCTTAAGGCACTGTTTTGGTAAGTGGGAGATGTGGACTTGAATCTCCTCAGGAAGAGAGAGGCCTAAAAGCCAAGATTTACCTTTTACTATAAAAGAGTCCTAACAAAGTAGGATCCTCTGGGGATTTCAGTGTCTCTCCAGTACCAAATATGGATTGCAAGAGAGTTTGCACAGAATCTAGGGAGCTATTTTCATAGTTGGTAGGGTAGGGTCGGAAGGGACCTGAGCAGATCATCAAGTCTGACTCCCTGCTATGGCAGGAAAGAGTTCTGGGGTCAAACGACCCCTGCAAGGTGTTCATCTAGCCTCCTCTTAAAGACCCCCAGGGTAGGAGCCAGCACCACTTCTCTTGGAAGTTAGTTCCAGATCCTGGCCGCCCTGACTGTGAAGTAGCACCTCCCGATGTCTATTCTGAATCTACCATCTGCCAGCTTGTGGCCATTATTTCTAGTCACTGCTGGTAGTGCTCAGAGGAACAGGGACTCTCCCAATGCCTGCTGGTCCCCTCTGACTAGTTTGTAAATGGCCACTAGATCCCCACTCAGCCTTCTCTTGTGGAGGCTGAACAGGTTCAGGTCCCTTAGCCTCTCCTCGTAGGGCCTGCCCTGCTGCCCCCTGATCATGTGAGTGGCCTTCCTCTGGACCCTCTCCATGTTGTCCACATCCCTCCTGAAGTGCGGTACCCAGAACTGGATGCAGTACTCCAACTGCGGCCTGACCAGTTCCGCATAGAGAGGGAGGATCACCTCCTTGGACCTACCTGAGATGAATCTGTGGATGCATGACAAGGTACGGTTGGCCTTCCTGACTGCATCCCCACACTGTTGGCCCATGTTAATTTTTGCATCAATAATGACTCCAAGATCCTTTTCTGCCTCTGTACTGATGAGAAGGGAGTTCCCCAGCCTGTAGTTATGCTGCTGGTTCTTCCCCCCCATGTGCAGTACCTTGTACTTGTCAGTGTTGAAACCCATCCTGTTCTCATCCGCCCACCCCTGTAACCTGTCCAGGTCTGATTGCTGCCTATTCCTTCCTTCTAGTGTGCCCACTTCCCCCCACATCTTAGTGTCATCTGCAAATTTGTACAGGGTGCTTTTTACCCCCTCGTCCAAGTCGCTGATGAAGATGTTGAACAGTGCAGGCCCAAGGACTGAGCCCTGTGGAACCCCGCTGCCTACTTCCCTCCAGATTGAAAATGATCCATCTACTACCACTCTCTGGGTGCAGCCCTCCAGCCAGTTAGTGACCCAATTGACTGTGTAGTCACAGTCCCCTAGTTTTTTTAATGAGAACGGGGTGAGAGACAGTGTCGAAGGCCTTCCTAAAGTCCAGAAATACTACATCCACTGCTACGTCCGGTGTCTAAGGATTTTGTGACCTGGTCAGAGAAGGCCACCAGGTTGGTTTGGCAGGACCTGCCTCGAATAAACCTGTGTTGGTTGCCCCTAAGCATAATTGCCCCTACTGGCCCCTCGTGGACATGTGCCAGGATAATTCTCTCAAAAAGTTTATCTAGGATCAAGGTAAGACTAACTGGCCTATAGTTTCCTGAGTCCTCCTTCCTCCCTTTTTTGAAAATGGGAACTACACTGGCCCTTTTCTAGTCCTCTGGCACCACACCAGAGCACCATGAGTGCTTGTAAAGCCATGCCAGGGGTCCCGCAGTGACCTCTGCTAATTCCCTCAGGACTCTGGGGTGGAGATCATCAGGACCTGCTGATTTAAATATATCCAGTCCCTCCAGAAGTTCCCGGACTAGATCCTCACTGACCCTAGGGATGGGTGCGCTTCCCCTGGGACCTATGGGGGTCCCAGTGCGGGGGGTGACCCAGTCCCTGCTTAGAAAAAGGGAGGCAAAGAAATTGTTAAATAGGTTAGCTTTGTTATCTGGAGCAACGAGCAGATTTCATAGTGTGCCTTGCAGAGGCCCCACATTACTCGGTACCTTCTTTTTACCCCCTATGTATTTAAAAAAGGACTTCTTGTTGTCCTTGATCTGGGTAGCTAGTCCCAGTTCCATCTCCACCTTGACCTTCCTGGCCGCCCCCCTATAGCCCTGAGCAACTGAGGTATAGTCCTCCTTGGTGGTGGCCCCTCCCTTCCATTGGGTGTACGCCTCCTTTTTAGCTAGGAGATGTTCCCGTATGCTTTTGGTGAGCCATGGGGGCTTTTGTCCCCTCTTGCTCCCTTTGATCCTTGTTGGGATTATCTCCCTTTGGGCTTGGAGGATCATCTCCTTAAGGAACGACCACTCTTCTTAGACACCTGACTCCTCTCCCGTCCGGGACCTCAGTGCTGACTATTCTTTTTACCTCATTGAAGTCTGCCCTCCTGAAGTACAGGGCTGCTGCCTTGCTGCAGGCCTTTGCCACCTTGCACTGGATGGTGAATTTCAGCAGGTGATGATCACTGTCAACCAGGTGGTCGAGCATCCGCAGACCCCTCACCATGGGATTGCTTTTAGCAGACATAGAAACTCAAGTCTAGGTGCCTGGGGAACTCTGCATTCCAGAATAAAGTCAGCACCTGAAGTTAGGCACCTAATGGAGCTTTGTGGTTTGTAGAGTGTAGGAAACTGAATAACTTTTTGAAACATACATTCATAAATCCCTCCTAAATATCATTCATGTTATTACACTGTGCGTATAGTAGACCTATGTGAAGTGGCTAGTATTCACTTCAGATTTGTCTAATTCAAGGGATCACTTCAGATTTGGATTTGCCAGGTGTGGGGGGAGGGTGACGGTAATCCCTGCTATATCCCACTGCCCCGCGCTGCATGGGGGGCTCTGCCATGAGCCCCCAGATGCCCCGATGGCTTCTGCAGCATACAATGAGTGTGGAGCTTTTTTATTTTATTTTATTTTTTTTTAAAGATTCAGGGCACTGGGACAGCCATGGGTGGGGGGCTGGGAGAGCAGGGGGGGGGGGGTTGGGAGGTGCTCAGGGGGACTCAGGGAACAGGAAGGGGATGGGGCCTGGTGGGGATCCCCCCATGGTCTTCTCCCCGCTCTTCCAGCCCCCCCCCCCGCCCCCTACTTACCGGCACAAAGTCTGGGTTGCGGCGGTGAATCTCTCTGAACCTCTCCAAATCTTTTCCAAATTGATTCAGAGAGCTTTGAATCAATTCAGACCTTTTTATTGGTCTCCCAATTTGATTTGGCTTTGGCGATTCAGCCGCTGAATCAGGCTGAATCTCCTCCAAATTGAATCAGCACCCGAAGCTTCATACAGCCCTAGCATATGGCCCATTCATGCACCTAGAGGCCCAAACTGGATCTAGTGCCAGGACTAAATCAGCTGGATAATTTTCAGTTGGGTGTCTCTCCAGAGACTGAATCCCTTCTGCTGAGAAGGATCCCTTTTTCTACGCTTCAGAGTTACATTATTTCAATGAACAAGGTTTTAAATCATTTTCTTCACAATATCTAATCATTGACTATCCAAAACGGCAGTTTAAGCAGGTGCATTTCTATCAAGAATAATTCAACTACGTTCTCTATATAATTGAGTTGACTAAGTTCTGCTGCATCATGATGCTTTCTCTCATTATAATGACAGCTGTGATATATTGCAAGTTGGTTACTTGTAGTAGAAAGAAAAAGTGAAAACAAATTATATTGGAAGAAAAGCTATCCACTTGAACAATATTTTTAAGTCAAACTATCAGAGAGAGAGCGGAGATCAAGAACTAAAGTAAATACACCTGAAACATTGAATATTGTTATTCATTAAGCCTTTCACCTAGATTTATTTTTATTTTTCAGAATAGCAAGAAGCCAAAAAATCATTTTCAGTGACCAACTGCCCTCAGAATACCTGTGGAATCCATCCCTGTGGAAATAGAACAAAGACTAACCCATCAGAGGAACATGTGGTGCTCTTTAGTTTGCCAGCAGTGGAGATGACCCTGAAACTAGCAGGTGCAATACATTTAATTTTAGTAGTTATCTTCAAGGATTGTGTCAGGACAAGATGGTATTAAAATAAACAGAAGGTAAATTAATTGTTATATGTCTCATTGTGTACCTTTAACTAACTGCCATTTAGCATGTATGTAAAAATATTCTGGAGTCTGAAAAAGTAAACAGCTTTACCCAAATTACACATTTAACAAAACAGTATAATCTCAGTATCTGTAAGCAAAGCACAAGGACATGGCTATGTGAATACATAGTCCGATCCATTAGAGATTCCTCTACAGTTTTGCCATGTTATTATCAATAAATGTAGTTCTTGACAGTATTGTCATTGATTCTGTTTGTTCATATAGAGAGCAGGGTTCAAATGATCTTTACCTGGTGATCAAAAATACTGTGTCTTACGTATTATCCTCAGCACTACCCCTAACAATCATTTCCCTAATTGTAGAATGCTTTCTGTTGGAAAGCACATGTTTCAAAGGAGTGGCACAATATAGGTACCTGCAGAAAACTGTTAGGCTATTAAGCAAGTAACAAGCCCATTCTAAAATATTTTTGCCAGAAGTGACAGATTGCTCTTTTTCCAAACATCTTTTAAATGCCCAGAAAAAATAATAATTTATGCGATTATATTTTCCCTCTCCAAAATATGTCACCTTTGTCAAAACACCTCAGACATTCCACTAACAGTCTTCACAGCATACTGTAGTATTAGGCATCGAAACAAAGTGGTCATGAATTCACTGTCAGCTTGAAACTTCAGAAAGATGTTGGGTGGCCTGGAATAGTGTAAGCTGTCTCTTGGTAGTGTTTTGGGATGCATGATGTATAGCTGATGAAAGAGATTTTTTGAAATATAATGAGAGAAATCAGAGGCTTTATTTTAACAGTACTGGGATAATTTTGAAGTTCAATTTTTTACCACACTGTGTATTACTGAGTAATCTAATCAGTATCAAATTTCAAAACTGAAATTACTGTATTGACAGAACAGAGCACAGGAAAATGTAAGCACACATTAGTTCCTCTTTAAAAATGTGCTTCTAATTGCTACTGTGTGCTTACATTTTCCTGTGCTTCTTAACCATTAAGCACCTGAACCTCAATCTTGGGCACTGCTTTTGGGTCAACTTTGGGTTGTTATTGTCATGTCTAACTAATACAGCTCACAAAACTGAGCAGAGGAGGAATCATTGTAATAGCAAGAGACAAGAGCCATTTCATTTTTATAGCACTTCTGGAGGATAAACATTTTTAAATTACGGGAAATTTTTAAGAACCCTTAATTAATCCTGAGGTATGGACCTGTAAGTATTTAAATATTTTTTTTTTTTTTGCAAATGGGAACTGAGGGCCTTAAGACACTTAGACACTAGACACTGAAGTGAGTAATATGATGATAATCTTCAGTGGGTGTTAAAATGAAGACATGTCTCTTTACATACCACCTGCAACATTGTGTCAGGTAGCTTTTGTGAATTTTTCCTCATAAGCTTTTATGGTTTAACCATCAACCTATGCATACAGTATGCCATACTGGAAATATCTCAAAGCATTATACTGACATGAATATTTGTTTTTACAGGCACTTGCTCTTTAACTATATAGTACCAATATGTTTATGTATGAATATCTCATTCACTAAATTACAAAGCACCACTGCTTCAACTCACTGGGTAGAGAGAAGCTTCATTTTAACCATCTGTAAAGTTGTTTCCACTGCAATAAATGCTGAAATGTCATCAGAATTTAACTTTAGAAACAATCATTAACAAATCTGCTATTCATGAAGCCAAGTTAGTAATTTCACCCAGGTCCTATGTTGTCACTTAAGCAAATATTATAAAATTCCCCTGTTGACTCATTTCTTATTCAAAGGCTATATAGAACTGCATATTTTTCCATGGAATTCATTATAAAAATGGCTGAAATACTAGAAAGAGAGAAAAGAAGAAGAAAGAAAAGGAGGAAGCGAACATGAAGGAGAAAGGAGAAGGAATAGTAAGAAGAAAGAGGAGGAAAACATTGTTTTAAAAGTAATTATGAGGGAGATTTATCTAAAACAGAATTCTGAGTGTCCTTGTAGAAAATAGTCATTTGTCCATAATCATATGATTTTAACCAAACAGTAAATATTTTCATGCATTTGGAAAGACATTAAATGCTCTACATTAAGAAATATCATGGATTCTAAAGCAGAGTATGTTCATAG
Source organism: Alligator mississippiensis (assembly GCF_030867095.1). Taxonomy (NCBI): domain Eukaryota; kingdom Metazoa; phylum Chordata; order Crocodylia; family Alligatoridae; genus Alligator; species Alligator mississippiensis. Next base: position 370,632,767 of record NC_081824.1, read on the forward strand.
AAACTTTCCATCAGTTCATATAGTCTGATGAGTTATAACTTATTAGCAAAGATCCTGTTTTTTTCTGATGATAAAAAAAAAAAATCCCCAATTTTTGGATTTTAAAAAGCAATCCCAAATCAACAGTTTCCTATGTCTATCTATCTACCTATCACATGTGATACCAGATGAGTTTGCAGATTTTCCTTTGTGCAGGTGCTGTCACCAATTCATTTGTATGAAAAAGAAGTTTGCTTTGGTTTCAGTTTTGCCACTAGTTATTTCTGGTTTAACTTGTGCTCACAAGGAATTTTCCTAGACATCTAATTATTTTTGTTCCTGTCCTATAAACTTTTTTCTGATTTGTCTAATGTCTCTTGAAATGTGGTGCCCAAAATGAAACACAGTCCTTGATGTTAGGCCTCACCAGTGCTGAACAGAATAAAACAATTGCTTCCTATTGTATTACCTACTATTAATACAATCCAATATAATATTGACTTCTTTGCAAAACGAACATTACTACTTGCAGTCCATTTACTCCCCAATTCCTTTTCTGTGGTATTTCAACCTAGCCAATGTTCCCCAGTTTGTTTTTGCATGATATTATTCTGTCTGAGGTGCATTTATCTTTACCAAATTTCATTTGATTAATTTTGGACCATATTCCTTTTATTAAGGTCAGATGGAATCCTAATTTATCCTCAATAGTATCTGCAGCACCACCCAGCTTGGCATCATTTGCAAAATTGTTCACTGTGCATTTAGTCTTATTCTTAATGAAGATATTAAAATAGTTCCAGAACCAGGACAGACCTCTGGACAACTACATTGAGTATATCCTGCCAAAAAGGTATCAAGCCATTGATGCCTACCCTTTAAGCATGATAATAGGGATCCTAGTTTTCTCCAATTAAAAAAATTCCCAATTTTCAAATTTAAAAAAGTAATCCAAAATCCACATTTTTCCACATGAGTCAGGGTGGGGGACTGTGTATAAGAGACCCTCGCCATTCATGAGGGATATGTTCCGGAGAGCCCCGTGAATGGCAAAATCCGCAAATACTGATGAGGCTCCCTGCCAGACTGACTGGGATCCCCACCAGACCTAACAGCTGCCCTCTGCTCCCCCCGCATTATTCGCGGAGCTCCCCTACAGTGCCTGGGGATCAACCCTTTTCCCCTAAGCACCAACGCGGCTGCTCCAAGTGCCGCTGTGGCTGCCTCTGGCAGTGGCAGCATAGAAGATGCTGCTGCCACCGTTACCACCCTCCCCATCCCCAGGGCTCCCCTGCAGCACCTGAGGACTGATCCCTTCCCCCTCCCCCGAGCACCGCCACGGCTGCTGCTGGGGGAGAAGATGCTGCCACTGCTGCCTCCCTTCACATCCCCAGAGCTCGCTCTCCATCCACCTCCCAGCGCTGCCCTCCCCTGTGAATATTAGAATCTGCAAATCTGGAGTTTGTGAATAGCAAGGGTTTCCTGTATGCATGCATGCATGCGCGCGTGCGCGCACACACACACACACACATATAGCTAGCTAGCTAGATATTAGTGGTGTTTCATTTTGATCATGAAAAATGTGGATTTTAGCTTACTTTTTTAAATCCAAAAATTGGGGATTTAAAACCAGGATCCCTTATGATAATCCAACCAGTTATATATCAAACTTATGGTAGTTTCATCTAGACTGTATTTTCATAGCTTACTAATTAAAATGACATAGGAGACAATGATAAAAACCCTTTTAGTGTCAAGATATGTCAAATCCAATTTTTCCTACCCTTCCCCATTACAATCCCCTACCCCCACTCATCCATAAACTCTCATTACAGAAAAAAAAAATTAGATTATACAAAAATCCATGTCATCTCTTTTAGATCATCTTGCTATCCTCTAGGTTAGGGGCGGGCAATTATTTTGGGTGGAGGGCCACTTAACAAGGTTTGGTGAGCTTCTGAGGGTCGCATGGATAGTCCCACCCCTTGACAGTTACCCTACCCACTGGTCACCATCTTGGGACCGGAAGTCCCACTCCTAACCCCTGACCTTTGCCACCAGAAGTCCCTCCACTTGCCCCCTGAAAATAGTCCTTTTGGGAGGGGGGTTGCTATCTTAGAACCAGAAAAAAAAATCATACACTAAAATTCAATCATCTATTATAACATATTTTATTACAAAAAAATTGTCATGATTTTTGTTTGCATACTGTATATAGAGATGATTACACAGTAACTCAAAAATAAATTCTTAGTCTGGTATATTGTATAGGGGTGTGGCTGCGTGCATGTGGGGAAGCATAGGGTATGGTGTGTGAAGAAGGGTGAGAGAGGTGTGGATACCCCTGCCCCCACACACACACATACATACTTCTCTCATGGTGCAGCAGCAGCAAGCAGGTTGCTTGGGGCAGGCACTGGTGCCTGGTAGCATGCGGCTCTGGCCAGTGCTGCACGTGACAGTGAGTGGCACAGCCCTGCCTGGCTGCCTCCATCATCAGTGCTCCCTGCAGAGCATGCTCAGCCCCTGTACTCGTTTTTCCATGGTATGTCACCTCACCCTGTGACAGAAGCCAAGCCAGAGGGAGGGCAGGCTCCTGGGTCTGCACAAGGTCGGACGGGGTCCCAAGCTGGCCTTCCTCCCCCGCCACAGCAACCCCCCACCACCGGAGGGGGGGGGGCTTGTGGGGAGAGGTGTTCCTGCCCAGCTGGGGGCCCCGCCGCAGGGAGGAGCAAAGCCACCTGGCTCTAGCACATGGAGCTTCCCTCTTGCAGCACACTAGTGTGGGGGCTGCGTGTACTTGGCAAGGAGTACCAATGATAAAGGTGGCCCAGGAGGGTGGTGCTTCTCACTGTGATGTGCAGCATTAGCTGGAGCCACATCCACTGGGTACCAGTGTCTGCACCAGGCATGAGCACCTGCACTGTTCTGAGTGCCCTGCCTGCTGCTGCTGCCACCACTGCCTGCAGTGGAGTTCTTCTGGGACAAGGGGAGGAACTTCAGGTGGAAAAAATGTAGGGATTAGGGAACCGACTTCTGGTCCCAAGATGGCACTGGGGGCAGGGCACATGCCAAGGGGCGAGCCTACCCTTGAAGCCTGTGACAGCTCACAAAAGCTTGTTAAGTGTCTCTCCAGCCACAATAATTGTCCACCCCAATCTAGAACCTTTTGTGGATTTGAACCTAGGAGACCCAAGTTACTGAGATGAATTTTGGCTACAAAATTTGTTTGTGGAAAAGAAGACTGGAGACTGAAATGGTAGCATGTAAGTAGAAATGTTTCTTATCATAACATTTTAAATAGTTTTAGATGATATTTTAGTGCACCAGCCACTATAATATATTCAAAAATGTGAATCCCATCGTAAAGTGAGACGTTGATGAAATTGCCAGGGTGGAAATAAGAACAAGTTGACCTATGTGACCCTATCAACCTATCTTTAAAAGATGATGTGCCATTTGTTTTCACATTCAGCCACAGACCAGATGTGTTTTCATACACAACATGTTTGAACAGCTAATTAATATTTTAAAATGTCATCCTGCCATATTCTATGCAAACATGTTTGGACTATGGTAACATTCTTGCATCGTAATGTCTGTCAAATGCACTGTTTAAAAAGCAAAATTCAGCTGAATATTTAGTATTTAGTGAGATGGTGTTGAAGGCCACATCTTTTTTCCCTTAAAGTAAATACTTTAAAATAAAAATACATATACAAATAATTTCACTCAGAAACTCAGTGATCTGACTGAAGTGTACTTAAAACTGTCCCCTCATTTTTGCAATTCCTTCACTAAGAAATAAAATAGTTGCAAGTCACTTTAAAATATTTAAATCTAATAAAAATTTACTGTTGGAAGAATGTAAAAATTCCTTCAATTAATTTCTGTTGGAAAATATTTTAGTAAGGTCCAAACTTTTTATGTTTGTTTTAGTTACATGTTCATATTTTTCTTGAAATTTTCCTTAACATCAAATAGATATTTTAAATATGAAACAAAATATTTCCAGCTGAGGCAGAAGGAAATATAGTCATAATTCAGCTTCTTTTTCAGGAAGTAAAATAAAATTACATCCTTAATTCTGAAATTATACTCACATTGAATAAATTTTTAATAACTACAGAGTTATATTCAGAGTACACTATAGCTGCATAAGAATTTATAAAGATTTCTAACCACTAGGGTACTATGTTTGTAGGAAGTTGTTTGACGTGTTTCATCTAAGTAACCTTAATGAACTGTCATAAAAAATTAAATAAAAATTCACTGTATTTTGGTGCCACAAATAGAGGTAGACAATAAAGAAACACCTAATGCCATTTGCAAAGAAGTTTTGTGAGCACTTTAGTTACATTCAAACTTTGCAAAAAGCAACCATTTTAGTTGCAGACTATTCAAAGAAAGATAAACCCTTCTTTGCAGCTGAAAGCTTATAAAGCTCAGAGTACTAAGGAACTAAAAGTGATCTTCTCGCAACTGAGTCAAAGATGTTTTAGCCAAAACTAGATAAGAACAGGTAGTCCTATAATAAATCACTGCTTATTTTCTGTTAATGTATAGCAGCTCTTGGGGCTTTAACAGTTCATTAAGTGAAGAAGGATGGATGTTCAGTAACATGTCAAGTTTTCTCAAGTTAGCTTTTATAACCAACAACTATAAGAGTTTTTCTTTGACACTAGGAATAACAAGGCAACAATCAAGGGAGGTCTAAGACATACAACCTACCTGTTAATGAGTTGGCTGAAGTTATGTATTGCAGAGAACTTGCTCTTTGGAGATTTTCCACTTTCCTAAAGACTTATGCCAAAGCTTCAAGAATATTTCATTAACAATTATTTCACATTATTCATAGGCACAATAGCTTGAGGCTGAGGGGACAAGATATTTAATTATGTATATGCCTAAATTTACTCTGGTGTAAAATACTCTGGAGTAAGTGCTTTCAGGCAGGTGTTTACACATGAGGGGATTAGGAAACAGATTTGCTGCTCTTTTCACCAAGTTTTCTGCAGCCCTGCAAGGGGCCCCTACTGCCACTGCTCTAGGCTCCCCCTGAATGCTAGTTCAGGCACTGGCAGGGAGCACCAGGCCATGAGACAACTGTCCTGGCAGGGACAATGTCCCCCGGCTGGGGCAGGGACAATGTCCTCCTACCTTGCTGTTAGCTGCTCCACCAGTGGATCAGTGCATGAGGCTGGGACTTACTGCACTCCTTCATCTCTTTCCAAGCCCCGTGCCTTGATCACCCAATGCTGGAGAATGGTGCTGGGACCTGTTCCTGACCAGGACAATTCCCAGCCCTCACCCTGCATGCTGTGAGGAAGCTGGGTAGCTTGTTTCCCACTCAGCTCCATAAGCCCAGAGCTGGGCAGGAAACAGGCCAGGGGGATTGTTCCCCACCCAGCTCTATAGGTGCAGGCCCCCTCTACATGTGTAGGTAAAGGCATGATTGGATCTAATATGTGATCCACACAATCGTATCTCCTCTCATGCCACCATTGTATAGGAGGAGGTACAACTGTAGGATTGCACATTAGATCCAATCACGCCTTATTGGCAGTGAGAAGGCTCCCAGCTACAGAGACTACATGATGCCAGGACAGAGCACACCACCAGCTGTGGGACTCAGCTCCCACAGCTGTGGGATGCTGCTGCAGTCTACCACCCATGTGATTGTCTGGACCACCCCATGGCTCTAGAATGCCCCTACACCCCTGCAGCTGGCAGACCACATTGGCTGTGATCTCCCAGAGCCAGGGGTACGTTCTGCTCCCCAGTGCCTGGGAGAGTGCAGCAGCTGTGGTTTCCCAGCTGCAGACTGCCTACACACGCAAATTAAATCTGTATAGGAACCAGTTATAAAGTTATTACACATTTTTTCAGCAATAACATAGCTGGTTAGACCTTTTAAGGCTTTATAGTTAATTTAAACATATAGCCAATCTAAATTTAATCGATCAATTAAGGTAATTGCACAATCAATAAAATATCTAGGGGGGCTTAAATAAAGGAATATTTTTTATTCAGAGGCATCAGATGGCAGTTCCATGCCTAGGGCAGTCAGAATGCACAAGGCAGCCCAGGCTTCAACAGTGCCAATTGTGGCAGTGCAATCAGGTGCCACTGTGGTGGTGGCTTTTTTGTGCCTCCTCACAGGTGATGCCCACTCTCTCAGTTATACTTCTGATTTTATTACTTTAATTGAGGTAGATGTATCTTTCCAATATTACTCAAGTGGTTTGGGGGGGAATCAAGGAAAATGAAAGTGACTCCAATATCAGGCTGGCATCCTGCTGAGCCACCTTGCCTTTTATAGCGGCACCTTCAAAAATAAAACAGAGGAAGTAACCTTGTATTCAATTGATAATATTTCTGTATATATTTATTTAAAAGTTCCATATTGTCTTAATAAAATACACGTGTATTATTCTTAGTAAAAAAAAGTCCCATATTGTCTTTGTCCAAGATAATATTACAGCTAAATATTCCCCAAGCAGATCTTGAAACCAAACATGTATCTTTTTGGCCCAAATTCAGTACTTGTTATGGGACCTACTTGAAGTTAAACATCTGGGTTATAGTTCTGTAAAGGTACTGAACATTGTGAGGCTGTGATTTTTCCAAGGATATTTCAATAAAGCTTAATTTTCTCTCTCTCTCTCTCTCTTTTTTAAATACATCTTTAGGTTCTGATGACTTCTTGCTTTATTGAAGCAATAAATATAAGCCAACAATGACTTTATCTTTATATTTATTTGAAATCATGGCTTTCTGTAGTTTCCAAGGATGTTTCCCACTAAGTACATTCATTAAGTAATGAACAACAGCTTTAAGATTACTATAGATCTTACATTATCCTACAATTGCTAGCCAACATAGATCATTTATGATTCAATAAAAATAATCTTTCCAATATTTATGTTTCTTTGGTTAACTAAATATTATTTTCTTTCATAACTTAGAAGATGATATCCAGTTTCCCATTCCCCAGTATGGTTTGTTAATACAAAAGTCGAAATGTTTGCATGGCTTTAAAAAATAATATTCTTTTGTCCTCTTCCTGGACATCTCTTTGACTTTGCTTTTATTTTTCCTATTTAGAAAACTTCCAATCAAATCCAAAGGTGACATTTTCCCATATAGAAAATTACAAAAAATATATACATTGAAGCAAAATAGTTTTGTGTGTATACGCAATTTGTCATGGTGTCAGTTTTTGCATTAAAACAAAAACAAAGCCAAGATTCTTCTAAGAGTACACTATCATGCCTCCTTCATTATATGCAAAAAACTCTTAAGTTAATATATCATGACATTTGAATTTTAAAACTCAAAAGGTAAAGTACCAAAAAACCGAAGCATATAATTAGTTTTCATACTAAATTGAATAATAGAATAGGGTTCAGCAGGACTTCAGTCTTTTCTTAAGGATAGAAAACAAAGAGGAAGTATACATGGTCTGTTTTTCAGGATGGAAAGAAGTAAACAGCAGGGTTCCTCAAGGATCTGTGTTGTAACTGGTGCTGTTTAACATATTCAAAACTGATCTGGAAAAGAGCCTGAGTAGTGAGGTGGCTAATTTGTGGATGATACAAAATTATTCAAAGTAGTAAACCCATAATTTGCCAATATGCCTCACTTTACATGTACCTACACTGAATTTAATCTTCCATTTAGTTGCCCATTCACTCAATAGTGCCAGATCTTTCTGTAGTTCTTCACAGTCTACCTTGGTCTTTACCACTGTGAATAATTTTGGGTCATCCACAAATTGGCCACCTCACTACTCTGGATTAAAAAAAAGTAACCCAAAATCCACATTGGCTTCCCAAGTTGGGGACTGCCTATTTCCACCAAGTCTGTGCTGCTCCCTCCCCCACAGCAGGATCTGGGCCACAAGTGGAAGAACTCCTTCTTGGGCCTTTGCTCAGTTCTTGGTGAGGCAACAGGACAGGTCATTGTAGGATGGCATGCTCTGCCCCAGACCATAGACCGCTTTCTAGAATCAAACACATGATAATAATGCCTCCTCATCGATGTGGTCTTGGTGAGATGCTGCTCCCAGTCTCTGTTGTGACCCCTCACCTGCATCTCCTGAATAATATGCTTGAAGACATCTCTGATCTGGTGCCCTATCTAGAGCTGACACTAGATGTGTTCCTCATGCCAGATAGTGACAAGATGTTTTATTTCTTGAACTGCCACTTGCATCCTCACAGTTGGATGTCAGGAACAGACAGACTGGGTTCATCCATGGTCCACGGTGGTGCCTGTTGGGGGTCTCAGTGTTCTTGGGTGGGTGAGAGTCTAGCTGTAAGAGGGTGGGTGGAAGGCTGGAAGGATGGATGGAAGAAAGCAGCAGCAGAAACTTGAGGGTGCAGTTTCCAGCACAAGGCTCTCTCTCTCACTTCAGAGGCTTTAGGCCCCTCTTCTCACTTTACCTGGGCTCAGCTGCTATGGTCACCTCCAGAATCTTGAACTGTCCAGGGGCCTTCAGCTGACACCTTGTGATTCTCGCAATGCCATAAAGCTTTCCTGGGCTGTAAAATTCAAGGGTCCTCAGCCCACATGGTGCCTTAGGATCACAGGGTGTCTCTCTGCTTGCCCTGACTTGGAGATTCAATGCCCACAAGCCACCCCCCCCCCCCCCACTGAACTACCTAGTTGATAATCTACTAACTATCTGATCAATAAGGAAGAAGAGGGAGAATCAATCTGCACTGATTGAGAATGAAGGATATGGCGGGAGCCTTACCTCCAAAAAAAAATAAAAGGATGGCAAATATCTAGTTGGGGACACTGTTACTTTACATCTTATAACATGGAGGACTTAAAAGGTAGTAGATTCCATTGTTGGCTACAAAAGACCAACTCACGGGATCATAATAAATTCTAGTTTATTGGACAGGATGTGAAGTTACCAATAAAATCATAAATGCAAACTTTGTGTTATGGGTGGTACTGGTCACCTTAGCACACACACATGCACTCACTCATTCAAGCCCATGTAGTATAGTGTGTAGTGGCTGCTGTAATGATTGTGGGAGCACTGGTGTCAGTACATCTACCTATCCAAGGCCCCAGAGTCTGCTGTTGATGGTCAGCTTCTTTCAAGGCGATGTCTTCTCCAGAAGGAGGTCGCCTGCTTGTCCTTCTGTCTTGGTAGGTCAGGTGCTGGATGAAAGGGTGCCGCTGAGGGTCATGCTTAACTGCCTTTTATCCCTTTCTGGCAGACTTGTGTAATCCTCCAGCTTCATTTTAGCTACCCAATCCACAGGTTGCTGTCCCATGTGGGTCTTGAGTCGTACCTGATAGCTGTTAGTCACAGGTGTCTCTGCTTGCTGGTACCTGAAGTTTTGGGAGTCCACCCTTAATGGCTGTATTGTCATGGGTTACAGAACTAGTCCATAGGGTGAGTGCTCAGTTCCAAGAATCAGTTCTTTAGCTTTATTAGGTTAAAATGGAGTTCCTTTGGTTAGGCTATTGTCTACTGACGATCATCATTCGCTTGCATTCACTCAGATTTTACCACTTTACAATTACAATTTCAATGCAGTTTTAACAATGATTCAGGGTGTAACTTCATTCTACAGGCAGTACATGCCTTAAGAGTTTAAAAGTATAAAATATTAAATGCAAAATGCCATGGTAAAGACGAGACAGATGAAATATGAAAATGCACTATGAGAAAGATATAAAAATGCAATGTGAGGTAGTGAGGATCAAAGGCTACTGGGGACAGTAAGTGAATTAGGTTAGCACAGGATATATTTATAGTCTTTGCAGTGGATATTTTAGTTCTTTTGTTTTCTATAGTGACACTGAGCTTAATTGATATGTAGATTTAGTTTCTAGGTTTCTCATACAGAAAGCCACCTCAGCTTTCTGGCTGGCTCTGAGTTTTGCCACACCCATACAATGAGTGTGCTAGGTCTCTGCCAATACTTAGAAGGGAAAAAAAATGCACAAAACGGGTGGGAGGGGGTGTAAGCAGGAAGGGGCTTCTGTTATATCCATGTCCAGAAGGAAAATGTACAAAGGGGCTTTCTGCTACACTATAAGTGGGAAGGTATGAATTTCAACCACCAAATAGTACTTTCCAAATGTTATTACATTATTTTTTTCACTTTCACCTTTTCTTTCCCCATCCTTTACTGGCACTGTACAAACTCCCTGTTTGTAGGGGATATAGGTGTCACAAGTGAGGATGCATAAGGCATCATAGTGTCAAATGGTTGTTTTGTGTTACTACAAGTTCATTGTGAACAGGAAGATTACAAAAGGGTATATGAAACAGAGATAAGGAGAAATCAGCTCCTCTCATTTTCCATCACCCACAGCTGTTATCTTTCAAGAACAGAGAGTACATCTACATATGATATTAATGCTCCGTGAGCTTACCGAGCAATAAAATACTGTGTAGTAAGGACATGTGTCCACATCAGGCACATCCAGATGAGCAGTCATGCGGTATGTGGTACTGCCAATGTGTTTGCAGCACCACATACCACACAGTCCGGAGTTCTCTGCACTGCAAGGGCATGCTGCCTGAGTGTGTGCTGCTCTGTTTTGTTTTTTTTCCCCCGGGGTCAACAAAAAACAAAAAACAAACAAACAAAAAAACGCCATGGCAAAAACCCCAAAGCAGGGCATGCTTGGGCAGCACACACTGCTAAAAAGTGGAGCCGGGCTGCTTGGAGCCGTGCTGTGGCTGCCAGCCAGGCTGCACCTGGCAGGATTGCCATGGCTGCAGCTCTAGGATGCCCCCAGAATCCCAGGTAAGGCTGCTGGAGCCAGCACAGTGCTGGCCCCAGTCTCCCCTATGCCACTTGAGGCACCTTGTCATGTACCAAACCATGCATGGCACAGGTATTCCCCGGGGACAAGTAGCAGCACAAGGTGCACCACCACTGCTTGGCCCTGGGGAACCAAACTTCCACACACATCTGGATGCACCCCTCAGGAGCAAGTTTGCTCCTAACAGGAGCAATTCAGAGCAGAGTACTTATGCCCTGCTCTGCCTCACTACAGCAGCCACAGGGAGTTCTAGGCTCCCCTGGTCCCAGCCATAGACAGGAGGCACTGGGGTCAGACCTGGGCTCTGGGAGATGGGGGGCAGCTGTTTCGCAGCCCCATGCCCCATGGTCCATGCTCTGATTGGCTGATCAGGGCAGGAGACTGAAAAATATCTGTGGGAAGGGGACGCTTTCCCAACACCCTGCCTGACTGGCCAGTTGGATAGCTGACAGCGAGTCCCCAGCTGGGTGGGGAATGCCTGCTCATCTGGGGGCTGGGCAGGAACTGCTCCAGTGCAGCTGCTCCACTGGTGTCCCACAGGTGGGACAGCATCCTCCCAGCCCTTGGCTGAGCAGAGATTTTCCATCCAGTCAGGGGTTCAATGCTAGCTGGCCCATCAGCAGGACAGCTCCCCCCCAACCCCTGGCTAAGCAGTGAAGCAGGAGCTCCCCAGTCCTAGAGCTGCTCAGCTCCCTGCCCCTCTAGGGAGCTGGGAGCCCTGCATCACTGGGGCGGGTGTGGGGAGGGCAGAGAGGGACACAGTCCCCAAGCTGAGTGGCTCCTCAGTGGATGCAGGAGGTAAGCAGAGCCAGGATGGGGCCTCCTGCTGGTGAGGCTGACGGGGAGCAAATTTGCTTCTGGTTAGCACCTGCATGAGCCCTACTGCACAGTAACTACTGCTCACTTAATCTAGTACCTGTATTTATAGGTACTAGCTAACCGCACAGTAAACTAATTTATTGCACAGTAGAAACTGCACATGGTACATGCACAGTAAAGCAACTCATGTAGACACACCAAGACATAATCAGAACTACTCTAGTGTCAGAACCAAAACCATATTCCAGGTTCAGTTCCAAGACTAACGCAAACACCCCCTACACACACATAAATTAAACATTCATATTTAGGGCATCCCTTCATGATGCCCAGTGAGGCATAAAGTAAGAGTGAAAAGTAATTTTTGAATGAAATAGGAAAGTTGAGACAGTTTAGTTCTCAACTCTGAACCAAAAACTAAGTCTCACATAAACAAAGTTGTTTTAAACAAGACACTGTTTGCATCAGGATATTGCAAAATACTTTGGCATATAAACATCTCCTTACTGCATCAGATTAATCTAAAAATCCCTTTGGAGAATGCAAGATGGATAATGTAGAGATCATGCTTTGTAGACACTGAAAACAAGAAATACAGTTTGCTTTTTTATTATTTCTCTATCCACAAAAGCCATTAGATGAAGTAAGAAAGTGGACTACTATTAAACTATTCTGGTTTCTACTTTTCACCCATACAAATAACTGGTTCTTATTCTAATTTTTTTTATGTAGGTGTATAGAGCTCAGCATCTTCATCTGATAAGATTTAGTTGGCTTAATTCACCTCTGTAATTGCTGTTTTTCCTCCTAAACTGTAGACTTTTTGCTTACTTACATCATAGAGTAGTAGAACATTAGGGTTGTAAGAGACCTCAGGACCCCATCTAGTCCAGCTTTCTGCTAAGAGCAAGACCATCGCCAACTAGATCATCCCAGCCAAGGCTTTGTGCAGCTGGGATTTGGTCCAATTCTCCAATTTTTCAATGTCTCTCTGAATTCTAGTCCTATTCTCCAGCATATCTACTATGCTTCACAGCTTGGTGTCATCTGAAAACTTGTACACTCCATCCGTTCTTCCAGGTTACTGATGATGTTGAACAAAATTGGCCCCAGGACCAACCCCTGGGGCACTCTACTTGATACTGCCTGCCAACTAGACATCAAGCCATTGGTTACTACCTTCTGAATCCAATGATCCAGATAGTTTTCTATCCACCTTACCGGCCATTCATCCAACCCATACTTCCTTAGTTTGCTTGTGAGAATGTCATGTAAGACCATATGAAATGCTTGCTGAAGTCAATGTATATCACAACCACTGCTCTTCACACATCCACAGAGGTAGTCATGCTAGGAAAGAAGCCAGTCAAGTTGGTCAGGCATGAGTTGCCCTTGATGAATCCATATTGACTGTTCTTAAATCACCTTCTTCTCCAAGTGCTTAGAAATGGATTTCTTGAAGACTCACTCCTTTATTTTTTCCAGGGACTGAGGTGAAGCTTGTAACTGCTCTTCATGATTGCCCAGCTGGGGATGTTATTTTTCCCACCTCAGGCCATTTCTCCAAGTCATTGCTAGGAGGAAAAAAAAAAAAAAAAAAAGAGGAGGAGGGGGCAGGCTAACAATGTACGTTACAGAGTAAACACTACAGTACAAAGACCCAATCCTGCACCACTTGAAAGCAAGGGAAAATTACTCCCATTTCAGATTTATGTGGGACAAAATTTCAACAACTTGCATGTGACTGAAAGACTATGTGATTAAACTTAAAAAAAAAAAAAAAATCCCCTGCCCCCTACCAATGTTCACTGCACTATCCATTAGACCCCTTCAGAAAACACACGACGGGAGTGTTATTCCCCTTTGTGCAAACAATCAATGCCTTTTAAAACTTTTGAACAAGTTATTGGTAAGCAATGTATTGCCTTGACCCTGCAGGTTACAGCTCCACTCCGTGTCCTACAGACACATAATGCCTGCTAATGTTAGGGCACCAACTAATTAAACAATCTAAAAAAAGAACTGATGGAATATTGACACAAATGAGCTTTAGTTAAAAAGCCCCCACTACCATTTTGAAGTGTGGGACACTGAAGACACAAAACACTGAAAGTGCTTTACTTAGAATCACTCCAAAAAGCCTCCAATTAAAGTGCCTTACCCTGGAGCATGTGTAAAGATGCCTTAAGGTGCCACTTGGCCCCGCCTTCTGCCTTACTTCAGAACAAGGCTAATTATCTCTCTCTACTCATAAAAAATAATGGGTAAGATTAGAAAACATCCAAACTCCAAGGTGATATAAACAGTCTGAGGTTGACCCAGTATTACTAATTTATTAAGTATATTTAATTAAATTTCCTAAGCTTGATAACAAGTAAATCCTTCTACTAAATATTAACATATTCAAACATTCATGCCCACATTCAGGCCTGTATGTTTTTTTAACCAAATATTCAAGAAATTGTTAATTTAAGACAGTACAATAATAGACATTGGTTGAAAGTCAGTAATAAGCCTTAAAGTTATTGGTTATTTAGTTCTTTTATGAAAAGGATGTTGATGGTTGCAGATTTTTTATTCAAGCCAATGCCATAGTGAGAGCTTATACATTCTGATACACAACTCATAATGTTACATGTATTTTGCTCATGTCTTTACAGAATCAGAAACTACATGTCATTTCACACACTCATTCCTCTACCTCTTTCTACTTTGAATGGACAATTGCTAATTTTTACCAGTCAGTTTTCTCAAGGACAACAGAATCAAGCTGTATGATGGAATATGCTGTAAAAATATACTAATTAGCAAAAATAATATTGATATTTAGTTAAATGTTAAGGGATTTGCTTTTAATTTTTCCTGTTTATACAAAAGAATCATCAGATCACAGGTGAACAGACGTATGTGCCAAGCCTTCTGTAGTATTTAATTTAAACTACTTTCAAAGCTTTGCTTTTATAGGTTTATTCATCTCTTCTGTTTTCTAATCAAATATAACTAATTCTCTGAATGCACGTATATGAAAAGACTTACTATGATGGAAAACTGTTTTTATAACTTGAACTTTTAATGCATATCCAGCACTACTAGCTGAACAGTTTCAGTTAAACACTCATCTTTCCCGTAAGACCATGCAAACCTATAAGTATTATAAAAAGGAAGAGAACTACTATCATCAGATTTTGCAGTCTTCAGAGCAGTATCCCAGATTTTTTATAAGAGCTAACTCTTTCTAGATTTGACTTTTGATTCAATACTAATTTTTCTTAGAATTAACTTATTATATACACCACAGAGGGTACATCTACATGAGATGCTGACTGCACAGTAGCTGAAAAATACTGTGCAGTAGTGCATCATAGCATTGACAGTGGTAATATGCTACTGTGCAGTATTATTAGGCTGCTGTGCAGTAGAATCACCTAAGACATTCACCAGTGCTGCTGCAGAGTAACTCTGGTTACTGAGCAGCAAGGATCCTGGTTTTCTCCGGTTTAAAAAAAAAATCCCCAATATTTGATTTAAAAAAAAAAGTACCCCCAAATACACATTTTCCATGATTAAAATGAAACACCACTATCTATTAGTAGTGTTTCATTTTAGTTATGGAAAAATGTGGATTTGTACTCTGGTTACTGCACATTCATTTAGTAGTTGCTAATAGAAATAATAAATAAAAAGCACAGTAATGACTGCACAGAAGCATCTTGTGTAGACACACCCAGAGTAAGTCTTTTTGACTCAAAGAAAATGGCCTGCCATATGCCATCATAAAACCCCCTGTCATAGTTTTATTTGCTTTATTTAGTTTACATTATGCCACAGATGTTGTGAACTATTCTCTAAAATTACAGCTAAAACAAGATGAAGAGAACATATTTTACAAATTAAGCATACATTAACAGAAAACCTTTTTTCACTGAAAGTTCAAAATATGCAATGCCAAGTACAAGACATCAGGCATGGAGACTGGCAAGCTTCACATAAAACATATGTGAACAAAAGTGAAAGGAAAGGTTAAAATTAATGTACCTTGACAGTTGTCCCTTCAGTAGCAATTACCATAGAATTTCATTGCTGTTGATGTCTTATGATTTTTGTAATGTTCAAGCTTTCTTAAATTGAAGAATATACACAGAATGCCTCAATACAGTATATCGAACTTCATATACAATCATAGCCATTTGAAATTGATATTTTATAACAGTTGGCCCAATTCTTTAGAGATACAATTTGCACAAACCTGTCTGCATAGACTCTTGAAATTCTCAATGTAGTCATCTTGCTTTAATTACATTTGACCTAATAACTGTTCTGAATTGTTTCTGAAAGTTTTAAACAGTTAGATGAGGTTTGGTAGACACATACTATTAACACTATTAGGCTGTCTTCACTTATAAGGCCCCCTCTACATATTAAAGGTATTGTGCAATTAACTGGTTGACCTTAAGGCCAACTACACATGTAAGGTAGCTATCAAACAATGAAGAGCTGTAGCCAAGTGTAAAGTTCAACCTTGCAACTGTGTAATAATTTTATAGCTGATTGCTATAATTTAAGCTTTAAATTTGCATGTTTAGCAGGGTCTCCCCTGCAGCTGGGAGCCACATCAGCTGAGCGGGCTCTCAACTGCAGGGGGGTTTTGCGCCCAGCCTGAAACTCCCGAGCCCTCGGGAATTGGTGATGGTGTTAGTTCCAATCACACCTTAACCTGCACTTGTAGAAGGTGCTTACATTTGTTTTTTCTCCAATGACTACAGCAGTGTAGTCCTTCTTTCACACAAAAGAGTTTTATTTAATACCTATAACGAAATAGAGTTTGTGATAATTTTTGCTTTATTATTAGCCTTCTTAACAAAACTTAGTATTTTTATGGATTCACAAGTTGCATAAAATAATCATAGTAATGAGATAAGCATTTATTTAAGTAAAACTAGAACATAAAGGTAAAAGAGCCTAAATCATTCATATTTATACTTTTTCTATTTGCTCCATTAACAGTGGGTGCCATGAGACTTCATAAAATTATTACAGATTTACTAGAAGATGCAGGATGGGAAAGCATATATACAGAGAAATATTTACATCACATCCTTTTAATTGAAAATTGGTTATATACAACACATATGGAGAATGAGTCTTAGCAGTTAATAAAAAGATAAGAGTTAGTATACCAAATTTTCTATATCTTAAGATGAATTAATTAAAAAAAAATGACAAAAAAGGAAGTTAATACATAAGAGATAGAGAGCTGAGTCTAAGTGGAAAATTATATTAATTAATTAGTGTTTATATAATAATTGTCAAAAAAGAAAAAGAGTACATTCTACAGTTTCGAGATTGTAGTATCTGACAGAAAGTTGGGCCTCATTTTTATTACTATAATTACCTAGACCCAAGACAACTCTGAACTTATGATAATCCCCCGATAATTAGATTCTATACATGGAAAACATACAAATTTGTTATAATGTTCGATGTACAAGATCTAATTATTGGAGGGTCATCTTAAATTCATGCCTCTCCCCCCCCAACTCCCATTCCCCCACTGATGCAGCAGGGAAAGCAGTGGCAGAGGGGGAAAGCAAGCAGCCTGATCCATGTCCCTTTCCCTCCCACACCTTATCCCCTGCCACCTGTCCCCTCCACCACTTGATCCCACTGCTGCCTGCCCCTACAGCCCCAACTGCTACAGCAGCAGCAGCTCTAGCTGTGTCCCAGAGTTGGAGCCAGAGTGAATATTCAGGCTGGAACTGCTGTTACTCCTGCTGGGCTGGGCTAGGGCCAGGAAAATTACCAGAGTCCTGCAGAAGCCACAGGCTAAGCAGCTAGGGTGGGGGAGAGGGGCAGAGGCCACTGGGAAGCAGAGGATGCAAGAAGCCCCTGGGGTTGGGGTTGAGGTTGGACTTGGTGCCACAGCAGATGCATCCCTCCCCCAGCACCACCTCCATGTTGTACACATACTAAAACAAGGGGCTTCCCCCCACATGTTAAATGAGAGAAAAAAACCTCAACTTTGATTAGAGTATATAAAAAAGTTAGCAATTGTGTATCCCTAGAGACCAAAGAATTATGCTTTGCTTCCTAGTGAATGCTGAAAATTACTGAAAATACAAAAAATATTCAATTCATATTTTGCCCATTGACATTGCAATAACAATTTAATTCATCATCTCCTTCTCTGGCTTTTGCGCCACAAGAAAAACAAAAAGTGAGTGTTTGGGCCATCTGAAGATTTTTTTTTTTAAATAGCTGAGATGTTCTCCAGGGAATCAAAGGAAGCACAACTGGAAGCTGGGTTAGTAGTTGTGACCTCTGCGGGATGTTTCATGGTTATGTTCACCCTAGAGGGTCAAGAGCAGTTTATCTGTATCAAGTGTAAGCCAGCATCTTCAGCAGAGGAAAAGATTCAAGGGCTGGAAGCATGGGTATCCATTCTGCATTACATCAACGAAAAGTAAGATTACTTAGACAGGAGTTATGAAAGATTAGTAATGGAGAGGCCAAAGGGAAAGAAGAGAAAGGTGGCATCTTGTGACTACTCAAAAAGGATGGTACCTAAAAGTCAAGAGGAGCATACTGAAGTCAGTGACCACCTTCAAGCACTTTGTGGTAGAACAGCTGAGGAAACAAGGCAGAGGAGAAGACATCTTCAGGCATGAGGTAGGGGACTTAGAAAGTAAGAAGTGCAAGGCCCCAGAACTGGGGTATCTAGGACCATTGCATCAAGAAGGAAGAAAAGAGTGGTAATGCTTAGTGACTTCCTTCTGGGAACAGAAGAAATGATTTGTTGTCCAAATCTGGGGCCCCAGGAGCTATGCTGTCTCCATAGAGCCCAAATTTTGGACATCACAGAGAAGGCCAAAACTCACCCATCCTTCAGAACACTACCTTTTCCTGCTTGGCACCAAAGATACTACCAGGAATGACACTGAGCAAATCAGAGGTAATTTTGACATTCTTAGCAGGAGGGTTAAGGAGCTTGGAGCACAAGTGGTATTCTCATTGATCCTTCCCATGGAAGGCAAATGTTCCAGTAGAGATCCAGTATCCTGGAAGTAAATGCATGCCTGAGACAGTGATGTCGATGTCAAAGACTCCAAATTCTTCACAACAGGCAATGTTCTGAGGAGGAGAATCACTATCAAAGATGAGTTTCAGCATCTCTCAAAAGAGCATCTTTAGGTGTCATCTGCCCAAGCCAAGAAAGAGGGCTTTAAACTACGTACCATGGGGGATAGCAAATAAAACCATTCAGCAAGAGTAAATAATCCAGAAGGGAAAGGACTGTAAGAAGCAGCTCAAACACTGGGAAAGGGGCAGGGAGCAACAGGACAGTGACAGGTGATGCAAAAGAGAAGTGAGTAGGTTGAAATGCAAAATATCTCTAATGCATGTATGTGAATATGAGAAGTATGGGGAATAAACAAGATGAGCTAGAAGCTACAGATTGAAGAAAAACATGATGATCCGATTGGCAAAGAGACTGGATGGGACAGTCCTTATGATTGAAACATCAACATTGAGGGTTATACTCTGCTTTGGAAGGACGGGGTTAGGAGAAATGGTGGTGGGGTCGCTTTGCATATCAAAGATGCATACATTTGTTCTCTGGTTCATGAGGAATAAGACAGCAATTAGAATGCATTTGGGTGAAGGTAAACATGTGAAAGATTCAGCAATGGTTTAGGCCACCAAGTCACAAAGAGTACATCGATGAGGCACTCATCAAGGAGGTAACAATTTGTCCAAAAGCTATGGGATGGTACTGGTGGGAGACTTCAAATTTCTGGGCATCTGCTGGGAGAACAAGACAGCTGAACAAAATGTCAAGCCAGTTCCTAACTTGTGTGTAGGATAACTTTCTGTTCCAGAAGGCTGAGGATATAATTAGGGAATCATCTATCTTGGCCAACAGGTAAGAACTGATGAAAGATGTGAAGGTGATGGACAATTTGGGAAGAAGCGATCATGATATGAGAGAGAGATTTCCAGATTGTGACACAGGGAATGCATGAGGACAACAAGTCTTGGACACTAGATTTCAAAAAGGTGGATTTCATCCAATTCAAGAACTTAATAGGCATTGTGCCATGGGAAAACAGACTGAAAGAAAAAAGGCACTCAGGAGGGCTGGCAGCTTCTAAAGGCCACGGTACTAGAAGCCCAATGAAAACACTTTTCTGACAATGGAAGCACAGGAAAAATGGCAAAAGCCCAGTGTGACTGCAAAAGGAGCTTCTAAAAGGCCTCAATTGCAAGAAGAAAACAGGCAGGCAATAGAAAGAATGGGCAGATAACCCAGAAAGCTCACCAGAAAATAGCAAGAACCTGCAGGGACAAATTCAGGAAGGCAAAGAAAGAATGAGCTGTACCTGACAGGGGAGGATAAAGAAAATTATAAAAGGTTTTTTTTAGTCTGTTGGCCAGAAAAGGAGGAACAAGGAAGCTATGGGTCTACTGATAAACAGCTAGGGGTAACTCTTAACAGAAGATGCAAAGGAGAACTGCTCAATAGCTATTTTGCCTCAAAGTTTACAAAGGAGGCTGCAGCCAGACATCTTACAAATGTTATTTGCATAAAGAAGATGGCAAGCTGAGGGATGAAATATAAAAAGCTCTCTAACTGTTTCTTTTGTTGCGTATGTGTGAATTCAGGACAGCAGGGCCTGATGAACAGGGATCCTGGTTTTCTCTGATAAAAAAAGAAATCTTCAATTTTCTGATTAAAAAAGTAACCCAAGTAATCCATGTTTTTCCATGATCAAAATGAAATGCCACATTTTTCCATTATCAAAATGAAATTCCACCAATATATATCTATATATTAGTGGTGTTTCATTTTGATCATGGAATAATGTGGATTTTGGGTTACTTTTTTAATTTGAAAATTGGGGATTTTTTTTTCTTTTTTTAATCAGGGAAAACCAGGATCTCTGCTGATGAACTTCTTACCAGAGTACTGAAGACACTGGCAAAGGAGATCTCGGAGCCTTTGGCAATGATATCAGTGAAATCATGGGAGATGGACAAGGTACCAGAAAACTGGAAAAAGGGCCAGCATAGTGCTCCCCTTTCAAAAAAGCAAAAAGAAGAAACTAAATTAGCCTCACCTCAATACCTGGGAAGTTACTGGAACATGTCCTAAGTAAGCCCATTTGAAAGCATGGCAAAAAGGCTGATCGCAAGCAGACAGCATAAAGCATTTGTTTAGTGAAAACAAATCATGTCAAATGTGATCTCTTTCTTTGGCAAACTAATGGCTTTGGTGGATGAAGGTAATGTTGTGCATATAGTGTATCTGGACTTCAGCAAGGCATTTGACAAGATCCCACATGACCTTATCAAACAAACTGGAGAAATGTGGGCGTGACAAAACTTCTATAAAGGTAGATAGACAATTGGCTCAGCAGTTGCAAGCAAAGGGTAATTATAAATAGATCCATGTCAAAACAGCAGGAGGTTTTGAGTGGAGTCCTACAGGGTTCTGTCTTGAGTCCAGTGCTGTTTAATGTCTGTGTTAATGATTTGGATCCTAGAATAGAAAGTGTTTTGAGCAAGTCTATGGATTGTACTGCAAAGTTTCTGGAGCACAGTTCAGAAGAATCCTGACAGATTGAGAGCTGGGCTGGACCTAACAGGATGAAGTTCAATGCTGACAAATGCAAGGTGCTACGCCTTGAGAACAATAATCAAATATAGATACAAAATGGTTGACACATGGATGGATGGCAACACTATGGAGAAGGATCTGGGAGTCCTGGTAGATCACAGACTCAAAGTCTGAAGTATAATGCAGCTGCACAAAAGGGAAATGTGGTTTGGGGCTAGATCAGAAGAGCATTTGGTGCAAAATAAGGGAGGTGATAATGCCTCTCTCCTCAGTACTGTCTAATTCTAATCTAGAGTACTGTGTGCAGATTTGGGATCCACATTTTAGAAAGGACATAGAGGGAGAAGTTAGGGTCTAGAGGCAGATATCAAAAATGAAAGTGGGCTTGACTATCAAGTCATATGAGGAGTTAGGCATGTTGAGCTTGCAGAAAAGGAGTTTGAGAGAGACATGATAGTGGTCTTTGGCAGCCCTTCAGGGCTGTGATATAGAAGAAGAGGGAAAACACCTCTTCTCTTTTGCTGCAGAGTAGGATGCAGACCTGTGGCTTAAAGTTGCAGCAAAATTTAGACTATGTACAAGGAAAACCTTTTCACTGTTAGAACAGTGAGACAGTGGAATAGGTTGCTTATGGAAGTTGTGGACTTTCCATTACTGGAAATGTTCAAGAAGAGGTCGGCTCATTGGTCGAGCATGATCTATGTGTAACTATGCTTATGTTCTACTGTGGATATTTCCCAGGCTTCTGAGCTTTGGCAGTTGTCACATGGTGCTAGAAGGGAATTCCCCTCTCCCACCCTGCTGCTACATGTGGGACAGTGTTTTTTAGTCTTCCTCAGAGGCACTGAATGTTTTCTGCATCCAAGGCTGAGGATTTTGGCTATAGTGTGTCAGTGCTCCTGCTGGGACTTAAATATGAAGGTTCCTGTCTAGAGGGTATTACCCTGCACTCAGGGCCAGACCAATTGCCATATTCAAGGTCAGGAAGGAATTTTACCCCATGGTCAGATTGGTGTGGACTGTGGGTAGTTTTCCCCCTACTCTGTAGTGGAGGGTCTGGCCTTCTTCCTGAGATCTCTTGAGCCTATTTTTAACAGCTTTGCAGCAGCAGGATATTAGCTAGCATTGTCCCCCGTCATGGCAGGTTAGGAAGTTGTATCTTCTGTTGTGTCAGGGTTGACTGTGTAAGTTTGCTAACCAGTTATACAATGGACTCATATAGGATGGTTTGGATAGGGATGATCTTGTCTCAGGCAGAGAATTGGACTAGACAGCCCACTGAGGTTCCCTTTCAGCCCTATTTCTCCATAATTCTATGAACTCATGTTGCCACAGTGTTTCAATGGCACAGTACTCACTGTTTGAGAAGCTTACGTGTTAGGGCGTGAGGGGACAAGAACAAAGCCAGATTCTCTGGAACTGCTACATGGCCTGAGTGCCATCACTCTTATGGGCACTATGAAAGAGAACATTGCTATGTTACCTACTACTGAACACTTCAGGACCAAAGAACTGCATTTCTTGGTGCATCACATGGGATTGTATTTAATCTCAGGGGAGAGAAAAGGAGCCAGATCAATCTAGGACCTTATCCACAAGACCCCTTTCTCATATTGTGTCCATCCTGTTCAATCAGAAACATGTCATTTCCTAACCTGAGAATGCTTGACTTTGCAAACTAAACAGCATTAATTTTAAAAGTATTTTTAAATGCAGTATATAACACAGCAACTAACTGAATCAGAAATGAATAATCTGGTATGCATCATTCCAACTTGCTTTGTTTTGAAGAACGTAATGGGCAAGAGTGAAAGGAGTTCAATGTGGACTCTTCTATTTAATTGTAGTATCTACAACCTTTATCTGAATGCTGCTGTGTCCCTTTTCTACACTCCACATCCCTCCAGCTATGTATTCAGTGGTTTAACGGATTTGAATACACCTGCAAACAGTTAATCACAATGATATACAAGCTACATCCTTCAGACACTTGTCAGTATGCTTAGCTTCTTCTAGTAAAGTCAGTTTACCTCACTGCTGAGTAAAATCCACTAAGGGCAAATTGATGAAAACAGGTATTTTAGAAGGCCTGTAATGCAATATGCTGAACTACCAACAAGCATGCAAAAATCATAAAACAGGCCCACAAAGAAGAAAAAAAAAATCAGAATGATTTTTTTTAAAAACAGAATAACATTCTAATGTGTTTTTCCTTCTAGGTTTCAAACCTCTAACAGTCTTTCCTTTCTAGGTTCTTCGTAACTACAAGATTAGCCCTACTTCTCTATGAGGGCCTCATCTAGGGTATTCACTGTAGAGGAAACTCCACCCCACCCCCACAACTCACCTCCCAAGAGTCTCATGTAATCCTGGAACTTCAGGAAGGGCTTGTCTCTTCTCTAACAGTTTCATTTCTCAGCAAGGATAGAATTAAGCATGTCCTGTCTATCTCTCACTCATTTGATTCAGATGAGGTTCTATAGATCTAGAAGTTCAATAGGGAGGCAGTCCCATGTTCATGCCCAGCATCTGACCTCCAAAGCCCTTGCTCATGAGAGGATCTGAGATAAGCAACTGGTTACTGGTGATAAGACCAGAGGAATCTTGCTGGAAAGCTTCTGGGTCTGGAACACATAATTTTAAAAAAATTATATATATATATATATTTTTTTTTTTTTACAGTAAACACCAGGTCTTCTAAAAGTTCTAAACCTGGAGACAATAAATAAAACTTCATATACTACTTTTGTTGTTGTATATTCCTTTTTTGTTAGGCATGTTGTGATGAGAGAGAGAAAAAAAAGAGAGAAAGAGAGAGAAAGAAAGAGAGACATACACATGCACACAGAGAACCAGACACACACACCCAGAACTGGACATGTGTGTACACAGACACACAGAACCAGACAGAGACAGACAAACACATAGAACCAGATGCATGGGTGCATGGAGCTGGGTTGCTGGGCCACCGAAAAAAGCCCAACCCAACAATGCCCTGGGTCTGCCACAGCCCCTGTGCCTCCCTGGGGAGCCAACATCCGGGCTGCAGTGCAGCCCGTCAAGGCCCTGGCCCAGAGCCCACCCATCAGCCAGCTACAGGGGTGGCACTAGGGGGAGCTTTGGGGAGGCTATAGCCACTCCAAAATTCACCTTAACCCTCCTGTAGCCACCCCTCCCAGCACTGCCACCACCCACCCACCCTGCACAGCTAAGCCCGCAAAGGTGTGGTGCTCCTGGCAAAGGCAGTGCCAGCCTCATCCCGGTGGGGCGGAAGGGGCTGTGCTGGGGCTGGGCTCGGAGTGGGTGGGAGTCAGGTGGGCAGTGCTGGAAGGGGTGGATCTTCCTAGCCCAGCCCCACCACTGGGAGTCAGCTGGTGCCACCCTTGCTCTGGAGCCCCAACATCAGCTCCATACTGGCAGGTACATGCACTCAGAGTGGATGGTGGGGGAAGGGCCTGAGGCAGCACAACCCTGGCCTCCGTTTGCTCTGAGGCACACGTGCAGTCACTGCCAGCACAAAAAGCTAACAGGGCTCCAGAGCCCGGCTTAGCTGTTATAGCCAGTCTGGGCTCTGGGCAGCTGCAGCAGGCAGTGAGCAGGATGCAAACACCTGCACTGGGCTCCAGAGCCCTGGCATCAGTTCCATGCTGGTGATGACTGCATGTGCACCTCAGAGTGGAGAGTGGGAGAGGGTTGCTCTGCCTGAGGCCCTATCCCCACTGTCCACTCCAAGGTGCATGTGCACCTGCCGGCAGTATGGAGTTGATGCCAGGGCTCCAGAGCCTGGAGCAGCTGTTTGCAGCCTCCCTGCTGCAGCCAGCCCAGACTCTGGGAAGCTGCTGCCAGCCATGGTGCCCGGGCTGCTTGCAGCAGGGCTTGCAGCTTCCCAGCTGCCTGCTGGGAGCAGCCCAGGCTCCATGACTGGCAGCAGCTGCCTAGAGGCCGGGCTGGCGGTGGCGTGCCAAGCAAAATGGCCTCACATGCCATGCTCAGCACTCTGCCGGAGGTTGCTGACCCCTGGTTTAGACTAACCTGCAAAGATTGAATCAATTCACCTCAGGCTTTTTGACTGTCTGTACTTAGTCCAGAAGTTTAAAAGTCAACTTGAAAGTGAATTGAAGTACAAGAAATCTCATGATTAAATTGTGTTTACTAAAGAGAGGTTACAGATACTTACCCACTACCTGGATTACCTTTTTTAACCCCTGTGTCCCTATTAATTTGTCACTTGTTTGTTTGTCTCTCAGCACTGCCCCCACCCCCCATATTTTATATTGGCATTGCTCTCTATTTAGGGGCTGGGGTAATGTGGGCACTAAGGCACATGGTTGACAGCCTAGCAATCTCCAGTACAAGACTGCAGCAGAAGCCTTCACAGCGTGGCCTGCCAGATACTAATGAAAGCTGCCAATTCTGCTAAAAGCCTCATCACAAACACATGACAAAGGAAAGAACTCAGTTTGATAGCCTGCACTGTACATGTTCTTTCATAACATTTGGTGAAATGAGCTCTTGATCATGAAAGTTTATAATCTCTGATTCCATTAGACTATAAAATGCATCTCTACCCTGTTTTCTGCCTGACAGGCCAACACAACTAATCTGTTCAAACACTGTTATGGTCAAACTGCTAGCTGCCGGGTAGAAGGTGAAGTACCTGACCTTGGCTGATTAAAGGTGATCCCTTCTGATGAGTCCTAATATTTCATTTCTGGTCCTGGGGCATTACCTCTGCTCTTAGAATCACCACCTTGTCTGCCTGCTCTCCCCCATCCTGCAGTGTACCAGGGAATCCCCAGAAAGCAGAATGCTCCTTAGGAGCCATTGGAGTTCTTCATGAACTACCCCACTTCCATTAGTGTCCCTATTAATGCCACTTCTTGGCCCGTTGGCTGAAAATACTTGTTCTACTCAGATCAATTTTGCCACCTCAACCCCCGTCTGCTCCTTAGGCCAGGACTGCCATCAATCAATAGCCTTCCTGTTTGCGATCCACCAGCAGTACCAAATGCCCCCAGAGATATGCTCCTCCTTGGAAACAGGAGCGCTACATTTCCTTGCTAATATCTAAAAACTATTTTTACTATTCCAAGATGAGAGGCCAGATTCCTGGTCAACCTCTTGTATATGGATCTCCAGTCTTCTGTCATGTCATGCCATGCATAAGGGCAAAGAGGAGGTAGACAGATGAAGCCAACATTCAAGCAGATCAGGATGCAAATTAAGGGGACAGCTGTGTTTATAAAATTTTGATCTCCCTCAGGCTCTCCTGAGGTATCTATCCAACTCCTTCAGGCTTTTGACAATGGAGGAAGACAGATACCATTTCTACTATGGTCCCTATCAAATCAACTACTGGTCAGCTACAAAAAAACCCAAAACTTTCCTTTCCCTGTTTTTACCACTTTAGGATACAGTGTGTCTTCTCCTACTCTCTCTTTACTCCAACTCCCTGCCACCTTCTCAGACGTATCACTGAAGAAAGCATAAGGGAATCAGGATTTGGCTCACAGTAGGCAGGACTGAGGCTTCTAGAGGTGTGTATGTGTAGGGGGAGGAAGGGAAGAGAGGCAGCAGAGAAGGATAATATTGTACAGAATGACATTGGTTTAGTTCTTTAGCTAGTGAAGATGAGCACAGTTCTGCTTAAGTTCACAAATGTGGGCTCACTTTACACTTACTAAGAATAAAATCTGTTTTTTTTCCCTTCTGAAGATCAGTCAGTTTACTTTCCAATTCTCAGTTTTAAGAAGGGATCATGGGGCCAGAATTATGTGGCTCAAACACCTTAAAACTTTGGCAAAAAATGTACTATGGAGTTCTTAGGAATATAAGATATTAAGATGAAAATCTGTTGAAGGGAAAGTCAAATTCTGAATACATTTGCTCACTGACTGATAAATAATAAGAATGGTCCACTGTACAAGGTTGCTGAGGCAGACACAGTGGTCATTTAAAAGTAATTGGATTCTGTACTGTTGGGGAAAAAAACCCTACTATTAAAAGGGCATCTTGCAGGATTTACAAGACCTTCTTAAGGAATTCCATTAAAATGAATGGCACTGGGGAAAAAAAAAAGATTTCAGCACTTCATAGAACTGACCCCAAAATAGGAAGAATCCCTTGATGGACTGCATAGACTTTTGATTTTTTCTTCTGTGCGCTTTGTTGTTATATCTTCTCCATTCACTGTAGTTAGAATTGTGTCAGTATTTCCATCTCCTATTTTTGAGAGTTCATAAATTGGCTGTGGAAATTCATTCTCTGCTGCTGCTTGTCAAAAAGGGTCTTTACCCAAGAACACTTCTCCTTTCACAAGACCAAATTTGATTTTAAGGTTATAAGAACAACTGAAATAAAGTAGAGAGAAAAATTGCAAGTTCATGACTTTCTGCTTCTTTATTTCACTTCAGAACCACAGAATATGAAATAAATACTGATTCCTAAAGTCATGTAGAGCATGTCACAATTCTGAAGAGTGACAAAGTTAAAAAAAATAAATAAAACCACTCAGAAAAACTGCAGAGTCAATAAGTTATTAAACCAAATTCACAACCATTTTTTTTGCTGAGCAGCTGTTCAGTTACCACAAAACTTCATTGACTATACAAGCAAATATTCATAAGCATCTGAAATGTAAACAATGACACCTGAACTTACTGCATGTATTTAAGGGAGTTTTACAAATATAGCTAGCTCCATGAATTTTTTATTATATATATATATATATATATATATATATATATATATATATATATAAAAAACCAAAAGCTCCAAGAACAGACAGTGACATTTTTAGCCCCACAGGCATCTCTATAAGAAATTTAGTTTATTGAATAATAATAAAAACTACTCAAGATTTTTTTACAATCATACTTCTCCAAGATGCCTGGGAGTTTATATTAAAATTAACAATGAGCCATTCTGCAGTTCCCTTATTCATGCTAACTAGTACTTTATACTACAAGAAGTACTAATAAAAAAAAAATGGGTCTTGTGGCATGAGATACTATTCAACACAGCACAGGTTGGCCAGTGTAGCAGTACCTTACATCATGTGCAATCCCTCATCATGCAGGAGAATGATTTTAATCAAACCTTTGGTGATAATTTATAACTCAACGTAAGTAAAGGGATCAGAATTAGATCTTTGTTTTGCAGAGCATGGATAATTCTAATATTTTCTGGATTCTTGTCTTAATAAACTTAATATTCCTTGAACAGTTTTATTAGTGTATCAAAATATATTATATGAAGCTGAATATGACCCTTTTCCCCCTAGTAATGGTTCATCAGGAGATTATAAAGAGAAATACAAGAATGACTTTTACCACTTGAACTAATAGAGAAGCTAGTAGCAACAGAAAACTTTTTCCTCTTTGTAGACAAGATACCGAGAGAGAGATTTTTTGTCAGTGGCTTGTAAAACTAACTGCTAGACAGCAGAAAACAATTAAGAATTGTGATTCTATTCTTGTGTTTAAAGTTTAGTACAGTTGAGTGATTATAGGAAGACCACAAGAAACCCTTCATGTAGTACAAAAATTCTTGAAGACTGCATGATTAAGTGAACAAGACTTACTTCTAACTATATTAGAATCAGAAGTCTACTCTAGGTCTTTCAGGAATTACCTTATTCACACTCTGTTTATGAAATAGGGAAGGACCTCCTAAAAATAGGAAATTAAACTCTTGAAGAATAATAAAGGACTGAATATTGCACATACTTATTGACCTCAGCCAGGAGAGTCTCCTCCAAACTTCCAACCCATCATCCCTAGCTTCTGATCCAGAATTCCTTTCTTGGCCAAAGGATGCGACAACTAGCTCCACTTTGTTGCACACCTAAACAGCCCCAAGCATGACCCTAATATCCCTATGCCTGGAGAGCCTGTGCCAGGTATGTAGCACATCACTGGCACATGCCTATGCCATCTACTCTACCTAACTTTTAGGCTCAAGTATTTGCACATGAATCGAGTACCAGATGTCTCTCTCATCAATGCTCCTGGCTTTGCTCCAGGGGCTGTGTAATCTGAGGGCATCTCTATACATCAGCAGAAGTATACTTCAACCAAGCGACTCCCAAGCGTACTCCCACCCACTTGCCCCTGCTCCTGCTGACCCAGGAATCTTTCATGTTGTTACAAAATGTTCCTTTACAGTCACTCTCAAGTTGTTAGTCTACAACATGCTTGAAGAGTTGTCTTGAGTGACACCAGACTGGCCTCACAAGAATATTTTTATTCCAGCTTTGGAGCATGTCAGAGGGATCAAGTAGCACTTTGCTGTCACAGGGTAGCTATGTCCTTAACAGCTCCAAAAGTACACAGAATCAGGAATAATCAGAGATTTATAAATCTAAATCAAAGACAGATCGATTGGCACAAAGCATTGAAAAAAAAAAAAATGCAGTGGTGCCTACCAAGCTTCAAAATCCTGTTCCAAAGCATGAAAAAGCTTTAAAGATATCTTTAAAAAAAAGAAAAAGAAAAAGAACAGGCACACACTTAAAGAAAAATACCAACAGATTGATTAATTTCCCTTAATTTTTGGTCTTGAAAAGAGCCAAAATGTTTTTCTACAAACTTAAAAAAAAAAAATTCTATAGCACATTGCTTAAAAAAAAAAAAAAAGTCAGCTTCATCTGTTAATAAGCAACTGAAACAAAAACATTATGGGCACATCTACATGTCACCCTGTGTCAACATTGTTAGTGCTGTGCTTTAGTACTTCCTTTTGTAAGTACTTAAGCATGGTGCACTAACCACCTGTACTGCACTGTGCGTGCGGCGCATGGTTAGTTTTCACCACTACTTCACTGTAGTGGTGCACTAAAACAGGAGAGCTCATCACTGTGGAGACGTAGCAGCTGATCATGTGTAGACTCATGTAATTGCTATATTGCTGTAGCACATCATGTGGTTATGTAGCATGTCACTATGGTGACATAGGGCAATGTGTACATGTGCCCTATGATCACTAACTAGTCCAACTACAACAATTTGGTCAAATGAGGATCAAGGAGGGTATAGTGCTCATTTAGGATCATAGATGATTAGGGCTGGATAGGACCTCATAAAGTAATCTAGTCCAGCCACCTGCTCGAAGCAGGATCATCCCTGATTAAACCATTTTAACCAAGTGTCTATTTAACCTGCTTTTGAAATGGACGGAGAGATGGTGATTCTACAACTTCACTGGGCAGTCTGTTCCAGTGCTTGAAAAAAACAAAACAAAACCTCTCATAGCCTGAAACCTTTTTCTAATCTGTAACTTAATTTTCCTATGCTGCAACTTGAAGCCCTTGCTTCTATTTCTGTTCTCTATGGCCATAGAGAATAACCTGTCTTTATCCTCATCCTTCAACTATTTGAAAGCTGTTATCAAATCCCTGCTCAATCATCTTTTCTCCAGACTAAAACAACCCTAGTTCTTTCTGCCTTTCCTCGTAAGCAGGGATCCTGGTTTTTCTGATTTAAAAAAATCCCCAATTTTCAGGTTAAAAAAAAAAAAGTAACCCAAAATCCACATTTTTGTGATTAAAATGAAACACTACTAATACCTATTTATTTAAAACATTTTGGATTACTTTTTTCAATCCAAAAATTGTTTGTTTTAAAATCTGACAAAACCAGGATCCCTGTTCATAAGTCATGCTTTCTAGACCTCTAATCATTTTGGTTACTCTCTGCTGGGCTCTTTTCCATCTGTCCACATCTTTCTTGAAGCGTGGGGTGAAAAACGGGATGCAGTGCTGAACAGACAAGGAGAATCTCTGACCTTGACTTGCAAGTGACACTGCAGTTAATATAGCCTAGTATGCCAATGGATTTTTTTTCCCCAATAAAATTCTTGGCTCACATCTTATGGTCCACTGCAACCTCCCACATCCTCTCCTGCAGTAC
Source organism: Alligator mississippiensis (assembly GCF_030867095.1). Taxonomy (NCBI): domain Eukaryota; kingdom Metazoa; phylum Chordata; order Crocodylia; family Alligatoridae; genus Alligator; species Alligator mississippiensis. Next base: position 370,663,892 of record NC_081824.1, read on the forward strand.
TGAGCCACGCGAGTCATTCCACAGTCTTTATCTGTGTATGCATCTATTTCATCCCAAGTGCAGGACTTTGCATTCATTCTTGCTGAATTTCATTTTGTTTCAGACCATTTCTCCAATTTTCCAGGTCATTCTGAATCCTAGCCCTACTCTTCAGAGCATCTGCAACTCCTTGCAGTTGTAAATTTCAAAATGCATACTCAACCCCAAATTTACAAATATTTGAGGTATATAAAACCAAAGGGGTAAGCCATTCTAATGTAATGGGAACCATTCTAAACCATCAAAAATATATCATAGGGAGTACCAAGTCAGTAAAGGAAATTGTTAATAATCAATATTTTTAATTTATGGATCAGTAGCAGGGGCAAGGGGTAGAGGACACATCTTTGGGGAGGAAGACACATGCAGCCACTGCTGCAGTGGCAACTGACTGTGCCACTACAATCAGCATGGCAGGAATCAGGAATGACCTTGCATCACAGCTGCTGTGGAGTGAGAACTACTCAGCTACACAACTGTACACCTAATTTTACATATGTATTAAGCTCCATGGAATAATGTAGAATAAAGTATTTCCCAGTATAAGTGTAGCAGAATTTGTCCCAATGGAGTTTCTTGGACTGTGACAAAATCCCACATGAAAGTAGAAAATGTAATGCTGAAATAACACTTCGACCTGAACAAGAATCAGTAAATAGTGTTTGCATATAATTATAGACATAACACTACTTAGTGAGTAATAGGATAGAATAGATAATCTAATATGATGAGTCTTACATCTCTAATTCACATATATTAACTGACATTTGAAATGCATGGACTCTGTCAAAACTGTATTAGTTTAAACCATAAAAAAAACCCTCCACTTTAATCATTTTCTATGGAAAGAAAAAGAGAGAGAGAGAAGAATATATTAAAACACCACCTACCTTTAAAGGTACTTCTAAAACAATTTTATTTTGAGAAAATGAATTTTCACAGGTCAAAAAGGAGATGTGTAAAAAAAGTGAATATAATACAGTATCAGTAAATAAACTTTAAAATTGTTTCTTGCTCAATCCATTATTAAAATATCCTTGTTCGGTCTCTCTCACTCCTGTATTTCTCACCTGCTGTGGAGTGAAATTGTCTTGTCTGGACTATTGCAATATTTAAAAAAAATACACTGAATAACTTGGAGTGTTTTAAGTATTTGGGCTAGTACCAAAAGGGTATTAGAGTTACATTGCTAAGAGCTTTTTGAATTACAAATGTTTGTAGACACACCTCAAGCCAGTGTATTTTTAAGAGTACAAATGAAATGCTTACCTATTTGGAAGACTGGCTCTTTTTAAAGCTCAAATAAATATATTTTCCTTTCTCTTCCTTAACCTTCTCATTTACCACTTATTTTTAAAAGCTCTTGTTTTACTTATTTCCCCCATCTCTCTCATTTTCACATTCCTCATTTAATTAATAGTTCTTGCTATTTATAAGGAAGAAAGGAAGTTTGAAAGTGCTATTTATGCACAATGAAAGTCTGTAAATAAAAACATAGATGCCATCATGCTCTACCATCATTGTCTCACCATGCTATTGTCTTTACTACTCCATTTCTCCTGTCCCATTTCCCCAAGCTTTTTGAGACGTACACAATGTTGCAACTTGTTTCAGGTTATGGTGAAGTTGTGGCAGAAGGCCACCTCTGTTTCACCCCAAAAACTCTGCTCTGTGACAATTTGGTTAGGATGGGCCCAGAAGAGGATACACACCTTACCCCATCTCTTTAGGTAACCTGAGCTGAATACATTCCCAAGGGAGGGAGGAAATCTGCTCCCTCTGCCTAAGTGACTGGCATCACATACCTGGGTGAGGGGCTTGGACTCCCTGGGGGAGCTAGAGACTGTCAATTTGCCCAGCAACTAGTGATGCATTTCAGAGTGGTAGCCAACAGGTCTGGCTTCCATTGGACCAGGTAAATGAGGTCATAAGGGCTATATAAGTTAAAGACTGCCCAGAAGGAGGGGCAGCAGCCATGAGGAAGACTCAAAGAGAGAGAAGAGCTGGACCATCGGAAGCTTGCTCTCTCCCCCAAAACTCATGATCAAGGAACTGCCTGCCTCCAGAGGGAATCTCCACCTGCCTCTGGATGATACTTGTGAGTAAGCTACCTGAGATTTAACTAGACATATAGCTTGCAGTAACTCAGATGCATGATCAAAGGCTACGCAGCCATGCCAGTTTGCTGTATCAGATTTCTCTGATATTGCTCTACCCTGTACCCTATTTCAACCCTACCCCTTGTAACCAATAACATTCTCCTTTGTACCTAGCATGGGAGACTTATTGGGAGTGGGTCTAGATTATGCCTTGGGGTCCCCTTGATACAGCTGACTAAGACAGACCACTACTTGTGCTTCCGGCTGAGGGAAGCATCCGCAGTTCTTGAAGTGAATCAAGTACCCTTGAGGGTTACCATGGCCTGTGTTTCCCAGGGGAGCGCAGAGCCAGAATCAAGCCCATCCCTGGGTGGTGGCGGTTTTAACCCCAGGCTAGAGGGTATGCTCCAGAAAGAAGGTCGGCCAGATGTGAGGCACCCTCAAGGGAGGCACTCAGAGCCTGGAAGGTGGTGGGGCACAGTGAGGTGGGTGGCTCAATGCAGGAGCACCCCCTACTAGCCCACCACAAAGTTACACATTTCCCTTAGTATGGTCTAAGTGCACTTAAAATGGGAGTGTCCACACATAAAAAAAATGTGGAGCAGGTGCAGAGCAGACTGGACAGCTCCTAGCCATATCCCTGCTCACCCCCCTCCTTTCCCAGTGGCAGGCCAGAGCACTGCACATTAGAGAGGCTATTAACCTTCAATGTGTGGCTGCTCACAGCATGTGCAAACTTTAACACTGTCTAACATTCCTTGGAGTTTAATGTTACAATTAGCACAGCCTCTCTCATCCTAAGACTATACTCAAGAAAGTGTTTCTGAAACTCTTAAAAAATAAAGACTTGATAGTAATTAGTAACTGCCTGGCATTATTGGGGAAGAATGAAAAAAATGGCACATGAGAAGTTAATGACTGCTTCAGTAGACATGGAATAGAAAGAGGAGAATGATCGAGCCTGACCTCCAACTGGAGACAGAAATCAAAACTGTTTTTTCCTGCTGCTTTTATTAATTCTTATAGGTCAGGGACAGACATTCAAAAAGCCTGATCCTGAATTGATTTAATCTTTCCAGGTTAGTCTAACCTGTCTATGCTAAATCAGTTTTGTAACCAGACAGACATCCCAGAAATGCAGGCACTTGCTAGAAGCTGGGGGTGCTAGAGCAGTCCTCCCTTCCCTTCTGCAGGGAGCTGAGGGGGGTGTGGCCGGGCACTGTGATTAGGGAGGGGTTCCCACCCCACTTGATACCAGAAAATTTATCAGCTCTGTTATCAACATTTAACACCCCATCAGAAAACAAAGCCTCGCTCATTACAAGCTCTACTTAAACAGCTTTTTTCCAAAGGAAGGAATGCAAGGACATTACCAGCTGAGCTGTGGATTACCTCTACAAAGCCCTATCTACCTTCCACAGCATTAGCTAGCAGACCACATGCTGGCTACAATCCATGCTGTGGGAGAGATGAGGAAGGGATCTTTGCTTAAACAGTGAGTGGTAAGAGGGGGGGGGGCATGGAGAAGAGCAGAGGGGAGGGGCCAGCTCTGCTGTAGAGCAGAAAGCTCTGCCCAGCCCAGGGGTCATGCTGGGATGCCTGGTTTATCTAAAACCAGCAAGGGTTCTGGGACAGTCATTGCATAAACTGGTTCAGTGGTGACACATAGCCCCCTGAGAGAGAGCTAATGCACCCCCTGACTGGCTTCACTCCCTGCTTAGGTGATGGGCAGGCATGAACACTGGTGCCCCTCCTGTGAGTGCCATCTGGGGCATGGGAGCATTGGATGTAGTGTTGCAGCCAATTCTGGAAGCGCTGCTTCCACTTCCCGGTTGGTGAGTTTTGCCACGGGGGGGGGGGGGAAGAGGGCAGGGATTTCCCCTGGTTGGTGAGATTGGCCATGTGGGGACTCCCCCCAGTCACTGACTGGTCACTGGGGGGGACTAAGGTGGCACCGGTCACCCATGAACTGGTTTGAATCAAAACAGTTAAGTCTGATACTACATTCAACCAGGTTTATCTCAAATAGGTTCCAGTCATTTTCAGAGTGGTTTATGTGCACTGAACAGCTGTTCTGTTACACGTTGAAACCAGTTTCTGATCACTTAAAACAGTTTACATGTAGTGTCTGTCCCTAGCCCTAAAGATTAATCCAACTTTGCCTCCCCCCACAATCAATTGGTACACTTGTGATAATATATTTTAATGAGAAATCCCCTTCCAATTAACTACAGGATTATTATACACTTACCTATTCATTACACCTAAGTAGTGGGGTGAAGGACTCACCATCAGTATAAGTCTTCAGTATAAAACTAAGGCATACTATATTATTCAGCTAGTGATTTAGGTAAAATACAGCCTATTATTATAAGAGTGTGAAACCTGTAATGTTAAAAAAATAAATAAATCACAATTTGTGCATGAAAAGAGTAATAGTAATCTGTCACAAACTCTTGAGAAACTCCCTGGTTTGCATGAACATTGGTCTTACATATATGTCTGAAGCAGGCTAAGTTTAAGAGTATAAATGTAGTGCTCAACTGTTTGGAAGTTTGGGTCTCTTTAAAGCTCAAATCCTTCTATTTTCCTTTCTCTGCCTTAAAAATTAAAAGAAAATTTAATTTTTAAACTCTTGTTTTACTTATTTTCCTATCTTTCATTGTCATCACCTTAATTTCATCTATAGCTATCTTACTTCTTTCTTTTTCTTAATTTTTGTTATTTTTTTCCATGTTTTGTTTATTTCTGTGCACCCATCTAGCTTTGAATGCCCACTCACATGCTGCCTTGGTCCGGGCAGTAGAGCGTGTACACTCGCTAGCATCGTGAGTTCCCCCAAGGTGGGCTTCAGTTGTTCCTCTGGCCTTCCCTGAACTCTCCTGCCACGTCTTTGAGTGTTATATCAATGTGGGGTTCGACCTCGAAGTTCTTCTCAGGGATGACCCCACCGCTTGCAGAATGGTCATGGGGCTCCACCTCCCCTACACCCCAGCCTTATGCCAACCTCTGGTGGGTCACCAGATCTTGTCATGACAGTCTTTCCAGGGCAGATGTTCCTTGTGCCCAATCATATCCTCCTTTATCCTCGGGGAAGGATAATTAGCTGGTCCAGACTCTAGGCTTACGGTCCCCTTGAGCCAGTCAGCTCTTCTCTTGGGGTCCAAGGATGCCCCTGTCAAGCAGGGGTAAAGGAATAAAATGTAAAAAGAAACCAAAAGAAGGGATTCATAGATGTTAGGGTCGGAAGGGACCTCAATAGATCATCGAGTCCGACCCCCTGCATAAGCAGGAAAGAGTGCTGGGTCTAGATGACCCCAGCTAGATGCTCATCTAACCTCCTCTTGAAGACCCCCAGGGTAGGGGAGAGCACCACCTCCCTTGGGAGCCTGTTCCAGACCCTGGCCACTCGAACTGTGAAGAAGTTCTTCCTAATGTCCAATCTAAATCTGCTCTCTGCTAGCTTGTGGCCATTATTTCTTGTAACCCCCGGGGGCGCCTTGGTGAATAAATACTCACCAATACCCTTTTGTGCCCCTGTGATGAACTTATAGGCGGCCACAAGGTCACCTCTCAACCTTCTCTTGTGGAGGCTGAAAAGATCCAGTTTCTCTAGTCTCTCCTTGTAGGGCTTGGTCTGCAGGCCCTTCTCTGGACCCTCTCCAGGTTATCCGCATCCCTCTTGAATTGCGGTGCCCAGAATTGCACGCAGTACTCCAACTGCGGTCTGACCAGCGCCCCATAGAGGGGAAGTATCACCTCCTTGGACCTATTCGTCATGCATCTGCTGATGCACCATAAAGTGCCATTGGCTTTTTTGATAGCTTCGTCACACTGCTGACTCATGTTCATCTTGGAGTCCACTAGGACTCCAAGATTTCTTTCCACTTCCGTGCCACCCAGCAGATCATTCCCTAGACTGTAGGTGTGCTGGACATTTTTCCTCCCTAGGTGCAGCACTTTGCATTTCTCCTTGTTGAACTGCATTCTGTTGTTTTCTGCCCACTTGTCCAACCTGTCCAGATCTGCTTGCAGCTGTTCCCTGCCCTCCGGCGTGTCCACTTCTCCCCATAGCTTTGTGTCATCAGCAAACTTGGACAGAGTACATTTCACTCCCTCGTCCAAGTCACTGATGAAGACATTAAAGAGTATCGGTCCAAGGACCGAACCCTGCGGGACCCCACTGCCCACACCCTTCCAGGTCAAAAACGACCCATCCACCACGACTCTCTGGGTGCAACCCTCCAGCCAATTCGCCACCCACTGGACTGTGCAGTCATCCAAGTCACAGCCTCTTAACTTGTTCACCAGTATGGGGTGGGATACCGTATCGAAGGCCTTCCTGAAGTCTAAGTATACGACATCCACCCCTCCTCCTGTGTCCAGGTGTTTCATAACCTGGTCATAAAAAGAAACTAGATTGGTCAGGCACGATCTGCCTGCCACGAACCTGTGCTGATTTCCCCTCAGCATAATTTGTCCTGCCGGGCTCTCACAAATGTGAGCCTTGGTAATTTTTTCAAAGACTTTGCCAAGGATGGAGGTGAGACTGACTGGCCTATAATTGCCTGGGTCCTCCTTCCTCCCCTTTTTGAAAATGGGGACCACATTGGCCCTTTTCCAGTCCTCTGGGACTCGACCCGTGCACCACGAGCGTTCAAATATTCCCGCCAGTGGCTCTGCAATGATGTCGGCCAGTGCCTTCAGCACCCTCGGATGGAGCTCATCCGGGCCTGCCGACTTAAAAGCATCCAGTTCTTCCAAGTGACTCTGCACCGTCTCAGTGTCTATGCATGGAAGTCTGGCACCTTGCTGCTGCCTCTCTACAACCCCAGTGAGAGACTTGTCGTGCCCGTCACTTAGGAACACTGAGGCAAAGAACTCGTTGAGGAGTTCAGCCTTGTCCCCCCTGTCTGTCACCAATTGTTTCTGCCCATTTAGCAGGGGTCCTATTCCTCCCTGGGCCTTCCTTTTACTCCCTAAATATCTAAAAAACAATTTCTCGTCGTCTTTTACTTGGGTTGCCATCCTCAGCTCCATGGTAGCTTTGGCCTGTCTAACTGCCTCCCTGCAGGCACGAGCAGAGGAGGTATATTCATCTTCGGTGATCTCTCCCTGTTTCCACTTTTTATGTGCTCCCCTTTTGTCCCTTAGGCTGCCCTGGATTTCTCTGGTCAGCCAGGGAAGCCTCCTGGCCCCTTTCCCTCTTTTGCCTCACTCAGGGATCGTCTTGCTTTGTGCCCGAAGGATCGTTTCCTTAAGGCACAGCCACCCTTCTTGGGCTTCCATTTCTTCAGATCTCCTACTTTGCAGTGCATCCTTGACTAATCGCCTGAGTTCATTGAAATCATCTTTCCTAAAGTCTAGCACTTTCACCCTACTAGTTACCTTACCCACTCAACGTCTCATGGTGTATTCTATTATTAGGTGATCACTGTCCCCCAGATGGCTACCGATCTGGAGGTCCGCTACCATGTCATCTCCCATTGCCAATACCAGATCCAGTATGGCATTCCCCCTAGTGGGACCGTGTACCTCCTGTGTCAGGTGGAGGTCCTGTACACAGGTTAGAAACCTGCGTGAGCGGTGGGACTTTGCTGTCTGCGTCTCCCAGCAGATGTCTGGGTAGTTTAGGTCCCCCATGACTACCGCCTCTTTAGCTTTTATGGTCTCCAAGGGTTGCCTCAGGAGTCCCGAATCTCTTTCTTCCCCTTGATGTGGGGGTCTGTAGCAGACCCCTACCACCAAATCCCTTTCTCCTTGCCCCCCATGTAGCCTAACCCACAATCCTTCTATTTCCTCATCCTTGGATTCCGTCTTGATGAGGGTTGATGTATATTGCTCACTGACATAGAACGCAACCCCTCCCCCTTTCTTCCCCACTCTGTCCTTTCTGTACAATCTATAGCCCTCAATATGTACCGCCCAGTCATGGGATGAATCCCACCAGGTTTCCGTTAGCCCCACTAAGTCATAGGTGTTTAGCGCAAGCAGAAGCGCTGGTTCATCCTGCTTGTTTCCCATGCTCCTAGCATTAGTATATAGGCACTTGAGCCCTGTGACTGGTGCCTTTGCTGCCCCCCCGCTCTGAGTCCCAAGGTCTCCCTATCCAATGTCCTACTGGTTGACTTTCTCAGCCTTCCTGCCTGAATCTGGCAGTGCTCCCCCGACGCTGGTCCCGCACAGCTCCCCTCTCTTCTCTGCCCCTAGCCCAGCTCCCTGACCTGGTACCTGGGAGCAGTCAAGTGGGGACACCTTTGCTTCCCCAAGGTTGGCTTCCGCCTCTCCCTTGAGCTCATCATCCTGGTTGCGCTGCTGTTCGGCGCTTCCCTTGATGCACTTCCTTGGCAGCACTAGGGGGAAATCCCTCCCAGCACTCCACCCTCCTGGGGCTCGATCTCTGTGCCCCCAACATGAGGGGCTCTTCCAGGGGCCCATCGCTCAGGCATTTCAAATTTGCGCCGGTCCTGCCTACTGAAAGCACGGAGAGCTTCTGCCTCCTCACTGGCTCTCCCCTCTGTATTGCTGGCAGCCACTTTTATTCCTGCCATTTCTCCCCGCATCAAGTCCCATGAGTGGGGCTTCCCAGCCTCTCCTATCACTATCCCCAGGACATTCTGCTTACTAGATTCCCTTAATTGTTTTCTTCAATTTTCCCAATTCTAGCTGTATTCATTTTATAACAACAATAACAATTATTATTATTTTCATCATTGTTTACATAACACTTAGGAAGGGGGCAGCTGGGTATTTTGTTCAGTTAAGAGTTAATGTCTATTCCCAAAGCTGTATAACTGGTTATGTTAAATAGCAAATATTGTGAGAAAGCCAGAGTCTGGAAAATTTTATCATAATTTGACTGCAAAAATTCGCTCAAGATTGAATTTTGTTGTTTGGACCTGGCCCATTTTCACATAAGGGAGGCTTCAAATAAGAACATGGACTGCTAGATACCTTTCTAGAAATTACAAAAAACAACTAACTACCAACTTCAAAATTTAGAATTAAGATCGCTCTACAAACACATGTGACATAGTGTAAATGGGCCCTACCCCATTACCAAGAAGGGAGAACAAACCCCAAGACCTTCTGGCTCCCAGGTGTAGTCTTAAGGGTGAAACAGACCTGACTGAATGCTTACCATGCAGCCAGCAGTTACACCAACATCAGGGGCTGTGGGTCTTGCATAGAAACACCACAGAGGCCAGCATAAATCCCTCTCTGAGGCTGCTCTAGAAAGCCATATCAGAAAAACACCTGCAGCAACTCAGCGAGTTAGGTGATCAGCAGGAGGCAGAGCATGAATGCTATGTGCCCCCGGAAGCTGGAGGGTACAGCGAGCTCCCGCAGGCAGCTGTGCCACTGTCGGCAATGGGTGGGGGGGAAAGAGGTGTGGCAGCACCAGCAATGGCCAGTGGCAATCGCAGACTGCCCGCAGATGCCACTGGCAGTGTTGGCAGCACCTTTTCATAGCAGTGCACTGCCACGCTCAGGGAGTGCACGTACACCCCCTACACATAGCCAATGGGGCAGGGGTGGGGACCCATATAAGCCCCAGCCCTGAGCCAGAGCATGGCAACCTGATCCTGGAAGCAGAAGAGGAAAGAGCTCCTGGCCTGGAAGCTGCAGAGGCGAGCCTGGCTGACAGCAAAGCTGCCTGAGGAACAACTGGCAAGGTGATGGTGCTGACAGTTTACAGGGGAATACAGCCTAGAGTAGGAGGAAGCCAAGAGCTCCAAACCAATAATCAGAAAGAGCCCATGATCTCACATGAGATCCCAGACCTGCCTCTGCTAAAACTGGCAGTGGACATTTTTGACCTATGGTGACAGTCGTATTTGATTATAGTCAACTATTATTCCAAGTACCCTGAAGTTTTGCACCTGTCAGACAAAACAGCTGGTAAGATAGTATCCAAAATGAAGTCTGTGTTTGCTTGTCATGGCATACCTAAACAGATTGTCTGTGATCATGTGCCATTTGCAAGTTACTTGAAGAAACAATTTGCAACTGACTGGGGCATAACCATCACCCATTCTAACCCAGGTTACCCACAATCCAATGGTCAGGCTGAATGCACAGTTCAGACCATCAAATCAATGTTTAAGAAGACTTTGCAGGATGACTCTGATCTATATCTGGCTTTACTGAATCTGAGGAACATGCCCATTGCTGGCCTTGAGCATGCTCCAGTGCAGCTTCAATAGGGAGACTTTTGCGCAGTACCCTTCCCATTACAATGGCAGTGCTAACTCCTAGACCACCATTGAATGCCTCTAACAAGCTGTGGAATCTTCAAAGGCACCAAAAGGAGCACTATTACTGCACAGCTGCATTTTTGCCACCTTTACAAGAAGGGGAGAAAGTAAGGATGCAAACAAGTATAGGTTGGACACCAGTGTCCATCACGGCAAAAAAGGGATGAACCACACTCTTACGTAGCAAAAACCCCAGCGGTAATGTCTACAGGAGGAACAGAAAACACTTAAAGGATTACTTGTCAGTACCAGCAGAACATGTCGATGTACCTCAGGAGATGGCAGCAGAACAAACTTCAGAAGAAGAACCAGGCCACCAGGAGCAAGTTTCATCACATTCCAGAGAATCCATCAGTAACCACAGAGGAACCTGATGACACCATGCAAACTAAAAGTGGACATGTGGTGATATTGCCTGTGAAGCACAGGGACTATATAATGGGATAGCAGTAAAGGCAAGACCCCACCGGTAAGCCAACCTCTGGCTCCATTAATCTGAAATGTTCCTTGTTAAAATAGCACCTGATGAATATTCAAGTATTTAAGAGGGAGCTCCCAGAGTAAAGAAGGGGGATGTGGTATATGGAATGTACCTTTAAGGGGCCAGCAGTGGGATGACCCAGTCTCTCCCCCTGATGCCCTGTGGGTATGGTTTGTAGTGGTGGGTAGTTGTAGTTCTCCCTGCAAGCTGTGAGCATGCGAGTTGATGAATTCTGTACCTAATAAAGATAAAGCTGTTTATCACCCCACCCATCTCTGGTGAATGGTGACTGAAGGACAGAACCCCAAAGGCATGGAGGTCTGAGTGAGTACCCCATCCCTGGAACCCAGTGGCATAAAGTAAACATTATAGGTTGTACAGTACAGCCTATGGGCTTGGCTTAGCTTTGAACCTAGTGTGATTCTACTTTGTGTTACAGACAGGGGGCTTATCTTTTTTCTTAAAGTTTGGTTTAACTTTTTCCTGGTGGTTTGCAGGCAGGATTGAGGGATAGTCTGGAGGTCCTGTTAGTGCCCTAGGAACACGTGATCTTCTTGAACCCTGCTGGGGGCAGGCTTAAGGCATACTGAGGAAGCAGTAAGTCTGGAGCAGGGCAGTGTGTGGGGTCAGGGAACCCAGAGTGGGGCAGGGACAGGGCTAGGACCCAGAAGCTAGGTCCAGTGCAGTGGGCCTAGGCTACAGCACCAGCAACATAAAAAAGCAGTCTGAGGCTGGGAAAGGCCTAGTCCCAACAAGAATATAAAGACCTGAGGCAACCCAGTGTCAGGTTAGGGCCAAGTGCCCCAAAGCATGTAACTAGCCCCAGAAGCCAAAGAATGAGAGCAGGATTGGGGAGCCCTGGGGCAGCTTCCCTTTCTTTTAAATGCTATAACATCAAATGTGGTGGGCAAGCAAAGGGGAGAGTAAACTAACAGGACAGACTTGGCAAGGGCTGAGTAGCCAGCAGCAGGTGTTGCTGCCACCCTGAGACAGGTGCCTTTGTTACATACAGTTATTATAGAAAAATACTAAAGTATCCCCAAAATCATTTTGTACTTAGTGGATTGTCAAACTGTGCACTGAGAAAGACAAGAGATAAACCTTGGCAACACCTGGGAATTAGAGCATTTTCCCCATTTCCCCAAACTGTTTTTCCATTTTTTTGCTCCTCCAATCTGCAAAAAAAATCTACAAAGCAAACTTTCAAAATAAAATTGGTAATAAGTTTTTTGCTTTAATTGAGTACCAGCCCTAAATGTAGAAGAGAATATTTAACTGGCAAACGGGTATGGAAAAAATAGTTAAATACTTAAGAGTTTAAGTATATTTTAAGAGGGAAGATAGAGGCCAGGGCAGGAAAAAGGTAAACAGGCCATAAATGAAGTTAACAATGGGTGAAGCAGAAAGAAGGAAGATGATGAATATGGGGGGGAGGGGGGGGAAGCAGCTGTAAGTTTGTGAGTGCAGACAGAGGAGAGATGCAGCCCCATCAAGACAGCATGGTTAAGTGAAATGCACCAAATGGTGATGATAGTAGTCATTTGAAAAGCAAAAGGAGAGGGTGGGGGAAAACACTAGGGTCACAAATATATAATAGTTGTCTGCCCTTTCAACTGGCAGAAACACATGGCTGAAGATGACAGAGGAATGATACATGTCTGAAGTTAAACTCTTCCCTTTGCCCAAATGCACAGAAATCAGAAGGAGTCTTTCCAGTCCCACCAAAAGCAGTATTACAGAAACGGGGGGGAAGAGAAGGGAGACTAATTCCTATTTTCCATCCAATACTGAGCAAAGGTTTTTCCAATCTGCACCTGAAAGTACTTTTGCCAATAGGATATCCAAATTCTCTATTTGGGAATTCACATGAGCATGGACTCCTTAAATGCTGAAACATATGCCAAAACGTGGCACTTGAACACCTAACAAGTGAAAATTTGGTCCTGCATTTACATTCCTTTGCTCTGAACAGATGAAATGCACAATCTCTTTAATTGGGTTGGAAGGCAAGTATTCTGCCTTCTTACAATAATGGAGTAAGCAGACATTGTCTCAAATACTTTTATGATGGCATGTGCCTATACACATGCTTTCCAGCCTTGAGTGTATTGCCATACACTCAGAAACTATTGATTAATACAGTAACTGACATTTAAAGCAGAAACATATTTCCCAGTAATAGAAGATATAATAAACTGTAGAGGCATATGAAGAGATTTTAAAAAAAAGTTTTACTGTACAAGATAAGGCTAGGTTTAGAAAAGCACTGTAAAATAAATAAATACATAAATCAAGCTCAATATATACGTTGTGCATTATAGCATGGACAAGAGTCTACAGAAAATGTTTTTAAAGAACTGCATATCTAGGAATAATTTTAATAATTCTCCAGTGAGGATGACAAGGGGGCTAACCTCTTCTTATTAATCTTTCTCTGGAGCACAAGATGAAAAAAAAGAGGCTTTTCTTCTTCTCCCTCCTTAAGCAACTGTTATTAATGAAGAAAAGAAGAAACAGGAGTCAAATTAAGATGAATGTCATCTAAGTCAATGTAAGAGCATGTCTCATGCTGATAGTCTTTCAGACATAAACCCTGTTAGGTTTGCCAAGTTATTAAGTAAAAAGTGTTTTTTCACAGATACTGACTAGAGGCGAGAATTACAAAGGCCCACGATGCATTGCACTGATCAGGCAAGCATATATACTCTCCTAAGACAACAAAAATACAACATTGACCTGACCAGTGACCTGTCCAAAACATACAAGAGGGCCAATGATTAGTAAAAGTAATCATCAAAAAAAAATAAAAATAAAACTGCAATACAGGAAGATCAACACTTAAAAGTGATTATTTCAGTTTGCAGTTATATATAGTTTGCAGCCTTGTTCCACAGTCCTGGCTCTGCTCCTTTACCTTTCATTCGTTTAGAGGGGTTTCTGCATAAATAACATTATAATGAACATGTTCATGCTGCTATAGTTAAGGCTGTGTCAGCATTTATATTATAAATCCAGTTTTCAAGAGTTTATAAATTTAGTGGCAAACATGCTCAGGGCTGAAATTTGGTATGTTCAATTATGAAAGCATTAAAATAAACATGAATTGAACTTCCTATTTCAGCTTAAAATATTGACAAAGCAGTAGTTGAAAATTCTGGTGGATTAAAGGTATTTCTCTGTTTTAAAATTAGAAACTGATATTTTGTATTTGCTGTATTTTAAATCAATGATTTTTTTTTCCTTAAGATGGACTACTTTAACTTTGAGAAACAAAAGGTAATTATAACTTCCTCTTATTAGTCTTCATATTGGAGTAAACAACGTAGCTGTTTTGCACAAAGTTCTCTGCTTTGAGTTATCATATATTTAGTAAGGATTAAAGACAAGTACATACAAGACAGATTGTCAAGGTCAACTGAAATGGCTCCACATTGCTATTGTATCTTTTGTGCAAGTCAGGGTTTGAATTACACTTTGACTCTTGTGGGGGGTTAGAGGCAGTGGCAGTGGCAGCAAGAGTGGCAGGGACCCCGGGTGCAAAGAGCACCCATTAGCAATAAGGGGAGGGGCCACTTTTCACCTGTGCTAAACAGAAGTTTATGCTTGGCTGCTGGGGGACCTCTTGTACCTTATGGAAGGCTCTCACATCTTATGGGGCGGGGCTTAGCCCCCCCAAGATCCCTCATAATTCAAACCCTGCTTCAAGTGTACATGCAATAAAATCAAAAACAGAAAGTAAAGGCTTAGATGGAGATGCGATGCCTCAATGAGACGAAGCATGGCCTTTCAAAAGTAAAATCTTCCAATTTTTGCTATGTTGATCTTGGAGTGATTGTAAGGTTGCCAGCCCAAGAGAATTATTTTTACTGAAAGTCTGCAAATTTTTTCTCAAGTTTACTTTTATTGACATTTGCTTATTATATTTCCATAATATTAAATATATAACCCTTCTGCTAGGCCCCGGACAGCAATAAATAAGCGCCAGATTCAAGTTTAGGGGATTAACACCAACTCTTAACAGACTTACTTGACAGCAGTAATGTTTTTATATCATGCTGCTTCCAGCTCAGGGGTCCTCTACTCATTGCCACACCCTGATACCTGCAACCTCACCCCTCAGCCCAACTCATGGCAACCCCACACCCTTATCCTAGAGCCAGTCCTTACCCACTGCCTTAGTCAAATTGTCTATTTTAAATACTGCATTCAGCACAAAATCCAACAGCCACAGAAAAAAAAATGTCAAATGTATCACGAAACAAGCCAACAAAAAGTTACAAGAGACACTTTAAAGGACACAGTCAACATAGAAGTCATACAATGAAATAACCTATTTTTTGTTACTAACATTAGATTTTTAAGAATGAAAAATGATATAAACTAATTTAAAATTTTAATTGTTTACACTGTCTGTTGGCAAAGGTCAGAATCTCTATACAGTATGGAACTAAATCCTGCATCTAATGGCCTGCAACACAATTCAAAAGCACAGAGGCACATTTCTGCCAAATGAATGCATTTTTAGTTGTGCTGAGCAAATATATTGATCACTGTATGAATAGTGCAATACATTCAACTATTCTGTAAGAGCAGAGAAAGTGCAAGCTCATTGACCATGGGGGTGGCGGGGGAGTTGTAGCTGTATGCTGACCACTGTAGAAGTGAGGTGGGGAGACTTATGTGGGTGAAGAGAAGGAAAGGCTTATGCTGCTATTGCCACTGAAATTTCCATACATAGAATCAAAGGACCGGAAAGGACTTGTAAGATCATCAAGTCCAGTCCCCTGCCATGGGCAGGAGGTTATTGGGCTCAAATGAGCTCAACAAGGTGCTTGTCCAGCCTCCTCTTGAACACCTCCAAGGATGGAAACTGCACCACCTCTGCTGAGAGCATGTTCCAGATTCTAGATAAGAAAAAACTTCTTTTCCATAAGGTTATGCCCAACCTAATTTTTTCCTCAACTGGCTTGTGCCCATTGGTCCTCATCCTCCCAGGGGGTGCCTTTATGAAGATTTCCTCCCCTAGATCTTGGTGTTCACCCTTGACATACTTGTAGGCAGCTAACAAGTCACCTCTCAGTCTTCTCTTACTCAGACTGAACAAACCCAGTTCCCGGAGTCTCTCATCATAGGGCCTGTCCTCCAGGTCCCTAATCATACAGGTGGCACTTCTCTGCACTCTTTTGAGCTTATCCACACTTCTTTCCTGAAGTGTGGTGCCCAGAACTGGACACAGTACTCTATCTGTGGCCTCATCAATGCCAAATGGATGGGGAGGAGCAACTCTCTGGATCTGTTTGCAACACACAGGCTCATACATACCAGAGTTTTATTAGCCTTCATAGTTTCATTATTGGTAGAGTCAGAAGGGAGCTGAGCAGATCATCAAGTCTGACCCCCTGCTATGGTAGGAAAGAGTACTGGGGTCAAACGACCCCGGCAAGGTGTTCATCCAGCCTTGTTTTCAAGATACCCAGTGTAGGAGCCAGCACCACTTCTCTTAGAATTTTGTTCCAAATCCTAGCTGCCCTGACAGTGAAGTAGAGCCTCCTGATATCTAGCCTGAATCTACTCTCTGACAGCTTGTGACCGTTATTTCTTGTCACTCCTGGTAGTGCTCAGGGGAAACAGGGACTCTCCCAGTGCCTGCACGTCCCTCCCGACTAGTTTGTAAATGGCCACTAGATCCCCCCTCAGCCTTCTCTTGTGGAGGCTGAACAGGTTCAGGTCCCATAGCCTCTCCTTGTAGGGCCTGCCCTTCTGACCCCTGATCATGTGGGTGGCCCTCCTCTGAACCCTCTCCACGTTGTCCACATTCCTCCTGAAGTGCGGCACCTAGAACTGGATGCAGTACTCCAACTGCAGCCTGACCAGTGTCACATAGAGGGGGAGGATCACCTACTTGGACCTGCTGGAGATGCATCTGTGGATGCATGACAAGGTACAGTTGGCTTTCCTGACCGCATCCCCACGCTGTTGGCCCATGTTCACTTTGGCATCAATGACTCCAAGATCCTTTTCTGCCTCTGCACTGATGAGAAGGGAGTTCCCCAACCTGTAGGTATGCTGCTGGTTCTTCCTCCCCAGTTGTAGTACCTTGCACTTCTCAGTGTTGAAACCCATCCTGTTTTCATCCGCCCACCCCTGTGACCTGTCCAGGTCTGATTGCTGCCTGTTCCTCCCTTCTAGCATGCCCACCTCTCCCCACATCTTAGTGTCATCTGCAAATTTGTACAGGGTGCTTTTTACCCCCTCGTCCAAGTCACTGCTGAAGATGTTGAACAGTGTGGGCCCGAGGACCGAGCCCTGCAGAACCCCACTGCCCACATCCCTCCAGGTCGAATAAGACCTGTCGTCCACCACCACTCTCTGGGTGTGGCCCTCCAGCCAACTAGTGACCCATCTTACTGTGTAGGTATTGACGCCAGTCTCATAGTTTTTTAATGAGAATGGAGTGAGAGACAGTGTTGAAGGCCTTCCTAAAGTCCAGAAAGACTACATCCACTGAGACACCTGCATCTAAGGATTTTGTGACCTGGTCATAGAAGGCCACCAGGCTGGTCTGACAGGACCTACCTCGAATGAACCCATGTTGGTTGCCCCTAAGCATAATCTCCCCTGCTAGCCCCTTGCAGATATGCACCAGGATAACTCTCTCAAAAAGCTGATCCAGGATCGAGGCAAGACTAACTGGCTTATAGTTTCCTGGGTCATCCTTCCTCCCTTTTTTGAAAATGGGAACCACATTGGCACTTTTCCAGTTCTCTGGCACAATGCCAGGGCACCATGAGTGCTCGTAAAGCCATGTCAGGGGTCCCGCAATGACCTCTACCAATTCCCTCAGCACTCTGGGGTGGAGATCGTCAGGACCTGTCGATTTAAATACGTCCAGTCCCTCCAGAAATTCCCTGACTAGATCCTCATTGGCCCTAGGCCTGGGTGTGCCTCCCCTGGGGCTTATGGAGGTCCTGGGGGGTGGGGGGGGACTGACCCAGTCCGTGCTCAGAAAAAAGGAGGCAAAGAAATTGGTAAATAGGTCAGCTTTGCTGTCTGATGCGATGACCAGATTTCCTAGCGTGTCCTGCAGAGGCCCTATGTTACCCGCTACTTTCTTTTTACCTCCTTTGTATTTAAAAAAGGATTTCTTGTTGCCCTTGATCTGGGTAGCTAGTCCCAGTTCCATCTCTGCCTTGGCCTTCTTGACTTCCCCCCCTACAGCCCCGAGCAACAGAGGTATAGTCCTCCCTGGTGATGGCCCCTCCCTTCCATTGGGTGTATGCCTCCTTTTTAGCTAGGACACATTCCCAGATGCTTTTGGTGAGCCATGGAGGCTTTTGCACCCTCTTGCCCCTTTGATCTGTGTTGGGATTACCTGCCTTGCTGGTGACTTCACACTGTTGGCTCATATTCATCATCTTCTGGTCAATTGCCATCCCCAGGTCCCTTTCACATGCAGTGCCGGTCAGTGGACCACCACCCATCGTATATTTATGGTGAAGGTTCTTCCTACCCAGATGAAGGACCTGGCACTTGCCCCTGTTGAACCTCATTTGATTGCATTCAGCCCATAGGACCACTCTGTCAAAGTCATCCTGGATTCTTACCCTATCCTCAAATGTGTCCCCGTTTCCCTACAGCTTGATGTCATCTGAAATCTTAATCATTGTACTTTCCACCCTCTCATCCAAGTCACTGATAAAGGTGTTAAAGAGCATGGGCCCACGCACTGATCCCTGGGGGGCACCACTGGAGATGGCCCTCCAGGAAGAGGCCATCAAATCAATTACAACACTCTGGGATTGGCCTCTGAGCTAATTGCCAACCCACCTCACTGTAGACTGGTCTAGGCCAGTGCCCTCCAGCTTAATTGAAAGAATCTCATGGGAAACAGTTTCAAAAGCCTTGCTGAAGTCTAGGTAAATGATGTCAACCTCATATCCCTTGTCCAGCTGGTGAGTTACCTGGTTATAAAAGGACACCAGGTTTGTTAGGCATGACCTACCCCTTGACAAAGCTGTGCTGGTTGCTTCTTAATACCCTACCATTTACAATCTTGCTTGATGGATTTGAGAGGTGGAAGAGGAAGAGCACCATTTGAGTCATTCTACTCCCTTCCCTTCCCCTGTCCCCCTGGTTGTACTGCATGGTGTGGCACTACTCTGCTTGGCTTCTATGGCGAGGCACAGCATCACAGGGTTGCATTTGCCATAGCAAAGACTCCTCAGGGGGCACAATTCTGGTGCCCCCTCACAGTTGTCACGGGCTAGTGTCCCACCTTAGGTACCAAGTTGCATAGGACCAAGTCAGTCTTTGACTCATGGAACTCACACCTGCCTCCAATTATAATTTTTAATGGAAAGGTTTTGTGGAATAATAATGCCCTTCATTCAAAGCATCATGGAATAAGCCACTGTTGAATGGAGTATTAAATCTGTAACTACTATAAGCAGACAACCTTGCTTCTTCACAGGAAGAAGCCTGGAGGTCTTTGGCTGGCCTAGAAATCAGAATTTGATTAGAACTACATAATTAGTCTAGATCATCTATGCTGGCAAGCAGGTGTGGAAAAGATTCTTGAATGAGGCTACCTATCGCAGCATCATGCAAGACAACCTTTCTACTGTTTAAGTACTACTAAAGAAACCTAGTGACATCCATTTTGGCAACAACAACATGTATCCTGTTTTAGAGGTCATTGTCCAGTAGCATCAAATAGTTATAACATGAAATATTCTTTTTCCTGCTGAAGGATTATGGTATTCACTATAGGAAACAGGAAAGATGACAGAACAATACAGCATTACTGAATCCTGAGTGACATGTGAACTTGCTGCAAGATCCAAAAAAACAAAGCATGGTCGTGGCAGCAAGCATGTGTTATGCACTGAGGCCTTGGCAGTCTTGCTAGGGGTTAATTACCCATAGCACAAGTGTAGTCCAGGCCAGTTCTCCAGGGAGCAGGAGTCCAGCAGGGTCAGGTATCAGAGCTGGTATCAGATAAGGTATAGCTGAACTCAGACAAGCTGGTGTCAGAAGCCAAAGCTGGAGAAAGGTAAGTCAAGGGTTAATCAGGATCAGAAGCCAGATCCAAAGGTCAACCCAGAATCACAAGCAGGGAACTGGAATCTAGGGAAGCCAAGTATCTTACCAGAGTTAGAAGCCAGAGCCAGGAGTCACACCAGAAGCTCAGCAAGGAAGCATACAGAAGGTCAGGAACAAGAAACACTTTCACATTTGCCTACATAAGAAGATTGTGGGCTGGGCCTCACTTTTTAAGGATGGAAGTGGGTGGAGCCATTTGTTACTTCAGAAAATTGGCTGCCCTGATTGCCTCATTCAGCCCAGCTGGGATCAGGATGCTGCTCCGGGCTTGCAGCACGTGGCACCTGTTCCAGGTATGACTTGCCCTGATGTCTTGATTAGGAATGGCTGAATCCAGGGTTCTGGCCTGGACTCATTACCAGGGAGCCTGGTTTTTGGATTAAAAAAAAAAATTATCTCTAATTTTTGGATTAAAAACAGTACTCAAAATCCACATTTTTCCATGCTCAAAACGAAACACCACTAATATATATAGATATATACACAGTAAAAGTTGTGTTAACCAGCATTTTACTAACTGGAATACTCTATTACCTGGCATATGCATCAAGTATTTCTTGAGCAGGGCCAGGGGGAAGTGGTGAGGGCAGCGGCTCCCCTCTGTGGGCTGCACAGGTGCTGCCTGGATGGCTGGACACAAGGGGGAGGGAGGAGTTTGCACGCAGAGGCAGCTGCTGCCACCACCCACCACCCTGTACCACTGCCACTTCTGTGTGCAAGGCCATCTAACCAGAAGTTTTAGATAACCAACAGTCTCCTTACCCCACTCATGCCAGATAATAAAGCTTTACTTTATCTGTGTGTGTGTATGTATAAATCATGGAAATATATATATATTAGTAGTGTTTTATTTTAATCACGGAATAATGTGGATTTGGGGTTACTGTTTTTAATTTGAAAATTGGGGATTTTTTTTTTATCAGAGGAAACCAGGATCTCTGGTCATTACACTGTGCAGGGCAAGCCCATACGCATTACAGACGGATCAAATTGGCTTACCACTTAGTAGCAATACATACTAGACTCCAACACGGATGCAGAGAACGTTCCTGTAGAGTGTTCACTCAGAGATGAACAATTCAGCTAAGGTACACTACAAGCTAGGGAAAAATGGGTCACACGGACAGCCTTTCACTGCCAGACAATTTTGACATTAGTACAGTAGAGAGCTGCATGCCTCAAGAAAGATAATGAAAAAAGCAGGAAGAATATATTTTTGAAATAATATTATTCCCTGTATAATGTATATACCTGAATGGATGGTACAGCAGCATAATACTGCTGGCAAAACACTACAGGATTACAAAGAAGCAAGTGTTTACAGTGATGTAGAGACAAATCACTCAAGGCAGAGAATGCAGCTGCAACAGTGAGGGCACAAACATGATCAGCAAGAAGTATATCTATAATGCAAATCTGATAGCCAGCAGCAGAGCAGAAAAAAAAAAAAATGATGAAGAGACTAGGACTCTTCTAACTAGGATCATTATCTGTTTACAGACTTTGAACAGACTTATGACCGTGTGCGGAAACAGAACCTTTGGGACATAGTGGTAGAATCTGGATCCCCTAAAATCACATAAAAAAGATTAGGGTATGTCTTACAGACCTAAAAGGGAGAGTTAAAGTGGATGGAAGCCTCTCTGGTGGCTTCAATATTTCAATTGGCCTAAAACAAGGTGATACACTTTCCCCCAGTCTTGTTCAAGTGGATGTTGGAATGTGTTGTCAAATTCGTGACTGACATTAAAAGGGGATTGCACAATATCTTTGGCTACACAGACAACTTGGAAATCATATACAACATCACTAAAGGCCTCTGTAGAACGTGCAACATTTTAAAATGTACAGCCAAGAAAGTGAGTGGCTTATGGTGAGTGTCATCATCAGTGGTCGAGAATGATTACTCCCATGCATCAAATAAAGGTTTGTAAATAAATCCATTGATTGCTAAGAAGGCAGTCCTCTCCACAGACTGCCACCTTGATGGAGTGGAGAGGCTTGCATGTACTGATGACCCTAAGAACAACACTGTTGGGAGTCTTGTACTCATGATAGGGTGACCTATGGCATACAAGTCGAAGATGAAATAACAAAGAGCAGTCCAACACAACATAACATAAAATCTTCAGTGGTGGAGCAGAAGAAGGTATACTTCTCATTGGCTGTGAAATCGGATGAAGGCTGCAGTGGAAGAGTAACCCCAGTCATTTTGGATCTCTTTGCCACTGGAAACAGGTTTCTTCTCCATCAAGATCTGTGCAGTTGCTGATGCACAACACGCTCCTCACATAAAACAAGTCATGTGCAAGCTTGTCCCACTGGATCCAACATCATAGGGAGCAGAGAGATGAGCAAATATGTGGAGGTCACTTGCAAGAATAGAATTGGGAGAGAGCAAAACAAGACCTTCTTTTGGGAAATGATAACTTAGAGACAGTCCAAGAATTCAAGTACCTTGGATCATTACTAACAACAAGATAGGTGGGAAAATTAATGCAAGGGTCCAGAGTGGAATTAAAACAGCCATAGCCCTTAATAGATTTCTGAGGTCCAAGATACTGAGAAATCCAAGAGGAATTAAACTGTGGCTATACAACACCATTACTAGAGCTGTAGTGATATATGGGAGTGAAAGTTGGTGCATGACACTGAAAGATGAACCAAAACTGATTTGTTTTAAAAATAATATTCTCTGGAAGGTAGCTGGACCAATGAAAGACTCAGGAGCAAACTGGAAGCAAAGAAGTAAACAAAGAACTACAAAATATCACAGAACAACCCCTCATTACAAGTGTGGTGCCTGCACTGTGGTTAGCCTGGAACAGCCATAGGAATTCAGGAGGAATTGAAAAACATCAAAATTATATATACTTATCAACCAGTAAGACAACATCTGGCCTCAGGCTAGGCCTCACCAATGGTTGATGAAGAACATAAGAAAATAGTTGAAGGCACTTAATCTATTTATAGGACAGAATTGGAAGGAGATAGCACATCATCAAAGAGGCCAAAGCACTGCAAGTGCTGGCGGGCTATCAAAAGTACCATATTTACCCAAATCCAAGAAGATACTGAATTTAAGACAACTCTCCAATAATGAGATCCTAGTAACAAAGAAAATTTATAAAGGTGTTATCATTTTCTATGTATAGAATCTAATTACTAGGGGGTTGTTTTAAATTCATGCAACCTACTGCTGCAGTGGAGAAAGCTTTAGTAGGGAGAAGGTGGTAGGGAGACAGGAGGGGGCTGGGAAGGCAGTTGAGGGGCAGGAGGGGGAAACTGGTAGAAGGGCAGGCAGTAGGGAGCTAGGTTGGGAGCCAGTGGGGAAACAGTGGAGGAGACAAACAGCTTGAGTACTGTCCTTTGACCCCTGTCCCTTGCTTCTTGTTGCCTTTCCCCTCCGTGACTTGCCCCCTGATGCCTACTGCCCACCTGCCTCTGTCCCCTCACCTGCCTCCCTTTCAGCCTCTGTCCTCTGCCTTGTTCTGCTGTTTCCTCCTCTCCCCACAGAATCTGCCCCCCTGCACACCCCATTGTGCCTTGCTCCAGTACCACAAATTCTGTGTTTGCCCCAGCCTGGGTCACAGAGCATGTGCTTGCTCTGACCCCACCCAGCCCAGTAAGAGCAATGGCACCATGGTAAGATGGTGCACAATATCCATGAAAAGGATATAATTTCTGTGTATTTAGAGTCCTATCAAATTTCTGTGGAACCTTCTTAAATGTTACTGGCTTGTTCCGTAAGCTGAAGGAATAGGCCACATGACTTGCTATAATGAGTAAAGCAGTATTATGTTAATAGATCCCAACAGAGCTCCATGGTGAAGAATTCTGGTTGCTGTTCTGTTTTTTGTTTGTTAAGTTCTTGCAAAGATAGCCTTAGAAGCATTAAGTAGTTGTAAAATCAAAATAAATTATTGGCCAAAAGGAAGCAGGAGCAATTACACTTCTAAAACAGTAGAGTTGGGAAGGTCTAAGAATATCTATCCTTGTTCCACATGTTTATTATATAAATCAAATAGACAATGTCACTTCATCACTTTAGAATCATAGAATTATTGAAAGGTAGGGCTGGAAGGGACCTCTGGTGGTTATCTAATCCAAATGGGGGCCAAACTTTTCAGTAGGTATTCCACAAATTAGCCCCCAAGTACAACTCTGATCCCCCACCCCTGCCTGATCTACTACTCTGCTTTCTGTTTCTTTGCATGTATTTGTTGCCCAATTTGTGGCTTTGCTTTATAATTCCCGATTTACCCTTTGCTGTGCTCTTCCTGGCATGCTGTGTGACACTCTCAAAAGGCCCATGCTACTTATGGCACCCATGCTTCAGACTGCTCCAGCCCATCACAACCAACCCCCTGCCTAAGGCATGATCATCCCTGTCCAAATCATCCCATATAATCCTTGTCAAACCTATCACTAAAATTACACAGTTAACTCTATCACACAACCAGAAGGCATTATTCTGCTGCAATGACTAGAAAGAATTGGTGATGGTGTTATCTTGATTTTCCTCTTTGTGTTCCTAATAACACATATGGGAGTTGAAGGCAAAGGCCTTTTGCAGAAGCTGCAGCGGGCACGCTTTCTGAATGATCCTATGAAAAACTAATTTTCCACCAAATCTCCATCTTATGTAATTCCCTATGAAATCTTATCCTCTTATTATAGACAGAGGTGTATCTGGGGAGTGAAACGTTTATATTTTAAGATTTTCTATCATGACTACATAGCTTTTAATAAGATTTTTTTCTATAACAAATTTATATTAAACTTATCTATAGACTTGTATCTGCCAGGTATCCTGGTTTTCTCTGATTAACACCCCCCCCCCTCTACCCCCACAATTTCTGGATTAAAAAAAGTAAACCAAAATCCACATTTTTTATCAGAGATTTTTTTTTTTTATCAGAGAAAACCAGGATCCCTGGGCATCTCCCATCAGAGGTAACTGAGCAAAACTAACCTTGCTTTCTAAATAATAATTCTGATTAAGTTAAACTGCAGCTTCCAACTGGCTGCTGTGATCTAATTTTGAAGTTATCTTTTGATCTCCTGAGAACTCATTCCCAAGGAGCCAAAAGCAGAACACTAATCAATAGACACACACAGTATTTAGGAAATGTCTAATTTTATTTCTTATCACTTATGATAGGTTTGAAATCTGTTTTAGCTGAGTAAGAGAATCACTAAGGAGTTTCCTTTTAAGTGACTCATCTATACACTTAATGGCATATCCAGTTGGCTGTAAAAGGTCATTTAATTTCACAAAGGATTTACAAATTTAAAAAAGTTAGTCTAATTTTGATACATAACAAAAGCCCAACATTTTGAAATTCCTTGAGAACAGTAATGCTGTTTCATTACTTTAGAATCATAGAATCTCTGGATGCATCTACACGAGATGCTTTACTATGCAGTAGAGTGAATTACTGAACAGTAAACATCACTGTCTCATGTGCAGGTGCTTACTGTGAAGTAATTTGCTCCACTCTGCAAATGCAGGTAGCAAACTAACTGCTGAGTAGTTACTGTGCAGTAATGCATGGACAGATGCTGACCAGGAACAAATTTGCTCCTGGGCAGCCCCACCACCAGGGGGCCACCTGCAGGCTAGCCCCAGGGCCATTGGGCTGGGAGCTTATCCAGTCCCAGGGCTGAGGCAGCTCTTTGCTTGCCCCAGCCTCTGGCCCTTAAAAGCCAGTAGGGACACCAGGGCCCTGGGCCACCTGCAGCCAGACTCTGGCCACAGTGTCATACAGAGAGGCCCCAGGCCAGCTGCAATAGCCTGTGCAGACCCTGGTGCTGGCCCTGACACACAGTCACTGTGAGGCTTCCTGTTCCATGGTGTCACATTGTGCTGGGTGCTGCATCAGCTGCCAAGGCCTGGCAGCACCCTGGGCTACCTGCAGGCAGCCTCTGGCCACTGGGTCCTGCTCCAGTGGCCTCTGGGAAGCTGCAACAGCCTGCCCAGACCCTGGCACTGGCCCTCAGCACAGCATCATCATGTGCCTACATGTCCCATGCCATGTCCCTCCACTAGATGCTGAAAGCACCTGCCCAGGCCGAGCAGCCGCATGAATACCCAGCGGGCTGTTGAGGGAGCTATGCTGGCATACTGCTGGATGCTACACACCGCCTCCTAGTGTTGCAAGTGGTCCCAGGAGCAGACTGCAGAACTTGTACTGCTGTGGAGTGAGGCCAAGATCCTGAGGCAGTTTGTCCAGAAAGTTGTCAGGCTGCATGCTGAAGCATGGACATGACCGGTCAGTGCACCAATGATGCATAAAGGTCTGGGCACCAATACTGCCCAGGTTTTGTAGGCACAATAGGTCACCATCACCAACCACAACAGCCATTTGGGGGGTGCTCGCAATTCCATGCCCTTTACGTGGCAGCTGGACAACATCCTCGTGTCCTGGAACCCTGGCCAGAGACATGCTGTCTACTTCAGCATGGGCAGCCTGCCCGGTTATCCGCTGTGGCCTGACTCCTACAATGAGGTGTCATCAGGGGAGGGCACCTTGGGACACCAGGAGCCCATCCCACCATGGTCATGCCCCCAGCTTCCTGGGCTGTTGCCTCCTTGCCAGCTCCAAGTGTATAACCCCACCCGGGAGGCCAGCCTGCCCATTGCACCACCAGACCTCAGCAGCTCAATCTCCTCCTTGGAGGAGGCCTCTGCCCAGGCAGCCGGGTGCCATATCCCTGTGCCCCAGGACACCACTGGGAACTGCACATCCTCACCACCAGTGCGGACAGACTTAGGGTACCAGGCACACCTGCCATGCTCACATAATAGGGCCTGCACTGGAGGGAGCACTCTTCCTACCCCTGCCCCTCTTCAGAGAGGCCTCCTGTGAGGAGGGCAGGGGCACCACCAGCTCTGTGTCCCACTCATTTGGGGGCCCCTCGCCCCCTTGCCTAGGCACTGTGGACTTCGCAACAGTGCAGGAGATGGCCTGGCCTTCAGGACGAGAAGCAGGGGGTGTGGATCTGGAGCCACAGCAGTAGGTGTTGTGTGTGTCTTTGCCTGGAAAGGAGGTGGAGAAGGCAAGCTGCCTGTGACCAGCACCCAGGGGTCCACCTGCCCCTGAGGAGCAAGTGGGAATGGGAAGCTCGGCTGGCACCCACCTGTGGCAGGATCTTCCACGCAGCTTGCAATGTTCTGTGAGCACCAGTGCTTTCACAACCCCCAATCTTAGGCTGGCAACATACGGCCCTCTGGTTTAGAGCATGTTATCTCAGAAATGTTGCAAACTCTCAAAAGCAGCCTCTTTTTCTTGGCTTTGCAGGTCCTGCAGCTGCATGCAGGGGAAAGGCACTAACTGCAGGCCTGGATTTACCTTCAGGGTCACTGACAGTCTTGGCCAGGGCCCTGAATATGTGATGGCTTCAGCAGCAGATGACCCATTACCAGACCTGGCTGCTGGACCAGCTGGTCACGTTGTCTGAGGAGTGGCTGGTGGACTCATGGGCCTGGAACATGGAGGCCATCTTGTGCAAATGGGAGAGGGTTATATATGAGGTGAGGGACCAGCAGAGGGACCAGGCAAACCAGAAGTTCTGGGACAAACTCCTGGCCCCCAAGAAGAGGCATCTGGAAGACCAGGTGTGGCAGGCTGTCATGGTTGCTGAGGATATAGAAGGGGACCACCAGGTGCTAGATACTTCCCTGGCTCTGGTGGTCACCTTCATGCTGACCACTGCCCATGGAGGTGTGGTAAGAGGCCAGGGTGCTAGGCACCTGTCCCCAGGCTTTGCCCCCTAGGTCCCCCCCACCCCCCGCACTGCCCCTATCCCAGGAGGCAAATACAGCACTGAACAGGGTCTGCACAGGAAGAGGTGGTGGGTGGGTGGGATGGATGGTGGAGGTGCTCTATGGGGAGAGGGGGGAAAAGACTCTGGTGTGGGGGAGGGAGGGGGGAAATGCTCTGTTGTGGGAATGGTGTGGGGAGCAGGGTTTATAAAGAGGGGAATAAAATACTTTTCTGAAAACTGTCCACTGAAACTGTCTGAGGTCTGTGTGGTGCTGGGAATGCTCAATAGGGGATGTTGGCCTCCACGATATCAAGGCAAGTGGTGTGGTGCACCAGTGTCCCTTCAAGCGGCCAAAGGCACACTCCACCAGTCCATGGGTCTGGCCCAGGCACCTGTTTGAAGTGTGTCTGGTGGGGGACCAACTGACTGGTGTAGGGCCATATAAGCCAGGGGAGAATTGGGTAGCTGGGGTCCCTGATGAGGAGGGGTGGGACTGCCACCACACCCAGCTAGTGGTCCAGCACCCCTGTCATGAAGGGGTTTACACCACAGTAATATACTGTGGTGTAAACCCATCTAGTGGCATTTACACATGTAAATGTGCCCACTGAAAAGCAGGGCTGGAAAGGACCTCTGGTGGTCATCTAGTCCAATGGGAGCCAACCTTTCTGGCACATGTCCCAAAAATTAGCCCTGTGCCCTCTCCAAGGTGGGAAGGTAGGTGAGGATGTTTAATGTAAATGATGACTGTGAATGCTGAGAACTCCAGAGCAATGGATTCTGGGAACCCTGAGGTTCCTGACACCAAAATTTCACAGATTCACTGATTCACCGAGATTCACAGATTCACAGATTTTGTGAACTGCCTGGGATCTCTTGCAACGTTGTCTATATTAAACCAATTCCACAAAATATTTCAGTTTGAGCAAATTGGCAAATATCAGCAAAAACATTCACCCGGTTCTGCTTACAACCTCTTCCTGTGTTGGAAGAATTGCGCTTCATCTGCTTGTTTAAAGGATTAACAACAAAGGTTATCTTACTACAGTGGTCACCAACTGGTTGATTGGGATTGACCAGTGGATCCCGGAGCCTCTTGAAGTTGATCCTGGGTTGTGGGGGGCTGAGCACAGGTGTGCCACCCCCTGCAAGCCCAGCAGGTTAGTTCATAGGGGAGGGAAGGGGCAAATGCCCAGGGGGCATGTGCAGCAGGGCTCAGGGTGCAAAGCCCAGCCCACAGCTATAGCTGGGGCAGAGCAGGGGACAGAGCCATGAGTGGCTTGTGCAAGGGGCATGGGGAGGTGGGGGCACATAGCCAGGGAAGGCACAGGGGTGATGCATACTCCCGGATCAGCACACTGGGCAGGGTGGGCTGGGACCAGGGAAGTGTCAAGTTGTTTCCAGCCAGGCTGGGCTCAGGCCAGGAGCCTACAGCCCCTCCAAACTCTGTGCCCAGACCTTCCACTGAGTGCAGTGTGGACCAGGCCTAGCAGGAACAGCCCAGTGCAGCCTTCCCCTCCCCCTACCTCTTCCCTACCCACAAGGATGTGGGTGCCAGAGGCTGGCGGGCACAGGGGAGGGTGAGCTGCAGCTGCAGGCTGGAAGGCTATGCCAGGCTGTTCCTGCCAGGCCTGGCCCACATTCTGCTTGGCACAGATGGTGGCGGTGCTGGAAGCAGGACTTGGGGCAGCTATGGCCCCTCTTGTGGCCCCGCTCCCAGTGACACTGCAGCCACCTGGCCTGAGCGCAGCCTGGCTAGGAGTGGCCCAGTGTTGCATCGGCCCCAGCCCATCCCACCTTGCGTGTAGATCTGGGGGCATGCAGCCCTCCCAGACTGCATGCCTCCCCACCCCACCAGAGCTCTGCAGGCGGGGGACAGGGCCAGATCAAGGCCCCAGCAGTGAGGGAGGGAATGGGACTAGGGCTGGGGAGTTGATCTACCCCACCCCTCCCGTGGCCCTTTCCCCTCCCCTCTCCCCTTCCCACAGACTTATCTGCTGGGCAATGGGAGTAGGGGCATAGATCTTCAGTTCCTTTTAAATTCCCAAAGTGATCTCCGACCTAAAGGCAGAGTGATCTCTGCCTTTCTAGATCAAGAGATAAATAATGTGTTCTCTAAATGGCTCAAAACTGAACTGACTACATCATTGCTATCAACACTAAAAGCCAGTAGCTATTCCAATTCAGCTTAAATGGTAGAAGTATTGCTTTTGTATCTAAGGATCTTTACTTCCAAGGCCCACCAGCAAAAGATTTCTTAGAAAATAAGCTGTGACTTCAGCAGTCCTGAAGGGAAAAAATTGCAATCTTTGAAGAATACAGAAAAACAAAAGGGGCTTATAGCAATCCCTTAGAGCAATTCTTCAGAACAAAGTAAAGTGAAGCCACACTCTTTACCTACAAGGAACATTAAGCTCAGGAAGGCTTTGAAAACTCAGCTATGTTAATGGAGATTCTCAGCCCTCACCAAATGTTCGTATTCCAAGCTCGATGTAGGAGCTGTTAGACTGCAGTTACTGGACACAGAGAAACAATGAAAAAAAGCTGACCATAGTGTAAATTCTAGCTGTTTGCTCACTTTTCATCTCCATACTTGCTAATCAAAAGAAGATATTCCCTATGATTCTTTATGTAGGAGGAATATTAGGAAATTAAGTTTCTGATAGGATCACACAACTAAATACCACCTAACAACATTCATTCTTAACACAAAGTTTTCTCTAGATGCTAGGAATACATAGTGTATTTGTTTATGTAAATAAAGGTGTAGAGTTACACTAAAGGACCATTGTTATATCTCAATAAAAATGAGAACATAAATAAATTTGGAAACAAATCAAATCTGTTTCTTTCTTAGGTCTGTTACTTCATATTAATCACAGGATTTAAGTTTCTTTTCATTGTGTCCTTTGGGTGTCACACGTCTAAAACATAAGGCAGCTTGGTTTTTTTGAGGAACCATTTTAGACAGTAAATAGCCTGCAGGTGATCTACAGGGCATGTATGTAAGAGCCCCTAAGAGACTGAACACATCCATCTGCATTTGTAAAATTACTGCCTACTCTGTCCTTGTGAACAGAGAATGTGCTTCTCCACCAAGTTAAAAATTTCTCTTACTGAACCAATTATACACCCTATTTTGGGCAATAAGTGTAAAGTGCCACTGTCAGAAGTAAGAAATGGACTGAATGGAACTTGATTTATTAGATTCACATAACATTTGTGCTTATTGGAACACACAGAATGCATACATCTTTAGTGCATAGGGCTCTTAAATACAGCTATGAAAAATTACAACAGTAAAACTATGATGAAAATAGAGTAGATTAATTATTGCACAATACAAAACAGCCTGAAGCTATTAATAAACATCCTCCAATATACTTACACTATGCAAATTTTCAGCATGAATGTACTGGAGATGACACCCTCCACTTTGTTTGGGATGGGAAAGAAAAACTGAGAAAATTTTCATAAACAGCAGCATAGAAGCTCTCAAGGGGGCTTTTCAAACATTAATAATGGAGGGTTGGCAAGCATAAATGCTTCCATAATATAATAAAATAAACATTTATAGCCATCTTTAAGAAATACTGCAAGAACACATACACATAACACATTGTGCCCAAGATACTACAGACATTGTTCTGAAAAGGTACTTAGGTCCTAAATGAAGGCATATGGGTTACTATTTGCTTTATCATCTTTACTGATTTAGTACATCTATATAAATTAAATCTCTTATTCTGGAGGACAGATCTGTTGGCATATGCCAGGAGCAGCCAATTATTTTGGGTGAAGGGCTGCTTCATGAGTTTTGGTGAGCTGTCAAGGGCCGCATGGGTAGTTCCACCCCTTGACAGCTGCCCTATTCTCTTGTCACCATCTTGGGACCAGTCCCTTGTCACCATCTTGGGAAGTTCCACCCCTAACCCCTGACCTTTACCACTGGAAATCCTTCCCCTTGTTCCCAAGAAATACTCCTTTTGGGAGGCAGGGGTTGCCACCTTGGAACCAGAAAAAAAACAAATCATAAACTAAAAGTCAAACACCTAGTATAACATATTTTAATTTTATTACAAACAATAGTTTTGTCATGATTTGTGCTTGCGTAGTGTATATGCAGGTGATTGCATATTAACACAAAAATAAATTCTTATTTTTGTATATTGTGGGGGGAGGGTACATGCATGTGGTGTGTGCAGAGGTTGTGGGGAGGGTGCATGGTGTATGTGTGGTATGTGCGCGTGGTATGTGTGATATGTTTAGTGTGTGTGGTAGATGTGCATGGTATGTGTGGTGTGTATGTGGGGTATGTGGGGCATGAGTGTAGTGTGTGGAGGCATATGGAATGAGTGTGGTTTGTGTGTGGTTTGTATGGGGTATGTGACGTGTGTGTGGGGGGGTGTGGTATGGGTGTTTGTGGTATGGGCATGTGATGTATGTGATGTGTGGGGGGGGTATGGATATGTGGTATATGTGATGTGTGTGTGGTGAATGTGTCTGGTGAGGTGTGGGGGTGTGTGGGTGTGGGGGCATGGTAGGATGTGGGTGTGTGGGAGGTGTCTGTGTATGTGGGGCATAGGGCATGCTGGGGGTTGTGTATATGTGGGGGGTTGTGTGGGCAGGCTGTGGGTGTGAAGGAGGTCGCAGGATGTGGAGACCCCCCATCCACACTCTGCGCATGGTGCAGCAGCAAGTGGGACACTCAGGGCACAGGCACCTGGCAAGGTACAGCTCTGGCCAGCACTGCACATTGCAGCGAGGAATGTAGCCTCTGCATGGCTGCCTGTATCATCAGCACTCCCTGCCACTCATGCACAGATCCTGCACAAGCACAGCAGGAAGGGAAGCCCCATGTGCTAGACCCAGGTGTTTTCCCTACTGGGGCCCTGTACCCCTGGGTGCAGGCTGCATGCTGCCACCAGCCCCAGCCCACACTCCTGGCTCCCTCCCAGGTGCAGCTCCACCCCCACTGCTTCCCTACCTGCTGCCCAGAGCCAGCAGGAGACTGGGAAAGTGGGCAGGTCCCCTGGGCTGTGGTAGCAGCAGCCCCACATGGAAGCTGCATGCTAGCCATCCAGGCCCTTCCACCCATAAGGGAAGGAGCCAAGCAATAGGGTACTTTTTGGGGGCTGTGTGTACATAGATTCATAGATTCATAGATGTTAGGGTCAGAAGGGACCTCAATAGATCATCGAATCCAACTCCCTGCATAGGCAGGAAAGAGTGCTGGGTTCAGATGACCCCAGCTAGATGCCTATCTAACCTCCTCTTGAAGTAGGGGAGAGCACTACCTCCCCTGGGAGCCCATTCCAGATTCTGGCCACTCTAACTGTGAAGAAGTTCTTCCTAATGTCCAGTCTAAATCTGCTCTCTGCTAGCTTATGGGCATTATTTCTTGTAACCCCCAGGGCCACCTTGGTGAATAGAGCCTCACCAATTCCCTTCTGCACCTTCATGATGAATTTATAGGCCGCCACAAGGTTGCCTCTCAACCTTCTCTTGCAGAGGCTGAAGAGGTCCAGGTGCCCCAGTCTCTCCTCATAGGGCTTGGCCTGCAAGTCCTTAACCATATGAGTGGCCCTTCTCTGGGCCCTCTCCAGGTTATCAACATCCCTCTTGAAGTGTGGCGCCCAAAACTGCACGCAGTATTTCAACTGCAATCTGACCTGTGCCCGATAGAGGGGAAGTATTACCTCCTTGGATCTGTTTGTCATGCATTTCCTGATGCACGATAAAGTGCCGTTAGCTTTGCTGATGACTTTGTCACACTGACAACCCATGTTCATCTTGGAGTCTACTACGACTCTGAGATCCCTTTCCACTTCCATGCTGCTGGGCAGGTCATTACCTAGGTAGTAGGTATGCTGGACATTTTTCCTCCCTAGGTGCAGCACTTTGCATTTCTCCTTGTTAAATCACATTCTATTGTTTTCTGCCCATTTGTCCAACCTGTCCATGTCTGCCTGTAGTTGTTCCCTGCCCTCCTGTGTGTCAACTTCTCCCCACAGTTTTGTATCATCTGCAAAATTGGACAGAGTGCACTTCACTCCCTTGTCCAAGTCACTGATGAAGACATTGAAGAGTATCGGTCCAAGGACCAAGCCCTGTGGGACCCCACTGCCCACATCCTTCCAGGTCGATACCAACCTATCCACCACCACTCTCTGGGTATGACCCTCTAGCCAATTTGCCACCCACTGGACAGTAATCATCCAAGTCACAGCCTGTTAATTTGCTCACCTTTATGGGGTGGGATACCGTATTGAAGGCCTTCCTGAAGTC
Source organism: Alligator mississippiensis (assembly GCF_030867095.1). Taxonomy (NCBI): domain Eukaryota; kingdom Metazoa; phylum Chordata; order Crocodylia; family Alligatoridae; genus Alligator; species Alligator mississippiensis. The sequence continues at coordinate 370,697,929 of NC_081824.1, forward strand.
TAAGTAAATGATTTCCACCCCTACTTCTGCATCCAGGTGTTTTGTAAACTGGTCATAAAAAGAGACTAGATTAGTCAGGCATGATCTACCTGCTATGAACCCATGCTGGTTCCCCTCAGAATAATTTTTTCCTGCTGGGCTCTCACATATATGAGCCTTAATAATCTTTTCAAAGACTTTGCCAAAGATGGAGGTGAGACTGACTGGCCTATAGTTGCCTGGATCCTCCTTCCTCCCCTTCTTGAAAATAGGGACCACATTGGCCCTTTTCCAGTCCCCCAGTACCTGGCCCATGCACCATGAGTGCTCAAATATTTTTGCCAGTGGCTGTGCAATGACATCAGCCAGTGTCTTCAGTACCCTTGGATGGAGCTCATCTGGGCCTGCTGACTTAAATGCATCCAGTCCTTCCAAGTGACTCTGCAACATCTCAGGGTCAACGCTTGGTAGTCTGGTGCCCTGCTGTTGCCTCTCTACAATCCCATTGTGAAACTTGTTTTGCCCCTCATTTAGGAACTCTGAGGCAAAGAACTCATTGAGGAATTCAGCCTTGTCCCCCCTGTCTGTCACCAATTGCTTTTGCCCATTCAGTAGTGGTCCTATACTGCCCTGGGCGTTCCTTTTACTCCCTATTTATCTGCAAAACAATTTTTTGTTATCCTTATCTTGGGATGCCATCCTCAGCTCCATGGTAGCTTTGGCCTTTCTAACTGCCTCCCTACAACAGTGAGCTGAGGAGGCATACTCCTCTTTAGTAATCTCTCCCCATTTCCACTGTTTATATGCCCCCTTTTTGCCCTTAGTCTGCTCTGGATTTCTCTGGTCAGCCAAAGAAGCCTCTTGGCCCCTTTCCCGCTTTTCCCCCGCATTGGGATTGTCTCCCTCTTTGCCCAAAGGATTGTTTTCTTAAGGCACAGCCACCCTTCCTGGGCTCCCATCTTACTCCTGGGTGCCTTACTCCAACCCCCATGGGCAAAAGGGCTGGGCGGGACATAATTTGTTGGGGGATCCCATGGGCCAGATGAAAGTGCTTGGTGGGCTGGATCTAGCTCATGGGCCATATTTGGCTTGCCGCTGGCCTATGCACAATTCATAGTGATATAATGATGAAGGGCTGTTCAGTAAACACTTTGCTCAAGATTCAATGTTGCCCAGATACCAGTTACAGTGCATCTAATAATGCATCTATGTTGTTAAAGTGCTACCTTGCTCCTACATTGTTAAACTACATTGTTGCTATGTTGTCTAACTATGTTGTTAAAGTGCCATGAAGGTCTCCAGGGAACTATGAAAACATTGGCTAAAAGGGCTCTGGTCTCATTCTCCAGGTTGGGAGTAGTGCAGGGGGTTGGCAGCTCACCCAAGTAAAAAAATTCACTTACAGTTTCCAAAACAAGAAAACAGATGGAAACAATGGTCTGAAAGCTTTTGAAGTGGGAACAGGCAATGATACATAAATTATAAAGTGAAGATGATGATGATTATGACAAAAGGTTATAAAAAATTTAAAAGTCGAATTAATCTTCTGCTGTGAAGCATGAGTTCAGCTATTATTGTTATAAATCTGGGCAGAGCATGAGTGACATATACAAGGCAAATCCTAACAGGTCATTTGAGACTTGAGTTGTTACTTCCAGAAGATGCTTTTCCATGTGATATATAAGAAATCACTTCGGCAAAGACTTTATTCCACCTCTAAGATGTCCAAATGGCACTTGGGCAGATTTGAGGTTTCTAAGTTGCTACAGGAACTTCTATTTCATCTTAGTAATGCTCCCGAAAAACCATAACCACATCATCTACTTTTGTAATATGTAGCATCTAGTTGGAAGAAGAAAAGGGCAACCCACCTACCTGTTTTTCAATAACCTAGTTTCTACAGCACTTACTGAGGCCCCAGTCATTCAGAGATCAAGCTCTACATCTCCCACTTCCCAGGATAGGGCTGTAACCCAGGACTCAGGGAATCTTCCATTTCTCCTACTTAAATGCAGCCTCTGGGCAGTTAAGAGTAAGAGACTAACACGTACTGTATAACAGCAAGAGGAAGACCAATTCCCAGTGTTTTACCCAGTGTGATGGCACTTCTCGAGAAAGATGGGTCCTTCTCTCTGTTCTCAAAACTATTCAGGCATTTTACCAATTGTTATTCAATTAAAAATTCACTAAGAGAACTGGGCATGAAAATTAGAACACAGGTTCCCTCTGTCCCAAAGGAGCCATCAGTATTTCACTACAGAGTCAGACTTCCTCTTCTTTACTGTCCTAGACTCATTACACACTGCATTTCCATTGGCTCTTCCATCTTATTGTAGCCCTGTCCCTTTTTTGTCCCCAAGGCTGGTCTAGATTTTTCTAGATCTTCAGGATTTTAAATAAGTGCAGTGTATCTTCATAATGTAACCCTGGCACGCTGCACTATCCACATGCCACATCCGAGTGTTAGAACCTGGGGCACCCAGTAGGGTATACCTCACTTGGCTCTCCTAAGAGCTGAAATGAGGCTTTCCAACAAGGAGGCACATTTAACATTTACAAACCTTTTGAGCTACAGATATGATTATTTACAAATATTTAATTATATACAATTTTAGGGATCCTGGTTTTCTCTGATTTAAAAAAAAATCCCCAATTTTTGGTTTTAAACAAGTAACCCTAAATACACATTTTTTCCATCAGGTGACAACATAAGTAAAAAATGAATTCTTCACTTTCAAACAGCTCAACCTAGGAGAGAAGCAACTTCATTTCAATTTGGTTCAGCTTAGAAATTAACTTCAACATATTTTACCAAGCGTGTGATGCAAAGGACTACAGTTGTGCCTCAATTTATGCAGTGGTTACATTCTTGAAAGAACACCATGCAAGTAAAAATCATGTAAAAAGATATGAAGGGTCTATGGGAAATAAGGGTTTAGGTTCCAGATGTGGCCAATAATTTGCCAAATAAATGCCCATGTGCAGCCTCAGTGCAGCACACAGGCAGCGAGGCACACAGCCTGGCAGCTTGGAGAGCTGCATGCAACTGGTAAGTCTGGTGTGGTGAAAAGGGAGAGGAGAGGAAATAGACATGGGGGAGCAGATCAGTGCCCCCTACTATGAGGGAGGAGTGGGGCAGGGGTGGGAGTAGACGCTGTTCAGCCGGGGCGAGCATGGTTGGGCGTTTGGTGGGGGGGGGGGGGGTGGCCTGCCACTGTGCGCACCTCAGAAGGGCACAGGAGGCAATGTGCACCCCTGGATCTGTGTGGGGCAGGGCAGGGTGGGTGGGCTGCAGCTGTGGGCTGGAGTCAGGGCTGCACCAGGCTTTTCTCCACAGGGGCTGGGCTTGGGGCGCATGGTGGTGGCACTGGGTGGGAGTTATGGGGGGGCTGCAGCCTCCCCAAATTTCACCATCACCCCCCATAGCCCCCTTCCAGCACTTCCACTGCCTTCCCCATGCACAGCCCTTGCTCAGTCCCTGCCTCCACTGACATGCTGGGAAGAGCCAGGGCTGCACTGGGCAGATGGTGGCAGCACTGAAAGGGGGATACAGGGGGACTAAGGTGAAATTTGGGGTGGCTGCAGCCCCCCCGAAGCCCCCACCCAGTGCCACCACCACACGCCCTGAGCCCAGCCCCCCTCTGAGAAAAACCTGGTGCAGCCCCAGCTCCAGCCTGCAACTGCAGTCTGCCCACCCCACCTCACACAGATCTGGAGGCACACCCTGCCCCCCATACCCTCCTGGGGCATGTGCAGTAGTGGGAGCTGCCCTCTCATCCCCATGCCTCCTGGATGAGCTGTGGCTCTGTCCCATGCCCACCAATCCCCAGCTGGGCAGCAGCTGCCCCAGCCTCTGCCCTAATCCCTACCTCACAGTGTGGGGCATTGATCTGTGTGCCCATTCCTCTTCCCTCCCCCCTCCCCTTTCACCACAACACAAGACACTTACCAGCTACACTTGCTGCACCATATAATAGTGAATCCATACCATGTACAAAAATAAAGGGTCATAATTAATTGACCATGCATAACTGAACCAGTACAAAAAAAGACCTCGTAAATCGAGGCCCGACTGTATACAGTTGCCATTGTGCTGTGTATAATAGGCCTGATCCCCAAAATATTTTAACCAATAGACATGACTGAACTTTGAAATCAGACATCATGACAATATAAAATTGAATCACAAAACTAGAAGCAAAACTTAAATCCTCATACTACTCAAGGAACCACTGCAGTGAAAAAAATGCTGTATACAGATTTATCCACCTAGATCAGCGGATCTCAATGCTTTAGCGCAGCAGGCTGGGTGATTGAGAACCAGTTGCATGGTTGGAACACCACTCCCCTCCAGTAAGGGTGGGAGAGAGTTGGAAGGGGAGAAGGGAGGTGACTCCCTGCAGTAGGGAAGGGGAAAGAAAGAGAGCAGTGAGGGGTGCACAAGTGATAAGCAGCACAGTGCATGGTAGGGAAGGAGTGCTATAGGAGATCCACTCATAGAGACGTCTGTGTTGACAGTTCCTAAACACAGGATATGATTTAAGTGTTAAATTAGAAAAGACAAAAATTGGTAGAAGAATTATAAGGTCGGTGATAAATCTATTAATGACCTTGATGTGCATTTGGAACCATACTGACAAAGCTTGATGATAAAAGGAAGTTGGGAGGCGTCCTTAATACCAAAGAAGATAAGAATATCATACAAACAAGAATTTGGGGACCTTAAGAACTGAAGAAAGAGAAATGAGATTAAATTCAGTATTACAATCCGTAAGATGTTTTTAAAGTATAACAACCATGACTTCAGTTTTAAACTAGGAGTCCATTAGTTGGAAAAAAAAAAACAGAGGAAAGAGGCTTCGGTCTGTGAGCCAGCAATATGATTGAGCTACAAAAAAGAAAAGAAAGAGAAATATGATCCTGGGATGTATCAGGTGTGATATTTCCATATTTTCAGCAGGAATAGTAAGTATTAATGGCATGATTAGACCCTTATCTGGAACACACTCTAAAATTATGATCACTTGTATTCAAGAAAGATTAATTCAAACTGGAACAAATGCAGGAAAAGCTATTACTATGATCAGGGACATACAAAACAGAGAAGGCTAAAAGAGCTCACCTGGCTTAGCCAAACAAAACAAAAGGATATGAATGTTTTCTATAAAGATATAATGGGGTAAACATTAGGAAGGGAGAACAAATATTTAAGCTGAAAGTCAGTGTTGGTATAAAAATGAATTAGATACATGATGCCGAGGGATGGGGAGGATCCAAGGGGGTGTGGCTGTATGGTGGCATGCCCCAAAGCTGTGTAGCACACAAGGGTTTTAGACAATGTTGGTGGTTATAGTCCTAATTCATTTAAGAACTAGAATTTAAGAAGAGTGAGAAAATTCAGAGAGTAACAAAATCTGATATAGAAATAGAACTACTTTGACCGTGAGGCAGTTTTCTACAATTGTGAGCAAATATCCCAGATGACCCTATTGCTAGATAGGAACTAGAATGTTCCAGGGAGTATAAGTGGTTTGAGGCTGCCAAGCCAACCTATTAAAAAATTCATGACCACTGCAGACCCATCTAACTATATTCCTTGCCAGATACTCTTTTTCTTCTTCCTCTTTTTTTTAAAACCACAGATTGTAAATCTTCAGGAGTCAAATATGACCTTACAAAGATCAGAAGGGCATCATATTTATATTACCACTAATGTATACAGTATACAGAATACATAATGTATACAATAAATCTGAAAATGGTATAATCTATAATACAGAAGTACAACAGACTATGTTCTAATTAAAAATCACTTCAACAGAATCACTAGTAGGTGACACAATGAATTAAAGACTAAATTCAACAGAATATAATTCTGGAAATATTTCAAGTCTGATTCTCTTTTTCAAATGACTTTTAACATAAATACATACTTTGTTGCTTACAACTAATTCATAAAAGCCTTTGTTTTAATATTTACATAAAGCAAATGACATTAAATGGCTGTTTTATTTGCTATAAAGAAAAATACTTCAATTCTCATGTTTGAGTACCCTAGTAGATATTCAAAACCAAAAGTGCATATAAGAAGTAGCAAAATAAAAACCTTGTCCTTCATAACTACAGCCCATCTACAAAGAAAAAAAAGTTTACAACTTTTGAGGAAAAATTAGCAACATTTCAGCCAGCGACTACACTCCATAGTAACATGGAAACTACCTGGGCAGATATGATAAAAGACTGACAGGGTTGGGCCCTTCTTAACAGGGATTCTCACCAATCTGTCACTTGTGCGTTCCTCTCTTAGCCCTGAATTAATTTCTTGAGTAACATGAGTATCTAGGTACCACATTTTCCTTGAGTTCACTGAATATGGAATCGGACCCTGAGAGACACTGACATGAGTGAAATCATGTCAGATAATTTATATGGACCTTAAAAAGGCCAGTATCACAGCAATTAGTAAATACGAAATCACAGATCTTCAACCATCCCTAAAATGTTTAAATGTGTGCCACTACAAGCTCAGAATGTACTAAATCCCAAGAATATGAACCACCTTTTTTCAGTTATTTCAATGTGTAGCCTTTAGGTATTTTTGTCATGTCAAGATACATCTCAATGAGAGGAGAGAGACCCACCTGAAGCATCTAAAGATCTGTACCCAAAGGTTGAGCCTATCTCTAATTAATTGTTACCCTCTGAGGGGCAGGGATTTAGATTTATTTTGTGTTTTTAAAGTAACAACAAAGTAGGCCGCAACCCCAATTAAAATGTTTAAAATAATCAAGACTCCAAAAAGGGAAAAGGGAAGATCAACATGACTATGAATACACTATACCCAAATTTCATTTAGGAAGTAAAAGTGTGTAGTTCTGTAATTGACTATAGTTGTATAATGGACTTCAAAGGATATTATTTTATTTTATTAATAATGACATTCATCATAAAACTAAAAAGCCTCCATCATGGACAAGATCTCACTGTGCTAAGCACCAAAAAGAGAGAAAAAAAAAAATAATAATGGCCCCCAGCCACCACATTACAATTTTGCTTGAGCAAAAAATCCATAGACCTTTGGACTAGGCCTATATTATGGATTTTGTAAAGGCTGGGATAAAAGAGAAAAATAGGAATTTTTGTCATACTACATTTCTCTAGCATAATGCATTGTCTCTAAGTCAAAAGACAATTTAAAAAAAAGTAGAGAATGGGGGGAGATGGAGAGGAAAAACTAAGAACATGAAAATCTAATATTGAATATGTCTTTGAGTTACTAATATACAACTTACTTGAACTCATTCAGAATTATATTTCTCTCTTATTGTCTTCCAGTGTTTTTCTTATGATCAATTTAAAAATAGGCTTTATAATGCATCTATTTAAAGGTTTACAATGAGCAAATGTATGATTGTGGCTGATTCCTACTTGGAAAAATAGTGTGGGGCAGTTTCTGTTTCAAATATACTTTCAGGCTATTTGGGCTTGCATAATTAATTAATTTAAAATTTACATTTTCATTCCTTTACATAGATGACAACACTTACACTTTTTCTCTGGTATTCCATTTTATATAGATTTCTTACTAAATTATTTTCCAGTCAGCATATAATTCTGATTTTTGTTAGGATAACAAATCTGAAGATTCCCTTCTCTTATTCCTTGGATACATAAAGAATTGATGTAGGAATGCAACCATTTATAAATATAAACAGAATGAGAGAAACAAATTGTTCTTTAACCGCAGCATCAAATTGGTTATTGCTGTCTCTCACTGATTTTTTCCCCATTATTTGCCTTTTATTTGAAGACCTAGCAAAGAGTTTTTAATCATCATATACAGATCTAAGTAATGCCTTGTCAGCAGCATAAATTCTAGGGAGAAAAAGATGGTATATATACGTAAAAATTAATTTGAGCTTTGTTGCTAAGTAAGCTGTCTTATAGAGTCTGTAAAGGCATCATCTTTACGTATTTGATCACATTGAAGATGATGCAATTATGGTACATAATTACTTTAAAAAATTATAACAATGTAGTCATATTACTGAGAATCACCAGATGGCATTTTTAGAGTCTTGTAAGTATCAAAGTATAGTCAGTTATGAGCAGAGATCCTGCTCTTCTCTGATTTAAGAAAATCTCCAATTTTCAGATAAAAAAATTAACACAAAATCCACATTTTTCTGTGATTAAAAAGAAACATCACTAATTTATAGCTATATCTATATATTAATATATATCTATATCTATACATTAGTGGGGGGGGGGGTTCATTTTATCCTATCTATCTATCTATCTATCTATCTATCTATCTATCTATCTATCTAAAAATGAAACACCACTAATATCTAGATAGATAGATAGATAGATAGATAGATAGATAGATAGATAGATAGATATTGGTGGTGTTTCATTTTAATAGTAGAAAAAAGTGAATTTTGGGTTACTCTTAAATCCAAAAATTGGGGATTTTTTTAATCAGAGAAAACCAGGATCCCTGGTTCTGTGCAGGGATCTGGGTTTTTCATTTGCCATGGAAAAACACAGATTTCCCCCTTTAGAGAAGAAAAACCTGGGAAACCATGGGTTTCCCCTTGTGGACAGTCAGAGTCCTAGCCTAAAAGGGGCTGCTTGGGACTAGGGGGGAGTGGGACACAGGGGGCAAGGGGCACCACGTGTATGTGTGTTCACACATGCACATGGCAGCCAGGCAGTGTGGTAGAAAGCAGCTCCCACAGCTCCCTCCAGATAAATTTATGGAGGGGTGGGGGCACAAGTGACATGTTGGTGGGTGGGCACAGACATGATGGCAGGGAGGCAAGGGGGCACAGACCACACACTGGAAATTGGGAGGACACAGGCAATGTTTGGGGAGTGGGTGGGACTCAGCACAGAAGGGAGCACCATGCTATCATTGCCACCAAGGTGAGGCACCCTATGCCTGTCCAGCAGCAGTGGGAGTACAACTCCATGCCACCATAACCATACTTCACCTTAGTGGCCATGGTGGCATAGCACTCCCTTTCATGCAGGAGGTGGTTCCTACTGGAGCTGGTCCAGCCAGGCTTCAGCCCTGTGCCCCATGCCCCACTGTGGGTTCAGAAATCTGGGGAGGCACATGCCCCCTACCTTCCACTATGTCACCTTTGCCTCTCTCACCCCCCCCCCACACACACTGGGGGGCAGGGGCCTGTGGGTAGGGGAGGCAATGCTCAGGAGTGAGGGTCACCAACAGGGCTGGGGGAGCTGTGGGTTGGGAATGAGGGGCACTGGGGGGCTGGGGGGCTGTGGATTGGGAGTGAGGGGCACTGGCAGGGCCAGGGACTTGTGGGTCATGAGTGAAGGGCACCAGCAAGGACAGTGGGGGGTGTGGGTCAGGAGACAAGGGCACCAGCAGGGCTGGGCGGGCTGTGTCTTGGGAGTGAGTGACACTGGCAGGGGCAGCTCACCAGCATAGCAGGGTTGCCAAGTGCCACAAAGCAGTGTGGGGAGGACAGCTGCTGTTGGAGCCATGTCCTAGTGAGCAAAGGGGGCAGGGGAAGCTCTGATTTTCTATGATAAAAAAAAACCCAACAAGATCAAATGCCACAATATATATGTATTTAGAATGTATTTTATTAAAATGATTGAGGTATTACCACTTGCTTTAAAATTGTAAATATATCAATCAAACCTTGTGTTCATCTGATACCTACATATATAGTGACATTTAATTTTACCCACAGGAAAACACAAATGTTGTGACTTTTTATCAGAGCATTTGGGATTTTTAAACTGAGAAAACCAAGATCACTAATGAGAGAAATATGCTATTGATAACTATGATTACATTCTTTCCAGAACTTATATATTGTATTGCTCATAGAATCATAGAAGTAGGGTCGGAAGGGACCTTGCAGATCTTCAGGTCCGACCACCTGCCTGGACAGGAAGAAAACTGGGCTCAAATGACCCCAGCCAGGTAGGCATCAAGCCGTTTCTTAAAGACCCCCAGGGTAGGAGCCAGCACCACTTCCCTTGGAAGTTGGTTCCAGATCCTAGCCGCCCTAACTGTGAAGTAGTTCTTATGGATGTCTAATCTAAACCTACTCTCCAACAACTTGTGGCCGTTATTCCTTGTTATCCCGGGGGGCACTAGGGGAAACAAGGTCTCCCCCAAACCCTTCTGGTCCCCCCTAGTGAGTTTATAGACGGTCACCAGGTCCCCCCTCAGCTTTCTCTTGTGAAGGCTGAACAGGTTCAGGTCCCGTAACCTCTTGTTGTAGGGTCTGCCCTGCAGTCCCCGGATCATGCGGGTGGCCCTCCTCTGGACCCTCTCAATGTTGTCCACATCCCTTTTGAAGTGGGGTGCCCAGAACTGGACACAGTACTCCAGCTGCAGCCTAACCAGTGTCGCATAGAGGGGGAGGATCACCTCCTTGGACCTGCTTGAGATGCACCTGTGGATGCACGATAAGGTCCAGTTAGCCCTGTTGACCCTGACCTCGGGTTGTCAGCCCACATTCATCTTGGAGTCAATAATGACTCCAAGATCCCTTTCTGCCTCCGTGCTCTCAAAAAGGGAGTTTCCCATCTTATAAGTGTGCTGTTGGTTAATACTGTCCAAGTGCAGCACCCTGCACTTGTCAGTATTGAAACCCATCCTGTTTTTGTTAGCCCACCCCTGCAATCTATCCAGGTCTTTCTGCAGTCTCTCCCTCCCTGCTAATGTGCCCACCTCTCCCCATATTTTGGTATCATCAGCAAATTTGAACAGGTTGCTTTTCACCCCATTGTCCAAATTGCTGATAAAGAAATTGAACAGTGCGGGCCCAAGGACCGAGCCCTGGGGGACTCCGCTGCCCACTTCCCCCCAGGTCGAGTATGACCCATCCACCACCACCCTCTGAGTACGACCCTTCAGACAATTCGCAATCCATCTGACCATGTAGGCATCGATGCCACAGTCGCCTAGTTTTTAAATGAGGATGGGGTGGTCGACAGTGTCAAAGGCCTTGCTGAAGTCCAGAAAGACTACATCCACGGTGACACCTGCATCCAATGCTTTTGTGACCTGATCATAAAAGGCAATCAGGTTGGTCTGACATGACCTGCCCCTAATGAAACCGTGCTGGCTGCCCTTGAGCATCATCCCCAATGCCGACCCATCACAGATGTGCTCCTTGATGATCTTCTCAAAGAGTTTCCCCAAGATTGAGGTAAGACTGACAGGCCTATAGTTGCCCGGGTCCTCCTTCCTCCCTTTTTTAAAGATGGGAACCACATTGGCTATCTTCCAATCATCCGGCACCTGGCCCGAGAACCACGAGCACTCGTAAAGCCATGCCAAGGGCCCTGCAATAACCCCTGCTAGCTCCCTCAACACTCTAGGGTGGAGAGCATCTGGATCTGCTGATTTGAACACATCCAGCCCCTCCAGTAGCACTCTAACCCAGTCCTCCTCAATCTTAGGTCTTGAGGCATTCCCCTTGAGTCCATCTTGAATCATGGTGGGGGAGTCCCGGTCCCTGCACAAGAAAACAGAGGTGAAGAATTTGTTAAAGAGGTCTGCCTTCTCCTCTGGCGCAACTACCAGATTGCCCAGCGTATCTTGCAGGGGTCCCACATTTCCCGGTGCCTTTTTCATCCTCCCTATATATTTGAAAAAGGACTTTTTATTATCTTTGATCTTGGACGCTAGTCCTAGCTCTATGTCCGCCTTAGCTTTCCTAACAGCCCCCCTACAGACCCGAGCAGTGGAGGTATACTCCTCTTTGGAGATCGCCCCCCCTTTCCACCGGGTGGAAATGACTAAAAGTCATAATGACTAAAAGTAAGTTTCCTACTTAAATGTCTAACTGACAGCACTTCAGCAAAACAAAAATAGTGTATTTGTCAAAAACATTCACTTAAGTATATAAGAACTAATTACATGCTTTCCTTTCAAGAGGGTGGTGGCCAATAGTTTGGTTTAAAGTTCTTTATTTATTAAAGCATCTTTTATTTAAGGTTACACGTATCTGTATCTATTTAGATCTATGGCATAAGGCAGTGTCTGTGTTTACTTTTTTGGAAGCCCTCTGGAAAAGTCAGCTTCAGGAGTCCAGACAACCATATTAAAAGATAAGCATTATACAACAAGAGTGCCCAACCATTTTGAAGCCCTGTAAAGTTGCAGAGTTTGCCTGAGAACTATACCAGTATTTAAAAAAAGAAATGAAGAGGAAACCTTAAGGAGACAATGACATACAGGAAAACACGCACACACACAGAGTTTTTTGACACGAGAAGGACTTGAGGATTCTCAGCACTTTAAGTTAGTGCACTGCATGACTGCACCTGGCAGTATCAAACTGTACTTGAAAAAAAAGAAAAGTGGCCAGTAGAGAAAAGTGGATGGGTAACTTATTTATTTATATAACACTGTGCCTGGGGGAGGATGCACTCATTGCAGAGCACAAAAGGACTAGGAACAATTATCATCCTTGCACTCATGGAGCTGGACACAAAAGAAAAATATTCTGTCCTGCCTGTCCCTTTCTGTTTATTTAAAATGAAGTGTTATGTAAAGTAAAAGGATGTGGTTATTAAAGATAAGCTAAATTGTAGAAAATAATTTAATGGATTTAACCACTTTCAAATTCTTAAGTTGCACATGAACAGTTTACAATTGTCACTGAATGTTTTGTTGGTTCAAATTATTCACTATGGGGAAAAAAATGGGCTGCTTATTGGGTGCATCTACTTGTGAAATTAAAGCAAAGCAATACATTCCAGAGCTGTCTGAGCTGGAGTAAACTGCTTCTGGGCACGGCAGCTACAGGGCAGTAGCAATTTGATTTGGGGTGGAGCAGACCCAGGTGGGCAAAGGTAATGTGGGGTCAGCCCCTGAGCTCCAAGTGATAGCATCAGGTGGCAAAGGGGCTGGCTGGGGCACAATGATGCCAAATGTCATTGTTCCTTTTATATTGTTTTTTCCTACTTTTAAAATATAGACATATCCTGATTTATAAGCTATGATACGTACTTGCCTTGCAAGAAGGTGATGGCCGGTAGTGTGGCTTAAAATGCTTTGTTTATGAAAGCATTTTCCCTTAAGATTCTAAATAGATACAGATATATTTGTGAGGCATGGATCAGCCAAAGCTGCCACTACAATTTCTTTTTTCACAAATTCTGCTGGTTCCAGAAGTGACAATTTACAAATAAGGTGTCTAGCTATGATCATTATTATCTTTATACTTTGAAATTTATACTTGCTGCAGTCATGCACAGCATATTTTATTGGATATTTGGCCTCAATAGAGGGGCAAGTAAATAGCCTGGGAAGTAAAGAGGTCAGACTAGAAATCAAAGTTACCTCCTACCATAACAATATACGACTTGATCAGAAAATAGAAAGATTAGTTGTCACCACACAGCTTCAGTTTGATACTTTAGTAATAAGCAGGGATCCTGGTTTTCTCTGATTAAAAAAAAAATCCGCAATTTTTGGTTAAAAAAGTAACCCCAAATCCACATTTTCCCATGATTTAAATGACACACCACTAATATATAGATATATAGATATATATATGGTGGTGTTTCATTTTAATCACCAAAAATGTGGATTTGGGGTTACTTTTTGTAAGTGAAAACTGGGGATTTTTTTAAATCAGAGAAAACCAGGAGCTCTGGTAATAAGGGTATCATTAACCTTCCATGCTTTGAAAACCTCACTCCTGGGTTCTGAAATCTTATCACACCCTATGTTTCTTCCTAAAACCCTCTCTACAAAACGACTTCCTTTTCTTAGTTAAGCATCAAGGGAGTTTCTTCCAGATTATCTGTCAAATAATTTTGATGGAATAGTTTCCTACATGCCTTTTCAAAATGCCATAATTCTTTCTTTTGTTCATTACTGCCTCTTTCTCCCATGACACATTTTCTGTAATATCACCAGGAATCTGGCTTTTCTGTTCGCTGTGGAAAAACATGGGTTTTCTCATTTAAAGGGGAAAAAATGTAGCTTATTCTCTTTTAAAGGAGAAAATCATGGATTTTCCACTTTAAAGGAAAAAAACCCACAGGAAACCATGGTTTTCACCTTGCAGGCTGCCAGCCTTCCAGCCTGCAAGAAGCTGTTTGCAACTGGAGGGAGGAGGGAGGGGAAGGGCAATTGGAGGCAGGGGGCATCATGTGCTTGTGTGCATGCATACACAGCCAGGCAGGGTGGTGGGAGCAGCCCCAGCAGCTGGATACAGGTCAATCTACAGGGGCGGGAGGGTGTTGAAGGGCCTGGGAACTGCCCAGGGGGCTGTATGGGAGATACGCATGTGTGTCAGCTCAGGAGTGAGGGGCACCAGCAGGGCCAGGGGGGTGCAAGTCAGGAGTGAGGAGCATCAGGAGGGCTGAGTAGCCTGTGGCTTGGGAGTGAGGAATAGTGGTATGGACAGAGGCAGGTCACTGACATATCAGGGCTTCTCAGCACTGCAAAGCAGAGGGGGGAAGCCACAGCTTTACCCACATCCTGGTGAGCGAAGGGAGCAGGGGGAGCTCTGATTTTCCATAATAAAAAAACAAAACAAACTGAAATGCCAAAATACATAGGTATTTAGAAGCAGAGGTGTAGGTTGTAGCCGTGTTGGTCTAAGGACATAGGCAGACAAGGTTCCTTGGGTGAATTTGATATCTTTTATTAGACCAACCCAAATAGTTGGAGAATAGTTATTAAGCAAGCTTTCGGGTTCAAAAACCCTTCGTCAGGCTAAGGAAGTTTCAGCAGTTGGTGTGTGCTCTTCCTGGATGGAATGAAAAGTAAAGAAGCCAGGGGCTGGGCTGGGGGGTCAGTTGCCAGGCAGATTATAATGTATCAAAAATCCAATGTCTATGTTTAGTCCATGATCTCTAGTATCCAGCAGGTTGATGAAATGGAGCTCATAGGCTAGTCTCTGGGAAGTGTTGTGTAAGTTTCCCTTGAGGATCAGGTCTGAGAGGTTGGCGAGAGAGTGGCCCTCCTGTGAGAAATGTGCCCCCACCAGTAATTGGGTATTTCTGTCTTTGGTAGATTTCTGGTGTGCGTTCATTCTGGTGCACAGTTGTTGTTTGGTCTCTCCTACGTATTTTCCATCAGGGCATTTGGTGCATTGGATGAGGTATATTACATTTCTGGTATTTAGAATGCATTTTATTATAATGATTGAAGGAATGTTAGGCTTCCAAATTACTTTAAAATTGTAAATATATCAATAAAACATTTTGTTCAACTGATACATACATACATATATGTATACACACACACATACATATATATACATATATATATATATATAGTGTTGTTTCATTTTAATTGCAGAAGAATGCAGATTTTGGCTTTTTAATTAGAGAATTTGAGGGGGGGGGGGTTTAATCAGAGAACTTGCAGTTTTTAAACACAGAAACCCAGGATCCCTGAATATCACCAGAACTGGGATGTGGCAAAGGCTAATGAATTAAGTCTCCTGGGCCAGCATTATCCCTTTCCATTTTGTTATCAGAAAGAAGTACCTGGAAGATAGAAATACATTTACTGGGAAAAATATAGTGGTCCAAGGGAAACTTTTGTAGTATGAGCAAGAAACCACAATTTTGTCTCTGTTCAAGGACCAAGAACAGCATTCATTAAACAACAAAACAAAAATATATCCCATTACAACAAAGATAGTTTCTTCTAACAGACAAATTAAATAAATGACATCACAGTCTAAACATCTTTCCACTATATAAGTGCAACAAACTCTTTTTTTATCTTGTCTTGACAAACATCCTCTTGTGAAATGAAAGAACAAGCATGTGATATATTTGTCACATTGTCTAATGCAAAGTTAATCAATGTACAATAAGTACCTTTGTAGAACAGAATAGTTAACTTCTCTTTCTTTCTTCATCAGACAAAAAGCCTATCTTACATGTCCCTTAAGTCATCTTCCACTTGCATGGCCTATTAAGGACATGAGATGATACAGTAAAAACTGTGTTAACCAGCATTTAAGAAACTGGAACACTCTATTAAATGGAATTTCTGGCCGGCTGAACGTGGGGCAGGGGGGAGGGTGGGAGGGGGCGGAAGCTCACACATGGCGGGGAAAGCTTGCCAGCACCGCCACCCACCACCCTGCAGTGCCACCGCCATGTGTGCCCCACCAGCTCTGCATGCAGCCGCCATCCCCAACTCTGCATCTGGCTGAAAACTCCCTACCCTCAGGTAACCTGAATTTCTATATAACCAGCACCCCCCTTACTCCCCTTACCCTACCCATGCCAGATGATAAAGCTTTTACTGTACAATTTGCACGTGTGTCTCCACCTAGGGAAATAAATCTAGTCCAGGAAGTGTTTTCATTTCATTTCAAAGAAGAAACAGGTCTTCCAATCATTTCCAATTTACCACTGCAAACCATTATAAAATAAATTCCAAACGAGGGTACGGTGGGTTTTATTTCATTCCAATGATAAAGACATCACTAATATTATTCCAACTTATTCCCATGTAAAACTGCACTATCTGAAATTATAACATTTAGGAAAGCTATTATGGAAGGTTGCCTGTAACTTATCAGTGTGTGCTAGGGCCTTGTTACATGTTACACTGTGAGCTTCACAAATGTTGATCAGATTAGTGTTATTTTGCAGTCACACCTTCAGTTTGAGCATCACATCTGTGGGGAGTGGTCACACCTTAATGGAACAGGAGCTGGGTTAGGCAGATCAAGAGATATTTCTGTCCTAGAGGGGCATAACTTTAAACTGCATAACGACTGCTTTAAGCCATTTACAGGTGTTAACGTGAGGATAATCCAGTGATTAAGAGCTCCCAGAGCCACCCAAAATTAACGTGTAACAATGCCCCCACTTAGATATTTTTGCAAATACTGTAAATCAAGAAGTTTCTAAGTGGAGGCATAAAACTTTATGGAGAAAAACAACAACAACAACAAAAACCACTCACACACAATTTCAACAAATCCTTAGTGAACATTTCCAGTAAAATCTTTAGTAAATGAGTTATGTATGTTTTTATTGGGTTTTGTAATTAGAACAATAAAACTAGGTAGCTTGAATGCTATTAGTCTAAAATCAATATGAGGTATTAAATTTTCAAAGGAAATCTGCTTTTCATTCAAATAAATGTGATTGTAAGTATGTTCAAACCAACTTGCTAAAGTTCATATGATCATATGATCAGTTTGTATATTACATACAACATTGATAAATATCCTGTTAACAAAAGAGAGAACTACAGGAAAAGGTAATAACTACAGAGAGGGACTAATATTCTGTCTTTCTGCTTTGCTAAATAAAAGGAAAAGTGACAATTTCTGTGTCTGCACTGTTGCTATTTTTTTGTCTTAATCTTTTCAGAGAAACTTGCTTTTTTAAAAAAAAAATGGCTATACAGAAAGAAATGAGTGGATTTGTGAGCTGTATAATGACTGGTTTTGTCAGCATGTTCAATATACCTGTTTTCAAAACTTAGGCTTAATGGAACCAAAGATAGTTTTGTGTTTGTTGCTTCAGTATGAAAACTAGTCAGATGGATATTGTTATTAAATATCTATTTAGAAAGGCACAGATGTTGAGAGGAGTAAGGCTATGACTACACAATGACTCAGTATACTCTGGCTGGAATGTCCCTAAGCACATTCTGCCTATACACTCCCAAGGCATCCTGTTGAGATCCTTCTCGGCACTTTGGTCTCTAGAGGATCTGTGCAACATGACCCTGAAGCAGCCTCACCATTTTCTCCCATTTGGAGCATGAGAAAAAAAGCAATTGTGTCAGGCACTGCCAGGGGAGAGATGGAAGAGGGATAGAGGAGGAATGCATTTCAGACACAACATGCCATTGCCACAGAGTGTGCATACCTGTACTTCTCTCTACAGTTGTGCACTTTCACATAGGATTTAAGTCACTGCTGCAGTTCCTCTGATTCCACAGAAAAATAACCTAAACAGCCTCCCTAAGGATCCAGATCCTCACAGATGGAAGAGACCAGCAAACCTGGGGCAGAAGAGGTGACAAAGACTCTCTGGAGTCTATTCTTAGAATAGATACAGTATGTCACTATGCCTGCAAACAGTTAACAAATGACGTGTAAATAAATAATGAACAGTCCCATATAGCATAGTTCCTGTATTTCCTAGGGTCAACAAAGATTTCAGACTTGTGTACTGAAAATAGTGTTCTTTGCCCAGCTCTTAGTAGCTGCTCGTAACCTGCGGTTACAGTAAAACTATGATCTTATTACTGGATACTTCTACATGTGTGCATTTACTATACAGTAACCAAAATTACAGCGCAGTAACTATGACAACTTGCATTGACTTGAGCGTAAATTTGATACCCACCTGGTGCAGGTAAATATATAAAGGTATATGCATGATTCAGGTATCAAATTTATACCTGATTAGCTACTGTGCAGTAACACTGTGTGTGTGGACTGATTTTGGGACTAACTTTAGTCCCACGTCAGTCCACACACAGCATTAATGTACTTTAATGCCTGCACATATAGATGCCAGCCTATTCTCACCTACTGTGCAGTAATGTACTGCACAGTAAATTTAAGCTGGCATAAATGCATGTGTAGACACACCTACTGATTCTTCAGTGGGGCAAAGCAGAGGAATGGAGTCATTTAGCAATGACTGTGTGCAACATTTTACTAATTGTGAGGTAAATATATGAAGCTATCTGTGAACTCTCAGGGCATCATGAAGAAGTTATAAAATGACTTCAAGGCTGTAGAGAAGGAAAAAAGTGGTTACACTGAACACAGCAGTGAATGAGAACTGCCCCTATTCCCAGTTTTACAACCTGTAGTAATCTTACTTTCCACTGATTTCCTCCCACCCCTATGGAAAGCTGACTTCATTGAAAGAACCAGGAGCAACTGCAATTTTGCCAACTCTTACAATTTTATTGCGAGTTTCATGAGGTTTTGGTTCTTTTATTAAAGTCCAGCCCCTGGAATCATGCAATTACTGTACATGAACATTTCCACTTAAAAAAAAAATATTTAAAGTCCTTGTGGCTCTGGAGAAAATCTTGAAAATCGGATTGTCCCTCCACCTCAAAAAGGCACCAGAAGGCTTAAAAAGAGAAAACAAAATGAATGCAACAAAACCCCGCTGTGCTTTGAGATGCTTTTGTAGGTCTGGAATATGATTTCTGAATACTTGATAGTTCTGTAACTTCTAGGCAGGCCCTAGAAGGGACTAAGGAACAGAATAGAGGTGAGAGACCTTTGCAAAAATGACTGTTCTGCAGATGGTACAAATTTAACTTTTCAAGTGGTCAATTAAAAAGAAATGTAATTGTGCTACCTACAATTGCCTAAGATTGGTCATGCCACAGTGTTAACATTCTGACTTTTACTAAAGAAACCTTTGGCAATAAACGATTATCAGAGCTAGAGGCATGCAGAATTCATGTGAAATACAAACTTGCCGGAAAGTCAATCTTTTGTGCGGTTCATTGTTATAGCAGAGGTTGGTTAAACCTTAAAGTTGGTATACATAATGGCCAGTGTTCATTAAGGAACATTAAGAAATAGTTAAGGTTTTTGATTCATAGATGTAGGGTCAGAAGGAACCTGAGCAAATTATCAAGTCTGACCCCCTGCCCTGGGCAGGAATAAATACTGGGCTTATATGACCCCTGGTAAGTTTAAGCTCATATGACCCTAGCTAGGTAGTTATTAAGCCTCCTTTTAAAGACCCCTAAGGTAGAAGCCAGCACCACTTCCCTTGGAAGTTGGTTCCAGATCCTGGCTGCCCTGACTGTGAAGTAGTGCCTCCTGATGTCTAGCCTGAACCTACTCTCAATCAACTTGTGGCTGTTATTCCTTGTTACTCTGGGAGGTACTCAGGGGAACAGGGTCTCACCCATTCGGCTCTGGTCCCCCCGGTAAGTTTATAGATGGCCACTAGACCCCTCTCAGCCTTCTCTTGTGGAGGCTGAACAGGATCAGGTCCCATAGCTTCTCCTCATAGGGCCTGCCTTGCTGACCCCTGATCATGCGAGTGGCCCTCCTCTGGACCCTCTCAATGATGGCCACATCCCTCCTGAAGTGCAGCACCCAGAACTGGATGCAGTACTCCAACTGTGGCCTGACCAGTGTCATATAGAGGGGAAGGATCACCTCCTTGGACCTGCTTGAGATGCATCTGTGGATGCATGACAAGGTGCAGTTAGCCTTACTGACCACGTCCTCACATTGGCAGTCCATGTTCATTTTAGCATCGATAATGACTCCAAGATCTCTTTCTGCCACTGTGCTTTTGAGAAGAGAGTTCCCCAGCCTATAGGTATGCTGCTGGTTCTTACTGCCCAAGTGCAGTACCCTGCACTTGTCAGTATTGAATCCCATCCTATTCACATTCGCTCCCCCCCCCCCCCCCCCCGTAACCTGTCCAGGTCCAGTTGTATCCTGTCACTCTCCTCTAGCATGCCCACCTTGCACCAAATCTTGGGGTCGCCAGCAAATGTGAACAGGGTGCTATTCACCCCCTTGTCCAAGTCACTAATAAAGAAATTGAACAGCATGGCTTGTTTTTTTTACAGTTAGATAGATGAAAAATGAGATACAAATAAGGCAATAAGAGGTTGAAAGGAGGAGTTCACAGGCATCTGAATGCAAATGGATGGAGTTGAATATTGTTTACCATACACCTGAAGTAAAAGGTAGAAAACAGCAGCAGCCACCAAAGGCAGCAGTAGGAAAGGCAAACAAAGAGCCAAAGCAATAGTACTTTGGGGGCAAAGAGCTTACTGGTAAGAGGCTGTAACTGTAAACAGAGAAACAACATACCTGCTGCTGTTTGACTCCTGCCATGTTCAGAGAAACAGGAATGAAATTCAGTCCTGTTTATTTACAAAGAATATATAAAGTAATAACCTGATTCCAACATCAATTTATCCTCCTAAAGGAAATAACCAGTAAGACCCTGAATATTATCCAGCTGCTCAAGTCAGATTGAGTAACATTAAGCACGCTAAACTAGAGAATATTTCCTGAAAACTAAGACGAGACAAATATTTCACACCGCATTTTTCCAGTTTCCCCTGTATAATGGCTCCTCTCAAAAAGATCCAGTTTCTAACCAAAGACATATTTTTAAAAAGCATGTTGAGGGAAAAGGGGAAGTTTTGCATATTTTTAATTCAGAAATATTGATTCACTGGTGTTAATAGCGTTACTTTGAGCATATTGACTTAAGTGAAGGAAAAAAATAAGCAAGGCTTCACAAATCAGAAAATGGTTCACTCTATTCAAGAAGTCTTTTTTCTCAGCAAAAAAACTATCTCCAGTAGTACAGTGTTCCCTAATTTTACTATAAGATTTTAATTGCATACCAAAGTGGACCACTCTTACCTACTAATTTCTCAGGACTGCTAAATGTACCATTGCAGTACCATAACTAGGGGTGAGTGAGTAGAGTACCAACCCTGGCAACCAAATCAGTGGGGCCCAAGGTTGGCAGCCATGGGCAGCCCAACCACCACCAGCACTGCCCCAGCCACTGCCACTGCCCAGAGTGCAAAATCAGCTTGTTATGTCTTGTACCTACCAGCTGTTCTTTAGAGACCTGCTGCTCTGTAAACTCTCCTGTCAGGGTAGGCATTCAGCATGAGATAGCAGTACACCTTTTCATGAAAGAATTTTGGAACATTTTCCAAGAATCTCAACAGTCTCATTGAGTTAGTCCTTTGGAAGCTGAGAGCCAAATAATGAACAATGACTGCGATCTGAATATCTGGCACACTTCCTTGAATAGCTCATCAAAATACTGATTAAACACAACCATAATACAAAATTGTCTGGTGATGCACAAACTGTCTCTGCACCTGAAATCCACACTTGGCTCTACTCTGCTAATGGAATAACCATTTAAAATTTTGTTTGAACATAATAGTCTACAGACTACCAAACCATGTATTCACCTAGGCCCACTATTTAGACAGGCAATGAAATTCATTTGAAAGAAGGACCAGGGTGTCATTTGTGAATATTGCATTCAAGTTTATCTTTAAAATAACTTGATCATATTTTGGCATGGAATTGTATAGATGAGAATGAATGCATGTAGAAAAAAAATCTTCATATATTCCTATTATTGCATGCTAGGGGAACCAGAGACTCAGAATGTGATCTTGAAGCTTCTTATACTGTTAAAATGACTGGTCTGCATCAAGATGGATTAATACAGCCATTTGTTTAAAAGCAGAACACCTAGCAACAGCTGAGAGTTGAAGAGGTTGAAATCTGTAATCTCCTTATTATTTCCTGTGTCTACATTACATTACAAGAGGTGACAGCTGCAATTTATTTGGAAGAGGCGAGAAAGCCGCCTTGATAAAATAAGGTATATTTGTATTTTCTCTGTTGTTGATCTTCAGCCACATTAACCTCTCTTTCTGGGTCTTGATGAATCAACTACTGATGTTTTGCCTCTAATTCTGTGGCTGGTAATTTTTCCAGCACAAGAAATTGAAGGGCTTATAACAGCTAGAAGACCTCAATAGAAAATACTCTTTTGATAAAAATTAAAAACTAAGTATACAACTCACAAATAATAGGATTTTTTTTGCTTCTTTGCAACTCAACATTTCTTTAACAAAGTATTTGCTAATTATGAAATGGCTGATTTCATAGTCTGAATAAAACATATTTCTTAATTACTCTTGGCATTTTCTCAGTGTGTGATGTGTCAAAGAAAGAAAATAGAGAACTGGGCATGGTTATGACTACATGCTTCATCACAAGTGAATATTTGTATTGCAATATTTTTATTGTATAGAGGAAACTGTAGATGAACAGTAGTGTGGGGCAAAACAGAAACAAGCTGTTCACAGTCCTAATGGATGTGAATGATATGATATTTTTTCACTGGATATCTCACTTGCCATTTATATAAGCCACAGAGAAAGTTAAGCTATGGAACACCAAGGACCTTGCTGTACCTTATGCTGTAAGCCACACACTTGGCATAGTGGAGTACTCACACCCTAGGGTGAAAACCCATACCTGTCCTTCACCTGTACAGCTGTGACTTACAACTAGAGATTTGGTGAGCAGGGGCAGGGCCAGGAACCAGGGGCAAGACCGGCTCACTGTATTTATGCATGTAGGATAAGTCCATTTAAAGAACAAGATGGTTAGAAGCCAAGTGGGGATTGAGAAGGAGAAAGTAAGAGACCTAATGCAATCTCCAGAGTTCATGCAGTGCTCAGCCAGCCAGCAGTCTGGCTGGTGGTGGTGGTGGGGAGCTGTGGAGAAAGAAGAATTGAGACCTTGGAGCTCAGACAGTGCCTAGACAGCTGGCAGCCCAGCCAGTGGTGGCACCAGGGGATGGAGGAGTTCCAGTAGGGCCCAATCCTTTTTCCTCCAAAGCTTACCCTTCTTTACTACCGCTGGCAGGAACAACTAGACCGTTTGGGCATGGGCAGGAGGCACCACAGTTGCTGGGCTCTCTGGGACTGTGTTCTGTCCAATGTGCCTGAGGGGGGAGAGGCACCGTGCCTAGCCCCACTGAACCCCAGCATCTCTGCTCACCCACTGCATCCTGAGATGCTGGAAGACTTCAGCTTGGGTGGAATAGCTGGGACATCCTAAAGGAACAGATGCAAATTTAGGAGGATTAGAGATAATAATGCCTAGAATGGCATCACTTTATGATGAATAACAAGTATTTTAAGACACTTAAAAGGTGCTAATGTGCAGGGGTTAAAAGATGCCTAAAATTACTGTGTAACAAGGTCCAAATCACAGATACAAAAATACACAGTATCTTGCCTCTGGAGGTAAATGATGCCTGGTGCTTACAAATGAAAACAAACCATAAAGAACCAAGTAAACTATTCAGTGCTGAATACTGGGGCACATGAGTGTAAGACAATGCATGAACCTAACTGAAAGTATTAAAATGGTTCTACTAGTTAATGTGAGTAACAGAAGCAGCTCAATGTGTTTCAGCTTATTTCTGTGACAGGGCAGAATCCTTCCCCAGACACAGATGAGTAAGTATAGGAAGGTAGAGAATAAAAATACCTCCAGAGTGGGTATATAGCTTCATTTGGGTACATTTTTTTTTTTAATTTGTTGTGGCAACTGAATACCCAAGGTTACAAGGAAGAAAGGGATATATGGAACCACTTATTTTGAACTGGCAAGGATAGTTCTTGATCCCCTAGGAGAAATTTTAGCTAAATTACTAGAATTCTCTATGGCATTCCTTCTTTCTCCTCCATATTGCCTCAGTGGTATGTCCGGATCTAGGGCTATAAACAAACATTGCATTTGTCCTGGGACTATTTGTGCCTCAACTTGTCCTTGAATGGAAAAGTCATGGAAGTGGCATGTTTACATGTCACCCGCACAAACAGGCTTAAAGAGAAGCTGAATGCACCACCCCTCTTCTGCCAGCAGGTAATCAGAGAGAGCACACATCCCAGTGTGACTTGCAGTGGTCAAGTGTCTATAGTTCCCTAACTGCCAGTACCTAGCAAAGTACACATTGGATGTTGAAGTTGTGGATGGCAAAATTTTATGGGAAAGATTTTGTTGCGATTCACTGGACAACTCATGGCTATGACTGCCTGCTTGTATTTCTGCACAACTTGTGCCTCTAACTTCCCACCTATATTTCCACCACATTTGTGCTGCCACCCAGACCTTCCAGCACCATAAGTTTCTATTGATGAATATTGGTTTGTGGTCCTTACTAACCCAGTGTCACATACTGACAAGTGAGATAAATCAAAAATGTGACACTGGTGGGCTCCAATGGCCACCATGACTACTTCCATGACTACCAAGAGTGAGGGAAACAGAACTTGTAGGGGAGAAACTCATTCATGTGCTCACTGCCAAACAACAAGCAGTCCACGGATACATCCATCTCCTAATCTATGGTAGCCACTGTCACCCGGAAGATGTTTTGACCATTGATCAACACACTGTAGCTGGACAGATGCCAGTGTATTTCTGGGCCTAGAGGATGAGTGATTAGTGGAAGTAGATTGTCATTAACACCTGGGATGAGGAGCAGTGGTATTCATACTTCTACATGTCCCAAAGAACTTTCATGGAGATCTGCATCAAGCTTGTCCCACACACAGAGCAGTGAACAACAACAATGTGGACATCCTTACCCATAGATAAGCATGATGACATTGTTCATGGAAGCCTCAGTCTCTGGCAAACTATTTTGGCCTCGGCAACTCTGATGCTGGAAGACTTCAGTGGAAGACTTCAGCTTGGGCCCACAGGGCCTACACTGTTCAACATCTTCATCAGCGACTTGGACAGGGGAGTAAAAAGCACCCTGTACAAATTTGCAGATGACACTAAGATGTGGGGGGAAGTGGGCATGCTAGAAGGGAGGAATAGGCTGCAATTAGACCTAGACAGGTTACAGGGGTGGGCGGATGAGAACAGGATGGGTTTCAACACTGACAAGTGCAAGGTACTGCACCTGGGGAGGAGGAACCAGCAGCATACCTATAGGCTGGGGAACTCCTTTCTCATCAGTACAGAAGCAGAAAAGTATCTTGGAGTCATTATTGATGCAAAAATGAACATGGGCTGACAGTGTGGGGATGCAGTCAGGAAGGCCAACCATACTTTGTCATGCATCCACAAATGCATCTCAAGCAGGTCCAAGGAGGTGATCCTCCCCCTCTATGCAACACTGGTCAGGCCACAGTTGGAGTACTGCATTCAGTTCTGGGCGCTGCACTTCAGGAGGGATGTGGACAACATGGAGAGGGTCCAGAGGAGGGTCCCTCGCATGATCAGGGGTCAGCAGGGCAAGCCCTATGAGGAGAGGCTATGGGACCTGATCCTGTTCAGCCTCCACAAGAGAAGGCTGAGGGGGGATCTAGTGGCCATTTACAAATTAGTCAGGGGGGACCAGCAGGCATTGGGGGAGTCCCTGTTCCCCCGAGCACTACCAGGAGTGACTAGAAATAACTTTCACAAGCTGGCAGAGGGTAGATTCAGACTAGACATCAGGAGGCGCTACTTCACTGTCAGGGCAGCTAGGATCTGGAACTAACTTCCAAGAGAAGTGGTGCTGGATCCTACCCTGGGGGTCTTGAAGAGGAGGCTAGATGAACACCTTGCTGGGGTCGTTTGACCCCAGAACTCTTTCCTGCCATGGCAGGGGGTCAGACTTGATGATCTGCTCAGGTCCCTTCCGACCCTACCTACTATGAAACTATGAAACTCAATGGCTGCAGAGATAATGTGAGAGGGGTATATGGCAGTAGGTGATGGCCCCCTACATCATGTACCTTCCTGACCTTCAGGAGGTCACAGATGGGTTTGCCAGATTGGGATTTGGTTGTTGCCATCTATGCTAATGTGCAGTAGAATTAGTCTTTGATTTAAGCGTCTCATGTTGATGTTTTCAGGGGCTTTACATTTTATCCCAGGTGGTGATGCAGTCCACCACCTACTCACTGATACAGTTGCTGTTATTCTTGTTTATGATGCTGCACTCTGATTATATGGTCACAGTAAAGGAAGGATGAATGGGTATGGGAGATATGAGAATCTGAACTTGCCATGGTGGGTAGTGGATAGATTCAATGACGTACCTGACAGCCAAATGAGTAGGTAGATGGAGCTCCTTGGTGATTGGCAGTGCTTGCATTTGGTTTAGTGGATGAAGGCTCTGATACTGATCTTGTTGGAATGATGAGTAATAAATGGCTGACAAGTTGCTGTTCATATTAATTAATAGGTGGGAACAGATATCTGGAGTCTGTCACATCTGGAAGGTAGAGTTCTGTGATCAGGCCAGAGCTGCCACATCGAGTTTAAGATGTAGACCAAAGAGGTGCACTGGAGGATGCCTGGAGGAGTGTTCAGCCTACTTGTCCACACTTATCCTTTGCGGTAGCATAGGACAAAGTGTTAGCACCTCCTGTCCCATGACAAACAAGAATGACTTCTGAATGCTTGCACTTTGTCCCAGGTGAAAACATTTTCTCCTGGGAATAAGGTAGCATTTGTGTTTAGCCTAGAAGTACAGCTTATTGAATGGAACTTTTTCCCCTCCAAAGTTACTCTCTTGATGAACAGACCCTAACCCTTGAGTTGTACAGGTTTTATTTTTATAGTCTGAATTCTGTAGAAGTTTTGCTAGTAAATCTGTACTATAAATTTGCCTTTTAACAATTAGTTACATTTTTTTTTTCGTTTTTGGCTTCAGAAGTCAATGCTTATTATTCCTATAAGGCAAGAACTAGTGATGTAATAGGATATTCTAGTAATCCAAGAACAGAGAGTGAACTACTAAAATAGAAAAAATAAATAGTGCTTTCCATTTTTAATCAAAGTACTGCATATTTAAAGGAATGCTAATAAAAGGACTAGAATATAGTGACTCCAAATACCACAGGATTAGGGTCTTATCAGATCTTTTCCCATTTTTTTTTTTTTTTTTGCAACAGCCTATTTCCTAAGTGCATTAAAAACTATTTGTCTATTTCAGTAAAAATACTTGGCACAAGAATATTTTGTCAAAGTTCTAATTCTGTGCATATTATGTGAAGTTTAATTGCATGTTATAGCAATTGGCTATTTAATATTCTTTCACTTGATTAGATGTCCATTCTATTTCCTTGATACTTACTGCCTCACTAAACTGCAGGAAGGACAGAATGATCAGCCAGTGAAGAGAAACTAGAATTGAAAATGATCATATAAAACAAAGCCTAATTTTCAAAGATGTCAAGGCAATCTCTATGGTGCACAAGACCTTCTGGCACTTACAGAGCATTTAGGAACCAAAAAAAAAAACAAAAACCCCGAAGACTCTGCATTTATTTCATGCTACATATTAAGATTCTGAATTGTGATCAAATCATTCTAGTATTGCAGCTAATGTAATACAAGACACTTTTTAAACCTGGGATACTAAATAAGAATGGTTTACTATATTTGTAGGATTTTCAATTTTTACAACTGCTTTTTATTAGAAGGTGTCAGGATGCAGAACCAGAAATACCAAAATGATAGTTTGGGGTTATTTCTTTTTGGAATGAAGTGGTAACATGCTAGTAATATCTTGAGTTATTCTGCTTGAGCATGAGATACTAACTTTAGCTGATGAACAAACTTTTTAAACTTAATGCATGAAGCCAGCTGAAACGCATAACTGTTATGTATCAAGTTGTTCAGATATTCCCTCCTCTGCCCTCCACCTTCCATCCTCCCTTTTTTCCTGCCCTCTAAGCATTTTGTACAGCATCCTGTGCAGCTTAATTTCAAGAATACATTAGCACTGTTTCAGCACAAACATTGTCAAATTGCAACAACTTGAGAAACACAACACCCCCATCTCCACCCCCTCCAGGAACAGTGCTTTACTTTCTTCTTTGTTTAGGCATCACATTAGTTTATCTCCTGGGGCTAACAATTAATTAATAGAGAGCTTGTTCAAAGAATGTGCTTTTAGGGAAACGTCTTTCCCTCATTGTATTTCTTTCTAGATAATCAATTTGGGCTTTTTGGATGTCAATAAGTCTGCACAGTCGCCTCCTCCCATGGCTTCTCAGCTATATGCAAACAGCATTGCTGCCAAGGAGGAAAATACCAAGTTTCTCAAAAAACCTTTTCAAATAGATTTCTTTAGGAAGTATTTTTACCCCATTATTTCCTTACTGCTTGGGGAGATGCCTTACTTTTGAAGCTAGTTCATTGTTTAGTAAAAAGGGGGTGTGTCTACACATTCATTAATACATAGTTACTGCACATTTAGTTTAGTACTTGTTTAATGAAATACAAACTAAATGTGCAGTAACTACAGATACTACACAGTAGTGCTGGCACACAGTTTTTTAGTTGCGCTTACTGCGCAGTAGCCTAATACTACTGAGCAGTAGTATATTAGCACGTTTTTTGCCCAGCACACTACTGCACACTGTTATTACCATAATTTCCACTACTGCACATTAAGTGTCTTGCGTAGAAGTGCCCAGGGGGTGGAGGTGGCAAAGCATAATAGTGTAATACATTGATAATATGATACCTCTCTCTAATTAACTGGATATAGATGAAACAGTGACCAGAGGTGAATTGAGGAAAGGGGTGAACATGTGCATATTCAAAGTACACAATCTATGAACGTATCTATATGCATGTTCAAAATGACACAATACAAGGGAAAATACCTTCCTAGCAACTCTTTCTGAGAGAGTACTATGATGTTTCATACTTTGATTTTTCAGATGAATGATCAAAGTAAAAACATTTTACTGTAAATTCAGTGATTGAAATTATACTAATTTCCCTTAATTCACAACACCCTGTCATTTTCATTGCAAAACCTATAAAGAGAAATTGCAAAATCTTGTTCTATTTCCTGTAAGTTTTATTCTGCAGAACCTTTACCTTCTATGGTACCTCTGCTAATGCATACTCAGTGGCAGTCAATCAAATGGTGTACCTAGTAATATTCATATTCTTCTCTTCTGCAATCAATCTTTACTGTTTGTCAGGGAGTGCTGCAGTGGCACCTTCTGGCATACAGAAGAATTAATTGCTTTCTCGTTGTGAAACAACATTGACATTGCAAGAGTGAGCTAAGAAAGAATGCATGAGTTTAAAGGATTGGTATAAAGAGCTGCTGCTATTCCTTCGCATTCATTTTATGTAAACTGATTAAAATAATAATGAATTAGTGGATGTTAAAATTCAACTGAATAGTAGGCAATCATTTAGGTTACAGAGCCAATATAAAAATGATGCTCTTGTCAGCATATTAGTAATCTAAACAATGCATATGCAAACTATAACTTTATTGAGTACCACAAGTTGAGAGACTGCAGCTAATTGGAAAAAGGAAATGCTGGGAACAGCAGAAAAATACACTGGATAAAAAGGATCAGGGAAATAGGGCTGAAAAAGACAGACTGGTTAAAATGAAGCAATACTACTTTTCTGATTTTGCTTTCATGTGGAATCTCTAAATATGTTTCTCTCTAAATTATATTTTATAATACATATTTGAAAGAAATTGCTGCACAATAAAATAAGGTGCTGCTTATAGATTTCTTAGGGTAGAATCAATATATTGAGAATTGTTATTAATGAATTGTATATATCATATCTGATATTTTATTGGAAAAAATGTTTCATGTCTCCATGAGCATCTTGTAGAGGTCACAGATGTCTGCTAATTGTATAATGTGTACTTTAAAGGTACATTTTTAAAATGAGCTTACATATCTGCATACATCCAAAATGCATGCTCTATGCATTAAAACAGGTACATTTTATGACATAACAGTTCACACTTTCCTCACCCCATTGAGAACAATCTTTGAGATTGAAATCAAGTTATAGCAGCATTGCTGGGCTTTGCTCATTTTCATAGGTTTTAAGAAGCCACTATATTATATCCATTAAATTTTCTATTGAATATCTTCCTTATAAAGACTACTGAAAACAGTATCAATTATGGAAGCAATTTTCATGATCTGACACTACTGGAAGTAGTATGTTAGGAGTTGCCTGTAATCTATCAAAATTATCTCACAAAGGCTAGGTTGCATAAATTTTAAAATCAAAATACTGACTACATTTGAACCAGTGACTTCACTGACCTGTATACTTGTTTAATTTGCTACAAAATGTTTAACGAAATGCTTGTGATTTTTAAAAATTTTTCACCATCTAAAGGCCCCAACCCTAGAAAAAAATGTACACTTGACAGTATAAATGGAAGTGTTGATTTCAGTTGTCATCAATGAGATTACTATAAAGTTATACATATATGCATAACATGTCCCCACGTTTTCTTAAAACATGAAAGTCATTAGTTCACTGACAAATGCACACACCCTTTTACTCTTCTGTTACCTTCATAGAAATATGTATATATCCTATTTTAAAATTATTGTAAATAAACTCTTTTAAATGTACTTTTAAATCCAAAGACAGTGTAACAAACAATAAATGTCTTAATAAACCCTGAGCTCTTCTGGAAGACTAGATGAGATTAGTATTGTACAGAGTTTTTGCCAATTATAATTTATTAACAATATTTTCCCTTTAAGCTACTTGTGTCTTAAGTAAAACATCAGTCCCCCAGATATCTAGTAATAATCTTGCAGTTGCTTAACTTTATTTTCCAGTTTAGTCTTTGTTTTTAGAATATATGTTACTTTCTCATTTTGCCCTTTTACATCTGATAAAGAGAAGGGGTGGGGAGCTGTTTTATTATTTTATTTGCTTTTAATAGCCAAAGGGTTCAGATTTGTTCATGCACTCAGTTGTTTTTACAAGTGATGCTGAGGCCACCCCCTGGATATTCTCCTAGATGGAAACTTATGATTTATGAAATACATGGTTTCCTCAGCACTCTCTATGAGAGAACTCTGCACACTTTCCTCTTTGTTCTAAAGGAGGTCATAGGATTCGAGATGATTACATAGGTGCAATGGTGCTGGACCAAACATTAGCAGCTATATTCTAGCCTATACACAGTTTTAGTAAATCTGGATAGAGATGCTGCAAGTTATGTTAGGGTGTGCTTTATTGAGCATAGGGATTTTATGCTTGGTCCCTACAAGCCAATTGACTTATGTTCCATCCCTTCCTACCTCTCCTTATCATGTCTTTTCCCTTTCCATGTTTCCTTTTCCCTTGCCCAGTCTTCACATCTCAGGGTTTTTCATTTCAGACACAGGCTTCTTGCTGAGACTGTAGAAGCCCACTATCTGGACTGAGTCTCAGACTCCCTCTCCTCACACAGCCCTTTGTTTCTTTGCTTTATTTTCTCTTAGAGTTTCATTGGAAAACATTTACAAACTGAATAAAACTATATTTCACTATAGTCTATATGCATATTTTTTACTGTAGCTTTTCTCTATCTAAATTGCACTATGCTTAACTATTCCTCTTCAGTATAGTTTTATTAATATCTCTGACTTACAACAACATACTTTTTGCTTAATCATCATTAGTATAGTCAAGTTTAATTAGACTATCATGTCAATAAACAACCGCATACCATTTTGGTAATATGGAAATTTACAAAGTTTTATTATAGCTTCCCTCTATAAAACATAAGAATGAATTCTAGCAAAGGAATAGACTATAGTTTTATTTTTCATTTTGTGATATAAATTATTATGCTGGGAAATATAAAATACTATTTGTTGAAGTAACTAGAGATTTGAAGATTTGAACTCAGAAAAAATGCATATTTCTCAGTAGTTGAGTGACTCCTAGACAGTAACCTTGCATTTTGGAAACTTTTACTATAGCTATTGACAATAAAATAAAGCCAGAACCTTCATATTATTTCCTAGAAATTAACATGTCTCTACATACATTCTTCCTCTGCCTAGAATGCTCATTCTGACCATTTGGAAACTTAATTCTGAATTAGAAATTAACTTATTGTGCAGGGCCAAAACAAGGACTTATACCCTATAAACCCCACCTGATTCAGTCATCAGGTTTAACAGGGCACATCTATACATTCATTAATGCACATCATATACTGTGCATTTAGTTTAATACTTGTTAATAAATTACTAACTGAATGTGCAGTAACTAGTAACTGTGCAGTACTGCTGGTGCAGTTATTTTATGATGCTTACTGTGCATTAGCTTAATGACATTATATAGTAGGCTATTAGCATGGTTTTTTGACCATCATGCTACTATGCAGTGTTGTTAGGCTAATGCTCAGTAAGCATCTCGTGTAGATGCACCCACCATATATGAACTATATTCAAGTTAGAGGTGCCAATAGCAAATGGGGAGAAAAACATATTTATAGGCATCCTATGGACCCAAATGAGCAGAATTAATAAATGCCTATCTCCTAGTACCTCATGGCATTGATATGATTAGCATCTACACTGACCTCATACACTCCCCACTCACCAAACCATCATGGTAAGAAGAGTTCCTTACGGTAAGTAGAAGTGTTCATCTTCCCTATATGGCTTCATCTATTTGTTGGAGGTTGATTTTGGAGAAGCAGACCATATCTAAATTGAAAAATACAATAATTGATGACTCCAAGTATTAATAATAAACTATTGGGTCTTCCACCACTTGGGAGCAAATTCAGATTTGGTGTGAGCAGGAACATCTCCACTGACCTGTGACAATCTACAGATTCTGCAGAAACCAATGGAATTGCACACCTAAGAAGAAAGCAATTTTGCCAACATGTGCTATTTTTTCATAAATGATGGAAACTTACCTGGATCCTGAGCCATTTTAAAAATAATTTAGAAGTCCCAGTCCACCTGTGAATTCCAGCAGCGTCTGGGTAAACCCTCTTCTAACTGCCTATTCATTTTCAAAAGGTGTGCTTGGTCCCAAAAGGTGGGCAAGTGGGACAGTTGGCAATCAGGACTGTCCAGAGTTTTGGGAGATATGCAGCTTTCTCCACTACTGTTCTATGAATAAGGGGGCCCAGCAGATCTGGAGCTGTAATTCCTTCTCATCTCCTGTGAGTAATCAGAATTACTCCTCTGTTTCTCTTTTCTCCATCACAATAGCTAGCTGTGAAAGTCAGGGAGGGAAGAAAAAAGGGGGAGAGAAAGGCACTCTGCTGCACCTTCCCCCTGCACTACATCCTGTGTATTGGAGAAGTAAAGGTGAGGCTGGGAAAGAGCAGAATCAATGGCTGTGATTACAGGTTGGGGATGGGGGTGGAAGTGATTAGCAGAATTGATGTCTATCTTGGCTGCAGGACAGATTTGGAAATTGATGGGGGCAGGGAGGGGGATGTTCAGAATTAATTGCAGACCCTGACATGACCAGGTGTTGGGCTGAGGGCTCTTGCAAAAGGGGACCAAAAGTCACCACATGCAATAGGTCTGAGGGGCATTAAGTTTTATACATAGGCGCACACACACACCACACACACAGACTGAGAGAGTTGACATTTTAAAAGGGAACCCCAAAAGTACATTGTAACTCTAGAATAAAAAAGTCTTTCTTTTTTTGACTAATGATTTTTAAATCTTTGGGATTCCCAATACTGAAATTGTCATTTTGGCCCTTGGGGTCACCAGTGTGATTCAGTTTCCATCAAGAGTGGCTAGAAATGGGCCAACCCACAATTTCAAATCTAACGTATTTGGTTGCAAGCTTTATAGGGACTCATTTCTTCCAGGAACAATAAATTGAGAGGAAAATATACAACTAAATGGAAAATTTTACTAGGCAGAGATAGAAATGGAAGAAACATGATGAGGACATCAAGATTAGCAATGATAGTGGAATGAAAATAGTGAAGGGCTGTGAAACAAAATAGAGGTGAGATGTATTTTTAAGCCAATTTATATGGGATACTGAAAGAGAGGGAGAAGTTTTAACTTCACAATGTAAACTATAGTAGAGGAAAGAACTCAAGAGGGGTATGGCAAATTACATGGTGGTTTTAGCCAGAGAAAGAACAAAGATGAATGTTAGGGAGCAAGAGCAGGACACTACTCAAAGTGGGAGAGAATTACAGTACACATAATATTTATGATGATCCACACAGAAGAAAAAGTAATCCTTTTTTTTTTCAACTTTCCTGTTTTAAACGTTATGTAAGGTGAAAATTATGGTATTTGAAGGAAGGCTGAATGCATGAATAAAGGAGAGAGAGAAATCTTAAAGATGACTTTATAAGTTGTGGCCCTGAAAGAAAGAGAACAAAGGAATTTTCCAAAGGAATGAAGAATGACTGAAAGGTGGGCAGGGGGGAGGGGGAGGGAGAGGAAGGGAATGATCATGTTCAGTATTTTCTTTATCATTTGAGTTAGTGTGTTATACTACATGATCTGCAATGTACTAGAGATCTAGCCAGGTACCACCAGCTAGGGCTGTGCGAAGCTTCGGTCGCTGATTTGATTCAGTGGAGATTTGGCCCAATCTGGTGGCTGAATCTCTGAATCTGAATTGAAACAGGAGACACTTAATCTCTCTGAATCGAACCAGAGCCCTCCAAATCAATTCCAAGAGATTTGGAGAGATTTGATGATTCAGCCATAGACACAGCTTTAAATGTTTTTTCTACATGCCTTAAGGTACCAGGAGGCTCGTGAATGCTGAGATAGTGGGGTGGATGGAGCCTCCCACAGGAGCATGGGGGACTCCCCAGTGTGTTTAGCAGCAGACCTGGAAGTGGACCAGAAGCAGTTCCAGTCCACTTCTGGGTCCACTGCCAAGCATGCGGGAGACCCTCTTCCCACCCCCCTGGCTTGCTGAGTGGTGCTTCCTGAGCCTGGGGGGGGGGCATTTGGTGCCCCTTCCCAGCTGATTGCTGAGCTGGGTGGATGTGGGGGAGTCCCCCATGCACTCAGTGTCAGACCTGGAAGTGGACTGGAAATATTTCTGGTCTACTTCTGGGTCTGCTGCCAAGCACATGGGGAGGGTGGGTGCTCTTGTGGGATGCTCCATCCGCCCTATAATCTTAACATTCACAAGCTGTACTTGGCACCTCGAGGTATGTAGAAAAAACATTTAAAGCTGTGTCTATGGTCTATTGTCGAATCACTGATTCTCCAAATCAGCATCGAATCTTCAAATCAAATCACTTTCCCCCAAGTTTGGCCAAATCTGAATCTGAATTGAATACAGCCCACTTTGTGCAACCCTACCACCAGCAATCTCTAGAGCCTTTCTCCCCCTGCCTTCATCCTGTGTTTCGCACCACTCCAGTGCTGCCTGTAATATCAACAAGTTCTGTTGTGTAAATTGTATTTTGTATTATGCTCGGAACAGATCTTATCTTGTCCAAAGCAAAGCTATTGACCTGTCTTCCAGATAAATGCCCTTCTTGGGCATTGTAACTAACTTTTATTAGATGGTCCATCATAAATAAGTGATCATTTTAGTCTCAAATGCTAACCCAAACCCATTCAACTACATACATTTTAAGGAGAGGGGTGGAAGGAGTCCAGCATGTCTGAGGGATATACAAATTCTCAGCCTGAGCACATGGCAAAAAGGAAAGGAGAACAGCCATATTTAAGAGAAGAACAGCTTTAAAACAAGTGGGCAAAAGAACTTCACAACTTAGCCAGACCAGTAAGAGACAGAAAACACAGGATGGATTCTGCCAAGGTTGAACCTGAGAAAACAATAAGCATCCAGAATGGGAAAGATTATACAGGAGGAAGAGCACATGTGCAGATTGCCTGATTTCAATGATCTGTAAATCTCAAAAGCTTTTTATTTTTTTAAACAGTAAAAAGTGATTGCAGCTGAGAAACTTCTTGTTTAGACCTATGATCCTTGTTTTGTTTACCACTCTCACATTGTTACCCCATGTATTAAACAAGAACTTTTAACAGAGTATGTGTAAGGGCTTGGGTGGTCTGAGTTCTTGCTTTCATTATTGGGAACACCTGAACTGCAGAGTTGCACAGTCCAGTTCAAACTTAGAAGTGCACATGTCAGAAACTGTGATATGAAAGGCTACTGGATCCTACTTAAACACAGTCAGTTCAGAAGCATTTTGCTCTGGTTATACACTGGTGACATCCAATGACCTACCAGACTAGGCTGTGACACTGTCAACTTGACACGGGTAAAGAAGTTTGATGGCTTATTCCTCTATGTTGGCATCTTTGGTAAATAGCTGATCTGCCTTTCCTTCTACTATTTTTCAGGCAAATTTCATAGGCAGGACAGCTACTCTCCTAATCCTAAATCTTTTTCAGGTGACAACAGACTGCATTACACACTACGGCAGGGAGTAGCAAACAGCAAACAGCAAGCAGCAAACAGTTCCTAGTACTACTGCTCAATATCTGGCAGATTTGGTCCATAAAACCACTCAAGCAGATACCAGATTTTCTTACATAGAACATGCAACTTCCCCCCACAAAATCAGCCCCTCAAAATTGGGGTGCTTTAAGCAGGGAAACTGTTTTCTTCACTGGAAAATGAGCACTTCTGGACAAACCATGTGTGCCCTAAACCTGCCAAATGGTTTGTGTTTGTGTCTGGCTCAGCAAGTTAAAGGGGTGGAGTCATGTGTTAACTCCTTCACATCTGTAGCTATTGGCTGAGCACCGTATCTTATGTCTGAAGTAGCCAGTGAGCTTCTGGTAGGATCTTAATGATGCCAGTGGTATGGAAACAACCTTTTATTTACAGGAACTGATAGAAAGAACTAATTAAAGTAAAAAACTAACTGCTTTGCAACTGCCCTTGCAAGGGTCTGAGGCCTGACCTTGCACGACTAACAAAGTCCTCCTGGAAATATAGAGGAAGTGTCAAGAATCATGGCATTACAGAAGACCATCTGCCACACCAGGAAATTCCTGATGCTACACTTCCCTGACACTTCCTGTGCCATGGTGGGGCTACACTAAATTTAACAAATATGTAAAAATTCCCTGTCAAATTTAAATTATACAAATACCAAAACACTCCAACCTAACAGACCAAATGATTCCTTCCAGCCTGATGCCCAGTCTTTGAAAAAGAAGAAAGCTTATTCAGCTGACTCCTTACCAAAAACTCTTTAAAGTATATAGATCAGTATTGAACTCCTCAGGGTAGATTCACCCTTCCACAAAAACCCTTCCCAGAACACCTTCACAAGACCTAAACCAGCCTCTATTATGCAATTCTGAACAGGCAGTAAATACAGCATAATGAATTCCCCTATAAATGCAATTCTTGAATACAGGAGAATCAAACTCCTCCAGTATCCAACTAGTTATTGAATTTGTAAAATAAATCTCTTTGATGTTAAAGGTAAAATAATGACTGTGCCAAGGTATGGTTTAAATTTGTGGATGCATGCCAAGAACGGTATTGAACAGGGGACAGATCACTCTTGAGATAGCTTGTTCCGTATTCTTCCTCTATAGTATCCATGTCTGCCATCTACTGGGCTAGATGGACCATTGGTCTGACACAGTATGGCACTTCTTATGTTCTTATGACCTAAGCATGACATACTCAGAAACAGAGTAGTCAATGTTGTGGAGTCATAATTATTGATAGTGAAACATGCAAATGCAAAATTTATCTAATTTAAGTTCATAAAAGTTTTGAGGGTTTAAATTTGTAAGCAAACATAGTATAGGATAGCTAGTAGGGACCATAGACTTTTTGCACAAGTAATAAGTTATACCATCTAACATTGGTAAAATGTTAAATTCCACCTATAATAAATGAGTCTATTCAGGCTAAACTGAAAGCCATTTTACAACCTCTAATATCAATTTTTGTAAGACATTTGCCTGATGTTGTACTATTTTAGGAGGCTGTAATAAATGGCTGGCAACTGAGGCTTGAAGGTAAACTTCCTACATTAAATTAGAAATATTCAATGCACGCTTTAAAAAACTCCACACACCTTGTGTTTATTTTATTAAAATAAGAGTACTCAGGGATAAAATAGACAAACAAGACCTATTAAACAATTACAGTATAATAGCCATGTTTAACATTTTTATTTATTGATTTATTGCTCTTATAGTGTAGCTATTGCATAACTATAATATCCAAATGGTACATTTTAGAGAATGTTACTATCGTGTGATGACTCTTTCAAACTAAGTAGAGGTTAATACTTTTCCCAGTAAGAGTCATTTTCTATAAATATCTTTCTTTCTGGAAATATTTTCTTCAAGGTTGTATGTCAGTAAAGGAGAAATGCATTAGAAGAGTAACCGAGAAATATCAAAAGTGGATGATTAAAACCACCATATGGAATATGATGAAAAATGTTACATCAATTGGGAGACACTACTCTGTTTATTTCAATAGAAAATTAAGATGTAACTACAGAACAGTCAA
This sequence comes from Alligator mississippiensis, assembly GCF_030867095.1. Taxonomy (NCBI): domain Eukaryota; kingdom Metazoa; phylum Chordata; order Crocodylia; family Alligatoridae; genus Alligator; species Alligator mississippiensis. The sequence continues at coordinate 370,736,700 of NC_081824.1, forward strand.
AAATCCCAAAGTAAGTGTTCAGACATTGGCTAATTTCCACCCCAAACCCAGTCCCTCTGAACCATGAACAAAGTTTAAAGATCAGTTAGCTTTGACAGACTTTCAGGGGAGAACTGGAGATGGTGATTAAAAGGAAGATTTCCAGAAGATGAGGAAATCTTGTGATTCTCATCTAAGATGAAAAAGCCCTTTTGAAGGGTCAGATTTTCAGACACGCACCATGAATTTTGGATGCTTACACAAACCAAAACCTCTCATCTTATCTCTGGCTCATCCATCACCAATTAAGAGGTATTTGTTTTACTTATAATCTTTTAACATTGATATTTTTTGGGAGGGAGATGAGTTCTTGATTTCCTCATTTGCATAAAGGCAAACAGGTCCACTTCTCTTGCATTTAAGTTCAAGTTAGAAATTCTACAGTTGTTGATGGGAACAGAACTGGGTCCAAGTTAATATAGGAATTATGGTAATGGAAGTATAAGACAGGTAGTCATAAAACCTCTATGCTTTTCAGAAAGACAAGCATTACAAAAAAAAAAAATTTCAACTTCTTAAAGAAAAATATTTACCCGCCAAAATTAGCAAAACCTTTACATTTTTTCTTAAAACTTTTATTTGACTTCAGCTGGAACTGAAGCACATCTAATTTACAATTCTAAACATTATGACTATTTTTATCACACAAAATAGAAATGCATGTTATTTCACTGTAACTAAAAGCACATTCTAGTTGGCACCCACCATTCCCAACTACTGAATCAGTAACTGAGCCTCTCAGTTACTGTATATAAATTTTTATCATTCCAGTTCTTTGTGGTGAAATAATAAATCACTAGGTTAAAGCTACTTTCCCAAAATTGATGATGACATGAGGTTTTTTCTGCCCTATCCAAAGTTGTTTATTGTATGGAAAGCAGACACTGCTCTCTCAGACGACCCAGAGAGGGTCATGCAACAGATCAGCTTTGCTAAAATCAGATCCTGGGCATTCAATGCAGTTACATTAATGCTGTTGGTCTCTATACCAGTTAAAAATGAGTTGGACAGATGACAACATAGGGATCTTCATTAGTGTGACTCATTCAAATCTAATGTAGAATTACCCAGGAAAATCATGGAAAAACCACACTGGTATGGGGTTTACTAGCATAGGTATCTTGTATTCACATCTCATCTTGGGATAACCACTTGCTTGAGGCCTTTCTGCACTCACATGGTATTGTGACAAGCTGGCAAAGGACCATAAATCATACCTACCAGTCCATATTGAATGGGACTAAAATTAGCATCAGTGTGTAAGTCAACAAATTACAGCAGTTTAAACATTCATGTGTCCAGGTCTCAGTCTCATTACCAGGGATCCTGGTTTTCTCTGATAAAAAATCCCCAATGTTCAGATTAAAAAAGTAACCCAAAACCCACATTTTTCCATGATCAAAATGAAACACCACTATATATAGCTCTAAACACCACTACATCAAATGAATGACCAAAATGCAATGATCAAAATGAAACACCACTATACATAGATCTAAATCTATTAATAGTGGTGTTTCATTTTGATTGTGGAAATATGTGGATTTTGGTTACTTTAGCAGAGAAAACCAGAATCCTCCTTCATTATTCTTCTTGTTTTAGCTGCTTATGAAAAAATTCCTGCCTATCACCTTAAATTTCTTTACAAAATTGAGAAGATATTTATGCTACCACTACAATTTTGATTGCTTTAAGATAGGTAATCTGGGTACTGATGGCTACATCTGTAAAACATACCTGAAAAGCTAAGTAAACAATTAGCTCTGTATTGATGTGGCTACACCACTTTTGCTGCTCAAGCTATTGTTACACCTTTGAGAGCAGTCTAGATGATTTCAGAACCCTGTTCACAATCTTTCAGGTTAACTGTGGCCATATACTCAGAGCAAAGTCTAGAAGGGCAGGGGGTTTTTAAGCCATCCACACCTAGGCAGAAAAGACCTATGACATGTGAATGATAGGTAGTGGTAGGGTTGGAGCTCAGAACAAGCTGGGGTGCCAGCAACCAGGCCATAACACATCCCAGCAAATAGCAAGTAGTAACCACAAAGCAAGGCCATTGACTCTTCCATGGCTACCCACCCCAAAGCAGAGAGAAGCTAGGCGCAGAGCCTAAAAGAACCATTACTTCCCAGTGAACTGAGAGTCAACTAAACAGGTGACACCAACTGTGTCCCTATGGCTACTACTGAGCTGCAGCCTTGTAAGGTTCAAGTTCTGGTCTTAAGACTGTGGCTGCTGTTTAGGTAAAGATGTTGTACACCAGGAAGGGTAACTGACTGTTTTGGTACCCTGGGCAGACCAGGGAGACATTGTGCAGGAAAGAGAGTACGTCTGAGCAACTTGAGAGAGACAAAGACCCTGGATCCTGCTGCTGGGCATGAGATTAATGCAACAGCTGATCCAGCAGCAGCTCAAGTGTCTGCTACTGCAACAGAGGCTCCCTACAAAGTGCCTTGAGCAATGCCTACTGTGTGGGCTCCTCATTCTGGCGCCCCTTTTAAATCTGTGCCTGGGGCAGGTGTCCCCCCGCCCCCTACTCTCCTAGTTATGCTACTCAAATGTAGTAGACTAAGTCATTTTACATAGAATTTTTAATTTGGTTTTCTGTTTTATCAGCTAGGCTAGTAAGCTCATACGAGCATCGGGTCCATTGGTCAGCTTCATGTCGCAATGTATAACATCTACCTCACCACGATAAAGCACCACCCCACCCCCCTCACTTTAACATGTCTCTGAACATACAGGTTCTTGCTGGAGCTGGCCTCAACTCAACTCGGGTGGTGTAAAAGTGGATGGTAGGGAAAAGCAGTTGCTTTTTATTCCATATACTTCTTTGATGGCTTGGTAGTGAGGTGCTGAGGGCAAAAGTCTCTCCCTTTCTACATGACTAACTGACAAATGATTGCCTAGATATCTTGTGATAGGCTGGGTATCAACCTAGCTAGACTTTTAAGATTTTTTCCTGGACTGGGGAAATCAGACTATAGCATTTTATAACTGTAGTGATAAGGGAGTGTTTGTCAGCTGGGGAGGGCTCTGGGGCCCCACCATCTTCTGAAAGGGAAGAAGCTCAATGTCTCCTGCTTTTCCATCTGACTGGGGGAAGGAAGCAAGGAGTTGGTCTTCTTTTCCTTTCCCCTCACCAGACAAAGTAATCTCTTAACAGTTCTCAGGGTATGGGAAAGAAATGTCCTGCTCTGATGCAAGTCTTTTCCATATGGAGAACACAGAGGCTGTGCATGATTTAACAAGAAATCCACTGTTTGCTGGCTCCACCTGAACTTTGGCAAAACACCAGAGAGGCAATTATGGAGCACCAGAGAGCCAATTACAGAAACACTTCCTGTTCAGTGAGGCAGAATGTAGGGTACTAAGCAGAATGGACCTGGCAGAATATGAAATGCCAAGCCTCCCTCTGTGGGCTATAAAATTAATTTTGAGTGGCAGTCCAATGGGTTGCACAAAAGAGGCATGTGAAAGCTCTTTCTGCTAAGGGTTAGGTGAATATTACACACTGTGCGCCAATGTGGGCAGACACTCTACTTTTAAGATTTCAAAGAAGTAGAGATGATGCTGTGATCCCCTGGCAATCCTACCTCCTCGACATCCCTTGGGATGACTTCCTTAAAGTAATCTATGTATTTTTAAATTCCTGTATAAAGGGAATACATTCAACCAAATGGAGAACTCTAAAGGATGTGAGTGGAAGGAAACTTGTAGTGCTGTTTTATTAAATGACAAACACACGCATACAGCTAAATACACTTTTTAAAAGTAAAATAGAACTGGTTTATTGTGCCAATTCTAGGCAGATAAAAGAACTGAAGTGTATGTATCATTTGTCCTCATTCAATATTTAGATTCTTCTTTCTGAAGGAAAAAAAAAAAGAATAGGGGTTCTGAACTAAGTGATGATGTAATAGTTAAAGAAACAAATAAAAAAATTAACAACCCTTCAATAAGCACATTTAATTCTACTGGAATGTAATTAAAAAGTTCAGTGCTCCATACAAGAAAAATAAAACTTTAAATACTAAGTTCATGTTTCACTTACAAAATGATATGCTCCACTTCAGTAAAGGATTTTACAGCATAATTCCCCAGAAACACTTGGAGACGGTACAAATTTTCCATAGCCCAGAGAGGTAAGTGGCAGCTGTGCACTGGCCAGTGTCAAGGGCATTTTGCAAACCACCCCCAGGTCTGGAGCCCTAGTTGCACCCCCTCATTGTGCTACTGCCATAGACAGCATTTACCATACCCTTTCAGAGGCCTACAGCCATGTGGATACCATTTATCTGGAGATGGACTGGCCACTGGAAATAAGTGGTACAGAAGACTGGCTGGGTAAGCTGGACAACAGGCTGGAAAAGATTCAGTTGATATATTTTCAGGGCATGCATTTAAAAAAAAATAAATATATATATATATATATTTAGCCTGCGGGTTGTCTGCCTATTAGCATTTGTTTCCCTTGTTTAATTATGTAGTAAGCACTTTTGGAGAGAGACTGTACAGGATGCCCATTTTGATTGTGGCCACTTGGGTATAACCATAATAGAATATTCTCTCTGGACCAGCTCTTCTATAACTGGATAAAAAATACACTATTAATTTTGTTGTTAAACAGCAAAGACATGTATTATAACATTTTTTTAAAAAGCTTGGGAATCCAGATTAGACATGACAGTGAGAAAATACTGTACACTACATATGGAGAATATCAGATCACCCCAGCTATTATTGCAATTCATCTGGCATGCTTTCATCTCTTGTATGTCTACACTCACAGATACTTTTCAGTCAAGTTCCAGACTAAGGAACCAAAAACAGATTATTTTCACTGGAAAGTATGTCCCCAGGGCTCTAATTTCTAAATTTTACACACCATGTGGATTAATACCAGCTGCACTCCAGACCCTCATCATTCTGCAAACGTAATCCTTCATATTCTCAGTCACTCTGTGAAATGATTCAATCTGGTCTCTTAATCACTCATCTGATTCTTACCTCTATAACTACAGGTACCAAGACACCAACAATGAGTTGTTTATAAATCAGTGGTGCTTCTAAATTTGGGGGACTTTAAAATGGTCTTCCCATATATTGTGTGCCAGCCAATCACCCTGTTTTTATTCAAAATCCTCCTTAAAAAGCTTCACAGAAAAATACATTCAAGGTGCTAATAATTTAAATAGCCTACAACTGGTCAATCTGACCCTTAATTACAGTGCCACAAACCAGAGCTTTCTCCCCATTCTCATGACACAGCGCTCAGCCTAATTTTAAATAAGATTGTGCCCAGTTGTGGGTGGGTCTACCAAGGACTATGAAAGATGGGACAAATTGCTGGTCTTCATGTGATTGTGAGATACTTGTGTAGGACTAAAGGAGAAATTGTATATGTGGTGGACTTAAGTGCCAATTTAAAAATAGGACAGGAGGGTATTTGGCCTAGAGGACGTAGGAAGAAGATGATAGCCCAAAAGGCTAAAGTAGTCAAAAGGAACTGAAAAAAAAGAAAGGATACTTGGGAACAAGAGAATTAAGTTAAATGAGATCTTAAAGGTAATACAATATCTGACATGATGGCTCAACCTCTGTATTTGGGAGGGCACAGCATCCAGTGTTTTCAAATGCCATTATCTTTGATTCCCCATATGTTACCTAGATTAGTTGCAGTTTACAGGTGCTAGCTTCCAGTTCTAGAAATCTAGCAAGGATGAAATATAATAAACCAATAGTCAAATGAATGAGGCATAGAGCAGGACAATATTTTCTCTTGTAAGGCTCATTACAGCAAGGAAGAGAATGTAAACCAATTTGTTTCATTTTTTTTTAGGATGAGGGATTGTTTTTTTCTTCTTTTGGATGAGAGATTTATCGATTTTTGTGTGTTATGAAGCTGTGCGCTTAAAAAAATAATAAAGAGGGACATCACAAGAATTAATTTATCTCATTTTCCAGAAAATTACTGTTCACCTGAGAAACTTGTGTGAATTTTGACAGCTGTTACTGCCTAGTCAGAAGGCCATTATCAGAATTATTTTTGTTTGTAGAAAAGTCTGAAAATGGGCTCAAAATCAATACAGGAGGTGATGAGTGTGTCGTTTTTTGTTCTCTATTGAATTTTCCAGGTTTTCTTCTTCCTCCCCTTTCTTCCTTTTTTCTTTCTTTCTTTCTCTTTCTTTCTCTTTCTCTCTTTGTGGGTGGTCGGGGGACTGGGCGTACAAGGAAATGGTAGTTTATCATAATGTTTGAATTAGGCCCACGGAGAAACTTAGGTTAGTGCAGAATAAAACTGACAAAGAAAGTATCAAGACTTTACCTCATTGTTTACTTTATTCATTTAAGTATAGTGTCTGTCTTTGAAAAAAAACTCACATTAATGTATCTCTTTTCATAAAATCAGAAAAGTTAAAACAATTATAGAGTTTAAAATACTGAATCTTACTAATTAATTAATTGCTTTGACTTTCAAAAACAAGGATTTATTAAAATATAGATATATGCTGTGCTCTATGTTACATGTCACCATTTCGATAATCAAAGGTCACAACTATACTGTATCATTTTATTAAAGGAGTGACTGTCCATGACAGGAAAGCAAGTTTTCAAATTGCTAGAATAAAGAAGGAACCATTCTAGTGAAATTAATATGTAGTCAGAGTATGTGTTTAGAAATACAACACTACAGTCCTACTTCACATTAAAATATTCAAACTATTTGGTGCCTTGGCTCACTCGCTATGCTACTCAAATCTTTTAAAGCTACTTTATAGTTAGGTTCATCCATATATCAATATAGATGAAGACTAGGAATTAAGCCATTGCATTATATAGAAGTAGAAATGTGACCAAACTTCCCATTTTATTTGCCCTACATCATTTCTGCATGCTGCCCTCAGAGGTTGTCTGCCTGCTTATCAAAAATTGAAAGTTAGCAGCAATGAAATCCTAGCTAGTTAGTAGGCAGTCCACTGATATTTATAGCACAGTGGATTTATATATATATATATATCTAGTTGGTTAGGATGGATGTCTGCTGGTTCCTGTCAAATTCTGTAATAATTGAGAGCTGCATTTTAGTTTGCAAATTCATTCAAATCATTTTGATGTGTTCATTTGGTGCTTTTTAATGAAAAAGAAAGAAAGGAAGGCCTCCCACACTGACACAGGAGTCATAGACATACTGATACAGAAGCCCAAATCAAGATCAGTTATTAACCAGAAAACAATGCAATAGTGAGTATGGACGGTGACTACAAAAAATCTTCCAAAAGATTTATGGGTTTGACTGTCAAAAGAAACTTGCATGAACTCAGAGACTAAAGTTTAGAAAGGGTTGTGTATGAATAGATCTGTTCTCTACAACATTTAAATCCTGCTCTGAATCCACAGGACAAGCATAGTGTTTTGTTTCCATAAATTTACACAGTTGGAAGCCCTACCCAAAGTGGAAGAAGTAGTTATAATCAGGATATGGTATGCCAGGGGTGGCCAACCAGCAGCTCCAGAGTCACATGCAGCTCTTCAGAAGTTAATATGTGTCTCCTTGAATCTTTGCACAAGCACACGGTGACCAGCTTCCATAGCTGTTACCTCACATCATAACGTATTACTGTGGCTCTTTAGCAATGCATATTGCTATGTTCTGGCTCCTTCATGGGCTCAGGTTGGCCATCCCTGTGGTATGTAATTTCAGAGGTCTTATGTAGAGCCAAACACAGTGGAAAGATAAGATTAGATGAAGAATGGATAAAAAAGTCTTCTGGCTCTCCAGATAAAACAGAAGTAATTGAGGATACATACAGTCACAGCTCTAAGCAAACCTCTGATCTGTAGAAAATGTAGTCAAACCCCAAGCTAGGTTTGGGTATGTGACAAATTTGAATCATGTCTTTTAAAGAATAGAAATTACAATTGCTCAAACAAAATATTTTTTTAAGTTCATAAAGGAAAACCACCTCAGAAATATTTTTTTTCCTTTTACTAATAATTTGATTGGAATTCCAGGTTCAAGCTGGTTCCCCACTACTGAAAACAACTAAGTACAACTCACTTGAATCACAGCTAAATACTAGATCTATTTGCTTTTTAGTTCTAGTTACTTCTGTAACCATAAAAATCTCAAGAAAATGCTTTTGCTGATTTAGATACAAGATAAAGGCAGTCCTCGACTTACAACGTTTCGAGTTACAACATTTTGCATTTACAGTGTTTATAAATTGACAGCCTGTTTCAACTTTATGATGTCAGTTTTGACTTTACAATGCTTGATCTGATGTGATGCCACTCCAGGAAACAAATTCGCTGTGTCACTCATCTCCCTGGAGAACATCTGTCCAAACTTCCTTGGACACTTCCTTTAAGAAAGCAGACAAGACTCCAGAAAAACCTGCAGCCAAAACTCTTGAGAAGACTCCAGCCAAGAACCTTTCAAAAAGTACAACTAAGAGCCTTACACAGTCCAGCAAAGTCACCTCAAAGAAGTCCTTCCAAATTGCTATATTTACAATATAAATACATGAATGTAGCTATATTACTCATCTATAATTGATCAAGTACAAAATTCTGGGGTATATTTGGTGAAAATAGGGTATTGAGCCTTGGTTCAAGAACGAATCCCCCATTTATAACATTGTTTCTTATGAGAAAATTGGTTCTGAGTTACAATGTTTCGACTTAAGATGTGGTTATCAGGAACCAATTTTGTAGTAAGTCCGAGGACTGCCTGTATGAAGAAACCATTTCAATTTGCACAGAATTCCATCCCTATGCAAGAAGTTATTTAAACAGACTATCTAAAGTTAATAACAATGTTAAAATCCAATTACTTCATCATATAATTCAATGAAACTCAAATGCTTTTCCCAAACAGACATTTTCCCAAACCAAGGCCCAAACTGGACTCCATTTAGAATGCTAGAATTGCAATTACAATTGGATCAGGAGAGAGAAAGGGGCATGAACAGAAAAAAAGTCATATTCTAAAAGAAAGCAGTGTTATGAAACACACTCTAGATTCCATAACAAATGCATATCAAATTAATCCATAAATTCACAAGCTTACTCAAGATACCAGACATTTAAGATAAAAATGTAAGTGGCATTGTGAAGTCACTATATAGAATTTTACAGTTGCAGGGACTTTGGAGGTCAAGTCCTACCCCTCTGATCTAGTTTTATTCCTAAACCAGTCTAGATCAATGCTTATACAGCTTCTTCTTCAAAACCTTCAAAGCAGATTCCAGAAGCTTCCTTAGGCAACTTGTTCAATTTCCCTAGTGTTCTTACAGTTAGAAAGTTTCCTCAAGATTTATTCTAAATCTGTTTTGCTGCAGTTCAAGCCCACTGTCATATGCCTTGTCATCTGTGTCAGGGGAGAACAGTGTTCCATATTTTCTTCATAGCTGTCTATCAAATATTTGAAAACTGCTACTATGTCCCCATTAATCTCCTTCTTCAAAACACCTGGTTCCTTCAACTTTTCCTCATACAGCTTGTTTTCCTTTATCATCTCAATCACTCACTTCTACTTCCCTGTTTCTCTACATCTTTCTTATAACACAGTGCCCAAAATTGGACCCCAAAACTGAGGCCTAACTAGTGCCAAATGAAGTGTTATCTCCCACATCTTTCATAATAGGCTTGGGTTAAGAAAACAAATGTATTCTGGTTTATATTAAGACAACAGTACACTGCTGACTCACATCAAGTAGTGATCCATCATTGCCCTCTGATCTTTCTTTGCAGCGTTACTACACGCTAGTCATCCTCAATTCTGTATTTGTCACCTTACATCTGTATTTGTTGAATTTCTTTCTTTTCATCTATCACCCAGTTCTCCTATTTATCCAGATCCTTTTGAATTTTTATCCTATCCTCTAAAATGTTAGAAATCCCCCACCCTGTCCCAGTTTTCTCCTCTGCAAATTTTGTTCAATGTCATCCAGTAAAAGATACAAACGAAATAATTGTATATAATATAGACTCCAGTGTTGTAAAAATGTCTTAATTCTAGAGGTATATGTTTGATATATAATATATGGGTACAGTGAAGGTTACTTTACTATCTTAGTGGCTCTTTAGAAATGTTAAAATTTGATGAGGATGAAGCAAAATCTAATGAAATATAAAAGTGAAAGGAAGTGCGTGCTTCCTACTGTTTTCACTACACCTCTTCTTAACCCAATCAATCTTAAAAAATGATAATCTTATTCATGCTGCTCATGCCATAAAGTACCTTACAGAATAAATATACTGGAGAAGAGCTTTTGAATTTCTAACTTTCTTTTTCAAAGCTGAGATGGTCAAAAAATAGTTATGGAAGGTAAGTATCCAAATCACATTTGAATTCAATTGGAACTATGTAATCAATCCTTTTCCAAACATTTAAGTTATATTTTGAAAATTCCACAAGAATATTTGAAAGCACATGCGAAGTAGAACATTAATAGGAAATGGCAATCAGCACCTTCAATGTTATAGCTAACTACTATTTTATTTTCCATTAATATTGAGTGTTTAGAAATACTTTTCTTCACAAAACTAATACATATGAATAGTTCCATAGTAGATGAAGTCAATTATTCACCTAGTTCTTTCTTAACATTCACTGGTCTGTGAGCAATTTATTATTATGACAGCATTGTATCATTGACCAAATATACTATTATAGCTTACTTCCATATTTTCAGGAAAGATATGAAAATGTTATACCCAATGTCAAACCAGTAGTTTATCACAACTAAGACAAAGTTGTAACATTATATAAATGGATTAAAATATAATTTTTCACATAGCACATTCTGTAGTATGCCAGACATGGTGAATGCATAAGGATAAAAGTATTTGTGATACCCATAACATACATTTTATATAAGCAGGTAGATCAACAGGTTTCCTCAGAAGAAAACAGTGGCAATGTGTAGGGGCGTGCATGTGCACCCCCTAAGAGCCCTGATGCACCCCCTGACAGGCTGCACTCCCCGCTTAGGCAACGAGAAGTGAGGACAGGTGGGAGTGGAGAGCAAGCCAGGAAGTGGAATTTCCGGGAGCATCACAGCTATTTCTGGGATCTCTGCGGCCGCTTCCTGGTCATAATGGCTGTGGAGGGAACACCCCCGGTCAACGAGTTTGGCTGTGGGGGACTCCCCCCAGTCACGGACTGGTCACTGGGAGGGCACAGGGCACGTACCCCCCCTGACTCCTGTGGCACCAGTCACCCATGGAGGAAAACATACTGGTTCTTTCTTTTTAAAAACCTTAAATTAGAAACATGGACTTACATTTAGTAATTTTCAGGACTCGTTTTACTTCTCCACTTCCTGATCCTCCACAACCATCCTCATCATCACAGTCTCCACTGATTTGCTCATCCATGCTTCCACCACTGCCCACTTGTAGGAAATCCCACTTTTCATATTTAGGGAGAGATTTCCCTTGCAACAGCTGAAAGCACAAAATATAGCATGACAGTTTTCAACAGAGATAAGAAAGCTCCAAGAAGTTCACCCATCAGTTAAAATGAGCACCCAAAGCTTTATATGAGTCTCTAATACTTATCTAAACTGCTACTGTAGTTTGGAAAACATACTATACTCAGGCCTTCCCGTAATTATTATTTTATCTTGGTGGGTAAGAGCCAGCCTCTCAAAGGTTAGATGGTGCTTGCATTTTTCATACTGATTTCTGTTAGCAAATGTCATGGTTCACAGAAATGAATACTAAAAAAATACCCTATCATTGTCTAGAGGACTGAGTTAAAACCTTGATCTGAACTGCTGAACATCTAAGGTGTCTCCATGCTGGTTCCACAGCACTCCTGAATATGCAGGTACACGGCCTTGTCCCACGCACTTGCCTGTGACTCTACATCCTCCACCTCCAATGTGCCAGAGAGCGGTAGTTGCAGACATACTCTAGGCATCTTCATTGCCTCAAATGAATTGAAACCAAGCATAGGAGAATAAAGGCATACTATCTACCATGGAAATTCCAGAGGCAAGTCAAGAAGATGATTTATGATTCCAAAAGTTCCTTAAATGTTCATATGGGATTATTATATCAGTTTTAGGGCTTATTACATCTCATCTGAAAGACAGCAGCTCTAAAAACTCAGTGCTCTCTCTCATCATACTGAGGCACTAAACATTTTTTGACTCATAGTAAGCAATCTCTCCACATACCAACGTATCATAAACATAGCTGGCTGTAGTCACTCAATTATGGCTGCATACACATTCAAATAATCTGGGAGAATTCTTCCAGGTGTGTTCTCCTGATACATAAACTTACCCAAAATTGCATATATGGACATTCAGATAATAAGGCCCTGAAGAGCAGAGACCTTGCAGTACTGACACTGGGCAGCCAGGGAAGCCCCTGTGCACACATCTCAGCATTCTCTGTAAGCCCCCTTAGTCAGCCTGGTGACAGATGGCAGCAGTTCATAGGGTAGCCCTGATTGACTGGCCCAGACTGCCCATGTTCAACCTTTGTTTCCCTGCAGCACAATGTGGAGATTGTGAAAGGGATGTCTTCTCCCTGATGAAGCAGCAATTTTCAGAAAGTGACACCCTGTTTCTCTAAGGGGAAAAGGTTGTAGGGGGAGGTGGTGATGATGGAGGACTATGTTCTCTTCTGAGAGATGCCATGGCATGTACAGACATTTGCTTTCCCAGGAGAAAGTCTCCTGGGAGTGATTTAACCTTCTTTCTCCTGGAGAAGCCAATTTAAGTCTGGGAAAAAAAGTCTCAACATATGTACATTTATGATTTTCCTGGAAAAGCAGTAATTCTCCCAGGAAAAAAAAATGAATGTTTCTACAAGGCAATCTCATATTGTATTGGCTAACCTCTGCCTAGTTTGAGACATCTCATAAAATCACAGCTTACAATGGTGTGTTTTCTTCAGGGCCCAGATCTCTGTCTTGATCTTAAAAACATACTGGATTTATCAGGTTTATTTTACATTTTGTTATTTGTATAATTGCTATCTGAAAGTAATAAACTTTTAATTCCTCTTATTTTTCTACCTACAATAGAGCACTCCCCTAAACTTGAATCCTAAGGACCTAAGTGTCCCTAAAAAAATCTCTTACGCTGCTAATTTGACATCAGGCACAATATCCTACAGCTCTTTGTACCTGTCCTAGTAGGGATTTAAAAAAAATAAAAGAACACTTAATTCTTTTTAATTTTTTTCTCTTCATTCCATTATCATAATTATACAAATAAAATATTGTCCTATATATAAACACACTAGTTGGTGTCTGCAAAGCATGACTCAGTGGACCCATTTACATGTGCATTACTGTGCTTTAGTTAATGCATGTTAAATCTCGTACTTCCATTGTCAGGTACTAGGAAAATCCACATTAGCCTATCTTAATACACATTAACTAAAGAGCATAGTTTTTAAGTGATGCTTAATGCTCATTAGCCTATTTAATGAGCATTTACCAAATAGCTCATTTTTGGCAGGTGATGCTTCATGCACATTAAAATAGGTTAATGCTCATTAAAGTGCATATGGAGAAATGCCCACTTAGTACTAATAAAAAGTTATTTATTTGATTTATATTAAGGTCTCTGAGATTTTGCAAAGCTTGTCTGATTCACTCAAAGGATTAGGTTTCACTCAAAGGATTAGAGGTTTTTAGAATGTTTAGTTTATATTTTAAAACTGGATCAGTACAAAATAAAGCTGTAATTTAAAAAGATGCAGAAAATAGAGATAATTTTATTTTAGAGATTTAATGTATGCTCCAGTTGGACAAGACTGAAGTACTCATGTTATCTTTATACTGTGATAGTCATAAAGAAAGTTCATGCCATAAAGTGCTACATTTTGTAACCCAGAAATTAAGCAATAGGACCTGACATCTTTCCAAGAGTTGGCCTAAAACCAGGACTCCTGGTTCATGGGATTTAAGTTTGGTTTCAGTCTCATTTGGAATAAACCAAAACATCTGGAATTTTCTGTGAGCTGGAATTTTCCCTAGACCCTACAAAAGCTCAGTTGAATTGAGGTCCTTGTCAGTTTTGCTTCTTACAACTACACTGAAATTGACAGGAAAGTCAGTTTCACTAAGCAGCTGCAAGGGGTACAGCTTCCAGTATTCTCAGGTGCAGGCTAGACCAGAGGGAATACAGCCAGGGTTCCACAAGACCCCTTCAATGGATTTAGTGGAAGTTCATAAAACCAAAGTGTTCTTCATGAAGCATTTAGGCTTAACTAACTAACATTTTAGAATGAGCTTTATTTTCTTTGAAAACTTTTAAGTAGTTCTAATCTTCTTTTCATTAATATATCATTTTATAAAGTTTATTTTATAAACTTTTAAATTTAAACATTAGATAATATTTGTACTATGTAAAAATGTTCAGTCAAAAGGCACAGTCCCTTCCTCCCCAGTCCCCTCAAAAATGAAAATCAATATGAATTTCTTCCCCTGATTTGTGTAGATTTAGCAAATTGCTCATTTCCAAAGTAGAATGGAGAGGGAAGGGGAGGAAAATTAATCATTTTCATGGTTTCAAAATTAAAGTTTCAGTTTCCTAATTTAAAACTTTCCATTTCAAATTGTTCTTTAGATGTTGTATTAATACTTAATCTAAAAATATGATTTTAAAAGTTGCAGTCCTAATATTTATACTGTGCAAGATAAATGAAACAGCTGAAATGGGAGTCCATTAAGAATAGCATTAAGACAGGATAATACATTAATAGTAATCAAAATAAACTTATCAAATTTACCTTCTTAAAATCTAATGTATTATAGAAGTTTTATTTTTTTTTAATTGTAACTTTGGTTGATAAAGCCAGTATAACTAGAATTCTATAAGTATTTGGCTTGTCTTTAGATAACAAAGTACTCAAGAAATTATTATGAAACAGAATAAACATGGCATACATTAAATGCATTTAATGTATCCAAACTAACACAAGTGTAATTGTGGGAAATCAGCGTTCAGTATGTACTTTTCTATCGTGGGCCAACAGGAATCAGCTTTTGCCCCTTTACACTTTATCAACAACTTAGAAGAAAACATTAAATCATTGGAGTTAAACTCTGTAGATGATGCAAAGGTTGTGAAAATAGCAAATGACAAAAATAAAAGATAATTTATAAGCTGAGTGAAAAACCCCTGAAGTGCATTTCTATATATCCAAATCTAGAGTTCATGACCAAAAAAGCCACTTAAAGGATAAGAGACTATTCTGAGAAATAGGAACCCTCAAATAACTCCCCCCCCCCACACACACACCAAAAAAAACCCATAGTCAAGATGGATAATCTGTTGAACATGATTTCTCAGTGTGATGTATGACAAAGAGGTCAAATTGGATAGCCTTGCATAGATAAAGAGAGAAATATTGAAAAAGCAACAGGTACCTATATTACCTCTATTTGATGGTGTTGCTACCTCTACTGGATTATGGTCTGTAGTTCTGGTATTCACAGTTCAAGTATATTGAAAAAAATGGAAAGAGTTCAAGAGAAGAGCCATGAAAATGATTCAAGGACTGGAAAACTTTTCTTAGAATGAAAGATTCAAATTCAATTTATTTAGTTTACCAAAGTGAAGGTCAAGAAGTGATTTAATCAAATGAGAGACAGAAAATTGATTTTAGAGGCGCTCTTCAAGACAGCAAAAAAAGGCATAAGATCCAATGTCTGGTAAGTGAAGCTAGACAAATTTAGACAAGTAGTTTAACAGTGACAATAATTATCTACTGGAACAATTTACCAGTGGCTTCCCCATAAATGGAAATTTTTACAATCAAGATTTTTCTTCTTCTAAAAAGATATTCTCCAACTGAGGCACAGTATTGATTTTGAAGGAGGAATTAAGTTAGTGGAATCCAATAGCCTATGTGAAGCAGAAGGTCAGAAAAAAAAATATCAAAATAAGCTTTCTTTGGTTCTAAAATTTGAACCTGTTGAAGTAAATCGTCATTTTCATTAAAATATTTATTTAAGTCTAACTTTTCTTGCAGAAAATTACAACTGATTGACTCCCCAGTGAGCAAGGAACCTGAAGGAACCTGAAAAATGATTTGATGCCAGTTAGATTTCAATGATAAAAAAATAAGAAAATTCTCATTTGTATTTAGTTTACTTATCTTCCATTTTATATCTCCCAAGAGAGAAAAATGACCATTTTTCTTTGTTTCATTCTTTTGCTGTAACGTTCTATTACTCACTATACACCATCTTCAATTGCTTCATGTCATAGACTCATGATATATTCTTAACTTAATTTACCTGCAAATTCTTATTCTTAATAGCATTTTAATTAGCAGTTGCTCACACCACACTATGACTCGATCAGTGAATCCAGTTTACCTAATTAAACCAACGGGTATGTAGCCCTTTAATTGTAAACATGGCTGTTATGTAGTCAATATATCCAAACCCTATAGTAACCCCTGCAAAAAAAAAAAATCATGGTCCTTAAAGGATAGGAGACTATCCTGAAAAATACATACTCTGAAAATATATATTTGGGGAAATATATATATCTACACAAGAAAGATGAGCTTTACGAATGGAGTACCTCAAAACTTCACATGGTACTATTGGGCTATTAATGTCAGTAATATTTATATTAGCCACTCTTGTTATATTAACCAGGATCTGAAATATTTAGTTAAAAAATAAGCTTACTATGGTGGATATATTTTTGTCAAAGCTTTTAAATAAAACAAAAAGTTTCCAATATAAAGACTCTGCTTTCTGTTAAAAAAAAAGTTGTCCCCTTCCCCCAAATAAAAAATGGAATGTTTAAATACTAATATTTCAGAATAGTTCAGTTTCGATAAATGACCACAATATCTTAAGGAAACTAACATGGTGATTTGATGTCCCCAATCTCATGTATGGACCGAATTCCATAGCTGGACTCCCTCTGATTCAGGAAGTGATAGTGTGGGAGGTGAAGTACTATAGCGTGGGCATATATGACAATTTAGGGATCCACCCTATGAGAAACACAGAAAAATGAGGCACCCAAATGCAGTTTTCATGATTAATGTAATTTCTTAATGAAAATATATGGGTTTTCTACTTTTCACAAAAGAGCTGAAATTTTATATTGGAAGGCTTCAATGAAAGTGGAGAAAACGTTGCTTTCATTGAAGTTAAAAAAACCCACATACAGGGTATGTCTACACATAGCCCTACGGTGATGTAGTGATCACATGGCATGCTGTGATTGCCAGCTACTTCGCCATAGCAGCACGCTCCCCACGATATAGCGTAACGCTACCACAACATAGCAGCAAAATCTAACCGTGCACCGTGCACCAGTAACTGCCCATACTGTACCATACTTTAGTTCCAAAAGAAAGTACTAAAGCATGATGCTGGGGCAATGTCACCATCTGGCATTGCATAGGCACACCCAAAAACACACAATACCACATGCCAAATATAAGCTCCAGTACCCTCTGGTGAGCCCAAATAAAAATCACTATAATCATTATCCTGTGAAACAACTTCTTGTTGCCCGGTTGTAAACTGTGCGACATGATATATCAATATCCTTTTACTACTATGAAGTCTGTACAGTTAATGCATAGATAAGCCATGTATAATAAAACTCCAGACTCATTTGTCAGCCTGCTATTTATCTTCTGCTTGCTCTGTGGCCTGGTAATCTATTTTCTAATCGTAGGATTTACTGTAGCATCTAATCACCATAAATCCAGCCGTTTAACAGATTAACTCTAAGAAAAGCTTACTAAAGGATCCTTCATCGTATTTTATTATTTTCCCTTTTCCCCCCAGCATGCAAAGGTCTTGGAACATGTGTCTTATATTCATCCTCCAAATATATCCTTATCTCGTTGCTTTATTAATCAGAATGATAGAGGACAGTTTCCTCTAAGATAGAAACTTTGCAACATGTACTAAAGGCAACAAGAAGGCAAATTTGTCTGAATTTCTTGGAGAGGACTGTTTCTAGACCAGTTCAGTCACGGGTAGTCTAGGCTTCTTTCTAGGCATTAATTTACAAAATGAGTGATGAGCACAGGAGCAAAGACCTTGGCACAAGCTCAGTGAACATGAGTATATATTATTTCAAATCACTTCTGATTTTATATATATCCAGAAAGTTTTTGGAAAAATATTTTTTTTCTTTAAGAATGTACTACAGATTTCCTGCTAGCATGTCTTTACACAGATTTAAATAGGTCTCAGGAAATGAAGTGAATAAGTCAGTCATTTTTGTGATAACAGATGAGAGCAACATTAAAGCAGTGTTCAAAGCTTGCACTTTCATCTATCTAGGTAATGAAAATTGCAGAACTAACACACATTATGTATGACTGTAGTTAAGAGACTGACATTCTCTGCCCATTTCAGGAGTTCTTGAAGATAACATAGAGTACACGACAGTAAGTGACTTAAAACTCTTTCTTTCTCTCTCTTTCTCTTGAACTTGACCCTGCTGCAGTTCAATTGGCTCCATTTGAACTACACAGCCTAGTGCAGTCTCATATCTTTTTTGGTTTGTTCTTCCTGAGTCAGTTGTGCAACCACACAAACATTAAAAAAAAAAAAATTATGTTTAGTTATCATGTTTTACCCGTTCTCATCTGTCTTTAAAACCTTTCCTCGACATCACACCTGGTGGTTCCCGTTATAAAAAGATCTGGTGTACATTATAAGAAGATTCTTTAGCTGATGCTTTAAAAAACAAACAAAAAAAAACCCCAAAACCCACAAATCCCTGCATTTATATAGATTTTCAACACCTCTCACCCCACCTGTTTGGAATCTGAAGATCTGTTGTTCTAGGTAGCTTACATCAAACCCTCAAATATCCCCAAAACATCATGACTGAATGGGGAAAAAACAAAAGTTATATTAAGAACTGATCCATGTAAAACAAAACGAATCAGTAGATATAACATCTAGCATGAGATGATAAAGCTTGCTTCCACTTCTTTACTATACCAAAAGTAAACTGCTTTTTAGACCACATATTTTCATTTTATTCCCTTTGACACAGCCCTCAAACTATTGGAGATGTTTCCTAATTTCACCTCTTTTGACCGGGTCAAAGACTCCCAGTCTTGAACCATCCTATCTCTCTAGTTATTGTCATTGTCAAATTTCCTCACACTGCAATACTTTCCTCAGTTGTGGACCATTTGCCTTTACCTCTCTGAGGTTTTCAGAACTCACTTTTACTCCACAGTGAGGTTACAGTAACATTTTCACTGAACATAATATTCAGCTGGGGGTGCTTTGGGGGAAGATAAAACAAAAGGAGTTTCTGTTCTCTGGATAATGGGCATTGCCCTCTTTTACTCCTACTACACCTTTGACTAAATATTATCAGTTCCTTTTTCCCTACTATAGTTTCTTATCCTATGATCAAGAAGGTAGATTCCCTTCTAAGGTTGCCTTTTTCCTTTGCCATAACAGTCTTGTTTTAACAAGGGACAAATTAGTTTTCTGGCTATAACAATTCCAAACTCAAAACACCCTCTTGGCCTGCCAGTTGAATGAACTAGACTATAAAAACACTTTCCAGATAAACCCTGGAGTAGGAAAATTTGCTATGAGTTTGTATAGTGCCTAGCACAATGGGACTCCAACCATTATCTAGATACTATTGTAAAATGCATCACAAATTAAATCTCCTAACTACATAACATATATTGTCAGTTTGCAAATGGTTTGAAGAACACTAAGGCTAGGTACAGACATTCAAAAAAGCCCAAAGTGGAATTTATTTAAGTTATGCAGCTTTTTGTAAATGGTGTAGTTTAGATCAGTAGTGAACAGAGTACATTCGTCCTTTGGTGTGGAGGGTGGGGCATGCAGGAGCAAATCTTAGACCAGGTTTAGACCTTTTAAAACCGGTCTGTATGTGCTAAACTTCTGTTCTGTTACAGGTATAGACTGGTTTCCAATCACTTATACAGGTAAAAGTGTAATGTCTATACCTGGCCCAAGAATATTCAATTAATAGAAAAAAAGGCACTATATTGAGTGAAGATTGCAATGCTGATCTAACATTTGAGAAATAAAGCTCATTTAAAAGAAGATTCAACAAAAAAGAGTTCCTAATTGCTGCCTTATAACAATAAGAGGCCACATACAAAATTATGATGAATAAATTAACAGGCTGTAGAAGAATAGAGGGAGCCAAGAGGGGGAATTCCCCAATTGCCCCTTTCTCCTCAACCCCCAAGAACCAAGCCATCTCTCCAGTGCCAGGATGAGAAGTGGAGAGGAGCAGTGAGCAAGCCAGTAGCGATGCTGCACTCCAAAGACACCCCAAGTCATGGCCAAAGACACGAGGGGAAAAGGCCTTCTTTTACCAGTTTCTTCTGGGTTAGCTGGCAAACAACCCCAGTAGCATTAGAATGGGTGGCAGAAACACTCTATGCCATGCAACAGCCGGCACAGCCCTGGTCTGACATCCTAAATAATTCTCCAGGGAAACAGGATGCTCTAGAGAAAGAGGCACTATCTAGGACCGTGGGGGCTGGGAAAGTCAGCTCAAGTTGTGCAGATCCCCAGGAAAGAAAACACATGACACCAGTTTACCCCAGGTGGTTCATCTTGATGCAGGAGAAATGAATTGCACTTGGAAAGCAGAAGCCAATAATGATATCGAACAGAAATGCTAAAGGGATACCTGAAGCAATAAAGAGAGGGACCCTCCATCAGAGAGAGAAGGCCACAGAGCGTGAGGAGCATTTCACCTGCCCAATTTATTTATTTTTTTTAATTTTTGTACTGGATGGACTTTTAGGAATTCCCAGTAGGTGCCCAGAACAGATCCCTAGCTGTGAAGCCTTAACAGCAGGAGCTGGCAATTATATGGTTATGGAGGCCTCTGGTAGAGGTTCAGGGGCAGAGAAGCCTCCCATTATAGGCCCAGCATCTTGTACAAGGCCACTGTGGACTACTTGCCTGAGAGAGAATAGCCCTGAGGATGAAGCCTTCTGCTTCCTATGGGACAGAATTCTACGCAGAATTTCCACCAAGCCACGGCAGGTGAGCGTCCCAAGAAGGTGGAAGACTCTCTACTGGGGTATACAGTGCAGATCAACCTGCAGAGCAGGGCTTTGCCACAGACTAAACAAGAACTATTTATAAAAAATGGATGCCATGAAATCCATGGACATTTTATCTGAATAGGAGCTTCAGATATTAGCAGGGATCCTGGTTTTCTCTGATAAAAAAAATCCCCAATTTTTAGCTTAGAAAAGTAACCCAAAAATCCACATGAAAGATAGAAATATATATATATATATATATATATATATATATATATATATATATATATATATATATATATATATAGTGGTGTTTCATTTTAATAATGGAAAAATGTGGATTTTAGGTTACTTTATTAAACTGAAATTTGGGGATTTTTTTTTTTTAAACAGAATAAACCAGGATCTATGGGCATTAATCCTTTATTTGTTTTTCTACTTCCTTGCATTCTTTCTCTGCCAGCATAATATTTCTTAGTTGGTGTCAATTACAAACTGAATGTATACCTGAGCCTTGTAATAAATAAATAAATATATGAGAAGTTTCTGTTCCTCCTGTTGCAGAGAAAAAGCTGAGATTATTACTCCAGTTCACCTTCTTGACTCAGAAAACCAAAGCAAACTAAAGGACCCCCTAAAGAATTTTAAAATAGGCCTTATCTTCTGTAGGCCAACCTCCTTATTTTTGGATATATAAGGTGAATAAGTCCTATTATATTGTTTCTGGTGCCCATATCTGTCAATGTTACTTCCTATATTCAGTTTCTTTAAGAAAAAGTATAATTTGCAGACAATAACACAAGGAAGTTTTTCTGGTGCTGTAAACTGCATGGTCACATGGTATCCCTGTGGTGGGAAGGGCTCTGAAGGAATCAAGCACTAGTTCACAATCATTTTGGCTGCTTCCAGGATCTACATTTCATTCTCTCAGCCACCAGTAGATTCAGTAGCAGATATTTCTTCTGTTTGTGAGGAATAAGCTACCCCCCACAGAACCTGTGCTGACCTCAGAAACCATGTAAGGGGAAGAAAGGAATACCTCATAAACTAAGTAGGAATAGGTGCACTGGGACTGGATGGCCCATATACAGCAGAACAGCTCCCGGGTGGAATAAATTGAAGATTTAGGTGAGTGGGGAAGCAGCAAATGTGTTTGAAACTCAGACACGATGGTTGCATCCCCATAAGCAGGGGTGGGCAGTTCCCATGGGGAAAAAAGTGACACAACAAATTCAGGCCATTGCTTTTTGCCCCAGTGTAAGCCCTGGCACATGGGGTTAGTACAGGGAAAAATGCTTCAGGTGAAGTAGGGGAGGCTGCAGGCACCACCTGTGAGTTCTGGGGGCCTCCCAGGGCACCAACAGTGGTGCTCTGAGTGCACAGAACCTGGCCAGCAACCAGAGTGTAGATCTGGCTGGCCAGGCTTCAGCTTTGGGTGTTGCATGCTGCCACCATGCATGCCACCCCACTTTTTTCTGTCACATTTTTTTTTTGGCACTGGGAGATCCCAGTGTAACCCCCCCCCACCCCACCCCCCACACTGCAAATTAGCAGTGCAGCAAATGCTTATATGGCACATGTGGTGTGTAGCGCTACGGACAGGTTAGCGGCACTGCAAGTCACGTGTGTACTCACTTGGATGCACCCAATGAGTGTTTAGACAGTATGCACCATGGGCGATAGTTACTATCACCAATTACTAGCTTTTCCTATTTTTGCAAAGGAAGTTGAACCCTGTAGACATTTATTTTTCTACTTCAAAGAACGAAGTACTTTGTTCAAAGATAAATAACCCAAGAACAGTTCCATCCACTGTACCTTTTTGCCTTCCTTTTCCTCTCCATATCTGCATTAAATAGTGTCTCTATATGGGGGGGACTTTGGTTTAACCCCCTATACCCTGCTCATCTCTCTCCTCCTCAAGGAGGGAAGAGACTCAGGGTTGCCATATTTCCAATTTAAAAGAAGAGGACACCTGTGGGGCAGGAGGGGGGGAATGGGTTTATGATTGTGGGGGGCAGTGATTTGCCCCCTGCCAGCCCCAGTCCTACAAGTGCCCCTCACTTCTGACCTGCAGGTCCCTGCTCTCCCCTGATGCTCCTCACTCCTGACTCACAGCCCATTGCCCTGCCAGTGTCCTGCACTCCTGACCCACAGCCCCTGCCCCCCTAGCCCTGCTGGTGCCCCTCAATCATGACCCACAGCCCCTGCTTCCCAGCATTGCCAGTGCCCTGCACTTCTGACCCACAGCCCCTGCTCCCTCCTAATCCTGCTGCTCAAGCAGCTTGCTCGCACACACACACACACACACACCTTCCCCCAGCTGCTGGAGCCCAGGTGGAGAGCACATGATCTCCCAGTAGCCAATCAGCTTTCCTACTGCCCCCAGCCCCAAGCAAAAAGCAGAGGAAAAGCAAAAACCTGGACACTTGCTTGCATTTTAACACGCCCCCCCCCCCCGGCCCAGGTGGAGGACAAGGGGCCAAAAAAGAGGACATGTCTGGGAAAACACAGACATATGGTAACCCTAGGAAGAGTGGCAGGCAGCACATGGTAGAAGATTCCATTGTAAAAGCATGGAAAGGAAAAAGCAGTCTTCCCAGATCTTCTCACATACTAGGTGGTTGTAGTTTTCTCTGCAGGTTGGGAGAAAGGAATCCTGCCTGAGGCAACTTCTAAAATGTTCCCATCATTCAGGTCTTAGGGGTTTAGCAGAAAGGGAGAAAAAGTTCCCAGTAAGGAACCCTAAGAAGATAGAAGGAAAAAGGAAAGATGGCAGTAAAAGACCCTGGCATGAGCAAGGCTCAGAAGAATTTCAGGTTCAACAAAAATCCCTTCTGAAAACTATTAAGACTCTCCTGTGGTGAACTGGTACCAGTTCCCTCTTGACTTCACACCATAATTCAGTTCTGCTTCATCAGCTACTAATTCTAATGTAACATGGCACTCAGTACAAAGCTTTGTCTTAGGGCAACATCTGAGAATCTGCTGGGCCTGTGGCATTATTATTGGTTACATGATGGAGTAGTGATGGATTGTATAAATTTTGGGCAATGGAATTATTTAATTCCCTTTTTACTGTGCAGCCAAAGAGCTGTCTCAATTTTTGTCAATTTAAGGCTGGCACGCCTAAATTTAGGCAAGTGACTGCCTTATTAAATTCTTCTTTACTACTGTATATAGCTGGGAAAATGAATTCATTTCTGTCTATTTGACATCATAATTAAACCTCACATTTACCATTTTATAAATGGAACACCACCCTGAGAAAGATTAAAGGCATTTTGGAGTTTTTTGAGACACCGGAGCAATTTCACACAACTATGGCAGAGGCTGTAAATCTGAAAGGAGACACAGCTAGAAGATATTTACTAATAGAAAGTGAGTACTGGTAGGTGAAGAAAATAGCTATTGTTTGGATTTTTTATTTATTTTTTTTTGTCATTATCCATGATCTAAGTTCTTTTTACAGACTTGAGTGAGAATCATCAAGAAAAAAATAATGTTCAGTTATCTAAATGAAGTGGAAGAAACAGTAAATCAGAAAGAGAGAAACAGTCAATTTTGTTGTCTGTCATGAGCAATGGATGCCAGACTTCCAGAAACTGGAAAGAATACATACCTGCAATAATTCTTTTGGTTCTCAGTACAACACTATTATCACCAAAAGCCCAAGCACTAACAAACCATGGGAGGAAATAGATGCTGTTATGGAGAAGTACCAAACAGAAGAAAGCAACTAGGGAAAAGACTATTATGCACAACTGTTGCTTTAGACTAGCTTGCAGGGCAATCACATCCTGTTTCTTCTCTCCAAATATGAAATCTCTTCTGAAAGAGACAGAGTAGGATAATATTACATAGGGAACCAAAACTAATAAGGCTTGTGGGTATGATTCAACTGCTGTCTCTTTTTATGCTTGACAGATTACAAGCAGTAAATGTGACAGGAATTGTGTGTTCCATAGTACAACTCTATAGTTAATGCCACGATTCTGATGAATGGTGATAATACTGTTATCGGTTAGTGACATTGAATTAGGAAACAGCTTTTCTTACTGGGGTAAGCAACTAAGAGACATTAATGGTGATGCTACTGCAAAATAATTAACAAATTGGCATGAGAAACACAATCAGTCACTTATGTGTCTTTCTTAAATCTAGGTGTCACAACCCAAAGTTGTGATTTTTTGTTTGTGTGCGCTCCGGCACTGCTAAATTATGTTCCCGCTAAATTGCAGCTTCCTTGCACGGTCGAGTTCTCTGCTGCAGAAGAGAATCCTGGTGCAACGGAGAATTTCCCGCCAATTTGTAGCTTTCTTTAGATGGTGCATTTCTTTTACTTCTCAGAAGTGCACGGTGCAAAGGAGTTCCCGCCATTTGTATGAAGATTCATGCCACGTTATTGGCCGATTCTAATACATGCACACGTGGCGGCTAGCGATTGGCTTGCTAGCCGTATAAAGAGCTTGGGTGATTTCTGCCCAAGTTGGAGGGCTCCACGAACATCAGGAGGAGGAGACTTCGCGCTGTGTGAAGATCTCTAAGCGCTGCGGATCCTTACAGACCCAACACATTTCTTAAGAAGGCAACAGAGGTCTAACCAGCCTCTGGCCTCTCCCCATCACCGAGCGCAATCCTAGACATATCCCTTTCCTGCATATTAAAGATTCGAATCCACGGAGCTTTAACAACTCCGGGGCCAAAGAACCAAACCCACGGAGCTTCGACAACTCCGTGGGAAAGAAATTACCGAACCCGCGGAGCCTTAACAACTCCAGGGCCAAAGAACCGAATTTGTCGTAGTCCTCCAACGAGGATTTAAGCGGAGCTGCACCTGGAAACTGTCCAGCCTACACCGTGACCATCTTGGGTGTAAGTAAATAATCTTTAAATCAACCACTACGTGTCTGTGACTAATTCTAGCTCGCCCCCAATCTTCTCCGACCCCGTGTGCCCGGGCTGCTGGCCACAGCCCGCGTGCGCAAAGACGGGCCCAGCTCGCCCCCGGCCCACACACTAGGAATATAAGCACCCCAGCTCTGCATTTTTGCTCAGAAAAGGTAAGGATCTTGGTCGATGCAAAGTGACAGATAACTGCTTAACAAAGTAACTCGGCTCATGAAAGACTGGCATGTCAACTTGCCACTGTAACTAATGCTAGTTACCAACATCAGCACAGTGCAAACAAACAAGTCAAAGCAGCAGCAAACAGGGTTGGCAAACCTTCTTTTGGAAAGAACCCTCAGGTTTCTAATATTTCAGCACAGATGATGCACTATCATGTGCAAGACACCTCTTTTACCTAGGAAAACAGAACCATGACAGCATGGTTGGCTAATGAAGGACTTACGACATGAACTGAAGTGTTATCTTTTTAACCTAGCTCTATGCAACACGTTTAGAATTACAGTATTTAAGTCTTAGATTGGATCAGATTCATGTAAACTACTTGTATGTGGTTTGAATAGACAACAGATGCTACCAACTGACAAATGAATGAGCCTTAATTTGGGGGGCGGGCATGCAAAAACTCATAAAATGGACACCTGTTACCAAATTAGTAATAAGGAAATATGAGAGCACAAAAATCTCTCAGTCCATTATGTTAAAATTCCAATTCATTGGGCCCTAAAAGGGAGGCTGTGAAGTCTTTCAGCAAAACTTCTAGAGGAATAAATGCTTCAGAAATTTTATTTCTTGGATGTGTTTAACAGGGTCTCCAGAAATTCAGTATCTCAAATGATAAAATACATACATACATAATAAAAAAACCTCATGCACAAGAAATGAGAGAACTGCATATATTAAAGAGTGGCTTCAAATATGAAAATGTAAATTATCATATATACACACACACACACACACACACATATATATGAAAATTAATTTCCTCATTAACAATTGCCTATGTTCTAATTAAAAAAAAGATAGAGAATATTTTAATTGGTCTACAAGATTATTTACTGTATATACCTATAAAGCTTAAGCCAGAACTCAATTGCTATAGAACAAAAATGTCAATATTAATTTATCCTACACTGAAGCATAACAGTTTTCAGAATAATACATTTTTGTGGGGAGGGAATCTCTACAAAAGCAATTTCCCCTTAAATATAATGGAAGTCAAACAGAATCCTACAATTATTAATAAACAGTGAGCACCTTAGGATAGAGAGATTATCCTTCATACTGCACCAGTCATAAAAGCTGACAACCAACATGTAATTTGCACCAGCCTTTCAATAAATTTGTTGGCACAGCTTTTTATTCTTTCCCCTTTTTTGCTCCTGCCCTTCTGCAAGGGAGGCATATAATTATTGGCTATGCTGGTGATAACTCAGCTGTATGGTTAGGTACCATATTGTAGAGCCCATTACACCAGATGCTTAAGATGCAGCACATAAATTTGAACACTGCCATTCTTTAATATATACTACCCTGCTCCTGTCCCACTAAAAAGGACAGGGTATGAGGCAAGAAAAGGGAAGAATCCAAAATGACAACAGCACAGGAAAGCGAGATCCCTGAATCTCCCTCTTTGGTGGTGTTTTCATTTCCAGGCTGCATATGAGCAGGCCTCTCTAATGCTCCTATTTTTTAGGCTCTAGAAGCTCTGCAGAAAGGAATATTTTAAGGGCATATAGAATGGAGAAGAAATAAGGGTAACTAGCAGCAAAAGAGGCCATGAAAAACAAAATCCCAGAAGAGGGGACAAATATCACATAGACCTGCTGAGCATTGCTGAACCAAAGCCCCATGCTCACAAACTGTCATGTAATTTCCTTTTTGCCTCTCAACTCCATTCAGCTCTGCTATATAATTTAAGAGGTATAGTGTACAGAGCCTTTCTTAAGATGCTGGATAAATTTTTCTCCCCAGGGTGTCATTGGCCTCTATGTGGACAGCCAGTACAAGTGTGTACAACACACACATTATGTTCAAATTAAGCCCAACTTTAAGGGCCAGCACAGGATCTTAGCACTTCTACACAAGCACAATTAATTCTCAACAAGGTTAAAACAAGATGTGTGTCAGACACTGAACCACCTCTATTGTCCTCCTGTCCCACACTTCTACACTCCTGCAGGCACGTTTGTGTTAAAGACAAGTTTGCACAAAAGTTGGTTTATTCAGCAAAGAAACATTACACTTTAAAAATCTCTTCATCCTAAACTACTTTCAAAACAGTTGTCAGATTTTTTTTCTAAATATGCCCCATACTTACTTTCAAAAAACTTTAAGAACATTAAGTTTTGCCTACCCTGCCCCTTTTTTGCATTAACATAGAACAGTTTTTTAATGTAACATAAGTAGACCACTTACAATCAGAGATTTTGCACAATGGGTTTGATAGAACTAGGATGTAGATCATGTAGACTCTTTTCAGATGTGATAAGAATTCTAACTTTTCTCAGAAAAGCTGGCTGCAAGTTCAAAAAGCTGTCTATGCATTACTTATTCAGATGCAATCAGGTAATATCCTGCAGAATAATATCAAGTGGTAGCAGCCTTTTTTGAGAT
Source organism: Alligator mississippiensis (assembly GCF_030867095.1). Lineage (NCBI taxonomy): Eukaryota > Metazoa > Chordata > Crocodylia > Alligatoridae > Alligator > Alligator mississippiensis. Next base: position 370,765,299 of record NC_081824.1, read on the forward strand.
TCTTCAGAAAGCTTGGCTCATCTACCCTGCAGCTGTAATATGCGCGTAATACTCTAATTATAGTAATCCTAATCTATGCAGGCTATGTTATTAAATGTGACATATACTTTAATTGTTGACAGATGGCTTTGAACCCTGCATAAATATTTATAAGGTCACATGTAATACTGTAGCTAACAAAAAAATGTCAGGTACAGTACTCTGTCTTCTCAGAAGCCTTTATACATGCATATTCAATTGTAGGGTTGCTATTATTATAATTATTTTATTATTTGGGTTATTTGAAATCTTTGAAGGGACTATCTCCTTAGAGGAGACACAATCAGAAGGTAAAATAGCCCTATGGCTTGATTATTTTAGAAAATCCAGAACTTTGCAGTAAATTTCTTTGAATTAGCCAGCATATGAGACATGTTGAAATGTATTTGTTACTAATTAGCCGTAACACTGATCTCCTACATTTGCTGAACAGAATAGACATCAACCTTTCTGTCTCTAACAAGTAATACACAGAATGGATGAAAAAACAAATGGAAGTGTCCACCAATACTGAGTTAGTATATTATCAGAACTAAATTTCTAATCCTAGTTCGAGTCACAAGTAATGAGAAGACCAACAAACTCATTGCAATGACAAAAACATGGACATCGGCTCTTTTGAAAATCAGAGTCAGTTCAAAAGTGGCACAAGGGCTTTGGAAAACTGCATTTTCTGAACATTTGAGCAAGGTAGAGGTGCACAAATCAATGTCTTTTGAGGGCCACTAAGGGAGCCAGGACACCCATGCAGCTTTGCTGATTACCTGAGCCAGGTGAGCCAGTTGTGACCCACAGATCATGATGTGCTCCCCTAGGGAAGCTGGAGTCTGAGGGGACATGATACGGAATGCCATTCCTTCACCTGCTCTGCAAAATTGTTGCATTTGCAACCACACAAATGGATGCATTAAACCATTGCTAGCAACCTGTGAAAGGCAGGTTTGCAGCTATGATTTATTGGGCTTGGAAACTGCTGGCATTTTCCTTCTTCCCTAGTTTCTCCCCCTGCATCACCTCCTTCTCTTAACTTTCCCTCCTCATTTATTCCTCCTCTCCTAATTTCATCCTCACCTGACAGGAACCTGACAGGTTCCTCATTCTTCTCCTTTCCCCTCTATCCACACTTGCATCCAATATTTCAACACTGAAGTAAGGGAGATGCACCTTGCTTGATTTACCTACCCTACCTGTTGTTCAGTTGGGCAGAAGTAGCATCTTCACAGTAAAGAGAACCGAGGGCCTTGCTACACACTGCACTTCAAGCTGCTCAAATGTTGACCAACGTAATGAATAGCTCAAGTTTGGAGCAGTCACACCTTAAAGCTAAAAACCTTCTCTTACTGTCCTGTACCTGCAGAACTCTCTTTCTAGTAGAGCAGGGGTACTCAACCTCCGGCCCATGTGTGGCCCTCAGAGCCATCAGATCTGTCCCCTAGGGCTCACAACTGGGTGGGAAATTTACCAGTAGTAGAGCGATGGTCATTTTTATGGCCATCTTCCCCACCATCAATTCCCAAGCCACAAGCCCTGCACTGCCATTTGCAGCTTGACCATACCCTTTCCCCCCACTTTGGAACCCACGCAAACCATCTTTTCCCCACATATGAATCATGGATAGGCCACACCCCTTCCCCTCATGGGGCAAAGCTTTGCCCTCTTTCCCTGCAGAAAGTGCCAGGCCAGGGTTCTGCCCCCTGCAGGACCAGTTTGAGGCTGCACCATGCTCCCTTTTTTCCCTGTAGACTAAGCCATGCCCATGTTTTACCTGCCAGGCCAGGCCATTCCCCTCCCCCCACAAGGCTGGGCTGAGACTGGGCCACAACCCTTCCCCTCTGCTGAACCAACTCAGTTAGCCTTGTTGGGAAATGCACAGTTGCAGTGCAGTAGTTCTTACACCAACTCAGTCTATTCCCTACAAATAATCTACCTGTTGGGATCTGGACTTATTGCTCTGGGTGATTTCAACATCCAGGCTGAGACTAGCTCTTCAGGGCTAGAGCAGCACTTCATGGCCTCAGTACCTACAGTGGAGCTATTGTAGATAGTAACTTGATCAACACATGAAATAGAGCATATATTCAACCTAATGTTTGCAACTGCCTGAATATAGAGAATCTGATTAGTGAGGGTGTTGCTAAAACACTTCTGTTATGGTCAGAGCCCTTCCTTCTAAGAAGCGTAGAAAGCTCATGTCCTCGCTAGGGTAGTAAACCAGTTAGGTGGGTACATCTCCTCCTCACCCCCAAGACTCATGAATCCAGTAAGAGTCTAAAACTCTTTGGAGTTCTAGAACCTCATTAAGTTAGATGGCTACTCTGTGGAACTGATTGGCAATAGACAATGATCTTGGTGATAGACACAGTGGCACTTAGGTGTCTGTTCCTGCCAGGGCAGCAGCACAAATGCCCTGGGTATGCAGGGGAACTGAGGTAGCTGAAGTAGGAGGGTAGGAGGTTAGAGTACTGATGGCTTTTGACTCATGCTGAAGCTGACTGATTGTATCAATGATACTTCTTAAAGGACTACAGCATGGTAGTAACAGCAGCAAAGAAGCTTTTCTTCTCCATCTTCATTGCATCTGTAAAGAGCCATCTGGTGGAACTGTTCTATGTGGTGAAATTGTGAGGTTAACTCAGGCTATTCCTGCCTAGACAAGTCTTCTGCTGTCTGTTCCATTAAGTTTACCACATATTTTGAGGATAACATTGCCTGTGTCTGGTCCAGCTTGAAGACTACCAGTTTTACTGCAGAGTCAGTCTGGTGTTGGGGAAACTCAGTCTTGTCCAGTTTATATGGATTGTTTTCAATCACTGTTGCCCACTAATACAGAAGATAAACTCAGGGGGTAACCAGCTGTGAACTTGACCAATGCCCATCATAGTTTGTAAAAGCTAGGCAATAGAGACTGGAGCTATTTCTGATGGGGGTAACTCTTAGGTCCCCTACTGTACCTGTGTCTCCAGTGTTTTTGCCAACATCATTTGGTGAGAAGGCTGCAAATCTTTCTTTCAGATTTGGATCTGGTCATCAACATCCATGTTTTTGTAACCTCAACTTATGTAGACAACTGTCATGTGATCTACATAGATCTACCTTTGATGATCATATTGCATATGGTGCAGAATGCTACAGCCCACCTTCTGACAGGCATAAGTCACTAGAAGCATATAACTCCGATGCTCCAGAGTCTGCAGTGACTTCCACTTGCCTTCTTGGCAAAACTTAAGGTTTTGGTTTTGACATACAAGGCAGTAAATAGCCTGAGCCCTATGTGGCCCCCTGGGATCTAAGGTCCCTGATAAGAGACCACATTCCCCTTATACCTCACTACAATCCCAAATTCAACCAAAAATCAACCTTGTACCAGAGCCATCAGTACATCAAAGGCTTTGTCACAGGTTACCATAAAGCTGACAGAAAGGAAATTAAACAGAGCAGTCATTAGTTAAGCAGTCAGCATAGAGCCACTTGTCAGTTTCAGGCAGACCAGAGAGCCCAGGAAAGCAGCTTCAATGGGACTCTCTGGTCTTGCCAAACCAAAGCCACTCTGGGGCTGAGGAAAGCATACTTTCCTTAGCTCCTAGGTTTTACTTCAGTTAATCCCAGCAGTTCCATGCTCAGTGTGAAGCTGCCATATGGGGAGACCTTAGAGCTGGGGAAAGAAACTTTTCCAGGGGTCATGACTAAGCCATGTGAGAGTGGGGCTGCTAGGGCTTAATCTTGCTTGGCCTTACCACATCAGCAGAAATCCTGTTTTTTTCTGATTAAAAGAAATCCCCAAATTTGGGGTTAAAAAAATAACCCCAAATCTACATATATATCTATATAGTGGTGTTTCATTTTAATTATAGAAATATGTGGATTTGGGGTTACTTTTCTTAAGCTGAACATTGCTGATTTTTTTTTTTTAATCAGAGAAAACCAGGATCTCTGCACATCAATTTCAGCTAGACCATAAGCAAGAAGCTTCCTGGGGCTCTCTGGTCTGCACTGAGAGAGGGCCATTCTCATCAGGGTACTACTGGTTCAGTTTCAGCCAGACCAGATAAGCCCAGGGAAGCTGCTTCCCAAGTATAAGCCTCCCTGCCATCCTTCCACCCAACTAGTAGAGCTGTGCGAAGCTTTGGTATATTTTGGCAGTTATTTGGCCCAGTTTGGTGGCTGAATCTCTGAATACAAATCAAATCAGAGGATCCTTTAATCTCTCCAAATTAAATCAGAACCCTCCAAATAGATTTGGAGAGATTTGGAAAGATTCAGCAATTCTGACATAGACACAGCTTTCCACATACCTCTAAATAGCAGTGGCTCATCAATGCTGTGATGCTGGGGCACATGGAGCATCCCACAGAAGCATGGCAGGGGTCTTCTAGTGTGCTCAGCAGCAGACCCAGAAGTGGACCAGAAGCACTTCCGGTCCACTTCTGGGTCTGCCAGGGAGTGCGCTGCCCACCCCACCCCCCCGCACCTCCCTGGCTCAGCAACTGGTGCCTCCAGGGTATGGGGGGGCACCCTGGGTCCCCCTGTGGCTGGTCTCTGAGTCAGGGAAGCGTGAAGCCCCCCCCCCACACACACACTCCCCAGCAGACCCAGAAATGGACTGGAATTACTTCCAGTCCATTTCTGGGTTCACTTCCAAGCACATGGAGCCCCCCTCCCCCTCCCCACTCCTGTGGGACACTCCATGCACCCCAACATCACAGCAATCAGAAGCTGTGCCTGCTACCTCAAGGTACGTAGAAAAAAAAACCATAAAGCTGTATTTATGTTCGAATTGCTGATTCTCCAAATCAGCATTGAATCTTCAGATCCAGCCAAATCGAATCAGGGACAGTGATCCAAATCAAAACGTTGAATTATTGTCCCTAATTTGGGCTATACCCAAATCCAAATCGAATAGGGCCCGTTTTGCACACCCCTACTGACTAGTATATCCATGCCCCTACTTGCCAGGCCCTCTAGTGGCAAGTTGCAGTTGTGCATCTCTGAAACCGCATTATGAAGCCTTCACCTGCAACTGCTCTAACTTTATAATTCCACAAAATTTATAACTTTAACATTATAACTTTTAACGTTAACTTTATAATAGCACAAAATTCCCCAATTTCTGGCATTATACAAGTAACCTGTGGTAAAATCCCAAGTTTTCTTGCTGAAAACACATGTGAGGTTATTCTTGGTAGTCACTCTTCAGCTTTGGAACTTCCTACCCCTTGGGGTCTGCCTGAACATCTTTCAGAAACTCTGTAAGACTTTTCCATTTGGGCAGGTATTTTGCAAGCCAAGGTAAGCTGGGATACAACTTGGGGGAAGAGAGAGAGAGACTGTTTTAATATCTTATTTTAATATGGCATGTGCTTTTGTGTATTATCCTGTCTGTGACCCACCCTGAGCTTTTGTTGGGTAGGGTAGAATATAAATCTAAGAAATTTAACAAGGTGCCAATAAGAGATGCCAGTATTAATGCATAAGCTGAATAAATAAAAACATTACATAGAATAATTATGCCATTGGAGACACAGCTCACCTCCCAGGTAAGAAAATAAACTTCAAACATTCAACTACTGAGAGGTCTTCTTTTTAGAAATGTTGGTTCAGGCATGTAGTAGGGAAGAAGTATTAAAGGAAGAAAATCAATCTTAGATGGGAGCGTTGCTATAGCCTTATTTGTGGAAAAAATGGACTGTCATATAAATTCAATTTATAACAGCAATTCTTATATATTCATTTGCTTTGCAATGGCAGTCTTTACTGTTGCTGTGCCTGCACAATGCATAAGCTTTTTGTATTCTTTTCCTCATCTGAAAATCTCTCTCAGGCAGCATGCTAACAGCTAACATCAGAAATGGATGAGTCAGCATTCAGAGGCTTTTATGAAACAAACACTCTCACCCTGCTTTAAGATGAGCTTTATTTACTATATTATATGTTCTCTCATATTGTGGATTTTAGTTGGAAGAGAATGCTAGAAATGTGATGTTCCCATGTTGTGTTTTTGTTTCTTTTTAATGGAAGTGTGATATTCTATAATTATAGCTCTGTTATACAAAAGTCAAAACATTGTTAGAGCCTAACCAAAAATAATGAGATACTTTTTTATAATGCACTTTGGGTGTTTTTCAGTTCATCATAATTCAGTTACACATGTGCCAGTCCTACCTGCTCGAAGCATTATATATCACAAATAGAGTTTGAATTCCATTTGAAATGCATGTAGAATTTATATCACAGTCAACTTGACAAGGATTTCATTGTTGCAATGTATCCATTTTCACAAAGACTTGTACTATACATTATGTAGGAAAGAGAATCATTAAGAGATCAAGCATTAATGTATAAAATTGTATCAAGAATTTGAAAAGAAATAATCCTGAAAAAATATACAAGTATATGAAGTGCACATTTGGGTATTAGTGTCTAGAGTTCAATTATATCATATCTTTGCATATTTCAAATGTTCAATAAGTTGCAAAAGAAAAAATACAGTAAAATTGTACAGGAGACATTTTCAATATGGGTATCCAATATTCAACTCAAATACATGTAAATGTGGGGACAGAATACAATATACTGAAATTTATGAACCAAGTAGAAATCACATGGCACGAAACTTATTTAAGTTATCCAATATACTGCAATAATCTCTTGTTAAAGCTAGCCAGTTCATTTCTGACAACATTCTATAAATACACTTAAGGAAAGAGATGGGATTTTCTTCACAAGAAATAAATGTGAGCTTCTTTCACAGGTTTTGTTCTATTTTTACTAAGTCCCAGTAGGGCAGACACTTTTGCTAGTGGAAGGTGGATATGAGTATCACCTCAGTATTTCTGCAACTGACTCCAGCAACACTTCACATAAGGAAAGGAGTAAAAAATAAATAAATAAATAAAAATAAAAATAGAAATACAAATCTAGTAAGTTATGAGCAAGGAGCTCCAGATTTAATTGAATGTTACTTCATCTTAAAACTTAGTTAATCCACCACTATGCAATAGGAGAAAGGTATGAGAAGTCCTCTGACAGAATAGTAGTGTTTGAATTTGATTGAATTCAAAGTTGCTACTATCAAGATGCTTCCCATGGTATCACCAAGAGGATGTATAGAGACTTTGAAATGAAACCACCTGATCTTTAAGGCCCATTAGCAATTGCCATGATCCTACATGCTGAGGAGCTGAGGCAGAACACTACCAGCGTTTCCCTTAAGGCAGCATAGGTCATATTGCCCTTGTTGTTCTAGGCATATATTTTACAATGGAATTACAACTGTTATGACAACCTCATAACCAGGGATCCTGGTTTTGTCTGATTAAAAAAAGCCAATTTTGGGGTTAAAAAAGTAACCCCAAAAGCACATTTTTCTGTGATGAAAATGCAATACCACTATATATCTATGTATTAGTGGTATTCAATGGAAAAAGGTGGATTTGGGGTTACTTTTTTTAATCCATTTTTTTTTTTTTAAATCAGAGAGAACTAGGTTCCCTGCTCATAACATAAGAACTAATACACATTTTGTAGGTTTTTACATAATTTATAAAAAAAAAAGTTTGCAGATATAATAATCAACCAAACTCCATACATTTTAATAGAATGAGAATTAAATGTCAAATATTATTACTTTGCTTCTCTTACTTTTAAAAATAAAGGTAATAAGTAATGACTTAAAGGTACTTCACTTCTCCATAATTATCATGTTCATTCCATATTAATATTATATATCTCACAAATACTTTTTCTTTCTCTAGCAGAAATAAGTTTTCTTTCTAGATTAGATTGGCACAAAAGATTTTCCCTTCATTTGTAGGTTGAGGTCCTGACTTTTTCCTCAGACTTTCTGAGCATATATAACTACTCTTGTCACTGTAGTAGAAGGGCATTTGGAGTGCCTTCATCTCCCAAGTTCCTACCCCCAGCACGTCATAGGGTATTCTTGACATTCTCCAGCAGTGGTATTTGGCCTCTGGCCCACAGCAATAGCCCAGAACCACAGCAATTAATGTTGCTGCTACTTCTCTGCTCTCAAATTTTTGGCCCCTGGGGAACCCCCATGGGCCAGAAGACATGGCCTCACATGTTAGGTTGAGCTGGCCAGTAGAGGCCAGCCCACAGACACAATCTGGCATATAGGTGCTAGATGGATTGGGTGCCACTGTTTGAGATATTGTCATAGGTTCTTCCTGGTATTTTTGGTAACTGTTCAGTGTAGGTGTGGGATAGGGTTTGCTGTGGGTTAGGGAAACCTTCAGTTAACGGCTGCCTATGAATGCAAGGAACTGGATTCATTGACCTGAAAGAAGGAAACCCTATGTTCCTATAAACAGGAACTAACTATAGCTGGGTAAAACATTTGAAAGTAATTTTCTTTGGGCTAAGCATCAGGTAAGCAGAGGTTTTTAGGATTACAGTTTTAAATGTGGGCATTTAAATCCTTCATCGGATCTTATCCTAACTCAGTAATCTTTCAGAAGCCTAAAAACAGGAACCTGCAGAAGAGGCTACCAAACCTTTCAAATATGCTTTATTAAATTATATATTCTACAGTGTTCTAAATGCTTGCATCAAGCAAATATGATTATGCAAGAGAAAGAATAGGACAAAGGAATTAACTCTCTATTTGAAGGTTGTATACAACCTCCCCTGGCTTGAATTCTCAAGGTTTCATCAGGACCAATTCCTTATGGCAATGAGTTTCAATCTAGCTGAGATTTGCATGGAAGGAAAAAAAAAGCTTAATAATTTATAATCATTCAATCTGAATTAGGATATGCAAATTCAAGATGAATTTGTCATCTTCCTTTGAATTAAAATAAATAAGCAAGCTTGGGGTAGTCTCTCAAAATAGGGCAGAATGGCGAGGCCATGAACATTCTAGGGAACAGGCATGGGTTTCTAAATGGTCCACAGCATGAGTTTGATTGCTTTCTCAGATAACACTGTTTGCTAGGTCATTGATGTAAAAATCTGCCAGTGGCATTGGTGTACCACTTTATAGATTATTATCTGTAATATTTCCTTTCCTTTGCATAGATCAATAGTATAATTTAAGAAGTCCTTCCGCTTCCTTTTCTCTTCATCACCCTCAGCATTTTCTTCCTAGTTCCAAGATAGCATCTAGATTACAGACTATTCTCTATAGTTCATTAGTCCAACATAAACTAGGGTTGCTATGTGGCCAATTTAGAGTTAGCATTAATAATTTATTGGGTATATCATTTTGTGAAGATCCATTACTCTACTAATTAAACTTCAAAATGTAAATATTGGCAAGGGTGACTATATTTACTATGTAGGTTTTCAGAAGATAGATATCTCAGCTTCAATTATCCAAACCACAATTACCCAAAGCTGTCTTTAATCTAAAACCATCAAGTCTCACAGGGTCAATTACTGAAAATTCCCATGATTTTCTGATTTTATTCAGCATCCCCCATGACATCCAGATAATCTGTTCCTCATTAAGAACAAACTGCTCATTTATGTGAAAGAACCTTTCAAAATACAATAAAAAGCAAACAAATCTATCAATTAAAAAAAAACAACCCACAGATTTTTCAAAATAATACTGCTAATGCTTCAGTGCTTAAAAGAAATAAGGTTATTCCCAACTGTACTAGACAGGGACTACCTTTGCATTTCTCATGGTGCATCTACACTTGCAATTAATGTGCCTGAATTTTCTGCACAGAAAATTTAGGCTTATTAATGTGCTCCCAGGAGCACATCTACACATGTGCCCCCATTGACAGGAAACTGCACCCGACAGTAGTCCAGTCCGGGGCTGCTCCTGCCCTACTCTGCCCCCCTGCAGCATCCAGGGGGAGCTCCAGGTTGACAGGAGGCATGGGGGCCAGTTCTGATCTTCACCAGGCAGTAAGAGCTGTGCTGGCAGCTTGGGCAGCTGGTCTCCCCACCATGTGGAGATCAGGACCTATTCCAATCCCCACATGGCTGGGAAGATGGCTGCCACTGCTTCCCCCATATTGAGGCTTAGCCAGGCAGCAGTGGGCAGTCAGCAGCATCTATACATGTGCTAGGGAGCATTAGCTAATGAGCAGTTTATCTAGTATATGTGTGTGCTGGTACTAGCAAACGACACATTAGACTAATTTAACGTGCAGTAAGTCCTGCACACTTGTAGATAATGATGCCTTACTGCCTATTAGATTAGTTTAAAGGACAATAAAACATTTTGTGTAGATGTGCCCTTAGAAAATCAAAAGAAGATACATATGGGGTTTTCCTTTTAATATCAAGAATAGCAGTACAATTTAAAGGAGAGGGGTAAAAAAGGTGGACTTAAAATCTTTTAGAAACTAAACTCAGTGGGAAGCACCCTGGAATCTCGGATTGAGAATGATGCAGATGGCAAGAAGCTACAGCATAATACTGATTGGCAAACTCAGGAGAAAGACAATACCAAAGGACAAAGACAAGGACAAGAACACTGGGAGAAATAATAAAACTAGAAATAGCCAAGAGGATTTGAGGGAGATTAAAAGAAAAAAATGGAAGGGAAAGTATCCCAAGAGGAGAAAAAAAAAAAAGATTAAGCAGCAGTGCTGGAAATTGACAAAGCAAAAACATAATCTAAAAGCAAAGGGCAAGGCTGTGTGGGGAGGGCAGGTGAGAAGGAGATAAATAGATTGTAATTTGGGCAGAAAATGGGGGAGGCCTGTTGATAAGATGCTGTCCAGCAAGTTTTCTATCAGAAATAACATAGTAAATACAGTTCTATACACCTCCCTCCAGAACACGTGTGATGGACTATGATATAGTATCCCCTATAACTCTCCTAGGGTGGGAATAAGGAACTTCGCAGAAAGGAGTTCACTACTCAGATGTTCAGGGGTTTTAGCAAACGGATAAAGGGTATAAAAAAACCAAACAGGTTTCCCTCGCTTTATGCTGTACATGCGTTCCTGGAAAATGGCACATCACTCAAATTCACATAAAGGGAACCCACTTTGCAGTGTAACAAATAGGCATACATTCCAATACCTCGACTGTACTGACCCCCAGACCCATTTCTACTACTATTACAAGAAAATGTTGGTACTTGCCAACAGCAGACAGTACACACAAGCACAGGGCACTATCATAATGCAGATGGCAACTACAGAAACATGTATTGTAGACAACAAGCGAGGAGCACAGATCCACACAGGAGACAATATTTTGGTGCGCATCACTCCCACAACACACAGCAGAAAGCAGCTGACTGCAGGCTTCCACTACACTGATCACATAAGAGTGAATTTACCTAGCATATAATGAATTTTTGGACATAAAAATGGTCATCACATAAAAGCTAATTTTTACATGTGAAACCCTCATGAAGAGAGGGAAACCTGTACTCTGGGGAGCCAAAAAAATAGGGAAATTGGTTTGGGTAAATAATGCGGGTTGGGAGAACTGGGGGGTGTGGGGCATGCAGGGGGTTGTTTGGGAATCCAAATAGGAGAAAAACTGCACTGGGTAAATGATGGTGAAGGGGTGTGGGGAGCAGGGGCTTTAGTAAATACAAGTTAATTTTAGGACAAGAATATATACAAGAATACATTGGAACCAAAATAGACATGAAGGTACATTGAGTAAACCAGACATAATCTAGATATGGTTTATTTCTTACTTCCTTATTATTTAAGGGGTGAAGACAGTTTTAGGTGGGTGCATGAGTGTGGCATGGAAAGAATGGAAGCAGGGTATTTAATTTCATGCAATTTCTGTGTATTATACTAGTGATGGAGTACTGGATTTTATTTTTAAGGTATGTTTACCTAAGTTTTCTTTTTGCCTTTAATTTATTTTTGCCCAAATTTAAAAAAATGAAACCCTAAATGAGTATTCACAAAAAATGTTATTACAATATTTTCTCAGCTCTACTTAACAGGAAAATCTACACCCGCTATCATACCTCTGACACTGGTATTATTGGCCAAATTAGAGGGGGTGTCAAAATCAAGTTTATAATGGGTTGCTTGTTTCATTTCATTGCCTGGTTAAAAGGATGGCTGCAAAAATGTTCCTGGCTTGTGCAGTCTGGCACATTCCTTCCTTACCTTAGACAGAAGAAATCTCTATGCTAAATAGTGCTTGCACATATTTTCTGTGTGGGAGTTATGTCATCAAAGAGCCAACTGGCAGCAGCCGAAATAAAAATAAGACACACCTTTGGGTGGAGAAAGGAAAAACTCTCTTACCTCAAAATTAATGAGCAAACTAGTCTTGCTGTCTACAGCCTGATTGAGTAGGATCAAATCCAGATAGAGAAATAAAACCACCTTAGTCCATTTCCAGGTCCATCCATTTCCTATCCATCCCAGAAAGAATATATCTTTTGGTGGTTTTAACTCAGATACCATCAAACTGTTCTTACTTCTGGAATATCTAATTGTTTACTTCCATTTTTCTGACTTCCCTGCCTCCTCTTGCCTCCCAAAATAGTTGTTCAGACCTCATGAGATCTCAGTTCCACCCAAATGTGGAAAAAAACATGCCTTGTCTCCTTCAAGGTACATCCCTTTGGAAATCTGACTCTCCTCTTTACCTTTATTATTACTAATTGGAGCTGGGCAGAAGGGCTTTCTTGAAGGATGATATTTCTGGCAAGTCTTACAAGGTAGGGCTGATTTAAGTCCCTGTCTTCATAGAAATCAATTAGGTTCCTGATGCCCTAGACCCGTGGACTGTTTGTATGCTCCTACTTTTGAGACTTATTGCATCACTTTCTAACTAAATAGGGCAGCTTATTACATAACTGACCTCAGTTTCTGCATCATAAGAACAGGCGTTGACTGACTTCCAAACAGTTTGGGCCATTTTCTCAAAGTACCAAAATGCATTTAGGTATTTGGTTTTTACTATTAAACATTCTAGTGTTTTGGTTTTACCATTTTGGAAATGAGAGTAATGGACTTTCTGGTGCCCTGAATTCCATTTACATCCATAATGCCTATATTTTTTAAAACCTGTATCCCCAAACTGGCCAATTTTCCCCATATTTAGGCCCACCACAACCCAATAAGCAGCTTAGCATGTATGGCCCAAAGTAAATATCTTGTACACCCCAGAAGCATTCCCTCCATCCTTTCCAAGCTTTGATTGTCAATTCAATTCTGTGATTATCAACTTCAAATAATAATTCTGGCTTAGGTATATTCTAAATGGTTGATGATTAAATCACAGTTTTACAAGGTATACATTTATTACACTTACCCACTTATAGCATCATCTAAAATTAATATCTCCTAGGTGTTACGTTAAATATGTCAATTAAATAAGTGGCTCCATATGTCAAAAATAAAAATAAACAAAACCATAATGGTTAAAATAGTACTCATTTTAAATCTGGAGAGTTAAGAATGATACAGTAAAACCCATACATTCATTACACTGCTAATGACTATATTATGCTTTCCATCCCTAATTCAAGAAAATAAAGAGCAAAACAATTATTCAGAGCCTTAGAGGCTTCTCATTTGTGTTTGCTGTCTAGTTAATTATAAAAGGGCACATTGATATGTGAAGTGGTGTCGTTCAGCATGAATTTTCCAGTTCTGTAATTCTGCTGGTATCCACTGTTCAGTTCAGGCACTATTTTATATCAATGAAGCATCTAACATAATTTAATATACAGTAATTTGACATTGTTTCTCCTTTGGGGAGTTTAAAAAATGTTAAGGATGAATAGCTGTTGAGCATACCAGAGAAAAATGTTTCTTCCATAACAGAATAAAGAGTTCAAAAGCAAAAGACCTATAGAACAGATAGCTTCACATTTCACCTTCTGTTTTTTGACAAGCCATCCCCCAATGTGCCAAATCCACTCATACCTCCTCCTCCATCTTATCTTATAAATACACTAGACAATATTCTCTGAACAATGAATCGCAAAGGAGACAGCATCAACATTAAAGTAATTATTAATACTTTTTCTAGTGTTTTAACAGTGTGCGTACGTGTAACACAGAGAACCAGAACTCAAAATATTAATTCCAAATACCCACCAATATTGTACTGAAAAAAAATAATGACCAGCTCTCTGCAAACTTACAAGCAGTATAACATGTCCTCAAACACAGGATCCAAGAAAGTTAACTACAGTTAGATCTGGGAAAACATTACAATATTTTCCCCTGAACATTTGTTCTGTTCTTTGCAAAGTAAATCTTTTTGTACAATTGCTGTTCATGGCAACTCATCTACTTCAAAAACATCTGCACCACCAGCAAATAAAAGTAAGTATTTCTGAAAAAGATGAAACCTTAATGCTTTTCTAGTACAGAACCCTCACATTGTCTTATCAGAGCCCAAACTCAAGAAATCATATAGGCTTTACATTTAAATCAAACTAACCAGGATTAAGTTAATCTAAATTTCCACCCATACAGATGTTTAGATGGTTTAATTCAGACAAAAAAATGAAAGCCTGAACTAATGCGGTACACCTCAAGGGGTCAGTAACCTAGATCAAGAAAGGGTTAACCTGACCTAGGACTGGGTTAATCTTACCTAAGACTGATCTCATGAATGCCTGAATTCACAGTACAGCCCCTAGGCTGGGAAATCTCAGCATTTCACCCAGGTCTTTGCTATTCCCACTTGACCAACCCTGACCAGGCTATCTTCAGCTCTATGAGCCCACCTTACCACCCCTGGCCCCATCAGCCCTTCCTACAACCCTGAGTTAGTTTCCTCAGGTTTCCCACATCACTCCTGTTAGTGGCAAATGACTGCATGTGCTGCTCCCAGTAGCAGGGAACAGCTGTATGCGTTGCTCCTGGGTTTAGGTGGCTTAAAGTAATGTGCCTAAACCTAGATGAGGTGTGATGAATGCTTGTTTACATCCTCAGTCCTGTTTGTGGGGGTGGGAAGTTCTTTTACTGGCAGTTGATAACCCTAGTTAGATTTCAGCCTAAACTTTCTAGCCAGTTAGATTTTACTATGCCTTCCCTCAAAAGACCTAGGCCTTATTTCTTATGTCCCAGAACTCCAGGGTGGAGTTAATAAGGCATGTCCAAATTGCCCATCACACTGAGTCAGCAAGAATCAGTTTCAGTTTCCAAAGTGTCCCTATGCTTGCAAAAATAAGAAAAATAAGAATCAATCTTTGAAAGACACACACACACCTTACTATACTCAAACCATTTGCTACTAACCTCAGTATTTACTGCCCTGAAAAAAATAGGAACAGGCTCCTATTAAAATCTGTTTCATCTAACCACTAAACATCTTATGTTCCTTGCAAAGAAACTTCACATTAGGATACAACATAGGGATAATTTTAATGGCACTGATGGACCTTCTGATCATCAGGAAACTTGGTTTTCTCTGATAAAAAAAATTCCCAATTTTTGGATATAAAAAAAGTAACCCTAAATCCACATTTTCCTGTCAGCAAAAATTTGGGGTTACTTTTTTGAACCTGAATAGCTGAAAATTGAGTGGGGGGAAGTGGGCTATCAAATAAAATCAAGATCCCTGCTGATCAGCTACATATGCTTCAAGCATTAGTGCTTGAAGATGCTAAGATTATAGCATCAATTGTTAGAGTCAAAATTATTTATATTTATATATCAGATAAACAAGGAGAATATGTTACAGAATATAATTTCCTCTCAGATGAACTGCACTATCATGATTGTTCATCGTCTACCAAGTCACATCTGGAAAGATCAACCTGCCTCCCTCCCTTTTAACATTAACACAAGAACTTTGAGAGATTAGAAGATGCTCCAGGATGCAATGTCATCAATACAGTGAAAACAATCAGATTTAAATTTCATTTTCAAGAGATGTAAGTAGTAGGATTCCCCACCCTAGAGCATTGTGGAGAATATGCAATAATCATCATATGGATAAGCAGAACAAAGTATGAAAGTCCACATCCAATAAAATACTTAAACAACCAATACAGGGCTCGGATATAATTGAAATACCTAAATCCAGAATTGTGATCAAAAGAAGCTCTGCCAAGCTGCTGCCTAATTTTTCAAAATGTACTAGATGCTTCCTTGTTTGACTCTATAAAGTCTCCCAATTTCACAGTTATGCTTCTATGCTTGTGCAGAACTTGATCCAGTATGAGCAGGTTGGTGCCTAGTTCCTACCTAAGCACAACTAGAATCTAGAAATGTAATTATATCTGCATGACAGCACAGTATCATGAAGAAATATCCAGACTTGCTCAGCAAATGGAAATAGAACAACCATGATAATGCAGTGCTCTGCCAGAACTAATGTCTTCTGGGAAGCTGCTTAGAATTGTGAAAAAAATAAGATACAGGAACCTACTCTGTGATGGTGATGCCAGCCTCCACATCCCAAGTGACCCTTGGTGACTCAGTTCCAGAGATGAGCGTAGCTTAAAACAAATCTTGCACTTAGTAGGTGCATCTACATGAGAAGCTTTACTATAAAGCAGCATAGTTTCTTGGGAAGTAAGCATGTTCATGTACATGTGCACATGCTTACTACACAGTAAACCTTGCTAATTGTAAGTAAATTTGCTACCTGCAAATGCAAGTAGCAAATTTACTTGTGATTACTAACTGCATGGTAGTGCTCAAGTAGATGCCTGACCAGGAATAAATCTGCTCCTCATCAGTTGGCCACCACAGGGTGGGAGATTACTCCCTACACTTATGAGCTGCCTGCTGCTGGGGCAGGCTCTACCACCAAAGCCCAGGTGGGGACAATATCCCCCTGCCTTGGGACCAGGGAGCTTCAAGCCTCCTGCTTTGAGAACTCAATCAGAGAGTATAGGCTGGATATCTTTATCTCCCAGTCCCTGGTTCCCTGTCGCGATTGGGAAGCAGGGGGCTGAGAAATCCTTATCTCCCAGCATCAGCTCCATAACTTCAGGGCCAGTGCTGGAAGATCCTTAGAAGAGAATCTCCTTATCCTTAGATAAAGATGTCACAGCTCCAGCCCTGTGACCATGCAGCTGGCACTGGGAACTCCCAGCTGGCGAGGACTGGGGAGCCTGTTCCCTGCCCAGCTCTGCAATTGTAGAGCTGGGTGGAGTACAGCCTCCCAGCCTGTTCCCCACCCAGCTCCATGATTGCAGAGCTGAGCAGGGAACAGGCTTTCCAGCCCCAACCCTGCAGTTGTGGAGTGGGGGCTGAGAACTGTCCCAGTCAGCGCCAGTTCCCAGCACCGCACCCCAACTTGGCAACTGAGATGCAGGGCTTGGAAAGAGCTGCAGGTAAGGCAGGTCCCATCCTCCTGCCCCAATCCACCAGTGACATTATCCCTGCCCTGGCAACAGGTAGCCCCCTGGAGGCAGGGACCAGTGTCCCAGCTCTGGCCAGGGGACAGCTGTCTCCTGGTCTGGTGCTCCCTGCTAGCTCTTGGGTTACTCGGCTGCAACACACATGTAGATAGTGACTGCAGCTAGCTGGGTCACGAGGGCGCTACAGTGCAGGACATGTATGAGAGTGATATAGTAGCCACTCACTGTAGCACTCTTGTGCCCCTGCCAGCCCTTCTGCAGCATGCTGAGCCAGGGTGGAGCAGCTCCTTGCTGACAGGCTGACCCCCTGGAACTCCTCCCAACCAGGGCTGTGTTGTCCTGGCTTCGCAGGCACATGTATAAATGTTGCACCCAGGAGCAACAAACTCAAGTGCAAACTGTGCCGGAGTTTACTGTGTTGTATTAATAGCATGTGTAGATGTGCCCAGTGTTTTCTATTAGCTAGCGCTAGGTGGCTCCTCATCTTGCAGGTGTTTTAAGCATTTAGATCACACCCCTGACCTTGTAGTTTTGCCTCTGCTGTTCTTATTATTTGGGAACTGACAGAAAAAGTAGCTGTTGGGAATAGATTTTTAGATTTTATGGCTGGGGATAAGGAGAACTATGATAATGTTACATAGGTAAGAGGAGAGAGAAAGGAAAGAAAGGAATGATGGTATGATTACCCAAACTTTAAAAAATCTTCTTAATAAAGTCAACACAGAAGAAAGAGAATGATGTGTTCTTCTTATTACCAAATTGACTCAACTTGGAAAAGAAATATTACATTACTATTAGACCCCAACTCCATGCGGTGCCCAACGACTAGGGAGATGATGATCCAGTCGCTTATGAATCCTGTTACTCATTAGCCGGAGCAAACAGGGAGCAAACACTACTTGCACACGTTGCTTGCAACAGCTTTATTTAGAATGGAGACAGCTTTGGGCCAGGTCCCAAAAAACCAACAAACTGGGGACCTACACTGAACATTAGTTCTTTTTACATTTTGCACACTTTGATTCATGCATATTAATATTGGTTCCACCTCTGTACCTCCTTCTGTTCCACTCATTTTTTCTCCCATCTCAGGTTCCTCCTCGGTTTACTGTTTGCTTCATTTACATGGAATTGCCTATACATTTCATTCATTTACATGCCTCTCTGCTAAGAGCTCATGTGTAAAGCCATGAACTCAGGTACTCTCTGTCAATCACTTTTTTTCTGGTTCTTTGCTGACTTAAGCACCATCTCTAAGGCTTTGCTTCTGCTTTATCTCCTGACAATAGTGGGTGGGCTGCATCTGGTTCTTCTTACACAAGGAATCATCCAATACAGGAGGTATCGAGTGGACAAAAGGGGCGGGGGTATAGCTCTCTATGTCAAAAAAAGCTACACATCCCTGCAAGCTGACATTGGCACCCATGGTGGATGACTTGAGACCCTCTGGGTTTAAATTCATGGGGAATACGGCACAGGGGATACTATGGTGGGGGTCTACTACAGACCCCCTACCCAGAGTCAAGACCTTGACCAGGATTTCACCAGGGAATTGGCCGAGACCACACACTCCCAGTGTATGGTTGTCATGGGAGACTTTAACTACCCAGACATCTCGTGAGAGGAACGCTCAGCCAAATCTGAGCTGTCGCAAAGCTTTCTCTCATATGTGGATGACCTCTATCTGATGTAGGAAGTCTATGGGCTGACAAGATGTAAAGATGACCTCATACTGGCAACTGGGGATGACCTAATCAGTGACCTAACGATCAAAGGGAAGCTGGATGACAGTGACCACGAGCTGATCACCTTCACCATCTGCCATAAAGCTGGCAAGTCAGTCAGTAATACAGAAATCCTTGACTTCAGGAAAGCTGACTTTGACAAGCTAAGGAGGCTTGTCAGACAAGCCCTAAAAGGCCACAACCCAATGGAGAGGGGAGTTCAGGACGAGTGGTTGCTCCTCAAGGGAGCAATCCTGGATGCACAAGCAAAGTCCATCCCGTCTCGGAGGAAAGGCAGCAAAAGGGCACAGAAGCCCCCTTGTCTCTCCAGGGAACTGAGACCTCCTGTGTCTTAAAAGGAAGACCTAGAAAGGATGGAGGACTGGAACCGCCATGAAGGAGGAATACTCTGCTCTGGTCCGGACCTGCAGAGAGCAAATCAGGAAAGCCAAGACTGAGATGGAACTCCAGCTAGCTACAAATATCAAGGAAAATAAAAAGTCCTTTTTTAGATATGTGGGGAGCTGGAGGAAAAACAAGGGCATTATTAGACCCCTGTTAAACCAGATGGGGCAACTGGCAACCGATGCCCAGGAAAAAGCAAACTTGCTAAATGGGTATTTTGCATCAGTTTTTCACCAGTCACATGGGACGGCCCTGCCCACTATGGGTCAGGGAGGCCCAGGTGAGGGAGATTGCTTGCCCTCCATTGAAGCTGACCTCATGAAGGAACACTTTGACAGGCTGGATACCTTCCAGTCAGCCAGCCCTGATGGGTTACACCCAAGGGTACTCAGGGAGCTGGCAAGTATCATAGCTCAGCCCCTGGCAAAGATCTTTGAGAGCTCTTGGTGCTCTGGTGAAGTGCCCGATGATTAGTAGAGGGCCATTGTGGTGCCTATCTTCAAGAAAGAGAGAAAATTAGATCTGGCAAACTACAGGCCCATCAGCCTGACCTCTATCCTGGGGAAGGTCTTGGAAAAGATTATCAAAGAGGCCATCCTTAACAGACTAGCTGAAGGCAATATCCTGAGGGATACCCAGCATGGGTTTGTTGCGGGTAGGTCTTGCTTGACCAATCTCATTTCCTTTTATGACCAGGTAACTTATCACCTGGACAAGGGGGAAGAGACTGACATTGTATATCTTGACTTTAAAAAAGCCTTCGATCTGGTATCCCATGATCACCTCTTGGCAAAACTGGCTAACTGCAGCCTTGCCCTCACCATGATCTGCTGTCAGGGGAATTGGCTCCGCAATAGGACCCAGAGGGCGGTGGTCGATGGGAGCCAATTGTCTTGGTGCGCTATGACCAGTGGGGTGTCACCCCAAGGGATGACAAGAACGAATGGTCACAAACTCCAGTGCGACCGATTCAGGCTGGATGTAAGGAAGAATTTCTTTACTGGCCGAGCCCCCAAGATTTGGAATAGACTGCCGCCAGAGGCGGTTCAAGCACCCACTTTGAACGCCTTCAAGACACATTTGGATGCTTATCTTGATGGGATCCTATGATCTCTGCTGACTTCCTGCCCCTGGGGCAGGGGGCTGGATTCGATGATCCTCCGGGGTCCTTTCCAGCCCAAATGTCTATGAAATCTATGAAATATGAAATCCTGCACATTATTCCATTTTGAAGGAAACTACTTGCCTAAGCATTTGCAAGGTTATTTTAATACATCATTTTTCCTTGTGGTCAGCAGCTTTTCGCTGAGATACAGATTAAAGCCTTCATTCAGCTGCACAAACAGTGCTCCCCAAAATCCATATCGTTACCCTAACAATTATGTTCCAACTTGGTCTCATAGAGCACAACAAGAATAGGCAGAGTGGGGGAAGTCAACCAAACTGAACATACAGTTTCTGTTAAGAGTGGTAGTGGAGTCATTAGGAACCTGGCAAAGATTGCAAGCTGCAGCATCCTTTTTTCCCCACAAAACCAGCTCCCTTCAACAGCAACAGTCAGAAAGAAACAAAACAACAACCCTCCTCCCCCTGCAAAAAAAAAAAAAAAAACACCCAAAAAACCCAAGGCCAAATATTTGGAGCTGACATATTTTCTCTCAAGGGACCACAAAGCAACAGAGATGTAGATTATCTTTTCACCTATCTACTGTAGACACTGGTGGATCATTCCATACTTTTAATTATTCTTTGTTGCTATTAGACTTTTTAGTGTTTTGTGGTAATCAACAGAAACTAATTGGAGATAAAACTATAAGACATTCATTTTCAAACACTTTATCTTAATTACATTGTAAATGCTGATATTAACAGATTACACAGGAGTTTGGTTGGCTGCCTCATTAAATGATTGTTGGAGAGTGCTTTAGATGCAGTAATAACCACATACTAATACCTTAGGAATCCACAGTAGGTGTAAACTTTCCAGGAAGATGCTATACAATTATGTAGAGTTACTTTTGAACACAAAAGACTACGTCTACAAAGGACAGTTAATGACATCCCTCAGGTACAAGGCTTGCAGGTGGCAGCAGAGTCACCTTTCATCATTAAGGACAGTAAAATGGCTCCAAAAGGAAATGGATTAACAGAAATGGTCCCATGCAGATTAACACTAAACTTAGTTCTTATTAGGAAAAAAGAAAGGAAGAAAAGGCCTTTTGGACAAAGAACCAACACACTCACATAGACAAATGTGGGTGGAGTACCTCAAGGACAGGTTTGGCCCAAAGTATTAGATTCTAAGTATGTATTTTTAATATTTTTTAAAAGGGTTTGTAGGCATTTAATATAATTTAATGCTTTAACAGTTTGTTTTGGGGATTTTTCTATGCTGCTCTTGTTTGCTAAATGATTTTCATACTATTCAAAGCTCTTCCAAAGACTCATCACTAGAGCATGAAATGAGATTTAAATAACATGCAAACAACCTAATTTAAACAAAGGTACCAACATTTGTATATTTAACAGATAAAGTTCAAAGAAGGCTCATGTTTAAATCTCCAAGGGTACAGCCTTTACAATTTGGGATTTATTCCTCAGGCATTCTGGTTTAACCAGTATAATAAAACCTGGGTAAAAAAAAATAAATATATATATATATAGCTATAGTTTAGCATTAATCTGCATGGGACCATTTCTGTTAATCCATTTCCTTTTGGAGCCATTTTACTGTCCTTAATTATGAAAGGTGACTCTGCTGCCACCTGCAAGCCTTGTAGCTCTATCTATCTATCTATCTATCTATCTATCTATCTATCTATCTATCTATCTATCTATAAGGGTTAGTCTGTCTGTCTGTGTGTATGTCTGTGACTATGTGTGTATCTGTCTATAATGCTCTTCATCAACTGTGCCTGCACCAAAAGGGTGGTGATTGGTCGCAAAGGCCCAGGAGGGCAAGAGGCATGGTAGGGTAAATGGGGTGGGGGGTCATGGTGGTGGTTCCCCACCCCTCAATGCCTGGCCCTGACACCCTCCCCGTCCCTGGGAGGGTGGGGTGCCCAATGAATGCATGCACCCCACAACTTTTATTACCAACAGCCAGCAGGGAGGAGGTGGCAGGGATGGAGGGAGGGGAGGCATGGAGCCAAGGAGGAAGCCCCATTGCTTGGGAGAGGAGGTGGAGGTGGATAGGGGGAGGGAGCCCTTGCGCCAGATGCTGGAGGAAGAGGTAGCAGCAGCAGAGGTGGAGGGAGTGTTTACATGCCTCGCCCCCGCCCCCCACTCACCCTTTGGGGCCAGCCATGTAAACACTCGGCCATGTAAACACTCTCTATATATGGACTAGCCAATTGCCCATCAAGAATGATGGATTCCATAGGATGGCCTATATATATATATATATATATATATATATATATTCATGTGTGTGTGTATGTATGTGTGTGTACAAACGCACATATATAATACACACACACACATATATATACACATATATGCATCTGGTTACATTCCTTCCTTACAGTTCACATACTCCAAAATACACAAACCAATTTTCAGAATAACTTTAACATTTCACCAAAACTCTTCACCCCCAAGTTGAAACGGAAACTAAGATCTTCCTCACAAGGGTTGTGTGTCTAACTGAGATACTTTAATGTGTAGACTAACTGAGATGCTTTAATGTGTAGTAGACTAATCTACTGCGCAGTAAAGTGTCACCATCTACACATAAACAGCATTTCATGTGCAGTAAATTAGTTTATTGCACATTTGCCTACTACCTGTAAATACAGGTAACAGATTAACCACACAGTAACAACTGCACAGTAGTGCATATGTACACTGCTGACCAGGAGCAAATTGCTCCTGGTCAGACCAGATAGTAGGGGGAAGGGAAACTGTCTCTGCCTTGGGCATCCGCTTTCCAGTCCCATGCCACAATCCAAAGATTGGGGCATGAGGCTGGGAGAAGCCTGCCCCCAACACAGGCCATAACTGGATAGGTTAGCCAGTGTGATGTTGTCATATTCTGTATGAGTTGCTCCCAGCTCACTTTGCCAGACAATCACAGTTGCATAGTGATGTTCATGGCATAAATGCCAGTAATTTCTGCTCATTGATGCACTTCTATAATTTTTGGAGAAAGTCAAAATGGAGTGAGTCCAACTTTTGAATGTTTCACCAGCATAAAACAGCACATTTTCCAGGTTCACTCTTTGGTCACTGTTTTGCATACTTTCTAGTTTCACAATAAGTAGAAGTAATAGGACAAAACAAAAAAATATAAAATGTAATACAGAACTTCAGGGTTATGAGTTGCAGCATCATAGAATATGGAATAGTCTCCCATAGTAGAAGCAGACCAGGATTTTTCAAAAAGTGGGTGCAGGAGGAGCAGCTAATACTACAGTGGTGGCTGCACCCTCCATATCCAAACTTCTTCCCCTGCACCTACACATCAAGGTTGGCAGATCATGCTTCAGGAACAACAGTCAGGAACTATTAAACTCCCCCTCTCCCTTCTCCTCCATGCTTAGAGGCAAGTCTTCTCCCCTCCCATGCCCTGCCTGTCTCTGTTACTAGCCCCATTGTCCCAGGGCCAAGGGGAGCCCCTGAGCTATTTTTGCCCAGCTCTAGCTAGGCTGCAGCAGTGGTTTGGGAAGGCTCCAAAGTCACTCCTGCAAGCTGTAATTGGGCTCAGCCCAGGATAACAGTGATGATGGCATTGGGCAGGTCCCCCCCACCCCCTTGCCTGCTCCTGGACTGGTAGAGAACACTTAGGAGGACCTCCCCCAACCCCCCCTCCTCCCCCAGTTATATCAGGTCAGTGGGGTCAGTGGAAGGGAAGAAAAGAGGAGGGAAGAGTAGGGGCATGCCTCCGAACACACAGGGGAGCTGATTCTTACCTGCTTGGGGGGACTTCTGTGGTATGGTTGGAAATGGAGGTAAGACTGTATTATGGCACCCCCTCTGAGTCTGCACCCATTTGAAAGGAAGTAGTGGACCCACAGCCATATGAAATTAGGTTGAGCAAAAACTGAGAAAATGTAAAGTAAGGAACTATCCTGGGCTAAAGGGAGGATTCTTTCATACTTTTCTTTTATCTTTTTTTTTGTTTTGTTTTGTTTTGTTTTCCACTCACTGGGTATGCCTACATATGATGGCCAAAGGCAAATATAGAAAGGTAGCAGATTTTCAGTGGTCTCTGCTTGTAGTATAACTATTGAACTGGGATGCAGCCAGTTGTCTGCTCATTAACACCTGAAACTAGTTCTAAGCATTTATTAGCTGGCTCAAAGTTATGCCACTCCAGGGCAGGATTTTCTCTGATCATGTTACCCAGCTCATGTTACACCAAGCTGTAGCCACTCTAGGCTATACCTAAGTGAAAACCTCCACCCATCCTCTTCTGCTAGCCTGGATCGGACCGACTGCCCCCCACCCTCCCAAGCATCCCTGATCCTTTCTTACTGTGTCATCCCCCTTCCCATTTAATTGTGGCTGATGGCACTGTCTGTCCTGAGGCAGGGAAGGGTTAGCCTGCCTGCCTGCCTGCCTGGTCACCATTGCCACCACTGCTCCTCTCTGGGCAGGCTGAGCCTGGAGAAGAGCAGCAGCCTAGCAGCAGTGCTGGGCAGGTAGGATAACCCTTCCCTGACTGCTTCTTTGGGACAGACAGTGTGGGCAGCCACAAGTAAACAGGGATAGTGGGAGGGGAGCCAGGCAAGCCCAGGGGGCAGGAAGTGGGGGTGGGGGAGGAGCCCTGAATGGGAGATGATGGGTTTCTTACTCCAGGTCCCTGATGGCCTGAAGAGGATTGCTCTAAACTGTAGCTGGAACTAACACTGATCAGCACGTGTGTGGCTCACAGACCTTAACGGGGGATAAAGAGAAATGGGTCCAGATTCTATTCTACCTATTAGATGCATAAGTTAACTTAAAAGTGTGATCGTATTCCACCCTGCTTGTGCCCCCAAAAAACTGTTAATACTAAAGGTGGGTAGGTCCCCCTGCTTCGCGCTGCTTTCTTGAGACTTTGTCTCAAGGGTAAGTTGAGGTTGTGTTAGAAGAGTAAATGCATTAATGGATGTTCAGAACTTGAACAGGATAGAATAGGATCACTCTTAGGTGCCTAAGTCCATTTAGATACCTTGAAGGTAAACCAGGATCTTGAAAGACTGACAGGGAATAACGACTGCATCTGCTTTCAAAATAAGATGTGCAGAAGCTAACAATAGCACTGTCTGATCTAAAGTAAAACATCCCTCCTAATGTTTCAATCATCACAATTAGGAATTTTAAAGAGGACCATATTTCAGCTGCCACATACAGACTTTGTCTGAAATAGACAGGGTTATCAGGCAGAAGAAGATAATCAAGCAGAAATCTGTGTACAATAGGATTTGAATGTTTTAATTGCCTTTATGCTCTGCTGTTATTAAGAAAGAAAACTATGCATGTGACCCTTCAAATTTTAGTCAGGTGATATCTCCTTTTAGGTCAAGGAGGAGTGAATAAAAGAATATGAAGCTGGGCATGACATATGTGCTGACATTTGCAAAACAACAACAGTATTGCATATATTGAAAATATTATAAACTACAAAAATACCAAATTGCAAAATTACTACAAAGCATCAAAATGTTTTACAAAACCAAAGCCTAACCCATTTGATTATTCCTTAATGTCTTATACTGAAAAAAAAATCCTTCCAGTTACATATTTCTTTTATACTCAGCAGTATAATAAAGAACTGAGAAAAGCACCAGTCAGTCAGACTGCTTACATGCAATGTAGCCAGGGCATTTGCTTCATTAAGCAGTGCACACTTTCAGAGTACAGAATGTGGTCTTTTGAGTGAGAAATCATGTCCCTAAGCCTCTCAATTTCTACAGGCCATGAATGCTTCATGTAGGGAAGAATGTAACTTCCCATGCATTCGATATGAAAAGGTCACTAATCAATGTGTGTGCCCTGACAGAATTCCCTTATGCAATCAAAATTATTTACTGCACTTTCTCCCATTGTAACCAGCAGGAAGAAGTATTAACTAACTCAATGAACAACTCCTAAAATAGGGACCTAGGATGGAAAATTCTGTCAGAATATTAGCTACACATCAGTGGTAGTGGAAATTATTATAAGAGTATGGTTATTTCTAAGCTAAAATTACTGCAGATATGATAAAAAGATAGTCACTAAAATATGTATTTGTGCCCAATAAATGTGTATTGTGCCCATAAATGTGTCCAATAACTGTGCATGAATACATAGATATAATTCAGTATTCTTTCTTTTAGCCCCATAGTGATTAAAAAGATCATAGTGATGTCATCAAAACATTTTTTTGTTGGTACAATATCACTATGATTAAAAATACAATTTTGTTAACTTAAAATGTAGTTCCATTATTAAGTATAAGCAATATCAGCGCTGTGTAATCCTCTGGCAACATCACTGCAGAAATAATTAGGAGGATGTAAGATATAGACACCAACAGACAGTTCAAAATGACATAATACTAGTTTGAAGCAAGAACAAAAGCACAAAGAGCAGAAGAACAACTCTAATTGTAGGGAGATGTTAAAGGGGAGATCCAGAGACACTATGGGCACCTTTAACGCTGGTCCAAATGGTGGGGGAGGGAGGAGTGTTAGCTGTCTCCTGCACCTGACAGCTACAAACTCACAGAGTCCTACACTGGGATGTTAGGATAGTCTAAAAATTGTATATGAAGTCCCATAGAGACATGGGCAGGGCTTTTAAATTGCTAGGAAGGAGGAAGCCAAACCAGCAAGTTGCCAGAAGTGACTAGGTGAGAACTTTCCTATTTGAACTTAAGCCATCTTTGAGAACATGGCTTAAGAAATATGGACGAGTAGAAGGAATAAAGGATTAGGTCAGAGAATGAAGTATTCTAGCACTGTAGTTAGAAAAAAAAAATGTTTGAGGACTGATTTATACTTCTTAAGTGAAAAAATCTTGTTTTAAAAGGACTCAATATGTTCAGAGAGTACAAAACTCCAAACTTAAAACTGCTTCAGATTTTCTTCTAATTGATTTTACCCATCCCTAATTTTTATTATTCTCTCACTGGCCATAAAATTCAGTACTCCACAATAGAGTGATGATTACTAGGTGTGTTCTTGCAAAGCATCATTCATTAACTCCTTTGGACATCTCTGGCAACCAAGCAAAAAGCCTGAGGCAGGTAAGGCAAAAAAAGATGCTGAACTCCAGACTAGACTGATTGTGAATTTTCTACTGAATACCTGGGAGTGATTTGCTCTTCCCATCCCCTTCTGCTAGATGCATCTACATGTGTGCCTAACTGCGCAATTGTTACTGTGCAGTTGTTACTACACAGTCCTGGCGGCACGTGGGTCATTTCCGACCCTATTGCGCAGTAGCAATGAGCTGCTACACAGTAGTGTCGGTGTCATGGTTCATGCCTGCCGGTGCTTTGTCACTGTAGCAATGAGCTATGGTACTGTAGCTCGTCATTACAGCAACATAGCATCTTGTATGGATGCACCTGCTGATACTTATAGTATTTTGTGCGCTTCCATTGTTGTATGCAGTGCACTGAACAAGTATAATGCAGATAAGAAGAAAAGCTAAACCCTGCAAGAATTCCCCTGAAGTAGAAACAGTTGTCACTGTGGAGAATTTGGCAAGCAGATGCCATTTCCCTCTTAGCTCCAGTATATGATCTTTCCATTTGGTGAATGTGGCATCATTCAAAAGTTTTGCAGAAATACAATAGATTTTGTTAACCTGTCTCACACTGAATAGCTCCCCATTTGATGATGAACCATAAGCCCAGTCAGGGAATAAGGTTTACTAGCTATAAGAATTGCACAAACTGTATCTTGTATTAGCTATGATGAAATCTATAAGAGCATTTAGAAACTAAAGCCTATTTGGGTATTGACACTCACATTGCACAAACAGGCTGCATACATGTAGGCTGCAGTCAAAGCCTCCTGGTATATAACACGATATAGACAAAGCATAGAAATCTTCTTTTGTTCTTCCTGAAATATGGGTTGCCCCTGGAAGAATGTGAAACATAATAATAATTTTATCTAAATAATGTCTCAACAGACACCCTATTTTGCCCTAAAATTCTAAAGAAAACAACCGCTCATTGATGACAATGGCAAAGATCCTATTGACGTTAATACTAGGCCTCAGTCGGAACACCAAACTTCCACACAATATGTAATACTAAGATCACTATCTTGCTCTTTTGCTCACTTCACTTTGGGTATGTCTGTACTGCTTCCACGACCCAGGATTAGAAGCTGGTCCCATCCATACACTTATTCCATATGTGTACAGATTAGGCTGTAACGCTGACCTGAGGATGTCCTTCAGTGCTGTTCTGAAGCAACCCGGGCACAAAGATTCTGAAAAGGGATTGAAGGGTGGGGGAAGACTGGGAATGGAGAAACAACCTCAGAGCAGCTAATGGCATAATTTCCAGGTTTGGGGCTGGTAGGGCAAGATTCTTGGCAGTGCTATCCAAAGCGCCATGGAACCAGGGTAAATATATATTTGAAGAATGCAAGCAGTCCTCTGGAGCCAAATGAAACAAAGCATGTGCATAACTGTGGATGCATCTACATGTTCATTAATGTGCAGTAGTTACTGTCCATTTAGTTTAGTACTTTCTTAATGAAGTACTACTAAATGCACAGTAACTACAGTACAGTAACTGTACAGCAGCACTGGTGCACAGTATTTTTGTGATGCTTTCTGCACAGTAGTCTAATAACCAGGGATTGTGGTTTTCTTTGATTTTAAAAAATCCCCAATTTTGGTTAAAAAAAGTAACCCCACATTCACATTTTTCTGTGATTTAAATGGAATACCATTAATATATATATATATATAGGGATGTTTCATTTTAATCATGGAAAAATGTGGATTTGGGGTTAATTTTTTAACTGAAAATTGGGGATTTTTTTCAATCAGAGAAAACCAGGGTCCCTGGGGATGCCTAGGGTGCTCCTCCTTCCTCAATGGTCAACTCTCCCAACTTTGCTTGCCTTAAAGGCTTAAGTCATGACCTCCAACTGCCCCTCATCCATGCTTCACAGATATTACGTATCATCACTCAGGTGGGACTCTTGCCCCCCAAAGCCTACCAGTCTACCTCAGGCCTGTACTCCCTTGTTAGGACTTTGGCCTTCTGAGCATCCAGCCTTCTACTCTAGCTGGTCCCTTACCCAAGGCCACTGTTTGGGACCTGGCTTCTGGCCTCCATCCCCTTACTTGTCCTCTGGACCCCAAGCCCTGCCCCTCTGGGGCCTATCCCTGCCCCTTCTTGGTCCCCTGCCTGTGCCTTGTGCCTGGCCTCCCAGCAGGGCTCAAGGCAATCACATACCACTTGCATAGTAATGGGTCCTCCAAACCATCCCTTTTTAGTCCCACCCAAACCACTGGTTAAATCCCAAGCACAAAATAAGCCTTCTGGCAGCAACCCAAACACACTTCTGGCTGTCTACCACACTTCTTCCAAGCCCTGAGCCACGTCTCTCTGGTTGCTCTCCCAAAGCTCCCTGCCAGGCAGCCATCACATCATCAGGGATCCTGGAAATTCATTTTTTTGTTTTGTTTTTTTTATCAGAGAAAACTAGGATCCCTGGTCATCAGTAGCATCCATCTCGGAGCAAGGCTTCTTCACCCTACTGCTTCCCAGGACTGACTCACCTGCTCTGGCTCTAGTTTTGGCTTAAACACTGTTAAAGACTGCTGGTCATGTGCCTCACCCATCAGCTGATTTGCCCACAGAACTGTCCCTTATCCCCCACTCTACTGATTGTCTGTACCTGCAATGCAAAAAATGTGCCCTAAAAGGAGTCAGACCACTTTCCAGTAACAGGGAAAGGGTTCCCTGTTGCATCCTCACAGTGGTCCTGTTCCAAAAAGTCCTACGTCAGGCTTTGGCAAACATTTTCTATTTAAACATACACATTGCACCTGCTACAATTGAATGGAGCTTTAAAAATCTCTCCCACGTATGTGAGAGGGGCAAAAGATGTAGTTATCAGTTTAGCTACCATGGCACTAGGAAAGAGACCCTGGCGGTAAGTGTACTGGTATGTAGTGCCTAGTTCCACAGCCTCCACAAGTTTCAGCTGTACCACATATAAACCATGAGCTGTGTTGTAGTAATCTAGGCAGAGGGGTATGGGTTGCACTGGGTTAGAGACTAAGATTTCTGTTGATGCTGAAATTCTCATAACAGGATTTTTTCTGTACTATACTAAGAAGTATAGGACATTTAATTAGAGGGGTCTGCAAGCATCTAATGGGCAGGGCAAGAGAGGGGAAGGAAGGGGAGGGGAGGGGATGCACAGGGTATCTGAGGACAAGTTGAGAGTTTCCACTAAGGGCAAGCAGTCCAGCCAAACATCCTTCATCCAATAGCTAAGTCAAACAAATTTTAGTGGAAGAAAGTTTATAAATTCAGAAATTCAGATACAACTCTGTAACTGAATGATTTGGGATCAAGGTATGTTTATTGTGAGAGCGGCAACTCAGAGCCTATGGCCACTTTGGATCTAGATATAAGATTTTTTGCCAAGGAGATGGTCAACTGCTGACTCAGACTGGAATTGTTGCTGGCTATAGGGGGATCTTGGGACTGCTTTGCTGATAAGATTGTGTTGACAACTATAGAGCTGCCACTCACCTTGATCTCTGAGCATCCCAAATTATACATACTCACTTGTCACATCATACTGCAAAGAATTAATTTCTACAAAAATACTGGAAAGAAATGCAGAAGAGTGTTTTACAAGGCATACCTTGCACTAAAACTTATGTGGAAACCCCACTAGAGACACCATGTAATTCTTGCTTAAGGAAAATTCTTCATTCAAATTCCAAATGATAGCTGCATATATTTGTACAAGTTACACCTCAATAAATTGTATGTAGTTTAGCTCAATAATGCTTTATTTTTATCTTGAAAAGACAAAGCATTATCTTGAGATTTAGCAGAAAAGTTGCCTGAGGAATAAAAAAAAAGACGAATACATTAGTCCTACCTCCTTGTGCTCTGCCACTACTACCATCCCTACCACTATCCCTGGCCCCAAACCATTACAAGTACATTTGTTTTCACACTTTTTTAGCTAGGACCCAGTTACTTGCCACAGGAATGGTTCTTGCAATGCTGCTGTCTGCCATCACAGCAATACGATTGAGATTCAGCTGGGAATTCTGTGCTTATATTTCCAAAAATTACAGCTTTCTGGAGAGGTACTTTTAGAAATTATGGTAAAGTGTTGTTTACTTTAGTCCCTTGTTTAAGTCTCCCATTCAGAAACTGTATCTACAGTAACTTAAAGTTTGCTACCATTTCCATATTTCATCGATACTTTACAAATTCAACCTTCATGACTCTGCAAATTGTCTTCAGGGATTTGTTAAGCAACAATAAATCAGGATTTTATTCCTATACATTACAACTCATTTTACACCTTCACATAATCCTTATGATTAATCCATTAGTTGGATCACAATGTACCTCTAATTGTACATTTGTCCCTTAAGGTTCTCCAAGTTCTATAACACATGGCTCCACAATGGGCCTAAAATAATCCTACTTTGTTCACCGTTTAGAAAAAAAGTACACTAAAATCATCCATTAAACTAATCCAATAATTTTTCCAGCACCTTAAGCAAATAGAGTATTTATTTGATTGTTAGTACCTTGAACGCCATGGAAGAGTAGATCTTGTCTGTTAA
The DNA here is from genome assembly GCF_030867095.1 of Alligator mississippiensis. Classification (NCBI taxonomy): domain Eukaryota; kingdom Metazoa; phylum Chordata; order Crocodylia; family Alligatoridae; genus Alligator; species Alligator mississippiensis. The sequence goes on from NC_081824.1 coordinate 370,797,474, forward strand.
TTCAGCTTATTCAAAAACTTCTGTGTGAAACAAAAAGCACTCCTGTGAATTGTAATTAATTTAGTCTGTGGTATTACCTGAAGACTAACACTATTATAGTGGCACTTGGAAGGGTAATCAATCAATCAGTGTCTTCAAGTTATACCACAGACTAAATTAATCTGTGGTGAATAAGACCTGGGGTCTGGAACTATTTTGTAACGGGATTTTAGCTCATGTATTCCTGACTGAAATAAGTTCTGTTACTCTTTCAGTTCAACAAGAAGGAAATGTTAGAACTAAAATATATATATGGAAGCTGAAATTAAGACCTATTGAAGAAAAGGGAAAAAGGAAGGCCAGTACATGGTTCAAGAGAGCTTCTTGAACTTATATCTTTCTATTTTAAGCACTGTAATCAGTCTTGACATTAACATATTCACTTTACATTTATCCCTTAGGCTGACTTTCAAACGAAATCACTGTTACATAAGGGCATTAGACAAGATGACTATGACTTTTAGCTATTACATTTATATTACAGTGCAAAGTCCCATTTTTCTTTCTTTTCTTTCTTTTCTTCCTCTCTCCCTCATTTTTCTTTCTTTTCTTTCTTTTCTTCCTCTCTCCCTGCCTGCCTTCCTTCCTTCCTCATTTTGGCTTAACAACAGCTAGTTAACTCTTACACACACACAATATTTTATGTATACATATATCTTAAAAGTTCAAAATGTTGCTAAATAGAGAACATTCGCCCAGATTCTGTTCCAGCTATTCAGTATATAAGTGGACTTAAATGTCTTTGGGTGTGTCTACATGTCGCCCTGTGGCAACATAGCGATGTGCTACATCATTGTATGGCATGCTATGGTGACATAGCAATCAAGTGGTTCTACATGTGATCACTAGCTATGTCGCCATAGTGTCATGCTCCCATGGTATAGTGCACCACTACAGTGATGTAGCTGAGAAATCTATCCATGTTCCACTTGTTCAGTGCAGTAACTGCCCGTACTGCATTGTGCTTTAGTACTTCCAAAAGGAGGTACTAAAGCACAGTGCCATAGCAACATCGCCATATGGTGATGAGTAGATGTAAACTTTAATGCAATTTTAATCCAACCTGCTCTAGTCCTTAAAAAATTGTTAATACAGATGGTGGGAATCTGGACACCCTATTTCTAAACAGAGTAACTCAGTAAGAACAGAGCAAGTATGGATGGAGTTATGATATAAATATACTAACAACAGCTTTTCTACTCATGAGTGAGGTTGAAGCAGGTGGCAAGAAATTGTTCTTTTCTCCACCTGTGTAACATCTAGAGTTTTCAGCAAACAACTGAAATACTTCAGTTAGCAAATGTCACCACAGTAAAACTCATCAGGAAATATTTTTGACAATTTTAATATTTTGCCACTTTGAAATGGGTTAAAAATATGTTTGTTAATGAAAAATGGGACAGAAAATGAAACTGAATGGTATTCAGGAGGCCAGAGCATTCACCTGTATTCACATCTATGTTGTGTCATATAGAAGTGAATCGAGATCCTCACATGGTATTGGCATGCTCTTTCACCACCCAGCTATTGGCTATTAGGTGGTGGGACTCTTGTTTAGACAAGAATTTCCATTTTAGACCTGATAAACCTTTTTGTTCAACTAATACATATATTGCCATTTTGTTGAAAAAAATTCCTGATTAGCTCTATGCTGGAGTGCCTCATGGAAGTTGCAGTTCAGCTATCTCATGCATCCATTTCCATCTACAGGCTCAGTTTCCTGGTCACACTGTTTCCCATGATGTATCATGGTCTCACGTGCTGCTAATGAGAGATAGTACATCATGTAAAGCCCCATGGCTGTTTCTATCATAGGAGGTGAAGTCCATTTAGACAACCAGACTCATGAAGTATGAAGAAACATGAGAAACTAAACTATAAGTCTGATAAGACTTCTGTGTATATCCAAATTGAAATGAACTATTTTTTAGGAGAAATATAGTTGACTTTTGTAATGCTTGTGAATGAAAAAAGTTAATTTTTCCAGCTGCAATCGCAAACTTTACAGGTGAGTCCTGTGTAACCTTCTGCCATATACGTCTTACAAAAACTTTAGTCCAGACCTAGGAGCATCTGTTCCATTCCAGTCCTGAATCTTTACTCGTGCCAGTAGTACTAAATCTTATTTTTGCAACTGATTGAATAAAGACCAGGATAAAGCCACCAAACACTTCTAGTTGGCCATGGGTGAAAAGCCACTGAACAGAATTTCTGCTAACCTGCTGCTATTCCATTTACCTTCACTGTTAAAGCATTTAGTAAGATTCTGAAGCAAGCGCACAAACAGCAAAACTGCCAAGTTCCAATTTCTAATTTGTCTTTTTATGATCTTTGTACAGGTAATTTATGTAGGTTTCTACTGAATGATCTATTGTCACCATTACAGCATATCAATGGTGTCATAAAGGTCCTTAATTAATATCTATTATGGTGAATGATGATTTGCAACAATAAAGTTCCCCACTAAAGCTCCTGAGCTGAGCTATTGTTGAAGCAGAAGATGCTTATGGCAGAATGGTAACACAGACAGATAGACAGAAAGAGAAACACTCTTGTAGTAATGTGCAAAGGAAAATAATCCAAAAATATTTGGAGAGAGAGAAAAATATATAATTAGAAAACACAAGAGTAAACTGAAGTAGGAAAAACAAATGAAGAAAGGAAGTTAAGAAAAAATAAATAAATAGAAAGAAAATGTGAAATTAGAAGAGAAAGTAAGTGAGAGAAAAGGAGATACGGTGGAGACAGGAAGTAGAAGTGCAAAACAAAATGACAAGCAGAAAAGGTGGGGGGGGGGGAAGTAAAAGTAAATAACTTTAGGGGATTCCCTTTAGGTGGCAAGGTAGAAATATAACAAAAGTTTTCATGCCCTGTGTGGCTGTAGCAGCCGGGCCATCAGCTTTCAAAAATCCTTTCAAAATCAGCTGGTGCCCTCCCCTTATTGTGCTACTGGGGCCAAGGGAGACTGAACTCCCTTTTCTAGTGCTGGAAGAGAGTCTAACAATTATAGCAGAGAAACTGAAATGGAGGACTATACTCTTTGAGTGTAGAGGAAATACTGTACATGTTGGCATAACAGTGGAAAATATCCATAGTGGGTGCATCTACATGAGACTCTGACTGAGCAGTAGCCAAATAATACTGCACAGTAGCAAGTCACAGCATGGATAGTGCTAATACACTACTGCAGAGTATTATTAGGCTACTGTGCAGTAGCATCACCAAAAAGATGTTAGCCAGTGCTACTGCACAGTAACTCCAGTTACTGCACATTTATTACTTGCTAATAAAAATACTAAAAAAATGCACAGTAACG